>NC_046336.1:33251999-34451999 GCF_000738735.6 Corvus cornix cornix | reverse complement strand
TTCCCCAAGCTGCCCCCCTTGTTTTCCCCCACCTTCCCAAAAGGTGCAACCACATCCATTCAAGACATTCCTGAGATCAGAATGGCACGAAACACACACCAGGAAAAAAAGAAGGAAACAAAGGAATTAAAAAAATCAAAATTTTGCATGGAAGTCCAGTGAAAGGTTGGATTTGATCCTGGAGGTCTTTCCCAACCTTAATGATTCTGGGATCTTTCTGTGCAATATAAAAAGAAAGGAGAACCGTGGAAAAGAATCCCAGCTAATGCAGGGGACATGTCCTGGCACTGCAGCTGGATTTGTACCTTGAACACTGTGCTGGGCTCTTCATTGAGGTTCACTCGGGTGATGACGCGTCCGGAGTTCTCCTCCACGTCAAAGATGCTGGCGCTGTAGGGAAACTGGACAACATCCACCTTGTAGCGGACCAGACTCGCTGGGGTGCCCTGGAATGCAAAAATGAGGCAAAGTGGGTATTTCCGTGTTTTTACACTCCTCCTGAAGGATTAAAATGGGACATTGGTAGGGCCAACACAAGCAAAACTTGCTCTTTGCTGTCCTCATAACTGAGCACTGCCCTTCCATCCCCCCAAATACCTTCCAGGACACCTGAGAGGTCCAGAAAGAAAAATCAAGGAAAGAAAGAAAAGGGCTGAAGCCCCACCTACTTAAACCCAGAAATGTTTTTTAAATACTGAAATTTTTAGACAGAAGATGGGCATGGCTTAAGGCTGTTAGAATACCTTTCAGAAAGATTTTCACTTGGTATAAAACTCCTTTAAAGTTTAAGAAACTTATTGGTGGTAAAAGAAAATGCTGTTTTGCAGACGGATTTTAAGCAGCCCCATAAGGAACCCTCCCCACTGTTCAGACCCTGCTTTGGTGACAAGGACTGAGGCCAGGCAGCCCCTGGGTGTGTCACAAAGCATCTGAAACCCCAAAGCAAAAGGGGGATCAGAAGCAGCAGTGCCAGAGGGTGGAAGAGAGGAATTTTTCCCATCAGTATCTCAGCATTTTCTAATTGAAGGCTGCTTACCCATTTACCTGTTTTAACACCACCTGCCTCTAAAATAGCGTTTGTTGGAAGGATGTAATTTCTTAAGGTATCTTATTGTATTTTCCAACGATCCCATTTCAGCAGTCACCCTGCAGGCACCTCAGAGTTACAGAAACATTAAGGTTGGAAAAGACCTCGGGGGTCATTGAGTCCAACCATCAGAGCAGCACTGCTGAGGCCAGCACTGCCCACCTTGTCCCCAGGTGCCACCAGCCACATCTTCCTTGGACACCTCCAGGCATGGGCACTCCAAAGCTCCCTGGGCAGCCCCTGCCAAGGCCTGAGCACCCTTTCCATGCAGAAATTCCTGCTGCTGTCCAAGCTGAGCCTCCCCTGGCCCAGCCTGAGGCCCTTTCCCCTTGTCCTGTCCCTGTTCCCTGGCAGCAGAGCCCGACCCCCCCGGCTGCCCCCTCCTGTCAGGGACTTGTGCAGAGCCACAAGGTCCCCCCTGAGCCTCCTTTGCTCCAGGCTCAGCCCCTTTCCCAGCTCCCTCAGCCCCTCCTGGGGCTCCAGCCCCTTCCCAGCTCCGTTCCCTGCCCTGGACACGCTCCAGCCCCTCCAGGGCTTTCTGGCCCGAGGATGTGAGATCCCCCAGCAGTGCTAGCCCAGCGGACGGGCCCTGCCCTGGGCCTGTGGCATCCAATAAATGATGGAGACTCCTTAGCCCTCCTCTTGTTACTGATACATTTATGGAAACATTTTTTAACGTCTTTTATGGCTGTAGCTAGAGAAGTTCTAGCTGAGCTTTGGCCCTTTTCCTTCCACACACTCCTGGAGGGTTTTCTCCCTGGATCTCCTGGAGGGTTTTCTCTCTGTGAGGTTTCATTTCCAGCAGACACTTGGTAGGTTGAAGTCCCTCATGAGGACCAGGGTTTGCAATGGGAAGACTTCTCCCAACTACTTGTAGGATGTCTCATCTGCCTCTTCATCCAGGCTGGGGGGTCTAGGACAGATTCCCTCTGATCCTCTTTGCACACCAATGTCTGAATAATGATTTTCCAGCATGCCAAACTCTGGATAGGCAGAGATTTGGGACATTTTACAAAATTCCAACTGAATTATTTGCTAAATATATTTGGGAGTAGATTCAGAGAAACACTTCTGTCCTAGCAGCAGCAGCATGATTTCATTTTCTGGAAGCCTCTGAGCCTCAAGCTCAGATTAGGCTCTGACCTTTACTTTGTGTTTAAACAGCCAGAACATCATTAGTGGTGAATTGCTGATTTTCACCTGTGTTCAGTGATGTGATCTGTTGGGATTGGGAATATATTCCATGTCCCATGCCAGCCATGGATTACATGGAAACAGAACATTTCCTTTTGTAAACAGCAATGGAAGTGGCTACAAAAGTGGTGTGAGCTCACTAAATCCTAGCAGCGTTCTGCTGATCCAACAGAAGTCATTTGAGTGTTGCCTCTCGCAGCTCTCCAAGGAATTCCAGCCTGGGCAGGGTTTATGAGGCCATCAGCAGCTTCAATCATCCCAACTGGGCCTACCAGGAATGTTCTAGTGGTTAGCAAATTAATAAATGAATGTGTTCAGAGTTAAAAGCACTTCACACGTGCTGAAGAGGGCAAATCCTGGAAAAAGGGAGAAATTTCTGGGATTGCAGCATAGCAGAGTTCATTATCAACTTTCCCCCTGGCACTCCCTGCTTCAGTCATTTTTCTTCAAGGTTATAATTAAGAGCAAATTACCTGCTGAAATCCAGCCTATTTGGGCTCGGAATAATGGCCTTGAACTTGCTTGGAAGACTAAGAGCCCTCATCATCATTAGAGCTGCTCACACCAGGTAATTTGGGACTAAATAAACAAAAATCTCATCAGGTTATTGTTGTTCCTGATGTGATTATCAAGTACACTTTGCTCCTGTCACTTCAGAAAAATGACAAAACTGGGATTTATTTTTTATTTATGGTATGTTGGCACTGATGTGATTAGAAAAAGCTCCAGAGAGATTTCCCAGGGAAATCTATTTAGGAGTGAGTTTTAATTATCTGAAATATTAATCATCTTTCGCCTCTGTTCTAAATTAATTTAGATGCATTATTATGTCTGCAGCAAAGCTTGAATCTAGCTGATAATATTCCCAAATAAAGCACAGAGCAAGGATTGTGCTTGGCAGGAACCACATTCGTTTTCTCCAACCAAAGGTTCCCTGAGATTCAGGACTAACATGAAACTTCAAAAAAAGTTCATCCAGCTGCAATTATTTCTTCCATGGCTGCGTGATCCCATAAGATTCCATCTGCTCTGGGGAAATGCCATCTATTTGTGACACGGGTGACAGCTACGAACATGTCCCCAGTATCGGTGAGGCTGCCCCTGGAAAAGAGGCCTTGGATGAGGCACACGTGCACTGTCCAGATAACTCACAGCAGGAAAATTGTGATGGAATAAAGCCAGGAAGAAAAGGGGAAAGGGAAACACCACAATTGTTGGGGGTTTTCATGTGTGTTTCTGCAAGCAGCTCTGGAGGAAGCCAGGAATTGTTACTTCCACTCTCCAGGAGACCTCTGCTAGGAAGACAGGATGAGACAACTGGGATTGTCCAGCCTGGAGAACAGCAGGCTCCAGGGAGACCTTGGAGCTCCTTCCAGGGCCTAAAGGGGCTCCAAGAGAGCTGGAGAGGGACTTGAGACAAGGGGTGGAGGAACAGGACACAGGGAATGGCTTCCCAGTGCCAGAGGGCAGGGCTGGATGGGATATTGGGAAGGAATTGTTCCCTGGCAGGGTGGGCAGGCCCTGGCACAGGGTGCCCAGAGCAGCTGGGGCTGCCCCTGGATCCCTGGCAGTGTCCAAGGCCAGGCTGGACATTGGGGCTTGGAGCAGCCTGGGGCAGTGACCTTAAAGATCATCTCATTCCAACCCCTCCCACGGGCAGGGACACCTCCCACAGTTCTCTCTTTTTCAGTTTTATCCCATTTCTGTTCCCACTGGGGGCAGCCAGGCAAAGCCAGCTGGGAATCGTTCTGGGAGCACAAATCCAGCCAAGGCTGTTTGGGTGCCCCTGCTCACCTGTAATTCCAGGGGTGTTTTGGAGGCAGAGCTTCCCTGCACGGGGCTCACCAGTGCTCCTGGTCACAATATCCAATGGCCTAAACCTACCCACTCCAAGGGACTAAAAAACCCCAATAAACAGAGAAGTCCTCAAGCTCCAGCTGGACACCACCTCTGGAAAGGAAGCTCAAGCTGATGTGTGAGGGAGAACTTCCAATTTAAGGGATTGTTCATGTGGACAAAGTGCTCAGCTGCCTCAGCAATTCCAGTTGCAACGTGCTTAAAATTGCATTTCATTCTTACAGGATTTTCATTCTTATAGGGTTTACCAGTTATTTAGGAAGACTTGCAGCCATTCCCAAGCTTTTGCTTGGCAGCCATGGCTCTGCTTTATCCCCATTGTTCCCTCTGGCCTGGCTTTGTTGCTTTTTGCTTAATATTTCCTGCTTACACCTGGAATTAGGTAGGAGATCCTCTGGGGAAGGCAGGGCGAGCAACTTCAGGATGCACCTAGTAATTTGAAAAACTATTTATGTATTTATAGAAAATGTTACTACTTTAAAAATACAGAAAAATCGACTGTGGATTGTTCCAAACCACCAAAGGACAAAATGTTGATTTACCAGATTTAATGAAAACAAAATTTTCAGGCAAAAATTTCTCAGATTTCAGTGACCAGAAGGGTGTTTCAAGTTTTAAACACATGCAAAAGTAGCTACTAAAACATATTTTACATTCCCAGTCACTGCAAATAAAAAGAGAATTAAAACTTGACAAGAAAGGAGCAATGGGTAAGAATTTAAAGTGACATTTACTCAAAACAGCCCTGCAAATCTTGCAGTGGCCTTTAGAGAAATGCCCTGAGTTTTATGTTTTAATTGACATTTCACCAAGGACCTGAAGAATAACTACCAGAGGTCTCTGATGCCTTCAGGCCAAGAGGTTTGGACCACTTTGAAACCCACAGGTCAAAATAAAAACATAACAAAGTATCTCCCAGGAAGTGCTTGACTCTGGCCCAAATTATTTCTGTTTTAACTGGGCAACTCTTAATAGCACTCAGAAATCCGTGGGGTTTTTGCAGCAAAACCCATCCTCTTATCAACAGTTCCATTCTAATGATGGCCTAAGGTTTTAGGCGCCAGTAAAATGAAGAAAATCACACATTTTCACCGTCAGATTTGATCATATGGATACACATTCCTACGTGGAAGATGCACTGAGTTGTACATAACTCAGTGTGTGAAGGATGGATGGGAGGAGCTTTTGTAAATAAAACCAAGAGAAGCTTTCATCTCCATCTCTAATAAATGAAGTCCTGTTGGATTAATCTAAGAGTAAAAACCTGCTCTTGTCCCTTCTGACTGTTCCTGAAAGCACATCATAGCACTTTCACACCTCTATGCTATAAATTCCTAAATAATTTAGGAAATACACACAGAAAATGATGTCCCAGGTGTCTTTCACCCTCTCATGTTTCACCTAAATTAGTATTTGTTTGTTGAAACGGGGAGCCCACCTCCACTGACACCATTCCCACCTCCTCCTTCCCCCAAACCTGCTCTTCTGCTCCTGGAAAAAATTCAAATTTGCCTTATCTGCAGAGAAATCCCACACAGGTGCTGGGCCTTTCCATCTGGATCCTCCCAGCATCCATATTCATTTGACAACGCTGGGATTTGCTGGAAACAATGGTTGTCTCTGAGGAGCTGATTAGGTCTGAAAAGCTTTTATTGCAGATGATGGAAAAACCTGGCTGGGCTTTTGTTCTGGAGATGGGAATTACATACATTCCTTGCAAAATAACAACAGCAAAAATGAAGCTTGGAGACTTCAAATTAGTTGGGCTCTTAGAAACAGGCATATTTTAAAGCTACAATTATTTTTTTAATAGATGCATATTTCTTTCCCCGACCTGATAAAATAAATGTATTAGTACCCTGCAAATAAGATTCTAACAGCCCCAAGCCAAACAAGTAAAATATTGATGGTACCTAAGAATGTTCCATCCCTTAAGGCAACTTTAGAGCAAGTCCCCTCACTGAGCAGAGAAAAGGTTGTGTGCTTTTAAACCCAATTTCCAGCGAATTCGTATCAAATACGTTGTGACACCATTTAATGTCAAAGCCAACTTCAAATAAACAGGAATTTTCCAGTAGCACAGGCTGGCTCAGGCAGAAAAAGAAACAAAGCCATTTATGCCTGCTAGTTTTTACTTTTAAAATAAAAAAAGATGAGGGGCAAAACTACCAGGCATTATTTTAAAATAAAAACCCTCTTTCAAAACCTCCTTTAACAGCTTTCCTCCATAGCTGGCTGACTTTTATGGCCCTTGCATTTATTAGAGGCTTCAGGGTAACTTCATTTTGAAATCTTCATCAACATCAACAAGTGTTCATGTGACAAAAATGTTACAAAATGTTCAGTAGGGTTTGGGGTTGTTAAATGAAAAATGAAACAGCTTTGCATTGGAAATGCTGACTGCACAGGACTAAGGATTCTAAAGGTAATTCATCAGAACTATTTTGTTTCCCCTCAGTGATATCTCAGTCTTCAAAACTTAGACACAGAGATAATAAAATGGAGCTTTTATCTGAATGGGCAGAGAGAGCCCAAAATATCTCATTGTAAGGCAACAACATTTATTTAATGTTAAATAAACGCTGCCCAAACCCCAATAACACCACATTAACTAAGCCACACCTGATTTGTGCCCAAGCACTTCCATCAGCTTTTAATGTGCATGGCACATTCCCCCTGAACTCTTCTCCCCGAGGATTATTCTCCTTCTTATGCCAAATACTGGCAATTAAAAATTAAACCTGGCTGGCAGAACAGCTCTGGCTTTTCCTGTCCTCAGAGGATCATCTGGTCACTGATGTTCATCAAGCTCTGATGACAAAAATTGACATCTAACCTCAGAACAGGGAAGGAGTTAGAGGTGTGTGCCCAGTTCTGTCCCTTGAGGGCTTCACCAGGGAGCAGCAACAAAAAACAGGGGCAAAGATAAACTTTATCCCCAAACCGAGTGCCCTGGGTTCAAACATTGCCCGTGGAATGTGCAGCTGGTGAGCTCTGCAGTGCCACATGAATCTGGGATGGCTCAGCTGGGCAGTGCGCGGTGACTGTGACATCAGTGACAACCTCACAAAATTGTGGTTTCTTTCCTCTTGAACTGCCCCACAGACAGGCACGGCTCCCCTTCCTGCCTATTCCTCTCGTTGTGTGAAACTGGATAAAGGCTTTCCATTGGTAAATTTACAAGCTGGGGGTGTGTGTCGATCTGCTGGAAGGTAGGAGGGCTCTGCAGAGAGACCTGGAACGGTTGGATGGATGGGCAGAGTCCAACAGGATGAAGTTTAACAAGTCCAAGTGCCAAGTCCTGCACTTTGGCCACAACAACCCCTGCAGTGCTACAGGCTGGGGACAGAGTGGCTGGACAGTGGCCAGGCAGAAAGGGACCTGGGGGTGCTGGTCGACAGCCGACTGAACATGAGCCAGCAGTGTGCCCAGGTGGCCCAGAAGGCCAACGGCACCTGGCCTGGATCAGGAACAGTGTGGCCAGCAGGACCAGGGAAGTCACTCTTGCCCTGTACTCAGCACTGGTGAGGCCACACCTCGAGTGCTGTGTCCATTTCTGGGCCCCTCAGCTCAGGAAGGACGTGGAGACGCCTGAACACATCCAGAGGAGGGCAAGAGGGCTGGTGAAGGGCCTGGAACACAAGCCCTGTGAGGAACAACTGAGGGAGCTGGGGTTGTTTAGCCTGGAGAAAAGGAGGCTCAGGGGAGACCTTGTCACTCTCTACAACTGCCTGAAAAGAGGTTGTAGCCAGGTGGGGGTCGGGCTCTTTCTCCAGGCAGCAACTGACAGAACGAGAGGACACAGCCTAAGCTGTGCCAGGGGAAGTTTAGGTTGGATGTCAGGAAAAAGTTTTTTACTGAAAGAGTGATAAAGTTCTGGAATCGTCTGCCTGGGGAGGTGGTGGAGTCACCGTCCCTGGATGTGTCTAAAAAAAGATTGGATGTGGCACTTGGTGCCATGGTTTAGTTGAGGTGGTGTTAGGGCATGGGTGTTAGGGCATGCACAGGGTTGGACTCGGTGATCTTGGAGGTCTCTTCCAACCTGGTGATTCTGGGATTCTGTGTGAAGTGCAGCCTCTGCCCTGAACAGCAAAGGCCAGGCTGACATGAAACAAACGTAGGAGTCACTCCTCTGTGAAGCTCCTCATAGTTTGAGCTGATGAGAGAGCAGGGGCACTTTGGAGGGTTCAAGTTTCCTCTCTCCTGGGTGTGAAACATGAACAGAAGCTTTTTCCTTACCGGGGGATCCTGATCCTCAGCTGAGACCGTGGTGATAAGGGTGCCCTTGACTGCATTAGGAGCAACCATTCCCCTGTAGAGCTTCTGGCTGAACACCGGTGAGTAATCGTTCATATCCTGCAAAAAACAGAATCCAGAGTTTAGTCCTGGAGTTCCAACAAAATTCCACATGCATTCACAAATGTTTCTGTTGAATCTCTCTCCCTGCATGGGGATTGCCATTCCCAGGCTCTCCCGATTCCATTCCCCCTGCACAAAATAAGGGGGGAAGGTGCCAAAGAGTCACAAAAAAATGGATGTGGGACTGCTCAGCTGAATTCTGCAGGAAAACACAGCTCCACCACAGAACAGAACAGAGGACTGCATACCACCTGCTCCTGTGGCAGCAGGCTCGGCTCATTTTCCAAAAGGAAGGAGTTGCTCTGGCTCGATGGTGTTTGTCACCTCTAATATCCAACAAATTAAGGGGAAACAAAATGTCCTTTGTACGATAAAAGGGCATTTACACAAATTCTTGTGCCTGAGGTAGGCAAGGATACATAAATCAATGGATATATATGTATATACACCTAAATATATCTCAAATATTTTGCAGGGTCATCCAGAGTTGCTTCTGTTTGGGTGGAGATTAAAAACAAACTCTGTTTTGTCGCTTTTTCCAACTCAAGTTTATTCTTCTCTAGGAAGTCTTTAGGTTTGTGGTAACATTCAAATCACACGAGTCCGTCACTCGTTTCATGCTGTGTGTTATTAACTGGGAGATGTCACTTGGTCCAGCAGAAGGTGTCCCTGCCCACGGCAGAGGTGGGAGGGGATGGGTTTTAATGTCCTTTCTAACATCAACAATGCCACGATTCTGTGGAAATCTGTAGGCAGAGATTCAAATCCCAGGAGTGTTTTTCCCAGAGCAGTGAAGGAGAAGGAAGATGGGATTTAACACTCAGGCTTTAAATATTTACATTCTTAGCGGGGCACAAGCGTGAAATGTCTGTTGGTGTCCCCACAAACCAAAAACCCATGGAGGTCCCCATGTACAGTGACATTCCCAAGGCCGTTTTACGCCGGGAATGCTGCACGGCACGGATTTTTCTCCTGCTCTAGCTCTGTTTGGCCTGTCCCCACCTGGCTGGGAGCACCTGGGTGAGAATCAGTGCATTTCAGCGAGTGACTGCCTTAATGAGTTCTAAATTACATATTGATTTCCTCCTTAATGCCTTCCCTCCCCTCCTGCTTTGTTTCTCCTCTTTGGCATTCCCAGATGACAGTCTTGCTTCCCAACATTTTTGTTCAGCATTTTCATACTCCTTACAGACACAGCAGCGTTTGTTTCCTACCAATCTTTTCCCTGAATAACAACCCTGTGTTGGGTCCTGTTGGGAATGAGCTGTGTCCTGCTCAGAGAATAAGGAATGTGCTGGGGAAATGGGATCATGCGCATGCCGAGGGTGACAGCTGAGTTAACGAGCTGGCATCAAGAAATCTCTTCCTATGTCTTAATTTGCTTTTGGAGGTGCAAACAAGGATTCTCAAGACCACTCAAATGAAACCATCTCTCCCAAACTGTGCTTTTCTCTGTGCTTGATCCTAGATCTTTGCACAAGGGAGGGATCCTGTAGTGTTTTTGTGCTACCCCATGGGACCAAGGAGGAACAAAACCAACAAGAAGTGGTAGATAAAGAGTATCTGTGGTAGGGAGACAGCTTTGGGGGTGTTAAGCTTTGCCTTTTGCTCAGTTTTGTAAATGAATCTGTATAAAAATAAAACAAATCTGCAGCAAGATAAGCAGTGACAAAGGGTTGCTTTGTCTCTAAATGCATGGCCGTTATTACCTTACTGTCAAAATAGGCAGCCCAGGTATTTGAAAGTGAGAAATATGGAGAATCCATCACCCAGTTTTCCCATTTCCAGATTTTGGAGCGTGTCTGATCATTAACAGGAGCCTGGATTTGAGTTAATGGCAGCCTGGATTTATGTGGCTGGAGCAATGAACTGGGGAAGGTTTTAAGAGGCTGCAGCTTGGCCCCACTTGTGGGATTATGCCTCAGATGTAAAAGGTGATTTCATGACTTCTGACAACCACTCTGGGGGAGGTTTACTGCCCCATTCCCAAACGTGTGCTTGGGGATTGTCCTCGTGTGCTGCATCCACTTCTGTGCAAGGGTTAGAGGTGTTTTAAGAAGCCATCAGATGTAATCTTCAATTATTTACCCGTTTACAAGCAAAACATGCCTGGAGCTTTGGTCTCTGCTCAGAACAAAGCCCAGGACTTGCTCCAAATATTTGTTGTCCAAAGTCTCTCTGTGCTGAAAACCTGAAAACTCCATCTCTGCATCTGTCCAGCATTAAGTTCTCTTTGATAGCAACGACTGGATTGAGGACCTTGGAGAGAGATTGTTTGCAAGGGCCTGGAGGGACAGGACAAGGGGAATGACTTCCCAGTGCCAGAGGGCAGGGCTGGATGGGAGATTGGGAAGGAATTGTTCCCTGGCAGGGTGGGCAGGCCCTGGCACAGGGTGCCCAGAGCAGCTGGGGCTGCCCCTGGATCCCTGGCAGTGCCCAAGGCCAGGTTGGACATTGAGGCTTGGAGCAGCCTGGGACAGTGGAAGGTGTCCCTGCCCATGGCAGGGGTGGCACTGGATGGGCTTTGAGGTCCCTTCCAACCCAAACCATTCCCTGTCTTATCCTGTGACTGTGGGGGCACAGTTTTTGGGGCTGGAACGGAGCAGATCATGCCCAGGACCTCTTGAGCCATTCCCTGAACGTACAATGGCCTTTCTCTCTCTGCTCCAACAAAACCAGCTCCAGGCTTTATTCCACCCTGAGGGCTGCTGCTTTGTGCCCAAAAAGCAGCAGTTTCTTTTTGTGACTGTGCTGGTACCAAGGTTTCTACTCAACTCTGTCTAAGTGGAAATCAATATTCCCTTGCTATGAAACCCATGTCTGAGCTATAAACACATATCAGGCCTTTACAGCCCCTTTGCAGGCTGCTGCTTTTTTTGACAAGTGCAGTAAATAGGAGAAAAAAAAGTATTCTTAAAGTGATTTCTTCTATCCATCCCACAAAGGGAGAGAGGGAAGAGGTTTCCTTCAGAGCACAGCATGGAAATTCCCCAAACTTCCCACTCTTCTCTCACAACTCCAGTTCTGGATCTGTAATTTTCTGCTGTCGTTTTGTTTTGAACCTCTGCCACTTCAGTCTGTGTGCACATTCCCAGAGCTGGTGGCTCTGGGAATGCTGCCTCCAAGTGTTTAATAATTCCCTGCAGTTTGGAGACCTACAGGGGCACATTTAACACTCCTATAATTGTGCAACTCCTTTCTAGGGAAAGCAAAGGGGTGGTTTGGTACCACTGTACTTGAAAATTCCGATTCCTCTGGTGCATTCTTCAACCACAGAAAGTTCTCACTCAACACCTGATTCCAAAAACAAAAATCCAAGATATTTTATGACTAAAAACCTGAATAGAAACTCCATAAGGCTACAAGATATCACAGCCCTAAGGACATCCATTGCCCTTAAAAACCTGGAGCAGCCTCCCCCAGACCCCAACACCTGCTCTGGGCCCAGGAGCCCATTTTAGTCCTGCTCCAGGGATGCCAAAGGATGCATTTTATAGATGATAGTCTAAAAAATACATTTTAAAGTTCTTCAGATCCCTGGATGTGAAGTAAAAGAGAGTGGAAACAACTGAAAATTTGGGCTGTGACTTCAGATTTCGCTCATAGGAGAGTTTAGTTTTCTGCATGAAAATCAATGTTACTCAACTCTAATTCCTTTATGGGAAGATTGTCTTTGCCCCTTCCCTTAAATGCCATGAGGCCCTGGCACAGGCTGCCCAGAGAAGATGGAAATGACCCCTCCTGGGAGTGTCCAGGTTGGACGGGGTTTGGAGCAGCCTGGGATAGTGGAAGGTGTCCCTGCCCATGGCAGGGGGAGGCACTCAATGAGTTTTTAGGTTTCTTCCAGCCCAAACCAGTCTGGGATCCCATGAAATACCTGATTTCACCAGATACTGGAGTATCAAGAACTTCAAGTCCCCTCCCATCCTTACACGTTCTCTTGACCTCTCATAATTAACACACCTTAATAACACCAAGTTCAAACCCCTTGTGATGATTCTGTCATGATAATATGGCCAAAAGTATGAAATGGCCCCTTGAATTTTGTCTGTGAGTGGCTGCAGAGCTGCTCTGTCTGCAGCTGCACAGAATAGGGCCTTGCTCACACGGCTCTACTGCACCTCTTTCCCCTTTAGTGCCCAGCAGTCCCTAAAGTAGCTCATCCCATAAATTAAGGGATAATATTCATGATGGAATACACGAGGCAATAAATGACTGGCAGATGATTGAACTGATCAGCTGAGATGGAAGGAAAGAAATAAATCTGTTTACCAGCACTGTAGCCCAACCCCAGGCCTGTTATTCCATTAATGCCACCAGAAATGAGATATATTTTGGAGGCAATTCAGCTGCTTTTTTTTTCAACCTTCCTGTAAGTTTTGTGATGCTGCTCTGCTCTTTAAATGGGAAAAGATGTTCCTTGTGTGACTCTTCCTGCTGCCCCCAGGATCCCATTGGCCTCCTTGGCCCCAGGACACTCTGGTGGCTCAGGGACAGCTCGGTGTCCCCCAGGACCCCCAGGACACTCTGCAGGCTCAGGGACAGCTCGGTGTCCCCAGGACCCCCAGGACACTCTGCAGGCTCAGGGACAGCTCAGTGTCCCCCCACCTGTGCGGGTGCCTGGGGCTGTTCCTCCCCAATCACTGATGAACCATTTAAACAATCCTGGGCCCAGTACTGAGCCCTGGGTACACCCCCAGTGACCGCCTCCAACCTCACCCTGTGCCACCGGTCACAAGCCTTGGGATCAGCCATTTCTCAGTCACCTCACTGCCCCCTCATCCTCATTTTTTGGCATTGTTAGAACTAAAACCCTCTGTTTATATTTATTCTTGTTGCTCTCTCACTTGAAATCCTTCACCTGAGAAAAAGGCTTCGTTCCACGACACAATGTCCTTGAAAAATTCCAAACTGAAGCAATCCAATACAGAAAGAGGAGAAAAAGCACTTCTACAAACAAGAAAGAGACAAAATAATACAAAAATAATGCTGGTAATAAGAAGAGGAGGACACAGCACAAAATCTGCAGACACCTTACAGGCCCCATGATACAGAGATTCTCGTATTTGTGTTTAGGAACGCAATACTCCAGAGCAACTGCTCCTGTTAACAAACCCTATTGCCACAGTACTTGCTTCCAAATGCTAAATCCTAATAATTTGAACTGCAAGGAATTTGCATTTCCCAGTACTGGGAATCATATGGATTGCGAGGGGATGTGTGTGGGTACAGCAAGAGGCAAAACAAACTCAGCCCTCCCTGACACCCTGTGGCTTCTTGCAGCTTCAGGGGGAAAGTTATGAAAGCACTCAGAGGAATCTGAGAACGGGGAAATGAGAAAAATCTTGGTCTGTCTGAGGTGGTGGGAAGAAATCAGTGTCACTTAGACAATTCCTCCTTGGAAATACTTGAATGGACGCAACGATTATCATTCCGTGACTCCCTGAGAGGGGCTGGAGTCAGGTGGGGATCGGGTTCTTCTCCCAGGGAACAATGACAGGACAGAAGGAAACAGCCTCAAGCTGTGCCACGGGAGGTTCAGGTCAGGTATTAGGAAAGATTTCTTCACCCAAAGGGTGGCCAGGCATCAGAAGGGGCTGCCCAGGGCAGAGGTGGGGTCACAATCCCTGGAAGTGCTCAGAAGAAGTGTGGATGTGGCACTTGGGGGGACACAGTTTAGTGGTGCGGGGTTAATGGTTTCACTCAGTGATCTCAGAGGTCATTTTCAATGAAATGATTCCATGAATTCATTGATTCACCTTTGGCTTTCTCTGCCAGAGGAGTCCTGGGCCATCCTCACAGTGCAAGGAGCCTTTTGGCTGCAGCAGAGGCCAGCAATGTGTCTCACACTGACATGAAGGTACAGATGAAGTTATTCCTCCTGCAGTGAGTGCCCTGCTCTGCAATCTGTGCCTCGAGCCAGTTCAGGGCAGGTTAATACAAACTATTTGTAACTTGTCATGCCAAGGGCTGCGAGTGCAGAGAACAGCCCAGTGAGCATCCCCCTCCTGCAGCCACGGGGAGCAGGGGGCTCTGGGTGTGCTCCCTCCTTGGATATCGCACCAATGATGGACGACACCATCAGACACCCATAGCTGCTTAACAGAATTCCATTACCCAGGAAAAATTACAGTGCTTGGGGTGAAGAGCTGCGCTGGGAGAAATGACAAATGTGAGCAGAGCAGAGGGAGCCCCGGAGGACTGGAGACCTCGTAATAACACAAATAAAAGTTCTGAGGGTTGGAGGGGCTGGACCTGTGGTGGTGACATGAGCTTGGCCCCACTGCTGCCTCTGCTTCCCTCCAGTTCAATTTTGTGTTCTTGAAGACTGCTGTTCCATTGGGGACTGTGGTGTATCTCCAGTTGGTTTAGTTCCTCTCTGGGCTCTCAAACCCTGTATTAAAGTAATTACTCAGAGCCCAGCCTCTGAATAAAGTGAAAGCAAGCAACTACTCAGAGGAAACACATCCAGTTCCTGCAGCAGAAGATGCTGAGCGGGAGGGAAAGGGTGGCCTGTTCTTGTTCTCACTCGGTTTCAAGTCCCTGCACCCTTCTCCTGCTGCTCTGACTGAGGGATCAGCTTTCCGAGCTGTCCTGTGGGTGCTTCCCATCCCAAACAGGGACAGCACAAGGTTCTGCCTTCAACCTCTCCACCCTCTCTCCCCACCCATGTGAATTTTGTACCTGGGACATTCACCTTTAAGCTCAAATGAAACCATCCAGACACCTCTTGTGATCAACGTACAAAATATCTGCCACCTGACATAAAAGCTGCTAATGACATCTGCCCAGCAAATTGGGATAATAAACCTGTTTTTTCCACAATCCTTCTCCGTTCTCCCAACTGCCACTCCAAATTCCCCTGTCCTACCTCTCACTCCAGGCTGGAACCCAAGCACCATCTTGATCTCAGCACATAAACAATAATTACGTCCCCTGACCTGTTGCAAAACTCGGCCTGTCACTGAGTATGAAAACACTCAGCTTAAATTGGATTTATTTTCTTTCTCACTTAAAATATCCCTCCCTTGTCCTCCCTCCCAGGCCCTGTTCTGTCCCCAGCCAAACCCCTTTTACTCCAAAATTGTTACTTCTGGCTCCAGCCTGGTGTTCCAGCCTCTCCACAGCATCATCATGCTCCCATTTTGTTGCTCATGTGTGGCAACTGTTTCTAGGAGAGCAAGAACTGATTTTTTGATCCTATTAATCCCCTCCTTAAATCCCCTATTCCCACAGCATCTCCCTTGAGAGCGCACATGCTGCTGGTACACTGAGGCCACCGAGTTGATTTGTATTTTTCCCTGCACCCTGTCATTAATTAATACAATCAACCACACAACTGATGCCTTTTCCTGGTCTTAAAATCAGGAGTCATACACGGTTAGAAGGGGAAAAGGGATTTTCCCTTGGTATTTATTTTAAGGTTCCTCGGGTGCACGCGTCCAGGTCAAATGCACCGAAATGCACCCCACAAAAAATGCACCCCCCAAAAGATCGAGTATAACATTACAGGTGTTACTAATTAGCAGATCTATCAAAGATTCCCCAATGAGAGGCTCAAGTGCTCAAGTGAGCCCCCCTCCCCAAGGAGCCTTCTCCTGGATGGTTCTATCTTGCTTTACAGAATGTGTTCTGGAGAGGACCTTGGGGGGCTGAGGCACACTGATCCCTAGCTATGAAGCTTCTAAAATGTTGAGTCTCTTAGCCTGACAAACAAGTCCAAGAATGCAGGCAAAAAGCACTAAGAATACAGACGTTGTAAAAAGGTATAACAGGCGTATAAAAGAAAAGGCAAAAAGTCTTCATGGCATCACAATCACACAGACAACAGCTTTTCTCTGAACACAATCCTACCTGAAAACTTTTTAAAAATCCCACCAAAGGGTTTAAACCCTTAAATAAACCAACCCAAACCATTCTTCCAAAAATTCAGTGTGCTGGGAAAAGGTTTTTTTTAGGAACAAAACCCCAGGTTTGAGCGACTTGCTCCATAAAAGTCCAACAGAAGAGGCTCAGGGAATGATGGAAAAGATTTTTTTGTGAATGATGTGGAATGTGCAGGGGAAAAGCACAGGTTATTGGGGAACAGGTGACCTGCACCTCACACTGAGACATTCTGCAGACAGAGAGACACTATAGAAACCTTCTGGCATTGTCACCAGAGCTAACAAAGGGAGACATTTACTGCCCTAAAAGAATTCTAAGCTCAGTAGAGACTGACAAACAGAATTACCCAAAACCATGTAGCAATTCCAGCACCTGCAGATACAGAACAGGCCGAACCCCAGACTGCCAAATACTTTTCACAGCCACACATTTAAACTGAACGTTTGTGAGCTGTGCTTTTGGTCCTACTACAGTTTTTGCTCCTTCGCTAAAATCTGAGTAATTAAAGCCTCTTCTTTCCCACAGCTCACAGAACTCAAGCAACTGCTCAGAAGGACTGAATGACTGACAGAGCTGCACCTTTGGGAATGCCAGGGGTAGGACTGAGGCATCTGAGCTGTCCTCTGCTCTTGGACACAGCCAGATGGAGATGGGGAAGCGCTGCTGTTCCAGCTACAAACACTTTTCATTTCTGAATCGTTCCCAAACAGAGACCAGCAGCCCCATGCTGCTGGGGAGGCACCTGAAACGCTGAGGTGAGGCTGGAACTCACTGCAGTTCATGGTGCAAGACACTAAACCAGGCTGTTCCTTTGCAGATCTGATTTTCCAGCAGCAGGATCTGGAATCCAGGATGTGCTGTGCCACACCAGCACTCAATACACCCCCCCAGTGGATCTTAAAATTACAATTTGGGGGCTGAAATGTGATTGTGTCACTTTTGCAAACAAGTCCGTGAGGGGTTTATTTCAGCCTTTCAGGGATTCTAAAGGACAAAATGTTTGCATTTGTGTCAGGTGTTCCTGGATTTCATGAATCCAGGATTTAACTACGTGATTGCATGTGGCAAAATAATTACAGCTGTTATAAAGTGTGTGTTTAACTGGAAGAGCTGCTCACAGAATAAGGCTCACACAAGTGAGAAGCAGGAGAGCAGAGAGTCCTGGTGTTTCCTCGGGACACCTGCATGGTGATGGAATATCCTGGAATGACTGGGAAAGGATGCTGCTGGCTCAGGAGTGCCCCCTCTTACCTTGACTCTCACGGTGACGGTGGCCAGCCCAGGAGGCATCGTGCCCTTGCTGTCGAAGGCTTCCACGAGGAAGGTGAAGGTTGCTTCTGCATCAGAGAAGGATTCATAATCCAAGGATTTCCGGAGCGATAGCTCTCCTGTGTGCTTGTTCAGGGCAAAATACTGCTGGGCTTCCTCGGTGCGGATCCGATAGTTCACGTCAGCACCCAGGTCCACATCCTTGGCCTGCAGGGAACAGAGGAACATCAAACAGAGTCCATTCTCACCAAATATCCCTCTGAGATTTAAAGGGCAAACTGCTGCAAACGTCGTGAGTTTATGTGTGTTGTTGTAATTGTATTCAACGTACACACACCCAAGGAATGACACCCGCTGAAGGATCAAGCCACGGGAAATGAGCACAGTATTCTGGGAAAGTGGCACTGGAAGCTGAGTCTGGTCTTAATTCTCCTCCCCGGGCACCTGCTATTGGCCACTGCCAGGGAGAGGATCATGGAATTCCACAATGGTTTGGGTTGGAAGGGATGTTTAAGGCCAGCTTGTTTCCCCCCTCCCATGGGCAGGGACACCTTCCACTGTCTCAGGTTGCTCCAAGCCCCAATGTCCAGCCTGGCCTTGGACACTGCCAGGGATCCAGGGGCAGCCCCAGCTGCTCTGGGCACCCTGTGCCAGGGCCTCCCATCCTCACAGGGAGCAACTTCTGCCTGACACCTGATTTAAATCTCTCCTCTTTTAGCTTAAAACTCTTCCCCTTGGCCTATCGCTATCTGCCTGTGCAGACAGTGACAGTGTAGGTTTTGCTGTTTCATTGGTTGCTTTTATTAATTGCTATTATTTCCTAACTAACCTTATCTTCAAAGGTTATTTTTATTACCTGGCTAAAGGTCATGCATTTTTCAGTCTGCTCAGTGTCACAGAATCACAGAATCACAGACTGGTTTGGGTTGGAAGGAGCATCAAAGTCCATCTCATTCCACCCCCTGCCATGGGCAGGGACACCTTCCACTATCCCAGGCTGCCCCAAGCCCCAATGTCCAACCTGGCCTTGGACACTGCCAGGGATCCAGGGGCAACCCCAGCTGCTCTTGGCAAAAAACTTCCCCCCATGCTCCAGTTCACAATCTTTTATGTCAGTCTCACTGCCAAGTTAAATAAGAAATTGCAGAATAAGCACTCCCCACCTTCACTCCCCGCTACTTCCTTACCTCCAGCTGCAGGAAGACAGTGCCTGGTGGGAGATTTTCTGGCACGCAGACGGTGTAGGAAGCGTTGGTGAACACGGGGCTGTTGTCGTCAATATCCAGCACCTTGATGGCCAAGGTGAGCGTGGAGCGCCGGGGGTCCACGGCTCCGTCCGTCGCCTCCACGATGAGCTCGTAGTAATCCCTCACCTCCCTGTTCAGCTTCACTGCTGTGTAAATGCTGCCGTTGGAGGTGATCCGGAAAAGGTTCTTGAAGTTTGCCAGACTGTAATGGACTTGCCCATTAACCCCAGCATCTGCATCTGTAGCCTGGAGAGACAGCAGGAAAACCATGGATTAATGCGCAAATTCCAAACCTCCGAGGGAGACGCCCACAGGAGAGAAACCAGGTGAGGCAGGGAAGGATTCTGCCAAATCTGTGGTGCCCAGGAGGGCTTGTCTGGGGCAGCCTGCCTCCCTCTGAGCTTTGACTGAAGATAAAACATCCCACAGAAACAGATGGCTCAATTGCCAGCGACAGGAGCCAGGCTAACTGCATCCTAGATGGATTTCTCCACAAGAAAAGGCACATTTAGCTGCTCAGCCTTGGACAGCTTTTGACAAAACAAGAGGTCATAGCCTGAAATTGTCCCAGGGAGGCTCAGCTTGGACAGCAGCAGGAATTTCTGCATGGAATGGGTGCCCAGGGAGCTTTGGAGTGCCCATGCCTGGAGGTGTCCAAGGAAGGGCTGGAGGTGGCACTCAGTGCTCTGGTGGGGATCAAGCACAGGTTGGACTCAATCCTCAAAGTTTTTCCAACCTAAATGATTCTGGGATTCTATCCTACGATTCTCTGAACTTCAACAGAAGATGAGCCTGATGCTTGTGAAGCCAAGCCCACAGAGAATTCTAATGCTGAAGGATCTTCAGCATTGGGCGGTGTCTGAGAGGAATTTTTATTTAACACTGATTTAGTGTTTCAGTGCTGCCCAAATCCTTACGGAATACAAATTTAGATGAAGGATGGATGCAGACAGACAGAAGGGACACATCAGTTAGAAAGCTCCTTTCCACTTAACACATTTGTCACACTCAGTGATACTTTCATCACTGCTCTCTGAAGAACTACTTAAATTTTTGGTGTGTTCATCCTGTTCTTCAAACCCAAATGTTATCCCACTTCATCGTTATTCTTCTCTGCTCAGAACAGGCTGATGATTGCCACCGAAAATCTTCAGCTGGGATCTTTGTTCTCACACACTGAACCAGCCTCAGATTTCAGTGTCAGCCAAATAATTCTTGTTATCACATAATTATAGGGATGGGCAAAATGAATAGGTTTTCATAGAGCTCTCACATTTAAATGCTGACCTGTTATTTTGCCTCCTCTTAATTAAATTAGGGCGTGATGAACAAGGTTATGTAAATTAAACAAAGGGCACTCTGTGAGCAAGGTATTCTCATTTATTTGCCTTTATGAATGACATCTGTGAAGACCGTAAGAGATTTGCATGTTTTGTTTTCAGAACAGTCGCCGGGAATGCTTAATTCCGGTGATGGTGTTCATTGTAAGGCTTGGTAGTGAAACTCTTTATCTGGCTAGCAATCAATTAAAAGTTAATTAAAATTGCTAATAAGGAAAAAATCACTGTGTTTCTTCCCTGCATTACACCCATGTGCTAAGCAGGGTTTGCTACAACTTCATTCTGACAGATCCATGGATATCACATCCTTCTAATCCATATCTGTCAGTTGGACTTGCCTGATTTCCAATCAATTCAATTTCCTCTGTAGAAATAACTGATCCAAACAAACAAACAACAAAAAAAAACCCCAAAAGCCCCACAGGAATCTCCAAGAGTAATCTGAAATATGCCTGTAATTGGAAACCGTGACAAAAGATTCTCATGAGACAATGTTTTTGTATCAGGTTAGTTTGGAAGGATGTCTTGGAATATATAAACTTGTTTCAGGAAGGAAATTAAAATTACTTTCAAATACATGGCAGGATTTGCAACCGTGTTCCTAAAAACATGACTGTGAATGTTGTGAATTCATTTGTGCACATTCTTAGGCAGAAAACACCTTTGCCACATTCTGCAGGACTGATTTGATTCACAGAATCCCAGAATGACTGAGGTGGGAAAAGCCCTCCCAGCCCATGGAGTCCAGGCTGTGCCCGATGCCCACCTTGTCCCCAGCCCAGAGCACTGAGTGCCACCTCCAGCCCTTCCTTGGACACCTCCAGGCATGGGCACTCCAAAGCTCCCTGGGCAGCCCCTGCCAAGGCCTGAGCACCCTTTCCATGCAGAAATTCCTGCTGCTGTCCAAGCTGAGCCTCCCCTGGCCCAGCCTGAGGCCCTTTCCCCTTGTCCTGTCCCTGTTCCCTGGCAGCAGAGCCCAACCCACCCCGGCTGCCCCCTCCTGTCAGGGACTTGTGCAGAGCCACAAGGTCCCCCCTGAGCCTCCTCTGCTCCAGGCTCAGCCCCTTTCCCAGCTCCCTCAGCCGCTCCTGGGGCTCCAGCCCCTTCCCAGCTCCGTTCCCTGCCCTGGACACGCTCCAGCCCCTCCAGGGCTCTCTGGCCAGGAGGGCCCAGAACTGGACACAGCCCTGAGGTCCCTCAGCAGGGCCAGCACAGGGGACGGGCCCTGCCCTGGGCCTGTGGCCACCCCATGGCTGGCCCAGCCCAGCGGCCACTGGCCTCGTGCCCCCCTGGGCACCCCTGGGCTCCGGTCCAGCCGCTGGCACAGCACCCCCAGGGCCTTTCCCGACGGGCCCTTTTGTTATAAACGACCCAGATCCGCAATGGATATGAGTTATTAAAATTTACTGAGAACGCAAAAAGCCCATTCGCAAAGCCGAAGGCCAGCGCTGCGAGCCCAGCGGGCTGCCAGAGGCTCGCTCCGGACGCGGCGGATCGGCCTTTTCCCGCCTCGCGCCTGAGGCGCAGCAACCCCGGGCCTTGCGTGGCCACGCCCCGCTGTCAATCTCCTGCGAGCCCGCGCTTTTCTGCCGCTGAGGCGATCGGCGTTTGCGGCGGTCAGCGCTGCCCTCGCTCCTCTCATGGCGCTGCTCCCGCAGCCCGGCCGGCAGCAGCTCGCTCCCCACAGAACGGGCACTGCCACAGAAACCCACCCAGCCGCCGCCAAACCAAACCTGTACCATCAAAGCCCCCCCGACAGCATTAAACCTTTAACATGTATATTAGACCTTTGATATTTCCACCGGATAATATCATAATACCCAACATTATAGTCCCTAATATAACCTATAATAGAACTCATAATTAATACAACATGTGGCGAAAGCCAACCTTCAAAAGTCATTCCTAACGCTTTCCAGCCCCTCTGCCCCAGCCTGGAGCTGCAGGGCTTGGGGTGAGCCCAGGGCAGGACGCGGCACTTGGCCTTGCTGAACCTCAGCCCATGGATCCAGCCTGTGCTGATCCCTCGGCAGAGCTTCCTGCCCTCCAGCACACCCACACTCCCACCCAGCCTGGTGTTCTCCCAAACCGACTGAGGCTGCACTCGATCCCCTCGTCCAGATTGCTGGTAAAGATATTAAACAGATATTTCCACACAGAGTAGCAAACAAAGAATCATTATTTTAAATCCAATTACCTAATTGGCATTATACCACCATAACACCGGTGAAGAATTCACGTTTTATCACTCTAAACTTGAAAAGAGACAATGTCCTCTTTATGGATAAGAGAGAAAAAGAGTTTAATCTGGTTCCTAAAAGAATCCTGTCTCAAGGGTGTACAACTGTTCCCACATGGAAATCATGTCCCAGAGCCTCTCGGAGCCTGTGGGAAGCAGCTCCATGGAGAAGGACTTGCTGTTGGTGTGGACACTCTCTGTCCCTCTTTGCAGTCATCACTTTTTACCAAAATGGACAACTTCAACCCCAATTTCACCCCCAGATCTGTCACCAACAGGTGCAAGGCTTGCCAGGAAGGTGAGGGAACAGGAGGTATGGAAAACAGGGAGCTTTCAGAAAGTTCTGCTTCAAAAACCAGCCCTGGTTGAACTTACCCCGACCCTGACAACATGAACCAGTGACAACCCAATAAATTTAATCCCGTTTGGTCCTTGCCAACACTGGGCTGAATTCCCTGAGTGAGCATGTACAGAGGTGGAGAGAAGCAAGGAAACAGTTCATTCCCATGTAACCTGAGTCCCAAACAAAGTCCCAAAGCCAAGGAGACAACAGCAGGACTAAGAAGAGGCGAGAGGACATTCCTATGCCCACTCAAGGCTTTCCACCACAACTCATCCCCACAAAAAATATGGTGAGAGTTATGAAGTTTTGGCAGGTGAAGGGCCACCAGCTGACAGCAGACCTTAAAAGAAGCTGCAGATCTGTTTACAGGCAGAGGTCTCAGCCTTGAAGAGGTTGCTCCTACCCAACACGAGGTAGCAGAAACAGCAGCTGTGATTGCTGGAGGTGGCACAGCCCTCAAAGGCCCCTGGGGACACAGACACCATGGAAACTGGGAACAAAAAAAAACACCCAAAAGAAAACCAAAAACTCCAAACAAGAGGAGAGAACTAGCAAAAAGAAGGACATTTCAAAAGGAATGGAAGAGATTCCAAGACAGGGCCATAGTGTCCTTGCATCTCAAATGCTGGCCCCTTCCTACCTCTGCCATCTCACAGAATCACAGAATTCATGGAATGGTTTGGGTTAGAAGAACCTCAAAGCCCATCCAGTGCCACCCCTGCCATGGGCAGGGACACCTCCCACTGTCCCAGGCTGCTCCAAGCCCCAGTGTCCAGCCTGGCCTTGGGCACTGCCAGGGATCCAGGGGCAGCCCCAGCTGCTCTGGGCACCCTGTGCCAGGGCCTGCCCACCCTCCCAGGGAACAATTCCTTCCCAATCTCCCATCCAGCCCTGCCCTCTGGCACTGGGAAGCCATTCCCTGTGTCCTGCCCTCCAGTTCCTGCTGCAGGGTCCCTCTCCAGTTTCCCTGTATCCCTTCAGACCCTGGAAGGAGCTGTGAGCTCTCCACACAACCTTCTCCTCTCCCGGCTGAGCAGCCCCAGCTCTCCCAGCCTGGCTCCAGAGGGGAGGTGCTCCAGTCCCCTCAGCAACTCCATGGCCTCCTCTGGACCTGCTCCAACAGTTCCATGTCCTTCTTATTTGGGAGCTTCAGAACAGTGCACGGAATTCCAGGTGGGGTCTCACCTGAGCAGAATAGAGGGGAGCATCCCCTCCCCCCACCTGCTGCCCCCCCTGTGGGATGAGCCCAGGATAGATCTCCTGGTGTTCACCCAGAATCAGGAAAAGTGTGTCCATCTGAAGAGACAGAGCAAGCACTGCTGCTATTCCAGTGACTCCTCAGATCTCCAGGATGACTCTTATTTCCATCTCTAATTTATAAAGTACTGCGTGATAAAACAAACCTGGAAACCTGGGAATATAAATGACTCAGAACTCTATATCGCAGCAAATACCTCCCACATTTATTAGAGATTCCATCACCTACGAGGTGACAGCCCTTACCTGACGTGCTAAATTCAGATTTGTGTTACCAACTCTGCTTCCACATTACCAGGAAACCCTCAGGAATATAAAGCAACCGTGTTCCAGAGCAACAAATTATCTCCCTCCCTCTCAAACAGTGCAAAACACAGTTCTGAGAGATGGGAATGACTAAGACACCTCCTAAAGGATCATTAACTCTGAAACATAATGACAAGGGTTTGAATGTCAATATTCACAATATCGTTCTCATCTTTTTGAAAAGAAACCTCCTGTTACATTCCCAGCTCCTGCTCACGATGGTGACAAGATTTAGGCAGGTTAACTGAGGATTTGTGCCTGGAATGCTGGAGCTGGAAAACAGCAAAACAAGGTTGTTATTCCTACTTGTCTCCAAATCACAGACAAACACGGTGGCTGGGTATCCCCCTTTCCTGCAAGCGGAAACATTTCTTAGAGACCACTCTGCCACACAAACAGCTTCCTCCAGTTCAAATTTCCCTTCCTCAGGAGCAAAAGATCCCCACATTCCCTACCCAAGCCAACCAAAATCCTGATTTTTGGACAACTCCTCCAGTATTCCAGAAAACCCCACAGCTCAAGGTAGGAATCGTGCTGGAGGATCCAAATGATGCTGCTGGTGGGAATTATTGTTCTCATGGCAGATAACACGATTTTTTACTACTAGGGGTTTAATAGGTTTATTATTGAGGACTTAATGAGTTTATTATTCTGGGTTGGAAGTATTCCCAAGCGCCTCATTTGTGTCAAACAGCAAATCAAGTGTGGGTGGGAGTGTTAGACTGGATTTTGTACTTGTTTTGCAGGGAGACTATAGTTTGTGCCCACAGGACAAAATTAGTATCTCCTCCCAGGTGCAGTCAGAGGCCACAAATTATCTGAAGTGTCCCTGACCTCTTGGTCATAAACCAAATATTTATAAATATTTTAAGGAGGGAACATCAGTCATCCATAAAAGTTTGGAATTTTCTTCTTTTCCTAAAGTTCAGGAAGGCTTTTCCTCTCCTTTCTTGCTGTTTTGCTTTTACACAGTCTTTCACATTTTAATTTGCTCAGAGGGATGGAGCTGGAAGGAAAGGCTGGGAGAGCTGGGATTGTTCAGCCTGGAGAGGAGAAGCTCTGGGGTGACCTCATTGTGTCCTTCCACTGCCTGAAGCAGCTGACAGGAAACATGGAGAGAGACTTTGGACAAAGGGTGGAGTGCCAGGACACAGGGAATGGCTTCCCAGTGCCAGAGAGCAGGGATGGATGGGAGATTGGGAAGGAATTGTTCCCTGGGAGGGTGGGCAGGCCCTGGCACAGGGTGCCCAGAGCAGCTGGGGCTGCCCCTGGATCCCTGGCAGTGCCCAAGGCCAGGCTGGACATTGGGGCTTGGAGCAGCCTGGGACAGTGGAAGATGTCCCTGCCCATGGCAGGGGTGGCACTGGATGGGCTTTGGGGTCCCTTCCAACCCATTTAGGATTCTTTGATTTTGGCTATCTTGAAATTTCAAGGCAAATTTGACTTGAGACTCAAATGCACACATATCCTTTGGAAAAATCCTGCAGGTTTTGTGGATATCCTCCAGGAGCTTCAGCATCCTACTGAATTCCTGGGTCATGGCAGCTTATCCTTCACTACACTCAGAGCAGGATAAAGGAAACACCCTCTAAATGTTCAAACACTGCCACATTTTTAGGCATTAGACAAGCCAGAAGAACCTTGGTTGATTGTTTCCATGGTCTCTGCTAATTCCAGTGCACCTGGAGGGTTAATTCCAAACCAAATTAAAGGTGACTCCAAACAAAACTGCGCATTAGGAGCAGTTAAACCCTAAGAGCAAATAAAAATGAAAATAAAAGAAAATCCAAAAGCTCATGGCTGCAAACCCAGCACTGGATGGGCTGGTGAACCTCCTACAAGAGTTAATCACATTTTAACACTTCAGAGCTTCTACCAGCCCAGCTTTCTTCAGGCTGGCACAAAACCAAATCCTGACTTTGGAGACTTGGTTGTCCTTGAAGGATGATACAAAATTTGGGGTTTTGATGAGTCTGTTCTTTGGCAATATGATCAAGAGATGAAACCAATGCATTCGCACACTAGAAAAAAATAAAACACTAAAAAACCCTCCCGAAACTGAAACTTTCTAAATCACAGATGGAATACACTGTTCAGAATCTCCACATTTAGCTGGGTTCCCAAATATTTCTCCAATGTCAATCCGATTTGAAGTTATTTTTGGAATTTCTCTTGACTTTGGGTTGGGAGGATCCTTAAAGCCCATCCAGCGCCACCCCTGCCATGGGCAGGGACACCTTCCACTGTCCCAGGCTGCTCCAAACCCCATCCAGCCTGGCCTTGGACACTGCCAGGGATGGGAATCAGGCATCAAAATCCTAAAAGGGCATGAATTAGAGACATGAAATCACTGATTCAGAAGATTTAGTTTGGCATCAGGCAGAAAGAGATAATAGGGCCTAAAGGCATCCCAAAATGTAAAGCGTCAGGAGACAAAACCAAGAATCCCTTTCATGGAAAATCCTCGGGCTCTCAACAATCAATGCCACGAACGTGCTGATAACAAATATCAGTATTTCCACTGCACTAAAGCACAAACATTATTTGGAGGGCAAAGATGCAAATGAATGCACAAATAGAATAAATTTTGGGAACAGGGAAGATGAGCACAGCTTTTGGAATCCCTTTAGCTTAAGAGGTCATGCTGTGGGTGGCAAGGAGCTTTTTTAACCTCTTCAATCCATGCCCAAGCTGACCTACATTCCAGGAACGGTGGAAAAAGATGAGGAAGTGTGGCTGCAGCCACTGCAGCCAGATATCCTCCAGGAATTCCCTGGTGCCAGCAGAAAGAGGGAGTTCTGTCTAGCACTGAGGGTCTGGAATGGAAATAAATTGCCCAAATCTATGACCCCATCTTTTTCTCCTCACGCCACGGCTTTGGACTTGACACATCAATCTTGTTGTGAGAGGAATTTGCCTGTTAACAAACATGAAAATCCAACTAGCAGCACATGAAATTCTTTCTGTGACCAGCATCTCCACAAGGATCTTGACAGAGACAGTGCTGACAGTCTTATTAAAGTCCTTTCTATCCTTCCTGGATAGAAGGATAGAAATTCCTTAATAAATTTAATAATTTAAATAAATTCCTAAATAAATTCCTGGATAGAAATTCCTTAATAAACTAAAGGAAATGATACCACCAAGGTTCTCTCCCAAAGATTTTGTGATCATCCAGCCACTTACAAGAAACGAAGTCTGAATTTTCTCTGGTTGGAGTTCACCTGCCACATTCTGATTCTCTGCTTTTGGGGTCTGATTAGCTTTTTTATGGATTCTGACTCTCAAATCCCAGCTGCTCCCGTTGGTTTTACATCCATGAGATGAATGCAAGCTCCATTGTTAGGCACTGGGTCATGCAGCGAGCAGGAGTCTGGACTCGCTCTGGGTATTTGGGATTTACTTCAGAGCCTGGGATTTTACTCTTCCCCAAAGACTTAAGTCCTTTCCCTCCTGGATCGTCCTCTCCTGCCATTAAATCCCCCTTTTTTCCTGATCTTGTCCTATTTCCTCCACCTCTAATTTTAATTCCTTTCCCTCCTGGATTGTCCTCTCCTGCCGATAAATCTCCCTTTTTTCCCGGTCTTCTCCTTTTTCTTCCGCCTCTAATTTTCCTTCAAGTTGTCTTAGGGTCCAGGAAACTTGGGAATTTAATTTCAGGGGCCTGTATTTTTTAGTGCAGGCAAGGTGCAATCTGCAGTGCAGGTTTTGGGAAATCACACCCTTCACACAGAAAACAAGGCAGTGGGGATTTAGCAAAACTCAGATTCCTTTCTAGACTTTTCCACAAGATCTTGTCATGTAATAAAATAACGGAATCACAGATGCTTTGGGATGCAAGGGACTTTAAAGCTCATCTCATTCCAAGCATTCCATGGGCATGGGCAGTAATTCTTCATCAGCATTTTAAGGAGTTTTCCTGCTTGTAGAAACACACGATGAGCTGCTTGTGAGAGATCTCCAGAGGTCATTTAGTCCGACACAACAAGCCTTACCCAACAGCCGTGAAATTTAAACTGGGCTTTAAATCCAGGGTTTATCACCTTATGAATTTATTAAACAAAACCAGGAGCCTGTTAGAATTCACTGATACCCACAGACAGAAGGCTCTGTTGGGAAATAATTACATTTCATCAGCATTCAGGAGGGCCAGTTCAGTACAACCAAAAAGATTCCTCCAAACTTTCCCATCTTTTCCTGTAGGTAGAATAACTCCATCCTAAAAACCAACTCTCTTAAAGCATTTCTTCTGTAATTTAAAACCAAGCAGGTGACAGAGGTATCACACACCCTGCAAACTGCTCTCACTACTGGAATTAATTTATCCTGTCTCCATTTTAGGGAAGATCCACGAGCCAGTGATACTTGAGCACATAATTCTTTATCCCTATTTTCCATCTAATTTATTCCCTAATTTATCTCCCCTTGACAGCAACACGTTCGTGTTGGAGACTGCAGACAGTGCTGATCAGCAACACAAAAATACCCAACAATAAAATTATGGGGTTGGGTGAAAGAATCTGGACATAAATAAAGCCCCACATGGATAAAAACTTCAGTCAAGTGATGTCTTTCTTCTCCTGGGCCCCATCAGCTCAACAGCTTCTCACTTAACCCCAGGCTGCTTTTTTAGAGTCTGCAACAAACTGCTTGGTACTGTCTTCCCCTGCCCAAGGATGTGAACATGCCTGCAGATCAATATATTGATCCCTTTCCTAAATGCTGTTCCATCTTTTTTACCTTCCATGCCCTGGGATCGATGAAAATGCAGTGTACAACATCACCAAGCCCCATCTCCAGCTGGTTTAGGCTGCAAGAAAGGGCCTGAATTTCACTGTCAAGTTTCCAGTTGGAGTTTCTGGATTCCTGGGGGCCCTTTGTGGAGACTTCCACGCAGCAATTGTGCTTCTGCCTTGCTGCAGGATCCCCAGGATTGGACGGGAAGGAGCAGCAGGGAATCCAATCCACCTCTGACAATACAGTGTGGAATAAAAGGGATTGGAAACACATCCGCTCCACCGGCAGCATTATCCTGGCTGGCTTTTGTTCTCTTAATCTTCAGGAGGCCCCTGGAATGCCCTCAGGCAGTACTCCAGTGCCAGGGCCTCCAGGAGCTCCAGCTGGCAGCAGAGCTGCTGGAGAGGGAAAGCACTTCCAAGTGTGGATATCGCCTGCCTGCATGGAACCAACCCTCCAAACCCTCCCTCTCCCACAGGAAAGCTCTCACTGCCCTCCTGCTGCATCCCCTTGGGAGACCATCCCCCCAGATATTACCAAAATCTTTACGGGTATCCCTTTGGAAGCCCAGCTTTCCCAATGAAAACAAAGCAGAGTGTGGAAATCTCTTGTCTGTGCCAGGAGTTATTTCTGGGAGTGTTCAGATTCATTGTTTTATCCCCCAAATTGCTTAGAATCCCCATCCCTGGAAGTGTCCAAGGCCAGCTTGGACGGGGCTTGGAGCAAGCTGAGATAGTGGAAGGTGTCCCTGCCCGTGGCAGGGGTGGAATGGGATGAGATTTAAGATCCCTCCCAGCCCAAACCATTCTGGAATTCTGATGGTGGGCCCAGGCACCCGATCCTGAGACCAAACCTCATGGTCAAAAATCCTGAGGGACCAAAGTGGTTGAGCACCTTTTCCATGTCCTTCCTCTCCAGCTCCTCTGCTCCCACGAGCAGCAGGGTCAGATCTTGGGTTTTAAGGTAAAAATCTCTTGCTAAACTATTTCCCCCAGCTAAAATGGGAAGATGGCATTCAAAAGGGAAATTCCACAAAACCTGTCATTTTATTTAAAATCCACTGTACCACGGCTTGCTCTGGTGGATTTTAGAAATGAGTAAAAAACTTCCTGAAAAGCAGCTTTGTTAATCAGTGGGTGGATTTCAGTAGGGAAAACACACAGCCCAGTAAGGATTATCTTCCTTTATCAGGCTATTCCCTCCTAAAACAGGCCTTTATGTACATTTTAACCACATTAAAGCTTCCACACAAAATTTATTCCCATTAACACCTCTCCCATACCCGCTGGGTTTTTATCTGCAGCGAAGCACAACACACCAAAAGCTATTTCAGTTTTTAAAGAACATCCTCAAACAACACAGCTACACCCAAACTCTCATCACCATTATTTCAATAACCTCACTGGAGCCAGAAAAAAATTCCAAAAGCCCCCATCTCTCTTTTTTATATCATAGAATGGCATTTCCGATGGATATCTCTGTATCCATTTGCAGTTGGGAACATGAGACTGTAGAAATACACCCAGTATTTGAGCTATAAAGAAAAAGCTTTCTCCATCCAGGGATAAACAGCACAGGAAATGACAGAAGCAGTTTCTGTCACTCCAAGAAGGAATAAACTATCCCAAGGCTTCAATAAATATTTTCATTTCCACACAGCTTAGAAATTGCACTAATTTAGAAGCCAGAGAGCTTCTTGTGGCAATAACTTGTGTTTTACAGTTCTGTCAAAGCTAAAAATAGACCCAAGCTCGTGTTTGAGAAGATGATGGAGCCTTGAGGGCCCCCAGCTAAGCACAGAATGGAATTGAAAGGTATTTGGGACTGATTGGAAATGTTCCACCCGTGCCTTTTAAAGATGCAAAATGCAAAACAACCACACAGGAAGGTGGTGACAAAAAGCAGAGCAATCATTTAATGATTTATCAAAACTGACTTAATTGCACTGAGGAATCCCAACTTCGTCCAAGGCTCTAAACCAGCTCTGATGTCTTATTAAATAATAGAAGGATGGGAAGGAACATGATTATTATGGGTATTTGGGTTCCCATGGTACCAAAAATGTCCTATTTTTCTCAAGCTTCTACTCAAGGAGCTCCCATTTTCTCTTGATATGGTTGCTACTGGAAAAACAACAAAAAAAGGCAGACTTTCCACCTAAATTCCTGAAAAATGCTTCCCAATTCCTCTTTTACCTCCAGCTCCTGCTGGATCCAACCTTAGTGCAGCCGATATGAGGCATTATATTCAACTTCTAGATTAAAAAACCCTCTAATTCCTATTTGCTTCCTCCACTTGAGTCAGGAAAAACAGACATTACCAAAAAAAGTGATGTTTTCTTCAACAGACTGAATCCTCATCCAGAAGACCCCCAAGCATTATAAGAAGTTACAGCTTCAAACCCTCAAATTAACACTATCCCCTATTTTTATGCCAGGTCACCAATTATTTCACTCAAGGGTTTAACTGATTTTCCTCTTAATGGCCTTAAAATTTCCTCTAGGTGTGACGATTTCCTCCACCTGGGTGTCACCTGCTCAGCAGGTTTGAATTCTATTTCAAAATCAATAATTTAAAAACGTGGCAACACTCTTTTAACCTTGCAAATCTGTTACCAGCAAGTTTCGACAGTGGGATTTCCTTAAAAACCAGCTTTTAATGGGCTATTTCTAAATGAGAAAGCATTTTCAGTTATTTAGCACAGAGAAGAAAACAATTCCAATATTTTAAAGCCCCACAATGTGAATTTGTAGTCACGAATGGAGAGTTTGCATTTAAACCTGAGATGCTTTGATGGGTTTTTGTCTAAGGCACAATTATTTTGTGCACTTTCCTCATGGTCTGAACAATTTGGGTACTAAAATAAACGATTTTAATGACTTACCCTTACTTGACCAACAAAAGCATTGGCTTCCTCTTCCTGCACAGAGAGGTTTTTGGGCAGAAACATGTCAAAAACTGGTCCGTTGTCATTGACATCTGTCACCACGATATTGACAGTGGCAGTCGAGGTCTAGGCAGAAAAAGAACATTTGAAAGAAATTCTCTTTATTCTACAGCTTCCCAGGTGAAAACCCTACTGTTACTTACTAGACAGAATCACAGGTAAGCAGGCTATCAATGTTTTTTAACATGTTTTTGTGAAAAAGGAAGCATTTCAAGAGTTTATTTGGAATTTTTAGAAAAAGCTCAAGACTGACTCATATGTTAGATGCATGATAAAATTTTTCTTTTTTATACAGTATTTTAAGGATTCAGGAGTTTTTGTTGTGAGTGGGGGGAAAATCTGGAAATACCAAAATTTGCCAAGATGTGAAAAGGAAATTCAGTGATTTATCAATCAAAATATGCCGCAGTGATGATTAACTGAGCTGATGAGGTGGCACAACCATCCTGTGTCACCCTCCTGTGTCATCCTTCCCCCACCCCCCCCGCCATGTTCTGCTTTGCAGCCCAATTTTAACATCCCAGGAGGTGGGAACAGCAGAATCAACTGTATTTAATATAAAATGCCAACAAAATATGTCTGTGCTACCTGTGGAGATTTTCTCTCACAATTGAACAGGTGGAGAGGGAAATACTTTGTTGGCTTGAGTCACATCCCTTTTCTCTGCTCCCACAGACTGACAGCTCCAGACCAAAACCCCACATTGTTGTATTTCAGAAATTGTTGTGTTCAATAGATTGATTTTTACATCAATTCATCCAACTCAGTGTCTTAAATCTTAAATCTTAAATCTTAAATCTTAAATCTTAAATCTTAAATCTTAAATCTTAAATCTTAAATCTTAAATCTTAAATCCATCTTGTGCCTTTGATACTTTGCATCAAACTCCGCTGAGGGAAATTTGGGCCCTCCTGGCCAGAGAGCTCTGGAGGGGCTGGAGCGTGTCCAGGGCAGGGAATGGAGCTGGGAAGGGGCTGGAGCCCCAGGAGCGGCTGAGGGAGCTGGGAAAGGGGCTGAGCCTGGAGCAAAGGAGGCTCAGGGGGGACCTTGTGGCTCTGCACAAGTCCCTGACAGGAGGGGGCAGCCGGGGGGGTCGGGCTCTGCTGCCAGGGAACAGGGACAGGACAAGGGGAAAGGGCCTCAGGCTGGGCCAGGGGAGGCTCAGCTTGGACAGCAGCAGGAATTTCTGCATGGAAAGGGTGCTCAAGCTTTGGGACAGGCTTAAAAGGTGAGTGGTGGAGTCCCCATCCCTGGAAGTGTTTAAAAAGTGCGAGAAGTGGCACTTGGCAGTCATGGTTTAGTTGCACAGTAGTTCCTGGTCACAGCTTGGACTTGATGACCTTGGAAGTCATTTCCAACTGTAACAATTCCATGATTCCATGAAATGTTTACGACAGGACAGTCACAGAAATCACACAGTGGAGATGTGACCCCAGAAGAAACCCCTTGCTTTAGGCACAACAAACCTGTTTGAAAGTGGCACCTCACAGGCTTCATAAAGAAACCATCTTCCCTTAATAAAAACCCCCAAACAGCAAAATCAAGAAACAAAGGAAAAACCAAACCAAAACCCCAACCAAAAAGTCCAAACAGAGACCTGCATCTCCTGGTGCACTACTGCTGTTGGAATCAGGCTCTTCCCAGCTCCAGACACAGCTGGTATACCTGCATGAGATCCCAAAAGCTCCATAAAATAACTCCTTTCTACTTAAAAGGTCACAAATCCAGAGGATTTTTGAACCAAGCCAGCACAAGATGCTTCCAGGCTGGCAGCTGCTGCTTGCTGAGCCCCAAGTTACTTGCTCGTTGTTCCCGAAACTGCCATTCCCACATTCCATTTCCATAAGGGAAATGCACTTTCTACCCTGCTGTCCACACAAAAGCCACTCCAGAACGTTTGCTCTGCTGTGATGCACACTGAATGTAAATCAGCTTTTCCAAAGGGAACTCAGTTCCATGAAATTCAGGGAAATAAACAGCCTCACATTTAATAAACTGAGGCAACGTGGTGTTAAATAACAATGGCTTAAGGCAGGAATTCCCATTTGGAAAAGATTTCTTTTCACTCCAGGTAATTTCACAGGCTGGGGTTGATCATCTGCAGCATTTCTTCTCTTTGAGAGGACTTTAGAAGGAGAAAGACAGGGAAGAAGGAAAAGAAATGTTTGGAATTGTTTCCCAACTCTTATTTAAGGATTTTCAGTATTTTTCACATTCTTTACTCATCTTAAGCACCCTCCCTTCCAGCCAACACACCCAGGCCGGTGCTCCACTTGTCGTGTTCAAATATTCACTTCTGAATTTAAAAGGCAAGATTTTTCGCAAAGAAATAATATTTTGCAAGGGAAAAAACCACCTTCTTGAGATGGCAAATAGGAAAATCAGTTTTGAAAATGTTACAAAATTTTCTTGCTAAACTCACAAGGGTGCTGAAACAAGATCCTGTAAGAAGAAAAACATTTCAAGTAACCCCCGTTTTTCTATTAGTCACAGTTTAGAAAATGATCAGATGTGAATGGATTCAGAATTCACTGTAGTAAGACCAATACTTCAAATAATCTTCTCTTTTTATTAATCACAATTTAGCAAATGATCAAAAGTGGGTGAAACCACAAGGAGCATTCAAAGCAGACTCTGGGTTAGCAGCAACACCCCTGGGTTTTCTTCCTTCAAATCAGTAACAGACTCTGAAACAGAGAGAGGAAATGGGAATACTCCAAAATCTCCCTATTTCACCTGAATACAGGAAACGTTTGTTATCTCACCGTTATCTCAGCAATGCCCACTCCAACACGAAGTGGGAGTCACCTGTGTGTCTTTGAGAGCCGCACTTCTGCCATTACCATCACAAAGTACCGCAGTCAAAGATTATTAACCAAAATCAGAATTTTTATATCCCCATTAGATGGCTCCAAAGATTTGTTGAAGCTCCCAGCCTCAGGCTGATGTGCTGTTCTGAAATAGCCTTTATTTGACAACCAGAATGAATTACAGGGGCTTCTTCTGAACTGCAGCACGGAGCAAGATCGGGAACAACATCATCATCCCTGCTGGGAATCAGGGAAAAGTCACCACACACCAAAATCCCATTGACTAAATAATCATTGCCTGTGCTCAGGGATAAACCAGAATCTCTTTTCAGCCTGACACTGGATCAGAAAATACAGAAGGGTGGGCAGGCCCTGGCACAAGGTGCCCAGAGCAGCTGGGGCTGCCCCTGGATCCCTGGCAGTGCCCAAGGCCAGGCTGGACATTGGGGCTTGGAGCAGCCTGGGACAGTGGGAGGTGTCCCTGCCCATGGCAGGGATGGCCACTGGATGGGCTTTGAGGTCACATAAGGATCACGGAATCACAATTTGGGTGGGAAGGGACCTCAAAGCCCATCCAGTGCCACCCCTGCCATGGGCAGGGACACGTCCCACTGTCCCAGGCTGCTCCAAGCCCCAATGTCCAGCCTGGCCTTGGGCACTGCCAGGGATCCAGGGGCAGCCCCAGCTGCTCTGGGCACCCTGTGCCAGGGCCTGCCCACCCTGCCAGGGAACAATTCCTTCCCAATATCCCATCCAGCCCTGCCCTCTGGCACTGGGAAGCCATTCCCTCTCCCTCTACCCCTTGTAAAGAGTCTCTCTCCATCTTCCCTGGAAAGTGAATTCACAGATTTCTCAAAGAATTATGAAAAGTTGCTGAGGTTTGTAGAAGATGCCAAAAGAGGCACCGAAACAGCAAAAAAAGGTCTTCACAAATATTTCTATTTAAATAGCACTAAAATTCTTTAAAGAAGTGGTTTCCCGAAATAATGAGACACCCCTAAATCACAACTGGTTTTCCATGGATACTCCTCATGCAAATCCAACACAGGAAGGTTTAAAAACTGCTTTGGCTGGTTTAAAACAAGGCTTTTCTACAACAGAATCACCAAGCAGGGTTTGGAAAGGAATCCTAAAGCTACTCCTGGAAACTCAACCAGGGGAAAAACCATTTCAGCCTCATATCAGGCATTTCCTATTCATGACTGCAGAAACCCTGCTTACTTCTCTTTTATAATAAACATAACTCAAACAAAAGATCCACAGCAGCAATTTATGTCTTTCTTAGGGGCCCTCAAATAGTTCTTACATAGATAATTCTTCCCTAAGCAATAATTATAAAATTTACATCGCCTGCACAAATCCTAAGGATGCCAGGCCCTGAAAAATGCTATGGATGATAAATTTGAAGGAAATTCCACTTTGTTCTTATTTTCTTTGTGCCTTGTCATTTAAATTGAAGTTGGGAATTGATGAGAGCATTCTGTGCCTTGGAGAGGAAACATTTTTAGCTCTGATGTTGAGCAAGTTTATTAATTCGGACAAACTCTAAGACAAACCTGTCACGTTGAGAGATAATGAGTTTGCAAATAATAAAATCAGAGGCAAAGCCCTTATTTGATCAAAAAAGAAATGGTAAACAATGCTGCTGATCTATGTATCAGGATTTATTGATATTCATCTCAAGAAAACGATATTTGAGTGGTGATAGAATTAACAATTCCATGATTCTGTTTGCAGACCTTCTCTCTTTCCATGAGAAGTTTGAAAGAAGTATCTCCTAGCCCTCTCTACCTCTCCAAGCTATAAAGAGGAAATTGCCAGCTGGACTGCAAAGAAATTTTGGAGGCAAGACCCTGAGGAGAACAGAAGACTAATTCTGGAGCTTGTCAATAATTACACTAATGAGAAAAAATCCCAACAAGCCTGGAGACGAGACAAAGAGAAAAACTGTCAAAACACCAAAATAAAGCCCAAAGGGAAACTCCCAAAATGAAAACTGCTCACACATCCCAAAGATAACAGGAAATATGAGTACTTCATGGGGAAAGGAAGAGAAAATCACGGACGTTGAAGGAACATCCTTGACAAACACATGGAATTGTTTAGGTTGGAAAAGCCCTCTAAGACCAGCAAGTCCAACCCTTCCCCAGCACCACCAAGGCCACCACTAGCCCATGTCCCCAACTGCCACATCTGTATGGCTTTCAACACCTCCAGGCATGGGGACTCCACCACCACCATGAGTGCCTGTTCCAAGGCCTGAGCACCCTTTCCATGCAGAAATTCCTGCTGCTGTCCAAGCTGAGCCTCCCCTGGCCCAGCCTGAGGCCGTTTCCCCTTGTCCTGTCCCTGTTCCCTGGCAGCAGAGCCCGACCCCCCCGGCTGCCCCCTCCTGTCAGGGACTTGTGCAGAGCCACAAGGTCTCCCCTCAACTTCCTCTTAATGAGAATTTATTCATTTGTATCCCTTATTTAGGAATTACAATCTGCTCCAAATCTTGGATTGAAAACTGTGGTCAATCTATTGCTTTATGAGAATTCCTTAATTCACCCCTTCCTTTTAGCACATGGAATCAAGGCCTTCATAGGGAATATTATCCATGCTAAGCCACACAAGCACCGAATGTCTGGGAGGCTCCTAAAGCTTGCCCTAATAAAAGAGCTGCTGCAGGAAGAAAATCCTTCTCTCCAAGAGGAGGAAATCTGGCTGGACGAATTCCTCTCATGCAGACTGGAGTTCACAGATCAGCTGGAATTTGTAAGGATTTCTTATACAAAATACAGAGCTTGTCAGGAAAAGAAAGATAGGCAGTGTCTCTAATTACAGCTTGGAAATAAAATAATTTGAGAAGTTCTTTAGAGGAGGAAGATCAAATCACGGATCTGTGTATATTGTTCCCTTTCATGTATGTAGGAATATTTCTTCTTGCTTCCTTCTTGCTGGATAATGGAACTCCTGTGGAGACAGGTAATATTCCAAGGAATAACAGAAAAATTACTGTAATTAATGAATTCTCTGTCTGCTACTCAAGAAGTAAATCTTTATTTAAATTACCTTGATCCAGGGCTACCTGTTTGCTCTAAGGAAGGGAATTAATTCAAGTGTCATGGAGACAGAGGCTCAGAATTATTAATGATATTCTGAGATAGCCAAAATCCCCAAGTCTGACTTCCAGGATAAAACACAATGCACTCAAGTCACAGAATTCTGGAATGGTTTGGGTTGGAAGGACCTCAAAGCCCATCCAGTGCCACCCCTGCCATGGGCAGGGACACCTTCCACTGTCCCAGGCTGCTCCAAGCCCCAGTGTCCAGCCTGGCCTTGGACACTGCCAGGGATCCAGGGGCAGCCCCAGCTGCTCTGGGCACCCTGTGCCAGGGCCTGCCTGCCCTCCCAGGAGGAGATGAGGCTTCTTTAGGTTCCCTCAATTCCCTGAGTACTTTTTTTCAGTACTTTTCAACTGTTGCTTCTTCCCATGACCTTTGAGGAACAGCAGAGTTCTGCATCCAGTTTGATCCCTGCCTTCAGGGCCCAGAGCACTGGGCTCTCTCTCCTAAGGGTCATCTGATGGTACCTCTGTCTCCTCAGGAAATGTGGCCCCAAGCCATTCCTAGACTCTGCAGGGCTAAAATGATTCCTGTTTTTCCCTGAAGTGTTCACTGCAGAAGGAATGGGCACAGTCAGATTAAGAGGATGGATCTTAGATTTGTGGCTTTCAGAGAAACCCTCCCAGAGCCAGGTCCCCTCTGATCTTCCCAATCCAGTGAATCTTGGGATATACCCTGAACAGCTGGATGGACAACAGCTTCTCCTGGACTTCCAATGGCGTTTGGTGGCCTGATGGTTGAGTCTTCTAAGACAAAAAGAAGAATTTGAACCCTGCCAGTAATTTCTGAGTAGCCCAAAGAGATCATGACCACAATGCACCCTTGTGCTCCTTCCGCCATGTTAAAAAGGGAGCTTGGAGCTGTAGGTTGGGAACATGCCCTGGATGGTTGGTAACTTTTAAGAGCACCTAATTCCTAATTCCTGAATGGATTTATAACCTAGGCACTGAGCTGCTCTGCTTTGCCAGGCAGAAAATCCCATTTCTGCAGTGCTAGCTGAGTATTTTCAGGATGAGACATTTGTATCTGGAGGTTGGAATTGCCCTAACGTCACACAAGACATGCTAAGAAAACACAATGGAGTTCCTGTTTCATCTCTCTAAATCGACTGACACACACAAGCCAAAAATCAAGAGCACAGAAGGCTTTTTCTTTCTTCTGACAAAAGCCATGTGTATTTATTTCAAACTTCTCCCTCTGAAACGTGAAGACAGGAATCCTCTCTCACCTTGAGAACACCCCTCAATTCGTGAACACAATTTGAGCTTGGAATGTGTTTTTTCCTTCGTACGCCACTCTGCCCATCTACAGCTAAAAGCTCATTACTTGGGAAATAAAAGCATTTTCCTGCCTGCTCAATTAATGCATCCTTAATTGTTTGTCGTATCAGATTGTTAATGGTGACAGGGCGTGTTTTCCCGGGAAAACCTACAAGCCTGTTAATGCTCCAGGTCATAACTCAGAAAAACAATAATTTGGGCACCGCTGTCGAGCATTTTAAGCAATCAAAAGCATTCCAAGGCAGGGAACAGAAAAGTGATGGAAAGGTGGCAGCCAGGCCACCCCACTCCACGGAAAGCTGTGGTGCTGGGTGAGGGCGTAAGTGGCTCTGGATTAATTTTGATGGAATTAGCAGTCCCCCAAAGTCAAATGGTGTCACCATGACTGTCACCACACCACATGAATGAGTTAAATCAGCCTTGGGGCTTAGAAAAGAGAAACCTCAGCTACTCAGTGCCACAGCAGTGTTGTCAAACCTCTCTAAGGTTAAACCTTTGGTAATGACACAGAAAAAGGAGCAAGAAAAAAGGCCAAAAACCTTAAACCCCCCCAAGAATTCAGGTGTGTGGGACCACAGACTTTCCAAATGCAAAAATGAGCTCAACAGACTTCGTAGATGATAATGATGATGATGTGGGTTGGATATAGAGTCCTCTAAAAGGAGAACCAATACCACATTGTATCCTTGTACTACTCCAATATCCCACGGATTTTAGGGCAGGCACAGAGCACTGGCCTGCCCTGGTTGCAGCTGTGGAGGAAAGAAGTCCCGTCCCTAAAAGATGAAGAATCCAGGAACTGGTGGGTCTGGAAAGGCGATAGTGAGATGTCTTCTCCAGTATGAGAGGAAACACTCTCGAGTTGTGCCAGGGGATGATTAGCTTGGATATGAAGAAAAATTTCTTCCCCAAAAGCATTGCAAAACACTGGAACAGTTTCCCAGGGAAGTCCCCATGCCTGGAAGTGTTCAAGACACGTGTGGATGTGGCACTCGAGGACATGTTTAGTGGTGGAGCTGGCCGATGGTTGGATTTGATAATCTCAGAGGTCTTTTCCAACTTTAAGGATTCTGTGATCTCCATATCTACGGGAAAGGCATCCAGAGGAAACACTGCTCCCCAAAAGGGTGGGGCTGCTGGACCCCAAGCAGAAGCACAAGCTCATGTGGGAAGTGTCCTGCTGTCCTCCAAACTCCTGGACACACCAGAATGGGAAGAAAGATGCATTTTAATGGGTCTCCCTGGGCCAAGGAAGATCCTGTCAGGGCTGGAGGTGCCCAGTGAGCCTTGCTTATCTCCATGGAGAAAAACATCCCTGGTTTTATGAGGACAAGAGAGTCATCACCTTGAGAGCCTTCCAAGCCACCTGGGATAAATTTCTTCCTGAAAGCATCAACAATTTCCAAGCACAGCAACCTTTCCCAGCTGAGGGATTCCAGTATTTCATACACTATTTAAAAATTCATGAGCAGAGGTTTTGCCCCTTTGCTTTCATGTCATAATGGCTAAAAAATCTTTGTTCACACAGTTTGGCTGGGAAATATTGCGGATAATGAAACTCTGGAGTGCTGGTTCCAATTTCTGAACCAGTATCACTGGCTAAAATTACAAACACTGAACTTACTTAGGTGAGTATGAAAGCCCAATAAAAATGTTTCCTTCTTTGCACTCTGTGAGGGCTTCTAGGGCATCTTTATACTTGAAAGGTATGGATTAAATAACCACATTTAAATTGGCAGTGTCTGAGGAGTATCAGCTCTTGAGATCCTGTGCAACTGGAATTTATCCAGTGATCCTATGACTGTGGTTTACAAAACCAAGCCACAGAATGTACAAATGCCATTTTTCATGTTGTAACTGAGGAGGAAAGCTCTCCTGGACTGGGTTTGTGTGGCAAGGTTCTGGTAGTGAGGGGTTATAGGGGTGGATTCTCTGAGGAGCTGCTGGAAGCTCCAACAGACCCAACTCTGGGGAATCCAGGATGGACCCACTGCTGGCCAAGGCAGAGGTGGTGGTGATGCCTCTGGGATAACTGATTTAAGAAGGAAAAAAGTGATTGTGCAGTTTTAATTGTGGCCAGAGAAGAGCAGGGTGAGAACATGGAAGAGGAACAGCTCTGCAGCCATCCAGGGCAGGGCAGGAGGAGGCGCAGGAGCTGTTCCAGGTGCCGGAACTGGGATTGCCCTGAGATTCCATGGGGAAGCCCATGGGGAGGCAGCTGTTCCCCTCCGGCCCATGAAGGCTGCAGAGATCCACCTGCAGCTCCTGCAGGAGCCCACACCGGAGCAGGGGGATGCTGAGAGAGATGGGAAGCCCACACTGGAGCAGGAACTTGTGGATCCATGGAGAGAGAAGCCCATGCTAGAGCAGGTTTGCTGGTAGGACTTGTGACCTCTGGGGGACTCACACTGGAACAGCCCGTTCCCGAAGGACTGACCCCATGGAAGTGGATCCACATTGGAGCAGTTCATGAAGAGCTGCAGCCCATGGGATGGACTCACGCTGGAGCAGCTCATGGAGAACTGTCTCCTGTGGGATGGACCCCACACTGGAGCAGGGGAAGGACTCCAAGTCCTCCCCTGAGGAGGAAACAACATGAGCAGCACAAACAACATGAACCCCCATTCCCATTTCCCTGTGCCACTGGAGGGATGGAGGGAGAGCCCAGGAGGGAGGGAGGGAGGGGTGGTGGGAAGATGTTCTTTAGATTTGTTTTACTTCCCATTATCCTGCTCTGATTTTGTGGGTAATAAAATCAATCAATTTCCCCATGTTATTTAGCCCATGACAATGTTTGGTGAGGCATCTCTCTCTGTCCTTATCTCAACTCCTGAGTCTTTCCTTATATTTTCCTTCCCTGTCCAGCTGAGGAGGGCAGTGACAGAGCAGCTTTGGTGGCATCCGAGCAGGGTGAAACCACCACATCTAATTGAAAAAAAACCCATAACAATAACAACAACAAACACCCACACCAGTAAAGTCTTTTTCCTTTGAATACCTTTCAAATTAAAAAAAAACCCCAAGCAAATACAGCAAATAAAATCCAAAAGCTGACTTTTAGTAGGTTTGACTCTAATAGCTGGTTTCATATTGGATGGGAAGGGATCAGGTTGGATGTGTTACCAGCTAAAATATGTAAATGGGATTTAAATGACATTGTACCTGCCTGGGGAATTAATTTGAGGATTTTAGGCAAACTGCAACAAGGCATCCGGTGACATCACTGGTCTTCTGTAGGCACTAATGGAATTGTTCACAAAAAGCAGAGCTGGATGACAAGCAGCAGGTGAATGAGCTTGGGGAGCAGTGGTTTTGTAATTGTAGAAATCTTTTTTTTTCTCCTAAAAAGACACTTGCTTCATGAGAAAAACTAGTTAAAAAGCAAAACTCCTCCATGAAATGGCACTGACTGCGTGGATCGAACAGCCGTGTCCTCAGAAGGGTTTGGCACGGTACCAGCCGGGAACTTTGAGTGAGTCCTGCCCCTCCTCCAGGAGGAGGGGCCTGTCAACCAGCAGGGAGAACATCCAGAAGAGCTGCAAATCAAGGGAATTGTGCAAAGACACAAGGAAGCCTTGCAAAGCAGTCACACCCACTGTTTCCTGGCACAGAAAAGGCCTGGAGATTTAATGGCTTGGTTGAGCTGCCTTGTTTCATCCATTTGTTTGTAAAATGAAAGCCAAGGAGCTTATCCAGCCTTATTTGTAATCCTGGCAAGCCCAACTCTTAACCCTTTCCAGTGCTGGCACCAGAAGCTTTGGTCAACTGAGTTGCTGGACAATCTTAAAAAGAATGGTGCCCCACCACTGAGAGAAAATAGGAAGTGCGGAAAGCAGCTACAGGCAGGTAAGGGACAGTGACAAAAACCCCAAACCAGGCAGAGAGAACACGCTCAAGCTACAGAGTGTGCCCATGTTTCACCCTGAGAGCAATTCACACACACCTGCGGCTGCAAAATTCCAGGGAAAACAACCTGGTATGGAATCATAAGAGTCACGGAATCGATGAGGTTGGAAAAGATCTCCAAGATTATCAAGCCCGAGCTGTGACTGATTCTCAGCCCAGAGCACTGAGTGCCACCTCCAGGCTTTCCTTGGACACCTGCAGGGATGGGGACTCCAAAGGTCCCTGGGCAGCCCCTGCCAGTGGGATTGAGGGAGGAAAGGAGATAATGAGATAGCAGGGGGTGGATTTCTTAAAGTGGATTTTGTTGTCGCAGCAAGTAACAAGACCTTCAAGAGGTGTTCAACAGCCCAGTCCAGGGACAACTCTAAAGGAGCCCTCCACGGTTTATTTGGGGTGTTTTCCCAGAGCAGAGCTTCAAACACCGTATCTCAGCTCACATACAACTATTTTCTGCTAAGCAGCATGCCATGATTAACAGGATTTCCTTTCAAAACCCCAACTATCACCTTTGGAATGTTGGAACTAATCTGCTGGCCGCTTAATCCCAGGGCAAAGCGAATGAATCTCCCTCTAGATAAAAGGAAGAGGAAGGAGCTTTTCAGTCCCCTTTTTTTTACACCCCAGAGAGTATTTCAGGAGTATAACATAGCCTGAACCAACCTGCAAGTCTTTAATTTACGTCTTCAGATTTCCCAGCTGGAAGTTTGAGATCAAAACCACTGAACTCGCAGCTGTGAAAGCAGTTCACGAGGTACAAACCCAGAAGTATTGAGATGAATTACCAAAACAACTGTAACCAGATTTTTCATGGAAAAGGTGTAGACTTATTTTAATTATAATAATTATAATGGTATAATTACTCCATGTTGCCATTAAGTCGTACAAAGGCTGTAAACTTCCTCAGTGTTTTGGGGTGTGGGGGAAAATTCTGAGTAAATCCTGAGCAGGAAGGCAAAGCTTGTAAGGTGAAGAAGCTAAAAAGAGCATGGGATAGAAAAAATAAACGAGATTTTCTTCTACCACGATGAGCACAGGTCCAAATCCCAGAATTTGCATGATCACTCTGTAGCCACATGTCAGAGATGTCTCTGTTTCAATCTCAAAGCCTTCTAGAATAGCCCAGGTAATGCATCCTGGTCATTTATTAATTATTAGAGATATTTTCATTCTGCCCTTATATGCACGGTCAGATGTGCAGAGATTTCTCCCCATCCCGTGCTATTATTCCACAGCAGAGCTACTGCATTCCCGGGTACCTTGCACAGTCCAGCTGCAAACTTTCAGGAAAAATAGTTCCATTGCCCCTGCTTGATCAAAAACCACATATCCTTAAATAGTCCACCATTTTATAATATGAAAATTGAAAAAACCCCACCATTTTGTTGTATTAAACACAAGTGTGAGCAGCAGTTGGTGGGGTTGGTTGTGGGGTTACGGATCAGTGCAAACATGCAAGACTTGGAGATAGCTCCTGATAAAAAAATTGTTGGTTTTGAAAGAGAAGTGGCACTTTTCCAGATTTTTCTGGAGAGCTGGACAGTCTGTTGTGGAAAAGGGTTGGCTGAAGTACAAATCACTACTACAGCTTCTACATCTGGGAGAAGGGAAGAAGAGGAGCAGGTATTTCATAGCACAGAGAAGAAATAGAAGATGAATATCTGTTTTCTTAGGTTACAGTGGAAGATGCAACCAAAGGTATGTATTCTATCACCATCTTCATAAGCTGTTAAAGCAGGTGGGGCTGGGTTCTTTATCTCTTCCATGACTCATCCCTGGTAACTCCCTCCGGGGAATATCTTCTGCTAATGGGCCAGCAAGTCTCACTGCCTGACTCATAAAATTACATCATCCCACTGGGAGATGCTCCACCCAGGGGGAGGGACCAAGCATTCCCACCTGGATATAACCTGAGGTTTGGAACAGCACACTCAGCCCTGACCTACTGGGTTCCCAGAGGACAAGAGCTCCATAATCACCACTGGACCTCCAGAGAAGGACCAGACTTCACTACAGGATCACCACTTCAACAGAACCACATCCATCACTCCTACAGGACTGCAGCCACCATTTAATCAGACTGCTGCCACCACCCTGACCCACAGGGTGTCACGGCGTCTCCTGACTCTGTCAGGTTAAGCCACTGTTTGTCTACTATTGCCTTTATCTTAATTTTCCTGTTAAATTGTAATTCTTACTTTGGATCTCCTGCTGGTTTGCTTTCAAACTAGTACATCTGTGAATACACAAAATCTGGGCAGTTAAAGAACGACACAAAGCAGCGAAACCCCTTTGTCCATGATCAAAGGCAGTGACACACAGGCTTCACCCACACCAACCAAAGGAAAACTGTCCCAGATTTCAGATATTTTTGGTCAAGATCCATGAAAAACACACAACAATCAGACCACGTGGAGGTGGCCTGTGCTGTCCAGACCTCCAGGACACTCACCCCGTCGGGTCTGCCGTCCGAGGCCGTGACGATGAGGATGTAGCGGTCAGTGCTCTCTCTGTCCAGGGGCTTTCCCAAGGCCAGCAGGCCAGAGCTGGGAACGAAACAAAAGCAGGACATGTTACCAGGGCAGCTGGGAGAGGTCTACGAGCACCTGAGCTCCACCACCTCGCTCACACCACGGCTCCCCCTTGTAGGGGCTTTTAGGCTTTCTGTGGGTGAAGGCCAAGAAAAATCATGAGCCGATTCCTAATGCTCTCCACTTGGATACAGGAATAATCCTGGATCAAAATATCAGCCTAGTGAGACTACAAAAGCTACAGCTGCACTGAACACAGCACCCCGATTTGTTCCTGCTGCACTTTAGCTATTTATTTAATTATCAAAACCTATTTATGTAGTATTTTTACTGTTAGTGCTGCAATAAATGAGAAGAAAGAATGACAATCACTGAGGAGTCCTGATATTCAGCAGGACTGAGCAGGAAACTCTGGGAATACAACACACACGGACTTCAGGATGAGTCTCCTCAGGGAGAGGCTATGGGGGGAAGTTACACATTGTGTAACTTCAGAGTAAGTGCTGCAAGTATCCCCTAATAATTAAATATTGCTGTAGGCACAAGGGTGGTGGAAAACAAATCCCAAAGTGGTTTGGGTTAGGAGGAACCTTAAATCCCATCCAGTGTCACCCCTGCCAGGGCAGGGACACCTTCCACTGTCCCAGGCTGCTCCAAGCCCCAGTGTCCAGCCTGGCCTGGGACACTGCCAGGGGGTCGGGATCTTGTGATTATTGAAGCCCATTTTAAAAGGACAACAAAAGAAGGGTTAATTGGAAGCCACATAAAACGAGGTTTGAAAACATTGCAAATTCCTGTAACTGCTGACAAATAAAATATTTGGGTTTCTTCCTCCGATCTAATTCCCTCCTGCAGATGTCTGAAAGTCACCCAGAGGGACAAGACCCCACCGCAGTCATTACTTTTGTGCTAGGAAGGATAAGGAAGGCACAGTGTGGACAATCTTCACTGACAAGGAAGCTCAACTCTGCTTAACTGAGCTGGCACCAGAGCCCTGAGCTGTCCCAGAATTCCACATTTCATTCCCAGGATTTTGCCTGCTGGAACTTGAGCAAGGCTGTGACAAAATGACATCTCCCCTAAATCCACAGGGTATTTAAGAACTATGGATCCAGGATTACAGTGATCCTGGGCAGCTTCTCCCATGGAATTCCACCAAGTATCTTAAGAAAAGTGGAGCACCACAAGATTTTGCAGCCCAAAATCCACACCAGCTGGGATCTGGAGATCCTGTGACTTCCCATGTGCTATTCCATTGCCAGCAGATGGGTCAGACACAAAGCTCTGAATTTTATTTGCTGTACCCACATCTGATGTTCAGGACCCAGAGCGTGAACAGGGACTTGTGCAGAGGTTTCGTTAAAACAGAAAATCCAAACCAAAGTACAAATTCCCACCAAACCAGGAGGTCTCCCTGGCTGGACTTCTCCAGAACACTTGGATGTGTTACACCTGGACCTAATCATGGGTTTTCCCCCTAAATTACAAATTTCTGCAGGGTTCCTGCTCTAATTTCTTAGTCTCAGAGAAGATCTCAGCAAACTGGTTCCAGGCCAAGACTTTTTCCAACAGAAACAAATCCCAACAACTCCTGGGAAGCTCTTCCATCCAATAAATACCACAGAAATTGGTGGAAACTGGGAGTGGGAGCACAATTCTCCCCTAGGATTGAAAGGTTATTTCAGGAGGTGCTCCATTCAATCTGCCTTGTGGTTATCCATGGAAAACTTGGGCTCATGGTCCTGGTTGAGCTTCCTCCAAAAAGGAAAATTTTCATTGGATCTAAAATACTTCCCTGGAAGTTGGTAAAAACCAGTGGTAAATAAATTTTGTGTATGGTTTTTAACCCAGTGAATTTGGAGCTGACATGGCTTGGATCCTGGAGAGAGGAGAATGGAACCTCCAGCACCCTCCTCCTTCTCCTCCCAGAGCAGGATTCCAGATGCTGAGGATTCCTGTTCCAGGGGAAATGATGCTCCAAAGGGAAAGGGCAAAGTGCAACACCATAAAAAGGGACAGACCTGAGAGAGTTTCTACATATATTTATATATATTTTTATATAGATAACCACTTTTTATTAAAAATATGTCTATTTATATACATTCTCTATATAATCACATATTCTAATAATATAATATTCATATACATCTCATATAATAATAATTATATAAGAATAAATAATATATACTATATAAATATTATAATTATATAACAAATAATATAGCAATATATAATATAATATATAAATATATAAAATAAAATATATAATCTATAATAATATATAATAAATAATAAATATTTACATACATTTAAAAATATAGCTACATATTATTATTTAAAATATATAGCTATAATTGTTATATATTATATTATGATGTATATAACTATAGTTATTATAAATATAATAGTTATGTATCATTAATCCATACATGTGTATGGATATTTATATGATTATCCAGAGACAAATGGATAAATGGATTATCCAAAGACAAATTCCATATATAGATCAAATAAAGAACATGATCCATATTTTATATCTGCCAATTTACAGTTATTAAAATATATTATAGTTGCTTGGTGTCATAATTGAGTTACTAATTGTAATTTGATTATTAAGACTTTAATTAGATTAAGAAAAATACTTAATTTGGCAGACAGACACAGCCCACAAGAAGGCAAATCAATCAGCCATCATAATATATAAAGATTTGACTATAAATCAATATATTTAATAAATGAAATTTATTTAATAATTTAATTCTATTTAGTAAATTAAATGAAACCTATTTGATATATTTTTATATAGAAACATCTATTTTTCAGCATTTGTTCAAGACGCTGCAATAAAATATGAACAAAAAAAATTTTAGGGGAGGGCAGGAAGAGTAAATAAAACATAAGAGACTTAAGTGGTAAATTATTAATTAAAAAAATATATCAAAGTGGAGCTGAGAATAAAACATTGACATCAAACACTGACCTGCATAAATCCATGTGCACTTCTCCAATATTTTCTACCATACCCCCTTTTTTATCTCCTTCTTACCCCTGGAAAAATTGCACTTGATTGTCTGTTTCAATAGATAAACATCGTTCAAAAGACGGGCTAAATGAGAAATAGCCTGAATTATAAATAGCCTAAATTATATATCCTAAATTATCAATACCCTGTGTTTTCCTCCAGGATTCCGATTCCTTTAACACCCCAGCTTTCCAGGGAACGTGAGGAGGTAAGGATTACCAGAGGTGGTGCTCAGGTTCCAGAGCCAGAGAAAGGAGAACAAAACCCTGCTCCAATCCTCAGACTGAGGAGGAAAAAGACTGAGCAGGGAGAGGTACCAGTGGGATTATCCAGTCCTCGTGCTGCCAGGCAGGAATTATGCAGGGATTAACTCAATGCCCCAGGAAGGCAAACGAGAATCCACAAAGAGGCAGAGAGAATCCTGGTCATGGGTTCTGCCTTGGCCTCCAAGCATCCAAAATTGAGAGAAATTCCTGTAGCCTTACACCCCTCACATTAAAGATGTTTATTTAATATTAATCCTTCTTTAATTGATCAACATATTTCAGTATCGGGGGGAAAAAAAGGCAAAAGGCTGAAGGAAACTTGGCACAGAGCCTTTTCCAAAGGAACAGGAAGGGGAAAACACTTCAAGGAATTCTTTCTTTTTAGCACGAGGTGCCGGAGCAGAGCACTGAACCCCAAATGAGTTCAGGCTTGTCAGGGCTGCAAGGCCGGGGGGGGGATCAGGCCCCCCAAGGGTCCTGGAGGATGGGGATGGAGGGCTGGAGCAGGAATTCCAGCTGGGAATTCATTAACACACCACCTTTAACTGCTTGGCTTCTGGTTATGGCCACCCTGCTCGCATCCCAAGCTGGACAACACATGGACCCAGATTCCAGAGGATCTCCATGCCAGGAGCTGGCCTGGATTCCCACAGGTATTTTTAAGCCTCTCTGGTGTGGAGAACTGCCAGGAATTTTATGGTGTGGTGGGAAGGGTGCTAAGTAGGGACTATTGAAACAGCAACTCACTGAGTGACCTTTTTGGAACATCTCTCATGGAGCCAGGTGGGATTATTCAGGTTAAAATCAAAAAATGGTGCTTTACTAACATTATAACCCCTCTTCAGAGCATCTCTCATGGATCCAGGTGGGATTATTCATGCTTTAAGTCAAAAAACGATGCTTTACTACCACTGTAACCCCTCTTCAGAGCATCTCTTATGGAGCTAGGCTGGATTATCTTGGTTAAAATAAACAAATGGTGCTTTACTACCACTGTAACTCCCCTTTGGAGCATCTCTCACAGAGCCAGGTGGGATTATTCATGTTTGAAGTACAAAAATGGTGCTCTACCACCACTGTGACCCCTCTTTGGAGCATGTCTCACATAGCTCTTGTAGATTATCCAAGTTCTAAAGGTGCCAGAGGAGGTCAGGCTGAGTTTCTCCATGTTAAGGAGAGGGCTGCTTGCATCACTTGGGTGGGAATCCGTACAAAAGTCCAGTCCCAAGGCATGGACCACACCAGCAGCCCAACATCAATCCGTGTTCCACCAATCCCAGGCCACCCCCGTGAAGGAAAGTGTCCCCTCTCCAAGCTGTCCCTTCCCTCACCTGCCAAGTCTTTATCAATCCTAGTGAATGAGAGCACCAGCACCTCCTGGGATTGTCAAAGCTTTATTCCCATTGTTTCCTGAAGGATTTGATTCTCCATGAATGGCAGATTTATCACCCAGAGCTCACTCAGAACATACAAACCTGTCTCAGGAGGTTTGGGTGTTTAGGTTCCCAACCTCTCCCTCACACCAAATTAGACTTATTTTGCACCAGGAATTAATAAGCCCCAGGTTACTTTTGTCCCATCACTTACTCTGAGAAGTCAGCTCACCACCCTCCCTTACTTTGGCAAGGAAAAGGATACTTGGGATTACAAATAATAATTAATAACAGGTAAATAACACCTAACAATGGATAAAATAAAGAAAAGGGTGCTGGGCCAGGTACAGACCAATCTGGTGTTCATAATTCCATAACAAACTCTCGCTTTCTCACTCTATTTATGTTGGAATTCAATTTAAGGAAAAGACAGTTTTTAAACGATGTTCAAAAGGCTTTTCACTACAGGCTAAACTGTAACAAGTCAGGAAATTAAAGCGAAAACTGTCCCTGTCTTAGCCAGGAGCTGACAGGTAAAAGGGTTTTAATTAATCCCTGACCACTCTTTTAAATAGGATCTTTCCACCTCAGTGAGTTTCCCCTACCTGAAGTGTTTAAAATAAACAAACAGTGGCCAGTGACAAACCCCAGAGTGGAAGTTGGCTCCCAGAGCTCTCATCAATGGCTGAGAGCCCCTCACAGGAGGAGCTGAAGGTGTCTGAGCACAGCCCTTTTCCCTCAGCTCCCACATTCCCTGGACTGACAAGTTCCAAGTCTGTTTTCCAAGGGTTTCCCGCTTACCTTTGAGAGAGATTAAAAACTTGCTGAGGATCTCCGTTCTGAATGAGGTATTTGATGGGGTCGCCCTCTCTATCAAAAGCCTTTAGGGAAGGAAAAAAAGAGGATAAAATTCAGTCAGTGGCACAGACTTCTTCTCTTCCCTTCCACGTAGAAACTGGGGAATTAAGTTTTAGGAAAGTTTCCCACAGGGATGACACCAACCCGTTTCTAAGGCAACTCTGGTTATTGATGGGCTACTCAAGATAAAGCTGGAGCACACCAGAACTCTTATGCTGCACAGAAATGACAGTATCCTGAATACAGGATAATAATTACTACTAATTATTAATAATTATCTAATGATCAAATTACAGCTACATCCAGCAGCATGAGTATGAAATTCAGGCTTTATAATCATTTCTATTGTTCTGCAGCTCCACACTGATTAGACTGAATTTTTGGTTTCCTTTCTTGCCATTCTTCATTTCCACTTCTTATCCAGGTCCCTCTTTGTGTTTACCAGAATCCCAATCTTTGCCTGATGCTCCACTGAGCTCCAACTGCAGCACTCACCCTCCACAGTAATTTGCTTTTTGGGGGGGTGAAGATCAGGGTAAGACCTTTAAGAACAGACATTAACACCATCAAAATGAGGATATTTCACCCATCAGGTGGCAAAAAAAACCCTTCAAAAGTTGAATTAACTACTTTTGATGTCTCTCCTGGGGCCACTTGAAGCTCAAAGAGGGGAACCCTGCTCCTGTCAGGTTGTTGCTGTAGACAGCAATCGAGGGCTTTGAGCTGGATATCTACAAAGCAGTTTTCAAGGTAAAAACCCAAGAAAAATAACAAAAAACCCAAATCAAACACCCCCCCAAAATTCAGAGCAGAAGCACAAACCATTTAAATGTGCAGGCAGAGCAGGGAATGCAGCAAGAAAACTTGGCTGAGCCAAATATAAAATAGGGGCTAAGTCAGATGGAAGAGATCAGCACAAAGAAAAAGCAAGAAAAACTCGATGGGGACAAAGTCAGGAAAAGGCAAGGCAAAACTGGAATAGAAAGAGGAGATAACACAAAGGATAACAAAGAAATGTTTAAGCTACAGAAGGAACCTGAGGAGTGGTTCGAAAAGCAGAAGGGATGACGTTGAGAAGGTCAAAGAGGTAAAACTGTCCCTGTTCCAGCTCCAAACTAAATTAACCAGGATGAAACTCCAGCTGAGAGCTGGGCAAGAGTCAGGCAGAGAAGATGTTCATGAACAGAGCATCTTTAAATCAGCTGCTGCAATTCAAGCCTGGCAAAGTCCATCCTGGTGTATAAAAGGGCTGGAGCCATCTCAAAGCCATCAGAGGGTTTTTTTGAGAGGACAAAAAATCTGGAGGGCAAGCACAAGGTGCATCCTTCATGGAGGAACGAGCTGGGAAATCACGGACCAGGCAGGTGGAGCGCAATTCTCAGAAACCCCCAAATATCCAAATGATTTGTAACTTCCCTGCGATGCCAACGTGCAGATGGATCACACCGAGCTAAATTTCTCTAGAACAAAAGGATGCTGAAGCAATTTAATCTGATTTTCCAACAGGACAACAGCTCTCCTGAGTGGGACAGAAGCTGTGGATCAATAAAGCAGCTGAGCCACGGTGAAGGCTTTTCCCACTGCTTGATGGGACATTTTCCCAAAGGAGTCCCAACAACACGGTCTCCAAATGGAAGCAAGAATTAAACCCAATGAAGGCCAGGCAGCAGTGGGCAGTGTTAGTACTGACTCAGCTCTGCACAGGTGTGTGCAGCTCCTCCAGCACCGATCAATATTCCCATCCACAACATCAATGCCAGACTGGGAAAACTGGAAAAATTGTTTCTAAATTCCATGCGTGGCACTGAGTGACGGGAGGTGTGGGTGGAATTTGGATCTCCTTGGCCTGAAGCTATGAACAGTCTGGGTCTGAGCCAAGAACACAAAATGCTACAAACACTGGAGGCAGCAAATATGAGGAGCTGGCACCTCTGAGGACTGGCCTTGATCCTAAATCACCAGAATCCCATTGTTGCTCCTGTCTTTAGCCCTTTGTCCTCCTTTTCCCTTCCCTGCAGGGCATCCTGCCCTCCCTTCACATTAAGTCATCTCAGGGGTATCATTATGGTCATAATGGTCATTATGAGCACTCACTCATAACAAGCCAGGGGGCTCTCAGAAAGCCAGAAAATCAAAGGCTGGCTATAGTTGATTTCATTTTCCCCTTATACCCACAGAAAACCCACCTTCAGTCAACACGCTTAAAAGAAAAAAACAAAGGGGGAAAAGCGAATCATCGTTTTTAAAAACTCCTGCTCTCTTTAAAAGCAAAGGACAGGAAGTTCTTACATACAGAAGAAAACCACCGAAGGCAAGGGAGAAGGGCAACCCATTCCTGATTTTTTCCAGATCAATGGCATAGAGTGACTCCATAAATTGCATACAATAATTCCATGTTAGCTCCTTGTTCAGCACATAACTGGACCCTGCTAACGGCCCTATTTGTTCTGCAGACTCCCAGAAAAAACAACAGCATTTGCATATTTTAATTAATAATGGCTGGCAGAACATGAAGCCATAAACGCCTCCCAGGCATGCAATAAACTCTGAGGTTTATTTACAAATTAATGCAGTGGAGATCATTTAATATTGCATTAATCTCAAATGTTGTTAATTAAAACACCAGTCAAGACCAAGCAGGTGCGTTAGAAAATAAATAAGCGGATAAGAAAGCAATAAAAACCTCCATCATCAACATAACAAATTTTAACGGACAAGAAGAAAGTGAATTTTATTTTTCTGAAGTCTAAAGGGCAAATTTAAAGCAGACGCAGTTGCATTGTTACTGGCCCTAATGTTTTGCAGATCTTTGGATTTAATAATTTGGGAATACCTGAAAAATTCTGCCAGCTCTCTCCGGGATTTTGCAACCCTCCTGCTGTGTGCAGAACTACCAAATTATTGCTAAGAGAGAGCCATAGAAGCATAATTTCTTAATCTGCACCAGCCCAAACACTAATTGGATTGATAAGACTTACAAAAAGAAACAGCAGGGAGAAAATTTCCACATGAAAACACTTGTTCAATATTTGAGGCTTGGTAATATCCCATATTATCAATGGAACACAGCCAATACCTTAAGACACTGCTAGAATTCCACAAGAATTGGCTCATTGGGAACTTTCAGTTGCCTGGAAAAAGCAGCACAGGATTTCAGAAGCTTACATGCTCAATTTATGAACGTTTAAAATGTCCTGGTGGATTTTATACAGCAGGGAATAAAGGAAGATGAAAACAGCAATATGCTGCACACAGAAAAAGTCCTTTTACAGATGGGGGTTTAATGCAGGATGAGGGAGCTGGACTTGGAATTGGGCTGGGAGAGATCCTCAAAGCCCATCCCTGCCATGGGCAGGGACACCTTCCACCATCCCAGCCTGCCCCAACGTCCAGCCTGGCCTTGGACACTGCCAGGGATCCAGGGGCAGCCCCAGCTGCTCTGGGCACCCTGTGCCAGGGCCTGCCCACCCTGCCAGGGAACAATTCCTTCCCAATATCCCATCCAGCCCTGCCCTCTGGCACTGGGAAGCCATTCCCTGTGTCCTGTCCCTCCAGCCCTTGTAAAGAGTCTCTCTACATCTTCCACATTTCAGGTTCAGGACTACCAGACCTACAAGAGATACAGTCCTGGACTAACCACCAAAGCTAAAGCCAAGCATATTTAGGATTTAACAATCAAGTATTTTGCATGAAACCCAGGATCCCTGAGGCTGGAAAAGCCCTCCCAGCCCATGGAGTCCAGGCTGTGCCCGATGCCCACCTTGTCCCCAGCCCAGAGCACTGAGTGCCACCTCCAGCCCTTCCTTGGACAACCTCCAGGCATGGGCACTCCAAAGCTCCCTGGGCAGCCCCTGCCAAGGCCTGAGCACCCTTTCCATGCAGAAATTCCTGCTGCTGTCCAAGCTGAGCCTCCCCTGGCCCAGCCTGAGGCCCTTTCCCCTTGTCCTGTCCCTGTTCCCTGGCAGCAGAGCCCGACCCCCCCGGCTGCCCCCTCCTGTCAGGGACTTGTGCAGAGCCACAAGGTCCCCCCTGAGCCTCCTTTGCTTCCAGGCTCAGCCCCTTTCCCAGCTCCCTCAGCCGCTCCTGGGGCTCCAGCCCCTTCCCAGCTCCGTTCCCTGCCCTGGACACGCTCCAGCCCCTCCAGGGCTCTCTGGCCGGGAAGGCCCAGAACTGGACACAGCCCTGAGGTCCCTCAGCAGGGCCAGCACAGAATGGGCTGTTTGGGGTTTAGTGAAACATTAAAGCAGATTATTCCATTAGAGCTTCATTTTCCAACCACATTTAAATCCTGTCAAATCCTTCAATACTAAAACCTGCCAAGAGCTTTTCTGCCTCCAAAGATCCCTCAGGCCCTCAGCCACAGATTCGAGCACCTGTCAAGGAAACACAAATGTTCCTGTTTCTCAGCATGCTCCTGTTCCTCTTTGGGGCTTCCAACCCCAAGTATCTCCCACTGGGGAGGAGAATACTCCTGAACAGCCTGGCCCTTCTACTCCTCCCTCCCTGCAGGCCCCACAGCCCTGCCAGGAGTTAATTGGCAGCACTGAGCTAAATGAGCCATCCTCCCTCAGCACAGGTGACTGTAGCAGCTTAACCAGCTGGAATAATCCCAGTCTTTCAGCAGGAACCCATTTTAGCAGGAACCTTCCCACCCAGCTGCTTCAATGAGTTAATTAAAGCTCCTTTATTTCACTGCTGCTGAACACAGCATTAGGTAAGTTCCTGATCCCTCAAAAAAAAAAAAAAAGCCTCAATAAAGCGTTGCAATTTTTCTCCCTATTTTGCACAGCTGCTTTTTGGGCAGAATACAATGCAGTAAATAAGGAACAGTAAATAAATGAGGAGAAAACAGATTTTTTTAACCATTAACACAACAAGCAGAGGTCTGGTCCTGGTGCATGAGGACGAGGTTCCTGCCCCTGGAGCTGGCCAGAGGTTGTTGCATGACCCCTGATCCCAGAGCACAAGGTGCCCCTGATGCTGGGCCTGGCAGTGCTGGGATCTCTGCTCTCTCAGCCTGTTGTTACACACACCACGAGGAAGAAACATCTTCAGGCATTTTTCAAAAATGATAGGCTAGGGAAGGCAAATTGCCAAAAGTCTTGCTGAAATTCCCCATGAATGAGGTGCTGAAGCTCCTCTGATCTGCTGGCAAATATATAGAGAGATTTCAACACAAGAAATCACAGGCCTGTCAAGTTTTCAGCCACTCATGGGAATTTTTTTCTAATATAATTATCACAGGATCTCAGACTCCCACAATGGTTTGGGTTGGAAGGGACTTTGAAGATCAACTCGTTCCACCTGCTGCCATGGGCAGGGACACCTTCCACTGTCCCAGGCTGCTCCAAGCCCCAATGTCCAGCCAGGCCTTGGACACTGCCAGGGATCCAGGGACAGCCACAGCTTCTCTGGGCAGTGCCATTTGCAGCCGGTAGCACCTTTTGCCATATTAAAAAAAATTATAGAAATAGCCAAGTGAGGCCTTTTTCTCTACAATCCACATAAAAGGGGCTGTTGATTAGAACGAAACAATTCTCAATCCCTATGAACTGCCCCTTTTCCCCCTGGATGCAAGGACTGCCTTGTGCACGGCACAGACACAGAGGGCAGGAAGGTGGAGAAGCTGTCAGCAGCCTCAGGGAGTGCCAGGGAAGCCTCTGTACCTGGAGGTTTAACAGGACAGCTCCGATCCTCATGGCCTCGCTGACCTCCAGGCTGTACATCAGCTGCGGGAAGCGCGGGGGGCTCTGGTTGTTGGGAGGCAGCACCTCGATGTAAACAGTGGTGATGGAGCTCCTGCAGTGCGAGGGGGGAAACACCAGTCAAACCCAGTGAAAACCAGTCAAACCCAGTCAGAAGCAATAAATCCAACCCACAATGGCTGCTTTACACACTGTGTGTTCTCAAGCTCTACCAGCCTCCCTCTGCTCCTCTAAAAGCTTCAGGACATGTTTTTCCTTCTGGATCAAAAGGAAAGCAGGCTGCCACATGAACAGGAAGAAAAGCTCAATAATTTCCCCCAAAGCAGCCCAAGGTGGTGTTCTTTCAAAAACAGAGCAGTGAGGTATCAGTGCACACTCCACAAACAAACAGCTCCCAATGCCCTCTGTGAGAGCAGCACAAATCCCGAGCTGGGAACTGCTCCTGCCACGCACAGCAGCCACCCCTGCAGCATCCCTGCTGTCAGGCAGTTTGCTTCCTTTCCTTGGAAAATAGGGAGCAGAGAATGTTGGCGGAGAGGATAATGCCGGGAGAAGAGATGCACACAACTCTGTGAGGCTGCTGCGATGCTGTGGGTCAATAATCCCCATCTCAGAGCAGTGGCAGTGCAGGAGCCTCCAAATCCCTGGCAAACCCTTCAGCTACACTGAATCCCTGTCCCAAACAGACTGCAAACAGCATTCCAGGGGGAATATTGAAGGTTCTTTGGAATACTGGCACTGCAGACCCTGCTCAGACCATCCTGTAAACCCACTCGATATCCTACTGCTCCAACTTGAGAAAGGGAGCCAGGAGTCCCCCTGGAGATGGGAGATTTAAAATCTGACTTAAAGGGATCTTCTTCTTGTCTCCTTGCTCTGTTATCCCATCTGCCTTCCCTCCTGGATGTCAGCACAGCATCCCCACCCCAGGACAAAGCCCTGAGAAGAGCAAGTGCTGTGCTGCAGGTGTAGCTTTTCCCCTCAGAAATCCTTGGACAAAGTAGATAAATCTCAGGTTTTACGGCTGCAGGAAAGAAACCAAAGGGATTTGTCCTGGTTTTTTTTGGAGGTGGGGCAGGAAGAGGGAGACAATCATGAATGCAAAGAGCTGCTTCTCACAGGGCTAGCAAACTCCAGAGCTTTTTTAGAGGGTCCTACCTGAAATTACCAGACATTTGTAGTTGAAAGAGCTGCTGTGAAAACTGGGAGAGCTCATTTAATAAGAAAACAATACATCACTGATCAATATTTTTAATCAGCTGCTCAAAATTGTGGCCGAGCAGTCACCACTGTGCTGTGGATGTTTCCCACTGCCCTTTCCCAGCAGATTTTGCAGGCCTGGGTCACTGACGGGAGCTGAGCAGAGCATTGCAGCAACACCAGGGCTGAGAGCAACGTGCTGGGGACTGTCACACACCCCTGGCCATGCTCCAGGATAAGGAACTGAAGGACAAATCCCACCCCCACGGAGGCGCTGCAGGGACTCTGCCCCTCAGGGCACCTCCACACACACTGTGACAGGATTCAGTGCCAGGACAAGGGGGAATGGCTTCCCAGTGCCAGAGGGCAGGGATGGATGGGATATTGGGAAGGAATTGTTCCCTGGGAGGGTGGGCAGGCCCTGGCACAGGGTGCCCAGAGCAGCTGGGGCTGCCCCTGGATCCCTGGCAGTGTCCAAGGCCAGGCTGGACATTGGGGCTTGGAGCAGCCTGGGACAGTGGAAGGTGTCCCTGCTCCGGGACTGGATGGGTCCCTTCCCAACACAAACCATTGTGGGATTCTGGGAATAGTAAACAAATTTTCTTCAAATAGATAAGGCAAAATCACAGAAGTAAAGCACAAATAGTCTGAAAACTAAAAGCACTCTAATATTAAATGGCTTTTTTTGCAATTCCAATCAATTTTTTATCAACATTTTGCATTTTTCCCCCGTGCCTTTTGTGTGGGTTATAGCCCAATTAAGGAGCTGGCAAATTCTCCTCTGGCATGGGAAGGGGAAGGAGATGGAGATGAGCCAAGCACTGCAGTTGGTGTTTTCAGGTGAATACACAGCACAGCATCTGGGAACTGCAGAGAGCTCCCAAAATCACTCCAGGATGGAAAAACAGCTTCTGTGCCACACCAGCTGATTGAAAATCAACTGCATCCCCATCACTGCTTGAATTATCTCCACATGGAATCATGGAATGGTTAGGGTTGGAAAGGACCTTACACTCATCCAGTGCCACCCCCTGCCATGGGCAGGGACACCTTCCACTGTCCCAGGCTGCTCCAAGTCCCATCCAACCTGGCCTTGGACACTGCCAGGGATCCAGGGGCAGCCCAAGCTTTTCTGAGCAATTATAAAATCTATGATGAACGGATTTCTATCCATGTGGACCAACCCATCTTGACTTGATCCAGCAGATCCCTTATCACCAAGTGACACGGCTCCCATGTCCAGGAATCTGAGGGATTGTGAAAAGCTTAAGGTCTGACCTGAAATTGTTTGATTTTACAAATGTTGTCTTTTTTTTTTTTCCAAAAATAGAAATTGTTGTGCTTCAGTATAGGAATGGGCTGTGCAAGGAGGTGGTAAAATCTCCAGCCCTTCAAGGTTCCAAGAAACAACTGGATGTGGAACTTGCTGTGGTTTAGTTGACAAGGTTGAACTTGATGATCGTGGAGGTCTTTTCCAACCTTAATGATTCCATGATACCTCAATAACTTACATTAATAATTATAGTTAATAATACTTAAACCCCAGATCTCAGTTTGGGCACATTTTTAAATGTCACTCCATGAAAAAACCAAAAAACAACTCCACAGAATTCCAATTTAAATTTGTGTTTGCAAAGGCTGCAGAGCTACAGTTCCTGAGCCAGGTTCAGTGGCTGGGTTTTGCTTTGTGCATAAGCAAGGGGATGACTGAAATCCAGCCACTTTCCAGGCGACTTTAGTTATCCTGGCAGAGTTTTCCACCTTGTTTTTGCCATGAAGACATTTTCAGAGGAGGAAGCACAGGCTCCCCACATGCATCCTCAGAAATATGTGGTTTTAGACAGCACAAAGATTTCTCCAGCACAAAAGGAGCTGATGGCAATCAGAGCTGTAGCGTGGGGCCCACACCACGGGGATCTCAGACTCTCTGAAGGGGAATTACTGATTTTTGCCCTTCACACTGAAGTACTACACAAAATAAATGCATAATTGTCCTCAATCTTCTCCTCAGCACTACCAGCAGCCTACTACCAGCTTGAGAGGGCTTATGAAGAAAACTGCCAGGAGGAAAAGGAGAGTGAAATTCAACCAGGAGACTGCTACCAGATGTCAATTTTATGAACAACTTAACAAGCTGAATGGACAGTAGTTACAAAACATGTGCACAGCAGCATGAGCTGCTTTCTTGGAGACACGATAGAAGCAGCAGGTCCTGAGGAAAACCCACTTACTGAAATCCTGCTCTTGTGCTCTCTTTCCTTCTCACATTTCCCATTTGAAGAAGAGGTTTTTGCTTTACGCCTGTGGGAGATTGGGAGATTTAAATGCTGGAGCCTCCTGTTCCTCCCTGTCATGCTCTTTGGACAAGGAGGTTGTCACATTATCAATAGCAGGCCCAGAAAACGAGAGATATTTTTTGGCCAACCCCCCCACCTTCATGAAATGACATTTTGGCACAACTGCCACATTTAGGACACAAACTCCACAGAAACAGGTCAGCAGGGCTTGATACCTGCGCTGCTTTTCGAACACAGAGATCATCGAATGGTTGGGGTTAAAAGGGACCCTAAAGATGACGTTGTTCCACCCCCTGCCTAAACCCCAAATCTGCAGCCTGCTCTTCTGTATCAGCTGGGGTAAAACAGAGACAATTGTGCCCTTAGGAATTTTGGTCTTAATGGGGACACTGCACACCCTGCACCTGGAGAGGGTCTCCAGCTCAGCAACCCCATTCTTTCGGCTCCTTTTTGCATTTTCTGAACAAAAAGCATCTCCCTTGTCACTTGCTTTCTTCTTTCCATCCCCTCACCTCAATGAACGAATGGACACGCACAGAGACAGCACAACTGGGAACTTTTAACAACAGACCATGGCAAGCAAATGAAATCATGAAAACCCAGTCCTGCAAGGGAAACATCAAGGACCACAAAGGGCAAGAATTCTGCTGTGCCACTTTTCCAGAGCAGAGTCATGGAATTTTATCCCAGTGCCGTTTACAGCCACGGGGGTGTGGTCCAGGTATTCCTGCTGATCTGCTGGAATGATGAGGTTCGTTAGCAGGTGCATTAATTACCTTCTCTGTGCTGGGGGGGCACTGTCAGATGCTCTGACCGTGAGGGCGTAGGAGCGCCCCACCTCCAGCACCACTCCCGGGGCGATGGTGATGAGGCCTGTGCGGTCACCGATGGTGAAGTGTCCCTGATCCCCAGCCAGGATTTCGTACACAATCCGGCCGTTGGCTCCCTCGTCCGCATCCACAGCCGTCAGCTGCAAGGCAAAACCACAGCGTCAGCTTCCACAGGCCCTGCGAGGGGGGATGGGGCACTCGAACACCTGGAACGTACACGGGGATTTCTGAGCACCACACAGCAAAGACACCGCTGAAATGAAGGGCAATGAGTGTAAAAACATCATGAAGCAGAGAAAAACTGCCTGCTAAAGAGTGCAAGCCAATTGTTTTAAGGTACAAATTAAGAAACCTAATTAAGACCGAGCTTGTTCTCTGTGGGTTGGAATTTGTAAGACTCCCTATAAAGGCAGAAGGGAGAAGAAGACACTTTTTGTGCAGCAACACTAATGAGAGGATTGTATTTATTTATTTTGACTTTTGCAGATGACAGCCTTGGTAGTGCCAGGAAGTCTCACATCCGGGCCTGGCATTCCAAGCCCTCCTTGTGCAGAGCTGGAGAGCAATGTTTGTGTTAATGTGCACCTACTGCTATGGCAGACAAGTGGAAGGGAAACAGCAGCATGGATACAACACTTGGAGTCATGGAATCATTCAGGTTGGAAAAGCCCTCTAAGATCACTAAGTCCAACTCTTAACCCAGTACTTCCAAGGCCACCACTAACCCACGTTCCCAAGTGCCACGTTGCCTTTTAGAGAAAAATCTAAATCCTGGTATTAATGGTGAACGTAATGAAATGAGGGAGTTCTTCCCTTCCCCCTGGGAAAGGCAGTGGGTTTATGCCACAATCAAACACACACTCGGCCAGGAATTAGAGCCCAGGGAATATATTTGCTTTTAGTGAATCATGGAACAGAATCCCAGAGTGGTTTGAGTTGGAAAGGATCTTAAAGCTCATCCCATTGCACCCCCTGCCATGGCCATGGACATCTTCCACTATCCCAGGGTGCTCCAAGCCCTGTCCAGACTGGCCTTGTTGGCTCTTCCTCCTTTAAGAGTTAGATAACTGATACACAGGTTCCTGAACTGGCTTTTCATGCTGCAGGACAACATTCCCTCAAACAGCACAAGGAATGACACAAAGTGGGCTGGGCAGCACTGGAACATCCAGGAGGCCACAGCATCCGGCTGTGCATCCAGCTGCCAACAGCTGGAAGTGGGAATGACAGGGAACGATGGCACCATGGGCTCCTCTGCTGCTCCCAGCAGTGGGAGGTGGGGAATGGGAAAGGGCACCAGCAGGGGTGACAGCAGAGCTTTCCTGGGATGTCCAAAGCAATCCCAGCCTCAGGAAGGATTCCCTGCAGGGATCCTCAAGTGAGGATGAAAAAGAAGAGACGCAGCTTCGTCAAAGGTCTCTGCCGTGGCTGTTCTGACGCAAACACTCCTGCCCTGGGGCAGCAGGGATGGAGGACGGCAGTGTGGGATGTCAGCGGCGACGGAAAACCTCGGCACCGACTGCGAGGCCAGGGCAGGATCAACAACCACTCCCTGAGCCAAGGCCACCCAAACAGAGGCCTCACCTTCTGGCCCTGGGCCGCTCTTGTCACCCCGTGACACCCAGAGTCAGGGACAGGAACTCACTGATGGCCCTGCCCCACGACGACAGAAAATCATCGATCGGCCACAGCAGCGTCACATCAACTTCAGCAGCTCAGAGCACCCAAAACTGCCAAATAACCACCCAAAGCTGCCAAACCATTGCCCAAAACTGCCAAATAACCACCCAAAACTGCCAAAAAACCACCCAAAACTGCGAAACCACCGCCCGACACTGCTAAACCACCGCCCAAAACTGCCAAATAACCACCCAAAGCTGCCAAATAACCACCCAAAGCTGCCAAAAACCCGCCCAAAATTGCCAAACCAGCACCAAAACTGCCAAACCAGCACCCAAACCTCCCAGAGAACCACCCAAAGCTGTCAAATCAGCACCCGGAGCACTACCCAAAGCTGCCAAACCACCAGCCAAAGCTGCCAAATTACCACCCAAAGCTGCCAAACCAGCACCCAGACCACCACCCAAAGCTGCCAAAACAATCACCCAAAGCTGCCAAAGCACCACCTACTACTGCCAACCACCACCAGGAACTGTCACACCACCTTTGCCCAAGGATGGCTGCAGAAGTGGAAGAGCAGAAACCAAAGCTTGTCACCAAAACAAGAATGCAGCCCAAGGGGAGGATGTGAATTACAGAATCCTGGAATGGTTTGGGTTGGAAGGGACCTTAAAGCTCATCCAGTTCCATGGGCAGGGACACCTTCCACAGACCAGGCTGCTCAGAGGCCCATCCAACCTGGCCTTGGACACTTCCAGGGAAAAACTCAGGGTTCTAATTGCTCTCCAAGATAATCGTGGTCCTTTATGCACAGAGGCTCTGTGAAATACAAGATTTCATGTAGAGAGTCAAAAATATTCTCCAAATCAAGAACTAAGCCCACCATAGCTTTAGAAACAAATCTTAATTCATCTCCTATGGCATTTTGGGACACATTGTATAATGAACATGGGATAAATCCTTGAAATGCCCCAAAAATCATGGAACAGAGGTCATCTCCTCTTAGAAATTTAAAAAACAAATTAATATTTGTGTGGTTTTTTGGTTTTTTTTTACCTACCTCATTCTGTATTTTCTTTTGGAATTCTGAAGAAACCCACCTATGAAAACTGCAATTTAATCACTCATTCTATAGCTTCTCTACATACCTGGGTGTGTTAATTAACCCTGCAGAGAATAATTATCCACCCAAGTGACAGAGCTGTAAAAACCTTGTCTGCTGAAATTCAAAAGTAACACACACACACACAAAAAAGATAAATAAAGACTTTATGCTAAATAAGGGGCCCTAAGGATTTAATGACAGGACTTGGAACCAGGCCAGTTTTTACTGTGACAACATGAAAAAAGGAAAATTAATTGACTACACAAACACAGAGATTAAGCAGGTTAATTAAACCTACAAATATGGAATGCTTGGAAAGATAAGTGATTTGAAAAACATTTTGGGGGCAAAACTAGGAATCGAACCTGGGATTAAACAGAATTAAAGTTTAACTGCTGCCATAAAATTTGATTCCAAGAATCCCATCTCCAGCTGTCCCAGCCTGATAGAGCTCCATAGCTAACAAGATTTGAGAAACACAGGCTAAAATACACAGGGAGAAGAACAAAACATGGTTTTCTTTTAGTCTCCTAAAAAACTTTGCATCCAGCAGGATCAGCTCCATTGCATCAACACTTAATGTCCTGAAAGTCTGGCAAAAGAGGTGTGGATTCTGCTGCAGCAAAAAGTGGTTTCCTGGAAGGAAAAGGGAGATTTAGAAGTGGTTTAGTTGGGGGAAAAAGGAGATTTAGGAGAGGTTTTCTTGGGAGGAAAAGGAGATTTAGATGTAGTTTTCTTGGGAGGAAAAGGAGATTTAGGAGTGGTTTAGTTGGGGGAAAAGGAGATTTAGGAGTGGTTTTCTTGGGAGGAAAAGGGAGAGGAGATTTAGAAGTAGTTTTCTTGGGAGGAAAAAGAGATTTAGGAGTGGTTTAGTTGGAGGAAAAAGGAGATTTAGGAGGGGTTTTCTGGAGGAAAAGGAGAAGGATGGCCTTAAGCTTACAAAGACACATCTTGGTCATGCTATAAACCCTGCTCAGACTCACTTCATAACTGGACAAACTGGGCTTCAATGTTTGACTTGGAACCTTTTCACAGCAACCTTTGTGCTCACCTGGCCCTGGACAGAGGAAAGTGATGACCAACCTTCCCAGCAGCCTCCAACAGATTCAGCGTGATGGACAAATTCCAGGATTGTTATGGAGATATTCCCGAACTTGAGCCAACCCCACATAATGATCTCTGAGTAGGTTAAAATACTTTTTCATTACCTCATCAGACGTTTCATCAAGTCTCAATCCATTATTTTTCCTTGAGTCCGCAGGGACATTGAGCACTCCAAACACAGCCCAGTTTTGCTTTCTCTCTCTGCTAATCAGGTTTGCTTTGGAGATGGAAATTAATTACCTGACAGGCTGAAGGCAAAGAGTAGCAAATAAACAGGTAAATAAAACATGAAGTGGGGTTTGGAGATGACTTTTATGAGGATTTATGTAGGAAAAGGTTCCGGAGTGCTCAGGCACTGAACAGGTCACAGCCCCAAGGCTGCTCAAGGAGTGTTTGCACAACGCTCCCAGGAATGCCCAGGGTGGGATTGTTGGGGTGTCTGGGCAGGGCCAGGAGTTGGATCCATGATCCTTGGGGGTGCCTTCCAGCTGCAGATATGCCGTGATTTTAAGATTCCCTCTAAACTGGCCTGCTGTTCTATGGCACAATGCAGGTTTAAGAGCTTTAAATCAAGAACTTGTGCCAAGCTGGGGCAGGACCTCTAAAAATTAACTTGCACATGTGCTGCCAGACAGAATTGTTCCAGTGGGGAACAGGGTACTGATCCCCAGCGTATTTTATTCTCCATTTCAGTCAGGGAGTTATTTAATTGCTCTTGGAAGAGAGCCCCTGAATGTGGGTCGTGCCACTGCACCAGGAAATCAGTAAGAAATTAAGATACAGGGATAAATTGAGATAGGTTATTTTGGTGAGTAAGAAGAGCAAAACTGGGACTGTTCAGCCTGTGGAAGAAAAGCTCCAGGGTGACCTCACTGTGACCTTCCAGGACCTGAAGGAGCTGACAGGAAAGATGGAGAGGGACTGTTCGCAAGGGCTGGAGGGACAGGACACAGGGAATGGCTTCCCAGTGCCAGAGGGCAGGGATGGATGGGATATTGGGAAGGAATTGTTCCCTGGCAGGGTGGGCAGGCCCTGGCACAGGGTGCCCAGAGCAGCTGGGGCTGCCCCTGGATCCCTGGCAGTGTCCAAGGCCAGGATGGAGCAACCTATGGAAGGTGTCCCTGCCCATGGCAGGGATGGCACTGGGTGGGCTTTCAGGTCCCTTCCAACCCAAACCATTCCATGATTCCATGAATTACATTTAAGGCCAGTCCACAAGTTTTCCTGTAAAGACAAAATACAAAAAAATCTCCTCACGGGCCAAGATTTAGGCGAATAATATTTTCTGCCACCTTCTGTCCCTTCCCAGCTCTCTCATGTTCCTGCTCAATATTCCCTGCTCCCTGCATCCTGAACAGAAAAGTGAGAAGTGTCTGAAGAAGAAAAGTGGATTTAAATGATTGAGATGAAATTTTGTTGCACCCCAGCTGCAAACTCCACCGATGGATGTGTGACTCGTTTCGAGATCTGAGTCACAGCAGTGGAAAACAGGGCAGCAAAAATATAATGACATAAAAAAGATGGAATTAAGTACTTTACTAGGTTTACTATTAATAAGCTTTTTAGTGACAGCTATTATGTAACTGTTTTAAAGGACAGATTTCTCAATTGAGAAACTCCTGGGGAGCACGATAAAATACCTATGGAAGGAGAAGGAAAACTCAGATGAGAAACTCTCCGGCTGAAAGGAACAAAATATACAGACTTTGAAACTTAACACTCCTCAAACAAGGCCTGAGACAATTTCATAACTACTGAGAGGAGACAACTGAAATAAAACCTGTTTTTCTCACTTCTCTGAAAGGTAACAGGGAAAGAAAGGAGATTCCTTGGTCTAACCATCCAGGCAGAAAGGAAAAAATGGGGGGAAAATTGAATTCTGCTTGTAATTAATATATTTTCCTGTTCTTTGTGGCTATTTTCCAGCAGAACCTAAGAAATTTTGAATTTCCTTTATTTTAGAAGAGTGTACCAGACAGCAAACACAAGTAACTTAAGAACTATTATGTCTTGGGGCTTTTTTCAGGAGTAAAATCAAAACAATGTCCCACAAAATGGGGCAGCAAGAAAGCACAAACTGGGGTTATTTGTCCATGTTAATTGCACATTTTCATGCAATTGAACTCTGGAAAAAAAAAATTCTAAGAAATATAAGAATATGACCCTAAGGATAATAAAAGCCAAGAGGCTGAAAATCAGTCTGACTGTTATAAATGGTTATTAGACTGTCCAGACTCTCTGAGGTCAGTGCTCTTTTTCTATGCTGCTTTCTCTGATCACACAAAGTGGTTTTATGAACTGCTTTTGCTCTGGGAACTGTCAAGAGCTGAGCATCCTCTCCCAGCAGAGGATCCCAAAGGATCCCACCCCAGGAGGGAGGGTAGGGTACAAGGTGAGTTTGCTCCTCATGCAGAGAACAAGATGAGTGGCCCCAAAATCACCGTGCTAGGGCTCAAAAAATGGGACAGAAATATCAGTTTGGCTTTTGAGAAAGTCATTAGAAAGCCTTTATATGCATAAAGTCTTTATATATATATATGTAAAAATAAATAGAAATAAAATGGGTATTTTAGGTCTAAAGATTGAGCAACCTCCCGAACAGTGCAGCAGCCCAAAATCCTTATCATGGAATGGTTTGTGTTGGAAAGGACCTCAAAGCCCATCCAATTCCAATCTTCTGCCATGGCAGGGACACCTTCCACTGTCCCAGGCTGCTCCAAGCCCCAGTGTCCAGCCTGGCCTTGGGCACTGCCAGAGATCCAGGGGCAGCCCCAGCTGCTCTGGGCACCCTGTGCCAGGGCCTGCCCACCCTGCCAGGGAACAATTCCTTCCCAATATCCCATCCAGCCCTGCCCTCTGGCACTGGGAAGCCATTCCCTGTGTCCTGGCCCTCCAGCCCTTGTCCCCAGTCCCTCTCCAGGCCCTGCAAGGGGCTCTGAGCTCTCCCTGGAGCCTTCTCCTCTCCAGGCTGAACAATCCCAGCTCTCCCAGCCTTTCCTCCCAGCAGAGCTGCTCCATCCCTCTGCTCATCCTGGAGCCTCCTCTGGACTCTTTCCAGCAGCTCCAGGTCCCTCCTGTGCTGGGCCCTCTTTATTTCTGGTGTCATCACCAGTCCACTGAAATCCTATGACCTGACCCTTAGTTTTTTTTTTTAAGCCAGGTCATTGATAAGTTCAGATCATCTGGCAATGTAGGATGAGTTGAGAAACAACCTCTCTCCCAAATCAGCCAGGATTTTCTACCTTCCCCCTCTGGCCAGATTATAAACTTAGAAAACCTGGAAGCAGCCACATGCTGACTGTGCAGACAGAAGCACGGATTTGGGAAAACCTCACTCTCAGAATTTTAATTTTTCAGCAGAGGTGAGCTAAAGGCCCAATTTCCCCATTATTCCTTTCCCAAATAACCTGCTCTGGCTCAGTTTTCCCAAGAAATGTGTCCTCCTGCTCTTTGAATGCCTCCAGGCTAGGAACACATTAGCAGCTGCAACACCAGGACATGTTTGAGAGCTGGAGAGCAGCACATTCCCTCCGAGCACAGAAACACTTCAGCAGCTTCAGACAAGCCCAGGAGCTGCTCTGCTTCATCCCAGGAATCATTAACACAGGCAGCTCAGAGCATCCTCAAGGCCAACTCAGAGTAGAAAACATTCTTTTTACCCAGAAGAAATCTCATTTAGCAACATTTTCTGCCTCACGCTCTCTGGCTCCTTCAGGACAACAGGATTTGGAGTCTTGTTTTCACACAGCCTTGAAGGAATTTAATTGTGCTTCAAGCTTTTCTCTTTCCCCCAAATCTTGCTGGAAATGCCTCTGTGGCTCTCCCATGGGATGGTTTTTAAGCACCTGTAGCTCAAATTGACAAGGGGACAAAATAACACCAAGGAAGAGCTGAAGATGCAAAGGCACAAGCACAGCTCAGGAGGGGACAGGAGGGGCACTGAGCCCTCTCCTCATCACTGCTACCCTCAAATTAATTCCTGATTATGGTTCAGAAAATGGCATTTTTATCCTTAGGTCAGCAGATTAAATTGATTTTCCCAATATTCCCACTGCCTTCAACCACTCTGGAATGCCACCAATGGCATCTTGTCTTCTCATCCATCTGGATTGGCAGCACTCAGAGCAGGGCTGAGATCTTGGAAGAATTGCCCCAAAAAAGCCTTTTTCCATTAATTTCAATGCCACAAGGATTCACCTCCAGTCCTGCACTACAACATAAATCAGTGCTGGCAAAATTTAATTGAAACTGCTTCTCTCTTGGGTCCATGTTCAACCCATTTTCCATTGCTCATTTGCTCTACAAACAAACTTGTACAAACCAGCAGGTTTTCTGGAGTGGGAAAACATCCCTGGTTATGTCCTATTCCACTTCCTGCCTCTTCTCCTAAAATGTTTTATCTCAAAGTCTCGCTAATAAAGGAGAATTTTTTTTTTTGAGATTTTTCAGCTGAGAATCACAGAATCCCAGAATCACCAGGTTGGAAGAGACCTCCAAGATCACCGAGTCCAACCCTGTGCATGCCCTAACACCCATGCCCATGCCCTAACACCACCTCAACTAAACCATGGCACCAAGTGCCACATCCAATCTTTTTTTAGACACATCCAGGGACGGTGACTCCACCACCTCCCCAGGCAGACGATTCCAGAACTTTATCACTCTTTCAGTAAAAAACCTTTCCCTGACATCCAACCTAAACTTCCCCTGGCACAGCTTAGGCTGTGTCCTCTCGTTCTGTCAGTTGCTGCCTGGAGAAAGAGCCCGACCCCCACCTGGCTACAACCTCCTTTCAGGCAGTTGTAGAGAGTGACAAGGTCTCCCCTGAGCCTCCTTTTCTCCAGGCTAAACAACCCCAGCTCCCTCAGTTGTTCCTCACAGGGCTTGTGTTCCAGGCCCTTCACCAGCCCTCTTGCCCTCCTCTGGATGTGTTCAGGCGTCTCCACGTCCTTCCTGAGCTGAGGGGCCCAGAAATGGACACAGCACTCGAGGTGTGGCCTCACCAGTGCTGAGTACAGGGAAGAGTGACTTCCCTGGTCCTGCTGGCCACACTGTTCCTGATCCAGGCCAGGTGCCGTTGGCCTTCTGGGCCACCTGGGCACACTGCTGGCTCATGTTCAGTCGGCTGTCGACCAGCACCCCAGGTCCCTTTCTGCCTGGCCACTGTCCAGCCACTCTGTCCCCAGCCTGTAGCACTGCAGGGGTTGTTGTGGCCAAAGTGCAGGACTTGGCACTTGGACTTGTTAAACTTCATCCTGTTGGACTCTGCCCATCCATCCAACCGTTCCAGGTCTCTCTGCAGAGCCCTCCTACCTTCCAGCAGATTGACACATGCCCCCAGCTTGGTGTCATCTGCAAATTTACCGAAGGTAGACTCCATACCCTCATCCATGTCATCAGTAAAATATTGAACAGAACTGGCCCCAGCACAGACCCCTGAGGGACACCACCGGTGACTGGCCCCCAACTGGGTGCAGCACCGTTTACCACCCCTCTCTGGGCCTGGCCATGCAGCCAATTCCTGACCCAGAGAAGAGTGCTCTTGTCCAAGCCGTGGGCTGCCAGCTTTTCCAGGAGTATGCTGTGGGAGACAGTGTCAAAGGCCTTGCTGAAGCCCAAACAGACAACATAAGAAGTTTTTGTGGAAGCTCAGAGGAAGCAGCTGAGCTGCAGCTCTACAGATAAGACCGGCCTGACATTTAGTCTCAACAATTTTTTAATAGATATTTAATTAACGAAGTGGATGCAGATACACAAACTTCATTTCTAGCTGGTTTCAGTGCATTTCCAATTTAGATGAACAAAGCCATGTACTGCTAACAAAAGTGAGTTAACAGAGGTAATAAAAGCCCTGAAATTACCTTAATAACGCCTTCCCCAGGCCTCATATCCGTATAGATCTTGACATTGTAGGAAATGTTGGAGAAGGTTGGGGTATTATCATTGGCATCGATCACCAGGATGTTGACAGTCACTGGGACACTCTCCTGGACTCCATCAGAAGCTGTCATCTTGAGAGAGACAAAAAAAGCAGGACAGGAATGTGTTTTAATGGTGTGTTCTCAACACAATTCCAAGAGAAATACAGTTCCAATAGGAGAAAACACAGCCTGACAACCCAAAATCAGGTTTCAGCAGAGCTTGAGCCTGCACGTGCAAGACTCAGGGCAAAAGCAAAGCCAACCCATCCAAACCTTTCCATTGTAGAAGTGAGAGGGAATAACTTGGAATTTCCCAGGGACAGGGCTGGGATAGGAGCTGTTGAGTCCATGGAGTCTCACCTGGGCATCAACACACGCAGGAGCTCTGTTAAACCTCCTGGACAACATTTGGAAGTGGGAATTACAGAGCTGGGGGCTCTTCTTATTCCACAGAGGAGATCTGAGCTCTCCTTTCCAATGGCAAAGGGACAGAAAATAGGGAGGCACAGACTGGGAACCCCTGCAGACGGGCTGGGTTTGCCCACAGCCCACTTCCAAATCATTGTAGGGCTGTTAAGGGGTTCACTCACAGCCTGAGGGAATATTAAATCCATTTCAGCATTTTTTTCCTCTTTTTTTTTTTCTTTAACACTTCTGGCTGTGCTGTCAGCCTAATTTTTTTTTATTTGGGATAGAAATAAAGCAAAAAGCCCAAGACAAGGCTCATGTTTCAGGGATGAGGGGAAAAAAGGCAACGAGAAAAGCAAGGCCAGGAATAAAAAGGAGGACGCAAATCCTGGATGGGATGAGGAGCAGAGGCCAATCCTGAGGCCAGGATGGTACTGGTAGGGGAATCTAAAATGCTGCTCTTAACCCACTCATCCTTCACTGCTCTCCTTCTTCTGAGCCATTTTATGACTTCAAGGATGCTGGAATTGATCCTTTCCCACCACTTGCTCCGAGCAGTGCCTGGAGGGTTTTCCAAGGGCATGGAACTCACAGAGAAGGTGTAGAGCTGCTGGACCTCCCTGTCCACGGGCTGCAGCAGGGTGAGGTAGCGGGTGATGCCACTCTGAGTCACAGTGAAAAACGTGGTGTAGTCGTTCAGGAAGAGATGCAGCTGCGGGTCCTTGGTCTTTCAACAGTATCAAATGAAACAAAGAGCATTTTATTATAAACTCAGAGGTACATTAAGTCTCCAATTACTCGCTACAGGTGCTCCTTTTAGTTGAAACCTAAATAAGCACAAATGCTGTGACTACAAATCTACAAAACTGTAAAGAAAAAAGGTAAAAAACCTCACTGCTGGCCTAAAAATCTAATCTTCTTGATGAAAAACATATTAAAAAACCACTAGAGTAAGAAAACCCAATAGTAAACGAATACCTGTATTGGTTTTAAATAAGTGCCTTTTTTCCCTCCTGTTACACGGTAATTTTAAGCCAGACACAACTTAATATAAGAAACCAGATTCAAGCATTTCTCTTCATATTAAAACCCAAACAAAGCTGAACTTGATTAACAGAGCAATAAAACAGTTGGGTTGGTGCAATGAACAACGAGAATGACGGGTGGTGAATGCCACACAAAATACAGGCAGCTCAGGGGGTCTCTTTAGGTCTCGGAAAGAATCCAAATGTATTGATGCAGAATTAGGAACCTCTCAGCTGATGGGGGGAAAACATCCCAAATGAACTGAAAATAACATTTTAAGGTAAAGAGAGGGGAAAAAGGCATTGTAAATTTACTCATGGCTTCCTGAGGACTTGGGTCACTCCTGATCTCCAGCTCTTTTGAGGTGTTTTTAACTGATCAGATTTTACAAAAGTCTTCAAACAAACCACATCACCTTTTGTTGCCCAGAGTATTCCAACAATTTTCTGTGTCCTTGTGCATAATCTGGTTAATTTAACCTGCTCTCACTCGTGAGTTAGAGAGCTCATTTGTGTTGTGAGGGGAATGCAAATTCCAGGAAAATGGAAAAGGCTGGGAGACAAGTCCTATAAAAACTGCTTTAAGTTGCCCCCAGGAATGTGGAGATGAGGAACCAGAGGAGTGGTACCAGCAATGACAGAAAATCCAAGATTTTACCAGCTCCTTCCCAACGTCATTCCACAAATCCCGGCCCTACAGAGGAGGACATGGGGAGAACCAGCTGAATTGCAGAAACAAACCCAAAAGGAGAAAGGCTGAATTCAGCAAATAATCCCCAAAGGAGCATTACTTCTCTGAACACTTTCTGAATCCAAAGCTCTTCTGGAAGGTTCACTCCATCAGTGCCATTCCTGGAGGATTAAAACCCTTGGGAGCACAGGACAGGTCCCCAGCACCCAACCAGGGGGGACCTGCACCAGGGCAAACAGAAACTGCTTTTAGTGAGCCCAAATAAAGCCCCAAAAGCAAAGATTCTGCTATTTAAATGAGAAACCATTCCAGGAAGCCATGAGAAAGAATTTTCCAAGTGTTCCACACAAGTGGTTCCTCAGTGCCTAAAGCTCTGCTGCAGACTGCAGCTCCCAGGAAAATGAAAATTCACTTTACAGCCAGCAATGCAAACAGCAACCTCTTCATTCCAGGAAGACTTAGGGAAGGTAATTGCCCATAATTGTTCATTTTGTAGACATTATAAAGTCAGTTAAGAATTTAATTTACAAAAGCCCCAGTTAATTTTGCAGTTCTTGCTTTCATGTCCTTTTGAACACTAATAAACAGCACTTTTTTCCTAATTTATTCCTGAGAAAAAACAATGATGGAGATTTCAAACTCTCCTGGAGTAATGTGTCCTATTCCTTTGCTATCCTTGTCTTAGAAATGTTCTCCTAGTGTGGAATGGAAACTGCCTTTACAGCAATCAATGCCTATTTTAGCACCTCCCAGGCATGTCAGAGACTCAGAGCAATTTATTCCCTTCGTCTGGAAAAGCACTGTTATGCTTGGACATTACTAGCAGGGATATTTGACATTATTAACAGGGATCCTAGACATTATTATCCCATTTTTTTGCTGCCTGAAAAGTCAGCTTGACTTAACTGAACATTTCACGTGAGAGAAAACAACCCCAGCTACACTGCCAACACTATTTCCAATAACTTTTTAAATTATTTTATTTTGGGGCCTGGAGTTGAGCATTGTGATTTCTGGTGGCATTACTGGGTCTCTGGCAAATTGTTTAGCATGGAATTTTAAGTAGAAAATGATCACAGTCCACACAAAAGGGTTCACATGCAACCTGCAAGGAGCATTTCAAGCACACAGTTCAAACCTGAGGTACTTCTTAATTTTAAAAAGCATTTTTGTGATACTCAGGATACCTTTGAAGACTTGTGACTATTTAATGAACATTAAGCAATTACAAGGTCTGACTTTATCACCTAAATTGGGCCCGATGTGTTTCAAGGGCTCTTTGCAGGCTTCACAAACCAAGGGACAGTCCCAGCCTCAAACCCCATCAGGGCAGAGAGAAACGAGGGAGGAAAGAGGGAAATGAAGGAAGAAATCCCACAATTGAACCAAAACAAGGGGTTTTGCACACATAACACCCAATACCTACGGGGAAGGCACCTGGTGGGACCTGCAAAGGAAAACACAAAACGGACACAAGTGAGGAAACACAATCCTGGGACTGAGGAACAGCAGAACATTTGGGGAACTCATGGTTACAGACAAAAAGCCTGACAAAAGAAGACCCACAAAATGCTGTGCTCAATGAACCAAGCCTGGGCTCGAGAGCGTTCTGCTTGAAAAACCTCTGGCAAAGTTCCCGCATGGATGTGGATGTTCCATTCCTGCTGCTCCTCAAATTCCACCAGGGGTTACAGCTCTGCCCAAAGCAAACAGTTTTCTGAAACTGATGGAGATGAAACCAAAATTCCTGGTGATAATTACAATATTGCCAAGAATGAGCAGACAAGGACATGAATTCTGTGTGTATTTCAATGATCCCAGAAGTTTTTTGGATGGGCTCTATTTGGCTGGGAAGTTCTCCAGGGTGGCCAGAACAAGCTCCAAGAGTATCCAAACTGCTCAGACTTCCTGATTTCCAGCACAGCCCATCCCCTAAAAGCTGCAGTGATAACAAAGACACTTGGATGACACAGCTGAGTTTTCCAACATTTTTCAAGCGGAGAATGATCAGCTCTGAAACGCCCACGGAGGAGAGTTTTTGTTGGAGAGATGCTTCCAGCATCTGCCCTCCTCATTTCTAGGGGAAAGAAGAAAATCTTTCCCAGTTTCAGCTGGAAAATCTGAGATCCAGAGCCTCACAGAGGTAAAGCAGGGGAGATTCTGTCTCCACACAAGAAATACATGGATCTGTTGGAATGAGTCTGGAGGAGGTCATGGAGCTGCTCCGAAGGCTGGAGTCCCTCTGGAGCCAGCCTGGGAGAGCTGGGGGTGCTCACCTGGAGAAGAGAAGGCTCCAGGGAGAGCTCAGAGCCCCTTGCAGGGCCTGAAGGGGCTCCAGGACAGGGACTTGGGACAAGGGCTGGAGGGACAGAACACAGGGAATGGCTTCCCAGTGCCAGAGGGCAGGGCTGGATGGGATATTGGGAAGGAATTGTTCCCTGGGAGCTTCAGAAGGCAGAATGAGACATTCATCCTAAAATAATCAAGGAAGACACACAGTGCTACAGGAGCAATTCAGTGTTAATATTTTTGGTTTTCCTTAAGTGTAAAGATCCAAAAAATTTAACCCCCTATCTTTAGAAATCCTAAAGGGAGGGAAGCAGCCTTTTGGCTTTGCCTTGCCCTTCTGTTTGTTTTAATGATGATATTAATTTATAATATCTGTTTCATTTGGGGAAGGATATTTCCTGAGTTATAGCAACTGTTGCCCAGGGGCAGCAGAACTGTCTCCTTAAGAGAGCATTGACTGCAAAACGACTTCAAACAACAACTGAGAGTGATAAAAGCAATCAGGAAAATATCAGAGAAAAACACTTTGGTATTTAAAATGCTTCAGTTCTCCTGGTTAAAAAAAAAATTGAAAATCTATTCTTTTTCCTTCTCTGGAAGTATTATTGAAAATCCATAACCTGCACTTGTAGCTGCATTTAAAACTTATTTTAGCCATTACTTGCTCTGTCTGCTTAAGTTGCTGCCAAGACATCTTTAAGTACAATTCTTTCGAATTTCCCACAAGCTGTCTGAAAAAAAAGATGAGAGAATCACAGAATGCCCTGAGCTGGGAGGGACCCACAAGGATCATGGAGTCAGGAACCCAGGAATGCCAAGGCCAGGTTGGACATTGGGGCTGGGAGCAGCCTGGGACAGTGGAAGGTGTCCCTGCCCATGGCAGGGGTGGCACTGGATGGGCTTTAAGGTCCCTTCCACCCAACCCATGTCCATGAGTGACACTCAGTGCAGCTTTATCACCAACCCTAATCACTGGGTAAATTAATTCTCTCCTGTGGAAGCCAAAGAGGAAGGAAAAATGCTTGGGGAGTCGTATGTAAAGAGCTCTCAGCTCACACAGTTTAAGTTCCTCATCTCAGCTTTGGTTTGCTCAGGTCTTAAGGAACCTGCGTGGCTTAATTTAATTTATGCCATTTAAACAGAGCACTTAATGATATCAGTGCTCGGCAGTGCTGCTCTAGTGCAAGGCCTGTTTGCAATGTCCCATCTATAAATTAATTTCTGCAAGGTTTAGAGCAGGACTCTGCTGTAATTCCCACAGGGTTTCGATTTAGAGTGGGTTTTGTTCTTTTTTTCCTTCAGACACACAGTTAAGTGAGCACTCTCTTCCTGCGTTTACCTGAAGACATGGAGTCATTTTCATTTTTCAATTGGCAGGCAGAATTCATTATGATTAACCAGTGGCACCAGTGGGAACTGGGATGCACCAGCACGGAGATGGTTTATCTCAGTGACTCATCAGCAATCCTTAAATTTAAATATATTCCTAAATCCATGAATTTCCTGAGGTACAATGAAGCCAGGAGATTGAGACCTGCAGACGTTAATGAGCATTACCTGTGCTGACAATCCCACCCTGAGCTCCCATCCAGCCCCACGAAGAACAGTTCTAGTGTTTGGCCATTTTATGTGGGAGCGCTGTTCAACTGCTGTACTCCCAGCTGGAATTCTGGGAATTCTCCTGCCCACAGCAGGTTAGAAGCACTCTGTGAATCTCTGGCACATGGACTGAACACACAGGCACTTCAATCTGGTTCTCTCACATCCGTGTCACACCTGCACCATGGCTTTGGAAAGGACTGTGCACGAGCCAGGTGATGCCAAAGGAACAGGAACATGGAAAATTTCCACCCAAGGATGAAGCTGATCCCCTCTGGCTGCAGGCAGATCTCTGTGTGTCAGAGAATCCCAAAATGGTTTGGGTTGGAGGCACCTCAAAGCCCATCCAGTGCCACCCCTGCCATGGCAGGGACACCTCCCACTGTCCCAGGCTGCTCCAAGCCCCAATGTCCAGCCTGGCCTTGGGCACTGCCAGGGATCCAGGGGCAGCCCCAGCTGCTCTGGGCACCCTGTGCCAGGGCCTGCCCACCCTAGGGAACAATTCCTTCCCAATATCCCATCCAGCCCTGCCCTCTGGCACTGGGAAGCCATTCCCCAATGTATCACCACACAGCCTTGGAAAAAGCCCCTCTCCATTCACTTAGATGCTACTCCACCTGAATTTCTTAATCTGTCTCAGTGACAGCAGAACTCCACAACAAGAAGAAAGCCCCAAAATAGATTTTTGGCAGTTACTCATTCTGCCACACTGAAATATTCCCCTTTTGCAACAACAAACAAAAATAATTCACTTTTGGCTCTGCCTCATTGTGTCGTGTGGCTGAAGTAGATTTTCAGTAACTTCACCAAACTCCTGCTAATCATCATCCTGTGAAAATTAAAACATGAGGTGAAACAACCTTAAGCTCACTAGGAGAAGCATTTGGGCCCTTGAGCTGCCATATCCATGGAATATCCTTCCTGTGGATATGAAATTTCAGGTCTGTTTGTACTGAGCCACAGAAATATGTAACAACTTCTAACAAGCTGCCTGAAGCAGCTCAAGAAAGAGAAATTTGGTTTTTATAGCAATTTCTGATACAGATCATTTAAGGCATGGTCGTGCTCCCAATTAAGAATCTGCTGCAGATTGGACGAGATTTTTTTATTAACAGTGTTCCAATTAAAATAACAAACACTTGGGCCATGGCTCTATTGGAACTTTTAGTGCAGGCAAACACAAGTTTATTAATGAACTGCCCTATCCCAGATCCAGATATTGGGAGGAATTCATGGGAATGTGCTGATGGACAACAATAAAATGTGGAGCCCAATGGTCAAACTGCCTGTGATGAATCTCAGAGCACCCCCTCAAAGCTCCAGGTATTGAACCTGTACTGACCAAATGAGGAACACAAAGGACTTTTGGCAGGGAACGAGAATCCCAGGATTTTCTTACAAACCTAGGGAATTAAAAGAACAGGTTGCTCTTCCATGCAGAAATTCCCTAAATTAAATATTTGTATTTTGAGTGCGTAAATATTACGTGTGGTACTTTCTACATGATTCAGTCAGAGTCAGCCCAAATTCAGGATTTAACAGTTCCAAGTGATCCTAATTTTCTGTCTTGGATATCACCTAATATGGAGTTCCATGGAGAATTGCCCAATCTGCCTTTGACGCCTCGTGGGCAGAGCTGTGCAGGTGCCAGGGAAGGGTTAATGCAGCACCATTAACTTCAGCCTGAAAACCCTGGAGCTTGTGAATTCCCAAGTCTCTCTGGCATCCCTTGAGTGTAATGATAGCATCTCCCAGGAATGGGAAAGAGTCCCAAAAAATCATCAGCAGAGAAAACTGCCACTAAATTTGAGTGTCTGATTTGGGACATGGAATTTTCTTCTGTTAAAGGGAATTGCTTTGAACTACTCTGCAATGGAACTGTGGCCAGCAGTGCTGGGTGGCATCTCTGACCACTCTGGGCTTTGTATCACAGGGACATCTTCCACCTCCCTGGAAGTGTCCCATCCAACCTGGGCTGGGACACTTCCAGGGATCCAGGGGCAGCCACCAGCTCTGGGTTACATTTATAAACCTGATCCCTGCCCACCTTGACTATCCAAAGTGGCACCCCAAGATCCCATTAATTTGATCAACCAAGAAACTGCTTTGCTTTAAACAGAACTGAACCTGAGTGTTTCCCAAGCAATCCTCATTAATTCCTGCTGATTCCCACCCTGTGTCCTCATTCCTTACCTTTTACCCTTTACAAAAGCCAGATCCAACAGCCTTTTCCATGTGCCTTCCAACCACTGATTTCTATCTTTGCCCATAAACTGAGGGGGAAACTTTAATGGAAAGAGATTCTCAGCAGGAATTTGGGATTTAAAACAATACAACACTCTCATGCTGTGATGTTTTAGTGACAATGGGCTCTTGAATTCCTTAAAAAACATGGATTTGCCCGAAGTGAAGCCTTAAAAAGCAGATTGTTTTCAGACTCTCAGGTTAAGAACTTTACTCAAGAGATCCTATAAGTATTCCTACAAAACTTAAGCTTGCAGTTCAGCTTTCCTTCTGTAGCTGAAGGAACCAAAAATATCAACGGAGACAATTGGAGGGACAACAGCAATTAGAGGGAAAAGAAGCATTGGCTAAAAAGCCCATAAAGACCTCGGTGAGAACAGAAGCAACGTTAGAGGTGTTGTACTGTTACTCCTTGGTTACTATTCCTCTGGAGATGCCTGATTTCCATTCTGAGTAATGTTCTATCAAAATCTGGCAGAGCAAAGAATGCAATGAACTTTCAGCCTCCTGCTATTCCTCCTATTCCTCTTCTTTTTGGTTCAAACCAGGAATTCCTTTCTCTCTGAGCTCCCCTCTCTCATTTCCGTGGTGTGGGGCAGGCTCATCCCCGTCACAAAATGCATTTTGATTGCCCTGTGCACTGAGCATTCACCAGCTTGAACAGAACAGAAACTTCCAGAGAGGTGAGCAAAACCCAGATCAGAAAATATCCACTTCCAAATCTATCTGCACTCAGAATGAAAACAAACAGAAAATCATCATGAAATTAAGATAATTTTTTTCTATTTATTGATCTAAATAGGTTTGTCTCAATTAAAAAAAAAAAAACAAACCAAAAAAAAGAAGCCTGAAAATAATAAAATTGCAACCACTCTGAAAGAACAAACTGTACCTCTTCCACGTCATTGTCCAGCACCACGACCTGCAGGGGGGAGGTCAGGTTCCGGTTATCCGAGATAGTCGTTCCCACTGGGGAGGATTCCAGGATGAAGCCCTCGTAGGTAGACCTTGTGAAATAAGGCTTCTGGTTGTTCTCGTCCAGGATCTCGATGTGGAGGTTGGCAAAGGCGGGGAGAGGATGTCCATTGTCTTGTTCAGCCTAAAAAAATCACCTCATTTGTCAAAGGTTCCCAGTTCCGAACAGTGACTCCCTGGGGATAATTCTACTTAAGAGTCATAATCCAGTTAAAAAATGGATTTTTTTTTTCCCCCAGATCCCCCTATTATGGAACTCAACATCATGGAAAAGAGAAATACCAACTAAAAGCTAGCTTGGAGAGAAGAACAGCAACACTTTCCATCACAGCCACATTTACACAGCCACAAGAACCCCAAACCTTGTGCAAACACAGCTCCTTAAACTCTCAGGATCGAGAGTTTTGAAAAAAGCTCCGAGGGACGAAAGAAAACTGGGAATGCTGATTGGACAGCAGAACCCACGGCAGCAGCAAGACAGTTAAGCCCAGAAGGTGATGTAGTGGGTTGAGCCTGAGCTGATGGACAGACTTTTAGACTAATGACGCTTCTCACAATTTACATATTTAAACAGCACAGAAAAGTGGGCATTTCCTTCGTTCCAGCTCACCTGCCGGGAGTGGGGGGGCCTCGGAGCCTCCGGGCCCTGCCAGGCTGGGCCGGGGCCCCTGCCCCACTCCCCTCTTCCCAACGCCATGGCATGGACCCTGGGTCACTGGGGGGGAACTGTCCCAGAGCCGCAGGCAGCTAAACCCAGCCATGGACTGCCGCACGGCTAAACCCAGGCATGGACTGCTCACAGCTAAACCCAGCCATGGACTGCCACACGGCTTAAACCAGCCATGGACTGCCACAGGGCTAAACCCAGCCATGGACTGCCGCACGGCTAAAACCAGCCATGGACTGCCGCACGGCTAAACCCAGGCATGGAGTGCCACAGGGCTAAACCCAGCCATGGACTGCCGCACGGCTAAACCCAGCCATGGACTGCCACACGGCTTAAACCAGCCATGGACTGCCGCACGGCTAAACCCAGCCATGGACTGCCGCACGGCTAAACCCAGCCATGGACTGCCACACGGCTAAACCCATCCAGCGCGGCTTCCTGGGACCGGGCGCGTCCCTCTCCTCTCCACGCGGGAGCCGTCGGGAGCCGGCGGAGCCTCCTGTCTGCAGCCAGCACACTTCACGCTGAACTGAAGAGGACACCACGCAGCCAGCAGCACAAAGGGAGCGAGGCTTTCTCCACCATAAAGCCTGAGCAAGAACATTCTTCAATGTGGTGGCTTCAGAGTCAGAGAGAAAGAGAAAGTGAGTCATGTGGGACAGAGCTGGAAATGGCGACAGGAGAAAAGAGGGCGGTGCCGCGATTCTCGTGCGTAGCTTAAAAAATACTTCCTGCATGCTGTGGTAAGAAACTGTAATATCACAAACTGTTTGTCTCTTGGATCCATTTGGAGTACATGGGGGGATGGAGAATTCACGCGTGGCCCGTGAAAATTGTGAAGAGGGCCCATGCCAGAAGCAGTGAGAGGCTTTTAGAGACTTGTGGTGAAGAAAGCCTTTGTGTTCAGGCCAAAGTAACTCATCCTTAAAAAGATTAATAACCCCATGTGATGGCCCATGTCTGGCAGTGTGAAGGAACTGTGAGATTTTTCAGGGCAGAGATGTTTTACACCACAGCAGATTGTTTCTTTCTGGGCGGGTCTGCTGTTGGTGGCACTTTGGGAACCACGTGATGCAGAAGAAAACCCTTTTTTCCTTAAGCATAACAAAGAGACTTTTCAAGAACTGCAACACTGACCAAAATCCCATGTTCTGCTTCCTTTGTGCGAGTTGGGTAAAAGGAGGGAAGTGCTGGAAGAGAGGGGAGGTTTGCTTGAATTTCTTGTTATTTGCTTTTAATTCTGTTAGTAATAAACTTTTTTATTTGCACAGCAACCGTTTTAAGTTTGAACCTGTTTTGCCTCGCAGCTCTCTAGTTTGCCTCAATATTTTCTTATTTTCCCCTTATGAAAAGTAACAGATTTTGTGTGCTTGACGCTTAACTGTGTCAAACCACGACAGGTGGGAACAGCACACATGGACACATTTGCTTCCTCTCCCCCCAAATCTGCCTCTTCAGCGTTACATGAGTGGGACTTTAATCTGGATTTTGCCTATTTTTGAATCCCAGACTGGTTTGAGTTGGACAGGACCTCAAAGCCCATCCAGTGCCACCCCTGCCATGGGCAGGGACACCTCCCACTGTCCCAGGCTGCTCCAAGTCCAGCCAACCTGGCCTTGGACACTGCCAGGGATCCAGGGGCAGCCACAGCTTCTCTGGGCACCCTTGTTCCCAGGGAAGTTGTGGATGTGTGTACAGCAGAATTCTTTACTTCCACAAAATAACCCCCACTTACTTCCCCATGGCAGCTCTGAACCTCCCAGGAGTTACTCCCTGATATTTTTCACCTGATTTATTCTTATTCTCAAACTTCCTAAAGATAAAAGCACTAATTGCCCATTCCACAGTGCTAAACCTATAAAAACCTAGAATTCTGCTCTCTTTTCCTGTAACTTCCCAACCAACAACTAATTAAAGCAAAGACACAAGGGAATTAGGAGACAAAAAGTAAACCGGGTTTAATTATAGTCCTGCACGTGACACTGCAGCAAGACAACAGTAGGCCACTGAAAGAGTTTCCTGTTCCACGGCCAAAATTTGTATTCCCAAAATCGGGATGCACACAGACCCTGGACCACAACAGAGAGAATGAGACCTAAATTCCTGTTGGTAGCAGGACTTTCTGTTTGCAGAGGGTTTTACTTCTAATCTGGTATTTCCCCCATTTCAAACAGGTAATTCCTCATTTTTCAAATCAAGAGTCCAAGGAACCTTGGTCTGGAAACATCCCTTTGGTTTCATCGAAGTTTTTTAAAATTTCTTATTTAAACACCTTTTCTTGGTCTGAAAAATGTTAACTTTCTTTGTTTATAAAGCAGCAATAGCATCTTGTTAATGATAAAAACCTCTATAAAAAAAAAAGAAAAAGGTATTAAAAGCTTCTAGTTCAAGTAAAAAGAAATATAAAAATTGTTGTTTTCTTCAGAGGAGGTGATGACACCTTAAGTAACCCATAAAAAACTTATTCTTGGTTTTTAGGAAAAAATGGAGTTTTCTTTTTAAAATATACCTGGATTACTCTTGAACAACAGGAAAAGATTCTCCAGACCAGTCCAGTTGATGCTCCACTGAATGAAAATAAACTTCACCAAAATTACCTGGCAGGACTCTGGCTACTGACCCAGGAGGGTGAAACTCCAGAAATGTCCTGAGAAGGAATTTTTGCCTAAGTTAAAATATTGAAAGTATAAAAAAAAAATACCAGGAAAAGTCTGCTCCTCAAGCACCACACACTACTGGGATTCTATTTTATATGTAGATGTATCATGGAATCAGAGAATCCTGGAATCTTTTAGGATGGAAAGACTTCCAGGATCATGTGCCCGATGCCCACCTTGTCCCCAGCCCAGAGCACTGAGTGCCACCTCCAGCCCTTCCTTGGACACCTCCAGGCATGGGCACTCCAAAGCTCCCTGGGCAGCCCCTGCCAAGGCCTGAGCACCCTTTCCATGCAGAAATTCCTGCTGCTGTCCAAGCTGAGCCTCCCCTGGCCCAGCCTGAGGCCCTTTCCCCTTGTCCTGTCCCTGTTCCCTGCGAGCAGAGCCCGACCCCCCGGCTGCCCCCTCCTGTCAGGGACTTGTGCAGAGCCACAAGGTCCCCCCTGAGCCTCCTTTGCTCCAGGCTCAGCCCCTTTCCCAGCTCCCTCAGCCGCTCCTGGGGCTCCAGCCCCTTCCCAGCTCCGTTCCCTGCCCTGGACATGCTCCAGCCCCGCCAGGGCTCTCCTGAAGTGCTCCTCCCCACAGGACTAACAATGGTTGTCCATCATTAAATACTCTTTTCTTCTGCTTTTCCAAGTAAAGTCAGTCCCTTCAGAGCCCAGAGTTTCCATCCAACACCTGTGAGTTACTTTATAAAAACCCTTAATATTTTTCGCTAGGAAGAGATCCTAAAAAAAGGAAAACGCAAACAACAGAGGGTCTCAATCTTCTGAACAGCTTGAAACACCACAAAAATGTCCTTGCTTTAAAGTCCAAGTGAGCCCAGAGCTCATTCTGGGATAAAAGCAGGAATATTCACCCAGGAAGGTGTTGCAGGCTTTGCTGAAGTGCTGGGAATTACACACTGCCAAACACAAAGAGAGTTGTTTGCTCCCACAATTGGACTTCAAATTTGAAACCCTGGAGCCCAAAAGGACAAAGCAAAGGCGTCCTTCCTCAGAACTTCCACTCAGAATCCCTTCAGCTTTCCTTCGTGTTCACTGGTCACAATGATGGATTCATTTCATTTTTTTGTTTCTGAAGATGCCTCTATTTAAGGGAAAAAAGCAAGATTTGCGAACAGCCACTTCCTTTTGCCTTTTGTTTGAAACAAGGAATTCCATATTACAACGTGAGGAATTGATTTGCTTTCAGATGTTCCATGAAATCAGTCCTAGAAGCAACACTTGACTATGAACAGAGTTCAACACAGAACCTTCATAATGCTCAAAAAATATAAAAAAAGCTGAAATGTTGTCAGATTTTGCTCCAGTGCCCTATTTCTTGTGGTTTTTCTTTCTGTGTTTTTTTTTGTTTTTTTTTTTTTTTTTTGCTTCTTTGTTTTGCAGTGGTTTGGGGGTGGGTTTTTTGTTATTTTTGGTTTTGTTGTGGGGTTTTTTATAAGAGATGAAGTTACATCTCATGGGAGTTGTTCCAGACATTGAGTGCTCCGTGCAAACCCTTTTTCCTCATATTGACCTGGACTTGCTTGTTGGTTGAGCTTTTTTGCTTCCTAACACATATTCTGGAGCACAAACAGCAAACAATTTACATTTGCTTCACCCTGGTATCTAAGCCACAAAGCATTTGGGTTCCAGTCCTTCAAAAAATGTGGTTTAGTGTCAAAATAATGAAGGATCTCTCAAATAACCCCAAGGATGTGACCTTCACACTGCTACCAAGACACAAAAAAACCAGCACAGACTTAGACTCTGGTATAACTGAGTAGCTAAGGGCAGCTAAAGAAAAAGAAAAGATAAAATAATGTGCAATGTGTTAATTCTCACAGATACTGAATATTTATTACATCATCTCTGCTGAAGATTGCTCCCATTGGTAGTGTCCATCATTTTGTCCTGATAGAAGATGGCTGGAGGTGACAGGAAAGCAGTTCCAGGGGGGATGCAATGAGTGAGGAGCAAATGGCTGTGGGAATTAACAGGGCCAATGGGAAGTTCCCTCCTCCAAAGTAGCAGATGAAACAGTTCCCCCAAAAATGTGAAATTAGAGCAATGCAAAAGGCTCCCTCATGGAACCATGGAGTATTCCAAGGTGGAAAGGCCCCAAAGGGATCATCGAGTGCAATTTCAAGCTGGAAAGAATGCACAGGGATCATGAGTGCAATCCCAAGCTGGAAAGAATACACAGGGATCATTGAGTCCAACTCCAAGCTGGAAAGGACCCACAGGGATCATTGAGTCCAACTCCAAGCTGGAAAGGACCCACAGGGATCATTGAGTGTAATTCCAAGCTGGAAGGACTCACAGAGATCACAGAGTCTAACTCCAAGCTGGAAAGGACGCACAGGGATCACTGAATGCAGTTCCAAGCTGGAAAGGACCCACAGGGATCATGGAGTGCAGTTCCAAGCTGGAAAGGACCCACAGGGATCATGGAGTGCAATTCCAAGCTGGAAAGACCCACAGGGATCACTGAGTGCAATTCCAAGCTGGAAGGACTCACAGGGATCATGGAGTGCAATTCCAAGCTGGAAGGACCCACAGGGATCACTGAGTGCAATTCCAAGCTGGAAGGACCCACAGGGATCACTGAGTCCAGCTCCAGGCCCCCAGCACTATCCAGAGCTGGAATATTCTCCAGCCAGTTCCCAGTGTCCCCTCTCACTGCCCAAAACAGCAGATCCTGTCCTAGAGAAACATCTAAAAGAGAGCAAAACCTGGTTCCCTTGGATAAAACTCAGAGTTCCCAATTCCACTTAGGCAATAAATACTCCTAGTTCTCCATGGAATCACAGGAGCCACTTCAGCAATCCTCCATCCAAACAATCTGTCCTAAGGTGCAAGGAAACAGAATTGTTTTATTCAAGACACTTCCATGCTGCTCCTTTTCCACAGGACTACAGAGTTATCTGAAGCGTAAAACAGGCTAATTCGGAACAAATTTTAAATAAAACATGTAATGGGAGGTTTGTCTTCATGCCAGATCTTTTATTTGATAAAAATGGGAAGGTCCATCCCTAGAAGCAAAGAAAAACCCAACAAAAAAACTCAAATAAAACAAAGAAAAAAAAAAAAAGCCCCAAACCAAAATAATAATAATAATAAAAAACCCCTAAACAAACAAACAAATGAAAACCCCAAAAAAGTTCTCTCTCCCCTCCAATCCCAACAGGAACATGAGCAAGGGGAGCTGAGGGGAGAGTGGTGCATGGGGATAAAAGTGAGCTTCACACAAAAAAATTGGGATGTCAGGATTTATTCCTGGTGAGGGGCTACGCACAAAGCTGTGCGGAAGAGTAGCAGGGGGAGCTGCAAACTGAGCTCCAAGAAGATCTCAGACTTAAGGAATGCAAAATTAGGGGGCAGGGAGTGGAACCAGATGAGCTTTAACGTCCCTTCCAAGCCAAACCATCCTGGGATTCTGTGATCCATTATTTAAATGGATGTGGTTAAAGTCAGGAGCAGCCAGCAGGGAGAGGGAGGAGGAGGGGCAGGGTGACAAAGTGGCTCCTTGGAACTGGGACATCACTCGGTGTAACTGAACGGGGAAGGCAGGGTGAAAAGAGGGACAGCATTTATCCAGGTTTAGGCTAAACTTTAGGATTGGGGATTAATTCCCGAGGTCGGCAGGTACAGCACAAGGAAAGAAGCGCTGAACTGGATTAAAACTTGGCTTGAGGACAAGGAGCACAGAATATCTTTAGAACACAGAAGAAATGTGATTTTCCTGTCAGTGACTTTGCTATCACTGAGGCAGGGAAACTAAATCAGCACAAAATGTGTCTGGACACTGGGCATAAAAAAACCCCCAAACCCCAAAACATCCATCTGAGGGCCATGGGTAAAGCATAACTTCAGGACCAGCAAGACTCACGGTGCTGCAGGGCAGTGATCAGCAATTAGGGATTATTTCCCAAATATTGCAACTCTTTCTTCTTCCCTCAAAAAACCCACCAGCCACAAAGCCATCAGGCCAAGTTTTAGGTGGTGAATGTTAAATTTTACATGGAAAGATAGGTTTTTATTGCAGAAAGGAAATTTCTGTCAATAAAGAGATACCACAGAACATCCCAATTATTGATTTTAATAATTTCATTGTTCTGGGAGTTTTGACACACAATTTAGGGTCAATCTTACTGACATGAAGAAATATTTTAGTGATTTAAAGGGAAATTTTGGGTTTCCTGGACCCTTTTTTCCTGCATCACAAAGACAAACCCTGTCCCTGCACTCAGATTTTTAATTCTACATCAAATCCCATCACTGTATTAAACACAAGAGAGAAAAAAAAGGCTGTCTCAAAGAGAGTTAATTGAATTCGGAGTTCACCTAAGGGCTGAACCTTTGAACAGCTAATTTAAAAAACCACTTCTTGTCCTTAGTACCTACAGGAGATGCACAACCAAAGGAATGATTTGGAAAATTTCAGCATCGACAGAAAGAGGTTGGAGCAACTCTTTAATGAAAAGAAACTTCTTCCATTCTTGTCCTAATCTGTCACCCTGAGTGCAAACCCCAAAGTTTAGAGGAGCAAAGAATAAGCACAAATCCTCTGAAATGCAAGAAAAATAAGACACGGGAAGAGGGGAAGGTTGGAGCTACCCCAACCAAAGGTAGCAAAGGTCAACAGATGTGTGGAGCCAAGAGATCAGAACAGGATGGGAAGAGCTGAAGGCTTGAAGTCCTTGGAAAAATCAATGAAACATTGCAGATATGAAGTTCTGAAGGGGTGGAAACCAAAAAACAGTAGATCATTCCGGACTTTTTGAGCCTCAAAACCCATGGAGCATTTCTCTAATGCAAGAACTTCCAGTCCCGTGAGCCTCAACTGATGGACATCTCCCATTGCCTGCTGGAATTGTGCTGTCTGAAATTCAGAATAAACCAGCCACAGAATCACCAAGGTTGGGAGAGTCTTTCAAGGTCATAGAGTCCAACCATTACCCCAGCAACACCAGCATCACCCCCAAACCACGCCCCCAAGGGCCACCTCTTGATGCCTCCTGAACACTTCCAGAGAGGGTGACTCCAACACTGCCCTGGGCGACTTCTTCCAAAGCCTGACCGCTCTTTCAGGGAAAAAGGAATTTTTTCTGATGTCTAATCTGAACCTCCCCTGGTGAATATGGTAAGAAAAACAATTCAAAAATCATGCTTGAAGCTGCAGCCAAAGACAGGAGCCTAGAGAAGAAGAGAAGCAGCTCAGATCTCCCTGGATTTCTCTTTATTAATAAATTTGTCTTCCATGAGCCAGCCTGGCCTCCCCTTGCACCCAGGTCAGCATTTGGCCCCACAGCACTGCCTGTCAAATCAGTCTTGGAAGGAATCACAGTTTGTGTTGGAAGGGACCTTGAAAATCATCCCTGCCATGGGCAGGGACACCTTCCACTGTCCCAGGCTGCTCCAAGCCCCAATGTCCAGCCTGGCCTTGGGCACTGCCAGGGATCCAGGGGCAGCCCCAGCTGCTCTGGGCACCCTGTGCCAGGGCCTGCCCACCTTCACAAGGAACAATTCCTTCTCAATATCCCATCTTAATTCCCCCTCTGTCAGTCTGAACCCATCCCCCCTTGTTCTGTCACTCCAGTTCGTGTTGCAGAGTCCCTCTCCAGATTCCCCGTACCCCTTGAGATCCTGGAAGGAGCTGTGAGGTCTCCACACAACCTTCTGTTCTGGAGAAGAACCCATTCTGTCTGTTTTAACCCTGCCACCTCCTTGTCCCAGTTGGGAACTCCTCACCCTGCCACTGCAGGAGAGGCTGAAGTGCTGCTTCCTCTTCACTCCCTGAACTCTGACATAAAACTGCAGTTCACAGGGGTCTGTCCCAGCTTCTTCCTTCCTCACCTGGAGGAGCCTCTGTCCTTCTCTGTCCTTTTTGGGATGCTGTGCTCAGGACGCCTGGATCTGTTCAGAGCTGCAGTACTTTTCTCCCTGTCCTTTTCTCTATTTTCACTGATGATTTCTAATGTTCCATTTCCTTTTTTTTTGGATCACCGAGCCAACCTTCACACTCCGTTCCCAGTTCCAACACCAAGATCTCATTCCCAAGTCAGGCCAGAACCCATCATTTTATAGAAAAGTTTAGGACGACCCTTTCTGACATGTTTCACCTTATTTTTAATCCATGCCTAATTTTATCAACCATTTTATCACCGACTCCCTTGGTCTTGCAAAGTCCTTCTGCAATTCTACAGTCAACCCCTGGAAGTTCCATCCCAGGAAGTGTTGGGAAGACATGGGGACACAGAGTAGTTGTGGGCTTGGCTGAGTTAAAAGGGTTGGAATTGATGGTTTTAGAGGGTTTTTTCAACCTAAATGATTCTGTGACTATGTATTTGTCTTTACAACCAGAATATTTTTTATATTTTATATTTATAGTTATATTTTTTGTATTTATATAAACAACCATAATATATATAAAATATATATTATGATTCTGTAATACCTCCGCATCAGAATTAGCTGTTATTTCAGTATTTCAACCACTGAGATCATTCCCAAGTTTCTCCAGCCTAGAGCTGTCCCCCACAACCTCCCTGTGTTTTAAACCTGATCATTTCTTGCCCTCTGCACCTTCCAGTGGCAGGCAAACACTCTCTCCCAGTCTTCCTGCACTTCCTCGGAACAGGAAACAGCCCTGGTGCAATCACACCAACCATGGCACATAAACATCCTTATTTCCTGCCTTCCAGTTTGATTCTGAGGTTGTTTCCAAAAGGATGCATTTTTTTCCTGTAATGCAGGAATTTTTCAACAGACTCAAGAGCAACGGACAGGAGGGATCCATGATGTTCCCAGTGGGATCAGAGAAACCAACAAAGCTCCAGAGTGAGGAGCAGGAGAGCACCACTTCCTGTTGTTTCTGCTGAGATCCATATCAGGGAGAATCATGGATATTGGGAAGGGTTTAATTACACTGGGACTGCTGGGAGCATCTCTGATCCAAAGCAGCTCCACGAGAAAGGAATTGGAGAACCACAGAATATCCCGAGCTGGAAGGGTCCCACGGGGATCATGGATCCAGCCCCTGGCGCTGCCCAGACACCCCAACAACCCCAGCCTGGGCATCCCTGGCAGCGCTGTCCAAACGCTCCTGGAGCTCTGGCAGCCTCGGGGCCGTGCCCATTCCCTGGGGAGCCTGGGCAGTGCCCAGCACCCTCTGAGGGAAGAACCTTTCCCTCATCTCCAGGCTGAGCCTGCCCTGGCCCAGCTCCAGCCGCTCCCTGGGTGCTGTCCCTGTCCCAGGGAGCAGAGATGGGAGCTGCCCCTCTGCTGCCCAATTTGGCTGGAAATTCCACTCGGTTCAAAAATTCCAGCCTGGACAAATTCCAGAGTAAACAGAGTAGATATTACAGCAGGAACATTCTCCATCACCTCTTGCACAATGGGATGCCAAACCGATTTCCCTGTAACACTGGAATTTCAAACACTCTGTTCCACTCTGACCTTCTGCCACCCTCTAAACAAGAGGGAAATGCAATCCCACTGTAGAGCTGTTCCCATGGAATTGTCTGTCATCGGCTCCACGACAGCCTGGCTGAAACCCACCCTGGGATCACAGGCATAGAGCCATAGGATACCGAAAATGCTCGGCAAGGATATTCTTCAAAATCCTCTGTGTTGCTCTGCACAGTGTTGAGCACATTTCTGTCACCAGCTCTGTGGGGAGGCACCAAAACCACCCCAGGGGACACAAACCAATTATTTTGCACAGAATTCCAGACTGGTTTGGGTCGGAAAGGCCTTAAAGCTCATCCAGTTCCACCCCACCTTCCACTAGCCTGGGTTGTGAGAGTCTATTCCCTAAAAGCCATAAAACCCTTAGATCCAAGGAAAAGTATTATTAATAAATCAGGCTACAAATGTTACTTGAAACTGGGAATCTTATCTTTTCCCTCTTCCCCCCTGATTTTTTAACTAATCTGTTGGGGTTTTTATTGAGATGCCCAAGTCACATAAATCCTTCCTAATTTCCCAAATACAATCAAATACAACAGACAGCGGTTTATGAATTGACCATCCAGACTGGATGAAAACCTATTCTAGAACTATCAATTTAATTAACTAAATCAATTTATCTATCAACTATCTAAACTACTCTAAAATGATCAATTTCATTTCACTGGTACACAGCTGCCCACGTGAGATCATCAAAACATTCCTCTCTTTTTCCACCTGATGTTCTAAAAATCAAAGCATTTTTAGTCACTAATCCAAGGCCATCAGAAATGGAAAACCAATTTTTGCAGGAGAAATAAAATGCTTTCCCCGATTTTGAATCTGACAAGGATGCATTTTCTTTAGAGGATGGGAAATTTGACGCATTCTTGGGTAAATAACACAGACCAGAGTGGTACAACCAGAAAGTAAAAAGGTCTGGGAGGATGGGCAGGCCCTGGCATAGGTTCCCAGAGCAGCTGTGGCTGCCCCATGATCCTTGGCAGTGTCCAAGGCCAGGCTGGACATTGGGGCTTGGAGCAGCCTGGGACAGTGGGAGGTGCCCCTGCCCATGGCAGGGGCTGGAATGGGATGAGTTTTGAGATCCCTTCCAACCCAAACCAGTCTGGGATTCTCAGCCCTTCATTGGCCTCCAAATACTTCCAGTTTTTTTTTTTTTTTTTTTTGCTCTTGCAACTCCCACAGGTTTTATAGCAGCTCTGGACAAAATTCTTGATTTTTCTGTAATTACTGTGTATCACCCGACTGCAAATACTGAGGAGAAACTCCTGCAGCTCCTCATCCTTTGCCTACTCCAAAAGTGAGTCCCTGTGAACTGAATCATGCCCAGCATGAGCAAGTTTCTCAGAATCTGCTTTCCCCCAGGTGTGGTAAATTCTCCAAAGTGCAGGAATTCCACCCATGAGCATTTCACAGCCAGCCTCCTGTAGCCCATCCTCTTTGCAAATGGATCAGAATGGAAGTACCAGCTTAGATTCTGTCTGATTGATAAATAACCCCTGCTCAAACAGGAAAGGAGCAGAATGTAGCAATTTGATTAATTCTCCCATTTGCTTCATGCTTAAAAAAAATAAATAAAACCTGTCTGACATTTTTTAGAGCTGGTACCAAGAACATAATTTCATGTCTACAGTGCAGTGGTCATGGCACTGTAATTTTAATTAAGCCCTTTCAGCTTAATGGCTTAATCCACATATTGTGGCAGCCTTGCTGTTGCCACATGGAAATTCCAATGGGAACCCTCTCAAAAATCCATACATTTTTTTGTAAGGATGTTGTAATAATGCCCATGTTTCTTGGCAGGGAATGGAAGTGCCAAGAGCTCCCATAGAAGGGCAAAACTGTTTTTCTCCTTTCTTGTCAGCTAATATATTCCAGAGATAGAGGGAGGTTGAAATCCAGCATTTCTTATTAGGATCTTTAGTTTGTTCCATTGCCTCCCTATTTGAGAATTCAACATTTATCAGCAGTGCAGGTGAGTGCCCCCATTTCCTGTCCTCCTTCCTTCCTGCATTCAGATATTCCTGTATTGACTTAACCACCTTTCCCATTTCACAGTTTTCCATAATACCTTAACAGGAGAAAAAAAGAAGATTGATCTTCTCATATCAGAGGGAATATTTTAAAGATTAAATTGAATGCATGCTGCAAAAATAGCAGATTTTCTGTTTGAAGGGAAACATCACACGTTGCACCCCTCCAGATAAAACAGAATCAGATCCTACAACTGCAAGAAATGAGAAATGTGCAACACAAGAAGCTGAAGGTTTGATGTGGTGCAAGCCTGAGCCGTTATTCCAAAGGTCCCTGAAGGATAGAGCACTAAAACTTTCATTGTTCTAGTAGGTGGCACATTGTCATCCTTACAGACTGATCCTCTTCCTTACTATTTTCCTATCTTCCCTGACTGCACATTTACCACAGCAACAGGAACCTCCTAAATCCTATAAACATTGCTGTTAACGACCCAGGTTGCTATTTAGGCACAAAAAATACCCTCCCATACCAGTTAATTGATTTTTAATCGAGGTATTGTGCTGCCTAAGTTTCGGAACTAAAGGGCTACAGGGCTTTAACCTGTAACTCCTTAGGATATTTAGAGTCATGGAATGGTTTGGGTTGGAAGGGACCTTAAAGCCCATCCAGTGCCACCCCTGCCATGGGCAGGGACACCTTCCACTGTCCCAGGCTGCTCCAAGCCCCAATGTCCAGCCTGGCCTTGGACACTGCCAGGGATCCAGGGGCTGTGCTTTTATGGCTTTTCCAGCACTAGGAGCTGAATGGGCAGCAGGAAAGAGCATTCCCAGCAGGGCAGGGAGGGATCCTGCCCCTCTGGGCAGCCCTGGAGGCACCTCTGGAGTGCTGTGTCCAGCCCTGGCTCCTCAGCACAGCAGGGCCAGGGAGCTCCTGGAGCGGGGGCCGGCGGAGGCTGCGCAGCTGAGGAAGGGCCTGGAGCATCTCCGTGCCCAGCACAGGCTGAGGGAGCCGGGGCTGCTCAGCCTCGAGAGGAGCCCCAGCTGAGAGGGGCCCTCAGCCCTGGCTGTCCCTGGCTGCAGGGAGGGCTCCGAGCAGGGCCCGGGCTCTGCTCCGGGGCCCAGCAATGGCACAGAGCACCGGCAGGGCCTGAGCCCAGCAATTGCCCTGCCCAGGAGGCAGAACTGCTGCCCTGGGCAGTGCCCAGCCCTGAGCACATTGGCCACAGAGGCTCTGGGCTCTCCTCCCTGGGGCTGTTGCAGAGCTGTGTGCACACAGTGCTGTGCCTGTGCTCCGGGATGGCCCTGCTGGTGCAGGGAGGTGCCCTCTGTGGTTCCTGGGATTCTGTGAATATTCACTACTCAAACATGAATTATTCCCCGCTGCCCCAGCCTGACCCGTGCTGGGGTTCTGTGACCCTTCCCCACGCACACAATGATCTGTATCACCGTGATCCGCTAACATGGGCCGCGAACTGAACACGTGAAATAGAAACCAGCTGCAATCTCAGGACAACGGGCTCATAAAAAAGCGAGGGGACAAGTGGTGCTGAGTTTGTTCACACAGTGTAACTAGAAACGTTAAAACTTTGCCACATTCATTCCCTTTTCACAAATACTTCACACCCTTCTTCCCCCTGATGGTGCTAAATGACGCCTGAGAGGCTAAAAAAAGGAAGTGAAAACTGCAGGAAAGACAAGAGGCCCACCCCACTTGTTCTCCAGAGCTTTTGTTTTAATCGAAAGAATATAAACACACGAATTCAGCCTGAATTACCTTAATAACCAAGTCAAACTTCTGGTGTAAATCCCTATTTATTGGCTTGAGGAGGGTGAGTTCAGCCGTTGTGAGATTCATATGGAAATACTGGGGATAATCCTCAGGAGTACCTGCAAAAAAGACATTGAGGTTTGAACAACTCTGAAAGATTTAGTTCAACAATGTGTTTGTTTTACTCATTAATCATCAAAGGAACAAAGCCTAATTCTGTTGTTGGAAGGATAAAATACTGCTTTATTTGGACGTGGAGCTTAAGGATACTATAAAGTTATGTATTTAATATTATTATTTCCTTACTCTTCATAACCATGAAGATTCCTCTCAACTGGGACTCCCTAAGTACTTAACAAGAGGAATATTATTAATAACATATAAATAATATATACAAGTAATAACACGAGTAATAATAATATGATAACAACAGGTTATTTTGAAATCCCTCTAGGAAAAACAAGTTTCTCAGGGAGGAAGCACCAGATGAAACCTCCGACAGTTTCCATTAATTGTCAGCTGTAAATGGTGTTTTCATGGCCGTGGATTTCCAGGATATTCTTCAGGCCGGTGTAAACAGAAGCGTCAGAGTCTGAAGGGATTTGGGAGCCTGTGGAGATTGAGGAAGGGCTGTACCAAGGCTGTGCCTGGCAGCTGCAGCCCAAAAATGTCCCTGTGCCTAAGCCGAAAGGTTCCAGCACCACAGCCTGGCACAGGAGAAGGGAAAAATCCCAGCTACAGCGATTCTGAGCCCAGGGAGTCTCAAAGAAAAGGCTCAGAAAGCCCAAGTGCTCTGCACGGAGTGAACTCCGGCATTCCCAGCTCAGCAGGATTGCAAGAACATCCCAAGAAGACAAAATTCTGATTATAAGCCTAAAATCTCGAGGGGTTTGGGTCCGGGAGCAGCCCTGTCAGCAGCTGAGGGCAGAAGGCGCTCCTGGCTCAGGGGTAAGAGCCCCCGAACATCCCTGAGCCCGGGGGTTGTGAGACCCTAAAGCTGCCATGGGAGCAGCACGAGCCTGGCCCTGCCCAACCCTGAATCCAGCCAGGACTGCGGCATGAGATACAACACATTCCTGATAAATGCTGCTGTTACTTGCTTTTCAAGTGCAATGTTAGAAAATACTTTTAGAAAGCCAGGAGATAAATTACTGCAGTAATTTAATTTGCAATCCCCCAGTGACAACCATTTGCTAGATAAATTATATAAAAATTATCTAAAAATATATAAAATTATAAAAATTATATAAATATGTTAAAACATATAAATTACATAAATATAAAAATTATATAAAGGATATAAAAATAAATATGTTTATATGTATTTTATATCTATTTTTTCTGTGACTCTCTTGATATACACCGAACCCAAAAAGCAGCAAAAGATCCACCATGGATTATTTTTTCTCTTACACCACCAGCAAAAATTCAGAGCTTGGAGCTCCAAGTCCTGTGTCCCCTTGCTTCGCCTTTGAATTTCAACTTCTAATGAATTAATCTAATTTTTGAAGAGCACAAGGGAGCCAGCAGGAGCTCCAAACTTTTGGCAGGTAACAGATTGCTGGTTTTAGAGGCTGCACATCACCCAGGGCTGGTGCTGAAGCTAAAAAAATCAAGAAATTAAGGAGCGAATGCAAAAACTCTGAGAAAGGAGAAAACAAGAGGGGCCCTGAAGGAGAACAAATACACAGGGGAGGAGGGTGAGAGTCACAAAGGGATCTAGAGAAGGGGAGATGAGGCTAACGGTGTGTCAGGATGTCAGGAAAGAATCCAGGCAAAAAAAAAGGGAAAGAAAACAACCCAAAAAACTCCACAAACGGCCAAACCAAGCTCACCAATCAAGGAGGAAAAGGCAGCAAGGTGGACGATAGAAAAGCGAAAATTAAAGCATAGCAGAGATGGATGCCCAAATGCTAACGGGGGATGCCTGCTCAGCTCCTGCCCAGCACGGGAAGGGCTCAGATTCCTGGATTCCTGAACTGTGGGAGCCAGGTTTTCCAGGAACAGGGATACCTGCTTCTGCAGGCACAGAAATATTGGCATTTTGACAGAGCTGAGCAGCCCTCAGTCCACCTCTGCCTGCTCTGAAGATCCAGGGGTGAGCTCCAAGTCTCCTGGGTCCAGAAACTCCCATGTGTTTGGAGAGGCTGGGGGATCAAAATGTGGGGGGCCGGCAAGGGGGAGAAGGAAAGGACTCCTCAATTTGCTTTTCCCAGAGCCAGAGGAGGGGGTTTGTGGGACCTGGGGCTGGTCCCACACAGGACTGGAGAGGATGCTCCCCCTTCCCAGAAGCTATTGTGCATTTTTGGCTCTTTCTTTAAAATATCAACCAAAAGCATCCAAAACTGGCAGCAGAAATCACAGAGCCAGTTCCAAGGGCAAAAAGCTGATGATTGAAAGGAAAATTCGGTTTTCCTCAAGGATTGGCCCCAGAGAAAATAAAGACTTCAAATTACTCCCAAAAAGAGTATTTTACTAGTGATTTACTGGTTAATTATTTACTAGTAATTTATTATTTAAAAGAATACATTTTACTATTTAAAATAATACATTTTACTATTAAAACCAATAAAATTTTTGAGTCAAAAATCATAAAATTTACTGGTAGAATCAATAACACTGCTAGCAAAAATAAAGGGAGGGGCCTTGCTTCACAGCTGGATAAATGCAGGGAATGTGGGTGTATTGCAAAGACCCAAAGAAATGAACATTCCCAAAAGCCAAGGGTTGGAAAAATGAGTGTATTACCAAAAAAAAAAAAAAATTTCCAAATATCGCATTCCCAAATGTTAAATATATCAAATATCCACAGTGTCTCACACAGGTGGGCAAAGAAAAAAGGGAAAAGAAGAACCAAATAAAACTGAGTCAAATAAAAAACAAATTAAAAATCATTCTCATAAGTAACTTATTCCCTAATTCCATGGGCACAGTTCAAACCTCCCAGTGTTTAAAAAAGGACGTTTCTAAAGATATCCAGGAGAATGAGGTTGAGATCTAAAGAAAAGGGGGGAAAAAATCCATATAATGAGAAATATCTCCAAGGCCCATTTCCTGTGGAACTACTTAATATTTTCTGAGGCTAAAACAGAAATAGCAAATCCTTGTGGAGATGAAGGCAGACTTAAAATCCAGAAAGAAATCCTTTGGAAGAGCGGAGAGGAGGGAAAATAAGGGGGAAAAAAAGAAGGGAAAACCAGAAAAGAGAAAATAAAAAAGAGAGACACAGAAGGGGGGGGGGGGCAGGAAAGAAGGGAAAAGGAAAGAAAAAGAAGTAAAAAGGAAAAAAATAAGGGGAAAAAAGAATTTTAAAGGAAGGAAAATAGAAACTGGAAAGAAAAGAAAGAAAGAAAAAGAAATTAGGAAAAAAGAGGGGAAAATTAAGAAAGAAGAAAAAAGGCAGAAAAAGGAAGTAAAAGAGAAAGAGAAAAGAAAGGAAAACAAGGGAAGGGGAAAGAAGGAAAAAAGAAGAAGGAAAGAAGAAGGAAAGTATATGGGGAAAAGAAGGAAAAAAGAAAAAAGAAGGAAAAGAGGAAGGAGAAAAAATAAAGGAAAAAGAAGGAAAGAGAAGGAAAAAAGAAGCTAAGATAGAAGAAAAAAGAAGGAATAGAGAAGGAAAGGAGAAGAAAAAAGAAAGAAGTAAAAAGAAAAAGGTTAGGGGCAAATGAATTTAAAAAGAAGGAAAATAGAAACTAGGAAAAAAGAAAGGAAAAAATAAGGAAAAAATAAGAGGAAAAAAGAAAGAAGAAGGAAAAGAAGAAAAGACAGTGAAAAGAGAGAAAAGGAAGAAAATAAGAAAAGAGAATAAAAAAGAAGAAAAAAGAGCAAAGAGGTAAGGGAAGAAGAGGAGAAGGGGGAAAAAAGAAAAAAGAAAAAGGGAGGAAAAAAGAAGAAAAATCTAAGGGAAAAAGAAGGAGAATAAGAAAAGTGACAGAAAATAGAAGAAAAAATAAAGAGGGGAAAAAGCAAGGAGAAGGAAAAATAGAAGAAAGAATAAAGAAGGGCAAGAGATGGACAAGAGAAGACAAAAGAAAGCAAAAAAGAAAAAAGAAGAAAGAGGAGGAAAGGAGAAAAAAAAAGCAAGAAAGGAAAAAGAAGGACAAAAGAAAGGAGAAAAAAGAAAGGAGAGAAAAACAAAGGAGGTAAAACAAAGTCCCCAAACCAACCCAAATTGCTGCACCACACCTTCCTAAAGTATTCCTTGGAGGTCAGAGCAGCCACTCCAATATTCCCAGTATCCCAGGTTAGTGACACACAGCCTTTAATGATTTCACTCCTGAAGAACTTGGGGAATTATGCAAAAAAACCTTCAAAAATTGGCCTAAACGTGGCCCTGGGGTGGAGCTGTCCCTGCAGAACTTCGGAACCAAATCAATTGATTACATTTATAAATAAATCCATTTGCAGAGCTAAGCCTCCACAATGTGCTCCTCAAAATCCTCACTTCCACCTCCTTGGCTGGGAAAACCGTGGGGTTCAACACAGGGAACACAGGGAAAAGATGTGATTCCACAAGATTCCCGGTTTCCAAATCCCACAGAAACATCCATGGGTGGATTTTGGGAAGAGCAGGGCAGGTGGAGCCCTGCAACTGCTGACCACCCTCAGGCCCTTCCATGGTCACATCCTACAAGCCCGGAAGCAAATGCCAAACATGGGGAAGCAGCAGGAAAAAGTACAGAAAACAGCAAAAACAACGAAACAAGCTTCAAATTCCAAAGGAGAGCTCACAGGCAGCAAAATTGGAGGTGGATGTGGTAAGATCCTTGGAGATGCCCTGTGCCACAAGATTTTTGGGATGAAATCTGCTGTAATTGTGGTTTTTGAGCCTCTTTTTTGTGCCTGTCAATGGAAAACACATGCCAGCAGAGCTCTCCTTTCCCTCGCTGTGTTGTTCCATTCACTAAACCTGACAACAATTCTGGATTTAATCCGAATAAACTCTAATAGATAACCCCACGTTATGAACTCTAAGGAACTCCCACGTGGCAATGCAACACCACCAGGTAGAACAATGATTCCAAACACCCCACTGACCACAGGAGGGATTTTTATCAGGGCTCCACTCTCCCAGGCAATCTTTTCCTGGCTGCTCATACTGGAGGGACTGATTGGGAGGGATAGGAAGAGTAGCAGACACCAACCAACTAGGATGGAATAGAGGATGCCGGGTCGCTCGGAGGGAGGCTGGATGTTTCGGTCCTGATCTATGGCTTGGATGGGTGGAGTGACACTGATGGGATTCACACGGGCCTGAAATGAGAAATCACATTGGAAACAGAGAAATTAGAAAGCCAGCAGGGAGATCTGGAGGTTCAGCACAACATCATCTCACTGGGAAGGGTATTGGATAAAACTGCAGGAGGAGAAACGTTCAGAATGAAAAGGGTCGTGGCCCCTTTACATCCCAATTAACCAGGCAACACCAACATTTCCATAGCAACCTCCTTTCTGTCAGATACATTTTTAGGATAGATCCTGGAGGAAAGGAATCACAGAATGCCAGACTGGTTTGGGTGGGAAAGGACCTTAAACCCATACAGTGCCACCCCTGCCAGGGCAGGGACACCTCCCACTGTCCCAGGCTGCTCCAAGCCCCAATGTCCAGCCTGGCCTTGGGCACTGCCAGGGATCCAGGGGCAGCCCCAGCTGCTCTGGGCACCCTGTGCCAGGCCCTGCCCGCCCTCACAGGGAACAATTCCTTCCTTATATTTCACCTAAATTTCCCCTCTGTCAGTCTGAACCCATTCCCTCTTATCCTGGCACTCAGTTCCTGCTGCAGAGTCCCTCTCTGGCTTCCCTGTATCCCTTGAGATCCTGGAAGGAACTGTGAGGTCTCCTTCTCTTTTCCAGCCCCAGCTCCCCCAACCTGGCTCCACAGGGGAAGTGCTCCAGCCCCCTTATCAACTTAGAAGCTGATAGTAAACAGTTGATAAACGCAGCTCACAAATGCTTGCCTGTGTTTCTATAAATCAGGGATTTCAGCCATCACCCAGTGAAACACAGCAAATGTCTGGAAACAGGAAAACAGCAAATTGAACTGGAGCACCATCAGGAGCTGGAGTGCTGTGATCCACAAATACACCTTGCAAAAGAAACTTAAGGCACCGACATTTCAGGGATAGCTACCTTGGAAAAGTGTGGATGGTGTTGGAATAATTCACCATTGTTTGGAAGTGAATTCAAATGCTTAACATGGAAATAGAATCGCAGAGTCATGGAATGGTTTGGGTTGGAAGGGACCTTTAAGATCCCAAATTCCACCCCCTGCCATGGGCAGGGACACCTTCCACTGTCCCAGGCTGCTCCAAGCCCCAATGTCCAGCCTGGCCTTGGACACTGCCAGGGATCCAGGGGCAGCCCCAGCTGCTCTGGGCACCCTGTGCCAGGGCCTGCCCACCCTCCCAGGGAACAGTTCCTTCCCAATATCCCATCCAGCCCTGCCCTCTGGCACTGGGAAGCCATTCCCTGTGTCCTGTTCCTCCAGCCCTTGTAAAGAGTCTCTCTCCACGTTTCTTGTAGCTCCTTCAGGCCCTGGAAGATCACAATCAGGTTACCCCAAAACTGGTGCCAGCTTTCATCTCTTTCAATCCAGCTTCCAGTGGCAACTCCAGAGCTGCCATTTCCAACTCCTACAGTTTCAGTGACCTTGGCTGCTCAACCAACGTGCAAATGTACCACACACAGATGTGTGCACACCAGGCTTTTCCCTCCCCTTGGAATGTTTCCTTAATGAGCTCTGTGAAAAACCAGACGCCTTTTTTTTCCACATACTACTCGTCCTGGCAGCCTTTCCTTTGGAAATCTCCATGTTCTGCAAGAGGGGACTTGAAATTTAGCATGGGAACAGGAATGAGACAAGTCCACACTCAGCCAAGTTTTGGCAGAGCTGTCAGAAATCCGCCTGCTGAGAGCTGGAAGTGGAGCTGGGAGAGCTTTGGCAATGCTGAGGGGAAAATTAGAGGGAAAAGAGATGAGCCAGGAGGAGGAGAGGAAGCCAGGGATGAAGGCAAGGCAGTTTATCCACCCCTCCTGTGGGTGTGGATGGGCAGCCCTGTGGATACAAATATTGCTGCTAGCAACAGTTTCTCTTCCTTCTTTCCAGTCCTTTGAGATACTTTTCTCTCTTATGGAAGATATTTGTAGAGTTCTATAAGCTATGAACACCTGAGACCTTGCAGAGCTTTGTTTATGGTACAGTAGAAAAATATTTTGACAATGGATGTTTTAGGATTTTAGCCAATCACCCCAAGGGATCCTTTGACCAATTAGACTATGAAGATTTTAGTCTATGAAAGAGTTGCAAAATAATTAAATAAATTAATCTTGCTGCACAATTCCTGCCTGCTGGATCTCTCTTCTCCTCCCTACCACTGTGGGATACTGCGACACAGCCCCATGGTCACCTGCCACCACACCCCAAGCTGTGTCCCCCCCCAGGCACTTCCTACAGGTTCCTCAAGTCCAGAGGATCTTCCGGCTTTTTCCATGCCAAAGACATTTAAGGAAGAGACATGTCAGGGATAGGCACGTTAAAAAGTGGGGATGGATGCTCTTGGACTCCCAAATTGGAACTGGGAAGCTCCTCACTCCACTCCTGCTCATGGCTTTTGTCCCTGTCCTCATCCCGCTGGCCAGGTCCTTTGTCACCATCCAAGTCCATTTGGGACTCTTTGAAAAATTAAACTCTTAAAAGCGTAATGAGGGAGATGAGCTCAAAATAGGCAGAAAGAGAGAGACAAGGAGATATATTTGACATCTGCTTGAATTTTTAAAGGCTTTAGGACGGCATAAAAGTTGCATGGGGAGAGAGAAGATTGTGCAGAAACCGGACCAAGACTAAAATCCTATTTTTAAATTCACAGATCAGTTGGAGCCCTCTCAGAAAACCCCACATTCCAGTTAAAAATGCACCCACAACAAAACCAATCCCACAGCTAAGGCTGGGTTTAAACTCTCTGTTAATGCCCAGAGCAGCTGTGGCTGCCGCTGGATCCCTGGAAGTGTCCAAGGCCAAGTGTCCAGGTTGGATGGGGCTTGAAGCAATCTGGGATAGTGGAAGGTGTCCCTGCCCATGGGAGGGGGTGGAATTTGGGATCTTTAACGTCCCTTCCAACCCAAACCAGTCTGGGATACGGGGACTCTATGGTCACAATACTGCAAGCCAGGCTGAGTCTGTGCCAATCCAAGACTAAAATCAGAATTGTTCAACAAATAACTCGAATAGTAAGAACAATGCTTTATTTTCCAGTTCAAGGAAAAGCTGGAGAGCAGCATTTAGAACCCCTGCACTGGAGATCGAACAGGTTCTGCTTGAACAGAAGATATTTTATCCCACACTGCCACCTTTGCACTGACCCCCGGGAAACAAAGCATTCAACTGAATAGAAACAAGTCCAATGAGGAAATGAATTACAAGGAAGCTGAGAATAAAAAGTGAAATCCATTACATTTTTATTCTGTTAAGTTGTTTCTCCAGGTACTGTACACACCTGAAATGGGCTGCTCATGAGCTAGGAGATATCATGCACCATCTGCTGAAATGTTTAGGGATAGAATCATAAAATCATGGAATGGTTTGGGTTGGAAGGGACCTCAAAGCCCATTCCACCCCCTGCCATGGGCAGGGACACCTTTCACTGTCCCAGGCTGCTCCAGTCCCCAGTGTCCAATCTGGCCTTGGACACTGCCAGGGATCCAGGGGCAGCCACAGCTGCTCTGGGAATTCCATCCCAGCCCCTCCCCACCCTCCCAGGGAACAATTTGTTCCCAATAGCCCATCTAAATTTCCTCTCTGTCAGTCTGAACCCGTTCCCCTTGACCTGTTGCAGGGTCCCTCTCAAGTTTCCCTGCAGCCCCTTCAGGCCCTGGATGGGACTGTGAAGTCTCCCCACAACTTTCTCTTCTCCAGGCTGAACAACTCCAATTTTAACAATTTAAAGCTGTTTTGAATGAAGCTGGCTGATGTGCTTTGAAGCACAACTCAAGGTTCTTTCGTATTGTTTTAATAACCCGCAGATAATGCAGCATCTGTTTCATTCAAGTTTAGAAATTAGAACTATGGAAACATAAAACAGTGAAGGGGCCATTAAGTTAATAAAGTTAATAAATGGGTGAAAGCACGTTAATAAATTAATCAAAGCGCACATAGGAAGTTTAGGTGTGTATATGCTTTTAATCAGAAGTAACTCTTTTAAAAATGAATAGTGAAACAGCAGGAGCAACGGTGAGTCTTCCACAGGTATCCAACATCCTTGCAAGAGGCCTAAAAATCCCCTACCAGGCTCCTTCTCAGGAGCTTCACGAGGAGATGGGAGCTCATTAAAAGGAAGGGAAAACAGATTAATGAAGGTGTGAAGTGTCTGAGGGGCCCACGAGTGCTGCAGGACCCTCAGCTGGAAGCAAAGCAAGAGCATGTGGGGGTTTGGCAGGGGAAGGCTGGAAAAATGCTGGGAAAGTCAGCATGGAGCCCCAGCAGGGCAGGAGATGACTCAGAATAAACAGCCGGCCTGCAAATCCCAGCCGCTTCCAGGGGAACATGAAAGGCTGCCCAAGCTCTGGCAGAGGCAGCTGATTAAAAAACAAACATAGTCTTGTCAGTCCGAGGGTGCAATGTGCACTCATTTATTTTCCTCGTTAGGGAAAAGCTCCCTCAGTTATTGGTGTGGTGATTAATTTACTTCCAGGTGTTCAGTACAGCAGAACTGGGCAGGCCAAAAAGCAGAACCCCAACCCCACCTCGCAACTCTGAGCACAAATACTAATAAATTTAACAAATCCTCCTTCAAACAGAGCCGTGATGGGGAGCCCGCCAGGGAGTCTGCAGAGCCACCAGATGATCAAGGCAGAAGAACACTCAAAAAAAGCTCAGAGAGAATAAGGTAGCAGCAGAAACCTCACTTTTCCCCCTTCCTTTGTATTCACCATGGAAGCACAGCAGCACCTTCTCCACCTGGGATGGCCAGCAGGTCCTGCAAAAACTCGTGGCCTTTAGAGATGTTATGGATGGAACAAAGCAAATGAAGAGTCCTGTTTGTGCCAGGGGGTTTTAGGCTCCTGCTGAGGATTGTGAATAAAAGAAACAGCTGGCATTTTAAATTAATGTATTAAAATGGTGCTTCATAATTCAGGAGTGCAGTTGCATTCAAAAATCCAAACAGGATTTTTAGGCACCTGCCTAAGTATTGCTTTCACCATCCCACGATCCAATAGAAGGATTAGGAGGGAATTTACAGCTGAGATGCAGAATATGCATTTGGGACTTTCAAGAATTAAAAAAACCCAAATAAACACGACTTTAAAATACAAGTAATGTATTTTCCAAAGTTTTGTATGTATTTTGCTTTATTGAAATTATTTTAAGATGTCCAGGAATGCCAGGCTTCCAATAGACGGGTATGGACAGTGTGGAGTTCTTTTTCAAGTCAGGGAACAACAATAATTGTTGCACAGCTGAAAACAAGGATTTAAAAAATCAGATTTTCTACCTTTTCCATCTACCTGAGATGCAAAGCTGAATTTCCCAACCCTAGATACTTAAGGAAAACTTCCTTTGGGGGAGATGAGAAGGAAAAGAGAGGAAATGGAACATTTTGGGAGTTAGAATAACACAATTTCCTACTCAGAGCTGCCTTTTTCATTTGTGGGGTTTATGGTGTATTTTTGGGGGGAGGCTGTGGTGTATTTTGGAGTTTTTTTGCTTGTTACCATGAAAATAATTTTGTTCGAGGAAATTGAAAGCCGGTTAACCTTCCTCATCTAGGAAGGTTCTTTTCTGAGCAGATAATTAATTCCTAAGAGGTGCCTTTTATACAGCTGAAGCCACCAGACCATGAACCAGCTCCAGGTTCACTCTGGTGACGCTGCTGTGATGATTCACAACCATTTGAGCTCCCACCAGAGACAGCCTTGGGGCTCAGGGACAGGGGCCACCACACAGGCAGAAGTAAACATTGGAAAATTCTGTGAAGGATAAAACTGCATGGAAAGCAAAGAGTTCCCAAAGTTCTGTTTGGATTAGCCAACGTGAGCTCAAAAAATCCACTGAGAGAAGGGACAAAAACCTACACTGTCAATTTATTATTGAGTCAAACTCAGCAAGACATTTTCTACCCACGAGCCACACTGAAGATGGAGTTGTTAAGGCACTAAGAATGCCGGAAAATTAAACCAAAGAGACTTGGAGCTCCTGGAGCGGGCCGGCGGAGGCTGCGCAGCTGAGGAAGGGCCTGGAGCATCTCCGTGCCCAGCACAGGCTGAGGGAGCCGGGGCTGCTCAGCCTCGAGAGGAGCCCCAGCTGAGAGGGGCCCTCAGCCCTGGCTGTCCCTGGCTGCAGGGAGGGCTCCGAGCAGGGCCCGGGCTCTGCTCCGGGGCCCAGCAATGGCACCAGAGCACCGGGCAGGGCCTGAGCCCAGCAATTGCCCTGCCCAGGAGGCAGAACTGCTGCCCTGGGCAGTGCCCAGCCCTGAGCACATTGGCCACAGAGGCTCTGGGCTCTCCTCCCTGGGGCTGTTGCAGAGCTGTGTGCACACAGTGCTGTGCCTGTGCTCCGGGATGGCCCTGCTGGAGCAGGGAGGTGCCACCAGGTGCCCTCTGTGCTCCCTGCAGCCTGAGCCATCCTGGGATCCTGTATGAGCACAATCAGTTCCCATTTCACACCAATACTTGACATCCTGAAAATTACTGGTTTTTGCAGGCAGCTATAACTGTGGCCAGTGGACTTCAGATAAAGTCTCAGGACCTTCCACCTGCATCATCATCACAGCTCAGCTGAGGAATTTGCTGCTGAACTCTCATCCCTCTGGAAAACAAGGCTGAGGAGCTTTTCTCCAGATGGAAAGTATCACTAAAGCAGCACACATTGCCCCTGGTGCCATCCAGAAGCCCTTCCCAGGGAGCCCTGCACTATTAAACCAACAAAGTTGTTGATGAATTGGTGAATCATCTTGGTCACATGGCTTCTCCTTGTGCTTTCCTGAGGTTGGAATACAAGCTGTAAATGGGAAATGAGCTGAGTTCTCTCCATGCTGTGCAGAACTGCCTGAGACTTTGCCAACACTCGGCACTAAAACAGCAGGGAGAGCTGCGGAACCATCCCAGCATCGCTCCTTGCTGCTGCCTCAGCTGCTCTGCCAGCACAACAAGGGCTGTGACAAAACACTAATGAGCAGAAATCCATCACAGAGCACTTGCATGGCTGCAAAACATGGGGAATATTTCAGTGGAGTTACCCAACCACAGAGGAAGTCAATCTAAACTGCAGGAATCATGCTACAAATGTAGGAGATACCACCGAAATCTCGTCATTAGTCAAACCATGTCACATCCAATCTCCCCTTTGTAGGATCTCCCTCTTTTCTTGCCTTCCCTCTGGCAGCTACACATTCCTGCCTTTGATCAGACCCACGGGAGGCAGAGCCTCACATCAGGAGCCTGCAGGAATTCCTGTGCTACTCTGATATGACACAGAGGTGTCCAGGAATCCAGGGGGAATGGGATCTTCTGACCCTCCTCACTGCCACAACACGGGAACCCACATTTTGGGCTAAGACCTCAACTGAATGCTGAGACCTCGGAAGTAAATCCCAAGCACGGGTTTAAAATACGCTCTGCAGGTGAAAGAGAATTAATTCTCTGCAGAAAATTGTTTGATCAAGTTGTCACGGGAGTTAAAGAGGTTTATATAGCAAAAATTCTGGGCCTGGAAACACTTCCCAGAAAAGGGCACAACGACTTGAGGAAACCAAATCTGCACTGCTCAACCCCAGAGATTTACAGCTAATTCTCCTAACTTATACTCCTTAGAATTATAGAATCAGTAAAGTTGAAAAAGAGCTGTAGATCATCCAGTCCATCCATCAATCCAGCACCACTAATCCATGTCCTCAAGTGCCACATCCACACCTTTTTTTAACCCCTCCAGGGACAAGATGGGGCAGCCCCAGCTGCTCTGGGCACCCTGTGCCAGGGCCTGCTCACCCTCCCAGGGAACAATTCCTTCCCAATATCCCATCCATCCCTGCCCTCTGGCACTGGGAAGCCATTCTCTGTGTCCTGGCCCTCCATCCCTTGTCAAGAGTCTCTCTCCATGTTTCCTGTAGCTCCTCCAGGCACTGGAAGATCACAATGAGGTCACCCCAGAGCTTCTCCTCTCCAGGCTGGACAGTCCCAGCTCTGCCAGCCTTTCCTCCCAGCAGAGCTGCTCCATCCCTCTGCTCATCCTGGAGCCTCCTCTGGGCTCTCTCCAGCAGCTCCGGGTCCTGCCTGTGCTGGGACCCCAAAACTGGTCTGCAAATTTAGAACTAAACCAACATTTCTCTTTAATTTTTTTTGTTTCAGAAGTTCCCCTTCATTTCCAGAAGCCACAGCTAAGAAGTCACAGTGGGTAATTTATGCAGTCAGTACCCGTGACCCGACCTCTCCTGTCTTCTCTGGGAGTAAAAAAGTGTTTTAGTGACCAGTGGGGAAAAATTAAGACACAGGATTAATTACTCAATTCACCTCCTTCCTAAACTCAGCACTAAATTACCAAAGAGCTTTTAGCACCTGATTTAGCTGCTCAATACAAGCCACAGCTGCTCTGTTCTTGGGTTTCTGTCATGCCCCATGTTTATGCAGTTTCTTGAAATGAAAACTGTAAAATTCAAATATCCTGGCAGCTCGGGTTGTTAACAGAGTAAGCTGTCAGAGAACACAATTCCTTTCATTTATTTGTAAAAACAAGCCACCTTTGAGGGAGGAAAAAAACCCATTTTGAAAGAGCAGCAAGAGAGCATAATGAAGCCGAGCTCGGAGGAAAACAGAGACTATTTTTATCAACGACGTCTCCCAGGAACAGCAGGGCCAAAAAAGAATTGAATTTCATCAGGATCTGATCACAGTGCTTACTAAATTGCTTTTTGTGTATCTGACATGCTCGATAAGAAGTGTCCCCAGCAGTGTCTGTGCAGGGAACTAAATGAAATGCATTATGCAATGGGCCTCCTGCCTTGGCACAACCACAGTTCAGTCCAGAGCTTCTCCTGCTTCCAAGGTGATGCCTGGCATTAAAGAACAATAAACATTTCTTTTTTGACTTCTGGCTTTTTCCCCTTACAGTTACAAAATCTATTTCCTTGCTTATCCCTCAAATTCTCGATGGCGGGCTTCTTCTTACCCGATTTCTGTACAGAGGAGCAAGCTGGAAAGCCTAAGACAAGCACCTACATCTCCCCAAAAATCAGAAAATATTTAATGACCACGTAGCACCATCATAACGACTTCCAGATTATTTTTATTTTCATTTCTAAGAGTAATTTCTTGGCAGTAAAAATATCCTTGAAATATTAACCCCATTTTGTTTCCTTACGAATGCTATTTCTCGCAGAGGGATAATTCCCTGTATCACATATCTATATCTGTATCTATATTTATATTTCTCTTCCTAAGGACAACAGGCTGATGGCTTCTCCATGCCTTTAGAAAAATTAACCACACAATAATACACCAGAAAAGGCACAAGAAGTTACAAGCAAATGATAAGAGAAGAGGAAGATTTGGTGGGAAGATATAACCAGTACCACTGGTGGGATCTTATTTTCAGCTGTATGAAACTAGGAAAAAAAACCAACCCAAGAAAGAGTAATTCATTTGAAATACAAAAAATACAAGAGAAATATCAAGATGATTAAGTCAGTATTTCACCCAGGCCCTTTGTCTCTTGGCTGACTCCCTTTACACAGAGATTTTATTGCAATAATGTTGGTGGTTCCTTCTCTTATTCCCACATTTCATCTTCCTGCAGAGACTTTGGCATTTCCTCACCTGCAGGAACAGGCGAGGTCCAGAGTCTCAGAGCAGTGGGAATTTCAGAAGGCTGAAACAGGAGGGGGACATCTGGGGTCAGCAAAACCCCAGTCTCAGCTTGAAGAACATTTTCATTTTCTGTACTGATTTTCCTCTCTTTTGGGTACTCATCGAGCACTTCTCTAGTCCAGGAGTGGGAATGTCACCTGGAACTACCTCGCTCCTTAATTCCAGCTGTATCCTCCACTGCCCTCTCCTCATTTAAGTTTGCCATCCTGTCAGGGAAGGAATTTTAGGGAGCCATTTACTACAAATTCTGCCTCACCATTACTAAATGCATTCATACTTCAGTGGTAACGTTAACAGTGGCACTTCTAGATGGAAGGTTATAGGGGAAAAAAATGGGGTTTCCCCAGTGAATTTTGGATGCATTTTCAATAAATTTGTGCAGATATAACGTGTGCGTGTACACACCTCACCTGCAACGCTCACATCCTTCATCCTTAAGCTCATCCTCACATCTTTATAGGGTGAAATAGGGAAATCTGGTGTTTCATTAAATGCTGTTCTTTCTCAATCGCAGGACAAAAAGCAGGAATTCTTTAGCAAGCACACCCCTGCCTCCCCAGCACTGCTGTGCTGCCCAGGGTATTGATCCGGAGCCAAATGCAGATTCATCTCATTTTCTCCTTTCAGGAGAGGGCGTTCCACTCACCAGGAATTCCCTCGTTCTCCACAGGAAAGACCTCTAGGATTCAAGGAATGTTTTCCACAGCACCATTATCAATAGCATGGAGCAGAGGCAAACATGACTGTCCCGGGAATGGGCATTTTCCTTTCATTTCATTTCCAAGGGTGATCTCATTTCAACGTGTACTTGCACGTATTCATCAATTAAGGTTTTGCAGATCACATTTGATTAATTGAGGAATTAATCTGCACCCTCTGCATTGTGACAACAAGCTGGAGAGAGAAATAATTCCTCCTGACCCCTAATGATCAGCTACAGTTTAATGGGACAACCCAGGCACTGAAATAATTCTCTCCACCAGGCCCAAGGGATGTGACAGAGATGAGAATTTTTCTGGACTGAAGGTGGCTAATAAAGCATCACTGCAAGAGTATTTTGTTTAAGTGTCAACATTTAGTGCCTTCAAATGCTTCGGAATGAGATTTAAGGATCAAACAAATTGCTGCATGTGTTTCCTTTGTGACAACAGCTCCACTTGGTGCTGTGACAAACATGGATCTATGGAATGCAAAACAGAAGGGAATCTTGCAGGAGCTCCTCAATCTACACTTGGGTGTTTCAGCACTTCATTAATTCATTAGCTGGATTTTTAGCCTCAGCTTAGCTGCACAGAAAGGTGATTTGTGCTCCTGCACCTGCCCTGCTGCCCATACCAAACCCACACCAAACCCCCTCTCCAGCCTTGCATGGGTTTGACTGCTGTGGCTGTGACCAAAGTTTGAATCCAAGCAGCTCCTCTTCCTTCCTGAAAGGAAATCCCTTCTAATTTCAGCACCACTGTTACTTCCTCCAAGCAAACTCAGAACTCTTTTTCCTCTCAGCTCCTGACAAAGCCAGAAGAACTGAGCATTATCCCACTCCTAAGTTCCTAACCACGATGAGAAGTATCAGTCAATCAATGGAACATTCCCAGATTTGAAAACAAAACAAACCATAAAATTATAAAATCAGCCATTTCTACCACTTTGTTCTTGCCTTGATAATGAATCAGATTTGAGATTAAACTCTACAGCTTGATTAATAGCTAGAAAATGTCCCTGTTTCCAGCAGCAGCCAAATTTCCAGCCCAGCCTGAGTCTCTGGAGAGCTCCCAGAGCTGCTGCTCCTCCTGTGCCACCCAGGGAGCCCCGTATCCCACAGGTCACCCCACAACCCAGCCCGGCAATAACCAAAATGTGCTTCTCTCACCCCAAACTTCAGAGATGATCTTCAGGGACATTTTTCTTCTCCTTTTTCATTTTTTTGACCAATATCTTCTCACTTTTCGGGCAAGCTGGATCCTTTTTCCCTTAAAACTTCCACTTTTAAGGATCAGAACTATTATGATATTTATTAATTAATTTTTTTTTTTCCTCCCACAGACAGGAACTCAACTTCTGCACCACCACTTGGTTTCAAGTCCCCAGGAGGAAAGTGCCTTTCAGACTTTATTCCCTTATCCTGCAGCCTTGCTATAATTTTCTCAACCACAGCGTTGTTCCAAACACCTGGTTCTATAGACACTGCTTACATTTTGGAAGCTAAAATCGCAGTTTTGTGGGGTTTTGAAGGGCAAACCAGGCAAGGGAACCTCTCGACTATCTGCAATACACCTATGTTTAAAGTCACAGGTTAATCTTAGATTAACAGGGACTGTCCTGCCTGATCAATACCTCAGCCAAGGGAAGAGCTTGCCTGGCTGCTACAGGAGATCATTCTCAGCTTTATATATTCACATATTGAAGCTGCTGACAATTTTACTGACAATTCTTTTTAATTAGCCATCCTGGTGTCCTCCCAAATACATAAAATTTAATTACCTGTAACACCGCATCTTTGTGATTTTAACCTTTTCATGCTTCGCTACTTTTCAGTGACATTTCCCTTAAAAAAAAGGCTCTACCTATCAAGGGATGACATGTGGGAGACAGACAATCAATCCTAAAAAGGGGAAAGAGAGGGAAAAATCACATCAGCAGACTGAAAACACCTTTTATGGCTCCTTATCACGCACTAGCAGATTATCAATAGCTTATCAAAGCTGTCCATTTTGACTTTGCCGAGTTATTCATTCAAAATAACTAATTCAGGTTAAAAACCCACCCAATATTGTGAACTTCATCCATTACCTTGAACTTCACACCAATTTGGTGACCTCTGCAGGGCAGCAATTAGAGTGAGAAGAGGGGGAAAATGCCAATGAAAAGTTTGCCTGGAATAAAAGGGGTGGCTGCACCCATGAGAGGACTTTATCATTGTTTTTGCCTTGCTTTCCCACTTCCAAAGCACTTCATGATTGCCTATCTGTTCATCTTGCATCTCTGCTGAAATTTAATTAGAAAAATTGCTCCCTGCCTCCAACTGCAAATAACTTGGCCACAAGTCTTTGCCTTTTTCCATAAAAAGCACCCTGACAACAGCAGAGGTGTCAGGGAAGTCAACCTGCATTTCCCCTCCCCTCATCTGAGCCACAGCATTTACCTAAATTGCTACTGAAAAATTAACCTGTGGAAAAAATGGGACAATTTGCTCGTCTTTCAGTGGGAAAGGGGCTGTTCAGAGCCTCAGTTGTGAAGTTCTGTTCTAATTTACTCAAGAACAAAGATGTAGAGACACAGCCGGTTTTTAAAACATTTCTCTGGTTATTTCCTGAAGTGACACCACCGCCCTGGCCACCAAATAATTTTTGTAATTAAAGTACCCAGGAACTCCCATTCATCTCAGCCCAGCACTAATTATCTTGCACCAAAGATTTTAGTCTAATTAACAGCAGGGCTGGATGCTGCCTATTCAAAACACAAAGCCACTTTTTTCTTCTCCAAAATGATTTGTATAAAGAGAAACAATTCTCCTAATGATGAAAACTCTGTTTTCTCTGGAAGGCAGACTTTGAACATTTCGTTTTGCCAGCAGACACAACTGTGCTCAATCATGGGCTAATTCCAGCAGGAAGTGTAAATACCATCCCCTACAAGAGCGTTTAGCAGCAGTCCCAAAAACTGGACAGAGCCTATTCAACTGGGAAAGGAATAATTAGAAACAAATTAAACCCCAAATAATTTCCTGAGGCTTGATGCCACTGAATCACAAATGCAGCTCGTAAGTCTCGATGGGCCAAAGGCTGGCAGGGCTCTTTTACCATGTTTGAATAAAAAAAAGCCAAAGCTTAGTACAAATAAGGCAAAGAATATAAAGGCAGATTGAGATTCAACTGCTCCAGAGACCAACAACTCCCTAAATTAACCATGAACATTTGCAGTTTTAAATGTCCCGTATCTAACAAACAAACAAACAAAAAAAAGGCAAGAAAAAGTGGCAACTGGAGCTGATTTTTTAGTTTTATGCAGTTTGACTGTTGTTAGGGGTGATTCCCTCCCTGTGAATTGTCTTTAAGCAGCCAGGTTTAAAAGCCAGCAGGAAAAAACCCCAATTATTCTCTGGGATTTTACCACTCACACAGGTAGGAGAGGCATTCCTGATCTGCTGAGAGCTTCTATTAAAGTGGATTTAACCACACGTATCCACTTCAACTCAGACTAACAGGCCAAAATCTGAAGGCTGAGTCTTTCAGCGCCCCAAAAATCCTCCTTGGCAGCCGTGTGGGTGCTCCAGGTGAGCCAGCAAATCTCTCCCACTTCAGGGGAGGTTCTTTGGTGTTCGTTCCATGGTAGATCCCTGGATCAAACATCTTTTGTGCTGGTGCTTCCCACAGCAAAAGAAGTAAATAAATTAATTTCATGAAATCCAGAACATTTTGATGAACTTTTCCATTAGTATAACCAAGATGGGGAGATGGTGTTTCCAGAACTTTCACTTGTGCTGCTGCTGCAAGTTTTATATTAACGTGTCTCTGGGAGGAAATTCCAGGAGGTTTTGTGTTTGGGAGGAATTGGGATTTGCAGGGCCAAAAGAAGGAACTGCAAGGGAATTCAGCTGGAGGGAATCATCAGGTTCTTGTCATCCTCAAGCCCAGAAGTACCGAAAACCAGAATTAATCACTGAATTAACAAAGCTGGAGAAGACCTTTGAGATCATCAAGTCCAAAACCAGAACATCCTGTGCAGTGTTAATTAATTAGCAAAAATCAGCGTAAGACTGATTTGTCCAGAGCTGATTAACCCTGGAGAGCCTGGAAGTGTCCTGTGCTCCCAACCCCAGCTCAATGCAGCGGGATTACAACACCTCCTCTGAGAAATTCAGATTTCTCCCCCTGAATCCAAATTGATGGTGGTGCCTGAAGCAGCCACCTAAAAACAGAGACTAGACAGGAGTAAGGGGATAAGAGTAGGTATTTGTTTGAAGGGCCTTCAAAGGTCCCCCTGGGGAGCCAGAGGCTGCTGCCAAGATGGACCCCAAGATGGATGACAGGTCACGAGTTCTTCACATTTCTGTAAGTTTGGTTCATTTGCATGTCAGGGTTAATTCTCCAATTAAAGCTTCAGTTTAATAATGTAATTTCCCCTCAGCTTGCCACCCTCTCAAAGGCTTTTGGTTTACACATTTTGGGCCTAGGATGGTCTGAGTGTCCTTGGAGAACAGGCCTGGAGAGGCTTTGTTATGTCTACCTGGCAGGAAAGAGCAGAAGTTAGCAGGCTACAAGAAACTTCAGTTACACACTGGGCAGTACAGGATTTGAAAAATATGGAAGTTAAAACCAAGGCATCGATGGAACTAAAGAGGCCCTTCTCACTCATAAAGACGTGAGGCCTTCTAGGGGCACCTCCTGCTCTCCAGTGTCTTTTTCACCCCTCTCAACTTCACTGTTGTTTGAGAATGTTTTATTTATTATTTTTTAGCCTTTCATCTCTCCATGCTCTGCTCAGGCCCAGCCCTGTGAGGACCCACAGACCCTGTGAGGTCCCTGCTGACACAATTTCTGAGGGTTCTGGGGGATAATCAATACAAACCCAAACCCTTCCCATGCAGGAGGATCCATCAGAGGTGCAAGAACAAGGAACTTGTGCAACAGTGAGGCTGAATCTTGATTTAGTACAAAATCCTTGGTGTCACGGAGTGTCTTAGTGCCCATGTGGGTTCATAATTACCCCATGGAACCCCATAATAAATCCCATGGTTGCAAATCTAGTCCAGCAATTAATTAAATAAATCTAATCCGTATTTTGCTGCTTAATAGGCTTTTCTTCTGTGCCTGATGATGGAAAATACTGAGTATAGAAGTGAAGAAAACCTTCACAATGTGAGTGTGACAGGAATGGACTGAAGGGGGAGAAAAAAGGAGGAGAAATTGTCTTGCCCATGTTATGAGATATTCATGAGGTTGTACTTTTTAACTCCACTTGATGACTTGCACATCCTGATAATAAATGCTAATTTATTCAAGTCTTCCTGATACAACAGGGGGAAAAAATGAATTACCAGAGTTGATCAGACACAGAAACACTAAAATATAATATAAATATAAAGCAATGTAACGACGACAACAGAAATCCCCAAACCTAATCAACAACCAACACAGGCTTTCTTGGAAACTGAAATTTAGCTAACAGCAATTAATTAATTAATTAATTCCCAACTTTTTACCTCAGTAAATTCATGGATAGATTCCAACTATACTGGACAAAAAAATATTACTCTTCCCAGGGACATGAAATGCTTTATTTTAGGGGTCAGCTAAATAGACATCTTGCCCAGTAAAGCAGGACTTCTCTTTCCAGCTACTGCCTCTGAATAACTCATACTTCAACTTTGTTCCTCATTCATTAATATTCCTTCTCATCTTCATTGAAAAATTAAAATGCAAATTAAAGAAAAAAAAAAAAGATGGTGTTAAAGTAAAAATAGTCCTTTAGCCTAGGGAGTAGGGTAATTGTAGCTTTGGAGTAGGTTAATAAAGAATAAATATAATACATAAAAAGGCAAAGGATAAATGTAATATAAATGTTTCCTAGCTGAATCCAGGTATCATCCATATCTTCCAAAGGAATTATTGCTTAAAAGCCAAGTAAATATTTGAGGTTGAAGGTATAACTTCTTCCACTTAGGTTTATCAAAAGTGCTGCAAAGAGATAAACAGCAAAGAGTTTGTGGTTCATCAGCAGAACCAGGGTCTCATTTCATAGATCAGGAGCAGTTTGACACAAGAAAAGCCAAAAAACAAACAAGAACAGCTGCCCCTGAACACACTGCAGCTCAGGATGTTCAAATAAATGACTTTTGCAGCTCAGTACCTAAATCCCAGGTCAGATTTTTCCTGGCCCAGCCCCTCTCCCTGGCAGACACTGCTCTGTCTTCCAGTGGGGAACGTGCCTGGCCAAGGGCAGGAGCGGAGCCGGAGCTGGAATCCTCTGTCTGAGAGGCAGCACCGCAAAAATTGTCTGGTTTGTGTTCTACCTTCAGATAACCAGATAAAACCCCATAAAAACACCGGTTATTTATAATTCCTGCCTCATCTGCTCCCACACTCGGAATTGTAACAGATCTGTGCAGGTGAAATGGGGTCACACTCCCTCATCCTGCACGGTCTGGGTGCTCTGGACACCCTGAGGAGGCCCCACGCTCAGCTGGACAGGGAGCTGCCTCCTTTCCTTAAAATGCCACCAAGGCCGCAGCAAATTAAAGCAGAATTTAAGTTCAAAGCAGTTCTTCACCAAGTCCCAAACACAACACAGCTACCAAGGGTGTCAGCTACACCAAGGTGCAGAAGTGCGTGTGGGGAAGACGTGGAAATCAATACTCCAAGGTTAAATATGGATCATGTCTCCCTTCCCTTGACCCATCCCAAGGATAACTGCAGCAGGAGCCCTGAGGCCACACAAAGCAAGACATCACAACGTGTGGGATGGGAAAAGAGTGCGAGGCACAGGAGAAGAAGGGAGAATAGGCAGGGAAGAGCAGGAATCGCCACACTTCCAGCCTCAACCTGCCCCTGGCTGGAGGCAGCAGGACACAAAGTGTGTGCTGTGATGAGCAACCGAAGTTAAAAACCTTAATGTCAAAGCTTAACATTATTTTAATGTCATCCTAATGTCAGAGTTAATCAGGTGGGGCAATACCTGGTGATTCAATCTGTTCTGCCTTTTTATATCCTTAAATATATGAATCAAAGGTCACATATCAATATTAATTCAGCAATCCCTGTTTCTGTTCCACCCACCAGAGGTGCACATCTCCAAGCAGCAGCTCTGCTGCGAGGAATGGCAACTGGCACCAAGTTGCAACAAGAAATGATAAAGTTCTCACCTCATTTTGGGATTCCTGGAGTGGGAAATGAGCCTTACACTCACCTTTATCCCTACCCCATGGATGTATTAACTGACAGACTTAGCACAAGGACCTACATGGGATAAAATAATAATAGCAACTAATAATAATAATAAGAGTTGCTGATAATAGCAACAAAAAATCCTTTCAGGGGTCAGTGACTAATGCTTCCTCTTCCCAAAAATCTTTCTCTGAAAGTTTATAACAACCCTCAATGGAATAACGTCGAGTCCCCTCCCTTCCTGGGGATATTTTGAGAGTGAAAAACGGACAGATCAGGAAAGGCAATTCCAAAATTTACCAAATTTCAAGACTCAGCTCTTGCAGCCAACGAGCAGTCTGGCACTGCATCCGAGCTGGAATTTCACCGTTATTCCCACATGCATCTTACCTTGGTTTCCTCTTGCTTGGCACACAAAACACAGCATTAAACAGAGGTGACCTTTTAGTTCCAGCTCCCAGCTGTGCCCACGGGACAAGATGACAGGCAAACAGATAAAACCTGGAAAAATCCCAGAGGACTTACAGGATCCGTCAGCTCTGGCAGGCTGGCTTGGTAGGTGAGGGGTCTGCAGTCCCGGGTGTTGTTCACCAGCACACAGGGAAGGAACATTGGTCCCAAATCGTCCCCGTCGAGCACGTCCACGGTCAGGGTGGTCGTGCTTGTCCTCCGCTCGTTCAGGTTTTGGGCTCGGTCCTGTGGAGCAAACCAGGTCCAGCTGGTGAGACTTCCTGTACTCAGAATCTCCTGAAAGGAATCTCCTGAAAAGAATCTCCCAAAAGGTTTTAAGCAAAGCTAAGGATAAAACATATAAGCAGCAGAATTATCCATGTGCTAGGAGTAATTGCAGGAACTTCAGCCTCAGAGCTACAGCCTGAAAGGCTCACAAGTAAAATTAAGAGAAAAAGTGAAGAAATACTGCAAGACATCAATCACTCAGAAATAATACAGTTTGGGAAAACTATAGGACTAAAACTATAATAATACAGCACATTTGTAGACAATAAAAAGGCCCCGTGCCTTATTCGTTATCAGAAATTGTTGTGCTTTTACCCAAAGTACGCATTAGCAACAGTTCACCTCTTCTTTCTTCCTTTGTTTAGTGAAGAAACACCATGAGTAGCCAATATTTTGTTTAAAACGTTCAAAAATATTCCCATTTTCACAGAGGAACTGCTGCATGAGCTTTCTTCCGCAGAACTAAAATCTTGGGAGGGGAATATGGGCCATGAATTAAATCTCGCCCTCCTAACCTAATGTAACACTGACAGAAAAAAGATCAAATTTTAAATTTGTTCTTATTTATGCTGTTTAACATCATCCATCTATGTAAGATGGGGAGTCCATTGCTCTAAATTGGATTGGACACGTATTTTTTTTTCCTATTTTGCAGTCCACTCAGTTCTTGCACCAGCTTCACTTTTAGAGTAAATGTGGGAATTTCTGCATTCAGCTTTCTTCACGGTCAATGATGAAAAATAATTCCAGCTACAAGGAGCAGCCTTCATCAACAACTAAACCATTTCTCCATTCCTCCAGTAAGTGCCTCTGAGACATTCTGGATCAAAGCAGATACAGAGTAATTAATTTCCAGAAGTATCCCAGGATGCAAGGACAACAAAGCACTGATAATGTAATCAGAGGAATGCGATTGCACAGTGCACACAACAGAGAGAATTCAGTGCAGCCTGTGGGGTTATGGAATCCCAGAATGGTTTGGGTTGGAAGGGACCTTAAAGCCCATCCAGTGCCACCCCTGCCATGGGCAGGGACACCTTCCACTGTCCCAGGCTGCTCCAAGCCCCAGTGTCCAGCCTGGCCTTGGACACTGCCAGGGATCCAGGGGCTGTGCTTTATGGCTTTTCCCAGCACTAGGAGCTGAATGGGCAGCAGGAAGAGCATTCCCAGCAGGGCAGGGAGGGATCCTGCCCCTCTGGGCAGCCCTGGAGGCACCTCTGGAGTGCTGTGTCCAGCCCTGGCTCCTCAGCACAGCAGGGCCAGGGAGCTCCTGGAGCGGGGCCGGCGGAGGCTGCGCAGCTGAGGAAGGGCCTGGAGCATCTCCGTGCCCAGCACAGGCTGAGGGAGCCGGGGCTGCTCAGCCTCGAGAGGAGCCCCAGCTGAGAGGGGCCCTCAGCCCCATCCAACCTGGCCTTGGACACTGCCAGGGATCCAGGGGCAGCCACAGCTGCTCTGGGAACCTGTGCCAGGGCCTGCCCACCATCCCAGGGAACAATTCCTTCCCAATATCCCATCCATCCCTGCCCTCTGGGGGCACACATTCCCTGTGTCCTGTCCCTCCAGCCCTTGGACAGAGTATCTTTCCGTGTTTCTTGTCGGCTCCTTCAGGCCCTGGAAGGCGACGATGAGGTCACCCCAGCGCTTCTCCTCTCCAGGCTGAACAATCCCAGCTCTCCCAGCCTTTCCTCCCAGCAGAGCTGCTCCATCCCTCTGCTCATCCTGGAGCCTTCTCTGGACTCTCTCCAGCAGCTCCAGGTCCTGCCTGTGCTGGGGCCCAGGGCTGGGGCAGCTCTGCAGGTGGGGTCTCATCTGAGCAGGGCACAGGGGCAAGGAGCATTGAGCCACACCCAGAGCCTGGCTGTTGCTGAGAGAATGCTGAACGTGCCACAAAATATGTAAGAAAAGAGACTGCAAAATGTATCTGCACTTCTGTGCCAGAGAGATGTCAGGAATGTGAAGGTGTGAATTCAGGATCTCCTGTTGCTTCAGAGCAAATATCATTTCCCACGAACGAAGATGTATCACAACAGCCATAAACAACGGAGGACAAGTTTTCATTTCAGTTGTTATCAGAAGGACAAAAAGAGAAAAAAAGCTTTCACAGCCCTCAAGGGCACCAAAGCCCCACTCTGATGACAGATATCTGAGATACAGTTTATACATCACTTTTCTTCTCAGTGCGTGCTCTCCGCTGCCAGCCACTCTGGAAAATGCGCGTATCCACTCTCCGCACACTTGTGATATGACTTGAAGGAAAAATCACCTCTTTATAACAAAATGCATTTCAGACCTGAAGGATTCAATGAAACTGTGTCTGTTAAACTCATCTGAGTGCAAATTAGCCTCGCCAGCTTTGCTGGAAAATGGACATTTACTCCCACAAGGCTGCACTTTTCTGCCTGGGCTGTGCTGCAAATTTGCAAGTTGCTCCTTGTGCCAAAAAGGTTTGCTTGTCACACTCTGAGCAAGCTTTTTTAACCACTAATAATATGCCTGAGCTTTCAACAGCCTGGATAAATCTTAAATTAGATCTTCAGCAGAAGAGGATTTATCAGAGCTGGTATTTCAGCAAGGCTCTGCCTTTCCATGGGAAGGAAACAAAACCCACACCTAAATCAGGGGCATAAATGGCCTTCAAGAGATTTATACTCACATTTGCTTGAACAATGACAAAATAACGAGTCTTTTCTTCGTAATTTAGTCTTTCCCTCAGAACTACTGCTCCGGACAAAGTGAGAGGAATATCAAAGGTCCTGTTGGAGGTCTGAAAACGAGAAAACAACACAATAAAATTGAACATGCCTCGAAGTTGTGTTGTAGCTGGGCCACAAGGGGATGATCCCTTGGCTGGAATTCCAAGGCCGCATCTGCTCTTCAGATCAGAGATTATAAAGCTTTCTATGTTTTCTCCCCACCCAATTTCCTCCTGAAGAACCCCACAAAAATTAGTGTGTACTGAACAGAATTCTCCTGGATTCTTTACATATCCATGGCTACTTCCAACCACAAAAGTCTTGACTACTCTGCTTCTCTCCCCCTTGCCATCCTGAGTTCAGAACAAATGCTCAAGTGGTAGAGGTAAGAAATCCACATCATTGTACTTATCTGCTCTTTATTCTGCTTTTCATGAGGGCAATGAAGTGCTAAACAAGCAGAGAGCATCAACATTTAGGTGCCAGTTCATGCATATGTTCCTACACGAGGTAATTCACATTTCAGGGTAAATGCAGCTGTTAAATCAGGTGAAATTCAATTTGTTCCGTGTATTTGCTCCCACAGACTCAGCTGACATAGCTGGGGCAACAACTGGCAGGAGGGCACAAATTTCTGACTGAGATCCAATTGCAATTTCATTATCAAATTAATCTCATTAAAAAAACCCCCATCTTTCCATGCTTCAATCTCCCAATGTAGGAGATAGTTAATATTTAAGTATTTTGAACAGGCAACAGCAATACAAGATTCCAAACACAGCAGAAGAACACAGGAATATTATTTCTTTACATCACATAACAAGGCCGTTTTCCTCTAAAAGTCTAAGCAATTGCTAAAATCGCAAATTTTATTTTTTTAATATATTTTTGTTATTATTGTTTTTCAGCAAATAAATGAGAATGAGTGTTAGATGCAGGTATCCATGGTGGGCAGGAAAACAGGATTGGGAAGTGCATCCCAGACTAATAAATAACTGGACAGAGCCAGAGTTTGGCACTCATCTTTTGGGATAAAACATTCATAGTTCCCACCGAGGGGGGAAAAAAATCAATTAGGAGATTTATACTGAGGCCAAACAGAAATTATGGAATCCCAGAATGGTTTGGGTTGGAAGAGATCTTAAATCCCATCAAGTCCCACCCCTGCCATGGGCAGGGACACCTTCCACTGTCCTGGCATTGGACACTTCCAGGGATGGGATAGACACAACTTCTCTGGGCATTAATGGAAGTGAAATAATCCAGCTGCTGACAGCGAGGCAATGAGAGGGAAGGGAAATTCATCTGTCGTTACAGGGCTCATAGGCAGAGAGGATACTCGACATGAAGGAAAACATTTCTTTATGTCCAACAGCAACCTCCTGTTCATTTGCTACTTCATGTAATATAAATATAAATATAAATATGAATATAAATACAGAAATACGCATATACATATAAATACAAATATATACAACTATATTTATATATTTATATATAACTACATGAAACTATTTTACAACTATATAAACATATAAATATATAAATGCATAAATATATAAATACAGATAAACATGGAGGGAAAAAAGCCGGAATGGCTGTACCTTGTCATTTGGATTGTACTGGATGACATATTCTATTTGGCCATTGGGACCATCATCAATGTCAATAGCACCATTGTTTCCAGAAAATCCTGTGAAGATGGTTGTTCCAACTGGAGTTAACTGCAAGAACAGCAAGAGACACCCATTAAAACCTTAAGGTCTTAAGGTTTATTTTAACTTTATTTTCCCCCCTAGCTCTGGTCTATAATGCATCAAGAGAGAAATTCATTTAAAAAAAAAAAAAAAGACAAAGATGAGAAAAAACACTCTTTAAAAAAACACTCTTTAAAAAACCCATGAAATAAATATAGATTAAACCCAATGAAAGTTCCTTTTTCAGACTCAGGAAGGAAAACAAGGATGAGCTGCAAATGTAAACAGAACTTATTTGACAGAGTCTTCGTGGCAACGTGAACAGAGCCAGATTAATATTGTTACGTGCAAACACAAACACCCAGAGAGCTTCATGGCTTTGAACAAACACAAGAGTGATTCTGTTGCTCCAATATTGTGTTGGCAGCAATTGAATACCCATTAAATGATGTTTTGAAAATGAATCCATTTATAATTATCCTCGTGCAGATAAATAGCATGAAATCAAGGCCCATTGAGAGCAAGGACAGAAGATTTCTTGGGAGTCATCGTTTCTGAATTTTAATATTCAGGAAACTTTGTGAGTAATCAACCTGAAAGTGCAAAAACAACAAACACTCGTGGATTCAGCACAACCCTTGCTCCCTGCTGCTCTCATCACCCCCAAATTTGTGGCCCCTAAATTCCCAGAGTCCCAGTGGACCCTCTTCTTTCGTCCAGAATTTACATGAAGTTGCTGCACATATTTAAACCTAGAGGGCCTAAAAAAGTTTGAAATGCTGCAAAAAGAGCAGGGGGCAAACGACAGAGTCATCCCAGCATGACGTACAGATGTGGATATTATTTCACGTTCCTATTTTGTAGTGCTCACAATAAAGCAAAGACTTAAGTCCCCATTTCCTCCTGCACTCAGAGTTCCTGTATTTATAAAGCTACTAATTAAGGGTGTCATGGTTCTCTGGGAAACATTTTCAGGGCTGAGAATACTGAATCTTTGAAATAAAAACCACCAATTCGAAGCCTTTTTATGGTAAAACAAGTGGGGTTTAATTTACAATCCCACCACTATCCACACTTACACCACAACTCTTTATGTTCATGTTTTGCTACAAACTTGACTTATCTACTCCCAGAACAGGCAGCAGAAGTGCCACATGTGGGTGTAGGAAGTTGACTGCACCCTCATGGGTTGGGATGTGCAGGGGAGAAGGGGACAGAAGACCAAAGTAACCTGAAAACCAGCTGGGAAAAGTTCCAGGAGGGCTGGCAGGGGCTTTTCCCTGCGGATGGGCTGCTCCTTGACACCCACTCAGGCACCCCCGTGCGGCCTCCTCAGCAGCTCAGGAGAGGAAAATCCAATGCTCCTGGGGGAAAACAGGGGGACCAGGCACCCACTGCACACACAGGCAGGACAGAGGCCATGGGGAGCATTGACTTAACATCCTGCCAGCAGCAAATTCACTGGGATGGGGACAGAGGGACCCAAGCCAGCACTGTCCCCCATCTCAGCCCTCTGGTCCAGGCTCAGCATCACTTCTTAACTCCCAGCTCCTCTTGTCCTCACTATTTTCTCCTCATTCCTTGCTGCCACATGGTGTTTTCCCCTCTCTTAACCCCATTTTCCCCTTTCTTAACTGTGTTTTCTCCTCTCTTAACCCCATTTTCCTGAGGCACCGTGGGGCTGGCTGAGGGCTGGGATGTTCCCAGTGCTGGAGCCTGTGGATCCCTCAGTGCAGGGCAGCTTCCACCTCTCCTGACAGAGACCCCTTAGGCCCTGCCTGGGCACTGACACTCTGCAACTTGAAATAAGAGACTTTAACCAATTAATCCCTGCTTAGACAATGGTCCCATTAGTGGAAATAGCCAGGCACTGTCCTGGCTGGTCATGGGGTGGCCTGTGATGGAAATCTCCCAGGTTTCTGCTGCCCAAACAGGAAAAAGTCCTGTGCTCCCAGATGCAGCCGAGAGGAGCAGCTCTGGAGACATCAGACATGTAGAACCCCAGAAAAGTTTGAGCTGGAAGGGACATTAAGGGTCACCTAATTCCACCCCCCTGCCACGGGCAGGGACACCTCCCACTGTCCCAGGCTGCTCCAAGCCCCAATGTCCAGCCTGGCCTTGGACACTGCCAGGGACCCAGGGGCAGCCCCAGCTGCTCTGGGCACCCTGTGCCAGGGCCTGCCCACCCTCCCAGGGAGCAATTCCTTCCCAATATCCCATCCAGCCCTGCCCTCTGGCACTGGAAAGCCATTCCCTGTGTCCTGTCCCTCCATGCCTTGTCCCCAGTCCCTCTCCAGCTCTCCTGGAGCCCCTTTAGGCCCTGCAAGGGGCTCTGAGCTCTCCCTGGAGCCTTCTCTTCTCCAGGGGAGCACCCCCAGCTCCCCCAGCCTGCATTCAGAGCAGAGGGGCTCCAGCCCCTCCATGGCCTCCTCTGGACTCACTCCAACAGATCCATGTATTTCTTGCGTTGGGAATCCCAGAGATGGAAACTTTACTGCAGATGATGTCCCATATGAAAACAAAAAACCAAACCAACTTATATTTAACACTATTAAATACTGTAAAAATGCTGTCCCACCCAGGAGCTGACAGACACCCTGGAGCTGCTGGCACAGCTCCCACCTGCCCGTTCTGACAGGGTGCCAATAAATAGTGGCCAACATAAAAAGGCTCCAGCACTGCAAAGCACATTATTAAGTGATAACAAAGGAGACAGCTGCAAAAATGACACATCAGTAAACACCAGAACTCCAATTCCATGCTCTAACAGTAAAAGTCAAAAGCTAAAGTCTTGCATTTGATGGATTACACCCAGAAAAACTGACTGCAGATGTGCAGAGCTTCAGGACACACACGTTTCCATTTTATCTGTTTTCTTTCATGCAACACAAATGATACTAGAAAAGAACACAGGGGAAAAAAATCCTCTCCACTCCTTCATGCCAGAGCTCCAGGAGTGTTTGGACACCGCTCTCAGGGATGCCCAGGGTGCGACTGTTGAGGTGTCTTGGCAGGGCCAGGGGTTGGACTGGATGATCCTGGTGGGTCCCTCCCAGCTCAGGATATTCTGTGATTCTGTAATTTCCAGCCTGATCTCCTGATCTCACGTTAGAGATTCCTGCAGCCTTTAGAAAAACTCAGATGAGCTCTTAACTTGATACTTCAAATCCATTTCCAATCACGTGGGAGAGGCCCTCAGCATTCCAAGCCACACAAAATTTGTACACAGAGATCTCAGCATGGTGCTGATTTTAACTCTGGTATTTCCCATCAGCCAGCCATAATACATTTTCCCACAGTTTGTGAGGGATTTCTGAGACACTGCTGTCACTTCCTTCTTGGAAAAACAAGGAGGAACTCCATTCCCCTAATAAAATGCAACTTTAGCCTGGAGCAAAGGAGTTTCAGGGGGGACCTTGTGGCTCTGCACAAGTCCCTGACAGGAGGGGGCAGCCGGGGGGGTCGGGCTCTGCTGCCAGGGAACAGGGACAGGACAAGGGGAAACGGCCTCAGGCTGGGCCAAGGGAGGCTCAGGTTGGATATTGGGAAAAATTCCTTTACTGAAAGAGTGGAAATTTGTTTCTCCATAGGAACCTTTGGCATCTCCTAGGGAAAGGGCCTGAAGTTGTGCATCAAAGGGTTTAACCACACTGAGTGTTTTTTACCTCATGCAAAACAAAACATTAGGAATTGCAAAGAAACAATTCCAGGAGTGTCGGCAACAGCCTGAGGATAATCATCTCCGTGGGAACTCAATCCAGTGGAAAAGAACCATGATGATAAGAAACAAGGAAGATTCCAAAGAGAACGCAATTAAACAAATAGAGAGGAGATGCACACAATAAATCTTCTTCTTCCACAGTCTACAGCTGTAACGCTTAAAAACTTCCTTCAGTGTGATTAATGGCTATTAGAAGTCAAAATGCAGACAGGAACGTTCAGCTCTTCCATAAAACATTTGGAAAATAAATTTCCCTATTATTGCCTATTTACAAAGTTAAAAATGAACGTTTTTTTCAGAGTGGCCCCAAAGAGCAGAGCAAAGCGAGATTTACAGTTAATCATCCTGAGCTAACGCTCTTTTGATGATGTCTACCTGCAGAGATTAATTATTTTGATACCACAAGGAAAAAGACAGGAATAATTACACCACAAGAAATGAAAATTCAGCACAAGTTCTAATTCTCAACAGCCCAAACCCAAAGTTTTGAGATGACTGAAGTTCAAGAAGAGCACTTATTTGCAAAGGATTCCCATCTCTGCCAAATTAAGGGAGAGAAAAAAAAAGCCCCAAAGCCAATAAACAAACCAATCCTAAAATTTTGGGTTTGCAAGCAGCTCTAAGGTTATGTACATTTAATAAATACTGACTTCAACAGTGTTCCAGGGACTCCAACTCCACTTCCAAACAGAACCTATTATTAAATGCCCCTGACCTTCCCTGTAGGACTCAGGAAAGTGAAAAACTAAGACCAAAGAAAGTCAGTTTGATAAAGCCCAGGCAATGCAGAACTGGAGCTGCATTTAGCTCAGATAAAAATGATGCAGATAAGTTGTGTTTAACACAAAACACAGACACCACCACTGGGCCTCAGCAGTACAAGATTTTACTTCCTAATCCCTGTATTAGGCTCCATAAATTCAAACCCCTTGTGGCAACGCTACAGATTTGCCTGTGGAATATTAACTGAGCTGCGTAATTCTTGAGAATTTTAACCCAGCTGCAGAACTTTGGTTTAATACAGCAATTACTCAAATCTTCAAGCTACCAATACAGTCAAATTTAGCCCCAGGCTAATGTCACTGTCAGGAGTTTTTCCTAACTGAATAACGATGGGATATTTTCATGTAAATAAAAATACCTCACACAAAAACCCCAAGAGAATAACTCTGCAGAGGATTTCTCATTATCATAAAAATGGTGACATCAACCTTCACTTGTTTTCACTTCCATGAGGAGACTCCTAATGCTTTGGAGACAGTTGGAGTTGGCTGAGATACTTGGACTTGTAAAAGCCTTAGGAAGGGAAAAGGAAAACTCGCTCCTAAACGGTGGGGAAACAGAAACTGTTTTCAACTAAGACTTGAAAAAAATCAGTTTCATTTGTAACTTCATACGAATTCCAGCACTGCCACTCCCAGCTAAGCCACCTCATCCAGCAAACCTTCCAGCCTCCATCAACCCTAACGAGGACAAGCCCAGGTCCATGAGACACGTCCATACTTTTAACAGAAGAAGTAAAATCCTGAAAAAAAGTATTTCCTCAATAAACATGTAATGATGATTTTGATTCTTAGCTGCAAAAGCCACATTTTCAAACCACTCACATGAATTTCTCTGCACATTTTAATTTGGGATCACCTTCACCCAAGGGTCTTCTATAGGTACAAGTGTGGGAATGATGGAAGGAAACACTTAAATCCCTAAGAATCATTGGACAATGGGCAGAATATTCCACAGATGCTCTTTATGTCTTGAGATGTCTCCGGGTTCTGAGGGTCCAGATGAAGATGTCTGAAGCAGTAGAGTGAGAAATTATGGCACAAGATGCTGGAAAAAAAGGCTACAAAACACCTGGAGTAAGGAAGGAAAGGAGGGACCAGCATATCCATGTCCATGAGCAACTGGGAAAGGCAAAATTGGTCTGGAGCTGCTCCATACAGGATTCTACAGGTAACTCATCAGGCAAGCACCGCTGCATTTTTCCCAGTCCTTGTGCTTTTCCTCGAGCATCTGCCAGGGCACTGGCAAAGGAAACACCCTGAATTAGGGGAGCTTTTAGTCTAACTCAGGACAGAGCGATCCCAATCAAGCATAAAAATCAAGATACTAATATCCTTTTGGTATAAAGCTAAACAGACACTACTCTACCACATCCATCTCATTCTAAGCCTTCTGGAAAAATCCAGGCTTACTTTTAAACCACGTCTTTTTCTGTGCAAATGGAAACCACGTGTGAACCCGGGATTTATGGTGCTATTTGCAACTACCCTCAGCTTCTCTGCTGCAGCTTTTCTATTGATGACAAACTCATCTTAATATGCTGGGGACAGTTTGAATATAAAGACAACTGGACGTAAAAACCATCCCATTGCTCCAAAGTGTAATAAAATCTACTTCTCCTTGGAGTTGTTTCATGTTCCTTAGGTAAGAGAAATTTCTGTACTTTTTGGTTTACAAGCAACCTGAGAACAGAAGTGAAAATTAACCATGAACCTTTCATCCCAGTGCATTCCTATTGCTAAATTCACCAGAGGCAGCACCAATTATGAGCAGAATAAACGAGCATTAAAACATTTAATCACTCATTAAAACCTTTGAGAGAGTCTAAGACGTTTTGTGAATTATTTTTTTTGTTAATTAATTAATGAGAGCATGAACTCACTGGGTGCTGCTCAAGGGCACAGTGGTGCCATGTCAGATGTTATCCATGGAAAAGAGATAAAATGAAAGGAAGAAATTAATTAAATCAGCATGCAGCTGGTGGAAAGAGGAACAGTGCATTTTGCCCAGCAATAATTCCAATAAATGCTCGGTGTCCTCAGAACGTTGCTCAATTTCTGAACACAAATAATTGGGAGTGGTGCATTTCGCACTCTGCCTTCGGGACTTCTCCCTAATCAGGGAAAATCCTTGCTTTCTTAGCACTGCCACACTCCCAGCCTTCAGTTTTACTGCAGAAATGATGCAGGTTTTGGAAGTGATCTGGGCCCTGCAGCAAAACCCACACAAGCACTTCAGACTGGTGTTGATGCTGCCTTTACTCCAGACCAGAAACATTCCTGCACTGGCTCTGTAAAACCAGAGAAATTCCATTGCCACATAAAGGCCAGTTTGAAAGCCACGTGCAAGCCCATGGAGCTTTCCTGGTGCTCCCAAATTCCAGTGGGAAGTCACATGGGCACCTGGGTTGCCAAAACTTTGTCTGAAGGGAAATGTTTTTAATTTAAAACCAGGAAGTTTGAAAAAGCTGTTTATCCTTATCTCAGTTGCAGGTCCAACATAACGTGTGGACCTGGGGGGTTTTTCCTCCACGCTTTTGGGTTAATTAGGCCCCAACTCATCAATGTCCCACCCTTTTCCCCCGGCAATGAGCTGTCCTGCACATGTGTGGTCACGGAGAGCATACACAACACAAGGACACATTGAAAAGCTGAATCTCCAAAACACAACAAAATAGGAAATTTCTTCAAATCAATTCTATTAAAATCAAAGCAGTCGTGCTCTTTCACAAACCCTCACCCCTCAAACCAAACCCCACCAGGCTGCATATTTAACATAATTTGTTTTTTAAACATAACTCTACTTCTTTCCAACTTCACCTGCACAAAACTGACCCGCCTTTCCATGTTCCACATATTTTCAGCCTACATATTTCCATTAGTTCATGTAAGTCCCTGTTTCTACTCATTACTAAAGCCCTGAGATGCTAACCCTGAAAACACAGATTTTTTGTATTGCTTATTGGCAGATTGTTCTGTCCTTAACTGGGCGAAAATGAAAAGATGAATGAAAAACTTCACTGGAAAGTGAAATGAAGCTGTGCCAGCTCAAGAAAGAAATGATTTTTTTTTCCTTCAAACAACACAGTGAAGTCCAATCCACAGCTCTCTATTCCAAAAAAATAGAACATAATAAATAATATAAAATAAAATAATTCATTTCACAGGAATCACTTAATACAGAGCAACAGCAATCTGCACTTTGCCAAGATTCAATAGTGCTAATAAACTTTTTAAACTGTTTTTTTAACTTTCTTTTCTTCATGCATACATTTGTTTTACTTCCAGGTTTGTTGTTAAAAGTGCTTTAATTTAACAGAAATCAATGCTCCTTTCATGAAGACACTGCTTAAGATTTGGGTGTTTTCTGCAATATTCCTGGTGAAGAATGTGCTGGTCCTTGTATTCCTTACAGAAAAGCAGGATTCGATTCCGACAACTGAACCCTGCTGGAGTGATGAGCTTTTCTGGAGAGGCACAAATACCAGGGATTGAAAACAACCGGATTTTTGGGGTTTTCAAAGGAGAGGCACTAGAAGCTGGAATTTACAGCGACCCCCCCCAAAGGAGAAGGAGGAGAATCAGGCAGCTCTGACCTCGTTGACGGCCACGTGGTAGCGCTGCTGCTGGAACTGCGGGGAGTTGTCGTTGCGGTCCCGCACCACGATCCGCACCTCGTGGTTGATGACGGTGCCGACCTTCTTGTTCACACACTGCACCTGCACCACGATGGACTGGATGGACACTGGCGGCTGCAAGGGCAAAGGGGTTGTGACAAAGGGACCCAGAAAATGCCTCTTGTTTGAGCCTTTGGCTCATCGTTATTGGAATTCATCGGATCCCAGAGTTTGGGTTGCAAGGGACATTAAGAGTCACCTAATTCCACTCCTGCCATGGGCAGGGACACCTTCCACTGTCCCAGGCTGCTCCAAGCCCCAATGTCCAGCCTGGCCTTGGACACTGCCAGGGATCCAGGGGCAGGCCCAGCTGCTCTGGGCACCCTGTGCCAGGGCCTGCCCACCCTCCCAGGGAACAATTCGTGCCCAATATCCCATCCATCCCTGCCCTCTGGCACTGGGAAGCCATTCCCTGTGTCCTGTCCCTCCAGCCCTTGTCCCCAGTCCCTCTCCAGCTCTCCTGGAGCCCCTTTAGGCCCTGCAAGGGGCTCTGAGCTCTCCCTGGAGCCTTCTCCTCTCCAGGTGAGTACCCCCAGCTCTCCCAGCCTGGATTCAGAGCAGAGGGGCTCCAGCCCTGGGAGCATCTCCGCAGCCTCCTCAGGACTCATCCCAAAGCTCTTGTTTCTTTCTTGTCTTGAATTAAAAGGTCAAGTCCAAAATAAATCACATTTGCTACCACTTACATTTGTAAATAATTCAGAAACAACTTTCAGTGCAGACAATCCTGTTGTTCTCACTGCAGTGAACACAGCAATGCTCAAAGAAAAATAACTCCCAAACTGATGAATGGACAAAGAAATTCAGGCTGGAATGGCTTTTAGTGCCCATCTGAGTACAATCCAAGAGTTTTTAGGCTGCCTTTAATAAGCTGCAGCTACTACTGAGTATATCTGGATTTACTAACCAAGCCCAAGAGTAATATAATTATTTGAAATGACAGCTATTTGATAAATATTTGATATTCTGGATTTACGAAAATATGGAAATAAGCAATGGCACAAATTGTTTGTGAAACGAGGAACAAACCATCCCAGCACCTTTCAGCAGCTCCCTGGACCTTCAGTTCTGATTTATCACTGGTCTTTCTTCCTAAGTACTTAAAGTTTTGCAAGAAAAGTCTGGAATTTTCCTTTTATCTGATTTTATTTGGAAAACACACTGCCATTCCTAGTAACAATCAATGGAATCTAGGAAGATTTGCTGTCAAGGAAGGCCATAAATAAAAACAGGACAGGATCAGGCTGACTGAATCAGCAGGGAAAGAAAAATGAGAAGAGTATCCAGATATATGGAATGTGATCATTTGGGAATCAGAAACTCCAATTTTTGTTCTGTAATAAAAAATTGAATCTAAAGGTTCAACTTAATGAAACTCCCAATTTCATTGGTTGGTGCTGTAAAGTTTCACACGGATTGAAGTTGTTGAAAGATGAGGAAAATAGGTAGGGGTTTTTTGTTAACAAAAGAGACCCCCTCCCACTGAATGGTTCTGTGGTGCTGGGCTAGCACAGCCCTGGTTCTGAAGGCTGGAAATATCCTTTAGGAGAATCCATAAGGCTGGAAAAGACTTCCAAGACCATGGAGCCAGCACTAACCCATGTCCCCAAAAGAGCCCTACAAAGGAAGCCCATGACACACATTTCATATTTTTATTCGGTCCCTGGGGGCTTTGAGGGTTGCTCTCCTTTTCTTTGGGTTGTGAGTGACAGCAATTCCCTGAGGCCAGGCGAGAGAGGCACAGGGGGCATTATGCCCAAAATCAAAACCACTTTAGAGCCCAGATTTTCTTCTCATAGCCCACCAAACTTAAACAGCCACAGATGGATGATTTGACACAGCATTAGGGATAACAAGAGTTCCAGTTCATAGTGAAAAATGAGGAAGCACTACCTTAAATACCAATGTAAACACATTATTACCTGTATTTAATTAAGAAATGTATACACTTCCCTTGTTTCCTGGGGACTTGGGTCTACTTCTGGCAAAGAACATCCCTGTAAAGTGTCTGGGAATGCACAATAATGGGAATTGGTTTAGACTGTGACTAATATTGAAACTCAAATAATCTGACAAGGTTCTTTGGGTAAAGCATAGACTTCGATTCACATCAAGGTGACAACAAATTGTCAATAAATGTCTTTGAAAAGAAGAATTAGCATTGATCCAACAGGGATTTTGGTTCCTAACTCCCTGTGGATGGGTGTGGGGTGATAAGGATGGACACTGCATGTCTTAAGAGTGGTTCTCCAGCCTTGCCTCCCATTCCAGGCTCTAATTTTTTGCTCTGGCTTAAATCAAACCTGAGAGGCCAAAGGTACTCCAGCAGCTGCTGACTGGCATGGGAGGAAGTGCCAACTCTTTCCCAGGAAGTCTTCTGCCACCATGACCACTCTGCCAAGCTTTGTGCTTTGCATGGGAAAACAGTTTGTGAATTAAAATGAAATTAAGAACAACCGAATTCAATCAGTGCCTTTCACCAGCAAATGAGAAATGAGGAGAAATTTGCATGTTGTTTTTGGTACTTATGAATTTCTCTCAAAACACATGGAGAAGACAAATTAATCAATCAAGCTAATACAAAACAAACTCCCCTGCACTCCAAGGCGAACCCCTGAATTTTACAGCCTTCTTGCCATATTGACTAAAGCACTTGGAAGTCAATTTTACTTTCAGGTTCTGTTGCAAGGTTGCAACACTGTGAGAAAATAGAGTGTTTTCTCTTCAATGAAATTAGCCTAGATGAGAACACTCCTATTTATTTTGTGCTTTTCATCTTTCTTTTTATAAAAATCGAACTTACCCCGACAATATTTCCTCAACGCCATTAGGAACGAGCACAGCAAAGGAATTTTAGGCTGCCTTAAAAAAAGAATCTGAAGCAGCACATTCTCAATGGAATGTGTCAAGTTTTGTGTGAATTGTGGCAGTCACGACTCCTTTGCCCTCTCTCACATCTCATCATTCGGTGTACACAGGGAAAGCAGGCTGCTAATAAATGTCACAGGGCACGGGGTGAGCAGCACTTCTTCCAGTCAGCAAACCAGAATCAAAATTTCATTCAACAAACGAGTCAAGTTAGGTCGCATATAAAACCCTCACATCAATTTGTTTGGTCTTTGTTGCTGTGTTCATCCACAATAATATTTGAAACTACAGTCAAGTTCCTGTGTGCTCCCAAAAAATCCTAAAAGAGGCTCAGATTAACTCTGTTCACATCCATCTGGGGACAAGACAGATGCAGGAATTCTATTCCAGCAGGACTTGTGTGTATGGTTAATTAGAAATGAATGTCTCTGGGGAGAAAACCAAGCCCAAACTTACATCTCTGTCCAGCACCCGGCCGGTGCTGTTCAGGTACAAGGTCTGCTTGATGGGGTCCAGGATCACCCAGTAATCCACATTGTCCTTCAGGGAGAGCTCGATGGTGGGGTCAGGCCCTCCTGCTGTCCCTTTGATCAGCATGTTGTCAACCAGGATAGTGCCTGCAACGACATTAAACACCCCGGGGAGGAATTTATAGGGAATCCACATTTTTATGTATTTTTGTAACCACTGCAACACTGAAAATGCTGGTTTCTACCTCAGCTTTGTGGTGTTTTACGTTTTGAGTGATGTTTAAAGAGCCTGAACCTTATTATCTGTAATGAAAAACTGCCTCTGACACCACAGCTGTTTCAGACAATGCCAGAAGAAGCACTTGCAATGCACAATGATTTGACAATGAGAACCATCACATCCAGCTATCTCCTTAATAAGATGAGCTTTTTCTTCATTGAGCAATCATCTCCCAATCTCACCTTGAACAAATGAAAGCACAGAAATAACAACCAAACCAGGAATAAATTTTCTGCAGTGAGAGCGACACATCAAGGTGATGATGGGGAGAAAAAAGCAGAGTTACATAAAGCTCTCCAGGAAAAAAGAGGCTTTCTACCTGGAGCTGCTCTGCAACAGAAACTGAATTGCAGCACAAGGATGTGAAGACTACAGCCACAAGACAAAGAGGGTACTGAGAGGAGCAGCCAGCTCTCAACGTGGGTCTTTTCATGGAATCACAGGATCCCAGAATGGTTTGGGTTGGAAAGGACCTTCAAGATCCAAAATTCCACCCCCTGAAATGGGCAGGGATGCCTTCCACTGTCCCAGGCTGCTCCAAGCCCTGTCCAACCTGGCCTTGGACACTGCCAGGGATCCAGGGGCAGCCACAGCTTCTCTGGGCCCCCTGTGCCAGGGTGTCACCACCGCCACAGCAAAGAATTCCTTCCATGTATGTAACCTAAATTTTCCTTCTTTCAGTCTGAACCCATTCATTCCCCCTTGTCCTGTCCCTCCAGTTCCTGCTGCAGGGTCCCTCTCCAGTTTCCCTGTATCCCTTCAGACCCTGGAAGGAGCTGTGAGCTCTCCACACAACCTTCTCCTCTCCCAGCTGAGCAGCCCCAGCTCTCCCAGCCTGGCTCCAGAGGGGAGGTGCTCCAGTCCCCTCAGCAACTCTATGGCCTCCTCTGGACCTGCTCCAAGAATTCCATGTCCTTCTTATGCAGAACAGTGCACGGAATTCCAGGTGGGGTCTCATGAGAGACCACCTTGTCCCATCCTGCCAGTCAAGCCTTGCTTTTAGCAGTCAGCTCACTGCCCCCACAATGTGCCAAATTTCCTGTGGAAAACACTCCCAACTCACTTCCCAAATGTCAAGCATTACAAACCACCCTGAGTGTTGCCCTCCAGTGCCTCAGATTTGCATGCACAGCATTTATAACCACTCCTCTGAAATTTCATTTCCCTGCAAAATTAACACTCCCCAGTTTGCTTCGCACCGAAATACGAAAAGGAATCATCTTTGTGGAAGTTCACCAGCAGTTAGGAAGAAAACCTGTGAACGTCAGTAGCTGAAGAACATTTAAATTAGGTTAAAATATTTATCATGTAACCTCCTGTTATTAAGGGCCCAAATAATTTATTCCAAAGTGTAGCATGAAGTTTCTTTACACCTTCACTTTATAACAGCGACTCTGTATAAAAATATTCATCCAAGAGGAGTGGGCCCAAGATGGGCCAATGCTTCTTTGGCTAAAACAGTAAAATAATCACTGATCTTAACCCCAGCAAACTGGTTTGAAGTCCTGTGGGGGAAAACACCACAGTAAGGTCTTTTCAATCATTTATTTTGAAACTACTTTTTTCTGACACAACGGAGATGAAAGGAAAAAGAATTGCCAAATATCTGGGAATAAAACTGCCAAACTTTGCACCAAAGACTGGTTTCAAGTTCAAGGAGCAACAACTTTTTTGCCACGTGAGAAACATTGTTTTTATCCAGGTGTTTTATGGCTCTTGTCACAATTTCCTGGTCAATAACATCTGTACAGTTGTACTCTGGCCCACGAGCTTGGCCTGGCAGCTTTTGGGAGACCAGGACCGGTTTTAACACAAAGAGGATTTCACCAGGAAAACTCAGCTCATTTCCAACCCCGCGACACTTCCAAGTGTTCATGTCTACTCAACAATTCCTCTCAAATCTATAAAATCCACCAGCCCTCGTTACTGGGCCTCAATGATGATGCAAAGAAGGGCTGGTAATCCAAGTTCACTTATAAAAATATCTAAGCAACTTTAAAATCTGTGATGATGAATTTCATAGTCTGTAGTCAACCACCATCACTTCACTGACCCCACTGCTTTGATTCTGCATCTTGTTGGACTCTGCTCTGCTTCACTCTCTGCTTGGTTTCACGAAGCACTTCTGTTTGCTTTGGTTTGATCCAGGGATTCTTTTCTTCTTAAAAATGGGCTGGGTTTTCCTCAGATATTCATGAGGCACCCGTACTCTCTCTCTGAGGGACAGCAGTTTGCAAATCAGCCTTTTAGTAGCCATCCTTAAAGTCTTATTTTTCTAGTTTAAGAAGTCTCTGATATTTCAGAGGCCTTTCCCTTTCCCCCTTACATATCTGTAATTCCTTCCTGCCTCTCTCCTTGGCCTAAAATGCCAGGGAGGGAACCTCCAAATGATAAATCTGATGTGTCTGTGTCACCAGTTTGTCCATAAAAGACAGCACTAAAGCAAACCTGTCCCATGATATTTGTAACTCACTGATAAAATGAGTTTACAGAAAATCTGCTTTGCAATTTTCTTGCACAAGAAAAAACTCAATCACAGAATCCCAGGATCCCTGAGGCTGGAAAAGCCCTCCCAGCCCATGGAGTCCAAGCTGTGCCCGATGCCCACCTTGTCCCCAGCCCAGAGCACTGAGTGCCACCTCCAGCCCTTCCTTGGACACCTCCAGGCATGGGCACTCCAAAGCTCCCTGGGCAGCCCCTGCCAAGGCCTGAGCACCCTTTCCATGCAGAAATTCCTGCTGCTGTCCAAGCTGAGCCTGCCCTGGCCCAGCCTGAGGCCGTTTCCCCTTGTCCTGTCCCTGTTCCCTGGCAGCAGAGCCCGACCCCCCCGGCTGCCCCCTCCTGTCAGGGACTTGTGCAGAGCCACAAGGTCCCCCCTGAGCCTCCTTTGCTCCAGGCTCAGCCCCTTTCCCAGCTCCCTCAGCCGCTCCTGGGGTTCCAGCCCCTTCCCAGCTCCGTTCCCTGCCCTGGACACGCTCCAGCCCCTCCAGGGCTCTCTGGCCAGGAGGGCCCAGAACTGGACACAGCCCTGAGGTCCCTCAGCAGGGCCAGCACAGGGGATGGGCCCTGCCCTGGGCCTGCACTTCTGTCCTCTGTGCACAGGCCATTGGAAAGGACACCCAGGACTATCATTAGGGATAGTTTTCCTGGCTAATTAAAAGCAAAACCAAAAAAAAAGATGGGCAAAAGATTGCCCATCACCACAAGCAGATTTTAAGAACAGCTTTTCATCTTCCATGGAGACCACACAATTTGGCTGCTTTTCCACTGCCCTGAAGCCTGATTGATGACTGAGGCACCTTGTGGAATGACCATACAGTTTTCCAGGGAATTAGTACAGGATAAGCTCCAAGGAAGCTGTTGGCTAAAAAAGCAAGAAAACCAGGCAGAACCCAATAGGCTGGACAAGAGAGGAAAGCTCTTTTTATTGTCAGAGGTAACAGCATTTTTCTGAGCTTGTTGCAATTATTCAAAAACGGCTGCAAAAGGGGACAAGAAAGCCAAAAACTACAAAGTGCTTTAAGCATTTTAACAATTGTCCTACACCAGACTGTTTCCCTGAGAGGAATCCAGGAGCTGGAAATCTTCATTAGGCTGAAATAAAAGGGAAGGTTTTGATTTTACAGCCCAGTCTCAGGTGAACATTCTAAGGGGAGGGCACCAGACTCAGGTGCAAAAGCCACGAAATGTAGGATTTGCTGGTCATGCTCTGCTAAAGACAGGAGCCTGGCAGTGCTCAGTGAGGAGTCACTTCCTGAATGATTTTGACACATCCTGGGATTATTATAGTTGGATGTTTTGGCAGAGCCCTTTTCTAAAGTGTGAGGGAATTATGACTGCTCTGGGAATAAACCTTATTGAATCATGAAGTGGTTTGGGTTGGAAGGGACCAATGTCACCGAAAAGTCTCTAAACATCAAATGAGGCTTTTCTCTGCATTTAGATCTATTCTTGCAACACAGGAATGTACTTATGGGATTGGGCTGTGGCCTGTGAAGTCTTTAGATATCCAGAAATACTCTGCATTCCAAGTGGAAAAGCAAAATGAATCTGCAGGAGATGGGAGAACTGAGGTTCCCCCTCCAGGGGATCATTTTCTCAATTTCAGTCTTCAAAAACTTCTCCTTCTGGGAATATTTTCTGTTTTCCTTAACATTTCCAAACACTTTTGAACATGTTCTAACTCTGAATGATACAGAAGATAAATGCAACCCTTCTCTCCAAAACCTGTTTACACTGAATTGCTACTCAAAATCCAAGCTCTGTAAAACATAATTTACAAAGGATTGCTTTTAGGATGAAAAAATTGCATCCTTCTTCATAATTAAAACAAAATATGCAAATTCCTGTCCAAGATCAGCCCAAAGACCCACCTAACCTGGTGTCCTGGGTGCTCAGGACAGATCCAGACCTCAAATTGAATTCTATCTCCCTCCTCCGCATGCTCCTTGGCTCCAGAATAACCTTGTCCGTCCTCTTACTGGTTTTACAGGTGAAAAAAAGGTATGTTTGAGGCATTTAAAAACCTCACAGGCTCTTCTTCAAGAGGTTTTGAAAGCTCACACACTGAGAAGGCAGCAACATTAACCCTGCTCATCTACCCAGCAGGCTGCTGATGAAGCCTTACAGACCTCTTGGTACAATAAGGTGCAGCAGATGACAAAAACGAAATGGATAAAAATTGATCAGTTGGAAGATGCTCAACATTGGTATCGATTGGTCGAGTCCCTGGCAACCCCACAAGAGAAAAACATCCCCTGAAATAAAATTTTGAAAAAGGGTTTCTCTTTTGGTTTTTAGTTTAGCCAATGGGACCAGAAACAGATTGATAGGGTTGACATAAGATTGTCCATTACCTACACAAAAACCTGCTGGCTCTTGATAAAAAACATTCCCAGGTCGGTGCTCTCATACCAGATACAAAAACCGGCCATGAACAAAACTGGTACTTTTTTAAAGCATCCCACACAAAATGGGAAGGCTCTCAAGAAAAAAAAATACACAAGCTAAAATTTCTGGGAGTATTTCAAGAAGAAAATATTCCTCTTTGTACCAGACAGCAAAGAAGTGATAAAAATGCACATCCTACAGTCAGTGGTGAGATAAAACCTCCCCAGGCTATTCCAGCCTTCCTTTTGTTTCTTGTCTCCCTTCCCAGAAGACCTTGGCAACAGCAGCTCTTGAAGGTGATTTAGGATTTTCAGGACACAACAATAGCAAGGTTCTGTATAAACAGGCCCAATGCAACCGCTCTGAGTCAGGCTTTCCAGGGAGGGAGTTTCAGGAATTATGGAAACTTCCTGCAGTGCCACAGCCGTTGGTCAAGTCAGCTTGACCACCCACAGGGTGCTGGGCACTGCCCAGGCTCCCCAGGGAATGGGCACGGCCCCGAGGCTGCCAGAGCTGCAGGAGCGTTTGGACAGTGCTCTGGCTGGGATTGTTGGCATGTCCTGGGCAGGGCCAAGTGTTGGATTGGATGATCCTTGTGGGATCTTCCAAATCAGTCTATTTGACTGATTTGGAAGCACATCAGCAAAAGCAAGCTTCCTGTGAATTTTTCCTGTACATGGGAAAACTCCTTTGTGGAGAAAAGAAAACCAGCATCATCCCTGAATGATCCTAGGGAATGATCCCAGGGAATGATCCCAGGAGTCATCCCTGCATTTCATCAAGGTCAGCCAATGAGGGAAAATGCTTTCAGAATGCCTCAAGTCCAAGTGAAGAAGGAAAATGTTGCTGTGCAGCAAAACTAGGAGCAAACCCAGGTTTGTGTCCTCATCTAAAAGCAATGCAAATAACCACCCAAACTGGTCAGAGACTGGAAAGGGCTCTGAGATGGTAGCCCTGGATTCAGGCACTGGGATAAGAGCCAAACATCCAGGTCCTCATGAAAATCCGGGAAAAACCACGAGACCCTAAAAAGAGGGGACCTTCAGCACTGGATGTCTTCAGGCACCAGACAAAACCTCCTTGGAAGAGGAAAACATCTTCTTCTTGGATCCAGCTGAATGGACGGATGGGTCTTTATGGTCCTGTTATTTTAAGACAGAGCAGAAACCTCAGCAAGTTTTACTTCCATCCACATGGAATCATTAAGGTTGGAAAAGATCCTCAAGTCTACCCTTTAACCAACATATTATGGAATACTGGGGAAGGAAACACTCAGAGATGAGGGAGAACCAGTACAGGGAAACCTTGGAGCACAAAGGAGCTCGGGATCATGAAACTTTACACAATTCCACCTTATGGGATGATGCTCACCCCAAAGCAAGGGATGGTTCTTGCCATAGCACCCAATTCTACAACCAGTTTTCACTCCTGAGAGTAATCTCCTCACACCTTCCCCTAATGACAACTCCAGAGTTTATTTTGGTACTTTGGGGAAAAAATATGTATATTAATGAAGTTTGTGCATATTCCCAGGCAGGGCTGAGCTCCTGGGAACACAAATCCTCTGATTATGTACACTGATTATGGAGCTTGGTACCTGCAACCAGAATGATTTGCACTTAAAAGGAGCCATGCTCCCAGGGATATCCAAGTCTTCCCATTTAAATATAGTATCACAAATTCCATCTCAGTTCTATTTCAGACCCGGTTGCTTTTATTAAGGGTATGTTAATAAATGTTGTATTTACTCTTTGTCTGCTAAATAGGTCCCAAGCCAAAGCAAACCCAATTTTATCCAGGTTTTTTTTGTCCATCTAACTGAAATCCGCTCAGCTCAAAAGCCCAAGCACTTTCCTTTAAATCTATGTTCACCTTTGCTAACTTTGGGATTCCTTTTCCCAAACTTTTCCTCAAATTCATGGGTTGAATGCACCGAAACCACAGCTCCAACCTGTCCTACTGAGTCCAAATGGGGCAGGTTTAAACCAGAAACTGCAACCCCCAGCATCTGCAAAATGTCCTTAAACGGGACAGAAATTCACACCCAGAGGTCTGTCATGGGTTAGCAAGCATAGGCTCGGAAGTGATGTTCTTGCAAAGGGGTGCTTACAGCTTCCTCTGTGACCTGACAGAACCTATCAGCTGGCCAGTTTAATATGAACAATTCTTTAAGCCACTTGAAGTTGTGACCACTTCTGTGATCCACACTTAAGAATAGAAACCCCGAGGCAGAGTCTCTGTCTCTTTTCCGGCGCTGGGACAGGTGGGTGCGGGCCCCAAGCAGGCCCGGCCCAGGCCCTGCTCAGACCAGGCCGGGCCAGGCCACAGCCATCCTGGAGCAGATGGATCCTGTTCCACCCATGGAAACCCCCCCACAGCCCTGCTGTGGGCAGCCAGAGCGGCCCGGCTCCCCCTCTCCAGTGCGGCCAAGATTCAGCTGAAGCTGCCCCACTGTCCAGCAAAGATCATGTGACCAACGGCGGTGACATTCCAGCTGCAAGGCCTAGGTGAGATTAACCCTTTTATTGCTGTGAAGAGCTGGAAACCTGAGGGAAGAGAGAGAGGAGATGCTTAAAGCTGAAATTCTGTTGTAAAGCTATGATATAGCAGAGTACCCGCTGTAATTTCATGAAGGCATGGGGGGTGGAGTGTTCAGCTCGTAAGCAAAAGCACCTGTGCTGAGATAGGCAGATGCTGAAGCAGCTGTAATTTAATGAGAAATTTGAGCAGGGAGAGATGGAAGCAATAAGGACTTTTGCTCCAAATGGAAAAGGAGAAGACCTCAGTTCCTAGAGATGAAGATGAGGAGGACCCTTTGCTCCCAGGGAAGGAGAAGGGCCTCTGTTTTTGTTTCTGAACGGCTCAACCTTAAAATTGTACCCCAAAAAACTTCAAGATTGGACCCTTGAAAGCAGTTGTGGGAAAAGCTGCAAGTCGTGGGAAGGGACTCGCATGCGAGCAGAGAACCAATCCGGGCGGCTGTCTCGTTGTGATAATGTGTTCATAGCATGGGCAAGAGAGACTCCTCTTCCTAAATGGACTGAACAAGGTTGTTATGGAAGTGGTAAACAGACTGAACATCTCAAGGGTTTCTTTTTACATTGTCAGTGGGAGAAGGGAGGAAGGTGGGGGGAGGAGAAGAGTTCTGAAGGTGTGGTATGATTTTTTTTTTTCTTCTTTTAGGTCTGTTAATAAACTTCTTTATATTCTTTCAAGTTTGGTGCCTGCTTTGCGTTTTTCCTAATTCTTATCTCACAGAAGATAAACAGTAATGAGTATTTTAGACCAAACCACTGCAGGTCAAAAAACACAGCTCCAAAAAACGTTGCTGCTGAAAACTGGAATGAACTCAGTGCCCACTGCAGTGATTTATTGTGGAGGCACCTGCAGAGCGGGTGTGATATCACTGGTGTCTGCAGTCCTTCCATTCCCTCCCGAGATCCCTGGTGGATGATTTTCCGATAGCGCTGTTTTTAAGGCACGGGGAATGTTCCCTGTCAGGTTTGACAAATGTGTAGCAACACAAACTGGTTTTCATCAGGGATCTGCCTCGTTTGGTGTGTTAGTGGTTGTTGGGAAGACAAGACCAAGCTCTTGGTGCCTACACACCCCAAAACCAGAGAGCAGCCCGAGCTGACACCAGTGGTGGCGTCTCCTCCAACCACCTCAAATGCCAAATGTGACCCAAAAATCCCCCAGGGTGAGCCCATGGCTGCTGAACTCTGGGACAAGGTGACCAGGGAAGGGCTGCAGGCTTGTAGGTTCCTCCTGCCAAATGGGAAAACCTGCAAATGCCCAAAACTTGGTGTAGGAGGAAAGAGAAAGTTGGAGAGATTAGTCTTTCTTGGCTCTTTCCCTACAGATAACCCCCAGGATTTTGGAAGATGGATGTGAGACAAAGGGCCTTTGGTGCCTCTTCCTTGATGGTCATTTATGCACAAGATACCCAAGAACTGGAGCCCCTGGCTGTTCTGTTTCTGGTTGTTCACATTTTTCTGAGGGCACCATATTTCCATTCCCCTTCAACAGAAAATGGAAAAATGCCTGATTTTCATCCTGATTCTAGGAAAATGACATCTTTGGAAATACAGATTTATGCCACTGAGGAGATGCCAAGCGTTCCTGGATTTGCCTCTCAGAATAGGAACCCGTATTTCAGAATTAACCTTAAATCCATCTCTGGGACTGAGGAATGGGGGGGACTCATGCTCTCAATACAAGCTTGATAATGAGGAGGCAGGAACTGTGAGTGGGGCACAGCCTTGGCTAGGGAAATTCTGATGGAAACTTTTATCCCAATGAATGTTTCTGCACAAAACCCACAGAGATGAAAATCCATCACACTTCCCTCACACCCCACATATCTGGGTAACCCCTTTTGGAGGCCCTGGGCATGCTTTGGGTTGTGTCAGATCCCAAATAAATACTTAAAACTGGTTTTGTAAACCTTGTTTGCTTTCCAATTCCTTTAGCCACTTCTCAAGCCAATCAACAACGAGGTTTATTTGCTCTCTATTTAGAAAAGTCTCATTTACACTTTAAACACACAAGGACTCCTAAATAATGAACCAGATCATGCAGTTTTTTGGGAACACCATGGTCAGCAGTGGCTGCTGAAAGTGTGAATTAAATGACTTGAATGTTTTCACCTTAATTTGGAGCCATCCTGGGGGCTGTTTGCAAACCATTTGGAGAGGACCAGCGGGAGCCTGCACTGCTCTGCTCTAAACCCTGAATTATTCAAATTATCACAGCCTGTTTAAACATTGCTTCTGGTTGTGCATAATTTTTTTTTATATTTCCTTGACATCGTCTGTGCACCACATGCAGCTGTTTTCTCCTTATAAAGGAAGCGAAAGAAGGACAATTTAGTGATGCTGTTCCAGCCTCTTTATCTACTCATGCTGGCTTTCCTGCAGGAAAGCGTCCTTGGGGAAAAAAATGAGCATTGCCAGCAGACCTGGAATTTCTTGGTGCACCCCAAAGACAGAACCATTAAATCTGTGTTTTCCAAAATTGTGCCCTGATGTGTTTAGTCCGAGGTTGGCTCCAGTCTCCCAGATGTTTCCAGATGTTGGAAAGGCACAGGCACTGCAACCTGAGCCTCTGGAAAGGGGAATGGAAAGCGGAGTGTGGGGGAAATGGAGGGATGGGCCACCACTGAACACAGAATCCTGGAATCACAGAGTGGCCTGGGAAGGAAGGGAACATCTTCAAAGTTCATCTTCTTTTACCCCTGCCATGGGCAGGGACACCTTCCACTGTCCCAGGCTGCTCCAAGCCCCAATGTCCAGCCTGGCCTTGGGCACTGCCAGGGATCCAGGGGCAGCCCCAGCTGCTCTGGGCACCCTGTGCCAGGGCCTGCCCACCCTCCCAGGGAACAATTCCTTCCCAATCTCCCATCCAGCCCTGCCCTCTGGCACTGGGAAGCCATTCCCCATGTCCTGTCCCTCCAGCCCTTGTAAAGAGTCTCTCTCCATGTTTCCTGTAGCCCCTTTAGGCACTGGAAGGCCACAGTGAGGTCACCCCAGAGCTTCTCCTCTCCAGGCTGAACAATCCCATCTCTGCCAGCCTTTCCTCCCAGCAGAGATGCTCCATCCCTCTGATCATCCTGGAGCCACCCCTGGATTCATCAAACACAAAAAACTATCACAGACCAAAATTTCCACCTTCACCCGAATTTGGATGCAAGTCTTGGTAAGCAATAATTCAACCCTTACAATATTCCTGCTGTGAGATCCCTTCTATTTTTGGCCAGAGGCCAAAGGAATCCTTGAGGTGAGGAGTGGAGCACTACAGAGGAAGTGCACACTGGATTTTATGACAGATTGAGGAAAAGTCCAGAATTTCTTGTCTATTTTGCCTTCTATGAGGACGGGGAAGCATCTTCATGGGAGAGAGGAAATCCTTTCTTTTCCTGAGAATTGCTTTATCATAGAAATAAAAAGCATCAAAAAGGCCTTTGTTATCCATAGAATTCTACAGGACCCTTTGTAACCTACAACTGTGCATCAGCCTCTGATCACACTGCTGTCAAGGAGTCAGACTTCCAAACAATTGACAAGAGAATGGCTGAGTGAGGATCACGCCGGGTTTGGGAGCAGAATCCCGGATTAGGAGGTTCTGGGAGCAAGCCGAGTGATGGATTACAGTGGCCACACTGGTACAAACCCCAGTCTGACATCCTTCTATCTTATTATTTTCCCACTCCCATAAAGCACACAAGGTGTGGTGGATTTACTGTCGCTAGTGCAGCTCCTGGTTGTGTTTGCAGACATCCCAACAGAAACACCGGAAAACCGGGAATACCTGGCACTATGTCCTGCCTGGAAGAATTTTATTTTCCACTTTGCAAAGCTTGTTCTAAGCAGTTGTGTTGCCTTTGCCATCAAGCACTGCCTTCTTCTCCACACTTTCCCATCTCTGAAAGTGTTCAAGGACAGGTTGGAGCAACCTGGTCTAGTGGAAGGTGGCCCTGACCATTTCAGGGGGTGGAACAAAATGAGCCTTAAGGTCCCTTCCAACCCAAAGCACTCCATGATTATGCGATTCCTCCTAACTCAAATCCCAAGCCCCTAATGTCGCAGAAGTGCTACCATCAAAAAACAATTTTAAGCAGCAGTTTTGCAGTTATCAGGGGAAAAAGCAAACCTGTAAAAGCCACGCTGTTTCCCAGAGCCAGTCAATTATTTCACACTTCCCTGACCTGCCTGTCAGTGGAGCAGCAAGGACACATCCAGCTTCAAAGTGTTACCTGAGGATCAGGTTTTTAACCTTTTCATCACCTGACTTGTAAATCATGATTGATTTCTTTTCCCCTTCAGCCAGACCTGCTCCTTTTCCTCGGGGGAGTCGCCCTAACCAAAAGCTCTTTGAACACTTCTCAGCATAAAGAAAAAGTCAAGGGAACTGAAACGAAACATTTGGAGGAGGTTGCTAAGCATTCACAGTGCTTCACTTCATCTGTGCTCTGAAAGCTCTCTTAAAAACTAAAACCTGAATCAGAAAGAATATTAGATGTGATTAACTAAATTTGTGCTGCTCTATTGCCCTGTGGAAATGAAAATGGACATGGAAGTGAGTGGCAGGCTTCTCCCAGGTAACCAAGGACAGGGTGTAAAGAAATGGCCTCAGGTTGCACCAAGGGAGGTTCAGCTTGGATATAAGGGAAAATTCCTACACAGAAAGGGTTCTCAAGCACTGGAATGGGCTGCCCAGGGAAGTGGTGAATTCACCATCCCTGGAAGTGTTCAAAAAACTTGAGGACCTGGGTTACTGGTAAACATGGTGGGCTAACGTCTTAATCACTTGAACCAGCTGCTCTGGGCATCCTGTGCCAGGGCCTGCCCACCCTCCCAGGGAACAATTCCTTCCCAATATCCCACCTAGCCCTGCCCTCTGCCATTGGGAAACCATTCCCTATGTCCTGTCCCAAGACCCTCTCCAGTGCTCTCAGAGAGAGAACTACATTTAATTTGACTTTTCAAAGAAAACCTAAAGAGAAGAGACAAGAAATAGAGAATTAACACTTCTTGGAAGTAGAATCAACCCAAGAGTGGAAGAATTCACACAGAATACTGGGAGCAATAGGCAACTGCTACGTCTCCTAAATGTTTTGTTTTGCAACCAGTCGAGTTATGGTCTTTCACAGGGAGAGCCCAGAGCCTCTGTGGTCAATGTGCTCAGGGCTGGGCACTGCCCAGGGCAGCAGTTCTGCCTCCTGGGCAGGGCAATTGCTGGGCTCAGGCCCTGCCCGGTGCTCTGGTGCCATTGCTGGGCCCCGGAGCAGAGCCCGGGCCCTGCTCGGAGCCCTCCCTGCAGCCAGGGACAGCCAGGCCTGAGGGCCCCTCTCAGCTGGGGCTCCTCTCGAGGCTGAGCAGCCCCGCCTCCCTCAGCCTGTGCTGGGCACGGAGATGCTCCAGGCCCTTCCTCAGCTGCGCAGCCTCCGCCGGCCCCGCTCCAGGAGCTCCCTGGCCCTGCTGTGCTGAGGAGCCAGGGCTGGACACAGCACTCCAGAGGTGCCTCCAGGGCTGCCCAGAGGGACACGATCACCTCCTTCTGAACCACGAAAACAAAAGCATCTCCATTTTTTGATAAATTCTTAGACAAACATAACACCACCCAAAATAAGACCTTCCAATAGAAGACCAAAAGAAATTGTCAGGAACTCACTGAAGTTTTCAAGTGCCCTCTCAAGCCCAAGGCTTTTTATCTTTACACTGAGCAATTCCAGCAAGACACTGTGAAGAGCAAATTATTTGTGCAGTTGATTCTTTCTCTCAGCATTTCCCAGGTTGTGTCCTTCCTGAACACATCCTGCGCTCCCTTCCTTGCTTTCGACAGGAATACTAAACAGCAGAGTGTGAAAGCAGATTTCAGAGCTAATTGCAAATAGGAACATGGAGCCTAACGATATTAAATGAAAAACCCGGTCAAGTTTAGCAACAGATCATTTACATCTCCTTTATTTTGTTGTACAAGTTCCCTGTTTGCACAGGAAAAACCAAAATAGATGTCAAGTTGCTTTTTAAGTGCCTGGTATCTAATAAGGATGTAAATAAGTATCTCAAATGCCAATGAAGCATGATGTTTATTTGCCAAGCGAATTACTGGAAGGCAAATTACTCTGACAATAGCAAAAGGAGGAAAGACAGGAAGAACTGGTCTGTCTTTCAAACTCTGGGGCACTTCTGGTCCTGGCAAATTGGTCCTTGCCCAAATAACAGCTGGGAACAGCTTGGGAGGTGCCACCACCCAGGTTTGGGTGCCAATATTGGTTTTGGAGGATCAAAGACAGCAGTTGCCTGTCTCAAGCACTGTTAAATCTGTGAGATAAGGACAGAAGAGAGTGACAGGATGGAGTTAACTCCAGGCCTGGTGAAGGTGAGATCTGGTCAGCACATCCTGGGAAATTCATCCCCAGAAAAATTCCCACTGCAGCCAAATGCATAAAGCAGCAACTGCTCAAGTGCACACCACCAGTCACACAAAGCTCACCCAAGTTAGGGGCAGATGGCAGCTGCCACCACCACCCACCACCAAAGCCCCCCAGAACATTCCTCTGTGGATACCTGGAACTTGGACTGCAGAGAACCCCAACAGCGGGAACTTGGGACAAGATCAAGGTGGAACAATTGTCCGGGTGTTATCCCAGGCCTAGAGAGAGGTCAACAAAGCTGGGGGAGAAGGGATTGCTGAGAACGGACACAAAAAAGGCAGAATTTATGGGATACAAGGAAAGCCAATGCAGCAGCTCAGACCGGGACAAAGGGAATTCCAACTAGGACAAAGGGAATTCCAACTGGGACAAAGGGAATTCCGGCAGGGACAGATCATGACCACTGATGCCAGAAATCACCAACTCAAACAAAAACAAACTCTGAGCTGGCGCTAATTAGCATTAGAAATGAGGGAATCATTTAACTGGTCGCATAAGAGAACTCTCAAGCCCATGAGCATTAATTCCTTGCTTGCTAAAGTGTATAAATAAGGAAAAGTTCCAGAGGACTTCGGGAACCTCCACCACTGAGAAACCCTGGATGAAGAAAGACCATCAGGACACCACTGGATCCAGGGATGGTGACAATCTTCTGCTGGATCTGTCTCTCTCTCCTCTCTTTTCTATTCCTTTCTGTCTCTCTACCTCACATTCATTGCTAAATAAAATCTGTATTATTGACTTCAGCACATTGGCTCCTTTGCACCTTCATTTGGGCAGAGGCATCTCTCACAAATCAGATCTTAACAGAGGCCAAGTGTGTTAATTGGACAGACATGCTCAGCCCACGCCAGTTGGTTTCAGAGACACAGAAAAGACCCTGGTGCTGCTTAATTTACCAGTGCAGACCTGTCCATGGGGGCTCAGCGCTAACAACAATCCAGTGGAAACCAGGAATTTCCTGCCTATGGCACAGGGGTTGGAATGAGATGATCTTGATCCCTTCCAACCCAAACTTTTCTGGGATTCTACAATTAAAACTTTGCCTTCAGTTTTGCTTCCAGGTCTCATCACTCCGTCACTGGTGGCTGAGGTCAGTACCCAGCATCACCTGCTGGAATCTTCCTCATTTTCTCCATGGGACCAGAATTTCAGGTTTTAAATGATGTGTAGGCTGGATTGTTTTCTTCCCTGGGAGGGTGGGCAGGCCCTGGCACAGGGTGCCCAGAGAAGCTGTGGCTGCCCCTGGATCCCTGGCAGTGTCCAAGGCCAGGCTGGACATTGGGGCTTGGAGCAGCCTGGGATGGTTGAAGGTGTCCCTGCCCATGGCAGGGGTGGCACTGGATGGCTTTAAGGTCCTTTCACACCCAAACATTCTGGATTCTCTGCCATGATTCTAAGCCTGCCTTCCATATCCCATACTCACCCCTGCTGGCAGTGCTCAGCCAGAGGGATCAGGGGAGTTCCTGTTTGATTTTTCCACATTCAGCCCGGTTCAGATCCCCCACCGCAGTCACAGTCACCACTACGTGCTGTGTAGCATTAGTTATACACTGACATTGCCTTTTTCCTTTACTGGATCGTTCCCCATTTCCCAGTTTCTCACCACCAGAGGTGAGAACCACCCCCCTTTTGCACACAGCAGTAGTGTGTGTGTGACATCCCTGTTCCTCCTGTCTTTTCTCCTGGCAAAGCGCCTGAGGATAGTGAGTTTTGATTTACTGTTGGGAGGGGACAGGCAGAGGAGCTTGTCCACAGTGACTTGTGAATGTATTTCAGAACCGATGCACTCCAAAGAACATCTCCTTCTGTAACTCCAGCCTCCATCTCCCATTGTTTGAGATACTTTCCACTTGCATCAAGGAGCCTTTGAATCCCCTGAGGCTGCTTCCTGTGAAATATTTGCGAGCTTAATATTTGGATTCTTCCAGACATGAGTTTGGAGCTGCTCAGAGAATTTACAGTTTAAAAACACCTCTTTTATCTATTACCAGTTCTCCATCCCGTGTGAGGAAGCACCAAAAATGTGTTATTGAAATGTGTGGGGCTTAATAGGCTGGACATGGAATAAATCAGATGTTTTATATTTGTAGATGAGTAGAGGTATAACTTCACATACGAAATATTTTCTTGGAAGAGTTAATACCACAGGAGCTGTTTGTTTGCCTTGTAAACTACTAATAATTTTCTTTTAAAATGTTGTTACAGTGTCAAAAGAAGACCTAAAATTCCTAAGTAGCCAGATAAATTCACCTTCTTGTTTATGGCTTCTTTGGGGGCATAGTGACAGTTCCCAAAACCAGCCCTGGGAAATGCAGGAAAGCTGGGGATCTAAAGGAAACCCTGGGAAGGATCTGGCACCAGCCCAGAGCAGTTTCTCTGCTGGGAAAGATGCGCTGATTGAGCACCTCTGTGATGGCTTTACTGCAGGAACAGTCTCATAAATCTATAATGTTTCTCTCCATAAACTCCACTGGTGTACAGTGTATTAAACTGGCTCTTAATAAACTGCCCTCCTTCGCTCTCGCTTCCCTCCCAAGCACATAAAATAAACACTTAGAAAAGGAACTAATTTAGAAAATGAAGGCTATCCTCTTTTTCTGAGGGGAAAATAGTGGCCAGTGGCTCAGGGTGACAGTGGTGTCCCTCAGGGGTCCATGCTGGGATCAGTGTTGATTACTGTCTTCATTAATGACAAAGGGATGGAGGGCACCCTCAGCAGGGTTGCAGGTGACACCGAGCTGAGGGTGACCTCACTGTGGCCTTCCACTGCCTGAACAAGCCAACAAGAAACATGGAGAGAGACTCTTTACAAGGGCTGGAGGGACAGAACACAGGGAATGGCTTCCCAGTGCCAGAGGGCAGGGATGGATGGGATATTGGGAGGGAATTGTTCCCTGGGAGGGTGGGCAGGCCCTGGCACAGGGTGCCCAGAGCAGCTGGGGCTGCCCCTGGATCCCTGGCAGTGCCCAAGGCCAGGCTGGACATTGGGGCTTGGAGCAGGCTGGGACAGTGGAAGGTGTCGGGTGGAACGGGAAGTCTTTAAGGTGCCTTCCCACCCAAACCATTCCAGGATTCTGTGAAAGGAGAAAAGAACTCTGCCAAAAATTTTAATCTTCCAAGGCAGCCCCAAAGCTGCCCTGGTCTCCAGTTTTTCTTTCCTGCAGCATCACTGCCAGGTCATCTAAAAGAATTTGCCGACCCCTGGCAGTCAGCACTGAAAATCCAGAGCCGGTTTCCATTTTGACAGGTTGCTGCCAAAGACAGTGTTTGATTTTTTTCTCAGTTTGCATAAAAACTCTCCTTGAAGGTCAGAGCATCCCAAGCGAAATCCGGTGTCATTTGAGAGGCACAATCACGGCCCATTACACAGGCCAATAAACAATGTTGGAAGCAATTCCTCTTGGACATTCAAATCCTTTCCCTTTTCATTTTATCTTTCCATACTAAAGAGTGCTGTCATTTCCAGTACATTCTTGCAATAAAATAGAAAGGCTCAAAAACTAACTGGTGATTTGTTGAGAGGCATCTGACTGTGGAAAAACCCACTCCATTACTGGAAATTAAGAGCTGACCTCAGGGACCAGGCATGAGCCACACTCAGTAACCAATGTTAACTTTGTTCCATCCCTCTTGTTTAGCTTGTGAGACAAATGATACATTAAAATCTGGTTTGATCCTGTTCCACTTCAGATTTTGCTCCAGGCACTGCAGGGGTGGGCCGCACATACGGAGAGAGGAAGGGGCTGTTTACACAGAATCCCAGGATCCCTGAGGCTGGAAAAGCCCCCTGGGATCACCAAGTCCACCCTGTGCCCATGCCCACCTTGTCCCCAGCCCAGAGCACTGAGTGCCACCTCCAGCCCTTCCTTGGACACCTCCAGGCATGGGCACTCCAAAGCTCCCTGGGCAGCCCCTGCCAAGGCCTGAGCACCCTTTCCATGCAGAAATTCCTGCTGCTGTCCAAGCTGAGCCTCCCCTGGCCCAGCCTGAGGCCGTTTCCCCTTGTCCTGTCCCTGTTCCCTGCGAGCAGAGCCCGACCCCCCCGGCTGCCCCCTCCTGTCAGGGACTTGTGCAGAGCCACAAGATCCCCTCTGAGCCTCCTTTGCTCCAGGCTAATTCCCAACTACCTCTTTTTCTCCAGGCTATTTCCCACAGAATCCACCAGGGCTGGGCCATGCTGGGACCTGGCAGTGGAAACCACTTCCTCTCGACACACATAATTAGCAAAAGGATTTAGGAACAGAGAATTTTCTTAGGCTCAAGACTTTGCCTCTTCTGTCGCCACACTGAGGGTACAAAGACAATTTGCTTCTGTCATTCCTGGCCTTGCTGCTGCTCTCCCTACGCCAGCAGTTCAAGCTTCCTTCTTTACATTCCCTTCCACAGACATTATGGATCTCTCTTATCCAACTGTAAGCTTTCATCTCTGCCATTCCTGCTTATGGTTGAATCTGTGGGACTTGGGACACTAAACAGCTCGAATTGAGGGAGTGGCCAACAGGAGCGAGTCTGCACTGGGAATACCTCTGAAGTCCCTGCCTGGGCTTCCCAGGGTATCCAGCAGATCCCTGACTGCTCCTGGCCTCTTTATGAGCTCCCATCATGGCTGTCAACCCTGGACCTCTTGGTGACAACCCCTGCTGATGCTCTGCTGCTCTCCAGCCTCATCCCCTCCCATCACCGCTGCTCTTACAGCATTCCCAACCCACACTTCCCTTCTGACCTCAGCATTTTTCCTTCTGAAGTCTGATTTAATGGAAGTGAACCACAACAAACTGATCTTTGCACTCCCCCAAACAAGTTGCAAGCCTTTAACGAAGCCCTAATGACAGCAATTCCAGCTCAGAGCACAGGAGAACAACTGAATGATGGGAAGTGCAAATATAAAACGGGTTTCAGCTGAAGCATTCACAAGCCCTGCTGCTGGTGACAGATATCTGTCATATCCCAAATGGAGCCAGGAACAAGCTTTATTCCTCCTCAGATAAATCAGTGTCTTCACTCCCAAACATTTTCCTAGTCATAGAAGGCAATCATGCCTCCAGCTTGGGAAGACATCATCATTTAGAACAACACAGTCAGCTTGATTTTCAGAAAAGACTGATGGGACGTGATAAAAAGTGGCCAAAAACTCCCAAGCAGACTTTTCAGTGCACCGCATGTAACACTTCAAACACAAATTCAAAGAAATATCGAATAATGAAAACAGCTTGGTGGTTGAGTAGCACTCGTAATGTGCCATGAGAAGCTATTTTCCTAATGAACATTTGGGGATTTGGGCACAAAGTTGCTTCCACAGGCAGATGTTGGACAGAAAAGCTCTCGAATAGCTCTGCAAAGCTGAAAGGGATTGCTCAATTTAGAACTGACCTGGAGAACACGTTCTGGAATGAGGAGAATAATCAACATCTACACAAATAAAGGTCCATGGTTTGACTGAATGGCACGTGAGGAAGTTATAATACAGTTTGTGACTGGTAATCACATTATCTGAGAGCTCTGCTGGAGTAAACTGAAGGAAGGAATGCCTGAATGTGTTAATTGAAATAATGAACTGCTGAAATGCAACTGTGCTCCTGCTGATGCCTTTTCCTGGTCTTAAAATCAAGAGTCAAACATGGTTAGATGGGAAAAAGGGATTTTACCTTGGTATTTATTTTAAGGATCCTCAGGTGCACAAGTACAGGCTGAATGCACCTTAATGCACACTGCAAAATGCACACCCCCAAAAGATCTGGTCTAACATTACAGGTGTTACTAATTAGCAGATCTATCAAAGATTCCCCAATGAGAGGCTTTAATGAGCCCCCCTCCCCAAGGAGCCTTCCCCTGGATGGTTCTATCTTAGTTTACAGAATGTGTTCTGGAGAGGACCTTGGGGTCTGGAGCACGCTGATCCCTAACTATGAGGCTTCTAAAATGTTTAGTCTCCTAGCTCAACAAAGTAAGTCTAAGAATATAGGCTAAAACCCACTAAGAATACAAAAGCTATAAAAAGGTGTATAGAAAGGGTATAAAAGAAAAGCAAAAAATCATTGTGGCATCACTGCAAGCAGGGCTGCAGCAGAGCCACTCCAACGAGTCCAGGCCATTTATTACAAATAATGAAAAGAAAGACACAGCAAAGGGGGAGATTTGGTGGCAATGGCAGTCTGGAGTGGCCAACTCTGTTATCCAGGGGAATTCCACCAGGCTTGCTGGGAAATGATATCTCTAAATGCAATTTGGGTTTTGCAATCATTAAGAGAACATGGAAAGGAAGAAATATTAACAAGACTTGGGGTTTACTCCTCTCTCACTTTTTCCTTTTCATTGGTAGTATTATTACTACATTTTACTTTAATCCCAGAAGGGTTTGGGTTGGAAGGAACCTTAAATCCCATCCAGTGCCACCCCCTGCCATGATCAGGCACACCTTCCACTGTCCCAGCTTGCTCCAAGCCCCGTCCAGCCTGGCCTTGAATTCCCACAACCTTATCTTTGCTCAAGTACAGGGGTACTCATCTTGCAAAACACAAAATACGTCCTGACAGGAATCACCTCGGGGCTTGAATCCAACCAGAACAACGTGGCCAGAGCTCAGTGCAGGAAAATCCCTGAAAGTAAGCAGCTGTAAAGTGTGCAGGGCACCTTTGCTCTCCTATTCATGAATGCACCGATGCCCCATAAATGCAGTTATTTTACCCACTGTACAACGCCCAGGCAGTAAAGAATATCAAACTCTAACACAAATTCCATTACTCCACCAGAGAGGCTCAGCTAATGACTCCAACTCCATGCTCTTTGTCAAGTTAAAAGATATTGCAGACACTTGGATATTTTATATATTTAACAGCCAATTGCTCATTGTTTATTCAGACCTAAAAATTAGGTACAGCTGGGGCAGTCCCCACACTGTCCCAAAGACAGCAGGGTGGTTGTTTTGATCCAACAACCAGTCCTTTGTCATGGCAGGCAGAAAGGGAGAAGGAATCTTGCCAGAAGCATGGATTTTACCATAAGGAAGCGACTGGCAGGTGGTTCTGGGGCACAATTATCCTGGATTTATACATTTACCTGGTGTAATCCTCAATCCTGGCCATGGCACCTCTATTATCTGGCTTTATCTTGTTATTGCTACGAAGTTTCTGTGACATTCTGCTCAATCCCAGCAGAAATTTCCCATGCACGATTCCATGCACTACAACTGCTCCTCCTTACAGTTTTATTTCAGTTCATTTGCACCCTCTGAGAGTTTGCAGATATGGTTCTGCTAGCAAAATACTTTTAAAATCCATCCCAGCAACGTCAAAATTAAACATGGGTTGGTTTATTTATTTTCCTAGCTGAGTAGGTTTTTGCATCTATTCCTTCCTGCTTTCTTCCTTCTCCAACTCTTTCCAAGGAGGCTGCAGATATTTTTTTTGGTGGTGCATTCAACAGCTCTATGGGAGCCATCAGCTTCCAATCACCTCAAAGCTTCCCCTCTTTACAGGGAGGTTCTGATCCTGTCCAGCCTGGCCTTGGACACTGCCAGGGATCCAGGGGCAGCCCCAGCTGCTCTGGGCACCCTGTGCCAGGGCCTGCCCACCCTGCCAGGGAACAATTCCTTCCCAATATCCCATCTATCCCTGCCCTCTGGCACTGAGAAGCCATTCCCCTTGGCTTGGCACTCCAGGCCCTTGGAAATAGTCCCTCTCTATCTTTCTTGTCAGCTCCTTCAGGTGCTGGAAGGCCACAATTAGGTCACCCTAAAATCCAGAGCTTTTTCTACCACTTCTTACCATACAGACCTCATGGAGAATTTCCTTCTGCAAGGACACCATCAAAGAGTTCAGTAGAATCAGTATTAAAATGTGGCATATCAACAATTTCCACCTGATTTGGACACCAAGCCTTGGCTGCCCAACTGGCAGGGAGGGCTCAAAGATTCAACTTCTCCTTTTCAGACATGACTCTGCAGCCTATGGAGATACCAGATGCCTGGTTGTCTCCTTTGCCCCATCCCTGGCAGTGTCCAAGGCCAGGACGGATGGCGCTGAGAGCAGCCTGGGACAGTGGAAGGTGTCCCTGCCCATGGCAGGGGTGGCCCTGGATGGGCTTTAAGATTCCTTCCAACCCAAACCATTCTAGGATTCTGTGCTTCTTTTCCTTTTATAAATCTGTGCTTCCTTTAGGGCTTTGCTGGAAACAACCCTCGTTACTCTCATTTGCTGCTGCTGTACACATCCCATCAGTTCCCTGCCTTCCAGCACGTCTGTGATGCATCTGTTCCATCAAGAACTCCAGATGTCCAGAGCACACAGATCTCACCACACTGCCGTAGTTTTCAAGACTTCAAGTATTAGTACAAAGATCTGCATATTTGGTCTTGGTCTGGTTCCTTGGCTGGTCTAATCAGAACAAAATCTTACATCCTAAGGCACTTGTTCCTTGTTTTCTACCTGAAGTTAATCAAATCCTACCCTACCCATGTATTTCCTCCACAGAAGATGAATTCCCTCAAACTGCTCGTTTGTTGAAACCGTTCACTGCTCAGGTTCCCTCCAGACTTCTAACCATAAATGGCATTTTGGCTGAAGTGAAATTCATCTGAAACGGCAGCTATTAAAAGGAGACATGGAACTCCATGAAAACCCTTGGAGGCACTGCTAAGCAGGTTATTCACCTCCTGCTTCTTACCCTGTTTTATGTGGGAAAACAGACTTTAATGGGAACATACCACGTGCAATCTTTACGCTACATCAATCTGGCCAATAATTTTCGTGGTAACGTTACAGAGCTGAGAAGGGAAGAATCATTGGGGTTGGGAAAGACCTTTAACATCCCCAAATCCAACCAACAACCCAGCACAACCGCTGTCACCACTAACCCATGTGTCCTCAAGTGCCATATCCACAAGATTTTTGAACACTTCCAAGGATGGAGACCCCACCACCTCCCTGGGCAGCCTGTTCCAATGCTTGACCGCACTCTCCATGTAGAAATTTTCCTTAATATCCAATCTGAGCCTCCTGTGGCACAACTTGAGGCCATTTCCTCTCGTCCTATCGCTGGTTTCTCAGGGGAAGAGATCAACCCCATCTGGCTCCACCCTCCTCTCAGGGCATTAAAGAGCAATAAGGTGTCTCCTCAGACAACAAGGTGGCTCTCTCCTCAGCAGCCTCACTGATTTTTGGGAGCTCATCAACAGCAGTTTTGAAGATCCCACAGGTAATGCTCATTCTGGTGTGTCCCATACCCAACACCCCTCACGATTCACCAGGAGAATATTCCCACCAGACAAATCTTGGACTAAATGGCTTCCAAGCAGTAATTCCCAGTTTTGGCTCTGCTGGTAATGGTGGGTCAGTCGCACAAGGGCAGCATTTTGAGGCTGGAACCCAAATCCTCTGTGCCAAACCAGCTCATTTCTCAAAGAACTGAGGGGGTCAGCCAAGTACAGGCAGCAGCTCCAAAATTGTTCTTTTACACCTAAAATGATATTTAAATACTGCCACAGACAACATTTTCTCCCATGCTCCTACCAGGAAGAAACAAAATATTTCATGCTGGATCCAATTAAGATGCAATCAATTTTAACTGATTCTGCTCTGAGCAGGCATAAATATTTCTCATAAAGGAAGTTAGGATAATTGATTGATTTAGATTAATAGTGAGAAAGTGAACTGTATTACAAACAGCTGGGAATTAACTTTGTCCTTGCAAGCATGAAACACCACCAAAGGTCTCTCAGCCTTCAAGTACGTTACGAATCAGAAAGGAAGAGGAGTTTTTCAAAGAGGGCAGAAATATCCACTTAGTACAGCAGGGATTTAAAGGCTGGAACACCAACAACATCCTGCTGCAATACTAATGACCTGTCAACTTCGAGTTCCAGACACAGCTCTTGATTTCAGCTGCAAAATGTCCATTTCTGTATTCATGCTCTTGCTTCAAGTTCAAAGTCCAAGTTCTCTTTTTTTGTTTGTTTCCCCCATCATGATTATTATGTTAACATCAAAAAATGTGCCACACACTTTTTTTTCCCCCTTTCCTTTCTTTTTCCTTTTTCTTCTTTTTTCTCTTTTGGGTATTCAGTTGTTAGTTGAATGACCACTTCTGAGGGCTTGCTAACCAAAACCAGGAGTTTTTCCTTGTCTCCAGCTGGAAATTACCTGCATGAACATGGCCAGAGATGGGGCAAAGTCCTGCCAGGAACCAACACACTCGAGTACATTGTTGTCCCTTCCCTGATGACTGGGAAGTGCTTCCTTAAGCACCCACAGAAGATGCACCCTCAAACCTTATCTGACCTTCAGCACAGCCTGGAGTGCTCCTCAGGGTGAGGAAGAGCACCTCAAAGCAATGACCTATTGAGGCTTTGAGAATGGCCCAAAGGATGAAGGAATGAGGCAACATCCTTGCTGCAAATCCTTGGAAAGGAGCAGCGCCCCATGCTGCCTCCTGAGCAGAACGAGCTCCAGCAGTCCTTCACTTCCCTGTCTCCTAAGAGCTGGAAATCCACCTCTGCTCAAAACAAACTCTTGTGGAAGACTTCTAAAGAGGCTGATTAACACTGGGATCACAAAATCATTAAAGCACTAGAAGGTGTTTGGGAGACTCCTCTGCTCAGTGAGAGGAAAATTCACCGCTGTCTTTGGAAGAACCCCAGAGCTGACAGAGCCCCAAACCTCTCTCACTCTGGCTGGTGCAGTGCCAAGCAGGGATGCCACTTCCCAGCTAATGGAAGAAAAGGGAGAAGAGTCTTCTGCAGGGTCAGCACATAAAATACAGACACGTCCTGGGGTGGGCAACTCGACCTTCATGGAAATATGCCGGGCTCCAAGAAAGCCATTCCCACTCAGGCACAGGACCTTGGAACTACAGTCAGATTCTATGAAAGCACCAGCCCAGCATTAATATTTTTACAAAAAACCCCAAACCAAACCAAACAAGAACCCCAGCGGAAACCATTAAGAAAAAAGCCCATCCCACACCTCAAACATTTTCCCACTGGATACATTCTGTGCCACTGTTTGCAGCTCCCTCCATGACATCCACTGACTGTCCTGCCTGCTTCCTCTGGATTTGCCCACTCCTGGCTAGGATACCCTGGCAGGATCAGACCCTGCGGCTGTTTTGTTCCTCCTTCCTGTCAGCTGTAACACCACTGTAAATTACTGGCTACAATTAGTGGTTTCTGGAGGTAAATGAGATGAAGCAAGGCCTCACCACAGGGGAATGATGACACCTGCTAAGGTTGACTCATGATCTTTACAGAAAAAAAAAAAAGTGTTATGGGGGGTGATTAACTTTCTCTTATCAAACGAATAAAACATATTTTCCATTAATTTTAAGGTTACACAGGCACGTAACCCTCAAGGGAGAAATCAACCAAAAAACCCCCAAAACAAAACAATTTGATCAGGCAAAGCAAAGCAAATGTTCCAGAAAAGAGAAGCCATTGAACACTAATAGAGATTGAACTTTGGGTTGGAAGGGAGCTCAAAGCCCACCCAGTGCCAGCCCTGCCATGGGCAGGGACACCTTCCACTGTCCCAGGCTACTCCAAGCCCCAATGTCCAGCCTGGCCTTGGACACTGCCAGGGATCCAGGGGCAGCCCCAGCTGCTCTGGGCACCCTGTGCCAGGGCCTGCCCGCCCTCCTAGGGAACAATTCCTTCCCAATATCCCATCCATCCCTGCCCTCTGGCACTGGGAAGCCATTCCCCATGTCCTGGCACTCCAGGCCCTTGTAAAGAGTCCCTTTCCATCTTTCCTGTAATTTCCTTCATGTCCTGGAAGGCCACAGTGAGGTCACCCCAGAGCTTCTCCTCTCCAGGCTGAACAATCCCAGCTCTCCCAGCCTTTCCTCCCAGCAGAGCTGCTCCATCCCTCTGCTCATCCTGGAGCCTCCTCTGGACTCTCCCTGTGCTGGGCCCCAGGGCTGGGGCAGCTCTGCAGGGGGGGTCTCACAAATGTGAGACAGAGGGAAAGTTGATACCAGAGAAACAAAGGATGTGAGGAGAAACCTGTGACTGACCAAGTCAAGCCCTTGGAAGCAGCTCTAAAATCCTCCATTGTTACATTTCATAGAAAGCCAAAAATCAGAGCTCTGGTCCAAAGGACAGAAAGGTCAGAAGCACTGATTATAAAAACACCCATTTTCCAGCAGGAAAAGGTGATTTAAGCCACAGGATGCTGCTGAAACCCTGCTTGCTGACACTAAGACAGAGGACATGCCAAACCAGTGTTGACAGTTCTGTGCCTCTGGTCCCAGCACGTGGACGTCTCTTGGAAGAGCCAAGAGTGCTCAGATCCCTTGGCAACAGTCCTGAAACAGGGAAAGCAAACACTGTGCCATTCTTTAATCCCAGTAAATACACACGTCAGTTGGAGTCTGATCCCAGGAAAAACAATGCAAACAGACAGAGGAGACCAAATGCATGCTACAGGAGTATAATACACCTATTAACACGGGACAATGGGGAAAAAGTACATAGAATTGGTTATTTGTAATGAAATTACAAGCCTGGAGAGCAGAGGGAATGCAACTTCCCAAGTTTAAATATCCGTGGCCTCGTATCACATAAGCCGATTATGAAACTATGAAAATAAACCAGATGAACATTAAATGGATTAAGAGCGAGTGAGCTGAGGTCTCAAAATGCAACCAGGAGGAAATCCCTGCATCAGCCACGTGTATACACACAGGTCCAGTACTGGGAATGTCTTGGAAACGCAGTGTCCTGGCTGGGAAGGGTCTGGACACCACCAAGATGCTGCAGAGCCCCTCTTTCCTGTCGAGATGAAAAGAGCTGCAGGCTTTGAGCCTACTCAGGGCAAATACAGAGGTTTGTGCCAGGCCAAATTTTCCTCCAGCACCTCCCTGCCATCCCTGCTGGAGGTGGGACTTTGTCCAGGAGCACTGACACAGGGTGTAGGTGTGTAACCACGGGATAACGAGGGTGTGCCTGGCATTAGCAGAGCAAGGGGGACCACTGTGAGGTCCTGTTGGCCAAAACTCACAAGGTCAAATTAATCCGAGTCCTTGGAGAGGAGTCCAGCCCAATGACCATATCCCAGAACCTTTAATTTCATCAGAAATGCTCCAAAACACCCTTCTTCTGTTTCATCAAGCAGAGAGTGAGGAATGAGGTGCCCAGACTTGCGCTGCCTTAAGGCCCCAGGGCAAAAACTGCTTTCTGTGTGGAGACCAGCAGCCCAGCAAGCCTGAATTCCCACCACGGGAAGGAGGAAGGTGAGTTCTCTTTCAGAAGAGGGATGTTTTCCTTTAAAGGTGGGATACTTCCTTTACAAGTCAAATACATTCTTTTAGAAGTAGGATATTTACCTTTTCAAATGCTGTATCCACAATGGGATGGGATTGTTCATTAATAATGATGGTGATGACTGGGAAAGTAAACACTGTGAGGTTACAGCAGCTTGATCATTTACTCAGCACTTTTCCATCTTGCACTTCTCAGCCTTATCCCTGCACCCACCTGACAGCAAGGTTTGTATTTTAGCTGGAGCTGGAAGCGTGTTCTCCTTCCCTAATTGCCTGATGCCTTTGATGGGATGAGGCAGGGAAGGGTGAGAGGCTTAGCCCCACTCACAGCTTTGTCCTTCTTCTCTGTTTCTGGGTTTAACCTCACAGACAGCACTCACAACCCAAAATTAGCCCAACATCTAAAACTCAGAGTACACAGAGCTACTCCACGGATGATCATTATGCTTAAAGGCTAATTAGAGCTAATAAAAATAATATCAAAATGTTCAGGGCTCTGCCTGGCTGCTGAATGAGAAGGACGATGCAAATCAGCACTGAAGGGAGAGAAAATGTGTGGTTTTAATGTATTTTAATGTTTACTAATCCAGCAGAGACATCTGACACCCACAAGGCATGTTTCCAGATAGCTGAAAATTAACAGAGATCATGCCACTAATTATAAAAACAATAAAACAAAACCAAGGCAGCACATTTTAATTAAAGAATCTTCCCTTTTGATGGGTTTTGTTTGGCTTTTTTTGATCTATGCCATGTCATATTTCAACAGTAAAAAAAAAAAATCCCAACCCAAAGCTTCAATGTGCTGTCAGTTGGGTGAAATTGCCCTTGAAAAAAAGCAACCACCGTTCCCCATCTGTCTGCAGAATAAAGGATTAATGAAAGGAAACCCTTAGTCAATTTAAAAATAATGAGCCATCAATATGGAGCTGCTTCAGCTCTATCAAAAGGAATTAACAGCTCATGGGTTTTGTTTTTTTCACCTCTGTCTCGTCTCTTTTTTTCAATACAGTTGATACTAAAAGGCAAAAATCCTAAATTTCACACTTCCCAACCACCCAATTCCTCGTCTGGTTATAAACAGGTAAAATTTACTAACTTAAGTTGGGCTTAACCTTACTAAACTGGGAGTACAACTTTCCGGCACCTTTTTTTGACACCTGAACTCCAAGCAGGCATCAACCATGCCAAGGACTTGGGAAAAACCTGGCACAAGCAAAGGCAGTGCCCAGAGCAGCTGGCATACATGGGATAATTTGAGTTGTAGGGATAATTCTAATTGTACCCCAGGTAAAAACAACTTAAACCCCCCAGCTGATGGAGGGAACAATTCCCTGAGGATCCTGGGTTTCAGGGAACACCACCAATCATCCAGAACAGGCTGTGAGCCCACAGAAGGTGTCTTCAATCCTGTCACCCCACGCTGGAGTTTGCTTGAGCACTGCACAGCCCAAGCAGGCAGAACCCCATGTAAAGCCATTTATACACAATTTTATCACCTATTTCTCCTCTCCCCCTCCATGTTGACCCAGCGAGGCCCAACAAAGCTCATATATTTTGAATTAACGATGAAAAACACGTCCTGCCAATCCACCTCCCGTGCTGGCATTTACTGGTGCTCAGGAGCTGTTTGTAATCTTGTATTCTAACCACTATCAATTATCATAAAAAGGTTGAAGTCTTCACCTGCTGTTTGATAAATAATGCATGAGAGAGCTTAACAACAGGCAAGAAATAGCACTGCCAGATCTTCAACACTCCACATCCAACCAGCCCTGCTCCCCAGGGACCTGAACAAAGCCCCTGCTCCAGTGGCAGCGCCTGGGCAAAGAAAGGTGCTTTACAAGTGCCTTTTACAGAGCTCCACCGATCAAAACCTGGCGTTTGCCCGAGACGTTGTTAATAAAATAAATGCATTAGCAGGAAGCTGTTAGAACTGGTCTCATATGCCATTCCGAGGGGGAAAAATAACATCTCAATAACCTGAGAGCTCTGTGAGAACACTGATTAAACAAAGAGGTATTCCCCCATCTAAACGATTCTAGGAATTCTGCGATTGTCAGAACTCTTCTTGTGGAAATACATATTTCATTCCACTGTTACGGAGCTTTTTTCTTTATCTTTTTGTCCATTTTTCCTTTTTTTTAGTCCTCTTTTATGTTTTTTTTAATAGACACAGCATCATCCCTCAGGCCCACCCTCCAGCTACACTACCAGAGAAAAGCAGCATATCCTTCCCTTTCAGCTCCTCTCAGCCAGAGATCCTTAAAAGCCAGAGCCTCCTGTGGGAAAGGTGGAAGGGATGAACACCCATGGTGACAACACACCTTCAGGAGAAATGGTTTCTCACTGCTGAGATCAACTAAGTGCCTGGAGGGGCTTCAGCAGGAGCATGAATGCCGAACAAAAGCATGAAACCAACCCCGTATGGTCATTTTACAGATTTAACATGGTAAAACATTATGAGCTGATACTTGTGGGGATTTGAGAGGGTTTTAATAACCCAGGGCAGTCCCTCAGCATCTCATGGCAGGTGGAGCTGAAGAAGGAAATCCCTCTCACGAGCCTGGAGCAAGCACAGGAGGATGAGCCCAGCCTGTGGATCCCCAGCAAGGAACTCCCCTGTCCTGCTAGACATACAGCTTAGAGGGAAATGCAGATCCTGGTATTCCCAGGCTGGAAAAATCTGGTGGAACACAGCTGAATGTTGGGAAAACCATAAGATTCTTTTGATCAGAGCTTTGCTTTTACAAAAGAAGTGGGAGAAATTAACTGCGATCCTTCATGGCCAAAGGAAGGCAAGGACAAGGGAAGGCAAGGAATGGATCCAAGGACATTCCTGTTGGAGAGATGGATGCTGACAGCCCATCGGGGGTGTGAGGTCCCACAGGGCAACAGGATCTGTGGGACAACAGGCTTAATGTATGTTCTAAAAAGGTCAAGGGTAAAAAATAAACACCAGAAAATTCCTTTAGTAAATAAGTAACAACAAATGGGCTTTCACTTACCCGTTTTAAAAAGCCAAACAAAACCCCAAACCTTTTGTTTCCCACAAAAACCCCAGGGGTAGAACTTGAGCGTGTAGGAAATCACACCATAAACATCAACCATTTGGTGACCCTATTTCCTTCCTTCACTGGGAAGCTTCTTACTATCTGATGAGATACAGGTTACAAAAAAACTTGTTCAGTTCTAATCCTAAAGGACAGAAAAGTCAAATTTTGCCTCAAATTAATTGCTAAAGGATCTTGAAGTAGAGGTATGGCTCTTGTTGTGATACAGTAACCACATCATGGAGTGGTTTGGGTCGGAGAGGACCCCTTCTTCTTCCACCCCCTGACATGGACACCTTCCACTATCCCAGGTTGCTCCAAGCCCCATCCAACCTGGCCTTGGACACTTCCATGGCTGGGGAGTCCCCCAGGGGACCGAGCCAAAGCCAGAAGGGAAATCCCCAGGGGTCTCTGGTCTGTGGGACAAGCAGAGGTAATTCTGGAAAGCGAAACAGATAAAAGGTGACCTTTGACATGCCCTTTGCCCAGAAATTAATTTTGTGCCTTTCTGTGCCTTTAAACTGAGCCGGAGAGGAGGGAGAGGAAAAAAACTGAGCAAACTTTCAAATCAGTTGTTTCAAGGACACAGAGATATGCACTCCTCTGCTTCTGCAGCGGCAGGAGCAGGAGGAAGCACCCTGCTTCCTTTCCAACCAGTTTTCCAGCTCCTTTTTTCTCTGGAGGGAGACGGAGAGTTGAACTTTGTTTTTCCTGGCACTTTGGTTTTTTTCCCTTTTTCTTTTTTTGGACTGTTTTAACATCAGAACACCTCAGGAGGGTTCTCCACTGAGGCCCTGGAGGTGGGCCCACGACCCAGCTCCAAGGAGGAGGAGAGAGACTCCATCAGCCATGGAAGGACTCTGAAATTTTCCCAGGTTTCTCTCCACAGAAAGAGGTTTTATTATTTAGCATTATTATCCTTTTCCTGTGCTAAATAATGTTTGTTTCCTGTTTATTAAATAAATACTTTTTATCTCTTTCACTTTCCTCTGAGAAAAATCTCTTTTTTCCTGAACCTGGTGGGGGGAAGGATAGTTGTAACCTGCCTTCTCTCAGAGGATAATTTCCTCCAAATTTGTCCAAACCGGCACAGACAGACAGATAAGAAGAGCAGCTTGCAGGCTACAAAACTTAGAAAGAAATTAGGACATTCAACAGTGAATTGCAGTGAGGGACCACCATTCCCAAAGAAATTCCCAAAGGCACTCAGTAAGATTTTTATTTGTAAAAGGAACGAGACACTTGTAAAAGGAACGAGACACGAGAAAAGGCGTTAACAGAGGGAGCAACCAGGTGAAAATCACAGATCACTAATGCTGGAAGAGACCTCTGAGACCATCGAGGTCAACTGTTAACTCAGCACTGCCAAGGCCACCACTAACCCATGTCCCCAAGTGTCCCATCCACATGGCTGTAATATTCCTCCAGGGATGGGTGGATTTACCACTGCCCTGGGCAGCTCTGCCTTTCAGGTAGGAATTTTCCCGGCATCCAACCTGAGCCTCCCCTGGCCCAGCCTGAGGCCTTTTCCCCTTGTCCTGCCCCTGTTCCCTGGCAGCAGAGCCCGACCCCCCCGGCTGCCCCCTCCTGTCAGGGACTTGTGCAGAGCCACAAGGTCCCCCCTGAGCTTTCATCTTCTCATCAGACTTGAGGATTATTCACCAGAAACCTCAGAGAGGGGAAGAAACAGCCCATGGGCCACATCTCAGGCCAGCACTGCATCTTCTCCCCCAGCCCTCTGTATGCTGGGAGGAACTATTGGAAAGATTTGGATGCATCAAACAGAGGGTGTGGAGCTGCATGTGAGGGGAAACAGGATCGGTAACCAAAATAAAAGAAAAATTAAAAGAGAACAAACAAAAGTGATTAAAACACACAGACCCACTTGAAAAGTGAGATGGTTCTCCCTGCTGCTGCTTTCCTCAGGGATTCCCTTTCCAAAAACTGTGAATTCCTTGCATGGAATATAATTTGTCACAGAACTGCTCTTTTAAACTTCACCCTGTTGTGAAAGTGACAAAATAATAGGACCAACACGAATGCTCAGCAGTGCATTTCAGAAGCAACATGTGCCAGGTTTTTCATTGGGCTCGTAAACCATCCTGAGAAATAAAACTTTATGTGTGGTAGCAGCAACGTATAATTATTCTTCTGAAAAGAATTAATATATATTTGGGCAAAAACCTGGTAAAAAATTCATAGGTCATGGAATGGTTTGGGTTGGAAAGGAACCTAAACATGATGTAGTTCGACTCCCCTGCCCCGGGCAGGGACACCTCCCACTGTCCCAGGCTGCTCCAAGCCCCAGTGTCCAGCCTGGCCTTGGACACTGCCAGGGATCCAGGGGCAGCCCCAGCTGCTCTGGGCACCCTGTGCCAGGGCCTGCCCACCCTCCCAGGGAACAATTCCTTCCCAATCTCCCATCCAGCCCTGCCCTCTGGCACTGGGAAGCCATTCCCTGTGTCCTGGCCCTCCATCCCTTGTCAAGAGTCTCTCTCCATGTTTCCTGCAGCTCCTTTAGGCACTGGAAGGTCACAGTGAGGTCCTCTCCGGGTTGAACAATCCCAGCTCTCCCAGCCTTTCCTCCCAGCAGAGCTGCTCCATCCCTCTGCTCATCCTGGAGCCTCCTCTGGGCTCTCTCCAGCAGCTCCAGGCCCTCCCTGTGCTGGGCCCCAGGGCTGGGGCAGCTCTGCAGGTGGGGTCTCACCTGAGCGGGGCAGAATCCCCCCCTCCCCTGCTGCCCACGCTGGGGGCTCAGCCCAGGGCACGGGGGGGTTCTGGGTCCCAGCTCTCACCCACAGCACCCCCAGGTCCTTCTCCAGGGCTGCTCCAGCTGCTCATCCCCAGCCTGGATTGATGCCAGGGGTTGCCCTGACCCAGGGGCAGCACCAGCACCTGGCCTGGTTAAACCCCATGAGATTCTTGTCCCTCCAGACCACAACTGCCCCAAACATCTCCAGAAAATTGGACTTACCAGAAGGAGACAATGATCCCTAGGATCGTGCTAATGGTATAACTTAGAGACAGCCAGAACGTCCAGACTTCATGATTTATTTTAATCAGGCCCTATGTTTCTAAACAATTGTGTCAATAGGATAAGAATGTGGAATAGCAGAGTAATGATGAAAAATTATGGTTGAATAAAGGGGTAGGAAACTCTCAGAGCCACGGAGCAGAACATTTGGCTTGATTAGCATGACTTTGAAAATCTAAAAGGATACAAGGAGCTTTCACATGAGACTGTGTAACAAAATAAACCAACAAATGTAATTTATGTTTGAGCCAAGTAGGGCTTTGAAATCCATCATTTATTGAATTATTTTACTGTTCCAAGCAGTCTGCTGTTCAAAACAAGCAGTAACTTAGGCGTGATTCTTATTAGCGATTCAAAGTTGGAATGAAGAGAAAAATTCGGATGTTTTGGAGCAATCTGCTTAAAAACATGGGGAATATGAGGGAGAAACATATTATCCATGAATTACTAAGCAGTTATCCATCATCTTAAGATCAAAATAAAATTAGTGCAATTAAAGGAAGCTGAGACATGACTATTTAAAAAGCCATTTTTTCTCATGTTTTCCCCTTCCCCTCCCCCTTTTTTGGGGGGGGATGAAGGGTTATGAAAACATTGAGGACAGCTCATTACTCATCTGGTCCAGATCCCTGCTCCCAGTGTCACATCCAGACACATGCTGAAGAATGGGAAATGCAAAGCCATACCTGCTCACCCAGGTGTGAAAAGGGACTGGGGTTATATCACCACTTGAAATGGAAATTTAGGTGAGGTTTCCTTGGAAGGAGGTAATTTTTCAAGAGCATGCCTGGCTTACAGAAGGCATCTCGGAAAAGTAATGGGAATTTTGTCCTGGAGGACAGACTTCCCAAGATCCTCAGGCACCTCCTGAGGAATCCCAGGATGGATCAGGCTGGAAGAGAGCACAAAGAGCATCTGGTGGCACCTCCCTGCTCCAGCAGGGCCATCCCAGAGCACAGGGCACAACACTGTGTGCAGATGGGTCTGGAATATCCCCAGGGAGGAGACCCCAGAGCCTCTCTGAGCATGGACCAGGCTCTGCTCTGGGGGCCCAGCAATGGCACCAGAGGAATAGGCAGGGACTGATCGCAGGAAGTTCCCCCTGCACAGTAGGCCGAACTGCCCTGGGCAGGTGCCACAATGACTCAGCTTCTCCCTTCCTGGATTTTTTATCGATTTTTTTATATCCCTGTTGTGCTCCAGAGGGAAGCAGGGAGGGGACCTGTGCCTGGACACCTTTGCACCCTGCTCACTGCGTACTGCAACGGGACTTGAGTGCAAACCCTGCCTCTCCCAGCACTTCCCCAGCCCTTTGGCACTGTGAGCTCTCGTTTTTACTGCAGTTTTGTCCATTTTAATCAAACACTTCATTTCCCAGCAAGGTAAGGTGGGGAATTCTTTTGACACAGAAGAGACAGAAAGGAGACCAGTTTGGGAGCCCATCACACTGCTGAACGGGTCTCCTGCTGTTAGCTGGACTTGGAAAAGAACTGACATGCCTCCAACCATTCAGATGGAATATTGGGAAGAAATTCCTCTCTGTGAGGGTGGGCAGACCCTGGCACAGGGTGCCCAGAGCAGCTGGGGCTGCCCCTGGATCCCTGGCAGTGTCCAAGGCCAGGCTGGACATTGGGGCTTGGAGCAGCCTGGGACAGTGGAAGGTGTCCCTGCCCATTGCAGGGGTGGCTCTGGATGGGCTTTGAGGTCCCTCCAACCCAAACCAGTCTGGGATTCCTACACAGGACTCAGCTGACCAAAGGTGAGTTTTGAGAGCTCAGGTGGCTCAGCTCAGCAGAGCCCCAGCAGGTCCAAAGAGTCAATTCCAGACTGAGCAGCTCCAGCACCCAAGAACCAGCAGAGCTGGGAATTTTGGAAAGGGAGCACTTGCCCAGAGAGCTCACTAGAGCTGAGGGAAGAAGGATGAATGCATTCTGAGCTTCAGGGTAGGAACTCCTTCATTTGACAAAGAATTCACATAAAAAAACATTCCTCAGAAAGCAGAAGTTCCATTCACTCTGACACCAGAGACATGAGAGGAGACCTGAGCTCTCAGGACTGGGACATCTCCATGGGAGTCACTGCTGTGGGACAGCAGAGCCAGGCTGACCTTTCCTGGGAGCTGCTTGGAGCAGCCTCCCCCAGACTTATCAACCCTGCTTTGGGCTCTGTTTTACACTCCAAAATTAAAGCGACACCAAAACACTTGGAAAGCACATTGCAGTTCTGGACACCAACCCACACCACCCTCTCCCTGGAGCAAAACTGATTTTAAACAGCCTTAAAAGCTATCAAATCCTCCCAGTCTTGCACTGCTTTACTGGGACTGCGAAGGAGAAGACAATCAAAGAGCATTGCTACTGCAACATTTGATGTTGCAAAATTATATGGAAGAAATAATTAGGGGAAATATGCAGTTCTTTATTGGCTAAGGTAAATAGACACCCTGGGAATATGAATGGATCACGTACTGCAATTTGAATAATTTATTCTGACTACTCAAACTGTCATAGACGAGCTGTTCAGAAAAATTCCAATCACTCTGAGGAGAATTTCCAGTAAAAAAGGAAATCCCAAACCCATTTTGAAAAGGCCTCGGCATTACAGAGCAGAATCGTGATCCACAACAATTATCCTTACCCCAAAATGGAGTTAAATTCCTCATTTTTGTCATCCAAACATCACTTCTCTCTCTCATCCCTGGAGGTAGTTCAAGGACCTCTATTTCACCTCCCCCGAGGGCATCAGCACCAGGTTAGGATATTTTTCTAGACAGCTGACAGCACAAAAATAATTAAATATTTCCAACTCTATCCCTATTTTCTACCCTTAAGAATTAATCAGTTTCTAAAAGGACAACTTTTCTCTACGACTGCTACCCCAAATTATCTCCTGCTTTTTGAAACTCTCATTTTTCTTTTTTAAAGACATAATTTAAAAAAAAAAATTACTGAAAGAGGAGAATTGAAGAGATCTTTAACAACGGCTCTGCTTCAGTCCCAACCACTGCTGATATGCTGATAAATGGAAGTAGAAAAATAAACTCATCCACTTTACAGCTTCCTCAGCCTTTACACATTTGTCCTACATGAAAAACATGAGAATTTAAATCCATGGCATAGAAACAGCATTAGACACCAAATTGATTCATTACTTCCCAATGAAATCCTTAATACCCAAATCTGGAGAACGCATCACTTCGGAACAGAAATGAACAAACAGGCTCGAATGAAAAGAAAAATAATTTCCATAAATTTCGGTCTCTTTTCCCATCTCATGAATTTATAAACTAAATCAAATTGTCAGGGAAGAAGTGATACTTCCTCGAGCACATTTTGATGGAAGCACCTGCAGTCAGAGTAGAGAAGCAACACCTATGAGCCAACTGCTGACATGAAAAATGGGAAAAAAACATAAATAGAAGCTATAAAAAATAAAAATATTCCATATTTCAGCTGACTGAAGGCATTTATCAGCTGAGTAAATTACGAAGGAATTTGTGGACAGTTCTTGGTTCAGAGCATTTAGAAAAATAAACCAAGTCAGCTACAGTTGGGTCTCTCTTGATTCCCTGGCACTTGCACCCTGGCACAGGCTTCCCACCCCCAGCCAGGGAGGCAGCAGCAGGAAGTCCTATTGCAGAAACTTTCCTGGAATGTTCATTGCTCCCAGTGGATTTCTATGGCCAAATTTATCCTCTTTCTCTATGTCTAATCAGCGCACTCCTAAACAGCACAGGAACACTTTGGACAATCCAGAACTAGAGCCAGTACTGCTCACAGCACCACAGAGTTTGGGTTGCAAGGGACCTGAAAGCTCACTCAGTGCCACCCCTGCCATGGGCAGGGACACCTTCCACTATCCCAGGCTGCTCCCAGCCCCAGTGTCCAGCCTGGCCTTGGGCACTGCCAGGGACCCAGGGGCAGCCCCAGCTGCTCTGGGCACCCTGTGCCAGGGCCTGCCCACCCTGCCAGGGAACAATTCCTTCCCAATCTCCCATCCATCCCTGCCCTCTGGCACTGGAAAGCCATTCCCTGTGTCCTGTCCCTCCAGCCCTTGTCCCCAGTCCCTCTCCAGCTCTCCTGGAGCCCCTTTAGGCCCTGCAAGGGGCTCTGAGCTCTCCCTGGAGCCTTCTCTTCTCCAGGTGAACACCCCCAGCTCTCCCAGCCTGGCTCCAGAGCAGAGGTGCTCCAGCCCTGGGAGCAGCTCCATGACCTCCTCTGGACTCTCTCCAGCAGCTCCAGGTCCCTCCTGTGCTGGGCCCCAGGGCTGGGGCAGCTCTGCAGGTGGGGTCTCATCTGAGCACAGGGGCACAGGGGCAGAATCCCCCCTCCCCTGCTGCCCGCATTTGCTTATCCCAGGGCACGGGGGGGTTCTGGGTCCCAGCTCTCACCCACAGCACCCCCAGGTCCTTCTTCTCTTAGAGCAGCATCCATAGGAAACCCCTGGCTCCCAAAGGAGCCCAGGGATGAGCAGATAGAACAGAACTGCACAGCCCTGTGATGTGGCACAGTCCCCAGCAGCAGCCACGTGGGGCACACGAATCAATACAAATCCACTCCTCCTGTTTGAATTTGTCCAGAACATTCCACAAGGTCAACAGCTTCTGACAGAAGTTACTCAATCTGGCAGCTATTGGATCTAACGGATCACCTCTCCTCCTATATAAAAACATAAAGCCAGAATAAACTCCACAGAGCAAGGCCTAATTTGAGCAGATGTTATTACAGGCCTGGGCCTGATCCAGCTCAGATTTGTACTGCTGGCTAATCTAATGTCTTAGACCTGGGATTAATGACCACAGAATAGCATCAGCACCCAGAGATTCACCAAAACACTGCTGGCACTCATCGCTAAAATCACATCATCCACCTCGACTGCTCCCTGAGCTGGAATGGCCAGGCTGAGCCTAGACCCTCGGACTACAAGTGGCCAGATTTAATTCCAAGGTTTATTTATTGGCTGCAATACCTTAACTTAGATCTGCACACCACACCACATCTCCATTGCCAGACAAACCAAATCCCGGGCTGGTGAAGATACGTTTGAAAAGGATGGTCAAAAGCTGGTCAAAAACATTCATAAACACTTTAGGGAGCTGTAAGATTGTCCAAAGATGTGGGAAAAATCTACGTGTGGCCAGAGAGGCATAAAGACAATGGCATGAACTAAATTAAAAATCAACTGAAGCACTTTCTCCCTGGAAACATTTCACAGGAATGATAACAACATATAAAGTAATAATTTGAATTTTTTCCATTGTAGAAATGCCGCAAAAAATAGTGCAATAGAGTAAAAGCAAAGTGCAAAGAGTCCTCAAGGTGCCTTTATGGGAAAACTGAGAAAAATCAAGACGAAATCACAGCTCGGTGTCTTTCCACACCTACAAATACACTGCAAACTTGGGAAATGCTGTTCTCAGAATCCCTTGAAGTGGTAAAACTAAGATGACTTTCCCTCATAAAGCTGATTTTGGAATGAAAGGAACCAAGAGGTGAAAGTATTTTTGTTTAAAATTAAAGAGTGAGACGGTCGTGAAGACAATACAAGAATATCATGGAATCATTTAGGTTGGAAAAGCCCTCCAAGGCTGAAGCACTCTCAAGTCATTAATTCACCCATCTTCCTGAAACAGGAGGGAAAAGTAGGAAATGAACATGGAGCCACAGCTCTTAAGGAATGCCTTTCCTGTGCTCAGGGCACAGCAACTTTCCAAGGTGATTTTACTAAGCAACTTCTCCCCTTAGCCAAAATGCCTGGGATAGCAGGACCCTTCCTTCTTGAGGGCTAAATTAGTTCAATTCCAGCCCAACCTGGTGGTCACTGAGCATTTAATTAAGTAAGGAATATTCAGAGTATAACTCCCAGTCCTTATCAGCGCACCTAAGCCCACTTCAGGAGGGAGGCTACAGGTTTTGTGCCTCTGGGGACATTCTCTTCAATCCCTGTCAATTGTCTCTGAAAACCCAGTAAAACCAGTTTGGACCAGCATGGAAATTGTCAATGTGCCTCAGCAATCAGGTCCATTCTTCCAGCATGACATATAAAAAACTGAAAACAAATTGGTCCAACAGAATTAGGGGGAAAAAACCCCAAAGCTTTGTTTCCTGCATTTTTGTGCCCATTGTTTTCCCATGAGTCCCTCCCCACAGGGCATTGTGGAAGGGGATTTGAAGCGCCATCACGCATCCTCTGCCTCCCCAGGAAGTCAGGCTGATGAAAGGTTGCTGCTGAGAGAGCAGGAAGGTGAAAAGGTGTAAAAATAACACCTGATCCACCCAGAGCCGTGAAAGCTGCACTTCCCTGGGTCAGACATGCCCAGGGAACATGGAGGGAAGAGAGCAGGAGGTTTTGGGATTTGCTCCCATTATTCATTAGAGCACTCAAACCATCATAACGGAAGGGGGGAGAAAAAAACCCACCAAAATAAAATCAAACCATGCCAACATCGACTGATTTTTCTAGGATGGGAAAGAACACAAAGCATTCCTAACTGTGGAATTTTTTTGTTCTGGATGGAGGACCAAGACGCCAGCTCCTCTTTGTCCTCATGTTAGGGGGATTCACTTTGGTCTGCTTGTTTCCTCTACCACAACCTCTACTTTCTCTTCCAAATTCTAATTTAATCTCTAAATCTTTAAATCTTGCCTTGTAGAAGTCCTTTCCCAAGAGTCTACTTTCCATCAAAAACCCTGCCCAAGGATTCAAAGCCCTTGAGAATTTCAGGATGCTCCTCTGAAGGGAAAAAGCACAGGTGGCTCCACATGGAGGCCTCCAAAAATGTGGAGTACAGTGGCAATGAGAAGGTCTGACCTAGGAATAAGGCTCATTCAGTCTTTAAAACAAGTTAAAGCCAAGTCTCAAATCCAGTAATTAAATAAAAATAAATCCATGGGTGAAAATAACTCTCTGCTTATAAAAATCATCCAGAAAATTCAGGTTTGCTGTTAATACGATCTGAAATGCTATCACCCAATTCAGTTCAACACAGGGAAGATCATAAAATAATACATTTATTCCTTAAGAAAGGTCAGGTTCACTCCTTCTAGGATTGCTCACATGAGCACAATCATAACGTAATTTACTATTGTACCTAAATTACTTGATATAAAGTGATATTCATCCCACAGTGGGAAACTGTCAAATCTTAACATCTCTGCTGATCTCAGGAAGATCTTCAAAGGTCACGCACGGTACCTGTGTGCCTGACTATGAAAACAAGCAACAGTTATTTGGGAAAATATTTTTATTCTGTGAGATTTGCTGGTCTCTGACTTCCTGTGAATTAGGAATGATTGAGCTCAATGTGCCATGGCGCAATGGAACTAAGTATCTGTTTCCTAAGAGCAGGATTTTCTGTTTATTGTGCTGCCAGAGCTCAATGACCACATGCACTGGATGGAATGAAATGTCCCAGCCATCGTTTTGAGATCTTGAGATCCCAAAGCCTCAGAAAAGCCATTCCAACATCAACAACAGACCCTTGGAAGCTACAGTGCAGTGCAAGAACTAAGACAAGGAGGAGATTTCACACTTTGTGTGAGCTTGAGACATATTTGTATAGATTAGAACAGAATTAGGTGGATTTTTATTTCTGCATCTCTTGGCAATCCCAACATAAAGTTCGGTCACTGGAAATGTAGAACATCATACATTCCTTATTAACTTTTATATCACAGACTGGGTTGGGTTGGAAGGGACCTCAAAGCTCATCTCATCCCAACTCCTATGCCATGGGCAGGGACAACCTCCCACTAGACCAGTTTGCTCCAAGCCCTCTTGAGCGTGGCCTTGAACACTTCCAGGGATGGGGAGTCCACAACTTCAACCTCTCTTTCTAAAGGTTTTCACAAAGTTTTTTTGATGGCAACATTGGTTTGGATTTATTTATAACCCCTTGTGTGGGAAACAGAGAAGCAGAAACTTCTACAAGTTTCTACAACATAAGGCGCCGACAAAATAATGCTGATGACACCCTTGCTGTTAGTACAGATTTATTTCTAATGAGTAGGGAGGATGAAAGGCTACGAGAGATGAGCTCTGGCAGCGAAACCATTTCAGCTGAGGGGGTTACTCCACCGAAACTGAGCAGCCCACAAATGGAACACATCAGAATACAACAGCAGCTTGCCAAGAACCAATGCATCTGATTCAAAGAGCACAACCATCTTCGTAGCCCTCTTTTGGACACTCCTGACTGCAGGAAAAACCACCCCAGGAGGAGGAAAAGAGCCTGGTTTTAACAGCCACCCCAGAACCAGAGCTTTTCAGCACACAGGTGTGTTAACGATTTATTGAGGGGCTTTACCCATAAATGCATTTATCCAGCCGACCTTGAGCAACTCCAACAAGGAATTCCCCCGGGAATAACAGCAGAGGGGTTCCACCAGCATGACCTGGCTTTGTTCACCATCTCAGGCGCCCGTATCTGATAAACCACAACCATACACGGCACAAAACCAGGCCCAGCTTGCAAGGTAAAAAAAGAAAACCCTAAACACACAGAATAAAAAGCAGGAAAGAGTAGTAACTTACTCTCAGGAGTAAGCTGATTGTAACAGGGTAAAGCACTTCATCCCATCACATTACTCTGACAAATGCAATGCTCAGACCACAGATCAACAACCTAAGAACTCTGTGACTTGACAGGAGAAGTAAAATACTAAAAAAAAGGGACATTCATTTTCTTTTTGAAATTTCTGACTTCATGCAAGTTCTGCCATTTCAGAGGTGTCCTTAAGCTCATGTTCTTAAACTTAGAGCAAACCAACAAGCAATCTGCCAAAAGCCACGTGGGAAACCCACAAGACCACATTGTTAACACTCCTGTCACGCTGCAGAGTAAAATTTCAGCTTTACCCAAACACAACAAAGCCAAAGACTGACCAGAACTTTGTCCTCTGCTACCATCCCACTGACTTAAGAAAAATTAAGAAGGTCTATTTGCAACAAAAGCCTTAAAGACTAGTTAGAAATAATTTGTTGTATAAATAATTGTGGGGCACTCACCGTTGCGACTCTCCTCGTCAATGGGAACTATTGTGGCTGGAGGACCTGTTCTGGCCAACTTGCAATCTATAAAGATGAAAAGAAGAGTTATTTCTCATTGCAAAAGTAGGATCTTGGGGGTTTTGTCGTTGGGGTTTTTTTTTAAGTCAGCATATTTGGCATGCTGAAGGCAAGTATTCCCTTCAATGTGATGTGGGTATGACCTACAACTGATAGTAAAGTTACACTCACAAAGGATCAAAATCGGAGCTGTTTGCTTATCCCTTACTCAGACTGCACATCATAGACACACACCCCTCAAATCACAGAATCATGGAAGGGTTTGGGTTGGAAGGGCCTTAAAAATCATCCAGTGCCACCCCCTGCCATGGGCAGGGACACCTCCCACTGTCCCAGGCTGCTCCAAGCCCCAGTGTCCAGCCTGGCCTTGGACACTGCCAGGGATCCAGGGGCAGCCCCAGCTGCTCTGGGCACCTTGTGCCAGGGCCTGCCCACCCTCCCAGGGAAGGATTGTGGTCACATTCCACCACAATCCAGTTGGATGGCTACCCTAATGAAGTTTGTGTCTTGCTCTAGAGATCCCATCAGGAATCTCGGTGTCTGTCAGGACGCAGGGAATAAGATGGTAATTTAACCCAAAGAAATAACAAAGGAATGATTAAAGGGTATAAATCATAATTAAAGCTTCACAACAGAAACAAACATAATTTGAACTTAATTGCAACGAAAAAGGATCTACTTAGTGAATGGAATTTTAATAACTCTAAGGAGAACACAAATGAAAAACAGACGAGCAATGTTCAGGAAGTCATATTTTGCCATCTTACCCTCATATTGCCAGTCTGGAGTCAAAAGTTTAGTCATCAATGGAAGCAGAGCAGAATAACGAAAGAAAATAAGTAAGAGTTTGTTGGTTTACTCAAAAGAGAGGTTCAAAGATATCAAGCAGTACATGCAGAGCTAGCAAACATATAAGTGTAGCCTTAAAATACATAAAAGCATGATCACCACGTGTGAGGACTGTATTTTAGTACCAGCCAGGTTTTCTACATTGAACAGCAGAAAACCAGTACCCCCTTTAAAGCACATGGAAATAAAAGTTCATTAGGAAGAGCTTTTCATTTTCCAAGAGCCTCATTGACTCAGCAAGAAAAGAGACAACCATTCTTCTTCCCAATCCACCACACAGGACTGTCTGAGATTGCAGCCCATGATTTTATAGGTTTTAAGAGGTTTCTCTGATCCACAGCCCAACCAAACCTCATTTGTATTAAATGGTACCTTCTAATCAAGTTCTGAATTCAAAATAGGAAAGAAATACTCAGCTATTACTGGTTTGTTTTGGTTTTTTGGGGTTTTTTTTACACACAACAAGAGAAATTTTCCCAAGAGAAAATCATCTGTAAATTAAACACAAGAGCAAGCTGAGGTAAATTCTATTTCCCAGCTTATGGTAAAAATTACACATTTGTCAACTTCAAAGGACCCACACTGCAGCTTGTTACAGCCTCAAATTACCCCAGCACAGACAAGGCCTACAAAAGGAGGTGAGAACAGTGATGCATTTGCTCAGATCTCCATTTAGGTGAAGCCCCTAAAGGACACCTCTACATCACTGGGATTTCCTCCAGCAGCAGCTTTGTGTCGCTGATGCTGAGTTCAACTGCAAGGCCAAACATCTGAACATCCAAAGATTCATCCATATGAACAGTCTGAATAATGCTGGAATTCCCCAAGCACAGCACTGTGTGCACACAGCTCTGCAACAGCCCCAGGGAGGAGAGCCCAGAGCCTCTGTGGCCAATGTGCTCAGGGCTGGGCACTGCCCAGGGCAGCAGTTCTGCCTCCTGGGCAGGGCAATTGCTGGGCTCAGGCCCTGCCCGGTGCTCTGGTGCCATTGCTGGGCCCGGAGCAGAGCCCGGGCCCTGCTCGGAGCCCTCCCTGCAGCCAGGGACAGCCAGGGCTGAGGGCCCCTCTCAGCTGGGGCTCCTCTCGAGGCTGAGCAGCCCCGGCTCCCTCAGCCTGTGCTGGGCATGGAGATGCTCCAGGCCCTTCCTCATCGTGGTAGCAGAAAGAACTTGGGAGTCCAGTGCCTGGAAGAGACTCATTCCTAGCCAGCTCCGACAGTCTGGCGGTTCCAAGGCTGTTGGAATCTGGGATTTGCTCCTTCTCCAGAGCAGCCTCCTGCCTCCTCCATCTCACACAGCCACAGGGAGATCCCAGGGTACTCAGTCCCTTCCACCAGGGCTAAAATCTGTACATTAACTGAGGTGAACCTTGTTTCAGTGCCCCTATTTCATGAATAACTCACCTCTCACCACAGGGAAATTCATCTTCTGCTGCCTCAAAGTGCTGCTGGTGGCACTCAAAGACGCTTTGAAGAACTAAACCCTTCAGAGGAACTTAATGGCTCCACTATAACTCAACAACATCAAGGAGAGCTCTTCTCCCTGTAGGATCAAGTGCAGAGCTCCCAACCAAACGCAGCCAATCCCCATAAAACACACAAATGACTCCTGTTCCCACAAACAGGGATTTTCCCTCAGGCAACAGCCTGGTGGCATTTCTCTGCTCCCCCTGGATCTGTACAGTGCAGGGCTCAGGGAATGATCAATGAGCTCCAGGTACTCAAATATGCATTTTCCCCAGTTAATTTCCTGCCCAACAGTAATAGATTGAGATCTGAAACTATTTTATTTCTAAAATAGCCTCTCAAGGTGATTTGTAAGGCCCCTGAGTGATTCAATTTTTGTAGCAGAAGATTGTTAGACTGAATAAGAGACAGTAACTAATAGAGGGGGGCCTTGAAAAACAGGCAAAGGGTTTGTGGCTGAACAGTCCTGGTGGCACAAGTGAGCAGTTGTGTTTTTCACAGAAAAAAATAAACTTATTTTAAAAGTCATCTGCACTCAGGGAGTGGCAAAGACCATTTACATGTTTTTATTACATTCTGATAAAAAACACCCATCTGCTTAACACTTAGGAAGTGAAATCCACATTTGGATGAGCAAATCTCCTGATTAGCCTCAGTTTTATTTTGTGAAATTTCATTTCAGAATGAAACAAAACCACTGAGCCAGCAGCCAGATCCATATTCCACAGTGCAGGTGTCCATGGCTCATCTCTTGTTCCAGAGTCAAGCAGAAAGGAAGGAAAAGGAAGGAAATGAGTCTGAAACCAGAAGATTGGAAGAACTACAGTGATAAGTCCAAATAGAGTTGAAAAAACCAACATTAAATAATCAAGAGAACATTCCTTCTTTGCCAGACATCCCAAGAGAAATACTTCCAGCATCCTGTTTGCATCTCCTCTGGGATAAACAAATCTTATTCCTCAAGTGAGTCAGAAGGGATGATTTCATGGAACAGCTCCAGGAGATTTCTGGAGTGAAGGCTTCTAGAAATCCTTATCCCCAGCATTAGGGTTGGACTCGCTGCTCTTGAAGGTCTTTTCCAACCCGAATGATGCTGTGATTCCACTGGCTCCACACCAAACACGTGGGACTCAAGCACTGACATTTGTGGTGTGTGACAGGGTGGGGCAACAGGTCCCTGGGTCAGAGGAATGTGGGGGACAGGTGACATCGAGCCCAGCTCTCCCCCTCCTGCCCCAGGAGAACCCCTTAATCACAAGATAAAAACACAAACAAACACAAAATTACAAGATTACAAAAGGACCAGGATGGGCTCATCTCCGAGTGTACAAATTCAGGATTTTTGTCACTATTCTTTTACAGCCCAAAATCCTCTGGAGAAACCTAAGGGCCTTCAGCTGTTCTTTTCTTCCACGTATAAAAAAGTGCAAAACCGCTTGGGGTTAAAAGCAGCTCCCCCCCCCCCCAAAAAAAAAATCTTCAAACACCCTTCAAAGATTCCATGGTGTGAAACAGATCCCCACAACTCAGAGCCCCATGACACGACTTCTGAAAACCCCAGGAACAGATCCATTGCAACTTCTGTGGGTGGATCTTCCCAACTGCTTGTGGTTTTTAAAAGGGATCAGAATGATTTTTGCCTTCTTTTCATCTTTTAAGAGTAAAGAATAAATTATTGGTGTTCCCCTCCCCCCCCCGGCCCCCCCCAGCTCCCATTTGTATTTCCATGAAAGGTATGGACTCAATCTAAATGCTGGGCAATTAAATCTGTTAATTGGCAAATAATTGCTGCTGGATTGGTTCAGTTTGGCATAAAAGTGCACAGAGTTTTGAATTCAGCTGCCTTCTCCGCTGGCCAAAAATTGCTGCTAAATTTTTCCTTCGAGTCCTAGACATTGGATTAGAAAGAAAAAAAAAGGGAGAGATTTGATCCTGTGTTGCCACCTTCCTCCTCCCTGATTCCTTTAGCCTCAGAGTTTGCCTCTGAATTCAATAGAGCAGCACTGGAAAAATAAAAGAGATTTTAGCTGACCTAATTTCATGTCTTGCACAGCTACAAGTGACAATTTTAGTTTTACTTAAGCTAAAAGATTATGAAAAAAAAAATAAGTTAAAAAAAAAAAAATCAAACCTTTGCAGCATTTCTCCTATTTGGAAGAAGGCCAACAGGAGGAATTGCAAAAAGATCTCTTTCTTTCAGAAAACCAAACCAAAAATACTCACAATATTCTCTGGCCACACTCAAGCCTAACATTTATTCTGGTGTGCCACAGGATTGAACAAAAGGATTACAGGATGAAATAATTGGAATTAAACACTGAATGGGCTCATCAACAGTAAATTAGGGCTGATGGGATGGCTCTGTAACAAAAGAATTGGGGTTTTTAATCATTAGGGGGATGGGTTTTAATACAAAGGGACTACAGTACATGGGAAGTACTTGGATTTCATCTGGAGCAGATGGCATCCTGGGGAAACTTCCTACTAAAGTATGGGGAAAAAAGCAGCCTGATCATTTCCAAAGCACTCCTGGAATATCATTAATTGCTGTGGCTGGGGAGGACTTGGTGACTCGGGAGCTCAAGGAAAACATGTGAAATAGAGAAATTATGAGCTAACGAAGCAAAATGCAGCAAGAGGGGCAAGAAACTGAGTTGACATCTGCAGCTCCCGCCAGGAAAATGGAGCATTTGCATGCTGGCTGCAAAGAAACAGCCCCTAATTTCTGCCAGAGATGATTTTTTAGTTATCTGTATTTATTATTCTGCTGTTAAGAGAACTACACTGGTTGGAAATGGCAATTGCCAGAAGAACACTTCTTTTCTGTGTTATATTTCAGGTTACAAATTCTGTTCCTGCACATCAGAACTCCTCCAGGCCCAGCCCTGAACACAGTTTCTATGTAGCTGCAAGAAACATATTTCCAATTATTATTCCTCTAAGCATTGCCTCATTAGCTGGGTGCCATTTGCTGAGTCACCAGTCCCCCACCTTGGCTTAAATCCATTTCCAGCTCATTTTTTCTCCGCTACACCCCTGTGAAATTTATCCAAAGTGCTTTCAGCTCCATTTACCCTTTCCTGAACACAGTGTGGGGGAGGAAATCAGTTCAGTTTGTATCAGAGTGCTGCATGTTCCTCAAGAAACAGAATTTCTGAGGTCTCCCCTGGAAAAGCAACAAGAATTTTGGCTACAGGCAGCAAATTTATACTCATTAAAACAAAGCTCCCCTGTTCAGGCCATATAAGGGAACATTACCAAGGATAAAATCAAGTGTGGGTACTGTGATAAATAAATTGGCACAAGCCAGGCGAAGAAAACCCACCCAAAAATTATGTTTTGAACCCTCTGAAGAAGGGGAGTTGCTGTATTTACTCAGCCATGTGACACTGCCATTAATGCGTGGTGGCCCTTCCCTTCCTCTAAACCACCTGGAAGAAAAAGGGTTCTGAACAATCTTGGGATAAGGACACAGAGACGAGAATTTGTCATCCAAGTGCAAAGGAACAGAAATGGAAACCTGAGGGATCCCTTTTCCCCTTCAGGAGATCAAACTGTCCCCATCCTGTCTGGGCCATCTGTGCTTTGCACTCTTCAGCATCGCTCAAGCCTAACTAGAAATGGCTCCTCAACCAAAAATCCCCATTTTCTTCTCTTCAAAGATGCCTTTTTGGAGAGATGTGATGCTGCCAGCATGAGCACAAATAAAAATCCCACTGAGAAGTGCTGCTTTATTTTTTCAGCCTCCCCTGAGAACTCTCCACTGCCCCCCCCAGCCCCATGATCCTGCTTCCCTTCCCACTGTTATTCCTGCTGCTCTCCTGTGTCCTCCAGTGCTGCTGGACATGCCAGAGGCCATCCCACTGCCTCTCCTCCACCTGACCCAGCATCTTCCTCCTCAAACCACCACCACCACCACCAAGGTCAACCTTCCCCAGCCTGATGGCCCCACTCCTCCACTGCAATAAGTGATTAAAACCCGGTTAATTGTACCCCAGCACAGAGCAAATACGTGACATACGAGCAGCTCGTCCACTTCAGTGTCAGCACTGACAGCGATTATGACAGGGTGTAAAAATGGAGAAAATTAAATTAGCTCTCTTGTACATTATGGGCATCAAATATAATGTGGGGTTGGGCTGGGGGTGGAAGGGAATAAAAGGACGTTTGGAGAGCAATTACGAGAGTAAGAAAAAGAGACTTTCGACTCGATAGCAGAGGACAAAGCATAATTCAAGCAGGATTGAAGACTTCCCATGAAAGCACAATTCCTTTACTTCCTAACTGACAAAACAGAGGTTTCTAAACCAAAATCCAGCTGCCAAAATTGTAAATTTGTACAATTACAGCTCTACACACATGGAGTGCCATGGATAATGAGCAACTTCATTACAGACATTCTGAAACCACACTCAGTTGTCACTTACCCCACTCATTATTGCCAAAAATATTCAGGAACAACTCGGACAGACTTTGCCCTTCAATGCTGTTAAATTGTTCAAAAGACTAAACCCATGTCACTTACCCAGGGCTGGAATTTTTAATTACCAGAGATCCCTGGCAGGACACATTTCTGGTGTCTTTTAATTAAATTCAACCAAGATGCTCCAAGGAGGAGCACGAGCTACCGGTGCCATGTTTCAGGGTTCCTGAAGTCTTGTTTCTCTAGAGCACCCTCACTGTGGATGTTTCCCCAAGTTTTTTGGTCATTAACAATTCTCTCAAACTCCTTTTCCAACCACAACTGCTGACTGACAAACAAAGGGAAGTTTAATCTTGCACAATTAATAAGACAAAACCAATTCTGATGCTTGAGCCCAGCACTGAATAATCCCAACTGCAGATTTTATCTTGCCTGGTAAATCAGCAGCTTCAAAAATGCAGTCACCAGTAGATGCTGAAGCCATGAAACACAGAACACACCCAAGCCCTTTCTTTCTTGTAACCTCTTTTCCTACCAAACTACTCTTTCAAGTAGTAATTCTGGGGGGGAAAAAAAAGCATTCCGATGAAATTCCAGAGGCATCCCAACCCTCCCACAGCTCCACCCCATCAGGAAAACCCTTACCTTCATCATTCTGGGCCAGAGCCCGTGCCAGGACAGCAGCGAGTGCTGTCCCCACTGTGAACCATTTCCAGAGACAAAGCTGCTGGACCATTTTCTGTCAAACTTCACTCAAGGCAGAGCTGGAAAAGAGATTTAATACATTTATTACTCAACCTGCAAAAAGGTGAGCCACTACAAATGATTTCACAGGTAACTACATAGGGGATCTGCAGCCTCTAAGATCACAGCATTGTTCAGCCATGAAAATAAATAAAATAAGGAAGGAGAACTCCCATTAGCATCAGTCAAGATGTGTGTACTCGTTATCTCAAGAACTGTGCGTGCACAGCCCTCCAAGTCAAGAAAATGCAAGGTTCTGGCTTAAATCAGGTCTGATTTCCATAATTTCCCTGCAATAAAGTATTTATGTTACCCTTCCTGCTTTCAAGCACTTTGGAGAAGCAACTGTAGCAGAGAAATTGCACCAATTAAAATGAGGGCTCACTGTGAAAGGCCGGAGGGACCCAGGATTCAAAGGTATTGCCCAGGAAAAATGGGGGTGATCCCTGAGGATGGCATTCTTTAAGGACATGGGCTGTTGGGTTGTGGCCAGGAAAATGGGAAAAACACCACTACCAGCTCAAAAAAACCCCCCACAACCAACAAAGTAAAATTAAAAACTAAAACTAAAAAAAAAAAAAAAAAAAAAAAAAAACCAAGAAAGACCCAAAAAACCCCAAAACCACAACCAACAAACCAACAAAAACAAAAACCCAAAACCAAAAATCCACAATCTTCTCCCTTCCTTCCCCCAAACTCCCAAAACAAACAAAAAACACCCAAACAAACAAACAAACCCCACCAAAATCCCCAAGACAAGCCTGGCTGAACTCCAGAACATATTTGGAGTGTGGAACATTAGAAAGTCACCAAAAGCTCTGGTTCATGGTCCAAATAAAAAGAATTAGCACAATTGTGCAGCCCAGAGCTGAATTACTTAAAAATATTCTTTCAAATTTACAAAGATTGGGATAAATACAGTGCCAGGCGCACAGAATGAAGAAAGACTTCCAACAATATAAATCAAATTCTTATATTAAAATAATTAGCTGTATTTATTAAAAGTCAAACCATCTTGCAAAACAATCGTTTGGAGTTGGAGTTTTGGAGGGAAACCTGGGTTTTTTTCCACAGGATGAGGAAAGCAAGCAGGGAAATGTAATAAACCAGACTGAGTGGCCCATATTCACTCAAGTTTCAAGTTCCTAGGTGGTTGACCATATATATCACATATAAATAGATTTTGTTTGCTTCCACGACAGCTCACACGGGTGGGATCTACAGACCATCAGAGGTTTTTCCCAAATTTAATGATTCTCTCCTGTGATTTCTGGGGCTCCCTCTGAGCCAGCACAGCTCCTTTTCCCTTTGTAAAAGCCATGGGGTGCCGGTGACTTTATCAGGATTTTAATACCGACATTCTGGAAAAATAAAGGGCAGCAGCAAAACCATTTCAAATTCTACGCTGCACCCATTGCTGCTCCACTTCTCATCCAGGGGTTAAGGACGGGGAGAGGCTTTTCCAAGCTCCTCCTGTGCTCAGGTCGGACTCTTCCCACCCTGTGCAGCAGCAGGGGGTCAGTGCAGGCTGCACCAGGCAGCAGTTCCAGGAAGAACTTTAATATTGTCCATCAAACAAGTGAAGCACCAGCACAGATCTCTTCAGATTTGAGACCAACGTTTGTCTTGGCAGAGCAGCTCCAGGTCACAGAATGCAGGAATTCAAGCCATACAAAGCACCCTCCTTCTTCTCTCTCCTCCTTCTCTTCCCTCGCCCTTCTACAGCTCTTTCTGTCCAAATTCCAACAGGGAATTGTGGAGTCACAGAACTCTTAAGGTTAGAAGAGACCGTGAAGGTCATTAAATCCAACCAGCACCACCATGGTCACCACGACCCCGTGTCCTCAAGTGCCACATCCACACGTGTCTTGAACGCTTCCGAGGTTGGAGACTCCACCCCTGCCCCAGGCAGCCCCTTCCAGGGCTTTACAACCCTTTCCATGAAGAACTTCTCCCTGGTATCCGACTCAAACCTCCCCCAGCACAAGGTGAGGCTGTTTCCTCTCATCCTCTCACCTGGACCCTGGGAGAAGAGACCCAGCTCCCCTCTCCTCACTATCAGCTCCTTTCAGGGAATTGTAGAGAGCAACCTCAGAGAGGAGGGGGCAACCCTGACAGCTCAAGTGGGAATTTGTGGCAAAACAGGAAGTTAGAGACAGCTCAAAGGAAAATTCCAGACTCCTCCCAAAGGACCTATTATTCCTGTGTGCAAGGAGACCAGAATTGCTCAAAAGGGCCTTTTCCCTCCCTTCTCCTTCCCAAAATGCTCATTTGGTTATCGTCATCCAAACTTCCACTTAGCCCTTTCCAAAGTCACTCTGGAATTTGCAACAGCACCTTCAAAAAAAACCCCCCAAATGACTTTTGCCACGATGTATTCCTGCTGACTACTTGGAAATCAAGGCTGTCTCCACATTACCCAAGTGGATTCCAATTCATCATCATTATCAAACCTCCTGGGAATTTTGGGGATGGGAACTTCTCAGTATTTCACCACTATCTCCTCCCCTGTTAACAAAAGTTCCTGAAGGAACTGGGCTCAGCTGCTTTTGCACTTGAAGCAGTGTTATTCCATTAGGTGACATTTGCTTCCAACCTTTTACACCTCACATCCCAGAAAACAGAAGTTCAGGGGACTCTTGGTGTCTTCAGGTCAGTCTAAGGAAAATCCCGTCCAAATACAGATTTTAGGTGTTATCAGACCTAAAAAGAAGGGCTCGCACCCACTTTCAGAGGCCACTGATATTTGATTTTACAACCTTGAGAAACAAAATAAATCCAGCTCTCCAATCACGATGTTCTATTTTAGAAAGTTATTCAGAGCTCAGCTGACACCCTTGAGCGGAGTCTGCTCCTGAGAGATTTTTAGGACGGAATCTTGACAGATTTATTTTTGATTTTGATGAAATGTCAAGTTAAACCACAAGGATGGCAACGCTGCTGGCTCCCAGAATAAGCAGCTCTCTATGCAACTGGAATACAACAGAAGAAAAATCCTGGTTTTTGCTTCCACTTGTACCAGGAAAAAAAAACCCAAACAAAACAAAAAAACCCCCCAAAACATGGCAACAACAAAAAACAAACAAAACCCACCCAAAACCAAAAAACACCGAAAAGAACAAAACAAAACCCAAAAGAAAACACAAAAACCAAAGAAACTACAAAAAAAAAAAAGAAAAAAACAAACAGAAAAAAACAAACAACAAAAAACAACCAAACAAAAACCCCAAAAAGCCAGTCTAAAGCCCAGAAAATGAGAATATTAAGTTCAAATGATTCTGCTAACTCGGAAATAGCTCAGAACAAATCCCAATTCACCACAAAGTACCAAAAGGTTGACAGTCTGTAAGAAATAAGATTGAACTCCAGACAGGGCAAGGAACAACTGTGAATTGTTAAGAGAAGGAAGATCTGTAAAGTAAAAACATACAAAATGTCTGCAAGACTCAGTATTTTCCTGAAATATATTTTATTTTAAAATATTAAATATTTTAAATATATAAATTATATTAAAATTAAATTAAAATTTATATAAAAATATATAAATATTTATATAAAATTTATATAAAAATATATAAATATATATTAAAAATATAATTTTAATATTATATATTAAATTTTAAGAGAGGATAAATGTAAATTAAAAAAAGAAGTTATGACATCCAAGCACTTTGAACATATTTAGAGGGACAATAATATGATAGTAAATTCCAATAATTAATTTACTTTTAGACCAGGTGCTATTACAGGATGTAAAACTTTGCATTCATTCGAAGCTGGAGGGGGGGGAAACACTGCCTTGGTCAAAATAAATAACCATTCCCTGGGCACCCTGTGCCAGGGCCTTCCCACCCTCCCAGGGAACAATTCCTTCCCAAGATCCCATCCAGCCCTGCCCTCTGGCACTGGGAAGCCATTCCCTGTGTCCTGTCCCTCCATCCCTTGTCCCCAGTCCCTCTCCAGCTCTCCTGGAGCCCCTTTAGGCCCTGCAAGGGGCTCTGAGCTCTCCCCGGAGCCTAAATTTTGGGCCAGGTTTGCCACAAGCCAGAGCCATTGGCTCCCTCACACCAGAGCTACCCCATCCACACCCAATTCCATAGGAAACACGGACTGTGGAAGTGCCCACACCACCCAAACCAGCAACAACCACTCTGAGCATTCTCCACGAGGAGCAAACCTGGAAACAACCTGGAGGCACACACTTTGCACCTTCTGCTCCTGCAGTGGGTTTGAAGCCCTGTCAGACTGAAACAGAAATCACTAAGCATGCATTATTAATTCATTATAGACACATAAACAAATATTTGCTATTTATTTGTCAAAAACAATGGCTCCTGAGAAGCTGCTGTGGCTGGGTGAGTAGCTCAGCATTTAAAAAGGGATTAAATCCCCATTTACATCTGTGCTATTATTTACACAACCGGCTTGAACTCCTTCAAGCAGCACAAGTGACACAAAGCAGGGATGCGCTTTGCCCCCTACAGTCATGATAAATCTTTCAAAGTATTTATTTTTTAAAGGTTGATGCAACTGAAGTGCTTTAACACAGCAAAAAAATTACAGTGGACTGGTTTTTTATAAGGTTCATCATTATTACTGATCAGCTGAACTCTCTTAAAAACTGTAGACATAAAATAGGGATATAGAATGCTCATTCAATGCTTATTCTGGAGAGCTGGTGCCATAATAAATCAGAAATGCCAGGAAAACAGCAGGAAAAGCCTCTTACAGAAGCCCAAAAGGAGGTGAACTTGCTTTAGAGCCTGACAGTGTTCCTGGCTTAGTTAAAGCTACAGTTCATTACAAACTCTGTGTCCCAAGCGTTTGATTTTTGTCACCCAAACAATTCTGTTGAAGTGCCAGCAGGAGGAAAAAGGCTCCTAAAAGATTATTTAACCACAGAACAGACACACCCTGGAGAACCCCAAGCTCTGTTCTGCTCCACAATGCTGTTCAACACTCCAGTCACCTCACTTGGTATGGAATTCATACCCATTAATTCCATGGAATATCTCAGGGGGGTTACTTCTGATTAGCAGGTCCTGAGCCCCTCTCACTGAGGGTGCATATCCAGAGCTCATCTGCTGGAAGACACCCTCACCTGAGGCTTAAAAAACCCTACAAAACCCTAATTAGGGTTTGGTTTCCAGCTCAGGAGCTCAGGATCACCTCTGATAGCCCAGGACATCCTGGAAAGATGAATCTCACCCCACGAGCTCCATCCCATGCCCAGGGCACTGAGCCCCTCTCACTGGTGGGGCACATCTGCTGGAAAACACTCTCAACCTGGGGCTTAACCAGAAAAAGAAACTTTAATTGCAGCAATTCTGGCTCAGGAGCTCAGGGATCACCTCTGGCAGTTTGGGACATCCTGGAAGGGTGAAGATCAGCTCACAGCCCCCCTCCCATGCCCAGGCCCTGAGCCCCTCTCACTGGTGGGGCACGTCCAGAGCACATCTGCTGGGCTGGAGAACAGCCTCAGCTGGGGCTAAAGCACAAAACTAAACCCTAATTCCAGCTCAGGAGCTCAGGGATCACCTCTGGTAGCTCAGGACATCCTGGAAGGGTGAAGATCAGCCCACAGCCTTCCTCCCATGCCCAAGTCCCTGATCCCATCTCACAGCCCCTCCAACAAGAAGAAAAGCCAGGGAAAGAAGACTTCACCTTTGAGTTAAAGCCAGTTCTGGCTCGGATTCAGCTGCAAGTGTGACTAACTCTGTTTGCAGAAGTCAAATATCTGCTTAAATGCTTTCCTGAAGAATTATTCAAGCATAAGCAAGTATTTGGCTGTGCTGGTGCTACAGTGAATAATTTAGAGTGCAAATCCAGCCCTTTCTCCAGTTCTGGGCCTTCCAAAAATCCAAACATGACTCCAGGTTTTATTTCACTGACACTCCTTGAGCAATTAACACATGAGTATTTCAGCCTATGGATTCTTGGATTTGTTCAATCCTATTAAAGTGCTCTCATGCTCTGAGACTGGCACAGTTGAGTTGGATTTTATCACTCTCCTCTCCTTGGATAAGACCTTTCAGGAACGTGAAGATTTTTAAGATCGCATTTCAAGATCAAACCTGCTCCCCCCTCAATTCCCTTTTCCCAGCTGCTGGATCTGTTTCTACACAAATGAATGCATTAGAAAAGAGGAATACTGATGCTGCATTCCTGTCCCTTGTTCTTGTGTTATCAAGCTCTTGAGTTTTTAGCCTTACTTGGAGGCAGCATTTTTAGAAAGCAAAGACACAAGAACAAGAAAAAACCACGATGACAATTTATATGAGGATCTAAAGTAAAATTTCACCTGTAGCTTGAAATTCCTCAGCATTTCCTCTGCATCTACATTCAAATAATTCATCTTCGAATATTCCTGCTTGCCCACATTCTTCTACAGACTACTGGCTTTCTTCCCTTCCTTGCCCCTCTCTTTAAGCCTGGTATTTTCTGTGCCTTCCTTGCAGAAATGACTCTCTAGGAGTCGATGAGATGCCACTGCAAAGCCAAAGTCAAGCCTCAGTAACAGAGCTCAAGAAAGTAATTTCAAACGTCAGTGAGAACACCACAGCTGCCCCTGGGCCTGGCTGGGAAGGATGCAATGTAAAAGTTTAATTAATTAGCTGTTTTTACTTCAATGCAGAAATCCCTAAGTTTATCTCAATATTTTGCCCCCCCTACCCCCCAACCTGCTGTTTTCTTGCATTCCATCAATTATAAAGCTCTTTGTTTTCCACCTCTATGTACCAGTGGTAGCCAGAGAATCCCAGAAAGGTTTGACTTGGAAGGGACCTTAAACCTCATCTCATTCCAACCCCTGCCATGGGCAGGGACACCTCCCAGACACCCCAAGGGTACTCTTTCCACCCTCCTGCCAGCAGAACACCCTATAAATGATGATTTAAAGGATTAAAGCCATTTAGTGCTGCTGGTTCCCACTGAACAAAGAAAGTGGATAAGTAGATGGGAAGTTTGCATGGAGAAAACTCACAAAACTAGATAAGAGCTTTACGGGAGAACTGAGGGAGAGAAAAGCACTTTTGTTTCCTGCTTCCATCGCTAGCAATGATTTATTTCCTGTCTTTTTAACAAGTAATGCAGCTACTGGATGGATTAACAGGATTGCAGCTCTTCAGCATTCACTCCTGCCAACAAACCCATTTTTTCACGCATTATGAATTTATTTATCCTTGTTTCCAACTCCTCTGTGTGGACTTCACCTATAAAATACTGTTTTCACAGGAGGTTTTGAGTCACAAAAGAAGTTGCGTGGCTGGGGCACTGTTCATTTGAAACTCCTGCTGTGCAGATGGTGCCTCCAGAAAGCGGAGAGAGCAAAGATATCCTAAACCTGACATCAGAGCCAGGAGACTCCAGCTGAAAATTAACATTAACACAAAAAGATTAAAAGAAACCCAATCCATATCAGGCAGGAGTGGCTCAGTGAGTTCTTCAATAACCTTTATCTTCCCAAAATATGCACACAGAGCTAAAGTTACACATTAAAGTGTTAATAATGAAAATATAATGCGGCATAAAAGCCCAAAGATCAGTTTCATTGCTTTTACGGCATGACAGGTATTGGATTCCATCCCAAAAAGCTCTCCATTTCTCCCTTGCCAGAGCAGCTTCTCTCTGAGGATCCTTCCCTGGGATTACATAACTCAGAGGAGAGAATCCAAGGAGTAAAATCTCTCTGACACCAGGAGATGTTTTGTCAGGAACCCCTCTGAGTGCTCCTTGCAGGACACCAGGACCTGTCTCCACATCGTATGGCTGAAAACCTGGCTGGTGTTACAGAAATGGAAACTCCCCAAACTAAACCGGGGCAACCAACTCGTCCCAGATTAATTCAGTTTAAGCCCATTGAAGTGGATTCCTTTTACTGAAGAAAAGGACATTTTCTCAAGTAGAATTTCTATGCTACCTCCTCCCTTCTCTGAGAGGATTTTTATTTAAATTCTTGTAAAAATAAAGACATTAAACTTGTCGCTTTTCTAGAAAATGAGCCTTTCTGCCGGCCTGTAGTCGCTACACCAGAAGTAGTGTTAAATACACTCTGGAGCAGTGACAGGAGCTGTGTTTGAGTAGCTCCGTGCATGACATGTCAGAATTAACATGTGCACACCCCCCTGAGGAGAGATTTCATCCAGCCGCCCCCAAAACCAGCTGAAGATTGTGGTTCTGGATATCACTGGGCAAGAAGTTAGGCCTGGCTTTGGAAGGTAGGCCAGATGCCAAATAGTAAGGCTGGTTACACCAGAGAGCTGCCACAATCTACAGCAGGATTCAAAAGTCCCCTAAAAAACAAATGCACATCCCATTATTGTACAGGAGCCAGCCTGCCTTGGGACACTGCCAGTAAATCCCAAATATTCCTTTTGGCACCTGGTGTTAACCCCCTGCAATCCAGGGACACTCTCCTTGTGGCTTTTGCCACAGGGACCAGGCTCCTCAGCAGAGCCCATGGAAAATTAAACCATTTCACAGGAATTCAGCTTTCTCTTCTAGAAAAGAACAGGAAATCAAAGTTTCATCATTATCAGGTCCTGGGTACATTATCAGTGACCACATTCTGCACTCAAATCACGGATTATTTATTTAACCCCTGAGCCATGTGCACAAGGAGCCTTCAACACAAACAACCTCAGATACCCAGCCTGCTACATTTAGACCCCTCTCACACCTCACCAGTTTTCTTGGGAAGCTTCCTCAGCCTGGGCAGCTGGATTGGAGTCTGTGAATGGAGCCCCAAGCCAGCTTTCATTATTGTAAGCATATCCCTGCTGTTCAGCACCTCCTTTCTGCCTCTGCTCCTTAAGGCTGACCTTCATTTTCCTCCTGCTCCCATCCAACAGCACCCCAGACCTCAAGGCAGCCTCGCCTTCCCCGTCAGTTCTGCACATCAAACCTTTGTGTCCCCCTCATTCCTCAACAGCCTCTCCCAACCCTCCTGTGCCGCTCTGCTCTCCAAGTTTTCCCAGGTCTGGCACCATACCTCTCAAGCCTCAAGCACTCTCTCTCCTCCACTCCATGATTTTCCTTCCCAGTATTTTTGGGGAATCTTACCCTTAAAAATCCCTCTTGTTGCTTCTTAATAAGCACTGAGCATGACTGAGGTGAGTACATGTTTTGATTATGCTTGGACTGATTTCTGAGCTTGTTGGCCAGGAGGGAAAGGAGGCAGTGAAGTCTTTACTCACGTCTTGACATTTTTAAAAGTCTGGAATCACTTCCCTCTCTTCACTGCCCCAGAGAAGCTGGGGCTGCCCCTGGATCCCTGGCAGTGTCCAAGGCCAGGCTGGACACTGGGGCTTGGAGCAGCCTGGGATAGTGGGAGGTGTCCCTGCCCATGGCAGGGAGTGGGATAAGATGGGCTTTAACCAACCCAAACTGTTCTACGATTCCATGATTTATCCATCTCCATTTAACCACTCCACCTTCTGAATCTCCTCATCCCTCCAGCTGCTTCTCAGCCCTCTGGCAATCGCGTAAATCCATCTCCTGAACCTCTGCTTCTCCAGATATCCTCACACCTCACACAGTGCTGCATCATCAACCCTCAACAACTCAGCATTTCACTCCCTTCATTTTCTATATTCCTGCTTTCCTTAAAACACAGAACACCCAGCACTCTCATCCAGCCAGGCTGGCTATTCCAAGACATTAGGCCTCCACATCTCCCAAGCAAATCCTCCTCTTCCACCCTTCCAGACTCTCCAAAGTGCTTCTGCCCACTGCTGAATGCAGGGATGGATGTGGCATTTCCAGCCTTTTTTGTTCTGCTGGATGTGTGGGTGATTCACATGCTCAGAGTCGGGGGAATGTGGGCTGTGCCCACGTGCTGGGGCACCCGGATGGGCACCGGGCACTCATCCAGGGACAGCTGGCACCGAGCACCTACCAGAGCTGCTGGGGATGGATTTAAACACCCACGTGTGGGTTTTGATCTGCTCAAGCATCTCCTTGGTCAAATATCCAGCAAGAAATGGTTTCTGAGGAACAGAAGAGAGATAAAGGTGGGATCTTACAATTCATTGTGGAGACAGGAAAACAACAGAGATGACTTTGGGAGAAGTGCAAGCACAGGGATTTTCAGATGGTTTCTGGCTGCCACAGGGAACTGCTTGCAGGCTGGAGGTAGGCTACAGCTGCCAAGGATTACTGGTGTAGAAATGGTTTGGGTTGGCAGGGACCTTGGAGATCCTCTCATCCATCCCTCCATCCATGGGCAGGGACAACTGTTCCTTCCTGCTCAGGCCCTGCTGAGCTGAGCCAACTCAGCCCACAAAATTCACCTCTTGTTCAACTCAGTCCTGTGTGTGAATCCCAGACTGGTTTGGGTTTGACAGGGCCTTAAAGCCCACCCAGTGCCACCCCTGCCATGGGCAGGGACACCTCCCACTGTCCCAGGCTGCTCCAAGCCCCAATGTCCAGCCTGGCCATGGACACTGCCAGGGATCCAGGGGCAGCCCCAGCTGCTCTGGGCACCCTGTGCCAGGGCCTGCCCACCCTCCTAGAAGGAATTTCTTCCTCATATCTCACCTAAATTTCCCCTCTGGCAGTGGGAAGCCATTCCCCCTTGTCCTGGACCTCCAGGCCCTTGTCTAAAATGTCTCTCCATGTTTCCTGTCAGCTCCTTCAGGCACTGCAAGGCCACAATGAGGTCACCCCAAAACTTCTCTTCTCCAGGTGAACACCCCGAGCTCTCCCAGCCTTTCCTCCCAGCAGAGCTGCTCCATCCCTCTGCTCATCCTGGAGCCTCCTCTGGACTCTCTCCAGCAACTCCAGGTCCTCCCTGTGCTGGACCCCAGGCCTGGGGCAGCTCTGCAGGTGGGGTCTCACCTGAGCACAGGGGCAGAATCCCTCCCTCCCCTGCTGTCCCTGCTGGGGAATCAGCCCAGGATTGGGATAAGAAACAGGGAAATCTACGGAAAAGCTCTGCACCTCACCCCAGCATTGTACAACAGAGATAGTTCCACATCATCACCAGCAAATCTGAGGTGGAGGGAACAGCCACGAGGGAAGTGATGCACAACAAGAACCTCAATCCTACACTTTGAATGACTCCAGCACATTTCCTGAGTTTGAATGCAGCACATCCCTTAGAATGGGTCAAGCAGCTCTGTTGGACATGAAACATCTCATTGTTTATTTAGATCCTTTGCTCATAGGGCCTGTGTTGGTGGTTATTTCTAGAAGAAGATCAGCCAAAATGGGTTTACGAATGTTTATATTTAAGAAACTATTAAGATATCCAGGTAACAATAAGATCCTTGAAGGAAATCCAGGAATACCACCAAAAGCAGAGCTTTAACAACCCAGCAATAACACATCACTCAGAGGAATGTTGGAAAAGAGGGCTATTCTCAAATTTCAAAAGCTGTCAAAGTAACTAAGATTGTTTCACCAATTTCCTGTAACATCTCATAAAGGAAAAAAACATCATTGTTTTCTGACAGGCTTTAAATGAACAGCACCCTTACACCCACACAAGGTCACAAGTTTGTCTCTGGCTGAGGCCAGATGTGGGAGAAAGGACAAAAGCAAACAAGGAAATGCACTCAGAGATGCAGAGATCGCTCGAGGAATGGACAGCCCGTACACATCCACAGGCTCCTGATAACATTTTCCCCCTCTTTCACTCACTTTTCATCATCTTGCTTGATATTTTCATTGGCACTGAGCTGACATTTCCATGAATTCCATTAAAAACCCTGGTGTTTAGAAGACATTAGGTCGAGCTGGTGAAGTTGAATAGGCTAGAAGCAGCCAGCACAGGGTGGACACTCAGTGACCTCCCCATGGCACATGAAGGAGGCACCACATTCCTGCCAGGACATTATCACAAGTTCAGGCATCAGAGGTGAACCTCTGAGGCTGAAGAAGGAGCTTGGATAAGGGCCTGGAGCGCCAGGATGAGGCAGAATGGCTTTAAACTGAAGGAGGGCAGGGCTACATGGGATATTTGGAAGGAATTGTTCCCTGGGAAGGTGGGCAGGCCCTGGCACAGGGTGCCCAGAGCAGCTGGGGCTGCCCCTGGATCCCTGGCAGTGCCCAAGGCCAGGCTGGACATTGGGGCTTGGAGCAGCCTGGGACAGTGGAAGGTGTGTCCCTGCCCATGGCAGGGGTGGCACTGGGTGGGCTTTGAGGTCCCTTCCAACCCAAACCACTCGGGTTTACCTGAGGTTTATTACCACTCTGTGATAATAAACCAAGCTTCAGAAATGAGGGAAGAGACCTTTTTTACCTGCAGCAATGTAAGCTGGCCCAAGGTTCAGCAGCAGAGACCACAGGACAGAAATCCCTCAAAGTCAGACAAGAGCACAGAGCAGAGGGTGCCTGAGACACTTGGGTGGGAGGAAAACACAGAAGCCCAAGTTCATGATGGGCAGCTGGGCCATGGCTTTCCTTTTCCATGGAAAAGCGAGCAAGGCCAATCCATCTTGGACGCGGCTCTGTCCACAATGCTTCAAGAAGGGATTTTACCACCTCAGAAGCACAGGGGTGAACCTGAGAGATACCAGCGTGACTGTTAATGTCACCAAACAGCAGCTGCTGGGAATTGGTGACACCCAGCACGGATTCCTGCTCACTGCTCAAGTCAGGGAAAGGGAAACAGACATGGAAGCCATGATTACTCCTGCAGGAGGGATGGTGGAGTTCTGGACACGATCCTGAGACAGCTCCTTTGAAGAAAGGGGAAGAAGCATTCCTGTGGTTTGCAGCAGAGAGGTAACTACGGGTAACCAGTGCCCAATGAAGGGATGTGTCCCCTCCTGGGGCTTTGGCCACAGTGTCCTGAGCCTGCCAGGATGGGGAGGGACAAAAAAGACCCTGGCAGCAAGAACACAACAATAGAATGACAAGAAATGTTTGTTCTAAAGATAAAATGAGAAGATAAAATTAGTTTTCGTTCAGCATCAGAGGAGATACCTTTCAACCCAGGCTTGTATTCCATGGGATGGCAGCAGGCCTGGGATCAGGGGTACTCTGAATCTCTTCCCTCAATCTTTGTGGCTTTTGTCCTAAAATGTGTAAAGAGAGGTGGGAGAGAGAGGAAAGCCCCATGGGGTGTGAGGTTGGCTGTCCAAAATAAAAGGCTGAAGTGTGGGAAACACCATTTTAATGCAATTCAGTTGTAAAAATAATAGAAAACGACGAGCTACGAGGCCAGATGAGCTGGCCCACGCACTTTACTACAGCTGGGTGAGGAGGGGAGGGTGTCAGAGCGTGGAATTAAGTGCCAGGTGAAAGTCTGCCAGCTCCAGAGTTCAACCCTGGCTACAAACAGAGCATTGTCAGCAGCTCTGTGAGGATCTAAATGCATTTAGTACCTGGGCAGCTTGGGAAAGGAATCTTCATTTGGAGAAAAAGGCATGTTGGGACAAGTAAGATATTCATGTATGCAGAGAGGGATTGGGAATTTGTCAGCTTTTCAGCTATTTCCCCCTCAGAGGAGGCGGCACAGGGAGCAGCTGTGGGGATCGAGCTGCAGTAAACAAAATGCTGGGGAGCATTAGGAGGGAGAGGAAGAGGGCCTAAATTGGAATGACATTATACAGGACAATAGGAAACCCCTGGAGCATTAAACAATGGGTTTGCTGCCATCATTGCAAAAAAGAGACACCAGAGAAGGACAAGGGCTCAGGAAGGACACGGGGGGAGGGGGGGGAACGACACCTTGCACTCCTCTGTCAAACACAACAAAAAGCCCAAAAAATCCACGCCTACCTCAGAAAATCAGACTGGTTTGGACTGGAAAGAATGTTAAAACCCACCTTCCACTATCCCAGGTTGCTCCAAGTCCCATCCAACCCGGTCTTGGACACTTCCAGGGATGGGACAGCCACAGCTTCTCTGTGTCAGGGCCTCCTCACCTTCCCAGGGAACAATTCCTTCCCAATATCCCATCTATCCCTGCCCACTGGCAGTTTAAACCATGGACAAGGAAGATTCCCAAGGATTACTTAATGCAAGAAAGGGACATGACAGACATCAACTGAAATCTTGATCAGCAAAGGTGCTGTAGCAACAATTTTTTCCCATGACACTGTAATATTTCTGTCCTAGAGGAATACAGACAGGAATAAAAGCAAGAATACACACAAAGAAAGCTTTCTCACACCAGCTAAACACTCGGGCTTGTTCAGGAAGTTATCAGAACCGAGAAAACACTCTACTCCCAGTTGTCACCTCTCCAAACAACAATAGATGTAATTATGCAGATTAAACCAAGGACATTCCATGCTTCAGGGCTTTTGCAAACCGCCTGCAGGAGCCAAGGGGGAATCCCCAGGCAGTGCTGTGCACCTCACCTCAGGTCCAGGGGTCAGGGACACATTTCCTGTCTCCAAACACGCAGTGAATCAGAGGAATATCTGCCGAGCAGAACAGATGAATGGCTTCATTCAGTTGCTAATTGATATGTTTGATTTGTCCCCCCAGGTGTGTGGTAAAAATTGAGTAAAACATATAAAAGCCCATAAACGAAGTGTGAGTTTCCTCACACTTCTCCACACTTCTTCCAAGCTAAAGAAACTGCCTGGACTAAGAAATTTACTTCACCTAATCTGAATTTTACGATTTTTCCATCACTTTGGTCCTCAGCACACAACAGAGAAGAGGGAATGTTCTACACCTGAGCTTAAGGCAGTCAGCTTCTGGGAAACTTGGGCTTAAATCCTGCTCTTTCAACAAGGCCCTGGTTCCAAAAGTGACAACACATCCCAGGAGGGACCTTGTGGCTCTGCACAAGTCCCTGACAGGAGGGGGCAGCCGGGGGGGTCGGGCTCTGCTGCCAGGGAACAGGGACAGGACAAGGGGAAACGGCCTCAGGCTGGGCCAGGGGAGGCTCAGCTTGGACAGCAGCAGGAATTTCTGCATGGAAAGGGTGCTCAGGCCTTGGCAGGGGCTGCCCAGGGAGCTTTGGAGTGCCCATGCCTGGAGGTGTCCAAGGAAGGGCTGGAGGTGGCACTCAGTGCTCTGGGCTGGGGACAAGGTGGGCATGGGCACTGCTTGGACTCCGTGGGCTGGGAGGGCTTTTCCAGCCTCGGGAATTCTAGGATATGTTACTGCAGTGAAAGGAGCTTTTTCCTGGAGCTGGCTCCTGATTCACACAGCTGATGTGAGGCATTCCTCCCCAAGGGGGAAAACTGAGAAAAAAATCTCTTCCAAGACATATATCCCAACAGCAATAAGATGTTTGGCCTTGGAGGGAAGCCATCAAAATCAAGGCAAAATCTGTAGGAGAGGCCTTTGGGAAATTATCCAAAACAGGATCCAGACAGAAGCAGTGCCACTTGACCCGAGGACACAGTCTGAGGTGGCACAATGAAGTGGAGAACATCACAGTAATGACATCTGTGCTGCTGAATGGCCCTGCCCTGATTCTGAAGTTTAAATTTTCAGTGCTTTCTCATTAATTGCATCTTGAGGGAATAAGATGGTTTTAAACTTGGTAGGAGCAGATTTTTTTAAAACCTAGAGCACCACATGCCAGGATTTTGGTTTCTGCCACCCCACTTTGAAAGGTCACGGGGAGAAAGGAAGTAAGCAAAGACAGAATGAGAGAAGTGCTTTGAAAAAAAGTGAAAAAAGGTCACAAGAACCCAGCTTTGGCTAAAGCTCCTCAGAGGCCACTTAGACTGGACACCTACTGGGATGGGAGGGCAGCAACTCTTCAAACTACCCCCAGATTTACCCTGGAACAACTTCCACCTCCTGGTAACAAGGTGGCCATAAATCACCTCCGCACAAGAGACCTCAATCATGGCTCTAAACCACACAATCCTTGTACTGAAATTAATCTCTGGAGACATCCTCACAAAGAGCTTCTCCACCCTCAGAACTGAAGCGTTTTCCAAGTTCTGCTGAGCTCCTCCTCAAATCTTTTATGCATGAACCATTCTCCTGATGCTTTAATCATCGTTTACACCTTTCTAGAACAAATGAAGAGCGGCAGAAATGCAAATCTACATCTTTAGGTACCACTTAGCCTGCAATCATAAACACCCCACGTGGCTGCAAACACATCTGATGCAGGCAGACTGCAAAATCTGGCTCAGCAGATGTCCTGCCAGGAAAACCTCAGGGAAGTTATGGAAGTGGATGTTGGGTTTCTGTGCTCAAGTCCCCTTTTAGGAATAAAATCCTGGCTTTTCTGTTTCGTGCCCTTCGATATAAGTCTTGTTTTTGAACAAACGCTCCCAGGGAAAGGCCTTTGCCCAACTGAGCACTGCAACTTTCACCACATTTATGACTTTTAATCACAAGACATCTGAAGCCTTCTATAGGTGGTGGTAAAGTAACGCTCATCCCAAATCCCACCATTTTATACTGGAAAACCAGGAAACACATCGATGTCACCCAGCTGCTCTTTGGAACTGTGCTCCCCTTTCAGTGTCATTGGAATGGCTTTAAAAAAACCAATTTGAGCTTGAACTGCTTTTTAAAAGACATATTTAAATGTTTGTCCTTTTTTGTCCCAAGTTCCCTCCCAACCATAAATATTCCTCAAAGTCTGCTGAAGAGCAGGCAGTCCAGCATGGGAAATATCAGCCAAAAATGCTAATCAATACTTGAATAAAAGTATTCTGCTCAGGATATTTTGCCAGCTCTGCTCTAAATTGGAAGTTTAACAAGATACGTAATTTTCAAATTCATTAGGAACACCAAATGACCCAACTGCTCTATTTCTTAGTGTCGGCCCCAGATTTCTTTTCAACTCACATTAACAATTATCCTTCTAAATTAATGAAATCTCTTTCTAAATTCCTGAAAGGAGGAAGCAGTGCTCCAAGAGTCTGGATTTTGGGGTTGATATCTTGCTTTCTTTAAGGAATTATAAAATCGCACAATGGGTTGGGAAAAGTCTTTGACATCTCATTCCAAACCCCTGCCATGGGCAGGGACACCAGGTTTTCAGTCACTTCAAATTCAGATTTGGGCTCATGTAAGGGATGATCAGGATCACTCTCCAAGAATATTTATGGAGTACAAAATTCTGAGAATTAAAACTTTGCTGGATAATCCAAAGTATTTGAAGAGCACCAAAGTCTCCCAACACTATTTGCTGAATTCATCACATCTTCCCTCCTTTTTTCACCAGAACACCAAATCCTCGTCCCACTTGTATGAACTGGAATCAATTAATATCCAATCCTCCCTTTCCCCAAGCTGAATTCCATAGAAGTGGGTGTTCATTAAGGGATGATTTCCTCTCTTTGAGATCACCGACATAAAAGGCCTCTGATCCCAGAGAACCCAAAGTCAGGGAGACCTGGCACCAAGTCCAAGTCAGGTCAGTGGATTGATGGGAAAAATGGGAAGCAGAGCACAGAAAATCCTTGTTAAAGTAAAGGGAATAGCAGGGCAGGGAAGCCCAGGGAGCTTGGAGGGTACAGGCTGCTCTCCAACCCAAGGATCAGTGATGGCGTTTTTAGGGTATTAACAGAAAAGGTCTCTAAGTGGATGGGGTCTTTCCTGCCTTGGAAGGCTTTGTTTGCAGGCTCTGCCAGGCAATAAATTGATTTAGCAAAATGTCAGGGTGGAGGGAGGAGACAAGAAACAGGAGGTAAATTCCTCCCAGAAGAACATCAACTCTCTGACTGCTCTGCAAAAGGCAGATGAAGGATTTACTGATCTGCTGGAGTATTTAATGAAATCATTCTCCTGAGCACAGCCTTGATGAGCTGGATCATTGCTACCTCTCCCCCAATAACTCACTCCCTTCTCATTATGCAAAAAAACTTCGCATAAATACCTCCACACTCATCATTCCAATCACTTGTGCCACTGCTGTTCAAAAATCATCTTACACTGCCACATCCCCTCATTCCATGGCATAATTCAGCATAACATTGCTAAAATTCAGTTCGGAGTGTCCCAAAACACAGAGTAATTTGGGTTTGTGGCAGGACACCAAGCCCATTCCTATTTCACATGAAAGTTTTGTCTAAAGTTAATTAAACAGCCAATCTGACCATAAATTCAGTATTACAACTAAATTTTCTTCACCATTTTAAAAAGCCTAACAAATGGCTGAATTGCAAAACAGAAGGTGGGATCTCCAAAAACCAACTCAAACTTAATTCTTGCTTCAGAGGAGGCAAAATATTACAGATTTAGAATCGATTGGCTACTACAAATTTTTCTTCTACAGATAAGAGCCTCTTACATTTGAAAAAAGAATTGAAATACAGCAAAATTTTGGCTCTACTTCCAAAAAATTGTTGACGTCATCCGTGTTGGAAATAAGAATAGGGACAGAGGCAGAAAACTCTCAGGTTTTAGAGTCATTTCCACACCCTACTACTGATCCTACAATAGGACAGGCAGCAATGTCCTTGTTCTAACATCTGTCAGAGAAGTTTTCATACCAGCTGTACAACCAGTAACAGCAAAATGGAAAAGAAAAAGGGAGGGAAGAGAGTGCAAGAAGGGGGGAAGAGAGCCACCTTTGAAGAATTAAAGTGACCATGAAATCTTTTTTTCCACAAAAGGTCATCAGTCAGGACAAACCTATGGCTGCTTAGGTATCCAAACAGATTATTAGGACCACAAAATCAAGTTGAAAAAATAAAAAAAAAAGGAATTACAGGAAACAATCAGTAACAACTTATTTCATGTGTTGATAGCCCAGTGCTTGCATTGGAGATGTGGCAATTATCCATCCTTGCTCCCCTTCCCCTTCAGTCACTACACAGCTCCATCACATCCTTGTTCTGTCCTTCCTTTTCCAGGCTGAGAGTCCTGGAATTACTTAGTTATTCTTCAGAGAGGAATTATTTACACGTCTGCAATTAAATCTCTGCTGAATTTCCCCTGGATTTCAAGAAACCTTAACAATGGGGGAAAGCGCGGGACTAATTCCCAGGAAAAACAAACAAAATGTTTTTCCACCTCCTGTGTTTCTGTGGAGAAATCGAGAAGTCTTTTAATGCAGTCTGAATGTGTAAGAAAAAGAGAAACTCTCAACACTCCACTATCACTGCTTCAGGTTCATCTCTTCCACAACTTCACCTCTCTGACCTTTCCCTGCGAAATCATTCCTGCATTTTCTCTCCTCTTCCAGCAGCACAGACAATGCCCTACACCTTTCAGAGATGCGAAGAGCACTGCTCTCCTCATCTCCCCACCAGGAGGGGACATCAATCCCAGCAGGAATGCTGAGGACAAACCAGCCACAATGGATTATGTCCGTGTCTAATAGTTCCAACAGCTAAATCTCTCTATCAGGCTCATTCATCACTAGGATGCAACAAGAGCAAAGGTTTTTTGGATAGAAAGAGATTTTTAAAATCAGCTTTTAACATTTAAAGGCTATCAGGATATTCCTCAGGCAACACAAATCTTTTGTCTTCCCACAGAGGAGTCCTTTCAACACCTGTGCTCCCAAAGAAGAGCAGAACCCCTGGGTTCTCCACGTAGGGGAAGCACATGGTCAGGGTTGTGTGCAAATGTCATCAAGACTAAAAAAGAAAAAAAAAAAGAGGCAGAAAGCATTAAAAAAATAAAGGAAACCCAAAATATTGTGTCAGGTTTGTCCATGGATCTGCAGAAGCAGCTGGTTGTAACTCACTTTTGTGCCAAGCTGGGGCCAGGGAGTTAAGACACCTCTAAAACCACACTCAGCTGAGCTCTGCCATCGCTGTTACTCCTCAGGTCTGAGTTCTGACCAAAACTCACCCTTAAGGCACAAAAATCAAGTGACTACAGCTCTCCCCTTCCTCAAAAATCCTGTGCTTTTGATGCCTTTTCCTGGTCTCAAAATCAACAGTCATACATAGTTAGAAGGGAAAAAGGGATTTTACCTTGGAATTTATTTTAAGGATCCTTAGGTGCACGTGTCCAGGTCGAATGCACCTTAATGCACACCACAATGCCCAGCCCAAAAGATCGGGTATAATATTATAGGTGTTACTAATTAGCAGATCTATCAAAGATTCCCCAATGAGAGGCTCAAGTGAGCCCCCCCCTCCCCAAGGAACCTTCCCCTGGATGGTTCTATCTCAGCTTACAGCATGTGTTCTGGAGAGGACCGTGGGGTCTGGGGCACACTGATACCGAGCTACGAAGCTTCTAAAATGTTGAGTCTCCCAGCTGAACAAACAAGTCCAAGAATGTAGGCAAAAAGCACTAAGAATACAGAAGTTGTAAAAAAGGTATAAAAGAAAAGGCAAAAAATCATCATGGCTTCACTTTAACAAGAGCTGATGAATCAAAACCCATGCAGAAGATTGGGTGAGAGAGCAACATTCACGTGAGGGAAAGAAAAATATTTATATACCCTGGTGAGCAGAAAAAGGTGCTCTTAAAATCAGCATTCAATAAAGCACAACAACTGTATTTGCTAAACCAAATCCCAAGTCCTGCTGGGCAGACATATGGCACATAATAAACCCGGAATTGGTTAGAACTGCTGAAATACCATCGGATAAATGAAATTATTTTCTAACAGTACTTAGCTACTGGGAATGGCTCCTGCCTTTGTACACCAATTACTGCTTAATTACTGTCAGGCCACACTTCCTAAAGGAACAGCAGAAGGGAATTTATGGCACCAGTAAAGGAAACGTCTGTTACGTCAGGAGTAAGAAGCATTACTGTTTGTTACAAACTGGTTTCTAATTCAATAGATAACAGCCAGCAAAACAGCATGATTGATACTGCTGGTTAATAAATTAATCAGCAAGAGCAATCTAATAATGCTTAATAATTGAAGATTATTTCATTTTTAAGGATGAGCAAAGTAGTGGCAGGAAGATGCTTTTCCTGGATTACAGAGCTCTCAAGGAGCAAGGGTCATGGAATTAGCGGTGCCTTCATTGCCTCTTTGCTGCTGGGCACGTGGACACAGCTGCCAGAGGGGCAGAGATCTGCCTTGAGGAGCATGAACATCCCAAATACCATAAATTCATGGAATGGTCTGGGTTGGAAGGGACCTCAAAGCCCACCCAGTGCCACCCCCTGCCATAGGCAGGGACACCTCCCACTATCCCAGGCTGCTCCCAGCCCCAATGTCCAGCCTGGCCTTGGGCACTGCAGGGATCCAGGGGCAGCCACAGCTGCTCTGGGCACCCTGTGCCAGGGCCTGCCCACCATCCCGGGGAACAATTCCTTCCCAAAATCCCACCTAGCCCTGTCCTCTGGCACTGGGAAGCCATTCCCTGTGTCCTGTCCCTCCATGCCTTGTAAAGAATCTCTCTCCAGATCTCCTGTAGCTCCTTTAGGCCCTGGAAGGTCACAGTGAGGTCACCCCAAAGCTTCTCCTCTCCAGGTGAACACCCCCAGCTCTCCCAGCCTTTCCTCCCAGCAGAGCTGCTCCATCCCTCTGCTCATCCTGGAGCCTCCTCTGGACTCTCTCCAGCAGCTCCAGGCCCTCCCTGTGCTGGGCCCCAGGGCTGGGGCAGCTCTGCAGGTGGGGTCTCACCTGAGCACAGGGGCACAGGGGCAGAATCCCCCCTCCCCTGCTGCCCACGCTGGGGGCTCAGCCCAGGGCACGGGGGGGTTCTGGGTCCCAGCTCTCACCCACAGCACCCCCAGGTCCTTCTCCAGGGCTGCTCCAGCTGCTCATCCCCTGGATTGATGCCAGGAGTTGCCCTGATCTGGGTGCAGCACCAGCACCTGGCCTGGTTAAACCCCACGAGATTCCCAAGGGTCCCTTCTGGAGCTGGTCCAGGTCCCCCTGGATGTTTGGGGGATCATTTCACAGCCATCACACCACACACAGAAGAAACAAAACAAGTGTTTCTATATCCAGGGGCTCCCAGTTATTTGAATCCCTCCTCCCCAACAGAAGGGCATAAATCAGGCTGCTCATAAATTTCCACTTCACTAAGTTTGCAATACAAAAGCAGTTTCTTCCCTAGGGACAAAGAGGAGCAGCAGCACTTGAGAATTCCAGCATTTCTGTGAGCAGGCTTGTTTCCAAAAAACAAAAACCAAAATACAGTAATTGGAACACTTGAGCAGCTAAAAAAAAAAAAAAAAAACATCCTCAAATGCTTTTCAGCACCATCTTCTCTGGTTCTGCTGCTCTTTTCCACCTCATAGTAGGATACAACCCATTTCCTACCTGAAGGGTAAGAAAATGGAAATTTGCTGAAAGCCAGAGCAGAACCAGAGGAAAAGCTCCTCATCCATTTCCACTCAGGGCTGTCTGCTGCAAAGCCCCAGGCGTCAAGGACAGTCAGGCATTTAAGGAAAAATGTCTTCATTTTGTTCCTCAGACCATTTGAAGCACATGTGATAAATCTGGAGAACAGCTTGCCAGCTGCATATTCTAAGGAGGAACAAAATCAGGGCATGAGAGGGACAAACTTCAGTAAACAGATTAATTATGGTAAAATTAATGATACTGAAGCAAGAGCCACAAGGGACAGGGTCCTCCTCCCTGCAGATTGAATTATTGCAATAAAGGCCAGAATTGGAAAAACCACCTGACACAAAGCTCCAGATCCATCAGGATTTCACCCAAAGTCTTTAAGGAGATGAAATAAGGCCCCAAATAAATGAGAATAAAGCACAAGTCAGGAAAACATGTTCAGTGTAGCCGTGACTGCATATGCGCCACCTTTTAGACACAAACACACCTTGGCCCCAGCAAAATTCACTGTACAATCCCTCACAGTGTTCATTTTCAACATCACTCAGCACCTTGAACTATTTAATAATGCCTCTAATAATCTCTAGGATCTGAAATTTTAAAATTTGGACTTGAACTTTGAGCTTACTGGCAGGTAAGACAGACAATGCAGTATTAAAGTGACTTGTGAATTGTGAGTCTCTAAAACTCCATCTACCCATGATTTTACTGGTTAAGACATCAGAATTCCTTAAAATTCTTCATTCTGGATGCTTCTTTCTGCTTTAAATTAACTTCCAGGGTAAAACATGAAGATATTTCTCATAACCAGTGCCTCCTGTAATCCTAGTGGAGCAATACCCAAATCTGACCATTTAATTCTCATTGTTCATGTAAAAGTGTGTTGAGTGTTCGAACTCTTCAGTTCCATCTGATCATATGGGAAGGCACTGAAGTATCAGAGTGGAAGGTGTTATAAGCAATTTAACTTTTAATTAATCTAAACTTGGAGCTAAAATTATGCTATACAATTTAATGTTATGTTTTAATCAGTCTCCTAATAGAGCATTTTAATCTCCAGAGCACGCACTCACATTCGGAAGGGTGCAGTGGAAGGCTCAACTAAACTCTCCACCTCACTTGAAAAAAAAAAACAGGCCCTGAATTTTAACTAACCCAAGAACAACAGGTCAAACAAAGCTTTGAATAGGGAGAACTGAGGCAAAACCCCCAAACTTTGCCTCACTTCATTTCTTAAAAAAATCCTATGAAACAACATCAGAAATTACAAAGAACCCGAACAATTAATGAAGGAAAAGGGGACACCTCCCACTATCCCAGGTTGCTCCAAGCCCTGTCCAACCTGGCCTTGGACTCTTCCAGGGATCCTGGGGCAGCCTGGAATCTGTGCCAGGGCCTCCCCACCCTCAGAGCTGCACAGGACCAAGTGAACATCTCCACCCCAGCAGAAATTTTAGATGTTCAAAACAAAACAAGAAATCCTGCAGCAAACTTTCCCGCACAGTTCAACCACCAACAGGACAAACAAGAAACACAAGCTCCAACAGCAAGTGTGTCCAACACAAAGAAAGCTTTCCTACTGAAATGAACACCAGAAAAATTAAAAAAATGAAGTTTTTCATCAAAGAATTGTTAAGGTTGGAAAAGACCTCCAAGACTTGAGTTCCACCCTGTGCCCAATGGCCACCTTGTCCCCAGCCCAGAGCACTGAGTGCCACCTCCAGCCCTTCCTTGGACACCTCCAGGCATGGGCACTCCAAAGCTCCCTGGGCAGCCCCTGCCAAGGCCTGAGCACCCTTTCCATGCAGAAATTCCTCCTGAAAATTTTAACCATCAAGATGATTAAAAAAAGTTTCATTTCTGAGGCACCTTGCCCAGGTTTGCCCCGATGGACACAAACCAGCCCAGACAGAACCTCTGACATGCTGAGAAATCTCTCCCTGAAAAGCCACTAAGCTCAGAACTCATATTTGGGACTAAGCAGCCTTCAGAGGACACCAGAAACCTCTTCTAATTTAAGTAAATCAAAAAGCCAATGGCCCGGCCAGACATTTTTACACAGAGCATGTGGTGAGGAGGTGCTGCCTCTGGGCTCTGACAGGATGCCCAGGCAGTCAGTGCTGACAGACTTTTTAGGCTCCCAGTAAATAAAACTGTCAGAACAAGAACAATGAACAGTTGAGAGTGTGAAGAAAAAAAAAAAAATTAATTGAACTGGATCTATACATCAATTTAGCCTCTGGGGCAAACTAAAATGACTTGGCTCTTACTACCCTGGAAACATCCAGCTCCCTGTCCAGGGTGATTCATGTTTCTGGCTGAATCATCAGAACCAATTAAGAAAATGGAACTCCCTGACTTTGTTCTGAAGCACCACCCACCACCTGATGCAGAGATCTTGCTCTGAGTCCCTGCAGACATTGAGAAGGGCAAGAGAAGTGCTCAGTGCTCCAAAAATGAGTGGCTCTTCCCTTGTCTCCCAAAACCCAAGGATGTCTCCAATGCCATGTGTTGGTAAAATACTGAGAGCTTGAAAGAGCGGAATCACCTTGTTCAACAAAGTGAGGGCAGAGAGAAAAGAGAATTTCCTGTATTTTGCAATTTATGGTTACGAAAAAAAATCCAGAAGGTTTCATGAGGGAAATGCTGCTTCAGTGGGGAAAATGGAATGAAGAATGAGAGCCATGAGGAGAAAAATGCAGGTCCCTCCTCTGTCCTCCACAGAATCACTGAGCAGGTACCATCTCCAGCTTGCCCTCACACAGGAAATACAAAAGCAGCCCAATTCTTCTACTGAAGATTCAGGTAAGTTCCACAATGGTTGGTTTGGTTTTTTTTTTTTTTTTTGGAACCCTGTAACAAAACAATTCAGTGTTACTCATTCTAAGTTGGAAACACATTTCTACAGTTTCCAGTTGCTAGGAATTCAAAAGGGGATTTTCAGGCTTGAGTAAAAACCCCAGAATTACCAACCAGATGCTCCCAGAGCAACCTGAAGGTGAACACACCTGTGGATTTCTTTACTTTTAAATCTGTTTTGGAGGTGAGCAGGCACTGAATGACAGATCTGAAAGAAACTGAAACAAAAAAAAATCCCTCTTCTGCATTCAGTTTCCCACTGGATGTTTACCAAAAAAAAAAAAGTCATCTCTAAACTTGTCATAAGCAATAAGGGCCAGGAGCTGGACTTGGCTGATCCTTGTGGGTCAGGACATTCCATCATTCTATGAAAACATGGAGAGAGGCAGAGATGGCACACACCAATTTCCTGTGAGCATACATGGAATATTACATTGTCTGATGCAGAAAGATTCTCTAACAAGCACCATGAGGAAGATTTGCTCTGCAGAACAGGTTCCATGGAGCAGTAGGAAGGGAAAAACCAAGAGGTTTTCCTCACAGTGGCACAAAAGTGTGTGAAAGAACCACATTGAGATGATCCTTCACACATCTGACACCCAAGAAGCAGCAACTGGGTCCAATTCCATGGCCCGGATTTCTCTGACATCTTCCCAAGGAACAACCTGAAGGCCAAGATGTTGTAATGTGCCATGTCCACAACAAACAATTCCCAAAGTTAAATACCCTGCTTCCAATTCTGGCCAGGAATCATTCCAAGAGCAGTGGTAAAGCCAACAATTTAGACACATCTTTAGCAGCCCTCAAAGATAAAGGTTCTTGGAGCAGCCTGGGATGGTGGAAGGTGTTCCCACCCATGGCAGGGGTGGGATAAGATGAGCTTTAAGGTCCATTCCACTGCAAACTGCTCTGCAATTCTGTTGGGGAATAGAGATGACAACTGTCACACTTGATGATTATTTGTGAAAGCCAGAACTTTGCACAATTTTTATTGCTCTTTTCAAAAGCTGATGATTCAGAAAGAACTGGCAGGGAAGGCTGGAGAGTCAGCAAATGTGGCTTTGCTTATTTTCATCAAGGAGATTGGTGGCAATCATGGCTGTAACAGCACGACCAGCTCCTTTCCCAGCAGTGGATCTCATCCCCCTTCCCGGCCACGCTCTGCACATTCCATATGCTCCAAGGTGTCCAGCAGTGAGGGAAAAGGCAGGACAGGGTGTCACAAGGCAGCCAGACCCATCTGTTCTCCTGGTCATGCTGGCAGTGCTTCAGGAAGGAAAGTGGCCACGGAAAGCTCAGCCCAAAACAAAGCGTGGCCAGAGGGGACAAACTGAATGGTTTCATCTGAGGCACATCTGCTCCCTGTGCTCTCTCCTCGGCTGGAGAAAGCTGTCCTGTGCCTGCCAGCAGCAGGGACCACAGGGACACCACTGTAAATCCCAGTTAATCCAGTCCCACCCGGGTCTGCTCACAGGGACCTCACCCTTGACAGGGCAGTTGAGAGCAAAGATGAAGGAGGATGAAGACCAGCAGGACTCAGGTGAGTTCCTAAGCCAGACTGGTCCATGTCAGGACATTTTCATCTGCTCTGGGCAAGACAAAACCCATCTTATTCCATGTTCACTCCTCAAACTTCAGCCACCATAACGGCCTCTCCCTCAGCCTGCCAGAAAACAGCAGGACAAGTGGCTGAACTCAGAGACTGGAGAAGGTTGGAAGGTTTCATGAGGGGAATGCTGCTTCAGTGGGGAAAAAGGAATGAAGAATCAGAGCCATGAAGAGAAAAATACAGGTCCTTCCTCTGTCCTCCACCAGAATCACTGAGCAGGTACCACTTCCACACAGAAAACACAAAACCAGCCCAATTCTGAAGATTCAGAGGAGTTCCACAGTCTTTTTCTTTTTTTTAATAAGCCAGACTGTAAGAGGAGCAATCCACTTGTAGCTGATGACTATTATTTACATTTGTAATAATACATTTCAAGAGCATAACTAATAGCCTGCAGTAATTTAGTCAACAGAATTCCTCCACTTGACATCCCTTTGGAGAAATTATGAAACAGACCCTAAATAGATGCTGACAAGCTGTTCCCAAACATGGATGCAACATCATTTTTAAAAACTGCTTAACTAATCAACATTTGAAAGTAAAAACACTGCTTGTGACCTGCATTATCATGCAAACTGTGTATTATTTTTCCCTTCTAAATCAAGAATTCATTATCATATTTATCGTGCACAGCCCTACAAACCCTATTTACCCTCCAGCTCCTCAGCCCTCACAGCACCCTGATAATTGAATATCTCATCTAAATCTTTGTTTTCCTCAGCTCATCAAAATATGCCCCACCCCTCAACACCAAAGGAAAAAAAAACCCAAAACAATTTAAAAAATTTTAAAAGTACAACTCCCAAGCCTGTTGCTGAATCAATGCTCTCAGTAACTCCTGTGGCCCAAGCACAAGACATTTGACAAAGATTTGTAGTTAAAAATAGTTTCAAAGCAAGTGGAAATTGACATCCCCTGTTAATTTATGTCAGTGGTTGATTACCTCCAGTCAAATATTTACAGCTTGTTTACAATTTCAACATCAACAATTTTGACTTGCCGTCGTTTTATTTTGTTCCACATTTGACTGCAAGAATGAGGCCCTCAAGCACTAAAAAAAGAAACCAAAAAAACCCCACCTGCATCAAAAAGATCACCCTGCTAATTATTTTTTCTGCCTGTGTGAAATGTTGGTGCCCCACAGCTCTTATCCTTAAAGCTTGATTATTAAAACATCATTTTAGCTCTGAATAAGAGGAACAACGCTGTGAAACACCCAGGTATTCACAGGGATTCCAACATTCCCATTTGTCTGTTCCACCCGGTTCTTCACCCTTTTCATATCCATCAACCCTCTAATTCAGGCAGCCCAATTTCCAGCTCCTCCTCACCTCAACAGCCTGATGAGTCTGGCAAACAAGGATTGCAGCAAAGCCACCCCATCTTCCTGGTTGTTTGACGTTTATGATACACCTGACCCAAAGGACATTTAGGGAATCCTGAAACAGCAAAGAATTGCCACCAGAGCTGCTAGAGGCCGGCCCAGGCAGGTAAATTACAGGCAGTCAGTGATTCCAACCAGGCTTCCAGGAATAAAAGCCTGATAAGCTCTAAAGGAAGGCAGGGGGAAACTCTGGAACAGCCACCAGAATTCAGCTCTTTCTTAATTATACTCCAGGAATAACGAGGTGGAGGTTCATCTGTAGGAGTGGTAAAAGACAGAAAACCAAGGCCCAGTTTTGTTGGTAATAAAAACTAACAATAAATTGCTGCCTCTGTCATGCATTAATACAGCGATCCAAGGGAAGCCTTGAAAAGATGTTGCTATTTCCTCTGGCATAAAAGCTGCCAATCAAATCATCAAAATGAACGATAAACAACAAACCAGCAGGAAGGGAACAAAAAAAAAAAAACAACCCAAAAAGCACACAAACCTTTGACACAGCTAAAGGGAAAAGAAAGGGAACAATCCTCTCAGCAGCTGCTACCCACTGGCCAAAATTCCTGCTTTTTTTTATGTACATTTATATTCCACCCAATACACTGCTACTCTTTATTTACTAACTCCTGGTACACACAACTTCTTTGCTTCATAAACTCACATCAGGCTACAGCTACAACTCTTGCAGAACTAAATATTTGTGTCCAGGAGCATTTCCACTGAAACTCCTCCCGCCAAAGTCATAGGAACTACAGATCGCTACTACTAGGATCCAGTTCTTCCCCAAATATACACAGAATAGCAAAACACACTGGAAAAATAAAAAGAAGCCTCAGAAAGGGAAAACATCCTGTGTGTTTTTTAGTTCTGCATCTCAAAGCAAAACACTAAAGGGAAAAAAACCCCCACCCCAAAAACCAGAAAGAAAACTTAGCACATTCAGATTCACTATAAATCCCAATGCTGGATGCTTGAAGGAGGGAAGGACCAAAAGAGCTTCTTCAGAAAAAGGGAATATTCTGAGTATCCAGGGCAAGTGAGCTATTTTCTGGGTTTCCGCAGATAAAATAAGACACTAAGAAATCCAAAATATAGGTACAGGACAACAGAGATGAAGGAGAGGTGTACCATAAGGTTGTGATTTTTAATTTGTTTGTTGTAGCTTTGCTGTCAATCATGATTGTGGATCCTGCAACCTGCATTCCCACAGAGGGGTTGTTCCCATCAAGGTGCAGGAATCTTGAGGAAGAGAAGGAGCAGAAGGAAAAGCCCTGCACCTGGGCAGGAACAGCCCCAGGCACCAGCACAGGCTGGGGGGGACCAGCTGGAGGAGCTCTGAGGGGAAGGACCTGGGGGACACCGAGCTGTCCCTGAGCCTGCAGAGTGTCCTGGGGGTCCTGGGGGACACCGAGCTGTCCCTGAGCCAGCAGAGTGTCCTGGGGGTCCTGGGGGACCCCGAGCTGTCCCTGAGCCAGCAGAGTGTCCTGGGGCCAAGGAGGCCAATGGGATCCTGGGGGCAGCAGGACAGAAGAGCATTCCCAGCAGGGCAGGGAGGGATCCTGCCCCTCTGGGCAGCCCTGGAGGCACCTCTGGAGTGCTGTGTCCAGCCCTGGCTCCTCAGCACAGCAGGGCCAGGGAGCTCCTGGAGCAGGGCCGGCGGAGGCTGCGCAGCTGAGGAAGGGCCTGGAGCATCTCCGTGCCCAGCACAGGCTGAGGGAGCTGGGGCTGCTCAGCCTCGAGAGGAGCCCCAGCTGAGAGGGGCCCTCAGGCCTGGCTGTCCCTGGCTGCAGGGAGGGCTCCGAGCAGGGCCCGGGCTCTGCTCCGGGGCCCAGCAATGGCACCAGAGCACCGGGCAGGGCCTGAGCCCAGCAATTGCCCTGCCCAGGAGGCAGAACTGCTGCCCTGGGCAGTGCCCAGCCCTGAGCACATTGGCCACAGAGGCTCTGGGCTCTCCTCCCTGGGGCTGTTGCAGAGCTGTGTGCACACAGTGCTGTGCCTGTGCTCCGGGATGGCCCTGCTGGTGCAGGGAGGTGCCACCAGGTGCCCTCTGTGGTTCCTGCCCCAACCTGGGATCCTGTGAGAAGGGAAGACAACTCTCCTGGTGAGCATTAAGGAGTGAGGCCTTTAGAGAAACCCCCACCACCACACAATGCTCAGGGCTCAGATAATTCAGGCTGTCTGAATATGTTTGCAGTGGGGCAGCTCATGAATATGAACAACCCAACGCTGTCACCACCACACCAAATCAGACCTCCAAAGCCTGCAAGGAAAAAAAACCAAAAAAAACAACCACTGAAATTAATCAATGTCTTTGTTGTTGGGATTCTGTCTCTCCCTCCCCAAAAGAGTTACATGTATAAATTAATTGTAAACAGTGTATTTTGCACTTCAGTGTCAACTCAGAAATCCTCCCCATTGCAGGTTCTCCACCACAATCCAAGAAAAATCCATGGATAAGAACAAGAATCAGATGTACACAGACCCTGTAAAAGGATAATCCCTTCCATTCAGTCTCTAGTTTCAAACATTTCTTCTCTAATATGCACCTACTCTATTTGTCAATCTTACAATCATGAGAATCATTGAGAGATGCAGCATTTTCAAACCAGCAAAATTCCAAGGAAAAAGCATTCTCTTGGCAGCAAATACCTGGATTTTGGGGGTGTGGATCATTGCCCAAAGGGTTCTTTTAACACAATAATCTGAAACTTGGTGTTTAGGTTTAGTTGAGCTTTCCCCATCTGCACAAGGAGCAGCTTTGCTTTATTTGCAAATTTACCAGGTGATACATCTATCCCAAAACATTACCTGGAAATGAGAGCTATAAAGCAGCTGATGGTTGGGTTTTCTAATTAAATGCACAGTACACACTCAGATCTGCTCTGTACACTAACAAGCCAAGAACAGAGCTAGAGATGAACAGCTTATTCCCCTCCACAAGCACCAACCCATTTCATCCCCAAACTATTGTCCTTCTGGAAGAGATGTGCTTTTGATGAACACAAAAAATCCCCTCCTGCCAAAGTCTCCAGCACTGCAGTGGCTGGGGTGTGCATTTGCTTGTGTCAAGAGTGATCACTGCTTAATTTGAGCATTATCTACAGCAACAGCAAACGAGCCCTCAGAGTGTGGGGTTTACATTTCCTTTCTGGAAAATACCGAAGAGTTTGGACTTGCCATCTGTCTCTGCTCTTTGTGCAGGAAACATCAGACCCGCTCAGAAACGCAGTTGCTCCTCTTGTCACACACATGTGACATCACAGAAACACAGACTGGTTTGGGTTGGAGGGACCTTAAAACTCATCCAGTTCCACCCCAGGGATACCTTCCACTATCCCAGGTTGCTCCAAGCCCCGTCCAGCCTGGCCTTGGACACTTCTAGGGGTGGTGAGTCCATAAAAAACAAACGTGGATGAATCTGAGGTTGACGCACATGCCTGTGCATTGGTGGGCAGCTGCTTTTCCAAGGGCTGGCATGTTCCTAAAAATAATCCTTGTATTTCCCTCCCCTCCCCTCCTTTCCTTTCCCTTTTTTTAAAAGTTACCTTACTGGGAAAGTTACTCACGAGAGCCAGGAGCCTTAAAGCAAGACAAACCTTCCAATCAGGGCAGACAGACCCCAAACCCCTTCAACCCAAAATCTGAAGCTGAGAGCTCCCAGAGACACAAGGGCTTTGCCAGAAATGCAGTAACCCAAATGTGTATTAGGCAGACACTCTCTACAAGAAAAACAAGACCAAAATTCAAGCAGAGATGCGGCTTGAAGAAAAAAATTAATATTGATAGGAAAATTAAGGTAGCTGGAAAAAAAAATACTGTAAGAGAACTGCAGATGGGTCTGAAAACTACAAAATAATAATAAGAAAGTAACAACAACCTGAACAACTGTAACAGAACTGAAAAGCAGGAGATCTGTGATGAGAAGGAAGCATGGCATCCATTTCTATAGGTGGGAGGAACAGCCACTCCAAATGTTTCCCCTAAAGTTATCTTTTCTTTCAAATAACCTCTGACTAAACATGGAACCCACTTCACACCAGAGAAGCAGGACCATCAGTTTCCAGCACTCTTACAGCATCAGATCCTAAAATGGCTCCATTTGAAGAAGCCCTCAAAGATCAAGTCCAGCCTTTCTCCCAACACTACCAAGTGCCACATCCACACTGCCTTTAAATCCCTGCAGAGATGGTGACTCAACTTCATACTGCAAACACAAGGTGCTATTTGAAGAAGTGTGCCAATAAAACCATGTTAAAAACCAACAGATGGGAGCTGGGGGGAAAAAAAAAAAATGTTTATTTGGTTCTGCCTTTCCTGGAGCAGCACCTTATTTCCACAAGGACAAAGATCCAAACAACAGATCCACAAATCCTAGCTGGCTCTGCCACACAGTTTGCAGTTCGACTATTATTACCTCAGCCTCCTTACATGAGATTTAAATTAGCAGATGCAATTTGGTTTGTGCAAAATAAAATCCAAGACAATGCTCATATGGGTATTTCCTTTTCATAACCTGTTATTCCCAGTAAAAGCAAAAAACCCAACCCCCTGATTAAAGTAAGAGAGGAAACGACGTTCCCTTTTAAAGGCACTAATTAGGTTTCTGTGGAATGCTGGAGGGGGACGGGTGAACCTGTCCAATCCACGTGGATTTCACAGTTCATTCCCAACCTCAGCCAAATCCCAATTTATCTCATTAGAGAACAATATTTCAATCTCTTTTTGCCATAAACCAAAGCTGGCACATTTGACAGTCCAGCTCCAGACCAGTGGTGAGAATTTGTGGGGAAAACAGGGAACCCTTCGGTTGCAGGGATAGCCCAGGGTGACAATTACTGCAAGCAAAGCAAGAGGCAGAAGCCACCTTGCCTGAAGCCTTGGTGGCTGAGCCTGTGCTGCTGCAGATGCTCCAGGCCTGAATTACCTTGGAAAACCCCAAAGAGCAGGACAAACTCCAGTGATCTTTCCCCCCCAAAATCATGGATGTGTGTGGTAGAATTCCTGAGTTTGCCCAGCAATCTCCATGCTCCTGAGTTTCCACATTTCAGACCAACTTGTTCAGTTCACAGACTTTGCCTGAGAAGAGCAAGGACTGGCCAAGTCCTCAAAACTGCAAAAAAAGCCCTGCAAAAATTTGGCTCCAGAGCAGCATCTGCAAGGCCTTAAAGTGAGTTATGGCTTCAGAGAAATTTGACAGAAGCTCAAATCTACTTGCAGGAAACCTCTGCCTGGAAGCAATGGAGGAATAAGAAGTGGGGAGGAAAAACCCCACACTGAAGACACCGGGGAAACCTGAGGCAATCAAAGGGACCCAGGAGCCAAGCACGCACCTCTGGAGGTGTTGATCAGCACAGAAGCTCTGCAGCTACAGCAGCCTCCTCAGCTCTGGAAAAAGGTCCCAAACCTGTGCCTCATCTCCAGAAAGGGATGAGGAACAACCTTTTGAGGTCAGCTAAGAATCTGTTGTAATTACGACCACAGCCCAGCTGCTCCATCTCAATCAGCCGCTGAAAACACCCACGGACGGAAAGGACCACCAAGGGTTTGGGGTTTTATCTTTAAAGAGCTGCGTGGCAGGAAGCCAACGTGGTGAAAACCCCAAAGGCCTGAAGCCAAGGGTTAAATCCATCCAGCTGCTGACTTTGGCAATACTGATGCTAATGTCAAAGTTATTAAGTAAAGGGCAAACAAATAAAAATACACAATAACTGCAAGTCGATACCTTAAAATACAATCCAAAAAATCCCAGAACAAACAAATCGGTTCAATAAGTTTCATGTCCTTTTCAAAACCGTTCTCTTATTAATACGACTAATAAAGTTTGCCTACAACAAAGCAATAACCCGTGCATGAAAAATGGGGAATATAAATGCAGTTATTGTTTGGAGAAATCAGGATACACACACTTAAGAAGCCCACAAGAGCAAAATAAAGCTCTGTTCACAACAAGAATATTAATTCTGAATTAATTCATTGCTGTTTCTTTCAATGTGCACAACAGATTGAGGCTCATATTTATGACACCTGAGGAGAAAACCAGGTGCATCAACTACTCAAGACTTAGAACACCAATGGAGCCTTTGGTAAATGATGATAAGCCAGCAGACAGCACAATGCCAGAGTAACCAAGGGTTTGTTTCCATTTTTGAAGCAAACCTTCAGCTGCCTGCACCCTTCTCAGAGGAGGCACTTGGGCTGGAGCTGGGAACGAGCTCTGCTGTCAGCCCCTGCTCCCAGGCACAGCCTGGGTGATGTGTATAAACACACATATGTTGCTGCTCCTCCTTCAGGACACAATCCAGGCTTTCAGGCACACAAGGAATACATGGCCAGATTTTCTCCTATTACCTCACCATCTGGTGCTGCTGCACTGAGAGCTGCAGGTTTGAAAGCACTCACAGAACACATTTTGGTGCGAGTTCCTGTGTGTGTTGTCCGAGACTCACCTAATCACCTACAGAAATTCCTGCAGCGCTCTCCTCTCATAAATGCACATTTCCAACAGTCTCTCATTGTGTGCTCTGAGCAAACTCCACGCTGCTGAACTGCCCTGCTGTGCTTCGGGGTGATTTATACACATGGGGGTCGCACAGAGCTCTACCTGCTGCTGTTTAAATTCTGAAGACTGCGACATTCCCAGGAAGGTACTGGAAGCTGAGCTTTATCCTTCCCCTGTGCCCCCACATTCCCACCATGGCCAACTCAAGTGGTTCTTCTCTTCAAGGACCTGTAGTAACCATGGTCTCTCTGCAACCCCTGAAAGCCTTCGCTCCTAAAAATCTCCAAGTCACTGCACTCATCAAGGTCTCTGCTATTGATTCCATCTGAAATCAATCAAAGTGACCCCAACTGTCGCTGGGCTTCCCCAATATTTCAGATACACGTGAAATGCCCCTAAAACTCAACCTACACACTGATGCTTTCAGCAGGACCTGTCTCCACTCTCCTCATGTCCACAGAAGTGAAGCCTGAGGACCAGGGCTGCTCCAGCCCTGCAAGAGGGAAGTTTCACCCATCCAAAACAAAAAAGTTTCAAGCATTAACAGCCAAAAAAATCCCCCATCAAAGCCACATCTCCCTCCCTCAAACGTGGGGGAAAAAAGCTATTTTAAATATTCACTAATACTGGAGAAAATACTTCTCACAGAATGCAGTGATTTGGCTTTAAACCAATTTTTTAATTAATTAAACCACAAGCAGAAAAAGCACTAGTTAGGAGACCCACTTCAATTTATTTCTTATTTTTTCTAGATCGTTTGTACAAGCTCTCTGTCAAGTTACATCCACAACAAACCTGCTCTGATACTCAAATTTCAGCTACATGAGATAGGAACATCAAAACCCAGAGAAAAGGTACTGTTTAATTGCTTCTGCAATTCTCCAATTAAAAAAAAAAAAAAACACCAAACAAACAAACACATGCTTGCAATTGAAGTCAAAAACAAGTTTGGAAACAAATCTCATTTTGCTCATTAGAAGTTGAGTCCAAAGTGCTTTGAAGTCTGAGCTCCACAATTTCCGGTTGAGAAGAGAGACTGAAAAGGGTTTGCTGTTTGCTTTTTATTTTTTACCCAGAGTCTTGAGTGACATTTATCAATTCTAAATGTAAATTAAGCTGGGCTTAATTTTGTATTTGTATTCCAAGGGCCGATTGCCACATGCTCAAGTAACAAATAACATAGCAGATCTCAGGAGCACAAGAAAGAGAGCAGACAACACAGACCCACATCTCTAAGACTTACATTAAATTCAGTTCACACTATCACAGACACAAAAATGGAAAGCCCCAAGAAGGTTTGAACAGAGAAACTGGTAACTTATCACATTTCATAGGAGTAGGAACCACTCCAAGTAGAAATGTTACTCTTCCCTTAAAATTTCAACCCAGGTAAGCACAGCAAAACTTCACTTAAACACTCCACGTTCCCCGATTTTCTCATGCAGGTAAAATCAAGAGCCAAAATCTCTTTCAAAAGGCTACCACTTCTTTCTCTATTCCATTAGAGCAAACCCCACACTTCAGCAGGAACCCAAACTTCAAGAGTTTTAAAAGATTCTTTAAACATTTCTCCCAGTAGCAGGAATTCAGGTTTCCAACTCAAGCTCGAACTGTCTTTCTTTTAATATTAAGAAATCAGATTTTCTCCTCCCTTCTCCCACAGCTGAACAGGCAGAGCCCTAAAAAACCTTCCAGCTCACTGGAACTGACTGAGGGTTTTCGGGGAGAGGAGGAGAGTGAAGCTGCCACAGGTTTCTGTCATTCCATTCTCAGCTGGCCCAGCAGGTTTCTCTCCAAGGATACACGCCAGCCCTTCCCATTAACTCATTTCATTCCCTGCCCCTTCCTTTGAAATAAATTTTAAAACCTGCAGGAACTGACCAAGAAAATTAGGAGCCAGAAGAATCGGCTCTCAGCAGACAAAACCAGAGAAATCATGTGCCCCAAAAGAACTGAGGGGTGGCTGTGAAGCTTGGATGTTGCTTTGACAGCACTGAAAATTACAGATGGAAAGTCTGCCTTTAGATTCCCCCTCTGGGCTTGTCCCCAAAGCCTTTTAAAGCATCTTGTTGGTTTTACAGCCAGAAGACAAGATAATCACTGTGACAAATGGTAACATTTACATTTGGGACATTAGTTCACCCCTGAGCGTGTCACCTGTCTGCCAGTTCACTCCCACACCAAGTCTGAGGCCCAAGAGCCGGGATTTAAGCCCAGCCTTGTTAAACCTGTGTATTCAGCTCCTGCCTAACTCTCGCAAAAGGCTGAGGGAACAATTTTCACCTTTCCCTCTGCCACATTTACCCGATAAAACCCCCCAAGCATCGCCTGCTTGGCTCTGTGGTGTATTCCTGACCTAATTCATGCTAGAAAACATTCCTAGAGTTCAATAGGTGAATTCTCCCAGTAAAGTTCATGCATTTGTTCCAGTGGGGAGCACGCACAAAGCAATTTAACCTGGACTTTCCCTCATCAGAGCCGTGCAGCAGCTTCTCATTTTCTCAGCTGCCTGCATGGGAGTCAGGCCCAATCCCTAAAAGCAAGGAGTTCTGGAAATCCGGACTTCAATGGAAAATGCTGCTATTTGCTTTTTTCTCACTAACCAGGTAATAGAAGCTGCTGAGCACCTGAAGAGCTCAGAAACCAGAGAAAAGCACAGAGAGAGTCCTCACCACAACCCTGGGGCAACTTAGGGTTTATTTGGAATTTGCCAGTAAATCGTTGAGTTTCCCAGAAGTTAAAACTTCTGTCTGAAAATACAAGAACGCAAAGCAGGATTTGCAAAATGTCAAACCCATAAATCTCGAGAAGCTGTAATTTGTTTCTTCCCAGCCTTCAGGAATTAATGGGATTACTAAAAGCAACATACCGAGAGTGGGAAAAAATTAAGCCTTCATTAATTTATAGAGCAACTGATTAAGCAATAGTGATGCTCTACAGACTAAAACTAGCATTTAGCAGGCTGCTAAAGAACTGGAGTTTAAAAAACACCCCTCCAAAGTGGTAACCTTTGAAAAATTCGGGATTAACCCAGCATGCAACTGCATCACGCAACCGCATCACCACCTACTGGGCAGTGATCCACAGGGGATGAGGGCTGGATCGGGCTGGAAAAGTTGCAGGTGACGTTTTGTGAGGAAGACTTTGACAGTCCCTAGACCAATGGATTGCAAAGTGTAATTTATATTAGTCCTGATGGGGGCACGCAGTCCAAAAACTCTGATATTTTAAGGCGAACGGCACTACAAAGGGTTGGTTCACTCCCAACTCCAAAGCTCCTCCCAGCATCAGCTCCAATCATCAAACTGGGAAGAACAGGGCAGCACCTGAGGCTCAGACTGCATTTGACACCCCTGGGGAAGCTTCAGGAACCTCCCCACGTGTGGTAAATTGGTTTTCCCATAGCATCTACAAAATTCCAAACCAAAATAGCCCCAGCAGAGGGACCTCAGGGAGGTGATCCCTCAGGAGCTGCGAGGGCTGAAGGAGGAAGGCAGCTCATCTTCCTCACCCCGTTTTTCAGGTTTTGTGCTAATCCCAGGCTACAGAACGACAGGAAATTCAAGAATCTATCAATCACCTATGGCAAAACCTCCAGGGAACGTGCAGCCATCTCTCTGCAAAGAGATCTTTGCGCATGCAGCCCAAAATTAGTTGGTACTTAAGCACTCAGTGGTCTCCTAAACACCAAAATAAACACGATTCCACATGGTCGGATCTTCACGAGAAATTCCTGCCAAGCCAGGATTTACTGAAAAGCAAAGCAGGATTTACTGAAACACCTGCTTCCTATGCAGCATCAACACCTGAGCAAAAAAAAAAAAAAAAAAGCCAAAATTCCCAAATTAAACGAGTGACAGGAGAGATAAAAATGTTCCATTGCTTACCAACAGGTTGGAAAAGAGCCAAAAGATGTGCAAGCATTCTCATTTCACAGATAAGATGCTGGAGCAGCAGCATCCACAGGGTTTGATTTAATTTTCTTTTCTTTTTTTCCTCCCCTTTAAATGCAAACCTCAGTGTCTGAGTAACACACAAGGAAAAGTGAGCCCGTGATAACCCCAGCCGTGGCTTCTTGCAGTGCTATTTGAATCCCAACCCCAATTAGGGGGAGGAGGAGAGTGTCTGTACCCCGAGGGGAGGATTCACACCTGCAGGATGTTGTGATTAGCACCTGCAGCACTCACTTGGGGAGAAAAAACCAAATAAATTGGGTTAAATGCAAATTTGACTGAAAGTAAGCAAAGGAAGGAGCTGCTGGGGTGGGATTTAAAGGTTGTATTCCCATGACTGCAGCCAGCTCACAGGTGGCAACCCAAGAGGACTCACCAACACCACAATCAGCTCCTAGAGAGGCAGAAGGAGAACAGGGGGTTCAGGGGATCCGAGGTGCTGAAATGGGAGGGCAATTTGCACCCAGATCCAGCCAGGAAAAACAGCGTGGCTATAAATAGGAGTCTGCTGTATATTGCATGAACTGCACTGAGATCCTGGAAGGAAGCAAAAGCTGTTGTTGGAGCCTGAAACCATCTCAAAGGAGAGAATTTGGGTGTGCAGAGCACCATGCCTGCTGCCATCCTTGCTGTGCCCTCTGCACTCCCACCTTGGAGCAGACCCTATTAAATTCATCAAAATAATTCTGCCAAATTAGAAACCCCGTGTAAGGAAAAATAACAAAAGAGAGAGTTCAGGAACAGAAAGGTTTTCAAATGAGCTTCTCAGCTTGCTGTACACAGATATAGAACAAGGATTTAACCACCTGCTTGCACTGTGAGGCACAAAGCCACCTGGCAACATTCAGATAGAAGATTCACTTCCTAATTTCATGTAAATACAGGGCAGAGTGTTTGGAACAACACATATTGCCTTAAAAATAAATATATCAAATCTTCTCAGGAGCTACAGGGCATGGAAATGCGACAGGAATATCTGAGAGCAGCTCGTGGGACTACAGAACCCCTCGTTTTTCCAGGCAAGGAAACAAAACTCCATTTGAAAGGAATCATCAAAATTATTTCTGATCTAATTTAAAGGATTACCTAAAAACCTAATAATCTCCAGCTGTAATTAGATAAATGGCATACTCAGATTGATTAAGCTTGTCATTTACAGCAAGAGCCCACATTCCTCTTGTCTGTAACAGAATGCTCCTTTGGAACGTTCTTCCATCGGGAGAGCTCCATCAGTCAAAGCTAAGGAGCCAATGGGAGGTGCATTTTTAACTCAAGGGTAAGTTAAAGGCTTTGAAATTGGCCTGCAAAGGTGTTTGTTTAAAGCACTGATATCTTGCCCTTACATTTAAAAAACTGCATCCTTTTGCAGCCCTCGCTTCCACCCAGCAGTGTTTGCCTGGCCCACGTGGACAGACTGGGAGCTGCAGGTTGGGATTCCAGAAGGAATTGCTGTGCTGCGCCTCCTTCATCTGCTGAATTCAGCCAGGGAACAACAGGGGAAGCCCATCCATGCAGCTGCCTCCTTCACTCCACCCCAAATATTCTCCTCTTCCCCAAATGCTTCCTCAGAAGTACAAATGCCAGATCCTCCCCCGAGCTGCATTCCCATCTGAGGAAGTGGAGAAAAAAAGGAAAAAGTGCATCAGTGCAGCCACGGATGGCGTGAAGCGTGCATGTTCTAGTAAAGCCATCAGGAGAAGCTGCATTTTCCTTCCAGGACCTGAAGGAGGCCCAAGAAAGACATAGAGAGACTCTTTACAAGGGCCTGGAGTGCCAGGACAAGGGGGAATGGCTTCCCAGTGCCAGAGGACAGGGATGGATGGGATATTGGGAAGGAATTGTTCCCTGGGAGGGTGGGCAGGCCCTGGCACAGGGTGCCCAGAGCAGCTGGGGCTGCCCCTGGATCCCTGGCAGTGCCCAAGGCCAGGCTGGACATTGGGGCTGGGAGCAGCCTGGGACAGTGGAAGGTGTCCCTGCCCATGGCAGGGGTGGGATGGGATGAGCTCAGAGCAAGTTCTCTGATGATCACCAAAGACTCTTCAGATGTCCAGAACATCACCTTTCCTGTTGAAACTTCAAACACCTCCCTCTAACTCCAGAATCACAGAGTCTTTTAGGTTGGAAAAGCCCTCCCAGCCCATGGAGTCCAAGCTGTGCCCGGTGCCCACCTTGTCCCCAGCCCAGAGCACTGAGTGCCACCTCCAGCCCTTCCTTGGACACCTCCAGGCATGGGCACTCCAAAGCTCCCTGGGCAGCCCCTGCCAAGGCCTGAGCACCCTTTCCATGCAGAAATTCCTGCTGCTGTCCAAGCTGAGCCTCCCCTGGCCCAGCCTGAGGCCGTTTCCCCTTTTCCTGTCCCTGTTCCCTGGCAGCAGAGCCCGACCCCCCCGGCTGCCCCCTCCTGTCAGGGACTTGTGCAGAGCCACAAGGACCCCCTGAGCCTCCTTTGCTCCAGGCTCAGCCCCTTTCCCAGCTCCCTCAGCCGCTCCTGGGGCTCCAGCCCCTTCCCAGCTCCATTCCCTGCCCTGGACACACTCCAGCCCCTCCAAGGGCTCTCTGGCCAGGAGAAAAATGACAAACAAGGGAACATTCCCATTCCTCTGGAGGATGAAGTATTTACTTTCATTTCAAAACTCTTTAAGAATCCCAAAAGAAATAGAAGTAATGGATAAAAAAATGCTGAGATGCAAGAGGAAGAATCACACCAGGAGCTCCATCAGCACTACTCCGGGTCCAGATGAGACAATAGGAATGCTGGGGCACAGAAGCCATCAGTGCCTAATGCCTTTAAAGGCTGAGAGCAGAAATGTTTTCAAGGTGAAGGACTGCTCCTCCTATAAAAAAAGAAGAGGCTCTACAAAACCTCAGGCCCAGCAGCCTGGAGTGCCTCATTTCTCCGGGAATTTTTAATGTCTTGCCATTGAAAACAATTGCCCAGAACACAGAGCCACGGGCACTCCCACCTGCCCTGGGGGAGGGTTATCCTGCAGTTCTCCTGCCTGGATGACACAGAACGTCAACAGCTGCAATAATAAAACCTTTGGGAGCAAAACAAAGCCTTGGAGAGCAGTAAGTGGGATGATTCACAGCAGGGGAAGAGCTCTGAAACGCTCCTGGAGCCAGCACTTTAAACAACAACAGGAGTCCCCAACCCTTCCCTCCCTCCCCAAAACCCATCAATACCTTGGGAATAATCCATGCAGCAAGAACGAAGAACGCTCATCACAGAAGTAACTCCATTCCAAGATACAGAAGACATAATATTAAATCAATAATATTAAATGTACTCCTATTAATGTAAAACATCTCAGAAAAAAAGCTCTGCGTCCCTACTCCCCAGTGAGTTCTGAGATACTGCGACTACTCCTGCAATAAATGCTCAGGTTCTGTTCTTAAATTTACTTGGCCTCTCCGAAACTTGCCAAAGCTCCAGCTTTTCTCCATTTATTTTATAAAATATTGATCACTGAATATGATGAACTAACTGCAAGCCAGAAATTTATAACAAGTGTGTGGCATGTAAGAGTAAACTGCAGTTTTATTGGCTTCTCCTTTCCCTTAAGCTCATCCTTATTCTTATATATTCTCAAACCCTCAATATCACTAAAAACTATTGGGTTGTATTTCAAGGAATTGATGTCTATTTAATGATACTTCACTGTTAGTAATTGAGCAGAAAGGGAATCATTTTTTAAAGAAATGGCAGTAATTGCTCCAAAATCCTCTTCTGGAGAGCAACAGATATTATGGTGCTTCCTATAATACACATTTTTCAAGAAATACAGTTTTCCATGAATTTTATAGGACTAATTAGTTCCAAAATGCGGAATTCCATCCTCCTTTTTCCCCGAACTCTTGGAGAACGTATGAACCCGGATTTCTTGGGGTTTGCAGCTGGGACATGAAACCACTATTGGTAATAAAGTTCTCCTTCCACCAAACACAAAGAACCCTCCAGTTCCCAAATTATTTTTGAGAGAGGGATGAGGTCTGAGCATCCCATGAAGAAGCTGCTCAAAGTAAGAAGCAGCAATCACATGGCAATAAGGATTATATATATATAATTATCGTATTTTACAAAACATCTGCTATTTCTGAAAGGTTTTGGATCTGATATTTTAATTCTAATAATTAGAAACCACTTGAGGACTCCAAGTCAGCTGATTTGGGTCAATAGCAGAGATGGACTTCAGAGCATTAAATAAACCCTCTTTCAGTTCCCCTCAGACAAGAGGAAATACTCCAGCATTTATTACATATATTGGACACTAAATAATGAATTTCCTTTTCACTTCTTATCTCAACACATTCCAAAACAAGGCATTAACAGGATAATGGATTGCTGTGAACATGGGGTGAACGCGATGGCTTTCCTGTCATTTCCAAAACAGATTAGGAAACAAAATCATTCCAGTTCCGGGCAATTCCCATGCAGCTTCCAGCAGCCACATTCTGTGCACCTCACAACATTCCTGTGGAGGAATAAAATCGTCCATCCAGCCCAGCCTGCTTTTATGCTTATTCACAAGTTTAACTTCTCTTTCTCATCCTCCTCCTCATCCTCCATGATTTACCTTTCCTCCCATTCCTTTCTCTTTTTCCCTTCCCTTCATGTCCTCCTGCTTTTGTTCAATCCAAACCCTTGCACACCTCTCTTGGAGAAAATCTGAAGGACCAGATTGTCTCCATGGAATCAGAGATTGGGAAACACCTCTGAGATTATCGAGTCCAATCTTTCCTGAAGTTGCAGCTTCCCAACAAAAAGGACTGGAGGTCGTAAGTAACCCAAACTAAAGAGCTTCTGAGAAGCAGGCACAGCGAGTCCGTGGGACAGGCAGTATCCGTGTCCAGGCCTGGCAATGTCACCTCCACACCAAAGTGACCTTCACTGATCCGCTGTTTCATACCCAATCTGGTCCGAGTTATGGAAACCCACTGGAGTGCATTAAAATGTCATGTTCCTAATGAAGCTGGGCTGGGAGACTGAGGAGCTGAGCTGGACGCTGCACAGAGCTGTTCCAGGAGCTCTGACTTATGAGACAGGCACAGATAAGATTCCTGCACTCACGCTGCTGGAGGCCTCATCATTTTCTGACACGTTATATTTCAAAGTGCTCTTAATTTCCTCCTGTTATTCGGGGAGAAATGGTGCTGCACTGCAGCGATTCCAGCCAGCCTTCCCTAAAGCATGCACTGAAAGGGAACACTGATCCCCTCGAGTTTGCTTTCCTAGGGATGAACCTGCCACCTTTGAGTTCCCTTTGTCACTGTGGAAGAGCACAGGGAGGAATCACAGGCGGTGAGGGCACCTCCCCACACACCAGTGCTGTACATCCAACACAAAAACATCGGAGTTTTCCCTGCTCCTGGGGGTAAAGCAGCTCTCTAAAGACCCAAGCAGACAAAGCCATGCTGGCAAAATGGGGGGAAATGCTTTTAAAGAGGATTTGAAGTGCCATCCCCTCCTCCTGTTGGAAAGGTACTGGATCCTGTTCAGGGAACACATGCGGTGTCTCGGATGATCTCACTCTTCACAAAGCTTGTGTGAAGTAGATGGATGGAAAACATTCCTCCCTGTGAGGTGGGGAGGCCCTGGCACAAAAGCTGTGGCTGCCCCTGGATCCCTGAAAGTGTCCAAGGCCAGGCTGGATGGCGCTTGGAGTAACCTGGGTAGTGGAAGGTGTCCAGCCCACGGCAGGGGGTGGAATGGGATGGGCTTTGATGTTCCTTCCAAATGAAGCCATTCCTTGATTCCATGAATAACTAGCCCCCACTCACGATAATCTCCTTGCTTCCAGCACCAGGAAGAAGGTTTGGAGATGCTCTCACCTTGAGACTGGAAAATCAGAATCCTGAAGAACAACAGGACAGCCCTAAAGGTTCATATCTTAAAAGATGCCGCTTGCATTTGAATCGAGGCAATCAACTCTGGTCTTTCCTATTTCCAATAGGTTCTCAGCTCCAGTCATGGGAAAAACAGTAACTCATTTCTCACACAATCCAGCTGAATGTGCAACTCCTGACTGGTTACAACCCAGAGTTCAGTAACTACTCCTTCTACACAAAGCAATACTTTTACTAAAACATTACAGAGGGAAGTGATTGTCCCCCTGTATTGGGCACTGGTGAGGTCACATCCTTGTCCTGCGTCCAGTTCTCCCAGCCAGAGAGCCCTGGAGGGGCTGGAGTGTGTCCAGGGCAGGGAATGGAGCCGGGAAGGGGCTGGAGCCCCAGGAGCAGCTGAGGGAGCTGGGAAAGGGGCTGAGCCTGGAGCAAAGGAGGCTCAGGGGGGACCTTGTGGCTCTGCACAAGTCCCTGACAGGAGGGGGCAGCCGGGGGATCGGGCTCTGCTGCCAGGGAACAGGGACAGGACAAGGGGAAACGGCCTCAGGCTGGGCCAGGGGAGGCTCAGCTTGGACAGCAGCAGGAATTTCTGCATGGAAAGGGTGCTCAGGCCTTGGCAGGGGCTGCCCAGGGAGCTTTGGAGTGCCCATGCCTGGAGGTGTCCAAGGAAGGGCTGGAGGTGGCACTCAGTGCTCTGGGCTGGGGACAAGGTGAGCATCGGGCACAGCCTGGACTCCATGGGCTGGGAGGGCTTTTCCAACCTAAAAGATTCTGGGATTTCAGTGCTATGAAGAGGTGTTCACTGGATTTCTCCAGAGTAATTGCAAAAAATGTTTGTAAAGACACTTCCTTCAACTGTTAACACATAGAGAACAGGAGGATGTTCTGAATAGCTCAGAAATATGACACAGGATATTTAAAACAAAATATTAAAATAATAGAAAGCCTTTTTTAGATGGATAATCCATACGGATTCAGCGATCCTAAATCAGAAAAAAATGTCACTCGGCCATCTCTCTAAATAACAGGGACAGCATTCATTCGCTGGACTCACTGTCACCCTGTGCAGTTCATTAAGGATGCTGCTTTCTCTGTTCACACAGGAAACTGTTTAGAATTCCACTGGACCTGCTCAGGCTTCCCTTTCACTAGAGCTGGAAAGGAAAAAAAACCTCCAGATAATGAAAGCCAAACATCTGGCACATTCAGCAAGCACTTGCATCCTAATGATGGGGGGAGAAGTCATCCCTCTCATCAGTTCATTTCATCCCAGGCATGTGGGTGGGGTGCGGAGATGGGGAGCACAGAAGCCTCTCTTCACCCCCCACCAGGAACTCGGGTTGGGATCTAACGGATAGATCTGCACTGCCACTGCTCACTGGGTTGACATTCCCACAAGGAAAAGCACATTTTTCAGGGATTATATGTAATATTTATATATATATATATATATATATTTATATGGTCTGAGAGAAAGAACAAGGCCAGGAGCAAGGGACATTGAAGGCAGTCCTGAGTAGGGACACCAAAGGCAACCTGTAAAAAAAATCCTACAAACCTTGCACCCACACAGAGCAGTTCAGGTGCCTGGACCTGATGCTTAAAGGGCTGGAACCCCTCTGCTCTGGAGACAAAGTTGGGATTGTTCAGCCTGGAGGAGAGAAGGCTCCAGGGAGAGCTCAGAGCCCCTTGCAGGGCCTAAAGGGGCTCCAGGAGAGCTGGAGAGGGACTGGGGACAAGGCATGGAGGGACAGGACAAGGGGAATGGCTTCCCAGTGCCAGAGGGCAGGGCTGGATGGGATATTGGGAAGGAATTGTTCCCTGGGAGGGTGGGCAGGCCCTGGCACAGGGTGCCCAGAGCAGCTGGGGCTGCCCCTGGATCCCTGGCAGTGTCCAAGGCCAGGTTGGACATTGGGGCTTGGAGCAGCCTGGGACAGTGGGAGGTGTCCCTGCCCATGCAGGGATGGCACTGGATGGGCTGTGAGGTCCCTCCAACCCAAACCAGTCTGGAATCCAATGAAGTTCTCTCTGGGTCTTCTACAGGCAGTAGTGCTAAGCCAGGGCTCACAGCTCCAGGTGCTCCCACACGGGTATCAAGGAATTGCTGCACCCAACCCAGAATGGAAAAGCCAGTTTCCCTCAGCAAAGCTGTGAAGATCCAGAGCAGGGTCTAAAAGAGACAGCGTTGGGCTGAAGAGGGTGCGGGAAGAGCTGCCAACACGCTGGGATGAGGAGCAATCCTGCTCCAGAGAGGGGGAGCATCCCTGCCAGGGAGAATGGCTCTTGGGAAGGCAGGGAGAGGCCTTGGTGGGAAGAACAAGCAGCGCCACGTGTCCCTCAGCATAAGGAGGAGCAGCAGACACTGCTGATACCCATGGTCTGTTGTTCAAACCATTGAGAGGGACCATCTCCAAAAGCTTTCCGAGAAAAGGCCACAGGGAAAAGAACGTGAGGCCTTTCTCTCACTTTTAGGAGAGGAAGAAAAGCAATAAGGACAGGAACTGGGGGGATTCACCTATCTATGTTCACAGGGACATCTCCAAACTATCCCTCATGGAATTCTTTGGCACTGAGCTAAGTCCTTGTGAGTAGGGAAAAAGAAAGACCTTCTCCCACGAGAGAAGCAACAGGTTCCACCCACACGATGGTCTGTGCTGCATTCTCAGTTCCCTGATGTTGATCCAAGGCCAAGATTGTGCTAGGCCTTGCATCAATCCATCATCTTTCCCCTGGAAAGCTCTGCAAGCAGTGGTAGCAGCCTTGAGCTCTGTCTGGTGTGCAGCTCATCAGCTGAGACAATTGTAGCAATAACCACGCTCTCTCACGCCTCATAAATCGCGATGTGGGCTCCACTCTCCAGCTGAGGCCAGGAAATCGGGGCAATTCCAAGCTATTAAACTGGAAGTTACAGGGCTGTAACTTCTTATCCTGCTCCCTGCTTTAAAGGAGAGCATTGCCTGTGGTGCGTTCAACATGCAAGTAAATCAGATCCACCCGGGAGCAGAGGACAGGAGTCAAGGTCAAGGGAGAAGCACGTCCTCTCCACTTGTTTCCCGGCACACCTGGGACAAGCACAGTCTGCTCGAGACTTTTGGCTGCATTTCAGGCAGTTCATGGAACACAAAGACTGCAAAAGCAACACCGAGGCCCATCTTAGCTGTTTAGAAAACAAACTGGACGCTTCACGGGGCTGAAGGGTCACGACAGCACGGATTAAACCAGGTTTTAATGATGCAGCAGAAGCAGACAGGACCATCTACATCCTGCTTCCACCAGGCACAGCACTGGGTGGCCGGCCAGCACAAACTCCTCTAGATCTGCCAAAGAGAGGGCTGTCTATCACAGAGTCATGGAATGGTTTGGGTTGGGAGGGATGTTAAAGATCATCCAGTCCCAAAACCCTCTTCCATGGGCAGGGACACTTCGCACCAGACCAGGTTGCTCTGAACCCCATCTATCCTTCATGCAAGCCTCACACCATTCCATGGCACCCCTCTGGCCTCTCTCACCCCCTCACGTGTCAGGTTGCTGGGAAGTCCATCACACAGAGCATCTCCCCTGCCAGGGCCTCACAATATCCATCATTTGGGCAAGCAGAAGCTCTGGAGAAGACAAACCTTCTACATCCACGCTCAGATGCTCTGGCAAGGATGAATCAACTCAACACTGTTGATGTCCAGTAGCTTTTCTCCAGGCTCATTTTGGGAAGAGTCAGCCCCACCACCACCACCAGCTTCACTGCATGTTCAGGCCAGGAGCAGGGAAACAGAGAGAGGATTTTGTGCAGCTTGTTTTGTACAACATTCCTGGCTTCAGAGGTAGGTCAGGTACGCTGTAATCCACCTCTTTTTGGGGCTGAAGGGTCGAGTACTGAATACTGTGAAGTCTTCTAGAGTAGAATGATTGTGGGGAATTTCTGTTGTAATTGTGATGAAGGGTCGAGGGGTGGATTTTGTGTAAATTGCTCATTTTTGTTCCGTGTTGTGGTGGTTTTGGTGTTGGGAATTTGTTTGTTTAGTTTGGTTGTTTTTGTTGTTTAAAGTGAAGGTTGTGTGATGAATGTGGATTTTAATGATAATTCTTAAATACCTTAAATAAGGTTTCCAACCCGGTGTCCACTCAGCAGGAACAGCCCTGACCGGTTCATTAACTGGTTTCCAAAGAATGCTGTGATGGCCTTACCTGCTTCACAGTGATTTCATCCCTGCTCAGGATGCACCAAAGCAAGGAGAAACAGAACCTGAGCCCCACAAGTGGTGCTGAACACAGAGTCATGGGCAGTACACAGCATTTCTAAACCAAATGCTCTGAACCAGAGCCCCCAAAGCACCAAGTATGGGGAAAACTCATTACAAAGCTGTTAAAGGAAGGATACGGTGTGAGAGTACCTCACCCATTTAAAATTAAGTAGGAGTTGTTTATGAACCAGGGATGTAAATTTACAGACCAAGAACGGCTCCGTATCCCATGGCCAGCTCCCAACCTTTGTGTCAGACAGCAGCTGTTTGGTTTGGCTGCTCCCTGGGCTGGGAGAGCTGTGCTTGTGACTGTGCCCAAGGTGGGAATGCAGGGATTTCTCCAGTTGTTGACATGGATTCAGAGCCTGTTTTCCTCAGACCAGCAGTGCAGCAGGCCCAGCACTCACACAGCTCAAAACCTCACAGTGACACCAGGAGGGGACTAAAACCAGTCAACTCCCCTCCCTAAACCTTCCCCCCTGCCAAGCACTTCTACCAGCAGACAGAAATCCCACGGGTGGGATTCAGGGAATGCGCAGGACCTGCAGACCATGGCAGGATCAGGAGCTGTCATTGGAGGAACCTAAGCTCCTCCATATCCCAGAAGCATCCTGGCCTCGGCACACTCAGTCTGTACCAAACCATTTTTGTCCCAGTGAATCACCCAAAATTGCTCATGGATTGTCACAACCCTGCTTTACTCAGCCCTCCTTTTGAGCTAAGATTGTGGAAGTGCTTAACAATGATAACATTTGTTTAACTCAGAACCTAACGCGTGCTTGGGTGGGGAAAAGAGCACTTGCAAGCAAGAGCAATTTTTGCAAAAGGTGTTGCAGCATCTTGAGTGTCACAGAGGAAGCAGATTCAGCTGCCATGGCTTCAAAGCCAAAGCTCTGGTGATATCCCAGAGACTGAACAGTTCCAGGAGGAAAAGTCATTACAGAATTCCAAATCCAAAGCTCTGGTGATATCCCAGAGACTGAACAGTTCCAGGAGGAAAAGTCACCGCAGAATTTCACTTTACCAAAGGTGGGTGTGATATTAAAAACCATTTTAAAATTTCAAGAGACATTTTGTGCTTTAATGGAGTTCACAATTATTTCTGGATATTGTGATACAAAGGTTTTCTTCTTAAAAGCCTGGATTTCAGCCGAGACTTTGGCACTGGAACCTTGCAGCTCTCTCTCCCTCCATCAAACCAACAGTTTGGATCTATGTGTGCATGAACTCGGGACCACCTTAGGCTGGAGGAAATAAAATCTAAAATATCTTCTCTACAGAGGGACCGGAGCAGCAGCATTTGAAGGAATGTGTTCTGAGGAACGCTTGTGCTCCATCAGGACAGAGCAAACAAATCCCACATCCCTCGTGCTCCCCAGATGAAGAAAACTCGGATTATTCAGCTTTGTGGGAGCCGTAGTTAATGGCAGGGCAGAACCCTTGATGCTGTTCCCATGTCTGGCCCAATCTGGGGCAGAATTTTTCCATTTTGGTTCTCTCAAAGAGCTGACAGAAAAGCAAAACCAATGGGGGAAACCAGGGAACTTGATCTTATTGCTTCTCCAGACGTGAGCAGAGGAGATTCTCCAAAGGATCGTCCCTTGGAGACAGAGACAGGGAGCCAGAAAAGAGCCATATGTTAAATTTCAATATTGGCTGGGATCAAAATCACCCTGGGAAGGCTGATCCAGGCAAATTGCATTGGGGGGCTGTAATGCCATAAACTTGGAAGAAACACATGGGCGGTTGTGGTGTCCTTCAGAGAATTAAGAACTCTTTAGAAATTGGGCCGCTATTGGGGAATTTCATTTTCCAGACACAAAAATACAAATAGCAGCTTAATTTGTGTGCTCTCACAGAGGATTGATCCCGCAGGAAACCTTTGTATCTGGGAGAAATAAGGTTAATTCGTTCTCGATTTGGAGAGGGTTCACTGACAGAAAATAAACTGGATTTGAATGATAATCAGCCGATTAAACAAGATGGAAAAACAAAAGAAAAAGGGATTGTAATTAAGGGTTATCAGCATTTGTTTGGGGGAAAAAGAAAAAATGAAATTAAGGGAAGTAACTAGAAGAATCAGGTGAAATGAGGAGCTCAGCTGTCTGAACATGAAGGAGGCCCAGAAATCTTCAAATCCCAGGTATATAAAAATCTTCAATATTCCAAGGAAAAAAGAGGGAGGGAAAGACTTTCAAGAAGAAGGACTCTGCACGGGTGCATAGCTAACAGGGAACTACCTCCAACATTAGAAGGCTTTTCATGGAAACCTATGGAGTTTTAAAAAGCCTAAAACCAGACACAATGAAGAAGTTAAGAAAAGATAATCTAGGGAGAATTGGTGTAACAGAATCTCAGGAAGATCTCCAAGCATGCAGTATTTTCCTGCTTCTGAGAACTTTATGAAGATTTTTGGGTGCTCTATGCAGGCAGGGGTCAGGAAAAGAACAATGCGTGTTCCTCTGCAGCGAGATGGATATTTTGGGAAGGATAATCACCAAATCAGTAAGGTTGGAAAAGATCTCCAAGGTCATCCTGTCCAGCAAGGGGAAGTACAAAGGAAATTTTTCACCTTGTTTTCAGTAAGGGTGTTAATATTTACCATGGGAGGAGAAGGAGGGGGTGAGTGGTGAAGAAATGAAAATGAAAAAAGAAATGAAATGAAAAATAAGAAACACAAGGGTACAAAAGAAGAAATCATCATAAAGGGAATAAAAGCTGTAGGGGCCATTAAAGTCAAAGCCAGAGTTTGGAAACAAACGGCGCACAAAATTGAACACCACTCCAATGCTTCCTTTAACTGGGATACTGCAGACAATTAAAGAGCAGGGAATAAATTATTCATGCTTAAGTGAAGAATTCTCTCCAAGCCTACACCACTTCCTTCAGTGGCACAGACACCCAAGTGCTCTTCCCTTCAAATTTCTTTCCAAATACACAAAAGCACTGGGAAATGTGACCAAATTTCTTATTATTCAGCACAAGGTAGCTCGTGAGAGACTCACTAAGAGATTACTTCATCAGATAACATTCCCCAAATGCTGGGGATCCCACTAATCTGGGGTTTAGCTGAGTATTCAGCAGTGTCACATGGGAAACCGTGAGTTAAGCTGCAACCAGCAGAGGCATTTAGGGGTAGGTGAGCATCTGGTTCATGGGGAGACAACAGCAGAAGTCCTGAAAACTTAAGTGATTATTAGAGGGTCTTAAAATTCAGGCTTGGAACTGATCCCGTTAAACATTTCAGCAGTAACTGTGTCACTGATGGTGGCACCAGGTTGATCCTACGTGACACAGCAGGGACACAGGACTTGGAGGAGGGGCTGCTGATGGCACCCAGAAGCAACTGGAGTCTCTGAAGGACTGAAGTAACAGAAACAGGATAAATTCAGGGAGGCACAACTCAGGGTCAGGTACTCAGGGAGTGCAAGAGATTTCCTGGAGTGCTGGGAAGTGCCCGGTGGAAACTGCGGAGGAGGAGGAGAAGGGAGCGTGAGCTAATTCCAGCAGGAGGATAAAGCTTCAACTTTTACAAGGGCATGGATTGACAAGGGGGAATGGCTTCCCAGTGCCAGAGGACAGGGATGGATGGGATATTGGGCAGGAATTGTTCCCTGGGAGGGTGGGCAGGCCCTGGCACAGGGTGCCCAGAGCAGCTGGGGCTGCCCCTGGATCCCTGGCAGTGCCCAAGGCCAGGCTGGACATTGGGGCTTGGAGCAGCCTGGGACAGTGGGAGGTGTCCCTGCCCATGGCAGGGGTGGCACTGGGTGGGCTTTGAGGTCCCTTCCTACCCAAACCACTCTGGGATTCTAAAAACCAAAAGCCCAACCCCATCCTCGTTTTTGGAAGGGCTCAGTGCCGACACCAGGGAAGACCTGGAGTTCAGGCAGCGGTACCAGCCCCACAGCAGGAGGTGCACATGGCCTTTCCCAGTCTGAGGCTCCTAATGCACATTTCAGCTGATGAACTCAGAACCAGTGGTGCTAAAACTGGCTCCAAACACCAGCATTGCCACCTCTCAGCCCCAAAAGTTCACTGGTGCTATTAAACTGCACCAACGCCCTTCACAGCTCCACTCCTTGTGAAAATTTGTTTTTCTTTTTTTGTTTTAATAAAGCTGATGATTGTGAAGAAGAGACTTTCATAGACACACCAAAAAAACCCAAAAAAACCAATCCACAATTTAAACAGCAGGTTAAAACTGGACATCTCAAACCACAGCCTGCAGTCCAAAAGGAATTAATTCACACTTTATACCTTTAACCCTTAAAACAACCTAGCTGTACAGCAAGCTAAGACCAGAATCCAGCACATCCACTTGGTTTTATTTTTCATCTAAAGAGCTTAAATTTTGTTCATTTCCTGTTATTTGGAAATAGTTGTGAGGAAAGGTTTCTTCAGCATAGAGACGTGTCTCTTATTCCTAAAAGAAATTACCAGACAATCTCAGAAACCAGGATGTTCATAAAAAGAAAAAGGAGAGAAAAAAATATATATATAATTCTAAGCCCCCACTTTTATAATAGGAGGGGAAAAAAAAAAAAGGAAAAGCTCTAAAGCCTCCCCACCTTTCCAAGGAACATTAAAATTTTTGCAGCGCAATTTTCCAGGCGACTGCCTTTGTGGCAGAGCCATTACACCTGAGCAAATATGACACAAGGTGACAATACAATTATTCCAAGCAGTGATTTAGCACGGGTAGAACACCATAAAGAAGATATCGAGCCCCAAAGTTGTCCACAGGCTGCACATTCCCTCTCCAAGGGTAAGGTGTGAAACACAGCACCTGGGAGTAACTTTCTTGCCTCAGCAGCTCCAGACAAGAGCTGGGAGAGGAAGCTTCATCCTTGAGCAGAGCTGTCCTCTCCTTAAATTCCACTCTTATTTCTTAGGGGTGCACCTGCCAAGGCACAGGGATCATGTGTCCGAAACCTGAGTGCTACCACGGACAGATAAAATGCATCAAATAACCCCTGGCTCACCATCCTGCTGCCTCCCCTGGCAAAGAAAACCCCAAAGCAACACTGCAATTCTGGTAAGAGAAACTGAGAATTCACAGGAGAAGTCTCCAACTCCCCAAAGCAAGACTCCACCCCGTGAAAGTCCAGGCCATTAATATTATTAATTATTTACCATATCTCCTATCATATCAGCTTCCTAGCTCCACCAATCAGCTGGCTTTCCAGGAAGGAAGGAAACGTGGACCTGGGGTTACCCTTGCACAGGGAATAATGTTATCCTCGTGTGACAGCACAGCACCTCAAACACCAGCTCCCTTCGTGTGGAGAAATATAAACAAAACACACACACACCCCTCCTTTCTGCCTTCAAATGCTACATCAAGTTTACTTGTTTACAGTTTCCTTGTTTACAGTTCTCCAGATTAAATGGGATGGCAGTAAGCACTAAAATTCCCCTTTTTTAAAAAAAATCTGAAGTAGTGGCAGCACAGCAGTGAACACAAGGCAAGGAAAATGCAGGATTCCAAGAACAGTAATTACTAAAATAACACCAATTGAACAGACAAGGAATAAGTAAGAAAGACCCCAAAATTCAAAAAACAACCAAGCAACCAAACAAAAAAACCCCAACAAAACAAAACAAAGCAAAGCAAAAGTATGCAGTAAGAAGAGTTAAATATGAAGGAATTCAAGGTATGACCAAAAAAAGTGGTCGTTTTTTTTTGTTTGTTTGTTTTTAATTAGGGTTAACTGCGGTTTGAGAAAAAAGGGAGAGAAGCTGACAGAAAGTACTAACAGAGCCCTTAAGACTGAGTGTAGAGGCTTATCAAGGAATTAGCCAGGTACAAGCCCTTAAGTTTCCTAATCCTCAACTCTAAAAACTGCAAAACCCAGCCAGAATGCTGCCGGGCGTGGGAGTGCTGCAAAGGAATTCCTCTGAGGAAGAAGAGCGGAGTTGTGGGACCTCCACCGTGCCACCGACATGAATTTCCAGTCGAAACAACCGAAAAGCGAGTGTTCAGATCTTTCCTCTCTCACTGCAGGGAAACCACGCTGATAGGAAAGACACAGAGCCCAGTTTGACAAAGCACATCAAACCCCGGCGGTTTTCACTGACTCTCCCCTCTCCAAATCTAACGCGATGAAGGAGTGATGGTTCTTGTAAAGAGATGAATAAAATACTAGTTCTGGGCGTAATTTTTACCTGAATTCCAAGGGAAATCAAACACAAGAACCCCCAGCCTGAGTTGGCAGTTCAAAGTTTGCTGCGCTGGGTGATGCAGCAAGTTCCCCCCGCGTCGCCACAGGGAGCGAGAACACACCTGGCACCCTCCGCTCTGCTTCCCGAATAACCCCAGAGCCGGAACAGAGCATCGGCGAGCCCAGCGCCACGCACCTGCCATCAAACAACCCGAGGGAGAGCAACGGCGGGGAAAAAATACCTCGGCATGTCAGAGCAGGAGACGCCCGGCCATTCCCCACCGGCGGCTCCGCATCCCGGCTGCTCCCGACGCTGCGCTGGGCAGGGATGCGCCTGCCCCTTGCCGGCGCCGGGCACTCCCCCGCTGCCAGCCCGGCTTCCCAGCTGCCCCCGGCTCTCTCCCTTTCTCTCCCCCTCCCGGCTCCCCGCGCGGCTCGGAGCGCTGCGGGCGGGGCTGGGCAGCGCTCCCCCCGGCTCCCCGAGCTCCCCGAGCCCCCGCGCCCCCCGAGCCGCTCCCCCGCTCCGGGGCCCGTCCGCCTCCCCGCAGCCCGGTGCGGGCTCCCGCTTGCCGGGGAAGGCGGCAGCTCCCGCTGCCTTCGGGAGATCATTTTCCAGGACAGCAGGAATCCGCTGGAGCCCGGCTCGGCACAGCGATGCTGCTGGATCGGTCCCTCTCTCTTCCCCCGGGATACAGGTGCCAGGTGCCACTGGCTAAAGCAGGGTTTGGGAAAGAGCTCAGGCTTTTACTCACCTTCGTGGAATTTAAACAGCATTCCCTGAAACTCGCGTCTGCAATTCTCTGAAACTTCATGGACTCACCGTGCAACTCACGGGAGACTGCCCAGGCACCTAATGGAGCTTATTTAAATCAGAGAATCGTGGTTTGGGCTGGAAAGGACCTTAAAGCCCATCCAGTTCCACCTCCTTCCCCACCTGCCACCATCCCAGGCTGCTCCGAGCCCCAATGTCCAACCTGGCCTTGGGCACTGCCAGGGATCCAGGGGCAGCCCCAGCTGCTCTGGGCACCCTGTGCCAGGGCCTGCCCACCCTCCCAGGGAACAATTCCTTCCCAATATCTACCCTAAATTTCCTCTGTCAGTTCGAATTTGCTATTGTATTGCTGGCATTGTTGTCCCTATTACAAAACCAAAAAAAAAAGGTCATTTTTTTCAAAATAAGACTTTTTTTGTTAGGGCACATGGTGATACCAAAGGGGAGCTCACAACACAAGGTTTATAGGGTCATGTAACCACTATGAAATAACACCAGAGCACTCCAGTTCTTGAAAACCTCTACTGTGATTTAAATTGCTCCTCAGTCCTTCAAAAAATAAGAGCACAAGGTTATTGCAAACTTACTTAATTCTACTTCTTCTCACCCACAAGCCCCACTTACCAGCATGACTTCAAACCTTAATTTCCTTGCAAAGCCTCATAAAATTAAAATAATCAGAATGAGCATTATCTCTGTGTTATGAGACCTGGAATATTATTTATACCTGAACACCAACAACAATGAAAATAAAATAAAAAATCTAATACCCATAGGAAGTCCTGGGGTAATTCATCTTTCCTGGTGTAGCTGTGTGCTATATTTAGCTTGTTCTACCACTTATTAATAAGATTTACCTGTCCTGTGAGATCCACCTGTCCGTCACACAGACCTGTACTTCTGTCACAGTGTTCCCCCCTCACGTGTTCCCAAAACGCTAAAGCCAGCTCCCATGAAATCAACAGTACGAGACCTTCAAGGCAGGGGTTTTGCCCCAGGAATCAAGAATTCCTACAGGCAGAAAGGACAATCCAAGAGAAGCTGCCTCTGAGGGAGAGAAAAGGCTTCTTGCTCCCAGACATGTGCATTAAGTATTTGATATGCTCGAAGAATGTTATTGTTGGTAGCTTCACATTCCCTCAGAACATCATCAAAAGGAACTAATTCACCTTGTGGGCTCCGATCCGGCAGCTCCTGGCAGAAGGGAGTTGCTCTGGAAGCGTGAGGATCTGACAGGAATAACGATGATTGACAGGAAAGCTGCTCATTAGTTCCTTTCTCTTCCGTGAACATCCTGCGTCTGCCCAACGAGTCCGACCCAAACACAGCCAGGGCCAGCATCTCACAGAGGATTTTCCTGGCAATCAGCAGATGAGCTGGACTCTCCTTGGGATGCATTTGCACAGAGTGCAGCATGGAGAACACTAAAACCACTTTTGCCAGACTCAGAGGTGCATTTTTCTGCACTCGGGGAGAGGATGCCTGGGAAATAAATCCTGCTTTTGTAAAAAGCAGGAGCCAAAGTCCTGTTAGAGCCTTATGTGTTCTTCACCGACCTCATCCCTGTTCCAACCTGTTGCAGGAATGCAACCCAGCCGTCCCAGACAGACAGACCTGGCCTACTGCAGAGCTCTGATTCTCTTATATCCTGATACAACAGGTTCTTGTTGTGTTCAGTCCAGTCTTTTAAAACTTGCATAAAGTTCCTTCTCATCCTCCAACTCTTTTAAACACCTCGGATGACATCGAGATCTTTGGTAATTATGGAGCTTGTCCTCCCAAAACACATCTCTGGGCACACAGAGGAGAAGAAGGTGACTGGGATCAGTCAGTCTGGATTTACCAAAGCTAAATCATGCCTGACCAACCTGTCTGGGCTACAGTGACAGAAATAATAAAGGGATGGAACGTGGATGAGGACACAGCAGTTATAATTTCCCCTGACTTTGCCAAGACTTTTAGCACTGTCTCCACGATGTTTTTGTATCCAAGTGAGGACAGTGTGGTCTGAAGGGGTGAAAAGTGAAAAATGGGTGAAGTAAAAAACTGATTGAATGACATGGCTCAGATGGGGCAGGAGGAGACACAACAGAAGAGCTTTTCCTTTAGGGAAAGGTTCTTCCCCAGAGGGTGCTGGGCACTACCCAGGCTCTCCAGGGAATGGGCACAGCCCCGAGGCTGCCAGAGCTCCAGGACCGTTTGGACAGCGCTGCCAGGGATGCCCAGGCTGGGGTTGCTGGGGTGTCCTGGGCAAGGCCAGGGGCTGGATCCATGATCCTGGTGGGTCCCTCCTAGCTCAGGATATTCCAGGACTCATAAGCTGAAGCAATCAATAAGGATAATAAGGAGTAACATTTCCTCTCAAGAACAGGTAAGAGATGCAGCAGGGGCTTTGGAGTCTCCATCCTCACATTTTCTTCTGGACAAAGCCCTGAAGCCAAAACCGGCCCTGCTCAGCCTTGGTGAGACCAAGGATTTTATTTCATTACATTTTACAGCAATTTCTTTCCTTACTAAATAGATTTGAGAAGTTGTAGTTACTGCTTCGGAAGCAAATATTGGATTGAGTCTAAAAGTTACCAGCGTGTATTTCCAGTTAAAAGCCAGACCACAGCTCTGCAATAAAGTTAAAAATCTTAATGATTTTAAGAATTTGTATAGTTTAGTTGAGGCAAAGGACAGTACTGGCAGGTTTCTGCTGTATAGGTGTCTGCTTTGTGTGAGGAGCAACACAAGGAGCACAGGGAAGCTCTTGGAATTGCAGCAGACAAAATACGGAATCATTCCATCTCCCACTTGATGCAGCATTTTTAATTTCTTCCTGAAAAGCAAAAAGTTTGCAGCTCTAGAAGGCCAAAGCTGCAGGTGGCAACTCAGTGACTGTGATCAGACTGATTTCAGGGAGGACTAAAAATTATTCCTGGTTTATTTCCTGTCATTCAGCTGGTTTGACCTTGGAGGAGAAGGTTGGGGTGTTGTGTAATTCCTTGCAAATAGGAGCTCACAGTAAAATGCTGACCACCTCTAACTGCAGCCCTACATCAGAGTGTGCCCCTGGGCATGCGAAAAAGACCTTCTAAGAGAGGGGAAGGTGGTAAAAATTTAAAGACAATTTGCACAGAGGTAAGTCAGAAACATCCTCACTGATCCTCTGCATTGTTTTTTGAGTGTTTTTGTCACTGAGAGGCAAAGGGGGTAAGGAAAGATGATCCCAGCCCTCTGGAAGTCTGGGCAGAGCCCTGCCATCTGCCCATCTGTTCACAGGGAGGGATTACACCAAATCCCACTGAGCCTGCACACTCACAAATCCGGGAGGAGCAGTAATTGGCTTACTGGAGTTTGTTAGATTCATAATTTGATCACAAATTCCTCTCAAGGCAAGTTCATCCACGGCATTCATTTCCCTGCCATTCCAACGGCTCATTTGTTCTGCAGCACTATAAATATTATGTGAATGAAAATCACAGGAAATGGCTATTCTGTGCTCCAGCGCTTTATTAAGAGATATCTATTTCCAAAAAAAAAAAGAAAAAAAGAAAAAACAGCTAATTATATCTGCATTTACACAGCTCCTTTCAGAAAGATTATCCAAGACTCTTTATAGAGCATCGAATGACAAGCCCAGAGCTCTGCCTATATGCAACAATCAGATATATTCCATATGCAGCTGCCATAAACACTTCTATTCATGCCAGTTCATCTGTGCTGGGATTAACGGAGTGAGAAAAGCTGGCCAAGGACACCTATTTAAAGAACCAGGAGGTTTAAGTGGATGGAACCTGCACAGTAACTTCTCATCTAAAGCCCAGCACAGCTCATGATGGAATTCTCACTGCAAACACAATGCTTTGGGTCCAATCCTGCCCTTTCCTTCCTTGGAAATGATGCTGGACATGCTAGGAGCACTTTTGGGGCAGGTTGTGAAAATACTTGCACAAAACCAGCAGGGCAAGGACTCCAAGCACGGGGGGGCTTTGCACAAGGGACTTGGACAAGGTGCTCACAGGGACAAGTCTCTATCCCAGCTGGCAGGCTTTGGGGCAGAGCATGGCCAGCCCAGCAGCCCTGAGCTGAAACAAGATTTCAGGGAAATACATGGAATTTTCAGTGCCTAAATTAGAAATGCTCCTCTCTCATAGGGGAGCTCTGTGCTGCTGGTAGACCACGGGTGCTGCTGCAGTTTGCCTCCTCATTTGCCAGCTCTGGCTCTGTGCACGTGCAGAACTTGGTGCCACCAAGGCTGAGAACCACATTTCGCACCCTAACCCAGGTGAAATCCAGAGGCTGAGATGTATAAATAGGCTTCCTCACACCTCACCTCCCACATCCCAAGCCCTGCACAGAATTGCTACTCCAGCTTTCTACACACACTCAGCTGGAGCAGGGATGGAGGTGCCCCTCATCCTCCACGTGGAAAATGAATCCAAGCTCCAGCCCCTCAGGACCAGAAGGACACAAGCCCGCAGCACTTCTGTTTGGCAGGAAAACAGTCCAAGCATCACGACAGCAACAATTCTGGGAGAGCCACTCGTCACCTGGCTGCTGAATCCCTGCCAGCAAAGCAGGTTTTACTGGGCTGCAAAGCCAGATTAAGAGATAACTCCTCGCTAGGCTGGTCCACAAAAAATGCAGGGAAAGTCCTGGGACAGAATCCCCCTTCTGCTGCCATGCTGGACGCAGAAAACGCGGGCTCTGCTTAACTCTTGGAAGAAAGAGGATAAAAATCCACCCCTAAAGCCCCAATCGCGTGGGTGGGCACAGAGCTCTCCTTTCACCAGCCCTGAGGGAGAGGATGCCACCCGGTGCTCCTCCTGCCCAGGGTCACCGTGGGTGGCATCTGGTGTCATGTTTACAGCGCAGGGCGTGGCACACAGAGAGGCTCTGGGGCTGAGCAGGGTGCCCAGGCGGGAACACTGGGGCTGCCTGGTTCTTGTAGGGCCAGCATATCCCAGTGACTGGGTGAGGATCCAGGGACCCCAAAAGATGCAGCAGGGTCGTAAAAATTCACCTCATGTTTGGAAAGGGGCCGAGGAATGTAGCACATAAAGCAAATACACACACACACATATAAATGCAAATATAGAAAACATGCAGGGATCTCTGTACACATACACTCATATTAAAAAGTGCCTGGTAAATGGGTACATTTTACTTGGCAGCTCCCAACCCCTCTCCACCATTTTAAGCCCACCCAAGGTTGGAGCCCTAAACAAGCACTTCAAGCACAAGAAACTACTGAAGCCACGGTTACACAAAACGTAGGAATTGTCGTTTGCCCTGTCCTTTCTCCCTCTGGATGCAGAGGCTGTGAGAGCTGTCCTGGCCAACAGGGCAGTGCCACCCCACTGCCACATCCAAAATGCCACAGCCTGGTCCTGGAGACAGAGTTTAGGTGCCTCTGTCCTGCAGGTACTGTCAACAAGCAGGTGAAAGAATATCAGCCTTAAAAAGAGTTTTCTTCTGTGAACAACTGCTCAGCAAGGCAGGAACCCCGCAGCTCCAAGGCCATGGCCTGGCTTTGCTCCCTACTACAGCAACAACGACGTCACCGGCTGAGCTGTGGATAAAGAACATTTTATTCCTGTCCTGCTTGTACCCAGCTCGTTTGGAGTTGTATCCTGCCTCCTTCTGCCCAGGTGAGCTGGCAGAGGCAGCAGGGGAAACACACAAACCCCACTTCAATTATTTGCTCATCCTTCAGCAATAAAAGGGCAGAGAAAGGCACCACACAAAATTAAATGCTCGTTGGAGCAAATTGGTATTTCAAATCCAAATATTCTTATGAGAGATTTGATATCTCCTCATCCAATAATTTTGGAAGAGCTGTAATCCTGTCTGGAATATTTCCCTAACTGCTCCAGCAATAAACCAAACACGGCACCAGGGCTTTTTAGAATATTTGTTTCTCTCTCTGGTACCTTCTCCCACACTCTGCTCACTTTCCAACAGCACATTCATGGCATTCAGTTGATTATCTGCTTTTCACTACCTGAAATTTTAGTCTTCAAATGGCAATTCTTTAATGGCTTATTGCTCACAATTAAATTTTTGGAAAGGTAAAAGGCTCTCTTTGGAGGTGCTGCTTTAAAGCACCAGAGCGTGACACATCTGGTGCTACACAGTACACCATCCTCTGAATTTCCTTTTAGCAGAACTCGTATGGTTTATATTATCATGGGTTTTTTATCATGGTTTCTATTATTATGGTTTATATTATTATTCTTTTCACACCCCACAGCCCCCATCAGGAGTTACCACACACTGAAGATTTACCCCCCAAAAAGTACTTTTTGCTCTCCAACCTGCATGGATTCTCCCCCAGGACACAATAGCAGCCTCCATTCCAGCATTGACCCTTCCGGTTGGATCCTCATAGGAATTCCACTTTGGACAAGAAGCGCTCTTATTCCCGGAATTCTACAGAGCTGCAAGTTAGCTGAGGACTGTAAGTCAACTGCATGCTGGCTCCCTGTCAGTCAGGGCTAATTCCCACAGATTAGAGAAGGAAATCCGTACAGTTCCCCAGGTCCTAAACCCTACTGCTAAGAGAAGAGCATTTTGTTTCTTCCCAAGTCATCTTTTTGGAGACAAAAAAAAAGGAGTTGCCTACGAATCGTTGCTATCTGCACCCAAAGTATCAGAGGAGATGAACCAAGAGCACCAATCCCTGGCTGTGTGTTGGTTCCCAGACCACCCACTCCTGACACCGGGTGTGCTCACCCTGGATAACATCACAATCACGCAGTTATTGTTATCGGTAACATCCCCACAACCACAAATATCTCCCCTCTGCTTTCCTGGTCACACAACTGCTCTCCGAGGAATGCTGAGCAGTTATTGAGGGTTGGAACCACTGTAGAAAAACAAAGACAGAAAATCAAGTTCATTCTGTTGTCTTTCACCACAAAATGAAGATTTTCCCTGGATTCAGAGGAGTATTTGCCCTCCTGATTCCTTGGTGCCTCTAGACAAGGGCTGCGGGTAGCACTTGGCAGGGAGATCCTTTCTCTTCTTTGAATTGAGCTCCTTTACACTTTCTCCACACCTTCTCCGGTTCATGGAACCACAGAATATCCTGAGCTGGAAGGGACCCACAGGGATCATTTAGTCCAACCCCTGGCCCTGCACAGACACCCCAGCAATCCCACCCTGTGCATCCCTGAGAGTGGTGTCCAGTTCCTCCTCCTCTCCAAAGTCTCTTTCTCCCTCTGGAGACAGAGAAGTCTTAAATTATCACTGAGAGCTTCCTAGAAAAAGATGGCAAAGAAGTGCTCTGTTGTCCAACTCAAGTCCCACACAGCACCTGCAAACAGCCCATCAGGCACAGCTGCCAGGGAATCATGGAATCCCAGAACGGTGTGGGTTGGAGGAACCTTAATGCTCATCCAGTGCCACCCCTGCCATGAGCAGAGACACCTTCCACTATGCCAGGGTGCTCCAAGCCCTGTCCAGCCTGGCCTTGGACACTGCCAGGGATGGAACAGCCACAGCCTCACAGGAGAACCTGCAGGAGACCAGAACTCCCCACTGTGCTCCAAACCCTCTTTCCCTCAGTTCTGGATAAAGGTGAGTTCCAAGGCACTTTCATCAGCCTTGCAACAAAGCACCAACTGGCACAGCTCTGAGGCTGCTCTTTTGGATCCAAAGGTGGGTGCCTTTGGATCACAGGAACAGACTGCCCAGGGCAGGGATGGACTCCCTATCCCTGGAAGTGTCCAAGGAACGTGCGGATGTGGCACTTGAGGACATGGGTTAGGGGTGAACACGGTGGTTGATGGTTGGACCTGAAGACCTTAAAGGTCTCTTCCAACCCTAACAATCCTATGATTCCATGATTTCCCTTTTACTTCTGAGTGAATGAGAATATTTAGGATGAGTGTCTTAAAATATGACCAAGGACTTCACGGTTATGCCGTGTTGGGGTTTTAGGAGTGCTCCTGTTTTTTTGGTTTTTTTTTTTTTTTTTTTTGGTTGTTGTTGTTTTGGGGTTTTTTTGCTTTTTTGTTTGTTTTTTGTTTTTTGGGGGTTTTTTTGTTAAAGAAATTTTCCCCATACATGTTGCTAGGGGGACAAATGGCTGGGTATTTAAGAAAAACAAAAGACCTGGCTACTCTTTTGTTTCACCTGGGTGTGTGGGCAGTCGGGCATTTGGACAGAGATGGAGGTTGCTTTCTTTGGCTGCTTTTCCTTCTGCCAGAGAAACCCCGGGATCCCAAAGCCCGCCTTCCCTGCCCTGCTGGGAGCCGGGCCGTGGCCGCCCTGCCCCCGCCATTGCTTTGAGCCTTTGCTGTGTTGTAGCCGTGCTCACTCTGCCTGCCAAGACCTCCGGGGGATTACCCGTTTGGATACATCTCATCTGCCACCTGGGATTTGTGCTTGTCCCTGCCGTTCCAGACTGCCATTCCAGCCTGCTGTTCCTGAGGGTCCAACCAGACACCGGGATCAGCTGCCCAGGGGTTTGTGAAGCCTTTGTTCCATCCCTTCCCGGGATCCCGGGCCACCGGTGCCGCGTGCTCCCCGAGCTCGCTCCGGAGCGCCCCCTGCAGCCGCGGGGGAACCATCGCACCTGCCCTGCTCACCGGGAGCCGCCAGCGCCCCTGCCGGCTGCGAGTGGAACTGCACCCGAGGGGAAAGGGCCCGACAGCCGAGAAGGCTGGGACTGGGTTTGTGATTGTTTGCTGTTACTGCCATGGTTATTGCTGTTTGTTTGACTGGTTATACACATATAGATACATAATAGTAAAGAACTGTTATTCCTATTTCCCACATCTTTGCCTAAAAGCCCCTTGATTTCAAAATTATAATAACTCGGAGGGAAGGGGGTTGCATCTGCCATTCCAAGGGAGGCTCCTGCCTTCCTTAGCAGACACCTGTCTTTCAAACCAAGACATGCCGTTCTGAGCTTCTCCTGAGACACTTAGGGATTAAATTCCAATGGAGACTTTGCCATCCGTCCAACATGACGGCAGCACTGCCGTTTTTCCCGATGCTGAGTCTTGTACAAAGGTGACCAGGGAGCCACTAAGTACCTTTCCAGTGCCAAGGAGCTTATTGGACACGTGGCTGGAGCAGACTGCCCGGAGCCAGGAGGAGCAGGAAGGATGCAGGATGGATCCCGGCTTCTCCACAGTGCCTGCAGCAAATCCCAGAGCACTGAATTTCCATCTTCCCCGCCTCTTTCCTAAAGCTGGCAGGTTTTGCTTCTTAAAATGCTCTGCATAGCTTGTACTTATGCACTGTTGGAAAATTCTTGATTGGATAAACGTTGGGCAGCAGGGAAAACATACAACGTGTATTTAATATATTTCCCTTCGCATTTCTTATCCAGTTGAGGAAGGAAGACTGGAAGCACTCGATGCCTTCACCTTCACCTCCTGGAATCATTTCCATGTTAATGTGCCATTATGTGATAGACTTTGAGCAAGGGTCAAGCAGCTCTCAGAAGTAGGAACACTGCGCAGTATTGGGAAAGTTAATGGAAGCATATTTAAAGCATATTGAAAAGAACAAAGGTGGATTTAAAATACCTCTAAGTATTCCCAAAATTCATCTTTATGTTGATTTTGGTCTTACAAGACACGCGATAAAATACTTCAGGCGGACCTGAGGGGGTTTTAAGAATTATACAGAAAACACTGAAGTCATTAACATTCCAGTTTTAAATCTTTTGCAGATAACCCCCTTATTCCTTTTCTATCTCCACTGCTCTCTCCCACATTTCTAATTTTCATACTGGAATATTCCAGAGCTGGATGAAACACCTCCAGAGGAAAGCACAGCAGGAAGCCCCATTGGTGTTTGGCTGAACCAAGCAATAGTTAGGCCGTCTCCAGGTCTCCATGTATCTGCTGGAATAAGAGGAAGGTGGATTCTCATCATACTTTGGCCATTTTCTACCTGAAACCTCCATACCTGCAATCCTTAACACAGGTTGTGCCAACAGAGTAACTGTTCAGAATTATCCTTGCCAGGCTCTCTCGGGTGAGACAACAAAAACAAGGAAGAATCCTGTGCTCCCCATGCGCTTTCCATCATCCCTGTGCCCCTATTTTTGCTCTCTCTCATATCACCACACGTATGAAGCCACTTCTACTTGCAGAACCACTACGGAGCCTCCTTGAAACCTCTCCTGAACTCTCCTGCTGTAATTGCCAAATCCAAGTGGATACACGGAGAACACTTTTGGAATACATTCTTTTTACTCATATTTATATTTTATAGTGAAAGTATAACTCAAAACATGGTCCGGATCTAAAAATGCCTTTTCTCTCTCCCTGCTAAATGCTAATTATGCCTGTGTAATTTGTCTAGATCAAAATAGCTCCCTCACTTTGAGCTTATTCACTTCTTTTCCCTATTGTCCCCTTTCTTCCCAGCTCTCCTGGTACTAACCATGTTGCTAACTCTTCATTCTCGGTATGTCTTCACCAAACCTTCAGCTAGTTCCAAAAATCAATGATGCATCTGTGTTCATCCTTCCTTGCCATCCCCCAGCTTCCCAGCTCCTGCCTTTATTCCCTCTGTGCCTGCCCCAGTTCCTACCATTCCCTTTTCCTCCCCCTGCCTCTGGAGCACCTCCCTGGAACCTCTTCCTTTTCTTCTGTGCTGTTTCCTCCTCGTGTACTTGGATGATCCACTTCTTCTGCTCTTCCACTTCTTCCTCCTCACGTGCTTGGATGATCCACCTCCTCTCTCTGTCACCCTCTTGGCTGTCCCTACCTCCCCTCACTGGCTGTTTTGAGGGGCTCCTGGAGGATTCTTCCAGCTGCCAAGGTTGCAGTGCTCCCATCTTGAATTCCATGGAATCCACTTCTACCCCGTGGCATTTCTCTCCTTACCCCTTCACCAGTACTCCCCAATATTATGATCTGCAATAATTAGTTTTCCCTAAATTTTCAGGATCTCCAAACTTAACCCTCAGCTGGATGTTAGCTTTCCTACTTCCATGTTTTTCCACAGGCAGATATCCACTATCTTTCAAGGCATGCTGAGCACCTATTTCACTGCTGGTGCACTTCTACCTCTTGGGATTCACATCCACTGGGCAGGATCCATCACATCCATGGAGACTGAACTCCTGCCTCAGGTGTGCCAGCATCTAGAGGCAGCCCTGTATTTGACTGAGGGAGATCAAGGATCCCACACCCCTTTTCCCAGCACTGAGTCCAGGTGTTTTGGCACAGTGAACTGTGTCTGCTGGTAGGAGACCCAGATTTACTCCTAGAGTTAACTTCACACTTCATTCCCCTCTGCTGAGGGTCAGATGGGATCCTAGAATAAAGGAAGTAATGCTCACAGCCCAGTTGAGTCTGGATTCCTCCTCTCACACTGATGCCTTAGGTTTTAACTTTTATATTTTTCAGATCCTCTACTGCTTAATACGTAACTCTGAAACTTCGTACAGCCTGTTAGCTACTGTTCTCTTATTCTGGTTAGACATAGCAAACCCTCTAGGTTTGCTCTTCAAGGACACCTTGTTGTCCCAGACCCCGAAATACGTAAACTAAAGCCTCTAAAGGGGGAGCAAACTTGGGGTAATTACATCATGAACTGAGGTTATAATTGGAGAATTAACCCTGATATGAAAATGGACCAAACTTATAAAAGGGTGAAGAACCCCTGACCCAGGGTCCATCTTGGGTGGAGCCTCTGGAGTGCCCAGGGTGTGCCTTTGAAGGCCCTTCAAATAAATACCTGCTTTTATTCTCTTATTCTTGTCTAGCCTCTGTTTTCTGGTAGCCACCTCCTTCCTCTCCAAACAAAAAAACTTAATAGGGAGAGTAAGGAGTAACCCACAAGTAGACCATGCCCTGAGCACAAGGTGAACCAAGGCTAAAAAGCAGAAGCCAAGCACTGTATTCCCTAAAGGAATACAGGGATTCCTAAGGGATAGTGGCAAGAAGGCTGACAGTCCCTAGTACCTATGGAAAACCACTCCTGAGTATTTGCCACAGCTCAGTGTAAGAGTACCCTTGGAGTAAAGTCAGCCCAGGGCTCAACAGTGATCACTGTAATGCCCTCAAAATGCAGCTCAAACCGAGGGAATTTATCTAAATGAGGGACTTGGTTGTACCTACAACAGCCATGACATGAGCAGGCCAAAATCAAACAGAGAGCAGCAAAAGCAGCCCACAGCACAGGAAGACTGATGATCCTGCCCATTCCTGGGCTGCTCTGTCGTGTCTGGCAGCAGATTAACAATAATAACAAATGGTATTCAATAAGCTCCAAATGGAAATCACTGGAACTGTTTTTTGCATTCTCAATGATAATTGTAACAGATCTCAAGTATCAGGTTGGTACCAATCTTTGAGTAACGAGACAGCAGCTCATTAACAAACAAATATTGAGATTTTGTTTGTGTTGTACTGGATTTTCACAGGATCCCAGGTTGGGGCAGGATGGAAGGGAGCACAGAGGGCACTTGGTGGCACCTCCCTGCTCCAGCAGGGCCATCCTGGAGCACAGGCACAGCACTGTGTGCACACAGCTCTGCAACAGCCCCCAGAGCCTCTGTGGCCAATGTGCTCAGGGCTGGGCACTGCCCAGGGCAGCAGTTCTGCCTCCTGGGCAGGGCAATTGCTGGGCTCAGGCCCTGCCCGGTGCTCTGGTGCCATTGCTGGGCCCCGGAGCAGAGCCCGGGCCCTGCTCGGAGCCCTCCCTGCAGCCAGGGACAGCCAGGGCTGAGGGCCCCTCTCAGCTGGGGCTCCTCTCAAGGCTGAGCAGCCCCGGCTCCCTCAGCCTGTGCTGGGCACAGAGATGCTCCAGGCCCTTCCTCAGCTGCGCAGCCTCCGCCGGCCCCGCTCCAGGAGCTCCCTGGCCCTGCTGTGCTGAGGAGCCAGGGCTGGACACAGCACTCCAGAGGTGCCTCCAGGGCTGCCCAGAGGGGCAGGATCCCTCCCTGCCCTGCTGGGAATGCTCTTCTGTCCTGCTGCCCCAGGATCCCATTGGCCTCCTTGGCGCCAGGACACTCTGCTGGCTCAGGGACAGCTCGGTGTCCCCCAGGACCCCCAGGACACTCTGCAGGCTCAGGGACAGCTCGGTGTCCCCCAGGACCCCCAGGACACTCTGCTGGCTCAGGGACAGCTCGGTGTCCCCCAGGTCCTTCCCCTCAGAGCTGCCCCAGCAGGGACCCCCCAGCCTGTGCTGGTGCCTGGGGCTGTTCCTGTCAAGGTGCAGGACCTGCATTTCTCTTGTTGAATTTCAAAGTGTTCTTCTCTGTCCATCTCTCCAAGCTGTCAAGGCCCTATAAATAATAAATAATAAATAATAAATCCTCTATTGTTCCACATTCAGAAGCAAAATTGACATCTTAAACCCCAAATTTTCCCTCTCAACCTATGGGCTAAAATGTCATGTCACCTTTTTGACTCCTCGAGGGAAATTGAATTGTGAAGTGGGAGCATTAGATCTATACCCAGTTATTATTTTCAAGGGAGAACAGCACTTCATTTTGTGATTTATACATTTATACTCAGTGCAACCGAACTGTATTAATTTTAAACCAGAATAATATTAGGAAGTGAACAGCCTGCTGAGTACAACACGATAGAAATAAGAAATATAAGGGCAGTGTGAACATACGTCCATTCATTATAGAAGCCTCTATTTCTAAATAGCCACACATTCTTGAGGAGAAGGAGGAAATATTGTCATTTCTTTAAAAACAGCAAGAAACTCTTACCATGGTAAGATATGAGTTATATATGAGCATTCTCTTTGCCAAGCAGCACCTGGCTTTGCTTAGGAATTTTTGTTTATACTGGGGAGAGAAACTATTCTGGTAATTGGGAAAATGCTACAACAACCTCTCCACCTAAATTCACTTTTAGGCTGAGTAATGAAAAATTTCAGTCCAAAAGGGGACTTCTGGGACAATAAGCCCTGAAGACACTTTACCAAAGACCTGCATCTCATTTTTACTAGAGCCAAACTCGCATTACATCTTGTGTTGTTTTGAGCCTTTAAACTCTACTATGACAATCCTCATTTCTTCCTTATGTTCCTATTCTAGAATACAACATGTCAAAGGCTGATTTTCCATCCTGTCCCCTGCCCCCAGGGCATTACCTTGGTCAGAGCAGCACTTTAAACACAGAACTTCCTTCTCCCACACACAGCTATGAACCTCTAGGCAATTACTGTCATTACAACTTTTATCCACATAAAAAAATAGGCAAGAAGTGTTTTCTTTCCTTTGCAAGAGCCATCAGCTGTGCCCAGTGATGATCTGTTGCCTTCCTGGCTCCACCAAAACCTCTGGCTGTTTTCAGTGCATGATTTATATTCCCTATCATCACTTAACTCGCTCACAGCTTTGCTGTTCAATACCTGGAACCCAGAAGATTTTCCTCCACAGGGCTGTTCCCTGGAATACTCCATTTCACAAATCAAAGACAGTCAAAATAAAGGATGAAAGTTGATGTTTTTTCTCCCTACAAAATAACAAGTTGTCTTTGGGAAGATTCAAAACTTCTGTCTTCACAACACAAAATACCACCGGATCAAAACAGGCAGAAATGGTGTCCAGCAAAGTCAAATGAGATCAAAACCAGGACAGAAAAACTTGGAAGAGAGTAAGTTACAGTGAGATTGGGGTGGTAGGAATCCCCTGAGACCTGACCAAGACTCTCACATTGGAGAGGCTGCAGAAATGAAATCTCCTTTTCTTTCCCCAGTATCTCTATGTATGAACTATTTTTTTAGGTCCTTATGGGCAACAGGAATTGGATGATGAAGTCATCTCCCCATCTCTCACTGCCATCTGCTCCTCTCAGAAATCCTTTGTGTTTGCAAAGAAATTCATGCTCCCAGTGTAGGGATTTTCACCCAATCCTCTGATTACCATGAACACCCAACTTCCCATTTGGTCAAAAACACCCCCTTGCAAATTGAAGGCGCCGCGTAAAAATAGTCACAGTGACAATAACAACACTAATAATGAAGATGGAGATCTTTCTAAACCATGAACAAATGTTGATTTTACTCTAAAATTAACTCATGGAGAATGGGAGCATTTTTGTAATCCTTGTGTTCATTGTTGACTTCCTCTGTTGAGCTTTCTGGATGCTATTTCTGAGAGGGAAGAATGAGTCACTGTCTTGTTCTTCGATGAGCCCTCGGGTGGAGTTGGATGTGAGCTGGCACAGAAGGAATTTGGGGGCAGGTGCTTCTCAGGGGACCATGACAAACACAGAGCAAGGAGCAGTGGAGCCTCAATTCTGGGATCAAATACAACATGAGGAAAAATGATGCTTAAGAACAGGACAGACAAGGAGAGCTTTGAACAGACAGTGCACCCCACAAGAGCAAGGCACCCTGATAATCCTCTCAAGGATTTGAGAAAAGGCCAGGAGTGGCTCCATGGCTGCTGAGGTTAGCCAGGAGAATGTGTTCACTCGGGAATTTTATTTCCCTGAAGCCACTGAGCACTCACTTTTTTGAGGAATATCCATATGGCACTGAAAATTTTCTGAAGTGTCTCCATTTCAGAGCTCATATAGCTTCACCTGCCAGGAGGCCATGAGAGAGTCAAGTGTGCCTGAGCTTTTGGGAGCACCTTCAGCAGAGAATCAGGTGTGCCTGAGCTTTTGGGAGCCCCTTCAGCAGAGAATCAGGTGTGCCTGAGCTTTTGGGGGCACCTTTAGCACCAAGCTATGGTCAGGATGGGTTAAATGGGGGTTTCCTGGGCCTAGATCATAGGGAAAATCCCCTTTGAACAAACAGCTGAACAGTCAATGCCACAAATGTTCATGCAGAGCCCAGACTCCAAGGTACCTTTTACCCTGGAATATCAGCAGACAAGGAAGTTTTGTGATTTATAATCACTCCTCCTTTCTTGAAAAGCGGCACCTTTGACGACCTTGCAAAGCCTCGTGAACTAAGGAGCTGTTTATACCACCCCTTTACTTGCAGAAGGCCGAAGTTCCTCGTACTTGGAGCAAAGAGCCAAAAAAAGCACACAGATATTTTTATGTGCAGAACTGCTGAATCTGCTGCCGCCTTCTTCATCTCTGGCCCAGACCCAACTCAGCAACAGGCGACCCCAGTGGCTTTTGACCCTCACATTTAGGGCAGCAACCTCTGCCCCTGTCCTACAGTTCCACAGCTTTTATAGCCTCCAGACCAGAGCAGATCCAACACCTAATGCAACCCCAGGGCCTCTGACAATTAATGACAGCATCCAAGGACGCTCCTGATTCACCCCGTGTGTCTGTAGTCACTTAGTGTGGAAACTGACAGCTGGTCAGAAAGCTTCGCAGACACTGATTTGAGCGCAATTATTCTTTACTCTTGAGAATTCAGCTTGCACCCGTGAGAACTTCAACATCAACAGAAGCAAGAAACCAAAACCAAGAGAAGAAAACACGCAGCTGTCCGTGGGATGTTGTTTTTAGCCCAGATTTGTTTTCTTATGGGTGGTGGTTGCAACCTACTGATAAGTTTTAAGAGGTGTTAATGCAGAAGCCTATGAGGACACAGCACAAGTGCCAGGAGACTATATAAATGGAGACTTTGTAGAATAAAATGTCTTTTCTGTCCTTTTACCTTCTGACGGAGTTGGGGTGTATTATTCGCAAGTGTCGCGTCTGTCTCAACAGTGACAACTTGGCACACACGTTCTTTGTTCTGAAGTCTGACCAGAATGAGAAGAATGTGGGGGTATTTAGGACTCTGTGTTTTGGAGGCCAGTGAATGAGGATCAGCAGGATGGATTCAGCAGGCTGGGAGGAAGTGCACAGTTGAATTTTCCTCACTTCTCTCCACACCCAAAGCAGCGAGCGTTAATATCCCACCCAGGCTCAGGGGTTACAGACTCCAGCAGGGCCGAGTTCTTCCTTTGCTCTTACGTTTACTATAAAAGGCTTCAGAAGCCTCAGCACCGATTCCTAAATACACCCAAACCCCCGTGAACACAGGACTGCTGAGGAGCTCCTTGTACAGAGAAACTTTATCTGCCTTTCAGAATGTTGTGTTCCCTTTGCCCAACGCAATCCCGAAATTGCTGCAGGACATCGCAGCCGCAAAACCCTTTAACGTGGCCCTTCTGCCCCAAGTCATCTGCTAATGTCCCCTGTTAAGTGATCTAAGCCTGGCCTCAATCTTCTGTTAATGAAAGAGAAGGAAGAGGATACTTTAACTGCTATTATTAGCTCTTAGTACCTGTCCGCAGAAAACAAAACAAAACAGAGCCTTTAATTCCCCAGGCTCCCCAAGGGAATCGGCCTATGCAAAACAAACTCGCAGTGTGTGAAAAACGCTGTGGTGCCCAGGGATTTCTTCCCTTAGCGTCTGCTTGAGGAAGAACCTTCCATCTACATCAAAAAAACCCCAGTAGTGCTGTAATTTAATCTTTACATTCAACAAACTGAACGTCAATTGCTGTAATTTTACCTGAAGCTCCGGGATGGTTCCCTGGATTGAGTTAGGGAGGGATTTTGGCACCAGTTTAGAAATCGTTCTGCAACATGAGCACCTTTGTGTTGTCCATCATCTTCACGTAATGCAGTGGGTGCTCTCACCTTACTCCAGCTCCCATGCTCCGTGTGCTCCAGAATTCGGAATTTCCGGGCTGTCCATCCCTGCAGAGGCACATGCGGGTGCTGTGCCCACCTCAGGGATGGCCCTGGGGCACGGGAGAGGGCTCCTGCACTTTATCAAACACACCTCAAGAAGCCAAGATAAGCCTGAGGACTTGAAGTGGTATCTGTTTTAAACACCACTAAAACAAATTCTGGAAATGCTCCCAAGCTCCAGAACTTCCATCCCTGACAACGAACGCTGATTTCCTGCCGTGTTTTCATCCATCTGCAAGGAATCTGAGTATGTTTTTAGTAATTACTAAAAATTTAGGTCAAATATTTCCTACGAGGTGGTCTTCAATATTTGATTACTGTAGGAAAGGGTAACATATGCGATTGCTTGATTGCTCCCCTAACGGGATGATGGATGATTAACCATTACAGGGTAATTGATAGGTACGTAAATGGATTAGGTGCTTAAAGTTCAGCCTGTGTCCCTCAGATAAACTGGTTCCATGCGCTCTCGGAGCACAGCACATGCTAGGATTTCAGCTGGATTTTCCTCCCATATTCATTATGCAGCCTGACTAACTTAGGGAAAGAGTGATTCACTTCCCAACTAATTGACAAAGAATTTTGAAATCTCTTGAATACAGGTCTTTTGAGATCTAAAGAGATCTTTTGAGATCCAAAGAGAGAAGAAAACAACGCAAAGTTAATTTAGGTTTACTTTTGTCGACTTCTCTCCCAGGAAGTTACCAATCCCCTACTTTGATATTTGTCTAATTAAGTAAAGGTAAACGAGAAAATAAGGAACTCTTCCACAAACAATCTTTCAGTCGGGCATTCTTTTCACTTTAGAATAATTTTTTTGATAGAAAACCAGATTTTCTAAATATGTTACTGCCTACTGCTTGTAGGTTACATTGTGAATGACAAACATCAACAATTAAACCTTGAATCTGGGCTAGGGCTGGCTGGATCTTACTGCTTCCAAGTTTTTAATATCTTTCAGATTGCTGAAAGCTCCTGTGGGGGAAGGATCACCATTGTTTTCCCACAAATAATTTCTAAAGAACCCCTGGTACCCCCCAAAAAGGAGGATTTATATAAGAACAAGCATAAAAGCATTACATTTTCCAGGCTGTCCCAAATTTTCTCATTTCCATATCCAAATTCAGTCATACACTGATCTATGCCCAATGATTTTGGTGTCCTGTTGTTCTCCACACCCCTTTCCTGCTGCAGCCACATTTCTCAATTCCACACTTTAAATACTGATGGTTTATTGCTATCTAAACCAACTGAGATATATTTGTAAGACAAGAAACTTGGTTCTCATTTTTACTGCAGCCATTACAACAGATTGGTGTTGAGGGGGTTTGTGTAGCTGAGGCTGCTTTGCAAATAATTCAAAATGCAAAAAAATCTTGGAACAGGACAAGACAAACTGCAAAAAGGGGTTTGGGTCACACACACTGATAAAATCCTCCTTTAAATCCTCGAATCCCAGGACAGTTTGGGTTGGAAGGGACCTTAAATCCCACCCAGTGCCACCCCCTGCCATGGGCAGGGACACCTTCCACTGTCCCAGACTGCTCCAAGCCCCAATGTCCAGCCTGGCCTTGGGCACTGCCAGGGATCCAGGGGCAGCCCCAGCTGCTCTGGGCACCCTGTGCCAGGGCCTGCCCACCCTCCCAGGGAACAATTCCTTCCCAATATCCCATCCATCCCTGTCCCCTGGTGGTTTGAAGCCATTCCCCCTTGTCCTGCCACGCCAGGCCCTTGTAAACTGTTCCTCTCCATGTTTCTTGTAGGTCCTTTAGCTACTGAAGGGCCACAGTGAGGTCACTCCAGAGGAAGTCTCCATCTTCCCACGGTGATATGCAGAGAAATTTCCTCGCTGATATCTGGGAAAACCAATAAACCTCATGGTGTGGCAAGAAAATGAATAAATTTGGATCAGTCTGCAGAAGAAACACTTCCGTCACTTAAGAAATATTGGAAAACACCACTTCAGTAACCCTTCCCCTTTTAGGTAAATAAACATTTACTTGATTACATCAATGAATTGCCAGAAAAAAAAAACCAGTCTATGTTATGTTTCTCTAATCCATTTGGCCCATTTTAAGGAAATCTGGCCAAATTTCCTTACCAGAAAGCTGATAGATAAATATAGAATGTCAAACTCTACTTCTCTGCCATCTTTCATATCAACACTCAATGCCATGAGTTTTCTCCTTTTTCACAATTCCAGAAAGGCAGGAGATTGAAATCCTGTAATCTGGGATGAAAATGTGATTCTATGAAGAGAAAAATACCAAAAGAGCATTTGATTAATTCCTGCTTTTCCCTTCTTATCAAGCTCGCTCACACAGCACCAGTTGCATTTTTAGTCCCTCCCTCCCTTCCTTGCTTCCTTCCTTGCTTCCTTCCTTGCTTCCTTCCTTCCTTCCTTCCTTCCTTCCTCACATTATCCAGGCTTTATCTTACAAACAACACCCACATCCCTGGGCTCCAAAGACAAGAGCAATGTTGATACCATTTCACTGAGACACAAACGTGGATCATTCCTTGTTTTCCAGTGGGGGAAATGAAACTCACTGGAATTAAGAGGGCAGGAGAAAATCACTGGGAAATTCCAAACAGCAGGAGACCTGAGAGATGTCTGTGCATTTGCCTGCTATGAAGGTGTGGGGTTTGAGTACACTCCCTGTAAACCAAGTTCCTCCAGAGCCTTTAATCCAAACCCCACCTTAAAGCAGCAGATGTTGGAGCCTTTCCTAAATGTGTTTACAGATATTTATAAAAGCAAATGCAACAGGAGGTTCCCATGTCACTTTAGAGTGGTCAGAAAAGAAGCCTGGGCTTTGCAATGAACTGAGTTAGAAATAGAACATTTCCATGACTCACAGCAGTTATTCCTGGGAGACAACGTCTGCTGCCAGGGGGTTAAATCCAAACAGGTTTTTGTGATACACATTTTGTTGCCACTTAGAAAACTGCAGAGGTGACAAGGAACTGACAGCAAATACAGAAAGCAACAGTTGGGAAATTAGGCAGCACAGGAAAGCCAAGATAACACACAACAGTTTGACTTGAACCCTTACTCCATCCCAAACCAGGCCTTCTGCCTATTTAAATATGTAGCACCCATGGTGCCCTTCCCCGAGAATCAGCACCTAAACCAATCATTCCACATAAATCATGGCCTGCCTCATTTGTGCATCATTTAGTCTCAGATACTTCAGGGGAAATAGCGAAAGTAGAGCCAGCCTGCCAGGTGACAGCTTGCCAGGGAAAATAATTGGCATCGTGCTTGGAGGTGTGCGACGCCGGCTCCTCCATCATGTGCTAATAGGGAAGGCTAAAACCCAGTCAGCCTCACCCTGCCAGGCCTCGGGGTGAAAATATTCCTGTTCCTACAGAAACAGGAGATCTGGAGGCAAATGCTGTGCATTACATTTATGATGATAAAAGGTGTTTGTGGTGATTTATGGGAGGTGTGGAAAAGGCCGACTCTCGGCGCCAGCGCTCAGCTGTTTCCTCCTGAAGCTGGCAAAGGGTTTCAAGGCACACAGAGAGTTTAGGGAGAAGTAAAGAGCTCTGTGTTTGCAGATCTGTGCATATAAAAGCACCGAATGTGCAGGTTGCCCAGAGAAGCTGGGGCTGCTACATCCCTGGAAATGCCCAAGGCCAGGCTGGACACTGGGGCTTGGAGCAGCCTGGGACAGTGGAAGGTGTCACTGCCCATGGACAGGATAGGCTTTAAGGTCCCTCCCAACCCAAACCATTCAGGGATTCTGTGGCAAGAACTATGCAAAAGTTAGCATAAAGTGTGACAATATAAAAGAATTCCCCCAAATTTTCACAATGTTTTAAAAATATCACGTGTGCTACACTGCCTGTCACTCAGTTTTCAAAACATTTCCCAGGATTCCAAAGCAAACACTAAACTGCAGGTAAATTTAAAAAAAAAAAAAAATCTGCTTTTTCTCCTTCCATGCAACAGATTGCACAATTTGTTTCCCATTTTGCACTAAGTATTTAAGACTCAACAATGACAGAAACATAAGAAGCACCATTAGCAAGCAGGTTGTGCAGTGCTAACTTTGTGTCATCTTCATGAGCACTAAAAACCCCCAGTGCTGCTGGATTTACGACGACTTTCAGGGAACTCATTGCTAAGGGTGCAAAGGAGAGAGAATTCCGAAACAGCCTTAGATGGAAAGCAGAATCCCAGTGATTCAGCTCCGAGGAAGCTGGAAGGTGAAGAGCAGCAAACTGTGGCGCTCAGCAGAGCGATCAACGTCTACTAGGTCGATTTCCCAGAAGGTGTTGGACAAAGGCAAGAGCTGCCAAATTTCTCTCATTTGTCCACCATCTCCCCATGGGGAGACCTCACCATTCATCCCATGGCAGTTCAGTTTCCCTGGGAGCCTTTGGTCAGCACCTCCAGCCAGTGCTTTTGGAAAGGCGGCTGCATTTCTTTGTCCTCAGACCTGGTGACAGCTCCGAGGAAGCACAGCGTGGTTTTAAGGAAGGGCTCACCTTCCAGACAGGAGCTTGGCATCCTGCTCCAACTTCTCTGTGGTGATACAGATGCAAAATATTCATCCAGCTTTCCTATTCCGGCCTTATTTCCTCTGACTGTTCCTTTTGTGTCTCTATTACTCATCTCCCAAACTCCATGGCCAGATTTTTGCACCTGGTGTGCTTGTGAAAGAACTCCCTGGCTCTCCTGTTGTGCTCAAATTGTTCTCCCAGCCCTCTCCTGGCCCCTTACTGTTTCATCTTCCACATATTGTTCTTTTCCTTTCTCTTCTCTTGGACACAGCCTCAGCTTTCTGCAGCCCTCTCGAATTTCTAGCAACCCCCCATTCCCTGCTTCCAGACAGGGAAAAGGTTCCTTCTGGATTCTCTCATCTCTCTTTTGATAGTCAGCATGTCCAGAACATCCCATAGGACAAATCGTATCCTTGCCATCTGCAAGTAGTCAAATGGAGAGCTGTTCCTAACTCAGTTAAAAACAAAAGTTGTTTCCTTTTATTAAATTCATGGAACCCCATAAAGGTTAAGGTAGGGAAAGCCCTCTAAGATCAACAAGTCCAGCTGTCAACCAGCACCATCATGGTTGCCACTAACCCGTGTCCTCAACTGACACATCCATAGGTTTTTTTGAACATTTCCAGGGATGGGGACTCCACCACTTCCCTGGGCAGCCCCTTCCAACACTTGACAGTGTCTTGGGTTACAAGGTAAGATGTGACCAGGAGTATGTATTCTATCACCATCTTCATAAGCTGTTAAAGCAGGTGGGGCAGGGTTCTTTATCTCTTCCATGACTCATCCCTGATAACTCCCTCCGGGGAATATCTTCTGCTAATGGGCCAGCAAGTCTCACTGCCTGACTCATAAAATTACAAAGCATTCCCACCTGAATATAACCTGAGGTCTGGAACAGCACAGGGGTGCTACCCACTGGGTTCCCAGAGGACAAGAGCTCCGTAATCACTACTGGACCTCCAGAGAAGGACCAGACTACAGGATCACCACTTCAACAGAACCACATCCATCACTCCAACAGGACTGCAGCCACCATTTAATTAGACTGCTGCCACCACCCTGACCCACAGGGTGTCACGGCGTCTCCTGACTCTGTCAGGTTAAGCCACTGTTTGTCTACTATTGCCTTTATCTTAATTTTTCCTGTTAAACTGTAATTCTGACTTTGGATCTCCTGCTGGTTTGCTTTCAAACTAGTACAGACAGCCAGGAAGGAAACCTGCATTCCAATTATAGACAGTGTTTTTAGGGGACTTGAGTGGGAAACCCTTTTCAAGTCCACACTGTCCATTTGTATTCCAGAATATCATGGAGACCATAAAAAAACTGCATTTAGGTCAAGATTTCAGGAAATTCCAGAGAGTAAGAAACCTTTGTGCATTTACAGGATGTTTTTCCTTTGTACTGAATTCCTGGTTTCTGATGGACAGTGTATGAGCACAAATAAGAAATAAACATGGATTTAAAGCTTCTTTTCACCCCGCTGTCCATACCTGAAGTTCACAGAACCAAATTTAACCAACCAAGACTAAAATGTCAACCGAAGTGCAGGTTTTATATAGAAAAGATCTCCTCCTTCTTAGGATCTCCCATTTCCAGCACGTTCCCATTTCTATTTATCCACAGAAATTGGGTAAGAGATACAACTACAAGGTATTTCCAAAATTCCTACCAAAACTGCTCACCTATAGCCCCTTGTAGCTGTTGATGAACACAAACTCATGGAGCAAAGGTGAGTTTTGCTGTCTCACGCAGCCACAATACTTCATTTCCACCCCTAAACTGATGAAAAGGTCTCCATGACTGAAAACAGCAACTTAGAAACTCCATGTTCAACTGTTCTCATAAAGCAAAATTAACATTAGCAAACTTTTTAGATACAGAGGTTTTACAGATTTTTTTCTTTTTTTTTGTCAATTATAAAATTAAAGTCAAATTGCAACACCAAGGCAATTTAGGGAAATAGCTAAAATAATATCAGGGCTTCATTGCCTGAGAATTTAAATGAGGCATTAATTAGTCCAAGACAATATTGAAAAATAGAACCATCTTGTACCTTATTCAAAATGATCAGCATCATCCACAGGAGCCAAATCTCAGCATCATTAAATAAGTCTTCAGAAACTAATTAAAATACTTGAAATGTGCAGAGGCAAAGAATTCTGCCTTTTCAATATCTCTCAGCCCACAAAAAGTCCAGGACTAAGTCATAAGAAACAGTTTTGTAGCTGTTGATACAGACATTTCTCCTGAAAATTCTTCTGCTTTTACTTGTTTGAAATGGATGTCACTGCCACGGCTCCCAAGCAGAGCCATCCTCCTGCCCCAATCTGCCTTTTATTTTTCCCTTTTTCGTTCTGCCAAGTAATGCCCTGCTCTCTATAAATCCTGTTCAATAGCTCTGCCAAGGATACAGCCGCTGGTTCTATCAGCTGAAACTCAAATTTGGCCAGGCAAAGTTGCCAAAGCAATGGAAGATGTGAGAAGCCCTGGCCAAAGGAGTAAGAAGAGCAGATCTGTGTGTATTTAAACCTTCATAGCCGTGGTATCTCAAATTTCAACCTAGATTGCACCACTTTTTGTAAGGAACTCTAATATTTAGCTAGAAAACCTTTAGCTCCACGATACGTTTTACTACTATTCAGAAAGTTTTTTCGTTGTGCTTAGAAATTAAGGTCACTTCAAGACCTGGATAGTTCTGCTGGAGACATAAAAGTGAAATGATTCAAAAAACCCAAGGAATACTCCTGTGCTATTGGATATTTGGGGAAAATAATATTTTGCTGTTCTGTACTTTCCTGTCAGAGCTTATCAGAGCAGCAAAAACCTTTTCTTTTTTTATATTTTGATATCTTTATCCTGTTTGCAAGTCTGTAGGATTAATTAAATGCAGAGCTGCCGAAGTGGTGGAGTATTTTGATGCACGGATTTGTCCCGTTCTCTGCCAGTTGGTCTCTACCCAAGTATCCCTATGAAGGAACTTCCAGACTATATGGAAAAAGGGCAGGGGGGGAATGCACCAGCACAGTGATAGAGCTGACAAAAAGTGAATCTTCCTGGTTAAACTGCTCATCATATTCTCTTTGCTAGCCCCTAGAGCAACCAGACGTGTTTCTTAATCAGAGAGCTCTTGGAAGAGCCAAAGTTCCGAAGTGTGGCCCAGGCAGGTGAGAAATGACAAGCACAGAAAATTCCGCAAAGACACATCCTTAAGGAGTCAAGTAGCACAAATCACCACCTGAGCAGCACATTAATCCCCATCTCCTGCAGAATCAAGTGTGACACGTGAAGATTTCTCTCCCAAGCTGATTATCTGTATTTCGTTCACACCCTGACTCCAGCTCATCTTCTCACCCTCACTGCTAATTGGTTTTCATGCCCAAAACACATCAGCAGAGCTATTGCTCCTCATCTTAGCCCAGTCCTTGTCACCTCCACATGTCAAGTGCAGGGAGCTAATTCTCATCAATCCACTTCTTGCTCCCCAGCAGCTTCTTTCCTGTTTGACCCTTTTGTCACCAAAACTGCAGGAATAAAAGAAACTTTCCACACCATCTTTTAAGTGTTAGAGAATCAGGAGTTACTTAATTTTGGCCAGGATGTGCCATGGAAATCATTCCATCCACACATAGCCAGGGTGTGCAGTACAAATTATTCCATCACACATCATTCTTTACCAGACTTTTCCCATATTTATACATAAAAAACCCAAAGAAATTCTCGCTCATTGGTTCTACATTGCACAATCCTTAGCATTTGATTTCCTAGTGGTTATTGATCCCTTTGCCTTTGATGCTAATTTAGTCCTCATTCTTTGGTTCTCTCATTAATCTTTTCCCAGACCAGGGGGTGATGTCTGTTTATGTCCTTTTATCTCCTCTGTATCTTCTCGCTGCTCCCCACCTGGAGATGTTGAACTCTCAGAGTCTGTGAATCTTTTATTTGTGGATTGAGGCCTAGCAGGCCTCACCCAGCAAAACTCAAACCCTCAGAGTCTTTTGAAGAAAAACTTCAATTCCCCTTTCCCCTTTGGCAAAGGCAAACAAACCCCTGACTAAAGTTACTTAAAAAAAAAATTCTCAAACTTTTATCATTTCCAACAACCCCACTACAAGGGGCCTCAAAAAGCTCTCAGACAGCTGGGGCTGAGTGTTTTCCAAGCCAGTGCTTCCCCACAGTTGACTGGGGGTGTTCGTGCTGTGCTGTGCCACTGCAGTGTGGTGACGTTGTGAAACACAACAAAATGTGGCCTTACAGAATGTCTGGTGCTGCCAGGATAATGTTCCATCATTTATTGCTTTGTCCTGCAGGATGCAGCGCGAGGGTGGGGTCACTTTTATCCCTGCACACACAATTATTCAGTTATTGTCCTACCTGGCCTTTCTTTAAATTCTGGGACATTCTCTTGCACACTGCTGGACTTATGAGGATTAAATCTTCCTCCACAGATCATTGGAAACTCATCCTGAGAGCTCCGCCCATCCATGTGATTTTAAACGTGCTCACACTGATATTTTCTATTTGTAGCTCTGGCAATTAAAAATCAACAGGAAATTTATGCACTTTGAAACCAGGCGTGGTATCAAGTCTTTCAGGCCAAGGCATCCCTGGTGAAGTGGTGTTCTACCACCACTAAATATGTCCCACTTTAATCCAAATAAATCCTTCATCATTTCATTACTCTACTTTTTATCTTGCACTACTTTGCAATGGTTCAGTCTTTGATTCTTTCCCATATGAATTCCTAATCACAATTCCTAACCACAGCTTTCCCACAGCATCCCACCTGTACAGGCATCAAGCTTTGAGTCACTGCATTGAGTAATTCCCTGCTTTAATCCCAATCTTCTACTGAACACATCCCCTCATTTTTCAAATTTCAATCATCTTTCAGATTCTACTGTTGACAATGCATTCCTTGCCCTACAACACTGTCCTGGGTTGCAGTGTATTCTATTACCATCCTCCTGAGCTGTTGAAATCAGGTGGGGCAGTGTTTCCTTGCCTCCTCCCCCCAGACTATCTTTCTGTTAATGGCCCATCATTGTCCTGCTGCATGACTCAGAGATAACTCCCTCCGGACTATCTTCTGTTAATCAGCCTAATCAACACTTTGCCTCATGACTCATTACCCCATTGTGAGATGCTCCACCCAGAGGGAGGAACCAAGCATCCCATCGTGGATATAATCTGGGACTCTGACCACCAGAGACAACCCTTTCCACTGGATTTCCAGAGGACAGGAGCTACACAGCCACCATTGGACTTCCTGAGGAAGAGCAGACTTTTTTACTACAGGATCACTGCTTCAGAGGACTGCAGCCACCATTCTACCAGACTGCTACCACCACCGTGCCTAACAGGGTGTCAGGTTGTACCTTGACTCTGTCAGTTTGACAGTGTTTTTTCTTTTACTTTTTTCTTCCTTTTCTTTAATTTCCATTAAATTGTTATTCTGACTTGGTGCCTCCCACTGGTTTGTTTTCAAACTAGTACAAACACAAAAGAGAAATTTCAGCTATAGTTGGAGGATGCTTGGTGAGGCTTCAGAGCATGTCAGTGCTACAATTACCTGCATTAATTGGCTCTGCTGAGCTATGCTGTGTCTTTGCCCAGGGAAGAGAGTAAGAACAGGGAAGCACTGTGTGCCTCCCGCTAGGAATTGTCTCCAGCAACTTGCTAAAAAGGCTTCCAGAAGCTGAGATCACATTCTCGGGGTACTGGCCCATGATGGATTTTCCCCTCGTGACTCCAGCCAGGCACTTTCTGAAGTCCAGTCTGGAGGAAACCTTTCAAGGCAAGGAGCTCTGCAAAGTAATCATACACATGGAAAGGATGGCCTGGCTCCTCTCCTCTCCTCACCTCTCCTCTCCTCACCTCTTCAGGATTTTGTTCTTTCCTGTCATACAGAATTCATTTTTCACCTCTTCAGCCTCTGCTCTCATTCCTTGTAAGCCCTTCCACCCCTCTGATCGTCTTTGCTGCCCTGGCTCTCCACCTTCAACAGGTCACCAAGGAACCCCCTTTGAGCGACCCACCTGCACCACGTGCACCTCTGACTAACATTGCACTTCCTGTGCTGTTTCCAGCAGCTCCCATTTTTAATTTTACTTTTTTGACAATCGAGGGACATTTAGCCATACTTTTTAGTTAAAAATAGCTATCTTAATCCTCGGGTCATTTTAAGGTGGCAGTACTTTGCTGTTTGACCTGCACTGAACACCACAGCATTCAGCATTTCCTCACAGAGTTGTCCAGGAGCAAAAGCTTCTCCTTCAATGCCTATCCTAAAAGATTTAGCATTGACAACAAACTCCTGAGGAGCATGAGGTCCCATGGGAATCCACAGGCAATGATCCCTGAACTGTTATTCCAGCTCTCTGTTTTTGTCTTTTGACGCCTGCTTTGAATCCTGCAGACCCCAAGTGCCCCATGTCCCCTGTGTCCTGCCCCTGCAGCCCACAGCAGCAGGGCACTGCTCTGAAATTCCCACACCCTGGGCTCCTTTCTCCAGTGGTTGTGAGCATTGCTTCCCAAGGCTCTCGTCAGTGCAAACAACTTCTGCTCATGCCTAACTTTTTTCTGCTTTGTTAATTAAAGCACAGCTAAAAGGCTGCAGCTGGACACCCTGTGTATCCCGTGCCAGTGCCGGGCTGCATTCCCATTATCCCTGGAACATCTGCCTGTTCTTGGTCAAGGAGTTCAACCACCTTTCAACACAAAACGTTTTCCATCTCCAGCTCCTTTACTCACACCTGTTTTCTGAATTCCCTTGAGAAAAGCAGGGAGAGCCTGACCTTCTCTGGAGCCAAAAGATCAGCAGGAGTGAGCTCTTGGAATGAATATTCATAGGTTGGATCTGCTCTGCTGATCCTCGTGATCCATCACCCTGCTACTGCCTTGGAGCCAGATTTTAATTAACTGCTTCAAAATGTATTTTTTCCTTCCACTGTTTCCTGTTTTCTTCGCTACACTTTCCCCATTTGTCGGGACATCTGTCTGTGCCTCGTTCGTATTTTTGTCTTTCTCCAAAATTAATATTCATACATCAGAAATCAATTGGTTGGAAAGGAACTTAAATCCCACTCCAAATAAATAAAATACCACTTAAATAAGATAGAAAAAGTGCTTTAAAAATTGTGACTCTTAAAATAGAAGTTACCCACCCTAACCAGCCCTGGAACAAATGTAACCCTTGCTATTATTTCAGTGCTCAATATTTAGCTAGGGGAAGTTCTGATTGGATATTAGAATATATTTTTTCCCCCTGGAAGAGTGATCAGACATTGGAATAAGCTTCCTGGGGAGGTGGTGGAGTCACACTCTCTGGAAGAGTTCAGGAGGTGGCCCTTGGGGATGTGGTTGTGGTGGTGCTGGGGGAATGGTTGGACTCGATGATCCTGGAGCTCTCTCCCAGCCCTGACAATTCTGTGATTTGCTACATCCTTGTCAAGGCATCCACTTCCAAGGAGAAAGCTTCAGGAGAGGAATACATTTGTAAAGCCAGTTCCAGGGTCACAAGCTGTCTAGAACAGTCCTTTGGAATATGCACTGTTCCACACCCTTCTGAGGGATCAAGCTGTGCAAGGACTTTTTGCTCCCATTCCCAGTAGCCAGGCTGAACTGGGAGTGTGTATGGCAAAAATGGGCCTATCCCCCATTAAAGGACTTTAAAACCCTCCTTGTGCTCTTTGTTGTTGTTGTCAAATAGCAGAAATTCAGCACTGAATAAATGAGAGGTTCTCCTTACAAAATAAAAACCAGTCCCTCTTTTATCCATCAGCAGGGTAGCACTTGGCCATTAAGCATCTTCCTGGAATCAGAGCACAGGAGTACATCCCGGTTTGAACATAATTGTGGCACTGCTATGAACTCCTGATGTGCTCAAATTAAAACAGAATTCCAGAAATGAACCCTTCCATCTGATAGCCCAAACACCTGAAAGAGAAACCTCAGCACTCTCATTATTTGCTTTCTGGGGGTCAAAAGCCCAAAGGGGGATGTGGAAACTGTGCAAAACCTGGGGGGTGGTAAGAGCTGTGGGATTTAAAGCTGTGTTTGCCAGGTCTCCTGATCCTACTGTGGAGTTGAGGGGAGGCAGACACACACTTAGGGGGGAAATAGAGGTTGTGGGGTGCTACTGATTAACTTGACTTGCTCTGCTGCCATAAATCCACCCATCTCTTGCCACAACTCACACCAATTCCTGCATCTCTCTACCTGTTGTCACAGGTCGTGGCCACTTGGGAAGATGGGAAGTGAGAGGTGAGGGAAAACTGCATTCCTCACAACGCTGCTCCCTGCCCGGATCCCACTTCTGAAAGGGTTTTATCAAATCTCTGGTTTTTGAAAGAAATAGAGAAGAGGTGACCATGACTCTTAACCCTATGAAAGGCAAAATATGGCCATAACAAGCCAAAAAATCTACTGGAATTCTCTAAGAAAACCTGCAGCTGCATTTTATCTTGATTCAATGACTGACAGCCAAAATTAGGGCTAAAAGGAGGGAGGACTTGGGAATCGGAGGCAAAAATTGCAGCACAAAACTCACCAGAACCCTACAACATACAAACCCCACCAGGACAATAAAGCAGCAGGAAGCCAGTGCAGTCTCAAAGATGACAGCTAACAGCAAAAAAAGAGCAGTTTATATTTCTCTTTTGCATCTGGAGAGTTTTAGATTAAATTTCCTTCCAGTACCTGAAAGAAATCCTGCCAGTATTCGAAGGGGGGAAGCCAGAGAGGGACTTTTTATTAGGAACTGGGGGGGCCAGGACAAGGAGGAATAGCTTTAAACTGAAAGGGCAGAAACTTAGGTGAGATATTGGGAATAAATTCCTCCCTGGGAGGGTGGGCAGGCCCTGGCACAGGGTGCCCAGAGCAGCTGGGGCTGCCCCTGGATCCCTGGCAGTGTCCAAGGCCAGGCTGGACATTGGAGCTTGGAGCAGCCTGGGACAGTGGAAGGTGTCCCTGCCCATGGCAGGGGTGGCACTGGATGGGCTTCAAGGTCCCTCCCAACCCAAATCATCCTGGGACTCTGTGAGTCTATGGAATAACATTGCTGAGGGAAAGGTCTGGGAAGCCACCAAGGAAATAGGAATCTATTTTTCAGAATTCAGACTTACATGCAGATGTGTCACAATATTTTTAACCACTCGCTAATGCACAGTTCCATTCACCAAACCAGCACAAAGCTGCCAGTCCCTCAAGAAGTGAAATAAGAAGGATTTTCCTGGTGCCTCCTTTCCCGTCAAGTCCAAGGGGAAGTTTCTGGGTCACTCAAACACTTCTCAAGGTATTTTCAGAAGCCTTGGCCTTGATTATTTACATTATATTTTCCTCTGTGTGTTAAAGATGAGGTGGTAGAACAGATCCAATCATTCCTTGCTCTGCTTGCATTTCCTTTGCAATGTAAACACAGAAATCCACGAGCTGCAGACTCTTGGTGACTAAAACTGCCTTAAGTCAGGGGAAAATCATAAGGAACACAAGTATTTAAAAAAAGATGTCTCTGTCACCACCAAACCTGGGATCTGCCTTTCTCACAGGATACCTGTCTTGGTTCTCAAATCAGCTGCAGACTCCCTGGCTTTGATTCCAGCTTCAAAGAGAAATTTGGTATTTATTCTCTGAGGAAGGAAAACTCTGATTCGTGCCTCTTTGATGTCTTGTTTCATAACTAAAAAAAAAAACAACCCCACCAACCCAACTTTATAGGGGCAAGATTAACTAATAGCAGCAGCAGTGATTTATTTACCAAAAGAAAAGAGTTTATGAGCAACGTTGGAGCTGCACTGAGCATGACAGTGGGTAAGCCTCGGGTTTTATTTATCAAATTAAGTATCAAAGAGAGCACTTCGGGTTTTTTTTTAGTGGAAGGGTTTGGTAGCTCTGGCTCCTGGCACTTCTTTCATTCATAGGGAGCTTCAAAATATAGGAAGGAATCCCCATGTTTAGATCTAAAAGAGAAAACACTAAGTTTAATTTAATTTAATTTTTATTCTCCCACCTAACTTCCACTGGTTGGATTAAAATAGCCAGGTTTTTAGAGCAGGGAGGGCTGGGGGAGAAGAGGTTGTTTAATTTGTTAAAATTCAGCCCATATCCCATCTAACCCTGAGGAAAATATCTGGAAAAATTATTCCACAGGCACAAAAACTTCCCCTACATCTCTCATAGCCTGTTGTGCTGCGTTCAGCTTTTTTTCCCCCCTTGTTTTAAAGGAACGCAAACAATGCAAAAAAGCAACTAAGAAAAAAGAAATAAATTGAAAGTTGCCCTCTAAAACTCCTGCCTGCCTTGTAATAATTACTGAGACAAATGTTCTCCTGGGGAGAAATGGAGAGGTGCTTTCACAGCCGTCACAAACCACACGCTTCTGTGGCTCACAGGTGCAAAAATGAATAGACTGAATCCATATTAAATTCCCCTGTCAGTGAATTGTGCAGTACAGAACCCCAGTCACAGCTTTTTGAGTTCTTTATTAAATTGAGGGAGGCAGAAGCTTCACTCCAAGGGCTGTTCTGAATGTATCTATCTGCTTGCAGAACTACAAGTTCTTTTTTTTTCCTTTCTTTCTCTGTGGCCAAGTCCTCCGTGCTCCTGCACAAATTAAGTTATTTAACTTTTAAAATTGTTTTAATCATCCTGGGGATCTGCAGGGACAGGACAAGGAGGAATGGGATCAAACTGAAAGAGGGGAAATTTAGGTGAGATATTGGGAAGAAATCCTTCCCTGGGAGGGTGGGCAGGCCCTGGCACAGGGTGCCCAGAGCAGCTGGGGCTGCCCCTGGATCCCTGGCAGTGTCCAAGGCCAGGCTGGACATTGGGGCTTGGAGCAGCCTGGGACAGTGGAAGGTGTCCCTGCCCATGGCAGGGGTGGCACTGGATGGGCTTTCAGGTCCCTCCCAACCCAAACCTTTCCAGAATTCCATGGTTGAAAATCATTTCTCTGCTCAAGCAGCTGGCACCACCCCGGGGTTGGTGTCTGATGCCACCTCCCAGCCCTGGTCTGGACAGATTTTTTCAAATGCTGAACAGACCATTTACAATGTCACAATGTCACTGCCTCATTGCACTGAAAAGTCTGACAAAGATTATTCCTTAACCAACATCTAAGGATGGGCTCATTATGCCATGGCTTTGTTTATCCTGGTAATTAAAGCAGCTAACGACATCCAGCAGCCCAAACCCAGCAATAAACATGAAGCCAAGAGCCAAACTCCCCTGCTGATGCTTCTGCCTTTGATCTCCCCTCACAGCAATGGCTTTTCCAGCTTCATCCAAAGAAAACTTCCCAGACTCTGATCTGATGACAGACTAAGCCAATGACACTTGAGCTTCTTTCAGATCCTGCTGCCTGCAACTCTGAATGCTTTAAGGCTCCTTAAGATTCACCCCCAAGTCTATTCAGGTTTAAATTCCTTTTGAATTTGCTGGAGAAATGGAAGTTCGGATAGTTATGATGCCAGGACACCGCAGGAGAGCTGGAGAACAAGAGCTGGCAAAAGGGACACAGACCAGCAAGCTGGCTCAGCTTTTTTATCCCTAATCCCATCTTCCCTGGCTCATCCACCTGCAGGGGCTCTCTTGTTTATTCACATTGAGTGTATAAACTCTAAGCAGCCCCACAAAATAAAACAGGAAGGGTGATAATCTCCACAGTGCTCCGAATTTTGCCCGTCCATTTTTCAAGCTTCTCCTTACAAACTTCTTTTTGCTATTTCTCTGCTTAAACTCGAAATTCCAATGCTCAGAGGGGGGGAAAAAGAAGCCAGTGAAAGAGTGTTTTGTGTCTCAGCTGCCAAACCACACAGCAAGGGAGAGAGAAAAAGTGTCCTGTACCTTGGTCCTTGTCCCACTCATCCCTGTCCCTCGATTTGGGACAGTATGCAGCAAACAGGGCTGTGTCCATTTGAGCACTGTTCCTCTTGGAAAGCCAAATCAAATGCAGGAAAAGCCTTCTGCAATTCCAATTCCCTGAACATCTCTTCACAGAATCACAGAATCCCAAAGTGATTTGGGTTGGAAGAGACCTTAAAGCCCATCCAGTGCCACCCCCTGCCATAGGCAGGGACACCTCCCACTATCCCAGGCTGCTCCAAGCCCCAATGTCCAGCCTGGCTTGGAACACTTCCAGGGATGGGAAATCCACAGCTGCTCTGGGCGAGGTTCTCAGTTTTCCCCAGTCTCCCAGCAACACAAAGAGAATTCTGCACTCAGCCTTGCAGGCTCTGAAGGAAATTCAAAGACACTGTCGGCTGGGGAGGATATGATCCTTGATATTGCAGAAGTGTAGCAGGAAAATCAAACAGACTCCCTCAAACAGAGGCTGCTGTGGAAAGATTTTGGGGTAACAATAGCCCTGGGAAGATTTTGGGGCAAAAGCAGCCCTGATGCCCTGCTGGAAGTGCACCCAGGGCTGGGCAGGGAGGTGAGCTGGAGGAGCTTGGCCACCGAGGAGCCACAGGCAGGACCAGACCTTGGATGAACTCAGGCTGCAACTGCTCCACCTGCCTGTCCCTGTTCCTGTCAGTCCATCCCCATTCGGTCACGCTCCGGGATTTATCTGGATGTGAGGCAGTGCTGGAGGAGCCCTGCTCTGTGCGTGGTGGGACAGAGGAGACACCCCAGTGTGCCCTGTCAGTGCCTCACCCTGGGCTCCACACACCCCCAGCCATCTGTTCCTGCAGAACGAGGCAGCCCCTTCTCATTCCAGGGATGCACTCCTCTCATTTCTACTCAGACAGAGCCTTAATTCCACTTTACTCTTTTTCTGATCCCAACAAGCTGTCCTCGTGTCTGCCCTGTCCTCAGCTGGGTGAGCCTTCACTCTCTGTTCCTGCTGGGGCTCCTCTGCAAGCGAGATCCTCCGGCTCACCTCCCTGCCCAGCCCTGGGTGCACTTCCAGCAGGGCATCAGGGCTGCTTTTGCCCCAAAATCTTTCCAGGGCTGTTGGTTCCCCAAAATCTTTCCACAGCAGCCTCTGTTTGAGGGAGTCTGTTTGATTTTCCTGCTACACTTCTGCAATATCAAGGATCATATCCTCCCCAGCCGACAGTGTCTTTGAATTTCCTTCAGAGCCTGCAAGGCTGAGTGCAGAATTCTCTTGTGTTACTGGGAAACTGAGGAAGATTGCAAAACTTGCCCAGACAAGTGAGGTCTCCCCATCCCTGGAAGTGTTCCAAGCCAGGTTGCAGGGGGCTTGGAGCAGCCTGGGATAGTGGGAGGTGTCCCTGCCTATGGCAGGGGTGGGAATGAGATGGGATTTGAGGTCCCTTCCAACAGCAGCAGAACAGTGCTTGAGGAACGTTCGGCCTTTTCATCCCAGTTCTCTTTGCTACTCCAGCACTTTGTAAAATCCCAGCACCCAGAGCGTGCCACTGCCACCACCTTTCATTTTAATACCATTTAATAAGGAATGGTTGCTCAGAATCTTTTTCAGGTCGTGTAAGGAAATCATTGTGTCTGCTTTATACCTTGAAACTGCATGTTGGGATTTCTGGATGCTCTGGGATGTTTCCAGAACATTTCAAAAAAAACCCCAAACTATTAGTGGACAACACCAGTTTCTGCCACATTGCACTTCCAAGGTTATGTTGCCCCCTGGGGATGACTTGGAGTTACCAGTGTGTATCCAGGTGATTTTCTTGGGGCAGGACGCCCCGACACTTCCAAATCAAGGGACAGAAGCACAGCAGCAGGTGGCTGTACCCCTCCTAAGCTCCCTGCTCCACCTCACAGCCCTTGGGAGGAATGACTTGGAAGAGTTACAAAAATATCCAGTCCCAAACTGAAATGCAGATTTCTGGCAGCTCAGCACAGCCTGGGATTTCAGCACTTTCCCATCTGACGTTGGCCTGAACCTGAAAAAAAGGGTTTAAGAATAAATTGTCCAAGTAAATTACGGATCTGGGAACATCTGTGGCGTTTTCATCCGAGAGATGAAATAATCCAAGATGACCTCAACCACTTCATCCCACTGTCCCTCATTCCCTGCCCAGCCCCTCCTGAGCTGCTGCTGGAACAAGGAATAGGAGCAAGGCACAAGTCTCCATGCAGTCCCCAGACTGGCCAAAGTCCAGCTGGATTTGTTTCTGAGCTCCACAGGAGCTGGAATGTCACCTTGCTGGTGAGCATGGGGCCTCTCTGCAGAAAGCAGCTCTGATGCTGGGCTCTGCTGGGTGCAGGTGTCCAACAGCTCCTGGGGGCTCTGGAGACACCCGGGCCAAGGGCAGTGGAGCAGGATACTCTTCTCTGCCCTTGGAATGTGCTCAAGGAGCTGGCACAATGTTCTATTTGCAAGCTGTCAGTGAGGGCCGTGTGCTGGTTTTGGTGTGAATTATGCTAAATCCAGCCTTGCAACTAAACCTGACTTAACATGCAGAGAGTGAGGCCAAGACTTGGCAGAGAAGCTGCTAAACTGACCTGGAGATACAGGACTGGCAGGGAACCCCTTTAAACTACTGAATTCCCTTCCCACTTTCAAATGGGCAGGTTTTTCCCCTCAGAGTGTGTGAAGGTTCTTCCCCTGGGTTTTGGGGATGTCCCCCAGGCACCTCGAGGTTAGGAGGAAGAGATCTGCCCACGAGCGTTGGCCTGGGTGAGTTACATCAATCTCTGCTTAATCATTGTTCCTTTTTGCTGGCTTTAACATAATTGCTCCCAGAGGAGAGAACATTTCAAGATTCCCAAATTCCAGGAAATACTTCATTCCAGGTTGGAAATCTCTGAATTGTTAGTGACCTTAAAAGTTTCCACTGCTGCAAGTGCAGAGGGACAATTTCCTTGGGGAATCCCAGCCAAGGCTCTGGTCTGGAGGGGAGAGACACCAGGGAGTGCTGCCTTCATGGGAGCCACGCGAAGGAGGGACTAAACCAGGGAGCAGAAAAGCTGATCTGGGAGAAAATCAACCTGGCCAGAATTCTGCTCCCGTTTAGGTGAAAAAAAACCCCAAAAACCCTCTCTTTGATTCCAGACAAATCAGTGCAGCCAATACTGGGCTCGGAGAAATTGCTAGGAGTACCTGAGTGGTTGGAGTAGCCTGAGGATTATCTTGGTCTCCATCAAGGTAAACAATCCAGGAGCATTTTTAAGCAGCAATCACAGAGCACTGAGAGAAAAGCAGAGCTTTCAAACTGTAATTAAAGAGGTGATTCAGATCTAATCCCATTACAGGTCAGCTCCAGCGCTGGGAGGTTTTTATTTCTGGCTGTGCTGCCCAAGCCAATGTCCCAGTCCCCACCTTTCCCACCCAGCCCAGGCTTCTGCTGTTCCTGCCCATCCCAGGGCCACCAGCCCTCTCCTCTCCTCCAGATCCTCTGCTCCTCAGCCCGAATAACCTCAGCTGAGGTGTGGCAAGTTGCATATTTATGCATTAATTACTGCCTTAAGCAGCAATTACAAACCCAAACAAAATTCTGCATCAATGGCCAAGCGAGCCAGGCACTGCTGGAGCCGGGCAGCTGTTTTCATCCTAAGCAGAGGCTCAGGAAGGAATCACAGTTCCAAGAGGTCCGGAATTAGGGAGAACCGTATTTCCCTGCTGCGTTTTATTTCATGAATACATTTAAGTGAAATTACGGCTCTCTCTGCTGTAAATCCTATTCGAGGGTATGTCAAGGAAGCGATAATGAAGGTGCAGACACTCGACAGCATCCTGAGGGACCTGTTAGTGCCAGTCCAGGTGGGCAGCAATGTCCTTTTCTGTGTTTCTGGGTACTCTCTACCCATGTGAAGGCAGAAGAATTCCATGAGCTGAGCACTCAGCTAAGAGGATCTGCTTTCAGCCCACCTCTGTTGTATCTTTTAAGGAGAACATCAGGGTTTACACCACTCTGTCACCACAGAAAGGCGTGCAGGGAGGGAATTGCACAGCAAAGCCACCTGTGGGTAGAATTAATGGGAAGAGCAATATATTTGTGGGAAACGTATCCTGGCTGACACAACTACCTGGGGAAAATGACAGCAAAATTAGACCCGACTCTCTTCCCTGTAAAAGTCAGTTCCGATCCAAAAATCCAACAGCCTGCAAGGAACGGATTCTACACATTTTGTCCTGCTCTGGGCTTAAAGCTGATGTGTTCCTGGCAGAGCCTTTCAGGCTGGTGCTGACACCTAAATGATCAACCTCTCAACATCTGCTCTCAGAAAACTTGGCTCTGTTAGTTCAGCAATAAAAACCCCAGACATTTCTCCCCAAGTATTGGAATGGTCACGATCTGCGTGAGGCAGGGCAGTCCCAGCTGCCAGTGGGAAGCCCAGGAATGCAAATTGGGCAGCGCCTGCCAAGGCCTGAGCACCCTTTTCCATGGGGAAATTCCTCCTGATGTCCAAGGAAGGAAAATTCTTTTCCCACTCTCCCAGAGGTTCTATAGCTCATGAGCACAGACCTCTGTCCTGTACCTGCCTGCATCCTAAATGTACCCACCTGGCCTTTTCCATCCTGCTGGCACCTGTGGTTATTTGGATTCATTCTCCCTGGGTATTTTGCCCTTTTCTTACCTTCATTTCTGTGCTCACAACTCCTGCAAAATGGCCAGTGTTTCCACCCTCCTTTCTGTTTAAATCCCACAGACCTCAACATAATAGAACATTTTGCTGTAAGTGACAACTTGCAGTGGCTTATTTGTGCTTCAAGATTTTGATACCAGGCAAATTCTCCTGGGATGCACCAAATCCCCAATCAACTGGAAAATTAAGAAGAATGCAAAGCTGCAGAACACTGGAAATTCGTTTTCCCACTCCATTGTCCCCAGCTAAGTTTCAAACCCAGCTGACAAATTCTGGGTGCTGTGGTGAGCAGAGCCAGCTCTGGTTATGTCTGTGCCTTTTCTAGCGTCACTGCACAGCTGCAGGAACTTTAGGGGGAGTCCTTTAGGGAGGATGATTTAGGAACAGATCCACTTTGGGGAGGAAGGTCCCAGTGCTGAGATACAATTCAACCAAAGCTCCAACCACAGAGCCTTTAAAATTATCTATAACTGTATCTGGAACAGGGAAAATAAATTAATGGGTGTGTATGGGAGAGACAAATCACAGAGATAAGGATCATATAAAATAAATACATCTACCGAGGCTACATAATTACTGCACCAGAGATCTGGGATTGATCCTGTTCTCCTGGGGAGGATGGAGATGCTGATGTGGGAGAGTGCTCCAGTTCAGGTCACTTCTGAAGGACTGTCCTTCAGCTCTGCACTGCAGGGAGCTCTGGGAGCACAGAAACTGCACTCCTGGAGGATAAAACCATGAAATCCAGGAATGGTGTGGCTGTTCCAGCAGCCACTTCAGGCACCAGGCTGCAGACAGTCTGCATGACTGTACACGCCGGGGAGATGTGGGATCCCCAGCAGGAACTGCTCCAACCTACACCACACTTTAGTCCATCCAAAAATCCCCACAGCGGGCTCCTCACTTGGATGTTGGCGCAGGGGAAGCCCCCGTGCTCCAGCCAGCTTTGATTTAACTTCAAAGGGAAACCACAATGTCTTAAAAACACCTCACAGGAGGGTGCTCGGAGAAGTCTGGGATAGTTTTCCTAACTCAACGCCAACATGTTGCCTTTGCCCTGACTGGCCAAGCCGTGTGATTGCAGCAGTTCTGCCGAGTGGTGCCCACCAAAGAGCTAAATCTGAATTTGTATTCCTTTCTCAGAGCGATGGCAAGCACCAGTGGGCACAGCAAAGCCTGAACTGAAACCTTGGCATGTTTTGAAGCCAATGTTTCTATTTTCAGCCGAGTTTCTCCGGGAGGGGAGGTTCACATAATCATTCCACGCCGCTGCCTTTTTGTCCTTCTCCCAAAATTCTTTGATAGCAGCATCAAAGCCATTAAGATGCAAATCACTTCAGGAAAGCAGCAGCCAAGATAGAGGAGAGCGATTCCCAAACGTCCCTATGAGGGGATGTGCTGCAGTTTCACTTCCTGTTCATTAAACGTAAGGAAAATCCATGGAAAACCAGTTGTTCCCAGTGTGCAGGAGAGGGAAAGGCCCCCAGAACCCAGTGAGATGGGAACCACAAGGAGCCTGGAATTCACCCCTCCTTTTACTCAGAGCAAGACTTTTAGGTTCAGCAGCATTTCTCAGTTCATCCACAAGGATGATCTCTCCCTGAAAACGGTTTTTAGCAGGAATACGCTGAGAAGGGATAAACAGCCAAACATTTGATGCACTGATAACGTCGTGCCATAGCTCTTATCACCTGGAATAAAGCAGGGAGGCTTTCAGGAAGGAATCCCGCTTTTGTACCCATAAAAGCTGGAATTTCCCATCACTGTATTAAAACCTGAACTTCTCCCACTGTAAATATTTTTTTTCCCTTCCCAGAGAGCGTGGTAAACAGCTCTGGGAGCATCTCTGCAGTTCTTTTAAAGCCAGAGCCAGCCACTGCTGCAACCTTATCTCCCTCAGACTAACTCCATCCATGAGACCTGTAGAGGGCAGTGGATAAAAGAAAATCAAGCACCAGAAAGAGCCGTAAATATTAAATGCAAATTAAAAAAAACATTGGGATCTCATCTAATGACTTCCCCCTATTGAAAAGCTTCCAGGTAATTCCATGGATTAATGGATTACTGCAATGGGATTTTTCCAAGCCCAAATCCCAGGCTCTCTGGCAGATTGCACTGACAGGCTTTACAGCAGAGCTCTTCCCTTGGGATTTACATTTTTTTTTTCCCAGCAGAAATCTTGCACCTAAACTAAAACTTGCAGCAGGCCCTCCCACTGCCATGGTGCTCATGGGCAAACAAGGCTTCCCCTTCCTCCATGGAAAGCCACATTAAGCCAAGGAAAAGGGAAAATACAGCTGAGCAAAGCTGAGTGTTTACACAATATACAACAGTGCAACATCAGTGCTCAAATTAATATCAATTTAATATCAAACCAGCCAGGACCCGGAGCAGAAAGCAGCCTCCTGGATAATTCCTCTGTGGCTTTCAGGCACACTGCTAATAACTTCATTATCCATTTGGCATATACAATTAACTCATTACTGATGGAATATGTAAAATCCAGGGTAAAACTCCAATTAGGCACAGCAGATAAAAGCATTACAGCAGGTACAGGATCCTTTGCGTTATCTTGCACATGAGAGCATTAATCAATACAGCACCCGTGCTTATGATCACCTCATTTCAGCCGTGCTCTAGTAACTTCTCCCAGCTCTGTAAACCTCGTGCAATTCCGAAATTGGCTCTGCAATTACCACAGAGCTCTCCACACCTTCGTTAATGCCCTGTTTACCTCTGGAATGCAGATTAGATCTGCCAAGGCACCGAAACCACCAGGAGCTGGGAAGGCAGCGAAATAAAGCTTGAAAATGTGTGTGTTAAAGGTGATGCCAGGGTGTTAATACGGAAAGGCCCCGCGGTCTGGAGCTGCTGGGGTGGGGAACTGGGAGCTGCCCCAGTGAGTCACTGGTCTCTGCTGCATCCAGCCCCTCCAGAAAGGCAGAGACATCAAAGCAGGGAGCCAGTGCTTCTTTCTCCTTCTGCCAGACTCCCGGCTGAGTCACCGCGTTATAAATTGCCACTGCTCCCAAGGAGTCAGACACTGACAATTCACTCTTACCTGCTGCATGTTTGAACCTTGTTTGTGATACTTTTATTTTTTTTTTCCTCCCCCTGCCACCGTTTCATCTCTTTCCCATCAGTGTTGCCGGTTGTATCAGTTCCCTCGGATTTAAAAAGGGATGGAGAGCTAATGGCTGCTCTTGCAAAGCACATCTGTGAAGGTAAACACTCACATGGACTTCTGAGCCCTCCTCTTACTCCAGCAGAGTTGCTACAGTGTCCCAGAGTGAGAGCCTGTAGGAATGAAAAACTGGGACAATGCTATTCGTGCTCAGAGCTGAATGAAACAAAATCCTTTTGCTATCACCTGTTCCGTAGATCTCTGTATGTCACAGTACTGTGGGGATACATTTCAGAGGGGGTTTGCAGAATCTGGAGGAATCTTTCTCCTGGGAGAAATCTGCTTTTGGTGATGGCACTTTTCCTTCTCCAGAACGGAGAAGGAAATGGTAAAAAAAGAAAAATGAGGAAAAGTCAAAAGTGAAAATAAAAGGCAGGTGCAAGCAAGAAAGAACAATAAGAATGGGACTTGGACATGGTGGAATCAGTCCAAGGTTGGACTGGATGATGCTGGAGGTCTTTTCCAACCTTAAGGGTTCTGTGATATCATGATTCAAAAACTGACAACAACAAAATAAAACCAGATGGGCCCTGGGGAGATCAGAAATATTGTTCTGACTTCATCAGTCACAGGTGCTCACAGCCACATCCACACCCACCTGCTGAGTGCCAGCCCACACCACAAAGGAGGGCACTCCTGGTTTCAGGAGGAAAGCACTGCCAGTGGTACTTTTACTCTCCCACACAGACCAGATCACACGGCACCCCCCAGCCTGGCTGGAACCTTCAGCTCCCATTGGGATGGAGGTTGTTCCTCTCTTTCCATGCAGCCTTTATTCCAGATTCTCAGTCACCCCTGAGTGCTCTCCAACCAGATTGCAGCCAAGTCCAACTGCTTGGGAAATTCTCCCAACCACAGTGAGAGGTTGGATCTTCCCATGATGAAAAACGGGTCCTCAGGTGCATCATCCCAAAGACCAAATCTCCTGCTCAGGGGTGAGCCATTGGCTCCCTGGCCCAGGCAGAGAGGCTTCAGCTAAACCCAGGCAGAATTAAAGCCTGCTCTACAAGCAGCCAGCGCAGCAGCTGGGATAACCCTAATTTTCCTGTCTCTCCCACTGGAAAATGATCATGGAATTGAATACAAAGAGAAGCTGGATTCTTTAAAGCAACCGTTTGCTTATGGTTTGCTCCCCTGGGAGTGATCCAAATGCTGTGCTGAAGTTCTCCCCAGCATTCCTGTGACCAGAGGTTTCCATTTTAGCCAAAGGAGTCAATATGAAAAGATAGGTCTCACCCAAAAAGTCCAGTTTGTGCAAAGCCACAAATGCAGGTGCAGGGATGGCTGCACAGAACTTTCTCAGTGGAGGTGCTGCAGCTGAGGGCTCTCAGGCTTTGCTTCCCCTGCCTGGTCCCTTCCAGACACTCCTCCTCTGGATGTGACCTTGTGAAAGCACTATTTGGAAAGGAAGGAAGGTCTCTGCTAGTAGATGTGAGTATTTGTTGTGGTTTATCATTTCTACCTGCTCATAAAAATAATTATTTAGATTATGTAAGGTGGGGATGATAACTGTGAAGAACAAAACCCAAAACCTCAGAGGTATTTGCTCCATTTTATGGCCTCTCACCTTCAAATTTCTTGACCATATGGTTGTGCAGAAAACTTAGTAAAATCAATAGTCTAGCAATAAAATTGCACAGCAGCAGGAAACCATTTGGCTTCTTAGGCCACTGGCAAAAGAGGCAGAGCTTTGTGAATATACTGTTAATATTCAGACAGGGAGGTAAGTCACTCAAAAATAAACACATTTAATCCAAAGACTTCTACAAACAATCCCAAATCTATTTTCATTCTCTCATTAGCAAGTGCACTGAGAAGCTTCTGGCAAGCATTGCCATTTGTTTTAGCTTATTATAGGAGCTCATTAAAAATTGAAATAAAAAACCTGGAATATCCAAGTGAACTTAATGGGAACAGGGGAAAGCTTCAGTCCCCACCATCAGCACTGTCGTTCTCCAGCTTTAATTGGAGCAAAATGAACTTGTGTCTCCCTACACCACAATTTACAAGTGAAAGCAAAATCCCTGTGTTTGAAATTGGCTGGGTACCTGGAGAAGTCCTCTGCAGGGATAAAGCATCAGGAGTATCTCAAATTATCCAAACAAGGACTGTTGGTATCTACCCACCTCCAGCTTCAGCTGTGCTTTTGGGCAGCATCAGCTGATTTAATTCTCAGCCCCACAGCCCTGCTTTGCTCTCTATGCTGGTGTGGGTGTGTTTGTCACAGACTGGCTCAGGCTGCAGGGAGCACAGAGGGCACCTGGTGGCACCTCCCTGCTCCAGCAGGGCCATCCCGGAGCACAGGCACAGCACTGTGTGCACACAGCTCTGCAACAGCCCCAGGGAGGAGAGCCCAGAGCCTCTGTGGCCAATGTGCTCAGGGCTGGGCACTGCCCAGGGCAGCAGTTCTGCCTCCTGGGCAGGGCAATTGCTGGGCTCAGGCCCTGCCCGGTGCTCTGGTGCCATTGCTGGGCCCCGGAGCAGAGCCCGGGCCCTGCTCGGAGCCCTCCCTGCAGCCAGGGACAGCCAGGGCTGAGGGCCCCTCTCAGCTGGGGCTCCTCTCGAGGCTGAGCAGCCCCAGCTCCCTCAGCTTTTCCTCATAAAAGACAAAATCAGGGGCACAGGGTAAGCACCAGAGTGCTTAGAACCTCAACAGGGTTGTGACATTCATTTCCTGCTCCATCAGACCTTTCATTCCTGATCCATGTTTGTTTAAAATCATTGGAGAGATATTTAAGTATATTCACTATTTGGGATATTAGACATGTTTTTTCCCTCAGAAGAACAGCAAGGGAATTTGATCAGTGCCTGACTCTGGACTCACCCCGGCTGAATTTTCCCCGGTTTCAGGCAGAAGTGGAATTTTCCTTCTCTCTCCGAACTGGCCCAAAGAACCTGCCTATGCTCTGAAGTGGCTCTTAGGAGCTTTAACAGTGCTGAGGTGGCTTTAAATCAATTCTGCTCAAGGAGATACTTTCTTTTTCAGAATGAGTGCTCATTCTTAGTCTATTTCTCTTTAACTAGAAAACAGAGGATAATTAAGAGAAAACATTGCCATAAATCAACAGGGGAAAAAAAAAAAAGAAGAGAACAAACCTTGTACCTAAATGAAGGCATTTCACAATTTCAAACAGCAAGAGTTTCACTCAGTTACATTCAGATTTCTGTTCTTATTTTGCCATAAAACGGTAGATTTTTGCCTGAACCAGAAACCCTGTGCACGCAGTTGTTGTTTTCCATGACTCCAGCACAAGCAGCTCCTCCTGCCCTTCCCAGGCATGGGAGAGAGACAGCCCAACCACATTTTCAGGAGCAGCAGGACATTCACCTGGAGCAACCTAGGAGGGGCAAGAAAGCCCAACCCTCCTTTTGCACTTTTCTGAATAAAACAATGACACTGACCAAAAAACAAAAAAGGGAGCAAGCAATATAAATTGCATTCACTGAAATTAGGATTCAGTACAACAATAGAATCATTAAGGATGAAAAAGACCTCCAAGGTTATCAATTCCAGCTTTGGACTGAATACCACCATGTCCACTCGGTTTTTGAACAATGGTTGATTTAGGTGAAACTGAGAAAATGTCAGTATCCAACAGTAAATGAATTTATTTGAAACCCTATTGTAAGAGAGAGAATTTGCTTTCCTTTTCATTGTCTCTCCTTTTTACCCTTGAAATTTTCTTGCTTAAGACTCCTCAGAGGTCATGCTGAAGCTGGTGACAGGGACAAATGGGACAATCAGGAAGGAGGCAAAAGGCAAGAAGGGTTAAGTTGATGACAGAAGCATTACTGGCTCCAAAAAAAAAGAACAATCTATATCCCAGAGAATCTGATGGGTGAGACCACTCTCATCCCAATGAGGTTTTATCCTGTTCAGCTGAGGAGTGATCCTGCCTTCCTTTATCCCAAGTGTGCAAGGAATGGATTGGAATAGCTGCAGATCAGTTACATCTGTTCAGACAAAATGAAGGTTTATCCTAAAACCAGTGCCAGGCATCACAGCAGAGTCTCCCACCAGGGCTGGCAGAAGCATGGAAAGGATATTTTTCCAAAGGCTCTTTGTCACCTTCAGCAGGAAGGATGTCTTTACCTATTGTATTTTTTCAAGTGGTATCTGCTCACATTTTGTTTTGGTCTCCTCTGCCTTTTACATTTGAAAAACTCCTGGGAAGTCTAAAAGGAAAAAGGACAGAGGGACACATTGAATGAGATGTTAAATTAAGGCCATGCATATTCAATTTGCCTTTGTGTTGGAATTCTGGCTATTCTGTGTTTCTTCAGGAAAAAAAAAGGAGAGATTGCAGAGTTTTCTTCCTGCATAATTTTTTTCTTTTTAAAATGAATCATCTGGATGAATCCTGGTCCCGGTCCTAGAGGATGACATGTGATGGAGTTTTAACAGCAGCGAGCAGTTGCCCATTTTGAACAGATTTGGTTAAATTCTTTCACATCAATGTTTCCCACTGCCAATCACCATTCCACTGTGAAATGTCCTTCCAATGATCAGGTGCAGATGGTGTAGGAGATTCCTGAAGCTGGGATTACAGAGCTTGGATGGATTGGTTGGATTCATAGCTTGAGCAGTTTTTCACCCCTCAGAAGCTGGAGGAGTGGAGTTGCCCCTTGGGTTGATATTCTACAACCCGTAGAAACCCCAGGGTATTTAAAATTCATTTTATATGAGCAGTACTTGATATCTGATGGGTCTGTAACCCCATCTAACATCAAGTTCCGACTACAGTTTTAACACCCAAAGTGTCAGCTTTTGAGGAATTTCCATATGGATGGCAGTTGAATAATCAGAGTTTCATTTTACCTAAAGAAAGAAGTAAATAATAAACTTACAAATCTGCTATGAATTAATCCCATTTCATCCCATGACCTCTTTGTCTCTTGGGCAATCCTTTAGTGTATTCTTAGAAGTTTTTCCTTAAAACAGTTTCACCATCACCTTTGGCCATTTGGTTGTGTTCATTTACTCCTTCAATGACAGAAGTGAAACTCTTTTCCTCATACTCTCAGGAGATTGTAGTGCCCTTGGAGAAATCTTGCATTGATCCCGAAAAAGCAGAGTGGGAATCTTCATGGAATAAATTGCCTAACTCTTGGCACATGCCTGGACCCCAACTCCTCACCTACGTGATGGTGAAATTCAATTTATATATTTCTAATTCAATTTATAAATTAGCCAGAAACAAGCTACTTTATTAAATACAGTCTCACCCATGAACAGCACATTTAGGTGAAAAGACGCTGATGTGAAAAAAGTAATTTTGTTTGCAAATTTTCCTTGGAGTGAAACAGAACTGCACATGGAATTTATCCCAAGCAAATTCCTGAATGGATGTGGCACTTTGCGATATGGTTTGGTGGCAGAGCTTGGACTGGATGACCTTGGAGGGCTTTTCCAGACTTAAAGATTCTGGGATTTTTGCCATGTGGTGCCACACAGAGACCAGTTCCCGTGAGTAAAGTACAACACTGGGATGTAGCAGAAGAGTAAAACCACTTGTACACAGAGAAGGAGGAAGCAGCAACTCCAGGGGCTTTGATGGAGTTGCCTTAGCAAAAGCATCATTAAAATGTATTTTCTTTCAGCCCACCAAAGTCTTGTGGTTATCTTCCTGTCATCTCAAGAAAATTGAGCTCTGCTCATGTTTAAAGAGACCCTCCCTCTCCAGCACCGCTTTCTGCACCAAGGAGGTGCCACCAAATAGAACAAAACAGAATCCTCAAGGTTGGAAAAGATCTTTGAGATCATCAAATCCAACCGTCCACCAGCACCACCACTGAGTTCAAACCACACCATGTCCCTGAGTGCCACATCCACATGGGCTTTGAACATTTCCAGGGATGGGCACTCCACCACTGCCCTGGGCAGCCCCTTCCAGTGCTTAACAACCCTTTCCACACTGCTGCTGACCAGTTAGCTCACCCCAAAGCTTCAATCCCAACTCTCTCAGCTCCATTCCTCTGATCATCTTGGTGCCTCCTCTGGATTCGCTCCAAAATGACCACTTTGAAATCAGTTTTCCCTTTACTTTCTGTTGTCATAACAACTCTATGTCTCCTGTTTTTCTGGAGATAGACCAGATATGGCCTCTCATTTATTCCCCAGTTCCAAAGTCTCTGGAAAGTGAAACACGGTTGTGGAGGGGGGTTGGTTCAGACACTGCCAATATTACCCTGGAAAACTCATCTCCGAGGAGGCACCTCTTCATTTTCAGCTGGCCTTGACGGCAGAGGTCACAGGTTTCTCTGGAGGACAGGAATGACACACTCAGTGTATTACTCAGGCAGGAATTGAATTACTGCTCTCCCAAGCTTGGCATTTGACTTGGCTGTCAAGTACACAACATCTAATAAAAGGCACTGGGCTGTTTCACTGTGCTGACTCGCAGCTCTCAGAGGCTGGAGGAGATGGGGTTGGCTTTGCCTTGATGTTCAGGAAGGAGGCCTGCCAATAATTTTGAACCAGAAAAATAAACATGTGTTCTGTAAGGCTCTTTTCCTACAAATTTAATAGCGAGTTTCAGGGGTTGAGGTGAGAACAGGGGAAAGTTTGGATAAATGAAATGTCGGAATGTCCCAGAAGGGCCTAATGTGTATCTAGCAAATGTTCTATGCATTACACCACTTCTTTTCTGACTCTTAACAGCGGTTTCAAGGCAAGGGCTAGGAAGTGGTGGATCAGTCCTGGTAAGAGTTCCAGGTTACCTTGGGAATTAATTTTGGGTATGATCTCAATCCCTGTCTTACAGAACAACAGGCATGATGCAGAACCTGGAATCACTCACTTGGGGAAGGGACAAAGCCCAGAACACACCGCAAATAACACACAACCAGTCCAAGACAATGCTCCAGAAGAGACTGAAGAAGGAGCTGAATGCAAAGGCTTCATCCCTGAAAAGTCTGTGTCCCAGGCCAGGGCATGACAGGTAAATCCTGCAGAGGAACAGGCAGCAAAGGCAGCGCTCTTGCACCCATGAGCCATGAGCAGAGCAGGGGGAAGGGTTATCCGCCACAGCAGCAAACCTGGAGCCTTGTGCAGGCACTGCTGAGAGAGGTGAAAGGCTCCCACTTCTGCCTTCCGATGTGTACAGTTCCAGAATGTCCCATTCAAAGTCTGCTGGGATGCCAGGAGAACAGGACGCTCTGCCTCAGCTCCAGAGCAGTTTGGAACAGCTCCCAGCACAGAGCAGCCTGTGTGTGCTTAAGAACAAGGGAGTCCAAGGAATGTTTTTTTGGGAGCCCTCTCCAAGTAAGCAGTCAAGGTTTGCAGTGACCATGGAGGGTTCAGAAGCTGAGTCTTACCCAGCACCGTTTTATAAACAGTCATGTTTAAAGAAACACTGGATTAGCCACTGGTCCTTGAGGGTCAGAAGAATAGAATAAGCTGGGAAGCCTCTAAACAAAGAGTTTCATCTGCCCAGAACAGCAGTGTGGGAGTAACATTGGTGCCTTGAGAGGCTACCTAAAAACAGAGACTAGACAAGAATAAGGGAATAAAGGTAGGTATTTATTTGAAAGGCCTTCAAAGATTCCCCTGGGGAGCCAGAGGCTGCCGCCAAGATGGACCCCAAGATGGATGACAGGTCATGAGTTCTTCACACTTCTGTAAGTTTCGTTCATTTGCATATCAGGGTTAATTCTCCAATTAAAGCTTCATTTTAATGATGTAGTTTCCCCAAGCTCACTCCCCTCTTAAGATGTTGGTTTACACATTTTGGGCCTAGGACGGTCTGAGTGTCCTTGGAGAACAGGCCTGGAGAGGCTTTGTTATGTCTACCTGGCAGGAAAGAGCAGAAGTTAGCAGGCTACAAGAAACTTCAGTTACACACTGGGCAGTACAGGATTTGAAAAATATGAAAGTTAAAACCCAAGGCATCAACATCCTGCCCATATCTCCAAAAAGAAGATCTGTTAATGGGCAGATGGAGAATTATAGAGCACAAGGTTGTTCAGTAGGGCCATTTTGCCATTCTACCTCTTCTCCTGAGGGACAGCTCCCATCTCTGCTCTGGGAGCTGGGGATGGGCCAGGGCAGGCTCAGGCTGGAGATCAGGGAAAGGTGCTTCCCCCAGAGGCTGCCGGGCACTGCCCAGGCTCCCCAGGGAATGGGCACGGCCCCGAGGCTGCCAGAGCTCCAGGAGCGTTTGGACAGCGCTGCCAGGGATGCCCAGGGTGGGGCTGTTGGGGTGTCTGTGCAGGGCCAGGGGATGGATCCATGATCCCTGTGGGTCCCTCCCAACTCAGGATATCCCATGATAATACATCAACCCGCTTCTGCCCAGACCAAATTCCTCAAGATTTTGGAAGCAGCTTTGGCTAAACCAAGAACAAGGAGTGTGGGCAGCCGTTGCTGTTGTGGCCAGAGCCAACCACTCAGAACCATGGATGAGATCCAGGGTCTTCAAAGGAAGAAATAAAGGAAAAAAAACCAACCCAAACCTTCATTTTTCTCACTTCTCTGTATCAGATGCTTGCACATCTCGATTAGAATTCAGGATGACTCATATTCCACAGCCCTTCTAATCCCTAAAACACTACCACCACACATAGTTGCTTGCAAAGATGCTCTAAGGCATAGTGAGCAAACTCCCTGATAGGAATTTTCTTTCTCTTTATTCAAATAAATTTTAACTCTTTTCCTTTTCAGACCACCAGACTGATACATAACAGCAGCCACTATTTAAATTAGGCAGTGATGGTGCGTTTCTGTGATGTCCTGTCCATTATTTTATATTAAACTGAGAAAAAGTGGACTCTTATCACAACTATTGAAAGTGGTTTTCCTTCCCTGTCGATTTACATCCAAATAACCAACTTATCAACCTTGCAAATGTCAACCTGCACTGAGGCAAGGAGCTGTGAAGTTCTTAAGCAGACACTCTCCTTGGGACTGAAAGGTCAGTGTGCATGTTATTTATTCTTCCCAGGGAAAGGTTCTACTCTTAGGTCAGGGAAGGCTTTTACACCGTCCACAGAAATAATAATGGAAGGTTTTAACCAAGAAAAGACCGGCCCCAGCCTAAATCAAAAATGAATCTTCAGAAGGATTCATTTCTTTAACATACAGACAGAAATATATCCAGAGAATAAAATCAGGTATGGAAGAGCATCGTCCTCCAAGGAATGCCCAGGCACAAGCCCAGGTTTGGATTCTATTCCTCTTGGGGGAGTCAAAGCTGCCAAATCCCTTCTGACTTCCACACGGGAATCTCTCTTACTGGCACCTCTTTTCCACCAATTTTAAATACCCTTGAAAACCATCCTGTCCTGGTTTTGGCTGGGATAAACCACAACACCAACTTGTATTTCTTTGTTCCGCTCCTCTTCTTGGAAACCCCAATAAGCACTAATTTTAGAATGAAGTGACATTATGGCAAAGGCAATCCTGCTGCCTGGCTGGCTCCCACTGCCATGACCAACAGTGCAACCAACATTTTGTTCCTTATGGCATTGTTTTAATGCAGGGAATGGAGATCCTGGTGAAAATAAGGAAAATTTGTGGCTGGAGAAATCAAGCTCCTGGGTTACTTGGGGAGACAGATGCAATAAGAAAACAGCACTGCATTAAAACACCATTTTTAATGTGCCAAAACCACTGCTTTGAGGGGAGGGATAGCAGCAATGCAGCTCCTGCAGCAAAATTTATCAAAATAATCCTAATTTCTGAAGAATAAAGTCATTATTGTTGTCACAAAGGATCAGCCTTGCCCTTAAGATTCCTTGAACACACTGCTCTGGCTTCTAACACAGCAGCACAAGGGAAGTCTGAGAACATCTTAGAATCACTAAGGTTGGAAAAGACCTTCAAGATCATCAGATCCAACCACCAACCAGCACCACCACCATGTTCTCCACTAACCATGTCCCCAAGTGCCACATGCACATGTTTTTGGAACACCTCCAGGCATGGGGACTCCAACACCTCCCTGGGCAGCCCCTGCCAAGGCCTGAGCACCCTTTCCATGCAGAAATTCCTGCTGCTGTCCAAGCTGAGCCTCCCCTGGCCCAGCCTGAGGCCGTTTCCCCTTGTCCTGTCCCTGTTCCCTGGCAGCAGAGCCCGACCCCCCCGGCTGCCCCCTCCTGTCAGGGAGATGTGCAGAGTGGGAATGTCTGATTCCCAGATCACCCAAGTTGCCAGAAGCCAGAGACCAAAAAGGTACAGCCTTTTATTTAATCAAATCACTTCAACGATGCATCACACATTTTATAGAACCCATTTTTTAAGAAGCCAGGCAAATTCCCCAGACACAAGGCTTCACTAACAAGCTGAAGTTGTTTAAAATAATTTCTTCACTTTGGTTTTTAGCATAAGGAAGTGCAAAGCCTTCTCCTCTGTTAATTAATGTGAAGTCGTTGGTTTATGACACACTTTTGCCAGCAACTTCCCTCTTGCATCAAGCCCCTATCAGGATGTTTATCGGGAAGCATTTATTTAATAACATGGGGCTTTAAATTGGTTCCTTTAATGACAGTATTTCACCCGTGGTGTGTGAGAGCTGGAACACAACATATACAGATATTTTCTTGGTAATGTGTAACTGCAGAGCTGGCATGCAAAAAAACAAGCGAGGCATTAAGGGAATGGAAAATAAGGCAGAAATCACAGAACCACTCACGGTTTGGGTTGGACAGGGCCTTAAAGCCCATCCAGTACCACCCCTGCTATGGGCAGGGACACTTTCCATCATCCCAGATGGCTCCAAGCCCCAGTGTCCAGCCTGGCCTTGGACACTGCCAGGGATCCAGGGGCAGCCCCAGCTTCTCTGGGCACCCTGTGCCATGGCCTGCCCACCCTCCCAGGGAGGATTCCCCCAGACTGTGCTCTTATCTGGGATTGTCCAGACCCAGCGGCAGCAACATCACTTGGCCTTGTTAAACCTCATGAGATTCCCATGGGCCACTTCCCAAGCTCGTCCAGGCCCCTCTGGATGACCCTGTCCTTGGGCTGTGTCACTGCACCCTCAGCTCCATGTCTCCTGCACGGCTGCTGAGGGTGCTCTTGATTTTCCGTGGATTTTGTGTGGAAGGGGTTACAGAACTGGATTTCCAGCTCGTGGTGGCAACAGGCACGCCCTTGGGCTGAAAGGAAGAGATGGACAGCCCTGCAAGCAACACAGAGACTTTTTTTTTGGAGAGGGGTAAAAGCTACACAAAGACTGAGAAGTTGCATTCCCATTCAAAAGAGGGGTCACTGCATTTGCTGGGAAAACCACGATTTCATCCGTCCTCAGCCAAGGCTCCTGGTCCTCCATGTCCAAAGCTAAATTATTTCTCTCCTCAGAGCAGGACAGCAGGCAATTGGGACACACAAAGTTTCACCCTTTCCTTCTCACAGTTGTCCTCTGTTTCCCAACCAGCACAATCTCCCTGTCAGTGTGGGGGTCTTTCCAAGGGAACACTGTCTTGGTTGTTGCTTGGACATTAAATTCTCCTGAGTCTTGTGGATGGTTTCTTAAAATCAGCAATCCCTGAACAGTTTGGATGGGTGGCTTAGCAAAAGCACTTTCCCTCTGCTGCCACTGAGGTCACCTGGGGCTTGGTGGGACACACATCTTTTATCACTTCATACACTCAAACATGCAGTGTCCTTTGATATTCTCTCCTTTGCCTTTATTTATCTCCAAAATAGGCCAAGGAACTCCTGTGGGATGGAGCATCCCTGAACTAACTCTTGGACAGCACCAGGGAGATTAAAATCACTGTTCAAACAACCAATTCTGCAAAGTCTTTGCTCTTTCCTGGAATCCTGACATTCCTTTTGTCCTGGAGGTTCTGACTCCCTCTCAGCTGATCCCACTGCAGGCTGCTCCATCCCTCCCAACCCCTCTGCGATGCAGGGACTGTCTGTCTGCTGCTCTGAACAATCCAGAATATGTTACACATCTCCTGCATTATTTATACTGGCTACTTACAAGTTGATTTTTATTTATTTAAAGTTTCCATCTGTAGGTTCTGGCTCTCTTTCAAAATCTCCCCCTTTCCACCATGTTCTAATGGATATCTGTTCTCTGGGAACATCTGTCCTTTAGGCCCCTGTTAGATGTAACAGTGACACCATTTTCCATCTTATCACATGCACACAGTTTTCTGTTTGTTTTTTAAATCCCCACAATGTTACAGCTTCCTTTTGTCGTAAACCTTGCAGCTCACACACTTCCTTAACAAAAAGGATTTCTATTTTTCAGGCCCTGCTATGAAATGTCCAGAACTAAAGATAACATGGAACAGGGTGCCCAGAGAAGCTGGGGCTGCCCCTGGATCCCTGGCAGTGTCCAAGGCCAGGCTGGACATTGGGGCTTGGAGCAGCCTGGGGTAGTGGAAGGTCTCCCTGCCCATGGCAGGGGATGGAATGGGATGGGCTTTGAAGTCCTTTCCAACCCAAACCATTCTGGGATGATTCCTTGATGATGATTCTGGGAGAGGCATCTTTTGTATTTTACAGCTCTTGGCCAGTGAGTGGCAATGCCCAGCTCAGCACTCATCACCCGAGGGTGGGATTTTTGTCTTTTTCCCTTTGCATCCACCTCCAGGGGATTTCACCTGCCACAGCCTTACCCAGCAGTTAATTCTGCCTCAATCCTTCTGCAGTTTTCCACAGTCAGCACTCGGCTTCAGTGCTCTGGAGAAAGCACCGGCAGCACACGCCATGTCTTTCGCAGCTCATTTACCAGTTGAGTATCACAGGTTTGTGCAGATTCCTTGGAGACTCTGCTGCTGTCATCCTCTCACTCAGGAAACTGCTCAGTTTCTCCAGCCTTCTGTTTCCTATCTTTTGACCAATTTTTTCACTGATCTGTAGAGCATTCCTTTTCTTTCTCATCCTTTTGGCTTTAATCCCACATCCTCAGAGGGTCGGACACAGAGCACAGCACACTTGTGATGATCATACTCCTGTTTCACTGATGAGGACCCATTTCGGGGTTCATTTGGTCCTTTTAACCATCATCTTGGTATCACTCTGGGGGTGCTACTCTGCAGATTTCCCATCCCTGGAAGTGTCCAAAGCCAGGTTGGACAGGGCTTGGAGCAGCCTGGGAGAGTGGAAGGTGGCAGGGGGGCTGGAACTAGAAGAGCTTTAAGGTCTCTTCCAACCTAAACCATTCTGGGATTCTATGATAAAATGCCCCCTCTTTTTCCTCTTTCTCAGTAGTTTTAGGATTCTTCACCTAGAGGGAAGACTGCTGAGTGATGCCCCTGTGTCAGCAAACCTTCCAGTGACCCTGAATTCCTCCAGGAAGCTTCCTTTGAGGACACCAAGCCCTTGTCCTGGTCCCCACACTGCCAGTGCCTCCTAAGGCAGGTGTCAGTGTATTTTGATGCACACTTTAGGAAGCCGGACCCCCACACTGCGTGCTGGTTCTCCTGCGAGGTGGGGTGAGCACTGATGGCGCCAGTTTGCCTCTGTACAAGGCTGAGGTGCCCCACAGTCAGATCGTGCTGAATTCCTCCCTCCTGTAGCCAGAACTGCACAGCTTGATCCCCCAGCCACCTCCTGGAGCTCCCCTTGGGAGGGCTCTGCCTCCAGCTCTGTCCCTGTGGCTGAGCTGCTGCAGCTCCCCCACCCCAGCGGAGGTTTCCTACCTCAAGGAACAGGACTGCTCACTTAGAGCCCGAGATCCACCCTGGCTTGGTTCCATTTTCTGGTTTGTTTGGGGATTTTTGGAGGGGAGGAGGCAGATGGGCTGCTTTCATGAAAATCAGTTCCAAGGCTGCTACAATAACCTACTTCTTGCTAGTCTGGCACCTTCCTCCTACTCCTCAGGCAAGGTTGGATTCACACCTGCAGCCAATTCAAACTCGATGGAATCAGGTTCAGAACTTGATATTTCAGATCTAAAATTTTATTTATTCTGCCTTTATTACATACCTAGGCTCTGAACTATTTAGAGTAAATCACAGCTCTGGGAGGAACAGGTTTCCTGGCAAATTCTGGAGTTGTGAAAGCTTCAGCTACATGCTACGACCAAACACTTTCCCTAAAAAAAAAGTTGAACTTCCATACGCTGAAACTCTTGTTTTGTTTACAGCAGCCCCCCTGCTCTTAGTCCCTAACACAATGGCTTATGATTATTAAATTTTCTGCTGCATTTGTTCTACTAATCCACACAGTCAACAAAATTCTTTTGTGTAATTCTTGTGTCCTTCACAGCACTACAGGAGCTTCAAAACCTGGATCAAAGACCTTGACCAAAGTCACTAAAGAAGTGTTAGGGAGGGCTGCTCATGAGACCTGTCCCTCAGGAATGCTTCTGATTCCTCCCCTGCACCTGGAGCTTACCTCATTCTGTCCCAGTCCCCCTTTTTCCCAGCTCCTTATCTGCCTTAGCCAGCTCCTTATAATTCCTGTATTAATCTGCGCCATCTCCGCTTTCAATAATAATTTCCTCTGGGAACTGCACTGAATAAATGCTGCCTATAAATCCAGAGAGCTTAAGCCCCCTGCATCTCTGTAGTGTGAGATGTTCACTGGCTCAGCAAAAAAGAACCAGCCTGGTACTCAGATAAAATCACCTGCTGAGCAGAATTTTCCCTTTTATCCCACTTTTCACTCAGGATCTTCTGGATTACTCTCTGTTCCAAACCTGACCCAAGAAATCAGCAGATCTGCATGGACTTCCCGGGATCTCTTTTTGCCCAGTGTTCTCACATCAGAATGCATTATTCCCAGATGGAAATAAACATGAAAGGTTTTTGCTAGGGACCGGAGATAACGATCAGAAAAGTAATGGATTCACTTTCTCCAAAGGAAGTCACTAACAAAAGCAAGAGCTTTGCTATGCTTTAGCCAAATAAATCATGCAGACTCAGCAACAAAAAATCCCAACAAAAAGGAGAATTGGATTTGCAGGATGATTTTCCAGCTCCCTCCTTTGACAGCAACATTAAACTGATGTGGATGTAGAAGGGGAATGGAAATCTTGCCCTGACAATTGCTGTGGCAAGAATTAGTTCCCGCCATTCGAGAACAACTGCTCCATATTGCTCATCAAGGTTTGAATCTTTATCTGAATTTTTCCTAGGAAAGAAATGACTTTTCCTTCATTGCAGTTTACATTGGAACCTGAGTTCAGTGGCCAGGAAAAGGAACCTGCCACATTTCCTCCTCCTCCTCCTCCCCTCCTGCCAGAATTCCACAAGTGGAAACACGACTTGAAGGGAGATAATCCTGGTCATGAGATGTGCATTCCCAACAAAACCAAACCTCTTTTCCCTGTGGTCCAGCAGAGCTGCGGAGCTGATTTCTATCTTGTCATTCCAATCAACAAATTCTCGGTGCCACAGAGCAGCCAGCATTCCAGAGGGACACGTTTTTCATCCTTTCCCCACCACATTTTTGGAGTTAATATTTCAAAGACATGACCTTCATCATGGAAGCATGGTTCTCATTGTGTGTCTGTACAGACATCCTAAAACATTCCTGAATTCAACACCAGGAAACAAGGGAAAAAAAATAATGTTGTTTTCAGGAAGTGCAGTGGACAAATTGGCAAATGAAAACCATCCAGAGGTGAACTCAGCCTCGAGGAATACAGGTTATTACAAATTATTCGAGAGAGGATTTTGGGAATCATTTCCAGCAAAAACATGCCCATATTAAAAGGGAATTACCACAGTACCTTAACTGCACTTCTCAGCCATAGCTGTGGAGATTATATGTTGATCACCTGGAAAACATAAAATAGAAGATTAATGATGTTGTTCATATCTTAATTGCTGATTAAGAAGAGCAACTAATCTCACACGTTTTCCTTTGTTTAAATAGTTTTCACTTCCCAAACAAACAGAGAAGAGCAGAACACACAGCTTTCAATATCTGCTATTTTATTCCTGATAAAGGCAGCTTCAAATAAGAAAAATAACAAGAAAACACTGCCTGAGGTTTTCATTAAAGTACTTTACATATTTTCATGAAGGCTGTCAACTCAGAAACCAAGGAGAAATTCATAACAAGTTTTATCCTTCTAAAATACCCACCCTAAAACACATCAGGCACTTATCTGTAATTTGTTTCGACTCAAATATATTCGCTGCCCTTCCCCAAGATGAAATATTCAACAGGAAATTCTCTGACTGGCTCTTTCCAGCTCCTTTTTCCCGTGTGCCTGTGAGTTATCCCAGGGATGGACAACACAACAGGGGGCTGCAGGGCTATTTGGGGGCTGCTTCTCCAGTGTTTATCCAACTGAGACAGTGCCATGGGGGAATTCAGGAAAATTCAAGAGGCATTTGGGCCTCCAGGCATGGATTGGCTTGGAGGTTTCCCCTTTCTCCCAGCGCCAAAGGGAAACACAGGGCGGAGACCCCAGCGCTCCAAATGGGGAGGGAGAGACCCAGGATAGAGGGAGGCACCTTGAAACTTGTTATTGGGGGGCTTAAAAATCAAATTGCTCAGGTGCTGGGCTCATTTCACCTCTTGCTTTTGGGAAAATCCAGGTCCTTATAAACACATCCAATTCCTTCCCAATCTCCCATCCATCCCTGCCCTCTGGCACTGGGAAGCCATTCCCTGTGTCCTGTCTCTCCATCCCTTGTCCCCAGTCCCTCTCCAGCTCTCCTGGAGCCCCTTTAGGCTCTGGAATGGACTTGGAGTTGCCTCTGGAGCCTTCTCTTCTCCCACTCTGTTTAAAGCAGAGAACAGGAATTCTTTCAGGAGGAAGGTTCAGCAATATGTTTCTATGCTGGAAACATTTATTTTTCTTTTTTAAAATATATTAGAACTGTTGGATGTCTTCAGAAATCCAAACAAATGTCTGCTGTAATGAACTGCGTGTTGTCTATCCCTTATTTTCATCCAGTTGTACTGGTTTTTTTGTTTTTGTAGATATATTTATATATAGAAGAGATAAATGATTTGGTCAGGCAGACCTGGGAAAAGCGATGCACTCCCACACACATCTGGTGTCTTGTTAATGAAGCTTTACCCATTTTTACTCAGTTAAATTCTGAAGGCCAATAAAATACCTTCTTGTTTCCCCGTATGGAATATTTTGTTGGAAGTCAACACAACATCCATGTATTTCCCCAAATTTCTGTCAGCCTTCAAAGCTGGGAGTTATCTCCTAAATCTGACTGCCCAATGTGCTGTGGATTTATTCCACCCCTGAACAAGGCAGCAGTTTGGGTTATTGCAAAGCAATCCCCGTGTGCCTAAAATTCCCTATTTCTGCTTGGAGAGTATGGCAAGCTGGCTAATTCCAATGGAATGTGGGTGCTGTGCTGTCCAGCCTGGAGAGGAGAAGGCTCCAGGGAGAACTTAGAGCCTCTTCCAGTACCTAAAGGGGCTCCAGGAGAGCTGGAGAGGGACTGGGGACAAGGGGAGGGCCAGGACACAGGGAATGGCTTCCCAGTGCCAGAGGGCAGGGCTGGATGGGATCTTGGGAAGGAATTGTTCCCTGGGAGGGTGGTGGCAGGCCCTGGCACAGGGTGCCCAGAGCAGCTGGGGCTGCCCCTGGATCCTGGCAGTGTCCAAGGCCAGGCTGGACATTGGGGCTTGAAGCAGCCTGGGACAGTGGGAGGTGTCCCTGCCCATGGCAGGGGTGGGGATGGGAGGTCTTTAAGGTCCTTTCCAAAATTGAGGATGGGAGGAAAACTGCTCTGGGCTATGTGAAACACAGGCATGTTCTGCCAGCAGTGTGGTCACCTCTGGATTCCACATCCCACTAAAAGAATTCCATATTCTACGCCCAAAAATCCACACCGCTGAGGCTGCAATTGCTTCGCCCAGAGAATTCCCAATCCCTCAGGCGTGGAGGAGAGGGAGAGGGTCGAAATGAATTGCACTGCCACGAGAACAGAGTTTCCTCCTTGCTTTACTCAGAGATTAATGCCCATTGTCAGCAGCTTTTATGATAAATTATCGTCATTGTGAATTTTGGAAATGAAGATGCATCATGCTGTGTGTTGTTCACACACTGCAGAACACTTCTCCTCTAATCAGCAAGGGCTTGGAGTTCCGGAGATTGTTTTGCAGGAAAAAAAATTGGCTGTTTGGATGGGAATTGGTTTGGATTTCAATGTTGTAAATAGAGCCAGAGACTTCAATTCTGAGTTTCACTGGAAGGTGACGACAGAACCTTGGGCTGTGGCTGTTCCATCAGCCTGGGCTTCGGTGTGACAGGAGCAGGCAAAAGCAAGAGCTGCTGGATCCACTTCATCCACACTGTCTACAATTTTGGGGTTTACTTTGGATTTTACACTATCCCTGGGAAGGATCAGTCACCCCGTTGGACTCTTAAACCCTGTTAGTGGAAGCAGAGCATTTGATACCCACTGGACACCAAATTTGCTTTAGGTTCCTCATCCACATGCACAAAACCACACGGAATCGACCCAAAATTCAATGAACAAGAATAAGCACCAATGGCAGTAGAACCATTGTAAGATATTGTGCTCACTACCTGCATATTCCAGGCTGAAATTAAAGAATAACTTCATTTCTACAGTTGGTGAGTGCCTGAATAAACAACTCCCATCGTTAAATCTGTAGCATTATTTTGGTGCATTGCTAAAATTCTCATTTTTGAGGACAGCCTTCTCCTTCTTAAAGGCCTTGGAGATGATTAAAGGGATGGAAAGGCTGGGAGAGCTGGTATTGTTCAGCCTGGAGAGCAGAAGGCTCCAGGGAGAGCTCAGAGCCCCTTGCAGGGCCTAAAGGGGCTCCAGGAGACATGGAGAGGGACTCAGGACAAGGGACAGAAGGACAGGACACAGGGAATGGCTTCCCACTGCCAGAGGGCAGGGCTGGATGGGATATTGGGAAGGAATTGTTCCCTGGGAGGGTGGGCAGGCCCTGGCACAGGGTGCCCAGAGCAGCTGGGGCTGCCCCTGGATCCCTGGCAGTGCCCAAGGCCAGGTTGGACACTGGGGCTTGGAGCAGTCTGGGACAGTAGGAGGTGTCCCTGCCCATGGAACTGGAAGAGCTTTGATGTCCCTTCCAACACAAACCATTCCATGTTTCTGTGATTAAAATAGTGGGGTTAGGAATTGGATTATGGGAGTGGGGTGAGAGGTGGGGATGAGGTTTAGGTTTAAAGTCAGGGCTCCAGGTTTTTGGTGGTTACACCTCTCAAAAGAGGCCCTGCAAGCCCCTTCCCAGTCTGACCCCACCTGAACCCCCCTGACCTCCCCAGGTACCATTAGTTGGGAATTTAGAAGAAGATCACCTTCATTAATTTCTTGGCCCTGTTCTGTTTATTTCTGCCCAAAGTTTACCTTTTCTCCCCAGCATGAGGTTTTCACTCGGCTTACTCTCCACCAAAAGAAGTAACTCATGTAAGCGCTCAGGAATGTTAAAAACCAGCATGAAGAGCAGTGTTATCTCAGCTAAGGAAAGCAAATTCATACTTCTAATGAAGCAAGAGTCCTAAATCTTTCCTGCAGCTTTGAAAATTACCCTCTTTATTTTAATTAAGCCAGTGTTACCTGTAACGATGCTTACACTGTGTACATTTTCCTACACCACCCCCCAGCAAACTCCATCTCTGCACTTCTCTCAGTGGCTGATCTGGCATTTTGATGCAGAATTTTAGAAACTTTTATCCCTAACTCAAGAAATTAAAGAATACTGATCAGATCTTGAAATAGTCACAGAATCTGCTTTCTGCAAAGACCAATCACTCCTTTTTTTTGCTGCTTGCAAGGCACATTCATGCACCAAAATTGGTTGGGGTGGGGGCAGCAGAATTCTTTTGCTTTCAAGATTTTTTCTCCTCATCTGCGACAAAAAAACAGGGTTTGATTTTGCCTGAAAAGTGTGCAAAGTTTTCAGCAGAAAAAATACAAGTGCAACTATATCCTCTAGAACTAATACAACTCATCTGCTCCAGGTTTGAGTTACAAATATGCACTCATTTACTGGTAAAATGTCCAGGTTTTGTTCCTAGAATCTCTTGGAAAAGAGCCATCTTCCAAAAAGCCTCCATCAAATACTACAAATATGTAAAGGCTACTACCCTGGCATTTTTATGAAAAGTTTTCTTGTCAAGTTGGAGCCATGAAAATCTGATTTACTGCCAACTTTTTTGTGGAAAATCAACGCAGTCATGTTTTTCTTGGCAATGGGAAGTAAGCTTGAGTCAAAGGAAGATTTGTTTTAGCATTATTTCATGTTTTCTGAATACATTTCATATATATTTATGTCTGCCTCTGTTTCTGCTGCACGGAAATGCTGCTCTCACCCAGCTGGTGGAACTTGCTTGGCTGCACATGGGAACAGCGATCGAATTCCAAAATGAAAATCCGAGTTCTCTATTTTTCTTCTGTGCTCTGTGCCACACAAACTCACAACTGCACCCAAAGTGTATTTAAGGAATTTACTGCTTATGATAAAATTAAACCTCCAAAGTAGTTTTAAAAAGATTTAGGGATCTTTTCCTAAGGGCAGGTTGCTCAAAATTCCGCAGTGCCTTGGAAAATGTTTGGTTTTAGGGATTTCAAGCTGCTCAAGGTAGAACCTAAGAGTCCAGTGCAGCATTCTGATAAATCAGAGCAGAAAATGGAATTCAATAAGGCACTGAACTTTCCAGATTTTTGAAAACTCGATGTGTGGGAGGTTCATAACCCACCCAACAGATGACAGGGATCCTCTGCTGCAAGATGTCGAGTGTGACAGCCTGGCCAGGAGCTGAGAATTCCAACAAGTGAGGATTTCAACTGGTTTGTAGAACCCCAGAAAGATTTGGGTTGGAAGGGACCTAAAAGACCATCCAGTGCCACCCCCACCTGGCCTTGGACGCTGCCAGGGATCCAGGGGCAGCCCCAGCTGCTCTGGGCACCCTGTGCCAGGGCCTGCCCACCCTGCCAGGGAACAATTCCTTCCCAATATCCCATCCATCTCTGCCCTCTGGCACTGGGAAGCCATTCCCTGTGTCCTGGCCCTCCACCCCTTGTCCCCAGTCCCTCTCCAGCTCTCCTGGAGCCCCTTTAGGTACTGGAAGAGGTTCTGAGTTGTCCCCAGAGCTTCTCTTCTCCAGATGAACACTCCCATCCCTGGAATGTGGTGTGCAGGTAGCACAGGGGCACTGCCGTGTTCCTCCCCATCATATTCCTTTTGGAAGATGTCTTAAAGCACAAAAGAAATGGGTCCTCCAACAAGGAGCATCCCAGTGGTTTGACATGAGGAGAAATGTAAAAAGTACCTTTTCTCTGGCTAATTCAGGCTGCAGTGGCTTTAGCTCTCTTAGTCCTGACTTCCTTCTAAACGCAGAAAATCGGTGCCAGCCCTCTGCTCTGAAATGCTCTTATGCATCAGGAAGCTGGAGAGAAACCCAAGGAGAGGCAGAACTCATGGATCTGTCCTCAGCAGTTCCAGCTCCGCCAAGTGCCCAGCTGGCAGTACCCACGCGTGTGGGGTCCCTGCCCACGGCCAGCTGCTCCTCACTCTGTTCTGGCCAGGCTCCCACTCCCCCAGCCCTGCTGGGAGCATGGACCACGGAGTGCTCCGCAGTCTGTTGCCATCACAGCCAAATGAGTGGAAGGGCCGGGTTCATTTGGCGAGAAACCCCTGGAAGCTCCACAGCTGTGGCGTTTGGGGAGGTGTGAAGGCAGGGACAGTGGTGGGGAACAGCACGCTGTCCTTCTTGGCACAGACAGGGAGAAACTGGGAACAGCCTTTCCAGTCTGGAAAGATGGGGCACCTAACTCCAATGTGCATTTCCAGTCTCAGTCCTCAGGGGAATTCAGGTCTGCACCTAAAGGATGCAGGGTTCAGTCAGATCCACGTTGCTGCAGTTACAAACTGACAGCGAGAGGCACCAAATGCAAAACGCACACGGGACAGGAAAGGAATTTATCTGTGCAAACTGATGGATGCAAATGGAGCTGCAGCTGCTCCTGGGCCATAAACACAACGTTGTGCTTTCAGCCACAAGCTGGGCTCAACCAGCATGTGGATGTTCCCAGACACAATCCCTCACTCGAACTCCAGGCATTCCCACAGCCCAGGAGGTTTTTAAATAGGACTGACATGAACTTGCACAACGTAATTACACCGTGCTTCTGAAACAAAGGGATGCTCTTCCACATTTTTCATACTCATCCCTGTCCTCCTGAAATCTCCCTCCTACTCTCCAGCTTAATAAGGTTCAGGAATGTCTGAACAGCACAGTGAGGTGTAAAGGCTCCCACAGTCTTTCATCCCCCAGTCTGTGTAATATTTTCTGCGTAATATTTATGTAAGCCCATTTTAGGCTGTGTTTGGCTTGGTTAATATTTTTCCCACTTACACGGAACTATTCAAGGAAACCTTCAGGAATGTAGAGATTTATGGCTCCAGACACATGCGCTCCCAGCTATTTTTCCTCCATCAGCCCTCTATCCGCTGATAAACAAAACTAAAGAAAAACTAAAGATGAAATCAGAAATTCATGTCCTTTAATGCTCAAGACAACACCCACATTTGCAAGAACTCTGGCACCTGAAAGCAAGGGGGTACCTCCAAGGTCATTCCTGTTAAGGATCACACATGAGCAGTGACCTTACATATACGAATTCCCACAAATCTCTCCAGAGTTGAACCTCGAGTTACCTACAGGCCTGTCACTGGTGGTGTCCCCAGGGTTCAGTACTGGGCATGGGATTGTTCAATATATTCATCAATGACTGGGGAAGAACAACCTGAGGCACCAGCATCAGCTGCTGGAGCAGTTCTGCAGGGAAGGACCTGGGCATCCTGAGGGTACACCGAGCTGTCCCTGAGCCAGCAGAGTGTCCTGGGGGTCCTGGGGGACACTGAGCTGTCCCTGAGCCAGCAGAGTGTCCTGGGGGTCCTGGGGGACACCGAGCTGTCCCTGAGCCAGCAGAGTGTCCTGGGGCCAAGGAGGCCAATGGGATCCTGGGGGCAGCAGGACAGAAGAGCATTCCCAGCAGGGCAGGGAGGGATCCTGCCCCTCTGGGCAGCCCTGGAGGCACCTCTGGAGTGGCTGTGTCCAGCCCTGGCTCCTCAGCACAGCAGGGCCAGGGAGCTCCTGGAGCGGGGCCGGCGAGGCTGCGCAGCTGAGGAAGGGCCTGGAGCATCTCCGTGCCCAGCACAGGCTGAGGGAGCCGGGGCTGCTCAGCCTCGAGAGGAGCCCCAGCTGAGAGGGGCCCTCAGCCCTGGCTGTCCCTGGCTGCAGGGAGGGCTCCGAGCAGGGCCCGGGCTCTGCTCCGGGGCCCAGCAATGGCACCAGAGCACCGGGCAGGGCCTGAGCCCAGCAATTGCCCTGCCCAGGAGGCAGAACTGCTGCCCTGGGCAGTGCCCAGCCCTGAGCACATTGGCCACAGAGGCTCTGGGCTCTCCTCCCTGGGGCTGTTCCAGAGCTGTGTGCACACAGTGCTGTGTCAGCTGCCTGCTGGTTTAGACATTGGGGCTTCAATTCGTACTCACACCAGGTCTATTTTCCACAATTTCAGCCCTTGCAGCATTATTCAAGACCATGGTACAAGCATAATAATGTTAGCCTTTAAATTTGAATAACTTCCTGAGGAAAAGCCACAGTCTATTTCTAGGGCCTCTGTTTGTGAGATAATAGAAAAAGTCAATTTTAATTTTTACTAAGTTCCAAAATTCCATTAAAACTGAGAGGTATTTTGAGGAGTTTGTACATTGCCTCACACAGAACGAAATCCCAAAACCTGACTGGTATTTTACACCTTGGCAATCTTGCTGCTGGAAGTTCTCAGACACTGCTAAAACCTGCTTCAACTTATTTGCTCTTAATCAGATTTGATCCTGAGTCTGGAAGAGTTCAGGACTATTTCTGTATCTCCTGCAGCCACAGGCCCCTGTAGGCCTGCACTTTGAGATCCTACATTTTGTGTTTCTCTACTTAATTCACAACGACAAAGGAGTACCTATGGGATTGCCAGAGCTTGTGAACCAGCCAATCCAGCAAACCTTTTAAGTATGCAAAGAAGTTTCAGCCATTTGCTGACATTCCTGCGAATGAGATCTGAATTGGAGCTGTAGCATTAATACATAATATTCACATTAACGCTTAGCAAGGCAGGAGTTTTTCAGATTCATATTCCAGTGAGACAAACAAATGTCAGATCCAGACGTGGTCTTGAAGGTGTTGTTGAGGTTTAGTTTTAGATTTTTCCCTGCTTACCAGAAGTAGGGGTTCAAGGTGTTAGCTTCAACATTATTAGAGAATATGCAGCTTAACAAACCCCCATGTTTCTCATCAAAGGAGTCTTTTGAATTGAAAAATCCTAAGGAAAGCTCTTCTTGCCCCATTTCCATTCTTGCAATTATTATATACATATTAATTGGAGCAAACTCTTTAGGAAAGGGTTCACATAAGCAGCTTTTAGCTGATGAATTATCCCTGTCAGTTAAAAACATTTACATGGCTTGTTTATGTTACTTTGTTAATTTTATTGTAATTTAGTATTAATTAACAGCCCTGTCTTTACAAGGTGTTTAATCAGTTACAGCTCTTAATTACACCACAGCATTGCTTAATAAAACAACACACTATTTGGGATTAAGTTAAATTGGTTAAATTAATCTGTTATTCTCTTTTGTGGGTAATTTATTGCACGATAAAAGCAAGTTGTGAAATTATTTTCATGGCAAGTAGCCTAAAAATGATTTTACATACATTCTCTTTTACCTTAGCTACAGAGCAAAACTGTCCCTAATTTCAGTGTTTTCTACAGATCAGCACAAGGCTCAGAACAGTCTCAAAAACTGCAGTCACAGAAATTTGGTGCTGGAGCAGCCTGGTTTGGGAAGCGATGCTGAAGCAGAGGATCAGCACCCTCAGCTCCAGGGGAAGCTCCCCAGCCAAGGAGATGCTCCTGAGAGCAGCCAAAACCCTCTGCCGGAGCCTGAGGTCCTGCCTTGGCCTGCTGAGGTCACGGGAAAGCTTTTCCTGCATGGAGCTGCCAAACTGCACCTTGACCCCACCTAAGCTTTTGCCACAGAATCCCAGGATGGTTTGGGCTGGAAGGGATCCTAAATTGCATCCAGTGCCACCCCTGCCATGGGCAGGGACACCTTCCACTGTCCCAGGCTGCTCCAAGCCCCAGTGTCCAGCCTGGCCTTGGGCACTGCCAGGGGTCCAGGGGCAGCCCCAGCTGCTCTGGGCACCCTGTGCCAGGGCCTGCCCACCCTCCCAGGGAACAATTCCTTCCCAATATCCCATCCATCCCTGCCCTCTGGCACTGGGAAGCCATTCCCTGTGTCCTGGCCCTCCGTCCCTTGTCCCGAGCCCCTCTCCAGCTCTCCTGGAGCCCCTTTAGGCCCTGGAAGGGGCTCTGAGCTCTCCCCATCTCCCCACACTCCGAGGCAATGAGCCCTGAGCACTGTCCACACCACGGGACAGCATCCATTGGCTCCCTTGAAATCTGCTCCTGGATAATTTCACTGCAAATGTGCCAACCCCATTCCCCGTGTTAGGAGAAAGAATTCACAGATTACCCACAACTCCTTTTCCCCCCGTTTGGAGCTTCTGTCCCTCCACAAGTCCCAGGCCTCGGCTGCACCTCTCAGGCTGAACACCCCAAATCCACCCCATGACTCCTCACATGATGCCACTCACCCGGTGACCCCTCCCGAGGCTCTTCCCAGCCATGCTAGTTATGCACAGCCATTTCTTCTCTGTTTGGCATTGCCAAGCACTCATGGTGACTAAAATAATTATTTCAGATCATTTCTTCCTGTGTCAACGTCATTTAAAATGGTAACTCTGTCCCTGTTGAAATGCCTCCAGACCTTTCTGAAGCCATTCTTTCTGCAACTTTCTGGTTCTACTGTATGATACCTCACAATTCAATAAAGAAAAATAAAAATTAACCATAACAATTATAGTTTAATGTTTGTCACAAGCTCGGGACAGGCTTGGAAACACCTCTCTGTGTGGCAGCAGGCATGGGAGACACCAGGCTCACACTCAGCCATGACCACGTTTCTGGAGCCTTAATCCACATTATAATTCTGACATTCAATTCTGAATTTTTAAAAGAACAACTGAATTGGAAACAAATTACAAATCTACTAAACCAATTATTTATGCAATGGAATTTCCCTTGTCAGTCCTCTGGGACCTCTCCTGCACCTGGGTAGGTCACAGGTAGCAGTTCAGACTGTTCTGGCCACTTCTGCAGATGCTTCAGGGTGAATTTCTTAGTCTGGTGACTTGAATAACAATCATCTTACTAATTATTTTTCTAACTTTATCTTTTCCTCCTTGGACCTTTGCATTATCTCCTGAAATTAGTGAAGAAACTCTGGTTGTATTTCCAATGCTCCTCACACTGAGGGGAAGCATTTAATAAAATATTTATGAACTATACTATTCAATACTTCATCCTTTGGAAAAGCAGTGCCATGCATTTTACACTTACCTGGGAGCAAAACTTAACTTCAAAAATGCCTTAAGATAAATATTTTACCAAACAGACTGGGGAAACATTCACGCTCCAAAGTCCCAAAGGTTACTTCATCTGACTGATTGTTTTATGATAAATGGATGTGCTCCCACAGACTAGCAGAGATGGTGCAAAAGTGCCACAGTTTTTTGGAGGAACGAGGAACTGTTGAGCTGTAAAGGTTCATAGAAGGATTTTGAGATGCCTGAGCTGATATGACTTCTCAGCAGCATCTCCCATATTTAAGAGGTGATACAGTGATACCTTGGTGCTGATCCTCACTCCAGATTTTCCCTGTCTGCCAGGTGTTTGCAGAGATAAAGTTTTATGCCTGAACAGAAACACCTCTGTGCAATTTGTCCCTTTACTCACTATGTGCTTGTGCAGTTCCCAGGGCTTAACTGCAGCGATGCCTTAAGAGAATCCACACACAAATTCTTGGAAGCAAAAGCCTTTTCAGAGTCTTTTTTTGTTGATGATCATTCACCAAAGCCAAGGTCGAGACTGGAGTTAACTGGAGGCCTCTAAACTGCAACCTCCTCACATCTCCAAATACAGCGAGTTTTATAATTAAGGCTTTTCTGAGCTGACTTTAATCCCCAGGACTCTTCCTCCTCTTAAACCCACTGGTTTTGGGGTTTATTGTCTCTTCTGTAGAATGAGCAATTAATGAAGTTTTGCTTCAAAAGCAATAAGCATTCTGACTTGTAGCAAAAATGGGCTGGCCCTGCTGAGGGACCTCAGGGCTGTGTCCAGTTCTGGGCCCTCCCGGCCAGAGAGCCCCAGAGGGGCTGGAGCGTGTCCAGGGCAGGGAATGGAGCTGGGAAGGGGCTGGAGCCCCAGGAGGGGCTGAGGGAGCTGGGAAAGGGGCTGAGCCTGGAGCAAAGGAGGCTCAGGGGGGACCTTGTGGCTCTGCACAAGTCCCTGACAGGAGGGGGCAGCCGGGGGGGTCGGGCTCTGCTGCCAGGGAACAGGGACAGGACAAGGGGAAACGGCCTCAGGCTGGGCCAGGGGAGGCTCAGCTTGGACAGCAGCAGGAATTTCCCCATGGAAAGGGTGCTCAGGCCTTGGCAGGGGCTGCCCAGGGAGCTTTGGAGTGCCCATGCCTGGAGGTGTCCAAGGAAGGGCTGGAGGTGGCACTCAGTGCTCTGGGCTGGGGACAAGGTGGGCATCGGGCACAGCTTGGACTCCATGGGCTGGGAGGGCTTTTCCAGCCTAAATAATTCTGTGAGAGGGCATAAAGGACACCAAGGCATGTAATTATATCCAGTTGGCACCATGTTGCACTGGTGTTCTCCTGGAGGAAAGAAAGTCTAAGCTTCATGTGTGCCTTTTTTGGGCAAATTTCCATCCATGGCCTTAGAAACAACCTTTAATGTCCCAGCTGGTGATTTGCCATGGAAAGCATATCCCACATGCCAGAGGTAAAATGCCTCCCCTGGGGAACAGCAAGGTGTCACCAAGGGTGCCTTGTGGCTGCTGATTGAGAGGAAGGAACACAGCTGGGCTCTGGGCTGGCTTCCACAGCCTTTGAAGCACAGGAGGAAGAGGGGGAATGCCTAATGCTGCAGAACAGCAAAGGCAGCAGACTGGAATCTGAGGGGAGACCTCCCTGGTGACACTCAGTGGCGTGGAAAAAAGCTCCCCACGTGACTCAGGCAAACACAACTGAGAGAGAAAAACAAGCTTTTCAAATAAAGCTCCACCAAGCAGCTGCATGTGCTCGGGGGATGCACGCACATGGACTTGGGAGCTCAGCTGTGACCTCACAGACACCTTCAGGGGGTTCAAGCACAGACCCACCATGACAAACCCTCAGCATCAAAGCAAACCCTTTAATTGCTCATTCCCAACGTTCACTGCCCACAAACTGGTGTGCTCTTTTAACTAATGATTAAATAGTGAGGCTGGTACAAGCACATCTTTCCTCTCCCAGGGAACCACAGCAGGTAATGCTCAGCCAAGGCTCAGCACTGCTGTCCTCTCATCCATGTCCATCATACAGAACCATGTTAGAACACCTCCACATCCCTGGAAGTGTCCAAGGCCAGGCTGGATGGGGCTTGGAGCAACCTGGGATAGTGGAAGGTGTCCCTGCTCATGGAATGGGATGAAGTTTAAGGTCCCTCCCAACCCAAACCAGTCTGGGATCCTATGATTCTGTTTGCATCGTCATCCTCACTTGGTAGTTACAAAATGTTTCAGTGCTCTCCTGGTGCTTATGTAGCATTTAAAGATTAAAAAGAGAATAATCTGTGCATGAAGAGGTTTTGTTACTCTTCTAACACTCCCCTTATATTCAGCAGTTGTAAAGGTTTGATTTGATGAGCCCCCCAGGACTCTCCATCCCGTGCCATGCCCAGATCACACAGCTCAGTGAACTGGGGGCAATAATACCCCACACCTTTCTCAGCACGGTCTCAAAAGTCCCGAACAAAGACTCCAGGGAGGCAGCAGGGCTTTAAAGGCTGAGAAAGGAAAAGAGAAGCGAGGAAATCCAAGAAGGGAGAGAGGAGAATTACATAACATATGAAGAGCACAGCAGAGGCTGGGGAGGAAGGCACCACACAGTAGGTGGTTTCCAAAGAACAACCTGACACTACCCTCACATGTGGCCACCCAGTGCTGGATCACTCATCTCCATCATGATGAGATGAGTGGCAATCATTTAGGAACATTTTAGGGCTTGCCATCATCACCAACAGCTATTTAAATTTGGGATGTACAGCAGCACTCCCATAGAATTGTACCTCTCCTGTCCCTTATTTAGTACAAAATTAGTCATTTTTTTTCCGTGACAATTCACTGGTGAAGGCAAATCTTAAAAATGAGCTTGCAAGTGTTCTGAGCTTCAAAAATCTGTCTCTGTAAAAGCCCGATGATGGTTCTGCATTTCATCACGTCATGGCTGCATATCACTGGAAAAATAAAAGTCACAGCTCAAGGAAGATAACAGGGTAATGTCTGGAAGAGCTCCTGGCTGTCAGGAGGAGCCCTCACAACTGAAAGGCAAGAGAAAATCTTTCCCTAATCTTTCCTCTCTGAAATTGCATCGTTGTGCTGAAGTACTCAGAGCTATCACAGGAGCACAGCCACCCACACACCCCGATGCACACGACAGGAGGCTCTGGCAAGGCAGAGAAAGCGGGGCTTCATTTCAAGGAGAAATCCCAGACAACCAGATCCAAACAGCCTTAAGGCATCCTTACACCACAGAAAAAGGGGGAGGAGTCTGGGAAATGCCCCTATAAGCATGGAAATGGCTCTGCCAGCCCCAAAGTCATCGCTGCTGCCACAGCCCCTCTCCTGGAGCTCCCTTCCCCGAGCTAAGGGAAGGGATCCAGTGGGAAATCCTGCCCCAACAATGCCAGGCTCCAGTGAGTGGCAGCTTTGATGGAGCAGCCCCAGGCGAGGGCTCTCTCAGGGAGAGCCAGGGGAAAGGCTAAAAATGGAACACCTCACAGGCGTCTTTGCCCTGATTGCCTGACAGTGGCCACAAGGCAGTTCAGACTAACACCCCCTTCTGCAACTTTTAAGTGTAATTCACTTGTATTTTCCCTCTTCTCCCCATTTCCAGCAGGTCAGTAGATACTTGTGCCTGCAAAATATCCATCGGAGCTGCCACCTGGCTAAAAAGAAAATAATCCTGCTACTGGCAAAAAATACAATAAGAATTAAAAACACATTCCTCAAACACACCAACGCCATTCAAAGAGGGGGTTTATTTCTCCGTTTGGGTTTAAACACAGCTACTGAAGAAGGTGACATCTCAGAGATTTCCGCCCGGGACAGAGCTCCTGGCAGCATCAGAGGAGCCCCAACATCCAACACGCAGTGTTTAGAGAAAGAGGGAATTGATCTTGTTCTATCAACTTTGAAAGTGCCTCTGTAGCACCCGGAGAGCCTTTCAGGCAGGGTTTTGCAGGCTGTCCTGGCTTTGCTTTGATTGCTGCTGTAGCTGGGATCTACAGCTTTCATATGAGGGGATTATCTGTTATCCCACCCTTTGGGAACACCTCCTGCTGTGACAAAGTCTTTTCTCTGCTTAATCTCTTAAATTTCACGTAACTAACAGAAGTGCAGCACATTTCTTTCTCCTAATGGCCCTCAGCCCCTCGGGGCCTAAACGATCCCCGAATGGTATTTAACATCACCAGAGCTGATTCTTAATTCACCGATAAACTGGAATCTGATGGCATGTTGGGGTTCACAACCACAGTTGCTTTGTGTCACACTGCTCATTAATGCTTTTTCTACTGTTTTTTATGGGAAGGAACAGAGTCGGAAGGGATTAAATCACAGCCCTGGAAACAAAAAACAGAATCATTCTGCACGCCCGTGTTGCCCACAAAGAATACCCTTGGCATCAACAGAACCATTTAATCCCTCGCTGTCATTTGGTCCATTCTCTCCAGGCTCAGACAAATCTCCACCACTTTATCCCAGGAGAGTGAATATCCTGCCAGTGAAAGGCCAGGAGTCTGTTTGAACAGGGATCACACAAAGCAGAGCTCTTTAGGACAGGAGGGTTTATGTGGGGCTCAGTGACCCCTCTTCAGGCTGGGGACACCTTCAAAGCCCAGAGGCACAAAGCAGAAGTCAGGGCATTGCTCATCCAGAGCTGCTGGCAGCTTTGGGGCATTGATCTTCGCACAGGCAGCAAATCCAAAGGGAACAGAGAGGTCCTGGGCCTGCCAGTGGGATGTGGATTTGGGGGAGATGTTTCTGCAGCCAAATGCTGCCATCAAGGGTTTTAATGTAATTTAAAGACAAGGAGAACTGAGGACTTAAAGGTCGTAACATTGTGTAATTAATTAGAGTGATACTAAACAAGTCACTAAAAGTAAAAGGAACCCAGACTCCTCTCCCATCAGTTCACTTGCTCGTGGATTCACATCTGCATGCCAAGAGGGAAGGACATTCCCTATCCATGTTCCCTGACTAAAGAATGTGGTGCAATGCAGACATGAGAAGTAGAGAATTGGAGAGAAAGAGCTAAACCAGTGTTGTATAATGTCATGTACAATTATCTTCACATGAGCACGTCCAGCAGCCCCAGGAGGGGCTGAGGGAGCTGGGAAAGGGGCTGAGCCTGGAGCAAAGGAGGCTCAGGGGGGACCTTGTGGCTCTGCACAAGTCCCTGACAGGAGGGGGCAGCCGGGGGGGTCGGGCTCTGCTGCCAGGGAACAGGGACAGGACAAGGGGAAACGGCCTCAGGCTGGGCCAGGGGAGGCTCAGCTTGGACAGCAGCAGGAATTTCTGCATGGAAAGGGTGGTCACTCTTTGGAAGGGACTCCCCATGGAGGTGTTGGAGTCCCCATCCCTGGAGGTGTTCAAAAGGCAGGTGGATGAGGCACATGGGGCCATGGTTTAGGGGTGAACAGGGTGATGCTGGGTTTATGTTTGGGTTTTATGACCTTAGAGGTATTTTCCAACCTTAAGGTCTCTGTGATCCTACATATCAGTTGGCCAAAAAATACAGGGTTCACTTGCTGAAACAAAAGCAAAGCCAGCCTCCCAGCATTCCCATCTATCCATAAAATGCACAAATCCAGCCATCCTAAAGGAACTAACACAGCAATTCTTGCACACACAGCAGGCACAACTCCCACCCACAGAAACTCCTGGGAAGAAGGCAGGAAAAGAACAAGTGCCTGCATAAAAACCCTGTCCTGCTGCACAAAATCCTCTCCAGACACATTCACCTCTCAATCTCTTTTTGCTGTCTTTTCCAGGGGTTCAAGAGACCAGAGAACCGTCCCTTGCCAACCCAGATGAACTGAAAACCACTCACGGTGCTGCTGACAGCTGAACAAGCATCTTGCCACGTCTGCAGAGTCTGAAAATCAGAGAGACAGCGGAGTGCCACCCAGAGGACACCACAGAGAGGAGGAACCACTGCTGGAGTGTGTCTGGTGGTCCTGGCAGCAGGAAGATGGATGTGCTGGAGGATGTGGAGCTTCTGCATCCCTACCAAGCAGAGGATCCAGTTTTTTCCACTCACGTCTCCACTCCTGCTCCTCCCAGAGGTCCCCTGTGGCCCAGGGTGTGCTGTCCTCACCTCTGAGCAGGCCAGGAGGACAGAACCCAGCCTGAAACACTGAATCAGGAGGGGATTCACAGAAACACAAAGCACTTGGGTCTGCTCACGCAGAATTCCAGGCTGGTGAGGAAGAGAAGAATCGGGGAAATTATCCGTTCCTAATTGTGATATCCATTACAAGACAAGGATTCTAATTACTGTGCTTTTCTGCTTCTTTGCTTGTGCTCCACAGAGCAAATTGTGCAAAGGAAATGGGTTTGTTTCCAGGCAGTTTCGTGCTCCTTTTCCATTTGCCATGTTTGCCTGGCAAGCAGGGAAGCAACACCAAGCACTTGGCACCAGAGGTCTGGTGGGCACCTATCCGCATGCCAGAGGGACTGCTGGAGGCACCCAGCCAGATCACAACTCTGCTGCAGCACCTCAGGGATACTTTTCTTGAGGATTCAGAATCCCAGAATGATGCCCAATACCTGTATGAATCTCAGGAATGTCACAATTTCGCTAGGTGTCCAATCTGAGTGTTGAAGTCTCAGATCTTCCCTTAGGAGAACGCTAAATATTAATATTTTTTCCCTGTTAATCAGGGGGAGAAACAACTTTTCCCATTAAGTCTGGTGGACACCATGTCATGAGGCAGTTTTGAAATTCTTGCTGCTGCCAACAACATCCCCAAAGTACAAATGTGTTTGTAGTGGTCCTTGCACTTCATGCCTAGGAAGAGAAACCTGCCTCAATCTATGGCATATGACAAAAAAGGTCCACAACAAGCCTTTAGATAGATTTTCCCAGTCTTTCTGCCCATTCATTATAGAATTATAGGATCAGCAAGGCTGGAAAAGCCCTCCCAGCCCATGGAGTCCAAGCTGTGCCCGATGCCCACCTTGTCCCCAGCCCAGAGCACTGAGTGCCACCTCCAGCCCTTCCTTGGACACCTCCAGGGATGGCGACTCCAATACAGGATTCGTGATTGCCCTCATTGTTAATATTCCTGAAATGTTCTAAATAAAATTTAATTTATTTTATAATTAAGTAATATAAGCAGGAAGCCATCCAGGAAAGGAAATGGCAAGTCCCAGTGGATCAAGGGAGGAAAAAAAGCAATTTGAACACGAAATCTAGATGAAAAAGTCTAAAATTTTTCTTTAAATTCAAGACTAAAGCCTATAGAAGGTGGAGGACTTGTGCTATGAGAAAAGGCTGGGAAAATTGGGATTCTTCAGCCAGGAGAGGAGAAGCTTCAGGGTGACCTAACTGTGACCTTCCAGGACCTGAGGGGCCAACAAGAAACATGGAGAGACTCTTTACAAGGGCTGGAGGGACAGGACACAGGGAATGGCTTCCCAGTGCCAGAGGGCAGGGCTGGATGGGATATTGGGAAGGAATTGTTCCCTGGCAGGGTGGGCAGGCCCTGGCACAGGGTGCCCAGAGCAGCTGGGGCTGCCCCTGGATCCCTGGCAGTGCCCAAGGCCAGGCTGGACATTGGGGCTTGGAGCAGCCTGGGACAGTGGAAGGTGTCCCTGCCTATGGCAGGGAGTGGAATGGAATGGGCTTTAAGGTCCCTTCCAACTCAAACCAGTCTGGGATTCCATGAGAAACCAAGGCGGAGTCCGCTCAGAGAAGGAATTCCAAGGTTGCAGTTTCCCCTTCTTGGCTCTGGCTGTATCTGGAGTCAAAACATTCTCAGAATAAATGTTTGTTTGGGGTTTTTTTTAATGTAGCAGTGAGATGTTCAGCAAAGCATATTTCCATCCTAATTTGATGCCTTTCATGCATACCCCTTTGACTGATCCCATTTGTGTGCAGCAGGATTTCTCTGCCATCCATGAGGAGTGTAATTTCTTCTTATGCCATGTTGGGGGAAACTGTTTTATGATCCAGCTGTTGATACCCTATTACCTCCCAGTGAATCCTTTATTGCTAGCAAACATCATCCTCTCACTACTTCAAAGTTAAATACTATCCCTGTAATATATCCACTATTTTATAGCCAGTATTTTATATCCAGCATATAATATGCAGCATTTTTTCACATTTAGCCTCTGCAAAGCAGGTCCTCTGATCCCATCCCTCTGTAAATTAAATGATGGAGTTCCATGACCCTTGTGCAGACATTTTCCCTCATACTGAACAAAACAAGCAGTGAAATCAAATGCAGAGAAAAAATATTTCATCAGCTGAATCATAGAGTCTTCCCAGAAAAAAAGGAACCAGATTTTGGCAACACAACTGTGGAATTTCCATTGGTAAAGCTTCAGAACAAGCTTTGCAGGACAAAAAGCAGGAGAACATTAAAATTCACCCCATTGTCAGCTCCACATCCTCCACCTGCCACAGCCATAAGCAAAAATAAAAAGCAGAAAACCCCAATATCCAGAAGCTCTGGTTCAACCCCACAGGAAATTGTTCAAAACCCCAGAATTTGAATGGCCAGGCTTGACTTTCTTTGTTGTAACCTTCTGACAGCGTTGCCCAATGAACAACCCTACTGCTTTCAGCAGGCTCAGGGGTGATGATTTAAGGACTTTTGACTATAATGTAAAAAACGTGGCTTTGATTGAAGCCACAATAAGAAGAAAAGTCAAAAAAAGGACAGTTTTCCTCTCAAGTGTCTCTTTGACCAAATCACAGGTGACTCTAAGCCTTTGCTGCTGGCAAGGAATAATTAATTTTAAAGCTACTGAGGTTCTGTAATAGCATTCATTTCTGTGGATGTTTGAGTGCCATAAGCATTTTAATTTAAAAAAATCAAAATGACTTTAAAGTCTGGATGATTTTGGTGTTTCCATTCTCGAGACCACAGTTCAGCACATTTGTTCCCTTCACTAAGGGGCATCTTTTCTTGATGGTTGTGAACTGCTCTCCAGGATTTCAGTTCCACCCTTAGCCCCTGCAGCCTCCCAGCCGAATTATGTTATTTGCTGTATCATAGAATTATGTTATAATATGATTATTTTATATTATATGCCAAAAGATGTTATTCTTGTCCCTGTTTGAAGCTGAATATTCAGCTCTGTATTTACTAAGCCAAAGTGGTCTCGACATAAAAGAACTTAAAATTCCTCCCACATCTCAAATAGAGCAAAATAACATTCCATGATTTCTTTTCCCCCCTTTTAAGCCATCATGTAGTGAAATTGGAACCCGAGCAGACAGCGGGGATCTCACACCATTTGTTCTGCTCCGAATGAATGCATTATGGACAGGGAGTCATTCTGGCTGCCTCTCCTCACTAATTCTGAGGGAAAAATACTCATTTTATTTGTCAGGGAATAACAGAATTCTCATTGCCCCTGTGCCAGAGCAAGCAATTTTATGAAAAGCCTGTAACTGATGGAGAAGGAAGGTGCACACTGGCTTTCAAATGCCCAGAAACCACCTGAGTTGTGCATGGTTCCACAGAGTCCACTGCAAATTCCAGCCTTCTCCCAAGATAACGATTTGATCCCCATTCCATCTATCCGCAGGCTGCCAGAATGGGCAATTTGAAATCGTAGTAATTAAAAGTTTTAATTAAACCATGGAAAACACAACCTTGCTAAATGTGCTGATACTCCAAGCGGGAAGCAGAGATGGATTTATCCATGGAATGCTGCAAGGTGTGATGGCATATTACGATTATTAAAGCTTACAAATCAGTTACAACTCTGAAACCATTGCCGACAATAATTACAAGCCTAAAACAAACAACTCATTTCATTCTCCTATCATGAGAGCTCTTCTATTAATCTGTTTCTTATCAAGATATTCTTAATTGGAAGAGGCTGCACGAAGAAAATCACACTCAAAACATCCAAACCCACTTTTTTTTTTTTTTTTAATACAAACCTCAAATGAGAGAAAAACCCTTGAATAAAACTTAGGTATTTTCTCCTCTGCCTAACAATAATGCTCTTTAGAGCACATGAAATGATGAAGAAACTTCAGAATCCCAACAACAAGGAGAAAAACTAAACAAGTGATAAAAGCACTGATGTCATCACAACGCCAGGTGCTGGGGGCACAACTCCCACCTGCCTACAGGGAGTGGTGTGGGAATCACTAAGGAGAAATGGGGAGGCTCGGAAAAATGTGACTGTTACAGGTGTCTTTCCTAGACCAAAAAAATATGTTATTCATCTGTTCCCTCTCAGCTTCTGCACTGCTTTGATCATGGACACATCCAGGTATCCCAGTCCAACATGGTCCCATAAATTTTCCTCCTCCACGTCTGATCCTGTTCCACCCCTTTGAAGACCAATGAAAGCGAAGCAAATTCCTGCTGTCCCAGAAGCCCTGGCTTTGGCTGGGACTGAGTTATTTTTCCTCCCAGGAGCTGGTGCAGTGCTGTAGGGTGGGGTTTAGGATGAGAATTCCACTACTAGGGCACTGATGCTGTGGTTGGTGCTGGGTCATGCTTACCCCAAGTCAAAGACTCTCAGTTTTCCACGCTCTGCCATCCAAACACAGCAGGAAGGAACCAGGACAACAACTCACCCTTACAAACTCTCTATGTGATTCCCTCCTGAGACCCTTCCAGCTTGTGGCATTCCAACTCCTCCATGCACCCCACACCAAGGGCTTCTCTATTTATCTTGGTTCCCCAAATTCTCCAGGTTCCCTCTTCAAGACAGGCCTGCATTTCCTCAGTCTTTTCCTAAAAGTACTTTAGAACCTACCAAAGACTGTGCAGAATTCAGGGTTTGCTTTTTAAACTCAGCACTCCCACCCCTCACCTCCTCGCCTTGGCAGGGTTTGAATTATTTGATTACACAGCACTGAACATTTTCCATATTTCATCCCATGATGAGCCAAATTGAAATGCAGGGTCCACGCAGCATCTGAATATTGTATGTTCATCAAGTAGAGATGGAGAGCAAACCTCCCCTCACCAGAATCTTCACAGTGACAGAAAAACGAGCCTGTGTCAAATTACAACTGAAATTACATCCCTGCATAAACAGCAGGAGCAGTGAAATGGGGAAAACTGCCACGCATATTATCCCAGCTGGCAAGATGTGTTCTCTACAAAGGTCTAACAGAGAAATACTGTGAATTTTGGGCAAAAAAAAAAAGCCCAAACACCAAGAGCCCCAAACTATACTACAGCAGTGTGAGCCTGATGACACCTACCAGCCTTCTACTATCCCAAATCCAGCCTGGTTTTTAAAGCCTCAAGAGCTCAAAACACTGGATTTGCTTCAGACTGAATTAATGAGAACATTTTCCAAGCAACATGTGGGAGGCAAGGAACACCAACCGATTATTAAATACCAGGATTTGGAGAATCTAACCTTTGGGTACATATCCTGTGGCATTCCAAGTCATTTCTCCATGGATTTTAACACAGTTTGTGTGGGAAGAAGCTTCACTCATCCTCAAGGGTTAACAGTGAACTGTTAATAACAGTAATAATGTGATTTACACTAAACAATTTCTGTATGAAAAAAAACCCATGTTTTAAACTTAAAAATTAATTTCTCCTGAAATCACAGTGACCCACAGTTTGCAAATACATGGTGGAACCCAGAAACCTGCCTGGTGCTCCCATGTGATGCTTTGCACCTCCTCTTTCACAGTCCATGAGAATAACACACAACAAAGGCATCCAGGACTAAAAAAAGGGTGTGAGAGAGGCTGGAAGTGTCAGGATTCAGCTTAGAACCAATTTCAGTGTTTATTGTGGTGATGAGCCATGTTTTATATATGAGGAAGGTCTGGGTAAATGAGTCTATCCCAGATGAGTGTGAACCGACACCTGCTGTGAGGTGTGGGGAAAGGCAGAGAGAGCCCCAGGAGGTACCAGGAAAAGACGTGAAGAGAAATTCCATCATTGCTCTGGCCTCATCCACCCAGAGCCACTGTACCTGCACAGACAGAGGTGTGCAGGTGGGCAAAGAGCACCTGCACTGTGAGAGCATCACGGGTCTGGCACGGGATCCGGCTCCTGGTATTACTGTATCCCGCAGCCGTAGGGAGGAGAGAAGATCCAGCAGGCAGGAATTGTGCAGCAAGATTGATTTATTTAATTATTTTACAAACTCTTTTATAGACTTTTTTCTTCACAGTCTAATTGGTAAAAGGATCAGCCACCCCCCTGGAGTGATTGGCTAAAATCCTAAAACATCCATTGTCAAAATGTTTTCCTACTGTACTATAAACAAAGTTCTACAAGGTCGCAGGTGTTCATAGTTTACAGAACTCTGCTAATATCTTCATGAGAGAGAAAAGTATCCCACGGCTTAGAAAGCAGCAGGAAAATTCCTCCCTAACAGCATTTTTGTTTCCACATCCCGGCTGTACATATCCCTGGAGTAAACACAACTGCAGGGGGAGGGGCTATTCCTCCTCTCCTCTCCTCTCCTCTCCTCTCCTCCTTCCTCTCCTCTCCTCTCCTCTCCTCTCCTCTCCTCTCCTCTCCTCTCCTCTCCTCTCCTCTCCTCTCCTCTCCTCTCCTCTCCTCTCCTCTCCTCTCCTCTCCTCTCCTCTCCTCTCCTCTCCTTCTCCTCTCCTCTCCTCTCCTCTCCTCTCCTCTCCTCTCCTCTCCTCTCCTCTCCTCTCCTCTCCTCTCTCTCCTCTCCTCTCCTCTCCTCTCCTCTCCTCTCCTCTCCTCTCCTCTCCTCTTCCCTTTCCGCTCCTCTTTCCTCTTCCCTTTCCTGAACTTCCCTGAACTTCTCTTCCCTTCCCCTCCCTTCCCCAGTGGCTATAAACCAGGAATGAACCCATGGAGGTGGGAATGATACAGGGAACCACCCAGGGCTAAATTGCAGCTCCCAGGGGAAAGATTCCAGAAACTGGGAGCTAAAGGAGAAAACAAACAAGTTCAAGATGCCCCACAGTCATTTTCTGGATGCCAGACCCCAGCAGTTTCCTCCCACCCTGTGGCACCGTTGACAGCATCCTTCAAAGCCGTTTATCTCTCCTCTGGAGCAGGGCAGCAGCTTTCACTGCTGAACAATGGGATGTGCTTGACTGCAGCACCCCGAGGTCACACGTTAATTGCACCTCATCTCAACACCAACACTCTCAAAGAAACCTTTGTGCCCAGGGCTGACCTCAATTTAATTCTCATCAACAGCCTACGAGTGGAAATAAGTCATATCAGCCCCTACCTACTCCCAAGATCCCTACAGTTCCTTTGGGACGTATTTTCCACACCCAGCTCCTCCTGTGAATGTGAAAGCTTTTACTAATCTGAACCAAAATAATGTGCAAGAGCTGGGGTAAAAATAAGAAGATAAAAGGGGAAGACAGCAGGATCTGTAAGCACAGTGGCTGTAATCAGTGTATAAAGGTAGGAGCTACTTCCTGGGACATCAAAAGAGAGCGATGTTTACGGACATTTGTTTTCCCGAGGGGAAGTCATAAAGTACCATTTGAATGATTTCGTATCTGCTCCAAAGATTGGTACAGGAGAACTTCAAAAGATAAGGATACATCATTCTGCAACTCAAACTGCTCTCCGAAGTCCCATTAATGTTGTTCATTCTCCCCTGCAGAAATGAACCCGTAACTCACTCACAGGGGTTGCAAGAAATGTCATAAAGTTGTCAGTATTTCGCAGGGCAAACGTCTGCATGGGAAAGATAGTGTGAAATTATGGTGCATGTGATCCCTCAGCAACCTTCCTGTTGACACTTCATCACCTACCACACAACTGTGGCTGCCCCAGCTATAAAAATCATACACGGAATGGTTTGTGTTGCAAGGGACCTCAAAGCTCATCTTATTCTACCCCCTGCCATGGGCAGGGACACCTTCCACTATCCCAGGCTGCTCCAAGCCCCAATGTTCAGCCTGGCCTTGGACACTTCCAGGGATCCAGGGGCAGCCCCAGCTGCTCTGGGCACCCTGTGCCAGGGCCTGCCCACCCTCCCAGGGAAGAATTTTTTCCATCTATCCAACCTAAATTTTCCCGTTGAGCTGCTGAACTTGAGGTGGACGGAGGTCAGGTGGGATCTCTGCAAAGGACAAACCTTCTCAGACAGCAGACGTTTTACAGCCAGCAAAAACATTGAATATATTCTATCTATTACAACTTAAAAGGTGTGAAGGAAGGGGTTTCTGACCAGTTAATGTTTTCCTTGGCCCATCCTTCAACACTTTCACATTTGAAGGTGTCTTTACAACTTCATGTTTGTTCTCTGCTCGCACTCCCAGGGTGTCACAAGCAGCTTTACAAAAGCTTTCAGATCGCCAAGCAACCACAGGGCTCTAGTTTCTATTTTCATTTATGTATTTTTAAGTAAGATGTTGAAAATCCCTGTAATTAGAACTAAAAGCATGCACTTGTGGGACCTCTCAATTGAAAACCACCAGTGAGTTCCCACAAGAGGTTTCCACTGGATCCAGAGGTTTCTGAGACTATTTTATTAATCAGTAAATGCACCCCAGTTTAAAAAGTGTGTTTATATATCCGTGCTGCAAAACAAGATTCCACGGCTGTGAAACTTGCATCTCTTCTCACAGCACTTCATTTCCAGCAAATTAAACGTGGCACTACCGATAACCTCCATAATGAGGCAACTTGATGTGAAATAATTCCAGGTTTTCACAGCCTTCAGGAACAATTATGTTAAATGCACGGTGATTTAAGTGACTGAGTTTGTTCAAGCATATCTGTGGAACCTTTTCCCCACCTTCCAGGCCTCGAAGGCTCCTGCAAGTGATCTTGGTCACACAGGAAAGCTGGCTTGTGGCTGTGGTGAAAGCCTCAGCATGTGGCCTGCAGAGACTGCTGACTGCAGGGAGCCTTTATGGATTCTCCTTTGAGGAACTCTGGAGGAAAACCCCACAGGAAGCAGATGGAAGGGGAACTGCACGTCAAGGTAATGCTGTCACATGATTTTTTTGTGTTTCTGGCTGTAAGAAAGAGCCACTGGACCCCAGTGTTATATCCTAAGTGCTTCCTCTGCCATCTCTTGCCCTGCAGCAGCACATGTGTTTACCTTAGGATTGGGATAAGGAGAGTAGAAATTTCATTCCTGTCCTTGCTGTGGCATTGTACCTTCTTTTGTGACCTCAGCAGAGGACTGAAGGAAGTTCCACCCTGAGCAGATTGGCCACAGAGGCTCTGGGCTCTCCTCCCTGGGGCTGTTGCAGAGCTGTGTGCACACAGTGCTGTGCCTGTGCTCCGGGATGGCCCTGCTGGAGCAGGGAGGTGCCACCAGGTGCCCTCTGTGCTCCCTGCAGCCTGGCCCATTCTGGGATTCTGAACATGGAGAACATATCACCTATGTAAATGTATCAGTGAATACTCTGGAAGTAGGATTAATTCTATAAACTTCCATCTTAAATGGCAGAACATATTTTTCACTAAGTAATTCTCACAAAGTTGTTATATTGTCTCCAAAATGAAGCCATATTTCAAGATTTTATTATTACAACGTACAAAACCAGGGGTTGAGACACGGGTGAATACCATTGATCTGGTGAGAGACGAGTCACAGCCAACACAATCTGGCAGAATCTTTTGAGCCCTCACATTTTATTTTACCACCATTATATGGCAGAGAACTTTTTACGGAATAGTCTAATAAAAGTGATACAACACTGTGTGAAAGCATTTAAATAAAAGGACTACTGGATCCTGTCTTTTGAGGTCTGCTTAGCTGGGAGTTGTTCTTGGAAGGGCCCACTGGAGACCCTGTAGTCACTGAGCCTCATCAGTTTTTCCCTATTCTGTGGAAAACCCTCAAGGTCTCTTCCACTCTCTGTTGGTTGCTCCTTGTTTAATAATCAGGGAATCACTAAAGAATTGAAGTTTGATGAGACCTGGAGCTCATCATCACCTCGGAGACAGTGGGGAAACACCAGAAGACAACGCTGCACCCTTTGCCCATCTGATTTTGCTCCAGACATGATGCACAGACATCACTTTACCAGCACAGAAGGTACAAAGAGTGACCCTTCTGTATTTTTGTGGGTATTTCAACACCAGTGCCTGCAAAGTGAGGCAGTGTCTTTGAGCTGAACATTTCAGGTGATGATCTCCCTTCTGCACGATCAGAATTTAGGGGTGCCAAAAGGCTTGTGGAATTTGACTGTTTGACTGCTGAATTCTGACATTTCCCACATAGCCATTAGATTTCAACTATCCTGACTGCTATAAAATGTGCCTAAAATTATACTCTTCAGCAAAATTCATGGCAAACAGTCTCATCATGTGTGATTACCATGGCCAGTGTGTCTTTCCTAGCTGGGTATGTGCTCACTGTGAGACCAAAAGCAAAATCCACCCTGCCCTTCAGTAAAATAACTCCTGGATAGCTGGAACAAGAACCAAGAAACCATATTTAACTTTTTATAGTCCACAGCAACCTCCACAAAGCACAGAGAGACTTATCCTCTACCACTGCTGAGTTCTCACCTTCAGCAGGTTTGTTTGGCAGTCTCAGATTTCAAGATTTTCCACAAGTGCCACGTGAAACATGAGCTTTGTTTCAGTGCCAGAGGCTCCTGTCTTTCCAAAATATTCCTTTTACCAACAACTAAACCTGGGGGGAGGAAGAGGCAAAGGCTCTCCTGAGGCCCACGCAGCACACAACTGCACTCAACTCTCTTCCCAATCTAATTCACTTTGGAAGTCCAGAGCACCAATGAGAGTCTCATTACTGTTTAATTACAGAATCCCAGGATCCCTGAGGCTGGAAAAGCCCTCCCAGCCCATGGAGTCTAAGCTGTGCCCGATGCCCACCTTGTCCCCAGCCCAGAGCACTGAGTGCCACCTCCAGCCCTTCCTTGGACACCTCCAGGCATGGGCACTCCAAAGCTCCCTGGGCAGCCCCTGCCAAGGCCTGAGCACCCTTTCCATGGAGAAGGAGGGATATTCCCATGCCCTGACCTGCACTGCTCCTCGTGCTGTCAGTCCTGGCCCATGCAGTGCCTGGAACCATCAACAGCAGGAAACCACAGCAGATACACAAACCTGGAGCTGAAAAGGGAAGGCAGTGACTCCAAAACGCTCAGGTTCAGTGATGAAAGCCAAAAGCCACCTGGATTTTAGTGCTCAGCTGTGAGAATGATGTAGGAAAAGGGATCATAGAAAGTTCTCAGAATCCTACACAGGCAGCTATGGATGAAGGCTTTGAATTAAGGCCTTGGAACAGACAAGACTTATTCGAACAATACAAAACACCTAATGCTGGATTTGACCTGCGTTCTTGAAATAGACCCAACCTTTCACAGCATTAAAATCGCTGTGGTGTAAAATAGCACTGTTTAGAGCAAGCAGAAGAAGTGCCTTTGCGTAGAAGAGCTATGAAACGCAAGGTGGTTGATAAACAACAAAGTTAAGAGGGTTTCTTTATGGTTGTACCGAGAGGGGGAATTGTGGGAAACACAAAAAGGTGGAAAAGCTCTTAGGTGTGAGAAAAAAAAGCAGGTTTCAGAAATAAAGCAAAAAGAATTTAGGAATCAGCTCTGGCTGCGAAAACTTGAAGATAGAAAAGGATACAATTATATAGCAAGCAAGGACATTAAAACAATGGTTAGAGTTTCTAGGTTTGGCTGAAAAAGGTTTTGAATTTGCAAAAAATATGCTTAGTAAGATAGGTAAGTTTAAGCTTAATAATGGAATATTGTGCATTGTTATATAAAGGTGTAACAAGCAAGTGTTGTGTACAACAGATGTCCATGCGCTGTTGAGGACTGGTTAAAACAGTTGTCTGTAACTTTTAGAAGCACGCTAATTGGCTGAGAAGCTTTTAAGAATGCTCTGTAACCAAGAAGTCTCTGGATGCCTGTGACGGCGTGAGCTTTGTTCCGTCTCTGTCTCAACTCTGCATGTGAGACTGATAAGGGAATAAAATAATAAAAGGCTCCTGGAATGCGAAAACGCCGACACTCAGCCCAGAGCACACCTGAGTGCTGAGGAACAGCTTCCTGCTGTCCCCGCTGAGAAGAGCAGGAAGGGAAAGAGCAGGGACACACTGAGCTTCTCTTGCAGCAACAGTGGTTCCTGCCACCACCATCCATCTTCCCCTTGTGTCAGCCAAGCACTTGGAGAAGTGTTCCCATGCTCCATTAAGCCAGCTGGAATTGGCCTGGAATTGACCTGCTAATGCAAAGGAATCATATGATTCTAAAAGGGACGATTTGTTGCAGGGCTGGAAAACCATTGGTGTGAAAAGAATCATCACCCCGTTAATCAGCTATGGCCACCTGTGGAATGGGCTCCATCAGGAGGGAGCACAGGGAAAAAAGCAGTGCCATGAGATCCCCACAGCTGTCAGGACATTTGGAGACGCAGCAGCCTGAGGTCCTTAGGATGGTTAAACAGTGCATAATGACAGCCAGCACGGAATTGTGCACAAAGGTGTGAAAGTGAACTCTTGAACTCTCCACAGAAGCCTTTGACTCGTTATCTCTATCACTAAATTTTCATAATGCTGGATTAAACAAAATCGCCACGTGCTGAATCCTCCTGTTAATGGAGAGAGGTGAGGTGGAAACTCCAGTCAGGGAGCTGACCCTGTGTGCTCTGCACACAGCCTGGTCAGGCTGGGGAGCCCAGGCTGCGGGGCCTGCAGAGAAGGGAGCGATCATTCTGGCTGGAGGAAAGCTGCTGGCCAGGCAGGGAGAGCCTGGGAACGGGGGCAATCTGTGCAGAGAAATGTCACGGGGTGCCCAGGGACCTTGGCTGGTGGGGCTCAACCCTGGGAATGGAGAGACCGCGTGAACAAGCAGGATTTCCTGCACAGCCTTCCCAGCCAGCAGGGATCTGCCCTGAGGGCAGGAAAGGCAGGAGGTAATAAAGATGCTGAGCTGAGGGTGGCTCACAGGGGCGAGCGATGAGGGAATCAGGTCAGGTAAAAGCTCTGACTTCATTAGGTTCCTAAATAAACCCCAGGACCCAGATACCTTACAGGCTGTCCAAATCCAGATCCCCCATCCCACTGTGCATCTGACACAGCAGCACAAGCCTGACCACTCTCCCAGCTGCTGGAGACGGGAAAAGCCACTGTGTGAGAGGGAAGAGGAGCCCCAGGCTCAGGCTGACCCCTGCTCCAGGACTGGCTGCAGCAGCACAGCTCCCAGAGACACACAAAGGAGATGGCACAAGCCCAGAATCCCAGAATCCCAGAATGGTTTGGGTTGGAAGGGACCTCAAAGCCCACCCAGTGCCACCCCTGCCATGGGCGGGGACACCTCCCACTGTCCCAGGCTGCTCCAAGCCCCAATGTCCAGCCTGGCCTTGGACACTGCCAGGGATCCAGGTGCAGCCACAGCTTTTCTGCAGTTTTCACAGATACATTCACACGTTTTTGTTCAAGTCACTAAAAAAGAGGGCACTTTTTGGGAAATGGATCAAAAATGGAAGTCATGGCTGCATTCAGTTTCACATAAAGCTTTAAAACTAATTATTAGTAGTATCTGGAGAAGGAGACAAATTGAGATAAACTTCCTAGAAAATGGAAGGCGTGGAAAATATTTTTGCACACAAAAGACCAATTATGATTTGTCATTGGTTCAGCACTGCAGAAACCCAACTGGATTTCTTTATAAACAAACAGTTTGCTTAGCAAACTTCTAGACGATGCAGTAAAGTATAATAACCTCCCTTAAACTGTAATTTCAACCCTTGCCTTGGAAGTACATTGTAATAAGAAATAACTGCCCTGTCAGGGTAATGCTTATGCAGCTTCTAAAGGACCAATCAAAAAACCCAAACCCCACAATTAACCCCCACATTGTCCCCCCCCCAGAAACAAAGATCAAAGAAATAAAAACCAATGGCAATGCCCATTTCGAGTTGATGGCAGCAAAATCTAAGTTCAAGTGGCAGAAAGTATGAATAAACAAACCCCTCAGAGCGAGTTACAGCCACTTCAGCTTTATTACTTATTTAGAGACTATTCATCTTCAGCAGCCGCTAGACCGACACTATATGCCATTCCACTCCAAAATAATTCTCTCATCTGATCTGCTGGATGTGCTCGGATAAAAAAAAAGGCAAATGTAGAAGAGGCTGATTTATAGAAAACGGAGTGGTTTTAAAACCTCCTAAGCTCAGTACTTGCCGTTAGTTTCAAAAATAGCATCTCTGGATAAAAGTTCCAGCCACAGGAAAGATAAAGTGTTTAGGGAAATGACTCATTTGTGTTCCCTGTCCAGAAATTTATTCAAACTTTGATCAAAATCGACCCTTTCTGTATTTCTACATGAAATGACAGCACAATATGAGGCTGAGGTGATGTCATAGAGTCACTGAACCACGGAACGGTTTGGGTTGGAAAGAACCTTAAAGACGATGTAGTCCCACCCCCTGCCATGGGCAGGGACACCTTCCACTGTCCCAGGCTGCTCCAAGCCCCAATGTCCAGCCTGGCCTTGGGCACTGCCAGGGATCCAGGGGCAGCCACAGCTGCTCTGGGCACCCTGTGCCAGGGCCTGCCCACCCTGCCAGGGAACAATTCCTTCCCAATATCCCATCCATCCCTGCCCTCTGGCACTGGGAAGCCATTCCCTGTGTCCTGGCCCTCCATCCCTTGTCAAGAGTCTCTCTCCATGTTTCCTGTAGCTCCTTCAGGCCCTGCAAGTCCACAGTGAGGTCACCCCAGCGCTTCTCCTCTCCAGGCTGGACAGTCCCAGCTCTCCCAGCCTTTCCTCCCAGCAGAGCTGCTCCATCCCTCTGCTCATCCTGGAGCCTCCTCTGGGCTCTCTCCAGCAGCTCCAGGCCCTCCCTGTGCTGGGCCCCAGGGCTGGGGCAGCTCTGCAGGTGGGGTCTCACCTGAGCACAGGGGCACAGGGGCAGAATCCCCCCTCCCCTGCTGCCCACGCTGGGGGCTCAGCCCAGGGCACGGGGGGGTTCTGGGTCCCAGCTCTCACCCACAGCACCCCCAGGTCCTTCTCCAGGGCTGCTCCAGCTGCTCATCCCCAGCCTGGATTCCAGTGGGTTCCCAGCTCTGCCAGTTTCCTGAGTCCAATGGGAAGGCCCAAGGACAGGAATTCTCCCAGGTGAAAGGTGCTTTATGAGCATGTTTGTTGTCACTGTGACTACAGATCACTAATTCCACACAGGAAAATAATTCCCTGGGTCAGAGAGGAGCTGTGCCTGTCTTTGGCACCTCTGCTGCTGCAGTGAGACAAAGATTAGATGAGGCATGGTCTGAGCATCTCTTTTTTTCACAACATAAGGAACACGTGTCAAATTCCCACCCATCAAGTATAAATACAGCTTTAACTTCACTGCCTGAAACGAGCCACAGGTTGCAACAAGACCCTCACCATAAATTTAGTTATGTTAAAACAAAAAAGCCCTTAGGGGACTGATAGAAAAGGAAGGGATGGGCAGGAAAATATCCACATCTCTGAGTTCTGGATTTCTGTCCGAGTTTGAAGCATTCAGCTGGATGAAAGGAGTTTCTAAAGCTCCAGGAACTTTCCAGAAGCAGCCTCACACACTTCTATTCCATGCAGGAATGCGCCATGCCTACTAAATACCACACCTGTACACATTGCAAATATGTCAATTACCTGATTTCTTCAGGGAGACAAACATCTCTTACTTCTATGAAAAAGCCCCATATAAACTCATGGCATAAGGTTATTTTTAATAACAACAAAGTAACGTGGGGCAGTATTGCCAGCATTGCACCACCACCTCATCCTTCAATGTGGGAAGAGGTGAGATGAAAAACAAGGAAAAATAAACAACCTAAAGCAATCCAAGTGGGGCTCGGTGCTAAATCTGGGTGCTCATTTCAGCTAAGGAAAACAGATTGAATCGAATGCTGTCACAGCCTTAAAATACCCACACCAGAATGCACCAAATTCCTCAAATATCTTCAGATCCATAACTTTTATGCAGCCTTTTCAGAGCTTCCTTATAAATTTCTCCCCAAACACATCAAAAACATTAACTTCAGATAAAACCTGCTCCTCAAATAACTTCTGCTATAAGGAAGGAACAAAGGTCAATCACAACTAAATTGGATTCTTCTAACAAAAATGAGAAAAACTCTCAGCCATGTAATGTGGAACTCAGGGATGGGTTGGTTTCAGAATTAATTATGACTGCCAAGTCCTCCTCAAAGAAAGCAGAGCATAGCAAACGACACCAATATATAGATATTTATTAGGTGCAGCCTGGCATGGGACTATTCCTGCTTTCTGCTATAACCATCCAACAAATCTGCTGTGAAAATCCCTGAAAATCCAGTGCAGGGTTTTGTTACTTCCATAAAAGTCGATGTATTAAAAGATTGTGTCTGCAACACCCCTCGGGCACCCATCTCTGCTCCCTGGGACAGGGACAGCACCCAGGGAGCGGCTGGAGCTGGGTCAGGGCAGGCTCAGGCTGGAGATGAGGGAAAGGTTCTTCCCCCAGAGGGTGCTGGACACTGCCCAGGCTCCCCAGGGAATGGGCACGGCCCCGAGGCTGCCAGAGCTCCAGGAGCGTTTGGACAGCGCTGCCAGGGATGCCCAGGCTGGGGTTGTTGGGGTGTCTGTGCAGGGCCAGGGGCTGGGCTGGGTGATCCTTGTGGGTCCCTTCCATGATTCTATGAAACTGTAAATCTTCAGCATAAAGCAGGGAAAAGTTATTATTTCAAGAACCTGTGAAAAGGATTAAGAGGCTTAATAAATATCCAGTGTGGCCCAAAGGAACATGACTGAGTAAAAATTGCTCTTGTACAGAAGATACCCTCTGAGAAAAAGCCTGGCTTACCCTCACCCAGGAGTTCACAATGTTATTTGTCCATGTTATCAGCTTGGAAAGATGCTCCCTTTGTCAAAGCACACCCTGATTTACAGACAACTCCCTCTGGTTGTCCGGGATAGGGGAAAGCCAGGGATTGTACAGGCAGACACCCATCCATCCAACAATCCCAGGATCTTTAACTCAATCTCAATTAAGATAAAACTTTCTGTTCCATGGTGTGACAGCTCACAGAAGATTAATTTCTCACAGGGAAGACACTAAGTGGGACAGTCCCTCAGACTGGCAGGATCTGTCACTCGTGCCAGCATTCCCTGGAATTGCCCATTATGGACAAGGATTTTATTTAGAGGGTTCTACTTTCCCACTAGAGAAAAGCTTTTCTTTTTAAACACCACAAAGCAGCACTTCTCTCCTGTGCTACTACAGCAGCAGGGATTTTAGGCCCAATGGGAATTTTAGGTCTTAAAATCCTCCTTTACACTCCTTGCCACAGAACAAAACACAATTCCCATTTATTTGAAATCAAATATGTAATTATCCATCAAATGAGACACGGGAGTTTCCAGACAGCACACGGCAGGAGATTGCTTTGGGAAAAGATGTTGCTTTACCTTCCACAAAGCAGACCACACCATCAACTCAGGACAAGTACTTGAGAAAGACAGAAAAGAAGACAAGAAACATAAGGGGAGAAAATAGAATTGCCTTTTTTTCCTTCTACAGATTTCTCCTCCTTTCTGCACAGCAGCTCATTGGAACTAAGGCGGTGTCACAGAACTATAGAACAGCCTGGGCTGGGAGGGGACCTAAAGCCCATCCAGTGCCACCCCTGCCATAGGCAGGGACACCTTCCACTGTCCCAGGCTGCTCCAAGCCCCAATGTCCAGCCTGGCCTTGGACACTGCCAGGGATCCAGGGGCAGCCCCAGCTGCTCTGGGCACCCTGTGCCAGGGCCTGCCCACCCTGCCAGGGAACAATTCCTTCCCAATATCCCATCCATCCCTGCCCTCTGGCACTGGGAAGCCATTCCCTGTGTCCTGTCCCTCCAGCCCTTGTAAAGAGTCTCTCTCCATCTTTCTTGTCAGCCCCTTCAGGCACTGGAAGGTCACAATGAGGTCACCCTCAGCTCGGTGTCCCCTGCAAACCTGCTGAGGGTGCCCTCAGTCCCTTCATCTGTTAATGAAGTTACTAAACACACTGGTCCCAGTACAGACCCCCGAGGGACCCCACTGGCCACCGATGTCCATCAGGACTCTTAGCCATTGACCACGACCCTCTGGCTGTGACTGTCCAACCATGTCCTCATCCATCCAACCTTCCATCCATCCAGTCCAGCTGTCTCCAGTCCAGAGAGAAGGATGTTGTGGGGACTCCTGTCAGAGGCTTTCCAGAATTCCGGATAAATCGCATCCGTGGACCTTCCCTTGCCCACTGATGGAGTGTCCCCACCAGAGAAGGCCATGGGGTTGGTCAGGAGGATTTTCCCTTGGTGAGGCTGTGCTGGCTGTCCCAAACCACCTCCCCGTGCTCTGTGAGCCTCAGCAGAGCTTCCAGGAGGGGCTATCCCGGGATCTTCCCAGCACAGAGGGGAGGCTGACAGGGCAGTGGTTCCCAGGCTCCTCCTTTCCACCCTTTCTAGAGATGGGGACAGCGTTTCCTGTTAGAAAGTTTTATCTAATAAAGATGAGAAGCAAGGTTCAAACAGGAACTCTGTGGCCTTTCTTGGGGGAGCAGTGATACCTCCTTAGCTGGTCGGGTCTGGTTCCCAATATACTGCAGCAGTTTTAGAGAATGTGACAGCACATCCCTCTTTTCCAACAGAAGCATCCTATGGGATCTACTCTGGTTGTTCCTCAGATTGTCCCAGGAGACAGAACTGCAGAGGTAACAGGCAGAAGAAACCAAACCAGGGACAGGAAATAACCTGGCCCTGGGTTCTCAAAAGATTCCTCTATTTTTTCCAATATATCACATGCAAATCATGTCAGGAGAACTTCACCTCCAGGTCAGTGAGCAGCCTTTTTTGGATACAGGGATCCACAGACTCCACATCAGCCTGGAAATCCTGGGATCAGATTATGCTTTCATTCTCATTGATATCAGAGTCTATTACAGGCTTGACATCTTGTGACCTGGGTGTTATCCTCATTTGCTATCAACCTTTTGCATTCCAGAGGATGCAAGTCTCTGCCCTTCCCAGGATTTCCTGCACGGTGTTCAGTTTAGCAGTGCAGGCAGGAGATTTTAAGAAGGGAAAAAACAAAATCTGCCAGCCAAGGGAAAGTGGGCAACCACCCCAAGAAGCCTTGAATTTTATCCCAGTTTTGATAAGACTCATTAAATGAAGCTGTGAAAATGGAATTCATGAGCCTCCAAGGTCTGGGCTCTCAGGAAAGGCAAGAGGATTTCTGCCTTCCAGACAGATCTTCCAAGAACCAGCCACATCTCGTGCTCTACTACACAGCTCATGTCCATAATTCTCACTTCTTCTACCAGGAAGACAGCCAAGAAAGGCATTAGGCAAAATAACCCCCTGATCCACCAATGCATCACTAACACTCCAAAACAGCTGAGCGAGAACAGGAATTACGGCAAAGGCTTGAACACTCTGAGAGGGAGAGACAGAAAACTCTGTGGGTGGATTTAGAACTTTGAATTCCTCTCCCAAGGGAAGAAGGATGCAGTCAGAAAACATCAGGGGAAAACCAGAAACAACATTAGGGCCTCTGTTCCATGTTTTTCTTTGAAATAGCAAATAGTTTTTGTATTTTCAGCTTCCACCAGAGAGAGGAGAAATGAAATTACTCTGGTGATGCCTCTTCAAAGCAAGGGCTGCTGCCAGACACTGGCCAATCCAACATTCCAGGAATTTAAAAGCCCTGAGCCTAACTAATTGCAGGAGCCAGCCTTGAGCTGGGAGAAGCAATAAGAGTGTGTTCACATCTGCAGCTGGAGAGAGAATCCTGAAAAATGTACCCATATTTATAGCAGAGCTTTAATCCTCACCTAAAACCAAACTAAACAGCAGTAAAAAGTGTGCCCAGAGGGATGGAGACACAGATACAGCAACATCCCCCACGGGAAATGGAATATCCTGGGAAGAAAAACAATGGCATTATGGAAGTCTGACACACCTTCCCCAGCTGGGTGATGGATGTCATTGCTCTGGGAATGCCAGAGGAATATCCAGCTTCATCTGCTGCAACTTTCTTAAGTCACAGAGAAAGGAAACTGAGCAATTCCTCTAGTTCCTCCAGCTCATGTGTGCCAGGGGCTGCCCAGGGAGGGGCTGGAGCCCCCATCCTGGAGATGTCCAAGGAACAAGGCACTCCTTGGTCTTCTCCCTGCTTTCTCCAGACAAAACCAAGGTTCTTTGAAAGAGAAAAGCCACCCTTGGAAGTAGCACTGGGGTGTTTATGCTCTCTCCTTTAACAGGAACACACATTGCAGATAAAAATTAATGCCAGTGCCCATAATATTTTATTTTTTTTCACACAGCCCTGCCATAAAGCTAAGAATGCAGAGAGAAACTATGAGCAGGCCTGATTAATTATACATACTAAATTAATTATACATACTGAATCATTTTACTACAGAAGAATAAAAATGTATCTGTGTTCTAATTGCAATGTTAAAACACTTACACCAAGCTAACCACTAAATAACTGTGAAACCACAACAACAGCATTTACTTCTGGCAAATTCTCCAACATATCTAATGAGGTGAGGACTTAACACAATAAAATTCCTCATATTTTAGCAAAGTCTCTTACCTCAGCATATCCCCATTTGGAAACTGTTGAATTTGGAATTTGCTGAAATTAACCCCAAATTTATGAGCATTAGCAAGGCCTCTGGCTACCTGCACTCACCAGAAGGGAAAGGTAAAACAAGTTTCACCTCATCAGGAGGGAGATAATGCTTCAAACTTCATTTCATGGTGAGGAAATAAACTTCTCTCCCTAAAAACCGGCACGGGGAACACTCGTTTGGAAGCTTGGACGATGTATCAAGGGGAGTAATTGATGTGTAGAAAAGGCTGCTTTGTCTCTGACCTTCTGTAATTCCAGTCCTGCTTTTAATTTCTTACCCGAGTTTCACACTTCAAGATTTGATTCCTTGAGTGCTGCAAATTTAAATTGTAGTTCCCTAAGTCAGAAGTTTGTTGGTTTGGTTTTTTTCCTGTACTCCACGCAATTGGAAAGATTGGGATGCCAATCACAGCACACAAAAAGCCCCAAGTACCCCTTTTGAGATGAACGCGATTTCACAACAGAGGGAAACCCCACCTCAGGAATCCCAGAGATTTGATGTCCAACAGCGCAAGAGGAATTTCCAGTCCCAACCCCTGCAATAAAAATATGTTGGAGAACCCAATAAAACACAACCCTCCATCTAAACCAGCCTGCCCCTCTGCTTTTTGGCCAATGCCACCTCGACATAAGCCAGACTCCCACTGGGAAAAGCTCTGAAGGATCTCATTTCCATTGGGAAAGGCCTGGGGGGCTCAAGCCCTGATGGGAACTGTAGGGAAACTCAGGGATGTGCTTGGACACCTCATGCAGAGCAAGTCCCACAATTTCCCAACTAAGAGTGAAATGTTTACTCAGCATAAGCCTCTCCAGTCCCTAAAAGTGATGATGCCCTGTTCAAGTATGAAATGATTTTATAAGTGCTCTTTAATTAATTGCACCATTTTAAGATCTTACCATGTTTCTAAACCTTCATGGTTCATGTTTGCAAGGATTTTATCTGTTTTGAAAGACTAGAATTTCATTTTTGTATACGTTTAAAAGTGCTGTATGTTACTTCTTGTGAAATTGTCGTGTTTCAGCACAGCTTTGAAAGGTTGTTAACAAGAATGGAGACAATTTTTAATTTTAATGCATGTCAGAGGAGAAGAAAAGGCAATGTGCTAGAGAAACTCTGCGAAAACAGGGAGACAACTTACTGATAGTGGGTCTATTATTTTGTAAAAAAGTATTTAAATAAAACAAATAATTCGGAGGTTGCTTGAATTAATTTTCACTGTTGGGAAACTTAATCCTGACTGGACTAACAAGTCTGAATAGGAGGCTTCAGTCTTTGCTTGGGGAACAGCAGAAAACCATCACAGCCCCCCACCCTGAACTATGGAAAACAGGATGAGCTGGAAGGAAAACGTGGAATCTCATCACAGAATCCCAGAATGGTTTGGGATGGAAGGGATTGTATCAGGTGATGGTCCTGCCCTGGGCTCACCCCCAAGCCCTGCAGCTCCAGCCTGGGGCAGAGGGGCTGGAAAGGGCCCGTCGGGAAAGGCCCTGGGGGTGCTGTGCCAGCGGCTGGACCGGAGCCCAAGGGTGCCCAGGGGGCACGAGGCCAATGGCCGCTGGGCTGGGCCAGCCATGGGGTGGCCACAGGCCCAGGGCAGGGCCCGTCCCCTGTGCTGGCCCTGCTGAGGGACCTCAGGGCTGTGTCCAGTTTTGGGCCCTCCTGGCCAGAGAGCCCTGGAGGGGCTGGAGCGTGTCCAGGGCAGGGAACGGAGCTGGGAAGGGGCTGGAGCCCCAGGAGCGGCTGAGGGAGCTGGGAAAGGGGCTGAGCCTGGAGCAAAGGAGGCTCAGGGGGGACCTTGTGGCTCTGCACAAGTCCCTGACAGGAGGGGGCAGCCGGGGGGGTCGGGCTCTGCTGCCAGGGAACAGGGACAGGACAAGGGGAAACGGCCTCAGGCTGGGCCAGGGGAGGCTCAGCTTGGACAGCAGCAGGAATTTCTGCATGGAAAGGGTGCTCAGGCCTTGGCAGGGGCTGCCCAGGGAGGTGATGGAGTCACTACCCTTGGCAGTGTTCAAAAAATACATGGGCGTGGCACTCGAGGACATGGTTTGGTGGAGAACATGGTGGTGATTCTGGTTGATGGTCGGACTCGGTGACCTTGCTCTTTTTCAGCTGTAATGATCCTGTGATCCCGTCAGGGGCCCGGGCCAGGCCTGAGCACTGCAGCAGCCCCTTGTCTCAGACAATCCAGCAGCACACTAAGGTCCTCCCCCACGGACAGGATCCCAGCCTGCTTGTGATCCAGAGCCAGGATCCCTCTGACTGCTCTCTTAGGCTGCCTGCACTGAAAGCCATGGTGCAGGAAGGTGTTGGAAGCAGGTTTGAATGTGCTGCTGGTGACCCCCAGGCTGACCCAGCTGCACCTGCAGTCAGAGCTGACCCTGCAGCCTCCTGCCTGAGCCCCTTGCAGCTGCAGGTTGGTCTGTGGGCAGAGCAAACCTTGGCCTGTGCAAGCTGTGCTCCCACACCCTGCAGGGGTGAGGGTGTGATCCTGTTCAGAAACCATTCCTCAAGATGACAGCGTTGTAAATCCAGTTTAATAAACCTGACACGTGGGAACTGTGTTGGATCACACACAGAACTTCTTGCTGTTCTTTCAAACAAGAGGATTTTCCCAGGGCAACAAGGGACAAGAGCCTATAGATTTCAATCGTCCACTTTGGTATTTACTAGACCAGCGCCAGCTAATCCTGGATGCAAGTCTGACACACCCAAACAAAACACTGCTGTCTGTGCTGGAATGCTCACTGAGTGAAACAAAACACCCTCCATCGGAATAGGAGCCTCCAAGGAAATCATGGAAGGCAAGAAAATTCCCAAGGATTTGACTAAGATTACCAAATACGAAGGGCAACATTTACATGACAAAACCCCACTGCATCTCAGGTCTGGGTTCTGCCCAAATCTGGGTGGTTCTACCCAAATCTGGGTGGTTCTACCCAAATCTGGGTGGTTCTGCTGCTGCTCCCCCTGCTCCAGGTCCCTGTGGGGATGCCTTCGTTTGGCTGCTGCTCTTGGCGAGACTGACTCCACTCTGAGGTTCTGCTGAACAAAGCTCTGATTTATTTCTGCAGAGACATCAATATTGAAAATACCACCTCCTGAAAATTAATAGAGTCTCTGAGAAGCAGGGAGTTATTCTCCCACTGCATCTCTGCCATCACTCAAAGCATGGCCTTTATCATGGAGTACATGAAGGATTAACGCTGACTCCATGGTACCAAATTAGAAACAACGTCTTGGAAATCAACTCAACTTTCATGAAAGCTTCTGCCAGACCTAAAAACTGAAGACACTTGAAAGTAAATATATCATGACCAATTTGGCAGTATCAGCTTCTTTGCACTGACATTTAATATTGACTCTGAGAGATCAAAACCCTCCTAAAAATCTCCATTGTCAGGGAGTCTGCTCCCGTCACAACAGCGAGGTTCAGCCTGAATTTCTTGAATTCCCTTCTCATCAGCAGCCTTAGACAGAGTCCTCTCTCTCTGAGAACTCTTTTGAGTTTCTCCTCTCTGTGTTTGTACACTCCTGACCCCAACCTGTTACTGCCATCGGAAAATAAACAGCAGAAAACATTGGATAACCTCCACTATTTCATGTCCCATAAGGTTATACCTACTCCCTTGAACAGTGAGTTCAAGGCACTCTAGTGAGGAATTGATTATTCTCTACCATGTCTATTTAAAATCTGCTTTTCCTCCAGAACTTAAGCACGTTAATATAAGGAATTATAAAGGATAGCTAATTAAAATCCTCTGAGGCCCTACTCAGTGATTAAAACCAGCTGAAGGCATAGCTGCTCCCTTTTGGACTCAGAGCAGATTTTAAGCAGAGGGGTCTGCATTTTCCCAAATTCCTGCATTTCCCCCTTTCCAGTACCTAAAGGGTGCTTACAAAAAGGCTGGAGAGGGACTTGCCACAAGGGAAGGTAGTGACAGCACAAGGGGCAATGGCTTTAAGGGGAAGGAGGGCTGGATGGATGAGATACTGGAAAGGAATTGTTCCCTGGGAGGGTGGGCAGGCCCTGGCACAGGGTGCCCAGAGCAGCTGGGGCTGCCCCTGGATCCCTGGCAGTGCCCAAGGCCAGGCTGGACATTGGGGCTTGGAGCAGCCTGGGACAGTGGAAGGTGTCCCTGCCCATGGCAGGGGGTGGCACTGGATGGGCTCTGAGATCCCTGCAACCCAAACCATTCTGGGATTCTCAGAATGTACTGCACAGACACACTGAAGATTCCTGCTTTTCTCCCCTGGAGAGATCTCAAGGACCTTGTTAACTGCAGGAATTTCTTGGAGAGCTCAACCATCCTCTGCAAAGCATCACTTCCAGTCTAAAGAAACAAATGAGCATTTAAAAATCCTTCTTCCCCTGGCAGTTCCAGTCTCTGCAACAACCACATAAATAGAGCAGCATAAAAATGTCTAAGATGACCAATTGGTAATATTCTTAATTGACTATAATAGCAAAGATTTACAGTTCATTTATCTGCATGTAATTTCAAGTGACTTAATATTTTTTACCATTTTTTAAAAGCAGAAAACTGGATGCAAATTGAGTTCATAGATACACCAGGTAATACAGACCTGGCACAATAAAAAGGATGAGTTTGAAGAGAATATGGGTTTAGTTCTTAAATTTGTGAAGCATGACATAATGAATGCATCTCATTTCACTTTTAAAGCAGCCTGAACAACACACCATCTTTTTTGCAAGCAATTACTCCCCACCCACTGTGACTGAGAGGACAAGAAGTTTGCAGGGACAAACTCTGTGCGGGTTAGGAAAGGTCCAAGTGTGAAAGAATTACACTGACCAGCTTCATCCTTCAGCCATTTCACCTCAGCACAGGGAGAACAAAAATCCCATTGGCATTAAAAGCACTGAAGATCAGAGCCTCGGGACACGACCAAAACGGGAGCTGCACTTTTAGGATATTTAATTATCATTGCAGGAAAATGAAGTCTTGATTCCATCACTTAATCTTGGATCTCCTGGCCTATACAGAGACAAGGTCACTTGTGAAAATGCTCTTCCAGGAGTCACAATCAAATCAATAGATAAGAAAATGTAGTTCTGGTTGGGTTTTTTTTTTTCACATTACCATTCACCCCTTTCCCCATGCTCCACAGAAAGCTACAGAAGAAATGGCCAATTACAGCACTGCACAATCATGTCCTTCTCTTCTGTTTCACCTTCTACATCTCTGTGAAATTAATCTCATGCTAATGGCAAAAGCTAACAAACAAAGGAATTAAATGATCTCCGAATCACTGGTGGTTTTCCCCAAGAATACACATAAATGAAACAACAGCACTCTGGCAACTTTTGAAGAGCATGGCTGGAATTTGCATCATTTGAGCAAATCTGGTAAATCACTGCCAATAATCCATCTTCAAGTAATTTCGCAAACTCAAAGGCCAAATAGCATTCACACCTTTTTTTGCAAGCAAACCTCCGTGGCGAAAAATGAGATTTGCCATGATCTGGAACTTAAAAAATAATGAAAAAAATTGCTAAATTAGGCTATTTGCCCCGAGAGTCAGCCCAGGAACTGGATGTACCCGTTGCCTGAGCTCACACCCCCGGCGTGGCTGACAGAGCCAGGGACTGAAGAGGAGCATCCCACAGCCTCCTCCTGGGAGCCCTTGAACTTTTGGTTGGCTCTCTTTGCTTCTGAGCTTGCTGCTTTGTTAAAGCCAGGGGAAAACAGCAATAGATTGCTTGATTTCATAGGGGAGATGATCCTACTTCTCTTCTCTTGTCCCAAAGCCATGTCATTTGCTGTCCCCAGAGTGGAAATTTGCCAGATCCCTCTCTGTGTTTTTCTTTTTTCTCCTACCAGGTGAGGTGTCTGGATAATAGTTGCCTTTTCCTCCCTGCTTCCTACAGATCTTGACTCACACCAGCCTTGTCTTTTCTGTCTCAGCCTTTCAGAATTTGGATCCAGCTTTTATACACTAAAACTTCCTCAAAACCACGTGTTAAGGTAATGGATTTTGGGGTTTTTTCCCTCTTTTGTAATCCAACACTGCAATGCACCCACGGGTTGTGCGCATACAGCAGTGTGCACTTCCTCTGGGAATTTCCATTTCTTTGACCCCTGGACAAAGGGACACTTGTGTGCCACTAAATTTTGTGAAAAATGTCCTGTTTATATGTGCTTGATTATAAACATTTCCTTTTTAACCGGTCTATTGACAAGATGCATTGGTGTTTTTACCACTTTTTTGTATTCAGACCCCAGCACAATCTATCATTTATATGATACACATATTTGTTAGTGATTTGAGATAAATTTTGTAATTAGAGGTTTGGGATAACAGTTCCTGGCTATTCTTGAAAAGTTTCTTTGGGAGAGAACAGCTGTAAATTGCAATTTTGCTATGACAGCTCTGCATGTACAGACCAAATAAAATGATAACAAATGGGAAAGAATCAACTGTAACTCATAAAATGTAATGAGGTATTAAAAATGCAAATATTGGAGCAGCTTATAACTTGAGCTGCTACAGAATTCAGCACCAGGAGCATCACAATGGTCAAACCTCATGGAAACTCCTCTTAAAATCTAAATTCACGTATTTTTTATAAAGTATAGGGAATAAATTAGAGCACAATTGACAGTGAGTCCAGGTTGCATTTCTGCATTTCTAAACCAACTCTTGCCATCTTTCACGTTTTTTCCCTTCCAAAACTTCCCAACTACTCAGCTAAAATCATGTTTGGATCTGAAAAATCTCTGCTTATGGCATTTCCTCCACCCACATAAGATGAAAGTTTGGTTCAAGCATTTTTAGTTCCAACGAGGGCAGGATCTGAACTCATTTCATGCCTGCACTCCATTCTGCCTTCCCTAGCTTTTGCCAGATTTTGTCCCTATTTTGCTCTACCTTGCTAGGATTGATTCATCTCTCACTGATTCATCCCAAGGCTCAGGAGGTTCTTTTGAACGGCTCACAGATTTTTCTCTCTTTTAAAATGAATCTATTTACTGGGGAAGACAAAAATGTGTCTTCTACAAGGCCATTTAAAGTCCCAATTTTGGTCACCTTAAGGAACAAGGGGAAAGGCACTGCTGGAACAGATCAATTGTTGCATGTGCTTTGTACCCACAGAGGAGTTTCATCTGTTTTCTTCCCCTTTCAGTGTGCATATAATCTTTGTGCAGGAGAAAAATGGAGAGATATTCTGGCAAGAGTTCCAAACTGCCCTTTCCTCACCTCTGCTTAATTCAGTTTGTCCTGTCAAACATCCCATCAGGTGAGCAGATTATTAAGCAGGTACCCAGCAGTGCACAGGGCATGCCCTCCATGCCCTTCTCACTCCACTGAGGAGTTCATTCAGCTTTGCCTTCAGCAGGATCCAAAGCGTGCAGGGAAGGGCACATCATAACCCTCTGCTGAAATCAATCCACTGAACGTGGGGACAGTCCCCATAAAAAACCACCAGAGGAGGTCAAAGCAAGGCATTGCCAAACAACAAACCAAAAACTAAACAGAAACCAGCGCAGCAGAGCGAAAGCCCAGCCTGAATTGCCTGGTCCTTTAGGATAGATTGATTTCATCTGTTTCCATCAGTGGCACTACCATGGAATAACTGAATCGTTAAAGTTGGAAAAGGCCTCCAAGATCATCAAGTCCAGCTGCCAAACAGAACCACCACCCTGTTCACCACCAAACCATGTCCTCGAGTGCCACATCCATGTGGTTTTTTTGAACACCTCCAGGGATAGTGACTCCAACACCTCCCTGGGCAGCCCCTGCCAAGGCCTGAGCACCCTTTCCATGCAGAAATTCCTGCTGCTGTCCAAGCTGAGCCTCCCCTGGCCCAGCCTGAGGCCGTTTCCCCTTGTCCTGTCCCTGCTCCCTGCGAGCAGAGCCCGACCCCCCGGCTGCCCCTCCTGTCAGGGACTTGTGCAGAGCCACAAGGTCCCCCCCTGAGCCTCCTTTGCTCCAGGCTCAGCCCCTTTCCCAGCTCCCTCAGCCGCTCCTGGGGCTCCAGCCCCTTCCCAACTCCATTCCCTGCCCTGGACACGCTCCAGCCGCTCCAGGGCTCTCTGGCCAGGACGGCCCAGAACTGGACACAGCCCTGAGGTCCCTCAGCAGGGCCAGCACAGGGGACGGGCCCTGCCCTGGGCCTGTGGCCACCCCATGGCTGGCCCAGCCCAGCGGCCATTGGCCTCGTGGCCCCCTGGGCACCCCTGGGCTCCTGTCCAGTCATGTCCACAGGTGGAAGAGCACTGGGATCTGCAAAGTCCTAAGAGCTGCTGCTTCCATGTGCTGCACATTCCCAATGCAGAGGGGAGACAGGGGTCTGACCCGCTGGGCTCTTCGTGCCCAGAGCTGCAGACAAGCTCAGCATCCCTGGGCATTGCTGTGTAATCCTGGGCACTTCAGTGTGGAGCCAGGCACAGATCAGGGAAGATCAACCCCTTTGTGGGGAGATTCCCAGTGTCTCACTGACACAGGGTATGAGCACCTGGGTACTGCCAGCTCTAAACCCTCATTCCTCACTTAGCCATTGAAATTCGTCCCAGGGAAAAGAGATCTTACAACAAATGCACCTCATTCATCAACTACTGCAATTAGGCAGCACTCAGCAGACCTCAGGGCATTCCTTTGATGCAGCGCTGGTTCTTCTCTAGGAGTGTTTGATGTACAAACCACGTTTTCCCTGCTAAGTGCTACTTCAGGCAGCACTAAAACAGTTAAACACTGGCTCTCCCTCCAGAGCTCTCACTTATTGTGACTCAGGGTTTATCTCTTTAGCCAGACAGGTCATTAATTTTCCCAGGTGTTTATTATCCACATGAAATGTCCTATTCCACTGGTATCAAGTGTTTTATATCTCTGGCTTTGCCTGTGTGAAATCAGTGAGATGACCAAAGACCTTGATATTATCCTGACGTTATTACTCAATATGACATCTCTATGCTTTGTTCCCCTGAGCATAGTAAAAGTAGTTTTATAGTCAATTTTGTTGCCAAATAAATCAAGCCATAATCCCCTTGCCCCTCCAAAATCCATGATTTTTTTTTCCTGAGGTAGTCTAGGCACCAAAAGACATACTATATGGCTGCCTACTAAACTTCAGCCTTCCAAAGAAGATGATGAATTGCTGCCGTTTATTAGACAACTCAACTTACTACAGGTGCCAAATCACATAAAAACTTGAGATCTTTTTCTCATACTCCAATTTGGGAGAGCATGCTCCTTTCCCAGAGACCCTGCTTTTAATGTTAAAAGCCAAGTATGACAGTTTTATCCATTAACTAATGCCTACATTTTCAGAGGAGGGATGAGTGGCCGTATGTCGTAGGAAATTGGTCATAAATTTTTCTCTTTTCCTGGCGCACTCTGGGAGCTTTTTTAGATCCCTGTCCCCTCAGAAGAGCAAGGATAACAGCGCAGCAGTGTATCCTTCAGCTCACAGTATGGATTCCTTTTTCTTTTTAATTGTTTTCTCCTTTTTAATACACACTCCTAAATGCTTCTTCCCCTGCAGCGGGGTGTCAGTCTCTGAGAGATGGAGCTCTCAGCTACAGCTTCATTTCACACTCTTCCTTCACATTCCCAGGACTCACCTTTGTTGGAATCTTGCTTTTGTCTCCTCTCAATGGCACCAGTGCCAAGGACAATTATGCCCTTCATGCCATCCAGCACATTCCTGTTTCGTTTTCTTCTCCATTTTTGTTTGCAGCTGCTAAAAAACCCCTTTTCAACCCGAGGCTCTGTCTCTGTCCATCTCTTGAGCTTCCTGACAGCTTCACTCCTCAGCAGCTTTATTGTGCATGGTCTTCATCTTTCCTGGCCTGGGGGTTGTGCCAGGGCTGATCTGTCACCTTCTCCCTCTATCCAAGACATGACCTGCACTGATTTCCATGAGAAAAATCCCTTTTCCTCCTGGATGGCCAGGAAGCAAGTAGATAAAAATATGTGCAAAACACACGCTCCTGGGGGAAAGGGCTTATGGGAAAGAGATCAGTAGTAAGAAGGAAGTAAAAGGTACATGATAAAAGTAAGCGAAGGGAAGTAGAAGGACCAGAAATGAGGACCAATAGCGAATAAAAAGGGCAAAGGAGGAGGTTTGTGCTGGAAATGCTCTGGTTTGATAGGAACCTGCTTTGAGGGCCCAGAAAGTGTTGGACTCCTGGCCACTCCACAGCCTGGGGCAGTGACTTCACTCTCCATGCACTGCTTTGGTGAGACACACAGCCAGGAGCCAAGGACACCATGGGAAGCAGCCAATTTGCAGACAAGTGGGCATCCAAAAGAGGAGGAGAATTCCAAATGCAACTGGGGATAAATGAATGGAACTGGATGGACAATGCAACATGCAGCTGGGGCTGCAGACAATGCACCCTGCCTCAAGGAATGGGGCTCAACAAAAGGAAGCAGCCAGACTTGGATGGGATTTTTCCCTCAGCTACAGTCCCATCTCTGCTGGAAACCATCCCTGTAATGGCAGTGGCTCAGTCACTGGAGCCCTCAAAGAGCTTTCATATTGCCACGAAAATCCTCTAAAACCAAACAACAGTAACTCGGCCGATGCAGGAGCAGCGTTGTGCTTGTCCTCACTGCAACTTCTGGGAACAAGGGAACCAAATGAAAGCAATATGCAAATGGAGCCTTATCTCTGCCCCCACACGCCTGCAATGCACACACTCATCTGCCTTGGTATTATCTAGGAATGTCCTCCAGTGCAGCTCTGAGCTGCTGCCACACAATTAAACCCACATCTGTTAAATTTTATAAACTCTTTGTCCTTGATAACATCACCCTTTTAACACTCTGCTTTTATTTAACCATCTTTGAGCCCACAGGCAAATCCATCTGCCACTTCATTCCCATCAGCTGGGAGAAGATCCAGGCGCTGTTTGCCCCGTGAGGAGCTCAGGACAGACTTTTCAGCAGAGACTTTCTCTGGCCTTGTTGTTTGACCACACTGATGGGAGCCAGGGAGAGCAGCAGTTGTTTTACCCTTCTCTTTGAGCCTTCCACAGCTACAGCTCCGTAAGGAAACCACAGCTAATCCCAGGGTAATTCAGCCCAACCAACACAATGAAAACAGCTGGAGGGCCCAGAAATAAAAAGTTCACCCTGTCCAGCCAACAATATGAAAATCACAAATTTAATCTTCCCCTGAGAGCGCTGGACAGAGCGGGAAAAGGCCTAAATGAAAGAGAACTGCAACATGAACTGTGATAAACTGAGAACCAGAAAGCGACTGAAACTTGCCCACAAATCTGGTATTAATTAATTGACAGATCTGACTTCTCCCCATCACCTAAAAATTAACCAGCTCTGAAGACAGAGGAGAGAACACTGAGTCTGACTGTTTTTAATGCTTGCATCTTGTAGCAGAGAGATTAAAAGGGATTAAATGATGGGAGGAATTACTAATGTCAAATTATTAATGACATAATGATTAATGTCACAGTTACTTGAATGCATAATAGAACAGATTTCTTCAGAGAACTTGCTTTCTGTGAAGAGCGGCTTTGTGAAACCAATCTAAATATTTTTGTCTCTGATTTATTACAGAGCTTCTCATGAATACTCCTCACAGGGGTCTTCCAAAAGGATTCTGGAGCTTCTGCACCAACTGCTGTGAAACACAGGCTTTCATGTAGCTGGGGTTTATCCAGATGATCCAGTTCCAATGTCCTTTCTGTAATAAATCTCTTATCACTTGGGCTTCTCTCCTCCATGGCAGTGCACTGTGATACTGAAAACTGCCCGTTCACTCACCTTTTCTTAGAAAATCAAGTACCAAACACATCTCAGCCTCCTTTTCTATACTACATGAAAGCATTCACTCTGCAAAAGGCAGATCATCTTTGGCCTTGGCATTTTCCAACAAGGGAACAGCCAGAGAGGGCACATGAAGTGAGGACACAGAGGCAGCACAGAGAAACATTTCTATTTAACCAGCTCTAAAATGCCAAGCACATGGTGAAGAGAAAGGCCCTGGGCAAAAGCTAACCAGCAGTCAAGTTTATTTTCCTTTTGCTGTTTTTCCAGTATGTGTATGGGGCTTTTTTTAAATAACAACCTTCATAAACTTCAGACATACAAAATTAAACAAACTGCCTGCAGTTCAGCAGCTCAGGCACAACCCACTGCTGGCACTTGTTTTGTCATTAAGCAACAAAATTCAGTCACACCAAACCTCTACTCTTTACTAACCTGGATAGCTGTTATTATCCAACTAGAACCAGCATCCCCAGGAGAGGCAGCTCATTTGTCTGCCCTGCAAACCCAGCTCCCAGCTGCCTGTTCAGGATTTAATTGCAGACAACCAACAAGAAGGAGACAACTCCCATGGCTGACAAAAACAAGCTGAGGAGGTTTTTATAGCTGCTGCCTTCCAGTGACAGTCCCACCCCCAAAAGTGTGTGATTAACGGAGACTCGAGCAGGGAAGAGAAGGATGCACAGGGAGTGGGATAATCAGATCTTTGTCATCAGTGAAAGATTTGCCACACATGAAGGACATGGAACTGCTGGATGCTCCAAGGGCTGGAGCCCCTCTGCTCTGGAGCCAGGCTGAGAGAACTGGGGGTGCTCACCTGGAGAAGAGAAAGCTCCAGGGAAACCTCAGAGCCCCTTCCAGGGCCTAAAGGGGCTCCAGGAGAGCTGGAGAGGGACTGGGGACAAGGGATGGAGGGCCAGGACACAGGGAATGGCTTCCCAGTGCCAGAGGGGCAGGGCTGGATGGGATATTGGGAAGGAATTGTTCCCTGGGAGGGTGGGCAGGCCCTGGCACAGGGTGCCCAGAGCAGCTGGGGCTGCCCCTGGATCCCTGGCAGTGCCCAAGGCCAGGTTGGACATTGGGGCTTGGAGCAGCCTGGGACAGTGGAAGGTGTCCCTGCTCAGTTCTGGGAGTTGGATTTCACAGCCTTCTAAGGTCCCTTTCAACCCAAACCATTTCACAGTTCTTAAACCAGAACTCAAAGAGCTTATGAAGTACCTGGAGCATTTATTATTATTATTGTTATTATTATTAATTTCTTATTTAATGAAGAAATAAAAAACAGAATATAACCCAAACTGAATCTTTTCAGCCTTGAGTCCCAGATGCGAATAAAGGTGAGGATGAGATAATGAGGCAACTTACACATCCCTGCTCCTGTGAAAATCCCCCGAGCAGTCAAAACAAGGGATCCTTGCAGGGAGTGGGATGGAGATCACACCGAAGAGCAAAGGAAAGGTACAGCATGGAAACCCATAGTAACAGGCATGAATGGGAACAACTGTGTGAGGGAAAACTTCCCTTTAAATCCTCTCAGAGCTGTTAACACATGAAAGACAAGAGAAAATCCTCCAATTTAACTGCAGTTAAATAGGAGAAGCTGGAATAAAATCTCCATTATGACTTCAGTGTCAAGTAGCGAAGATAAATGGAGAGAAAACAGTGCCTTGCTGTGGATCCCTAATTGGAGTCTCTAGTTTTCCCAAAGAACTGGCATATTTGACTTCTCCCAGCAGGAGAATATGTGTCAATAATGTAGTATTTTAGCCTACTAAACCCTCCAGTGATCAAAAAGAGCATTGCAAAGGCTTTACTAGTGCAGCAGAGGACAAGCACAAGTAGTCAGAGGCTGTAGACTCAGCCACATAACAAAGGTTTTGGAGTTGGCTCCAAGCAGGGCAAAAAAAAATGGGACATCAAGTGGGAATGGTACTGACATGACCCAAATCCTGGAGGAGAAGGGCCACATCCACAGCCTTCAGCAGAAGCAAAACAAGAGGTCATGTGCTGAGTTCTGAAATGCTCTAACCCACAAGCAATTCCACATTTTCCACTGAAATGGCTACAAAAAGCACCTCAGGGAGAGCAGGAAGCTGTGCCCAGGGAAGGGACAGGAGGCAGCTCCAAGGCCTCTGGGCTGGGGAATGACAAAAGCTGCTCAATCTTCTCTGCCCTGAGCTCCATCTCCCACCTCTGCAGGTGAAGAATGACCTGTGGACAGGGAGAGACACCAGCACAGGACCCACAGGGAGGCGAAAACCCTAATGTCCTTTGATTGCAGCCTAAAAACATGGTTCAGTATGAACACAAAATATGGCCAGTTCTCTGTGGCATTTATAAGGGGAAAAAAGAATCTCCAATTCCTTTTAAAGCAGGATACATATGGATTTCCTGAACTCAGGAGCTGCTGCTCTTCCCCAGCAGCCCAATCTCAGGTTTATATTTGACTATCACTTGTGCCATCGAGTCAGAGATGTATTCAGTGCACTTCATAAAACAAATACAAGTGAAAATGAACATCTTTATCTTTACAGAGATGATGATCTTCTCCCTGTGGGATTATTGAATTGCCCTACTTATCATTCTCACTCTTCTAGGACCTGTCATAACATTCCCAGAAATTTTTCCATTAACTTCCATGGAAATTGAGTTGCCTTCTTGGTTTTGGAGATTCTGTGTTCTCTGACTCAAATTGTTTCTGAAATGAATAAAAGGCTTTTTTGTATACTGGGAAAAGGGTATTCTAAATGTAATACTCCTTTTTCTTATTTTATTTCTTTATTAAATCAAAAGACTTTTCACCTTTTAAATCTACCTTCAGCCTAGCTGAACAAGAGCATCATCTTTGCTCCTACCATGCCTTCGTATTGAATTCACTCCTGCAATTTCCAGATCTGATTATCAGCAAAGATAAGGGACATTGCCTCTGTTTTTTCCTGCTCTTCTCAGAGGTTTAGTCTGTTAAACCCCTGGACATGACAGGGCATAAAAGACTTCCAAGTGCCTGTAAACAAGAACAGCAGATGCATCATCCCAAAGACAGGCAGGGAATAAAGGATTGGAATGGACCTCTCAGGACTCCCTGTGCTTTCCCTGGCCACCACTCACCAACCACTGCTGAAACACCTCAGTTTGCCAAACTATTTATTAAAGCACAGGAAAATTTTCTGTGCCTGTGCTTTCCCCAGTCTCTCTATCAGCCCCAAGTAACCTCTTTCACCTCTGGAAGTTCAGTTCCTGCCTCTGCTCCAGCCACTTTCCTGCTGAACAATATTTGATTTAATCATTACATTTTGCAGCTGCCCATCCAGTGCCACCCCTGCCATGGGCAGGGACACCTTCCACTGTCCCAGGCTGCTCCAAGCCCCAGTGTCCAGCCTGGCCTTGGACACTGCCAGGGATCCAGGGGCAGCCCCAGCTGCTCTGGGCACCCTGTGCCAGGGCCTGCCCACCCTGCCAGGGAACAATTCCTTCCCAATATCTCACCTGAATTTCCCCTTTCAGTTTGTCTCCATTCCCCTTTGTCCTGTCACTCCAGTTCCTGAGGAAGAGCCCTCTCCAAGGGTTTTATCAGTAATTCCTCATGTGAGAACATTCTTTCTGAAATACAGCAGATGCGTGGATGGACAACAAAAGTGTCTATGAACTGTGTTGTGTTTGGGACATTTCCACTCACATTTACCTCCATCCACTCCTGAATCCTGCACTGCTCCCATTCCTCTCTCTGTGTGCACAGGGCTGACATCTCTTTCTCTTCATTTGCTTTGGAGATCAGTATTTCCCAACACCCCAAAAAAAACCACAGATAAATTTCCTCATCAATTTCCTGTAGGCTTTCCTTGCACTGACCTGGCTTTTGGGGTGGCTGTCCTTGCAGATGCCTAGAAACTTCCCTTCCTGTCCTTAGACCGCAAGTTGGAAACAGATTTTCACCTGTGACCTAAAGAAACTCTTGTCCCTTCCACATCCAGCTCGATTTGATCCCTTTGGCACAAATCTGAGTTCACTCCTGTCCTTGGTTGCTGTGAATGCAACCCACAGGAAAGGAAGACACTTCTATTTTTAGATGAAAGCAAAACAAAACAAAATGAAAAGAGACCCCGCAAGCACTTTGTTTTTGACTTCCCATCTTTCTGCTTTGCTTTCTCTGCTCTAACAGAAGCTGAGGAGTTCCAGACATGAGTACTGGAGGCTGGGATTTGGGAAAAATAGCTTTAGAGAATTTTGTTCAAAAGAATTTGCTCTTTCCAGTATATCCTTTTAATTCAAGCAAAGTGATTAAGTATAGACACACTGTGTCAAGGAAATTTGCTCCATATAATGTTCTCAATGCAGAAAAATAGGAAGAAGGAAGCAAATCGATAATGATTCAAGTATAAATACAGGAAATATAAGGCTTAAGGGCAAATACTTGGTATCAGAAATTTTAGAAACCCCCATGGAAAGCAGAACCAAATTTCTCAGAGAAAATAACAGAAGAGGGGAGAACTGAACCTGGGTAAAGTTTACTGACCCAAAAGAAAGGCACCAGCTCCCAGCCACAGCACAGAATGCCCAGGGTTTGAACGTGCTGATTGCAAGGGATGCACAATCCTGCGAGAAAAGAGACTTGATGAACTCGAATTAGCGGAAATCCAAACAAAATTCCATGAAAAAACAGTACAGGTGATGTAATCCACAGATGCAGCTTAGCAAACACTGGCAGTACATTCAATACCTGAGATGTGGAGACCGATGGCTTCACAGAAAGCCACTTGTCACAGGCACTGCTCACCTAAAAAGCCCTGAAGGCTCAGGGGAGACCTTTTCACTGCCCACACCTCCCTGGAAGGAGCTCCTGGCAAGGTGAGGGTCAAGCTGGGCTCCCAGGCAACCAGGACAAGAGGAGATGGCCCCAAATTCTGCCAAGGGCAGCTCAGGTGGGATTTTAGGAGAAATTTCTTCACTGAAAGAGTGGTTAAGCATTGGAAGGGGCTGGTGGAGTCGCCATCCCTGGAGGTGTTCAGAACCCAAGCAGACACGATATTCTGTGGCAGGATTTGGCTGAAGATTGGACTTGATGACCTGGGAGGTCTTTTCCAACTCTAATGATTCTCTGAGGGAGCAAAGAGCAGCATTGGCTTGGGCATCTCACTATAAAAGGTGGGAAACAAGGAGGAGCCCCAGCATTTCAAAAACCCCATGAATCAAATTTCTCTGAGAAAATGAGAGAAAAGTGAGGAATTAAACCTGGGTAAAGTTTGCTGACCCAAAAGAAAGGCACCAGCTCCCAGCCACAGCACAGAATGCCCAGGGTTTGAATGTGCTGATTGCAAGGGATACACAATCCTGTGAGGAAAGAGACTTGATGAACTCGAATTAGCGGAAATCCAAACAAAATTCCATAAAAACTAACACAGGTGACACATGGCACTTAAGCCTTAGGATGAACCACCACAGTTCCTGTTTTATTAGCCACAATGGTGCCTCGAAGGACCTCCACTAGACTGGGTTTCTCAAAAACTCATCCAAACTCTGGCATCTTTATTGCATAAAAAATGAAATGCAAGTGGAGTGTTTATGGACTTTCCCAATCCTTGATGAAATATCAAAAGACAGAAATAAAATTTCTCAGTCAATTGCTGACTGAGTTCACACAAAAATTAGTGTTAACCTCAGTCTCCCAAACTTGCCCATCAGAAATGTCAAATCTCAATTTCACCATTCAAATTAAAACTCCATTACTGCAATTGTTAACCATAAACAAGTGTAACATGATTAGCTATATGTGAGCTGTTTGCTGATTAGGATCTGTAATAATAAATCTCCTTCATTAATTTGAAGTCTACTTTTGTTCATTTTTGAAGACAATCATTCAAAAGGTTTTTATCTCCTCTTTATGAGGAAAACAAAAGAAGGAAAGCACACTGTGCCAAATGCAGGTTGTCCTTCACTGAAGCTATTTCCTGGTAGAAACCTTCTGGAGTCCCTCTCCTCAGTTTCAGGCATCTAAACTGAAATAAAACACACTTTTAAAACTTAATGACTGTGCTGTTGTTCCACTCATTGTCATTCTCCCACTCTACCAGCATGTGTGGGAGAAACTTTAAAACACAGAGACTGTTAAATGAGAAAAATTAAGGTTTATGTTCTTCTTCAATTAATGACAGTATCATTTCTCTTCCATCATAGTTTTCCCACAGTTCCCCTGGCATAATGATGTGTTTAGGATATTCTAGTAAAACATTCGCTCTGAAATATTTTTCCCCAAGAGCTGCTTTGCAAGCATTTCTGCAAGGCAGACCTGGGTATGGGGCTGGCAAGCAGTGGAGGAATGCAGGGTATCAATCCTACAGCAGAGCTGGAACTGAAAGCATTTAAAAGAAAGTAAGTCTTACAATGAAATCTAAAATTATACTACAGTTAAATCATATTTTTACCCATCTCTGAACCAGATTATAGAAGCTACCAGGAGTAATCCAACCCTTCCCTGCTGGGATGACCTCAAGTAGCCAAAGCCTTGGGAGCAGATCCAAGCAATCCCCTTTAAAAAGAATCCAGAAATGATCTCTTCTTTCTCCCACTAGGGTGAACAAGATCTTTTTACCTCCTGTGGCTTTTCCTTCTATACAATTTTTCTTTCAGCCTTAAATCCACATCTTTTCTCCTGAGTAGTTCAAGCCTGGTGCGGGCAGGGCCCTCTCAGAGAGTGGCAGTGCCCAGAGGTGCAAAGACCTCACTGAAAGGAGCAAACCCCAAAAGCTTTTGCTGGTTGTGCTTCCCAAGGCTTGGAGTCTAATTCCTGTAGTCTTGAGACCTACAGGTCCCTTAAATCAGTCCCACAAAAGGGGACCTGGCTGTTCCCTGAAGAGTTTCGGAATTGTTTCTGAAGGTTTCCATGGAAAACTCATTGGATTCTCTAATTAGCGCCCTGCTCCTCGGGTCGTGCTCATCTGAAAAGCCAACCACCTGCTCCCAGAGCGTCCTGGCTTTGGATTCAGTCTCCTTGGTCCTCCGTGAGAGCTCTGTAAACAACAGCAGTGATCAGGTGCTGAAAAGCCGTTCCCTGTTAAGCCCTTTGAGGCATCTGGAACAACAGCTGCCTCTCCACGTTTGCACAGCAGTTTGCATTTGGAGACTCCACTTATTTACCACTTTTTGCAGCACACCAGCTTGTTCATGCAATTCTAATCACTTCCAACATGACTCCAATTGCCTTTTATCATGCTAAACCCTGCCTTATTTCCTCCACACTGTGCACTTGCTGTGGATCTTTCTCCTTGCATCGAACAAAGCCTCAGTTGTGTGTCACACCTCCAAGCATCCACTCCAGGGCTTCTCCTCTGGAGGAGCTGTGCCTGCACTCTCCACCTGAATTTGGAGTTGGGATATGATTTAACTCTCCACTGCACAACACACAGAGAGTCTGGACAAGCCAAAACCAAGGCCTGCCTAACTGTGTCACAAAACAAAGTGTCAGTACCACTGCAGGACTCTTTGCTTTGCTGCTTTTCTCTTCCCACCAAAGCCATCCTTCTTCAAAACTGAGAACAAGACACGTTCAGCAGGGTTAAAGCTGCCAAAAATCTCTCTTCTTTTTCTTTTTGTGGCTCGAGCTATTAGTAAAAGAAGATACATAAAGAGGAAGCTGAAGTAAAGGTTGATGACCCGAGGAGGAAAGAAGCAGAGGTGGTATCAGAGACCCCAGTAAAGCTCTGGCTGAGCCACCACCCCACAAGAAATAACCTAACAGAAGGTAAAATCATGAAAAAGTTCTGTTTGCTGCTAGTTTTCTCCTCCTCAAGAATGCAACATCAGTCTAAGTATCACCAGCTTCTTCAAGGACTAAAAATCATCAGGTGAGAGAAACCACATAGCCGCGTCACCTCCACCCATCCAAGCAGCCACTCCCAGGATTTCCCAGTTACTGAACAAAATGCAAACAATTCTGTTCTGCTCTTGGCAGTGAGGACTGAGGCACCCATCCCTTCTGCAGCTTTTAGAGCCTCCAGGATCAACATTTTCTTTGAATGGTAGTTTTTAAAGAAATTACTATTATTTCAAATCTCAATCTTACAAACTCCTACTATAAATTAGAGAGTGTAAAAGCAATGGCTTGTGAAATATTAGTATGAAAGATATATTTTATCAAGAGCTGACTGGTTTGCTGATAAACAGACTCCTGTAACCCTGTAAATAATGGAATCTCCCTGTGATCTCTCAGCCCTGCTGACAGTGAGAGCTCCTTCTGAAGGCAGACAATCCAAATAATCAAATCTTCATTTTACCTATTTTGATTTTGTCAGAGAACCACACAAACGTATGAAAACACCTGGATTTCCCTCATGAGCTGGCTGGATACAGTACTACCTTGAGAGCAAGTTGTGTCTCTAGAATCTCCTGATTTTTCAAATAAAAGGAAGACATTCAATGAGTTAAACTTCCTTTAGTATTAACCAGGGTTTGTAGGCTGGATGTTCCTACATAGTGGTAGTGTAAGCTCCTCAGGGAGTGAGCAAATGGCACTGCCTGTGCAGAAAGGCCAAGAGGCACCAACATCCAGCAAACTTCCAAGGTCATCAGGGTGAGAATTTTTACTTCAATACTCCCCAAATCTAATTTTTAAAATATATGCACAGACTTAATTTTAAGTAATGCTGTCTCAATAATAGAATGGTCATAAACAAGTTGAGCTGCCTAAGTTGAAATAATAATCACCTAATTCTAAAGCTGCAGTCATTTCTGTTTGGAGCACGGCTGGAATCACACAGATCCTTTTTTTAACGGTGACTCAGCTTCACCTTCTCAAATTTCCACAATGACCTGCTGAACTTTCAAATATGGGATGCAGGGAGTGTGCTCTCAATGCCAGCTGCTCGTGTGGTCGACTCTGGGATCTGTTGCATCAGCACTGTTTGGCCACATGAAGAGAATAATGTGCAGGTGTTTTTTTCAGGCAGGGTCAGTTTAACACCTGGTTTCAGCTCTGCTTTCAAATCATCAACACAACGTGGATGGAAAGCTGCCAGTGCACAAAGTCCCACTCGAGCTTGTTTGGGGAAAACATTTTGTGGCTGATTTATCCTTAACAAAAATATAGACATAAACAACTAAAACAAAGCTTGACTGGCTATCCATGAATCCAGGGGATTCAACCCCGTTGCAGGGAATGGCATGGGCTTTAAGGTCCCATCGAACCCAAACCATTCCGGGATTCTGTGGTCCCAAATGCACTTCAAGCTGCCTCTCTCCTGTGTCAATTCACCTTAAAGAGCTTCAAATGGATGCACCCAGCTGTGGAACACCAGGCACAAATCACTGCTCAGGACTCTCTGAAAAGCCTCTCTCCATTTTGAAGCCAAGCAAATCAAGCTATGCAAATCAGAAGTTGGGATAACGTTGTCAAAGGCTCACCTTGGGGAAATGCAGGCATTGTGCAACTGGAATGTGGGGTCCTGATGCCATGAGGAAGACTAAGGCCAGAAAAGGTGTTTTCCTAGAGCAGATTATCAATATACAACTAAACCCAGCCTCTAGCAAAGCTGCTAAAGCCTGAATTAAACCAACCCAAAGAAAAATTACCTGGAAAGGAACAAATGGTGCAAGCAGTCCATCTCCTCCTCCATTAGTTTTCCAGGGAAGCCTGCTCAGAGAATGAAGTGCCAACACTCTCCTGCAGTCACTGCTACACTGAAGGGACCTATCACAGCATCTCCACACCCTGAAAACAGGAGGGATTGCTGTTTCTTTAGAGTCTGTACTCCATGGTTCGTTTCGTTCTCAACAGAGAGTCCCTAAATTACACCATTCCTATTTTCAAGGAGATCACTAAATACTCTCAGGACACCTGTGATTAAATTTAGGAATAGCATAAAATATCTTAAATGCTTGTGCTTACAAATGTTTTCTTCTATAACAAAAAGAACAAATATGAGTTCACTGAGGTATATTCTACTCAAGTACACTCAAAGGCCACAAGAGTCAAAGCTGAGCTAAATGAAAAAACAAGATATCTGCATTCTGTGCTTAACCCTGACAGAGAGGCTTCAGGCAGCCCTGATCTCCCCCCTGCCCGCCCACTGTAAAAATGAGCAAGCTTTTGTTATGTCTGATAAAGTGCTCATTCTCCCCAGCCAGGGACATTTAAAGTCACCTGAAGGCCTTGTCCAGAGATGTCCCCAATTGCAAAACACTGCAGCTTGCCAGGAACCAAGAATGAAAACTGTCCAGTTTGTCGGACACTTGTAAACCACCCTGTTAAGGCACAGGAGCCCAGCAACAGTAAGAAGAGGGAGGAAAACCTGAATTCCCCTTTCAGAGCCAGGCAGAGCTCACACCTGTGTTTCATAAGGACATGATTTGATTCCTGACTCCTTCCGCTGCCCACAGCTCCATCACTTCCCCTGCCTGGGCACACAAACAGCTCAGCACTCACACAACAGCCCTGGAAAAACAGAACACTGAGACCCCTGTGTGTCCTTGAGATGATCAATGCTCCTTTAGAAGGTTTGCCATGGAGCATGAGTCAGGCTGTCCAGGAAGAGCATAAGGGCTTGATATTTTCTCCTAAGACAGCGCTGCTCCTGAGATATCAGAGGATCAGAGCTCAGAGTATCAGAGCTCCCAGCCACAAAGTGGAAGACGAGCTCAGTTCCCTGTTTTCCTTGAAGGGCTTCAAAGGCAAAACTCCCAGTCCTTTGTCAGGGAAACCATCTCCAATCTCATGTTGTCCTTGTGACTACAAAGCAAAATCTGCTCAGGAAGGCAAAAGGGAATGGAAGAGGGTTTAAAGGAAATCCAGAAAACCTCCTCCTTCCGTTTGGCCATAGGAGGGTTTCATGGGGGCAGGTATTCGGTCCCCTGCTCTGTTTTGCTGTGCACTAAAAACTGTGGAAAATGCATAAGTGTTCCGTCTAAAAAAAAAAAAAAAAATCATCAGAACCTTTAAGAGTGAGTTACTCAAAGAGGGTAACAGTCAAAGTTGAGCTGCCCCTCAGATGGACACTCAGAATTCCCCAACAGCCAAGAGTTTTCATTTCCTCGTAAGACTTATGACGAAAGACATGAGACTGATTGTTCTTTTCCTGGCAGGGAAAGAGGCTGGATGCATCCTGAGCTACTGCCTCAGTCCTAAAATGGGTGTGAGAACCTCCATGGTGCAAACTGCTCGTGTTACAGAGGTTGCAGCTTTCCAAAAGCAAAGGTGCTAAAAAATGCATGTATTTCACAGAGAACCAAGCAAAAAGGATGGCAAAAGGTCAATAGCTGACCAGAACTCCAAAGTTTTCAGCAGCCTTTCTGCCATCACTGCATTTTAACCAGCCAGTACCTATTTTGAAGCAGGAAAGCAAGCAGGCTCATCCAAGGATCTCAGATATTCCTGTTCTTTTCCCAGATTCTTCACCTGAACACGGTGTCCTGCACGGGAAAGATCCCTCTCTGTCAGAAACACTGGACTATGCTTTCCAGCAAAACCAGCACAATTTTATCAAACACTGACAGTGTTTAACAAATTCTGCTCCAGAAAGAACCTTCTGCTATTAAACCACTCAACCAATTGTAAGCAACATGAAGGTCAGAAATGAAATCATTGCTGAGTTTCACATTGGCAGCTGATTTTCTATTTTTTGCATGGAGTGGGTACCCCTGAATTTATGAACTACCCTTCCTGATTTGAAGTATCTGAAGAACCAAGCCCCACTCCCACCCCAATAAAACTGCAGTCAGGATCTCCCTTCAGTCCCCTCATGCTGTACAATATTCTTGCATGGCAACTCTTTAGTTCCCTCTTTTGTTTACAGAATAATCGATAGAAGATTCCTGAAGGGAATCACTGAAAGAAAGGGAGCCTTTTATGAGCTCTTGTTAAAGCTGTTACCACAGGAGGTTTCTCATGAAGGAAAGGGAAAGCAGGGTTATCGCTCCCTCTCTGCAGAGGCAAAACGTAACCTTAGGAGGGTTCATAACAGAAGAAATGAGGCAGGAATTTTTCCTGGGATACGTGAATATCCGAATTTGGAAGCACTCAGGGAAGTGTGGTGTCTCACACAGTCACAGTGGGGTGAGCAGCACCCTCTGTCCACCAGGACAAGGAATAATTGATAAGAAGTGTGACTTTTACAGCCACAAAGTGGCTTCTGCCCTGTTGTTCTTTAGCACAAGTGCCAGTACATTTTTCTTTATTTTCCCCTTCGCTTGCACTGCCCCTCTCCTGATCCTGTGGGGATTCAGCTATGTTTTCATTTACTGAGCCCAGGTCAAGGACTGGAAGACAAATATGTTTTATAAAAAAAAGCGTTGCTCTATTTGCCATTGCTGAAAGGTCAGGTGCACACACAGGGAGCTTAGCTCCCTGAACATCAATATCACTGCCTAAAGGAATGCTGCACCTCCTGCAATCCAAAGAATTTGGGAAGAAGTTGGCAGAAATGATGATGTTTTCCCTCACTTGGTGAGTTGTGCTTTTGACAACGCCCCTGAAAGTGGCACTGAGACTGTCCTGGGATCCATCAGGCTCTGATCCCACAGGAATGGCCATGCACAGGTGCCACTACAGAACCACAGCATCAGCTTTGAGGTCATCAAGTCCAGCCTGAGATCCAACACCACCTTGTTGCATAGCCCATGGCATGAAGTGCCACATGCAGACGGTGACTCCACCACCTCCCTGGGCAGCCCTTCCTGTGCCTGACCACCCTTCCTGTGAGGAAACACAGCCAAGACCTGCAGGAAAAGGTAAAAGCTGAAACCAGCTGAGTTTGATGTCTCTGGGTCACCCTGGGGCCGGACAAGGCCACCCTCAGCCGCAGGGGTGGAAGGAACAGGCTCCTGCTACCACCGGGCCAGGCACCAGCCCTTCCCCCACCAGAGCTCTCTGTCCCTGTCCATCTGTGTCCATCAGCCAAGTGCGTGTGAAGAAATGGGAATTTTGGAGCCTTAAGCAGGTCCAAAGGCAGCACTGTGGGGACAGGAGGAGGCATGGTAGCCTACAAGGATGGAGAGAGAATATTTACAAGGGATGGGGTGACAAGACAGGGGTGAATGGTCTCAAACTAAGAGGGAATAGGGTTAGACTGGGTATTAAGACGAAACTGTTCCCTGTGAGGGTGGTGAGGGCCTGGCACAGGTTGCCCAGAAAAGCTGTGGCTGCCCCATTGTGTCAAAACAAACACACACACAGACAAAGCACAGGCCTCGTTAACACCGAAGCAGAGCACCTCCAAATCACAGAATAGAAACCTTAAGGGTGGTAAAGTTCTCTAAGACCATCAAGTCCAACAATCACATCACAAGGACCACATGTAAGATGTGTGAAGGAACTGTGAGTTCCTCCAAAAGGTATAAAATGAAGTTAATTTTACTCAAGAATTATTAAGGGGACCTGAATTCAATTTAATTGTCACAATGTCTTGGTGAACACACAATAATTCACTTACAAGTGACATTGGTGTGAAAACTCCTACCTGTATTTTCCTCAGAGTACTTTACTCTGCCAGTCCAACAGCAACATCTCGATCAATGGAAACATAACTTTTATTCAAAATATAGAATCACAGGCTGGGTTGGGTTGGAAGGGACTGTGAAGACCATTTTATTCCACCTCTGCCATGGGCAGGGACACCTTCCACTGTCCCAGGTTGCTCCAAGCCCCAATGTCCAGCCTGGCCTTGGACACTGCCAGGGATCCAGGGGCAGCCCCAGCTGCTCTGGGCACCCTGTGCCAGGGCCTGCCCACCCTGCCAGGGAACAATTCCTTCCCAATATCCCATCCAACCCTATCCTCTGCCAGTTTAAAACTGTTGGCCCTTGACCTGTCACTGAGTGCCCATAAAAAAGTCCCTGTCCCTCCAGGCCCCCTTCAGGCACTGGAAGGGGCTCTAAGGGCTCCCCAGGCTCTCTCTTCTCCATGTGAAGACCCCCAGCTCTCTTTGGAGGACAGCTGCTCCAGCCCACAGAGCAGCTTTGTGTCCTCCTCTGGACCTGTGGCTTTTGTGCTAAAAAGGATGTTTTAATATAATACCTTTTTCTTTTATAATACCAGTGCCTAAAAAAACACAGCAGGACACATCCCTCAGTGTGCAGCTCCAGCACGGCCAGCAGCCCACAATGTCTTCCAGATCCGCCCCACTTGGTGGTAATGATTTTCTGTGCTTTAAATAAAAATTGGTGTGGCCTTCCTAGCTCGTCAGCAAACAGCCTGATTGTAAACATCCCTGTTTGTTCAGCCTGGGGAAGAGAAGCTTTGAGGTGCCCAAACTGTGGCCTTCCAGTGCTTGAAGGGGCCGGAAAGATGGAGAAGACAGCTTACAAGGGATGGAGGGCCAGGAAAAAGGGAAAGGCTTTCCAGTGCCAGAGGGCAGGGATGGATGGGATATTGGGAAGGAATTGTTCCCTGGGAGGGTGGGCAGGCCCTGGCACAGGGTGCCCAGAGCAGCTGGGGCTGCCCCTGGATCCCTGGCAGTGCCCAAGGCCAGGCTGGACATTGGGGCTTGGAGCAGCCTGGGACAGTGGGAGGTGTCCCTGCCCATGGCACAGGTGGCACTGGATGGGCTTTGGGGTGCATCCAGCCCAGATCGGTCTGGGATTCCCTTTGTATTTTGGTATCCCCTCACAATTCCCAATTTTCTGTGCGCAGGCACTGAAAAGTTTTATGGGGAGGAGGACAAACAAAAAAGAAGCCAAATCTCACAAATATTCAAGCAAAATGAAAAAAAAAAGAGGGAAAAAACCCCCAAACCCAAACAGCTGGGAATGCCAGGCTGTTACCATGGCAAAATAAGGGCAAAAAAAGAAAAAAGAAGAAAAAAAATCCCTATTTCTGTATTTCTGCTCGTTGGCTTCCACTACAGGAAAGGGAAGGGAGCTCTAGAAATCATGGAGCTGCACAGAATGATCTGAGAGTTCTGAGTGAACAAAAGGCCAGCTGAGCCAGGGGTCTGGCACTGTTCACTGGAGCCAAGACGTTCCTAGGAACAGCAAGAGGTGATGCCCTGAGGGGACATTCTCGGGAGATATTGAGGAATCTGTGCTTACTTGTGTTGCAGAGGTGTTTTGATAGGAAATCAAATGCTGTGGAGTATGCTTCTGCTCATAGTGTTAAAAACAATCCTTCCTGTTGTTTTGCTATAAATTTGTATCTTTTCCTTCACTCTCCCCCAAAGCATTTATTACTGACAGCGACAACCAAGAGTTAGACAAGAATGAGCTTTTGTGAGTGACTTTTTGGGGGAAGAATTGAATAATTTCTATTGTAAAAACTCACTTGAGAGCAGCCACAGAGCTAACCCTGAATCCACAGACACTTTGTGGGGCTGGGGAGAGCACACGGAGGCTGTTCCCTCACACAGGGAACCTGTTGCAGATGTGCCTCCCTCCTTCAGACAAGAACAAAGGAGGGAAGCAATTTGAAGGGACAAGTACAAAAATATCACTGAATTGCATGTGACACATTTCAAGGCTCAGTCAAATCTCTTTTCACGTCGATATAAAAAACCCAGTGAAATTCTCATAATGTCAAAATGAAAAACTCAGTGTTATCATGTTCTTGATCATCGGTGACATTCAAAAATGCTCTTTGAGATCCCATCAAAAGTTTCTTTTTGCACTACTCTTTCAAAAGCGTGTTTTAATATTTTGTGGCAGCTATATGAATCTGAAAACTGTATCTGTTTTAGCCAACAAGCCAGTGTGAAATAAGAATTCCAAACACACTTTGGGGATAATTTCAAATGTCCACAAAGATTTTATGAAGTAAATCTTATTTACTACCCCCCTCAGGAAACTGTAATTTACCAAAATCTTTTTAAGCAGGGTCTGGTATAGGTGTGATTCAACATTCAACAAACCCTCATTTTTTAGCTTCTAACTAACCCCTCATTAATATTCCTCCCTCCACAGTCATTTTCAGAGGACGCAAAAACCCCCTACACTTAAAGAAATAATTTCTGAAGGCAAATTAAAATATGGTTCTTACTTAATGGAATTACAGACAAAAGTTAGAGAAACTTAACCACACCTGGTGTCTTACAAATGTAATTCCAAGGGAGCTACACTTCCAGGCTTAAGGATGCAAACATCCTTAAGAGCAGAGAGTTTCAAGAGACTCTGTTTCTTCCCAGGAAAGTAGAGGATATATGGGGCTGTTGAGAGTTTAATGAAAGGACTGTTAAGGAGCAAAGGAGGTTGAAAGCAGAGGCAGAGTGTAAATCTTGGGTCTCCGAGCGTAAATCTCAGCTCTTCCAAAGGAGGGCTGCACCTTCTCTCAGTGCTTTAAGGGCAGTGCTTGAGTTTCTTGGCTGTAAATACACTGCAGGTTTAGAGCTGTTACTGGGGGCTTGTCCAAGTAAGGGTTTCAGCAATAAAGCCCTTCAGTAACACCTCAGCAGCTGTAAAAGAGCAATGTCATTGCTTTGCACATGCAAAGGCCTTGCATGGTACAGGAGGATTTACCCCCAAATCCTCCTCCCCTCACTCCACCCCAGGGCCCTCCATGAGGGAAAGTGTTTTGCACCATCTCCAAGAGCTACGATCCCAACGCTGTGCTAAACTTGCACAGAGCTTCCCTAAAACCCTCCACCTCCCAATGAAAAGCTCAATTTTTTTATTGCTGCTGCTTCTTGCAGCTTTTATAGCACCCTTGTCCCGACCAGCGCATTCTGTCCCCAGAATGCTCCAGCTTCCGACTTTTACATGCTTGGGTGAAACGAACACATTTTAAAATGAACCAGCCAAGGTACAACACAGCAGAGAAACCCCTCTGTCTCCACACCCTAGGCAGTGATCCAAGAACTTGCTGGAAAATAAGGCATCAAGGGAAAAAATCAATCATAAGAGAAGATGTCACCACTTTGCTTGACGGAGCCGTGAGCCGAAAGGATTGTCAGGAAGCACCTGGAGATTCCCAAGGAAACCACTGATCCACCCCCATGTTCTGCTCCTCTAGGAACTCATCAAAGGTCCCCAGTGGCCAAACACAGGACTGGAGTCCCGCTGCCAGCCTGATGTTGTCCATGGAACCACCAGGACACTGGAGAGCGCTCGGTGCTTGTCAGGACCACAGCTCTGCTGCCTTTGAACAGACTCCTCTGCAGGCTGCATTGACATCATTAAACAAATAATTAAACCCAGGCACTCTGAAGCAGTGCTGCTTTGCAGATCCAGGACAACAAGAAGCATCTCTGATTAAACAGCAAGGTCTTTTCATTTTTAACCTCAGCATCGTGTGTTTGCTTCCGTCCCCCATTTGAAGTCAATTTTACAATTCCCATTGACTTCAGCAAGAATGGAATTAGATCCTGACATATTTGCATGCCAAATCTCTTTTCTTGCAGTTACAGTGCTCTCATCCATGACATCTGCAATTTAATGGTACATTTTCCATGAAAAAGCAATGCTACATTTCTTTGAAAAGCAGCAGCAATGAATAACACGGGCCAAAACAGGGGAGATAAATACTAAAAAAAGCCCGCAAACTGACACTTGCAGGACTGAAACTTTACAAGGTTTTTCCTAATGGGGAGAAAATTGTCCACTCAGGGGTTTCCCTCAGAAATTTCAAATAAATAAAAGACTACAAAAATGTGTCTTACTTAACTATTACCACCCTAAGAAAAAAAAAGAAAAACATTTGAAAAACAGTGCTAATTAATTAAAAACCAAAACTTTCACTAATAAAAATTGAACCTTTGAATTGCCTGTCCAGATGTGTTCAATCCAAGTTCCAGTATTCAGGAAAGAATTTAAATCCGTTTGATGTAGCTGCAACCTCAAAACTACCAATGAATTTATTGTATACTAATTTTATACTGATTTATATTAGTTTATTTTGCAGGTTTATCTTTTTCAACCCCTGAACAAGTGCAACCGATTTCTCAGGGGATTTCTCCCTCCACCTTTGCAGTCACTGCCTTGAATCGTGAGTTCACACCACAGAATGTCTCTTGAAGCATTTCTGCTGTTCCTATGAATCATTTGCAAGATTTAAAATAAAACAGGAGACATTTCTGGACCGCACATTGATTGTTTAATTATTTTCCATTTGAAGTGCAGGCTATTTTTGGCACGGAACCTTTATGTTGGCTGGACAGAACAATTCATCTTCTAAAATATCTCGATGTCGAAAGCCAATTAGTCAGGTGACAGCATGAATGTTTAGGTTCTTTGTTAACCATGATTAACTCTGGACGGTCTGCAATAATGCAGTGTTACTCACCAAACTAATTTTCACCTTGGTACCCCCAGGCTGTGTTTTGAACCACTTCACAGTAATAAACAAATATTACTGTGCTGTTTAAGAGGTTTTACACAGAAAATGCAAAAATCCTCCGATCATTAGTGCTGAGACCCAGAAAACTTTCCCAGATGAATTTCCAGTAAATCAAGCAATATATGATGGAGACTATTTCCAATGGATGGAGGGCCAGGACACAAGGAATGGCTTCCCAGTGCCAGAGGGCAGGGATGGATGGGATATTGGGAAGGAATTGCTCCTGGGAGGGTGGGCAGGCCCTGGCACAGGGTGCCCAGAGCAGCTGGGGCTGCCCCTGGATCCCTGGCAGTGTCCAAGGCCAGGCTGGACACTGGGCTTGGAGCAGCCTGGGACAGTGGAAGGTGTCCCTGGATGAGCTTTAAGATCCCTTCCAACCCAAACCCTTCTGGGATTCTGATTATTCCCCAATCATTACATATCCATAATCTGTTATCCGAATCTCATAGGTTACCTTTATTCTGGAATTTGGGAAGTTTATTACTCTGATTAACCATTCCTTTGATTCCAATCCAAATGCTGCTGCTTTTTCCCCAAAATCATGATATCAGGATGTCTTCCCCTGAAATAAATCCTAACTACTCCCTCAGACAGAGCAAGGCTCTGTCTCCCGCCCCTTTGTTTTGCACGGCACTGGTGGCACACAGCAGGTGGGAAGTTGTTTATCCAGCTGACAAGGGAAGGAGCAGATGGCACACATGGCACAGGGATCCTGTCCTCTGTCACCTGCCTGTCTTAGGTTACAGTGGAAGATGCAACCAAAGGTATGTATTCTATCACCATCTTCATAAGCTGTTAAAGCAGGTGGGGCTGGGTTCTTTATCTCTTCCATGACTCATCCCTGGTAACTCCCTCCGGGGAATATCTTCTGCTAATGGGCCAGCAAGTCTCACTGCCTGACTCATAAAATTACATCATCCCACTGGGAGATGCTCCACCCAGGGGGAGGGACCAAGCATTCCCACCTGGATATAACCTGAGGTTTGGAACAGCACACTCAGCCCTGACCTACTGGGTTCCCAGAGGACAAGAGCTCCATAATCACCACTGGACCTCCAGAGAAGGACCAGACTTCACTACAGGATCACCACTTCAACAGAACCACATCCATCACTCCAACAGGACTGCAGCCACCATTTAATGGGACTCCTACCACCACCCTGACCAGGTTGTATCCTGACTCTGTCAGTTTAAGCCAGTGTTTTCCACCTTTATTTTAATTTTCCTATTAAATTGTTCTGACTTGGAGTTTCCGACTGGTTGGTTTTCAAACTAGAACACTGTCCCATATCCCAGAGCTGGGAGGGGGGACCACACCTGGACAAAACCTCACAGGTCTTTTCTCTACATTTGGATACAAACAAGATATTGAATAGAAATCCAAGAGAAATGATGGAGGATAGTGAGGCCTTGGTGAGAACCAAGTGATGTGATCAAGAGGAGAAAAGGGGTGAGTTAGTGGGGAGAAATCAGTGTTCCTGAAAAAGTTTCACTCCCTGTCTCTTCCAAAGTGGAAGGATGAGCTAACAACAGCAATCAAGGAGGGAATGGTGGAAGAATCACTACCTGAACATGATATTTGAAGGGTGAGAATGAGAGGCAAACAAAATTCCATGCAGACTCTCAGTTTCCTGGTACTTGGGATCCCATTCCAGCATTTTCACTATATTTTAAATGGCCAAATAGGGAATCAAATATGGATCCAGAGTTGACCTTTCTAACCACAGGGAAAGTGTGCTCATTACTTAGAAGAAAGATAAGAACCATCAGAGTGTCTGATTTGTTTTGTTAATTATGGCTTTAAACTACTTTGTCCCACCCCACCTAATTGGCACATTTCCTTAGCCGTGTAAATAGATCTTCAGCAGGCTCATAAATCAGACTGTGTTTGTAAGCAACGTTTTCATAGCAGATATTTTCTATTTTTGGACAGAAGAATCAAGCTGTTGAAATACCCAAACTACAACTGCACTCACCCACGTCTGGGTCAGACTCTGCTCAGATCAAAAATGCCATCACTAATACAACAGTCCTCAACAATTTCACTTTGGAACCAAAAATTAAATAAAGGCAACATTTTCTAAGGTAGAAATGGGAGTCAGGCCCTCAAATAATTTCTCTGTGAGAAAGCCATTTCTCTGTCCATTTTTGAAAATTCCCTTACAGGATTTAGGCAGCCATTTGCAACTTCCAGGACCAGAAAATTTCCCAGACAAGAACTACAAGAGTTTCCTGAATTCCAACACTTCAACTTGGAGGTTTTCCCTGTAAGTTGAAAAACCAGCTCAGCATTCAGAGGGTTAAAAGTGAAGTGTCCAAGGCCAGGTTGGACAGGGCTTGGAGCAACCTGTGACAGTGGGAGGTGTCCCACTGCCCATGGCAGGGGGGTGGAATTGGATGATTTTTAAGGTCCTTTCCAACCCAAACCATTCTGGGATTCCACGGGGATTTGCCCACCATTTTTTTTGTTGCGTGTTTATCCAGAACCTGTTCTTATTTGCAGAAACCTCAAACATCTGGAGCACCTGCTGAACTTTTTCTTCAGTTTTTTACCTTCCAAAAATGCAGTCTCAAGGCAAACAAAACCCCTACAAACTTTTTCTCTCAGTTTGAATGAAAAGCACTTGACAAAGTGAAAGACTCAAAATCTGCATCATGAGGAGCTTTAAAGGCGACTTTCCGTCTTCCTTGGTTTCTGGATTAACTGAATTCTGCCATTAATATTCCAACCAGCATTCCTTTTGGGAAGCAGATATTTATACCCTGTTGCAGGGAATCAGTTAATATTCCTTGGTCTGGAGAGATGAAGCCATGCTTGGGTTAAAATGCATTAAATTTTGGAACCTAAAACTGAGTCCTACGGGTCAAGGGCTCTTGGAGAGCAGACTCTGGCTTGAATTTCTGTCTACACAGACAAATATAGGGCAAAAATAATAAATCTCCACTCCAGTTAATAGATTAGTAGTGCCGGAAGGTTTTACTTTGATCCTTTAATGCTGTATTATGCAATAAGTTTGTCAATAATTCCTAGTTTCAATCTCAGGGATTTCCTTGAAGCTTCACCTGTGCAGGTGTACCCCAGGTGTATAATAAATATAAATATACATGTATATATGTATGAAATGTCCTTAAGAAACTTGTCCCTGCCCTTCCTATCAGTCATCAGGCTACTGCAGAAGAAATATACACACACTATAACATTATTCTATAAATTCCTGCTAATGACTAAAGTCCAGCCCTTTTGTTTGCAATTATGACACAATTCCTTCTAATTAAAATGGAAAAGTAAAAAAAAAAAGGTGAGTAAGCAGCAGATGCAGTAGAACTCCAGCTGTCAGGCCACCAGAGGACACTGTCACGTCATTTCCAAATAGGAGGAAACTCATTTTTGCTTTAGTGCCAGAAAGTCAAATTTAGATGGACAGAACCACTCTTTACAGAATCATGGAATGGTTTAGGTGGGAAGGGACCTCAAAGCCCATCCAGTGCCATCCCCTGCCATGGGCAGGGACACCTTCCACTGTCCCAGGCTGCTCCAAGCCCCAATGTCCAGCCTGGCCTTGGACACTGCCAGGGATCCAGGGGCTTCTCTGGGCACCCTGTGCCAGGGCCTGCCCACCCTCCCAGGGAACAATTCCTTCCCAATATCCCATCCAGCCCTGCCCTCTGGCACTGGAAAGCCATTCCCTGTGTCCTGGGCCTCCAGCCCTTGTAAAGAGTCTCCCTCCATGTTTCTTGCAGCTCCTTCAGGCCCTGCAAGGCCACAATGAGGTCACTCCAAAGTTTCTCCTCTCCAGGCTGAGCACCCCCAGTTCTCCCAGCCTTTCCTCCCAGCAGAGCTGCTCCATCCTTCTGATCACCTCTTCATGTCGAAGTTGCATGCACAGCCATAAAACGTGAGAGACCTGTGCCCATATTAACAGAGCATTTGAGAATTGTCTGAGATGTCTTACATCTACACACCCCAAAATAACCCCAAGTAACATCAAACGGGGCTTCCTGAGGATAACCACAGCAAACCCCACCCTGCCTACAAAGCCAGTGCTGCTGACCAAGCACTGCCCTCTCCAAAGCCTCACCCACAGCAGTTACAGAAGAACCAGCTCTGCCCAAACCAAGCAGCACCTCCTGCCTCGAGCCATCTCCCTGAACCCAGTGGAGCTCCTGGAGAACACGACAATGGTGAGCTCAATCCCAGGGAGAAACATCCAACTGACCCTGGGCCACAAAGCCCTGCACACACCTGATCCATTACTGACCTTGAACAGACCACAGGAAACAAATGCAAAGTAGTCATCACATGATCAGGGACTGCTGCTGTCACATGCTGGAAGATGAAGATGCATTTAAACCTTTTACAGTCAGAAAAACCGAGTAAGAAATCTGGTTAACTGGTTTGATCTGTCAATGCTGGCAGGGCTGTAAAATATGCAGAATCAGACTTACTAGCTCTTATTTTATATACATTTACATCAATTTATACATGGCCTATGTAACAAAAATGAGACCTGCACGAGCACAGCTGCTCTAATGTGAAAGCACCTTGTGTAAAGCAGGAAGGGAGTTCTACATTATGGAATGTAGGGTAAGTTTTAGCGAGTCAGTCCTGTGAGGAGCGGCTGAGAGAGCTGGGAAAGGGGCTGAGCCTGGAGCAAAGGAGGCTCAGGGGGGACCTTGTGGCTCTGCACAAGTCCCTGACAGGAGGGGGCAGCCGGGGGGGTCGGGCTCTGCTGCCAGGGAACAGGGACAGGACAAGGGGAAACGGCCTCAGGCTGGGCCAGGGGAGGCTCAGCTTGGACAGCAAGCAGGAATTTCTGCATGGAAAGGGTGCTCAGGCCTTGGCAGGGGCTGCCCAGGGAGGTGATGGAGTCACTATCCCTGAAGGGATTTAAAAGCCACGTGGGTGTGGCACTTGAGGACATGGATGGCTTTGGCAATGCTGGGGGAATGCTTGGACTTGGATGATCTCAGAGGTCTTTTGTCATCTAAATGATTCTAAGACACACCAAGACAAAGTAGAACACAGTCACTGAATTCCAAACAGAAAACTGAAATTGCTGTGCAGAATCACAGGAAATTATTGAGACTTGCTTGAAAATAGTAAAACCAAGAGTTGCCTGCTCTAAGAGAATCAAAGAGTTCTTTAAGCAAATGATCATAAAAAGAATAAGGAAGAATCTGGGTGTAAGATAACAGCATGACATGGGAAGAGTACCAGATCCAGTAGGAGAGTTCAGATAAATAAGTTCAGGTGAGAAATAAGTGATATCCTTTCTGTTTTAAGTGGATAGGGCTGGAATTCCATGCCAGAGCACACACATATTCCAGCACAGAATCAGCACCTGAGGAAACCATCAAAACCTTACCAAGAGGCACAGGAGCTCTAACTTAAGCACTGTGAGGAAAAAAAATCCTGCAAGAGCTTCCCAAGCCTCGAGACTGGCACCAGGACAGCTTTAAACTCTGGTAGCCAGGCCAGTGCTGAATAATCCACAATTTGCATAATTTGTCCTGAACATCTGCCCATTGCATCAGCTGTGGCACTGGGAAGCTGCCCACCCCTTAGATGATGACCAGAGTCATGATTGATCTTCCTTTTGGTTTTTTTTTCCCCATTTGTTTTGATTACAGTTCAACCCCTGCTATAAACCAATTTTTCCTCAGGGAATTCCCTGACATCCCATTAAAATATGGCAAATGTAGCAGAACCCAACTGATTCTCTCTGAGAACATCCGCAACTTTGCTAACTGCTGTAGGAGCCCGGTGCACGAGGTTTATTCTCCACTTGGGAGCAGTCCTGTGTGCTGTTCCCGTCTGCTGATGGAAGAGGAAGGAATTCTAGAACTGTGTGGGCCCAGCCATGGCTGGGAGATGCCTCCTGACAGCTGAGAAATGCTGTGGTGGCACTCACCCCCCATCCATGCCCTCGGCAAGCTGGAGTTCTGGCAGGGTGAGCTGGCTCACCTCGAGCCTCAGGGACCAGAGAATTTCTAGATCCAAGTTTAGGGAATGATGCAGACTGGGATGAAGGAAAGCCACAAAAGGAGAAGAAAAGCCACCGACTTGGCCCCAAACACAATATCCAATGGAGACAGAATGGCAGACAAAACTGTAGTTCCAGACATAAGACCAGACATTCTAGACAGAGATGGCTTTGTATGATTTGGGGTTTTTTTGGTGGGGGAGGTTATTGAATTAATTTCCAAATCAGTTTTCTATAAATAACAAAATAGTTTAAAGTGTGGGCATTTATAAAAATCTCATCTTCAGTGCTACAGCTCATCGTGCTGCTTTGATTTCTTCCATGGCCTGCACTGCCTGTAACTGGCTAAGCAGGAGAACACATTATGATGAACAATCTATTTTCTCTATCTAATCAAGACTTCCTAAGACAAGGCAAACAAATCTAGCAGCGTATTGAACTCTCTTTTAAACAAAAATGCTTTCAGAGATCACTCATTCTGCTTTCTCGGGTTTTGCAGTGATTAAGGATCGATTCATGTGAATTCTCTTTGTTTGCACGTCATAGTCGTGAATAAACAGTGGGCTCACAGCTGTGGAAACAGCTGCTTTGGACTTTAATAACTACACAGCAGCTCTTGGTGTGAGTCTCCAGCCCATCTTTATGTTGTGTGAATGTCAGACTTGTCTAAATGTTCATTATCCCCCAATTAGAAATTATTGCTGAGCTCTGTGGAAGTTCACCTCTCAGGATTAACATTCACCTGTGATTTGTCAAGTGGTTCCTACAACCACATTTTTATTGACTTTGTAGAAGAACTTGATTAGGAAGAGAGTCCCTCAGGCTGAGGCAGGAGGTATGAAATGCTGCCCTGTCCATTCCAATTGAAATGCAGGCACCACACACTCCTCTGAACTCAGTGAAAGGAAGGTGGTTCCAGCCTGTCACAGCAGCTCCAGGGAGCAGTGAGCAGACAGAGGTTACAGCAGCATCTATTGGACCTGTAGCCTCAAATTGCTACCCCTGAAATAATAAAGCAACAAAAGACTTAAAAAGTATTTATAGCTCTCATGTATTCCCTGTCTCAGAGCAGCTGGGCACATTTTTGGGGTTAGCAATGAGAAAGGAGTGTTGGAAAAACTGTCAAAAATAGGAAGCCAGGTGATAAATCACTCCCTGCTCTGCAATTATGGAAAATTAAAAAAAGAGAGGTGCTATCCTAGCTGGGAGTTTATTGATTTTGTCAATTAGAATTCTCAAAGTACCCAACAGATCCGCTTTTTCATACCAGCTTCTTTGAAATGAGTGATAGCCATTATCACTTCAGTGATGTGAAGTAGTGACAAAGTCACTGAGGGGCAGGAAAGTGGAGGGGTTTATTCTAAAGAGCTACAGACACACCCCAGCTCTCTGAGGGTACTTCACTCGATTTTGGCAACCCAACATTCCAACAAATAGCATAAAAACATAATGTTTTTCAAGACAACTGTAGGAAATCGTGGAACATTGTTCTTCCCTGCCAGCACTGTGTTATCAAGGCCCCAGGAAGCAGATTTAATGAACCTTTAAATGACCCTTCTCCCAGAGATCATATTAACAGTGTGGTCACTGTTGCAAAAAAATAACCTTCCCCGAGTCCCGACAAAACTACTGACACTTCTATAAAGTTTTACGAGCACCATGTTGTGTGTTCAGAGACAAAGCATTCGTCTTGTTAGAGATCATTAATCACGGCATCACAGTGTTTTGGATTGGAAAAGCCCTCCAGGATCAGCGAATCCACCATTCCCCCAGCACTGCCACGTTCACCACTACCCCCCGTCCCCAAGGGCCACCTCTCCATGTCCTTTAGAAAGCTCCGGGGATGGGGACTCAGTGCAGAAGACACACTACGAAGTTCTGCAGGAAGACAAACTGACAGAAATTCACTCAATTCTTGGCAGGAATTGAGTTCACCCGATTCTCTGGACCACGGGACACAGACAGCACCCCCACAGAACAGCCCTGTGTTTTATGTGGGAAGAACTGTCCAAGTGAAGATCTCTTTTTCCTCTTTGAGGGTCAACTGTTCCTACACAATGGCAAGAGGTAAAAATACAGAAGGAATGGCAAGAGGTAAAAATACAGAAGGATGGAGTTTGTTTGGTTGGGATCAGCCCACAGGAAGTTTCCAGATGGGTGGGGAGCAATTCCAGCTTGAACTGAGTGGATATAGACCAATACCCTAAGGATGAGCAGTCTCTGAGTGCGCATGGATAAAAACCATGACGAGGGAAGGCAAATCAGAAAATATTTGGGTTGAGAAACAAATAAATTATTTTTTTGGGCTATATCTGAAAGGGGTTGGAAATCCTTCCCACTCAGCAGTAACTTATGAAAAAAGGATTAAAAAAAAAGAAGGAAGCAAGCATAAAAGTAGATGGCCATGCTAATGCTCTTGACTTCAGAAACTACTGATTATACATTTCCTAGAGTTTGCTTTTCTAGATCCCACTCAGTTTTACAGAATATAAACAGACCAAGACATATCTACATTCAAGTCAGATGTTGCCAATAATTTTCAGTAATATTCTTATGAGGTGAACATAAGGTTTAGCATCTGCAATCTGTCTGAGCTGCTGGGATGGTTTAAAGGTACCAACCTATCAGATTCATCAAATTTTGGGAAGAGCAAAGAAACGAAACTGTGTATTAAGCTGAAAAAAATCACACTGGTGTGTATTTAAGAAAATATATGCCATGTCCAGTAACCTCCCATTATTTACACACAGCCAGCCATAAATCTTTGCAATGTGTGACCCAGGAATGCCATCTACCAATAATCCTGAGACATCGACAAATCCTGTGCATAAATTGTAGCACGCATTGAAATAGCCAGCCTGTGAGAATCTGAGAGTTTAAACTGGTGTGCTTCCACCCAGAATTGTTATTTATTTAGGGTGGTAAACTCCAAGATCACTGAGTCCAGCTGTTAACCCAGCACTGCCGAGGCCACGACTAAACCACGTCCCCAAGTGCCACATAAGCTTCCCTGAGAAACAGAACCCATACAAAACATGACAGCAAGAAATGATAAGGCTGTGACATGACCCTCAAAAGACCAGAAATTCTCAGTTAAGTTCATAAAACAGCTGATCTTTGTAAGTCATCAAAACCCCAAGGGAATGATGTGAATTTATATTCTCTGAAAATGTGGCCCCTGGAGCCTCAAACACGGTGTGCAAAGGAAGAGAACAGAGATCTGGCTGGAGAATCAAGTCCATTTTAATAATGACTTTCCTATTCTGTCCGTAGGCAAAAATCTTTCTATTATTGCAACTACAGTTCTTCCTGTAACACACCAGAATTCTTGTGACGTGAGCAAGCAGGTGGAGACAGCCCCTGCCGGAAGAGGGAGATTCAAACTCAGGGTGCTTATACACGTGAAACCCTTCTTATCACACATTCCCAGTAAGCCTCGCAGCAGGAGGGAGTTGGCTGCTGCTCCTGCACCAGAGGAGCACTGCTCTGCTATGGGATCACTGGGACTGATCTCATTTTGATGTCTGTCACTTGTCTCTAAAAGCACACCAATTCAAGCCCCGACTTTAAGAGGTTTCCTGCAAAACTCCACTGCTGCCATGTGTTGGTTGCACACCTGCTGAAGCCTTCGACCAGGGATAGCTGCTCCTATCACCTCAGCTGGGGTATGGAAGCCCGGAATCTGTCCAGCAGTTTCCCTGATCCTCCACACAATGGCCAAATTCAGCAGCACTGGAAGCACATCACTTTTATGGATCCAGCACTGGCCCCACCACAGGTCTGGAGCTGGTATTTGACAACTCAAAATACTTCCAAGTGCTCCACTGCTTTCCAAAGACTTCTTGACAGAGACCTCTGATTTCAGTGGTGCCTCCCAAGGCAGCCAAGTGGCCTCTGAGGAGAGGACAAGGCTGGCTGGAATGGGGACCTGTGTGAATCCTAGAATGCTCTGGGATAGAAAGGACCTTAAAGACCCTCCAGTCCAACCCTCCTGCCATGGGCAAGGACATCTTCCACTAGACCAGGCCTTGGTCCCAGAGAGATCTGGAATGGAAAAGTTTAAAACCATTCTCAGGAAATGATGCACCAGTTTTCAAGCAAAGCCACAGCTGATGTTTCTGCTGTGATACGAAAATTTGAACTTTTTTTGCCTTTTAAGTGGAATAGTCAGTTCCTTCAAACTTGCAAAGGAAATGTCATGGAGAGATGAGAAGGAAGAGATGTGGGAGCTGAGAGAACAGGAAGACAGCATTAATTATACAGAACCTGACAGGTAGAGAAGAAAACGTTATGCTTTCCAAAAGGAAAAGAATGAACAGATGATTGAGATTTGCCATCAGGCCCTGAATATTCCTCCCTTCTGGAACTGTGAAAATAAATCCCAGGATCTCAGTTAAAAGTCACCTGAGCTGGATAAAGCTGCTCACCTGCCCTCAGGTGTTGGCTGCTGTGCCACTGCTCCTCACGATCAACCATGGGGTCAGAAACCTGCTGGTCCTTTAAACTCCCTTTTCCTTGTACTTTCCACTGTGGAGCAGCCCTCGAACCCAGACACTGATCTGTGCAGCCAAGGTCTTCCCTAAAGGATCAAATTCCAACTTAAATCAGAGAGGGAGAAGCTTTGTCTCAGATCAGTAAATGCAGAGTGAAGAAAAGAAGAAAATATGATGGCACTGGTTCTGCAGTTTGGCCGGGATTTTTATTGGAATTTTGGAAACTTCTACAGGGAAATGCACTACAAATGGGTCTCCCTGGAGTTCCTACATGGAGGAGGTGCTCTTGCACTGTGGCACCTACAGCCGTGGCTGCTCCTGATTATCTGAAAAGGAAAAGATTTCCCAAGGCATGAAACTGCACAAGCCAAAACAATTCACAGGTGCTTAAGCCCAACACTGATTGTTTCCTTCAAGGAATATTTTGTTTCAGGTTTTTCCCCTCAATCTAATGTCAACACTTGTCATTTAAACAAACACTCCTAATTTACTCTTGGTTTCATAACACAAATTACTTTTTCTATTACTCCATCTATTCTGTTATTTAGCTCCTGCTTTATTTACCAGTTTGTTTTGCATATAGAACTCCCCCTGAGCAATTCCTACATCAAGGCCTAAGTTTATTTTTCCATTCCTTTTCTCCCACTGTTTGTGTGACTCAGACTGAGATCATAGAAAATCAGGTGAGAATCCTTTCAATGAAAAATTCCTGTGAGAAAATTCCTTTTGTTTCACCCAAACGAGCTCCTGGCTTCCAAAAGTTTGAAGGTCAGGGACTTCTCAGGCCAGAGTTTATTTAAATTGTAGTCCATTTTTCTTCTGTAATCATGAGCAATTTCGCCTTTTATCTTTTTTGCCTAGTTGCAGTTATTTTCATCACATATTCTGATTTTATGTCCCCTCTCCCCCTTCCTTTCATATTCCCTTGGTCTCATCCTGTTAACGACAGGTGCTCAAAACTCCTGTGACAGACCACAACAAGAATGTAATTTTAAAGGAAAAATCCTCAGGTACTTCAAAATATCTTGGGATTTTTGATTGTGATAAATTGTACCTTACCACAGCTCTTAAAGTTCAGCAGGTAACCAAGAACTCATTATCAAAAAGTGGTTTGGACACAATTACAGCTAAAATCTTTCCTTTAACACTCTCATCATCCTGTAGCACACAGTTATTTTTGCATGTCTGTACTTACTTAGCATGTGAGTGTGTGATTTAATAAAATACAGGCCTTGATAACAGAATTGAAGGTGGGAGGAGTGTTAGAATTCCTGGGTTCTTCTCCAGACCTTTCACCCATCAGTAAATTATAGCTCAGGGACAAAAGTTCTCTCTCTGCAAGACCAAAAACTTCACACATCTGAAGTGATGAGGCAATCAGAGATAGAAATTGAGTGGGATGATGAAATAGAAACCCAGGGGTACATAAAGTGTATTATTAGATTTAAAATATGACACATCACAAGTCCTGAAAAATACTTCTATTTCAAATTAATAAACAGATGCTCCAAGCTGATAACATGACACAGGTACACACCAACTGTAACACCAAATAACACCAGATAGTCAGGCCCCAGAAAATCCTGTCATTTTTATACATTTCTGGCTCAAACCATTTTGAGTCACTTTCCAGCTTTATCAGAAAAGACTGCTCGTATGCTGCTTTCATTTCCTTGAATCCTCAGAGATTTCTCTAATCATTGTAGCTCCTTCAAAACAGAGCTCATTAATAAGCAAAATACCCGAAGACAGCTAAAGTTTTGTGAGTTAAGTGTTGATTCACACTGGTGCCTATACCACACATAATTTGTTAAATGCCAGGAGATGATAAAGGAAAGCGTACACAGATTTTAAAAAATAAGTATTCCAGAAATAAAGTACATTAAACACCCCTCTCGAAAATCACCCCCCCCCAAAAAAAACCCCAAAACAACCCCAAAAACACAAAAAACCCCCCAAAACAAATAAACAAGCAAACACAAAACAAAACCAAAAATCCCAACAAAAAACCACCCAAAAAAACCCAAAAAGTGGGGAAAGGAGAATGAACAGCAAATGGATTGAGAATCATGGAATCATTTAGGTTGAAAAAGGACTCCCATGGAGTCCAACCTTGTCCCCACCTTGTCCCCAGCCCAGAGCACTGAGTGCCCTGTCCACACGTTCCTTAGACAGCTCCAGGGATGGGGACCACACTTGTCTAATTAACTGATTAGCCTGATAATTTTATATTACTAAGCTGACCTCTGATTTTTCAATGTCTACACTGAAACAAAACATCCTTAGGGACAGGAGCTCCATTTTCCACCAAACCCCAGAGCCTCCTGCCTCAAGGAAGCAAGGAGTTATCTCTTTAAAAATAGACTGACACACACAATCCTTGACTTTCTAACCAAGATAATTTGGGAAAACTCATACAAAATGAACATATTCCATTCCTTGACTATTTCTTTTCTATGAGTTCACAGCCCAGAGGGTTCCTTCAGAATAACTGTGCAGTGGGAGGAAAGCGCTCCCTGCCTTTAGTGCCCTGATTCTGCCCCAAAATGGCCCACATGAGCTATAGGTGTGTCTATCTCATACATTTCCATTTCACTTCTTGGAAGCCTGCAGTAAATTGTTGACACTCAGGCGTATTTTTGCTTCTTTCTGGAAGTCATCTGTGGTTTTTTCAGGTGTTCTCACTCACTTTCATTTCATCCCTTAATAGTGTATTAAACCCCTGCCTGTTTAAGGGCAATTGGCAAGGAACTCTCTACCCACACTCTGATAAAAGTTGCTTGCATTTGAAGTTCCCTACCCATATGTTTCGACAGAAAACAACTTGGGGTTAAAAGATCTTAAGTTGCATTGGTTTCATCTAGAGGAAAAAAAAAATTGCTGGTTAGATATCCGGTATTTCTTCCCTTTATGTCCAATTTTAGGTATTTAAATATTGGAGTTGAATGGTTTCACCATAGGCAACTCAATGAATCAAGGCAATGCTTGTAACCTAATTTCCAGCACAGCTTTTTTTTTTTTTTTTAGGATGGATTTTGTCTGTTTTCATTATTTCCATTATTTCCTACTTGCTTCAGTGTCTGTGCTCATACACCAACGCCACATACTTGCTCTTCTTCTCCCTGCTATCACATTTCTAATAGAATATACAGGACATAATATAATATATGTGACATAATATATGGATGTACACCATTACTTCTCTCTGAATTAATTTTTTCTTGATCTTGGGAAGCGTAAATCCAATCACTGCCAGGTTTAACAGGGTGAGAGTCAAGATTTACTGGGTTCTTAACCACAGCCTGGTTTTAAACATGACCACAGACTACTGCTAAATAAGTTTTTTTTAATAATCTTTCCAATCTCTATCTCTTCTGAAGAGTTACTTGCCTGCAACAAAAGATAATGTGTTTGATTAAAGGTGGATATTTTTCCTCCACAGCACACGTAGATAATGTGCTTTAAAGTAGTTTGAACTTTCATGCTTCATCCTTGTGAATGCCCCCACATCAGGACAGCTGCAGTTACTGTGAGCAATGAAAATAAGTATTTAAATAGAAAACATTTCCATTTGAAAAGAAGCAGCAGCTTCAAAAGATATGAGTGCAGCAAGGTCTTTTTTCTGCTGTGCTCTCTTCACTCTTTTGTTAGGGAGAAGACTGAGAGTGATCCATTTAGGCTGGGCTTTGCCTCAGCTTTGTGTCTGCAGTGCAAGGGAAGGAAAGAAATTCAAACAGAGAACATGGCAGCTGTAAAACCACCTAAAGTGCTACCAAAGTCGTGCAATCATTGGACCAATAAGGCTGGAAAAGACCTCCAAGATCATCCAGTCCAGCCTTCCACCAAATCCCACCACGGCCACTAAACCATACCACAAGGAGCCACATCCACTCATTTTTTGAACAATTCCAGGGTGGTGACTCCAGGACTGCCCTGGGCAACCCATTCCAATGTTTAACACGTGAAGCATTGGGTCATTGGTTAAACTCGGGTGAAGCTGAACCTGAAATACGAAGAAAATTTGTCACATGGTGTCTTGGGGTGACTTTATGATGTGTATCCCGTATCGCTGCCCTATGCCCAGAAATCAATTTTTGTGCCTTTCTATGCCTCTGAACTGAGCCTGAGAGGGGGAAGGAAAAACTGAGCAAAACTTTCTCAAAGCAGTTTGCAGCTTGTGAAGGTCACACAGAGATAGCAACTTTGTTTTCAGCTGCGGCAGGGAAGGGAGAAGGCACCTGGCTTGCTGCTCCCAGGTCAGTTTCTGGCCAGTTGTTCAGTTTCTTTTTTCTCCAGAGAAAGATTGAGAGTTGAACTTCTTTTCCTTCCCTGGAATTTCGGATTTTCTCCCTTTTCTACTGGACTGCTTTAACATCAGAGCACATCGGGAGAACTTTCCACCAAGCACAGGGGGCCTGGCCCTGGGCCAAGCCCCAGCTCTGAGGAGACCAAAGGGAGGACTCTAACACTTTCCCAGGTTTTTCCTCCACAGCAGAAGATTTTATTATTTAGCATTATTTTCCTTTTCCCGCGTATTTGTTAAATAAATAGTTTTTATCTCTTTCACTTTCCTTCGAGGAAAATTTATTTTTCCCGAACCTGGTAGGGGAGGGGTGGTTCCTGCCTTCTCTCAGAGGATATATTTCTAAATTTGGCCAAACCGGTACACATGGAAAAAAAAAACAAAAACAAAAACAAAAACAAACCCACAAAAATTAGCGACTTAATGAAAAATAAAGTATGAGTAACGACTTCTCAAGGAATATATTAGCACTGGCTGGATTGGCAATGGGCCCTCTTCAACACTAATTCTGGATAGATAACATTAATTTATAAATAAGCAGTTTTAGCATTACATCCAATATCCCTCTTGCTCAGCACACAGCAATTAGAGCCCTTGAGAAATCACACTCCTAAAAACATTGCTTTGCTTGGCACAATCAGTTGGCCGCCCCACAAACTGAAGGAAAAGCATTCTCACCAAATATTTCCAGTGGCCTGATCACTGGGATCATCTGGGAGCTGTACAGATCCAGTAGCTGCTCAGGATTTACACTGCTATTTATAACTTTTCCTTCTCAGGATGTGGAAATCTGTCTAGCACCAGCAGAGTCACCCAGCCACACAAGCAGATCTCCTGGGAGCTGAAGAAATTAACCCAAATTAAACCTGACAAGTTCATGTCACAGCTTCCAGAGTTACAGAGTCATCCAGGCTGGGAGAGACCTCCAAGATCATCAGCTGTCCCCCAGCACCACCAGCATCACCCCTAAACCACGTCCCAAGGGCCACATCCAGACAACTTTTGAACACTTCCAGAGATGGTGACTCCACCACCTTCCTGGGCAACTCATTCCAATGCCTGAGCAATTTATTCCAGTGCCTGACCACTCCCTTCCAGTGAGGTTTTTCCGCTAATATCTGATTTGCACCTTCCCTGGTGTCACAATGCTACAGAAATGTTGGGGATGAGGTGCCTCTCTCCAGTCCTGACATCACCAACATGGAAATCAGTAAACCCCAAGCTGAGGCACTGCAGAAAATTTCACATCAGGCATAGAAAAAGTTGATTTTCTTTTTATCCTTTATAAAAATTGGGACTAAATTGAGTTTTAAGTTCATCTTCTCTAAGATACCATGGTAGGGAGTCTGAGAGTGTATACAGTCAGTGAATATTCAAACTCTCTATGCAAGACATATTAGGCAAATATACTTAATAATATGCATGTTGTTATATATACATATATATTTAATAAATAAATTTAGCCAAATTGAAGAGTTTTTTTGAATTTCATAACACACAAAGTCTGCACCCAATTTTAAGATATCTCTCAGCAGACTAATTCATACTTTGAAACCATGTCCTTGTAACCTTGAAGGAATCAGAAACATTCATTAGGGATGAGACTTTTTTTTTTTTTTCCAATAGGTTTGGTAACACAAACCTGTTGTGTTAAAAAAAGAGATGGAAAAGTGTGCCTGCTACTCCATGGCACCAGTCTGTAACTGTGTGGGCAGAACTGTCTATGCAGAAGTGCCCCCCAAACCCAAGCAAATTGCACAACCTGTTCCTCCAACTGGGGATATACAAAAACTCTCCCCCAATTTCACAGAGAGAAAGAGCTCTAACTTCAAAAGGGAGACCTTTATCCACAAGCTTGTTTCAGGCATAAATTATTACGCTGTAGCATATGGAATGCTTGCCAATATTTACCTCTAAATCACCATCTTACTCTCTGGCAAGATGGAACACTAAATTAGAATCACAGAATCCTGGAATGGTTTGGGAGGAACCTTAAAAATCTCCTCTTCCGCCCCCCTGCCATGGGCAGGGATGTCACTCCCTAGAACAGGTTGCTCAGGGCCTCATCCAACTGGCTCTTGAAAGAAAACTCAAGTAAAATTCAGAAGTTATTTAGATGTAAAGGTGCCAATAACCCAAAAGGGGGGTGCCTCCTTACGTTAAAGGAACAAGAAAAACGTTTCAGGATTTTGCTATTGATCCCCCATCTGGAACTATTTTTGGCTTTTTTAAAAACACACTATTTGTTTTCAGCTGTGAAAACCAAACTCCTCATTACCACAGAAGTCCTGCTGTTAGCATCAAAAATGCCCGAGGCTGGAAAATTCCTCTGGCCCATGGAGTCCAAGCTGTGCCCGATGGCCACCTTGTCCCCAGCCCAGAGCACTGAGTGCCACGTCCAGCCCTTCCTTGGACACCTCCAGGCATGGGCACTCCAAAGCTCCCTGGGCAGCCCCTGCCAAGGCCTGAGCACCCTTTCCATGCAGAAATTCCTGCTGCTGTCCAAGCTGAGCCTCCCCTGGCCCAGCCTGAGGCCTTTTCCCCTTGTCCTGTCCCTGTTCCCTGGCAGCAGAGCCCGACCCCCCCGGCTGCCCCCTCCTGTCAGGGACTTGTGCAGAGCCACAAGGTCCCCCCTGAGCCTCCTTTGCTCCAGGCTCAGCCCCTTTCCCAGCTCCCTCAGCCGCTCCTGGGGCTCCAGCCCCTTCCCAGCTCTGTTCCCTGCCCTGGACACGCTCCAGCCCCTCTGGGGCTCTCTGGCCAGGAGGGCCCAGAACTGGACACAGCCCTGAGGTCCCTCAGCAGGGCCAGCACAGGGGACGGGCCCTGCCCTGGGCCTGTGGCCACCCCATGGCTGGCACAGCCCAGGGCCCATTGGCCTTCTAGATCCATAATCTACTGTCCAACTCAAATTGTCTCCAAGAGCAGGCAAATGACACCGTGGAAACTTTGGGTTGTTCTCCCCATCCACCCCTTCTGTCCGAAAGCATCGCTGGGGGAAACAGAACCCCTTCCCTTCCTCCACACCTGTGACAGTATGCTTTGGAAGTGTAATCAGCTCCAAAACCATTCCATGGACACAGATAGGAGGGGATTCAGATGGTAGTGTTGCAGAAAGGCTCTTCTGGGCAGGTGAAGGGAAACTTAACACTCCACCTTGTTTACAATAGGTAGCAAGGGCCCCTGCTGGCCCACACTCTTTCCTAAATGAACTTAAGGGGTGACAGCATCACTAAATAGACACCTGACCTACCCTACACATATCTGCCAGCAAATCTGTCAGTACAGGCTGGGAAAACACCCTCTCTTCGCAATCCTCAAGGCACAAATGACCCACAGTGAGTGCAGAACACCTCTGCTGCTTCAGCCTGTGCTTCAAAGACCTCTTGTGATGACACAAACACCACAGATCCTGGATTTCAGTTTGTCCCAGAATGCTGTGCAATAACACAAAGACAGTTTATTCTGTTTCACAGCAAAGCGAATACAGGAATATGAGTAATTAATGCAATTTTATCAGAAATGGAAACAGTTCGGAATTAAAGAGTCATTAAAGGCACATCTGGGAAGGGGTTTTGGAGAGAAAAATTGAACAGGTATCACTGCTGGTATATATCCTGCACTTCTGAGCTGTGAGCAACTAGGAAAGAACAATTGCACATGGATAGCATTCCAGCAGGAGGCCTGTTTTATCTCACCAAAGCAGCTCAGCCAGAACACTTCCCCTCAGGCCCGTGCCCCTCTGACCAATGCTCCAGTTTGAGCCTGTGCCTGGCTCCCTCCACAAGGACCAAACTTAACAATAAACAACCCCCTCTGACACTAGTCAGTCTGCAAAGGCACAGAAATGCTGCTCCACTCATCAAACAGCAAATAAATGAACAGTTCCCAAGGCTGTCCCTTGGACAAGGCAGTTGGGAGCACTCCACAAGCTTTGCCCACCTCACCACCTCTCTCTGCTGGACTCCTCCTCACCCCATGCTTCTGATGATCCTCTTAAAACTGCAACCCACCACTGCCCTCCATCCACCACTGGCAACCAGCCCTCAGAAGAAAGTTTGTTGTTCGAGCTACTCAAGCCTTCCAGCTTACAGGAATTATCCTCTCCTAGTTAAAGAAACGTGGGGTGAGCACGGCAGTCCTGAAACCTCGACACTTCATATTCAGCTGAGTAAATTGGAATGGTTAACACTGAGTTAACAAAAAACTTTCCCAATGCAAATGAAACCAAATAGCCCAAACTTCTGCCTACATCCCACACTTCCTTGTCTGATCCCAGGTCAGGGACTGGAAGCACAGGATCAGCACACACACAGAAGTATCCATGACAGACAGCCCACCTGATCCAGCCACTGCTGGATCAGTTCCTCGTTTTCATGTCATCCTGGGAAACTGAGAGCTCTGATCACAACGTCAACATGTGTCAAAAATTCATTTCCACATCCCACAAACTGTCTCTCAAATAACACATCATGCTTCAAAAGAAATTCCAGGAGAATTTAATGCTCAGAACATTCCCATCAATTTATTAATGCAAAAGCTGAAATCAATTCTCGACATCATTATTTTAGTTTTGCTATGAAAATGAATTGAAAATATGGACCAGGTTTGTGCATTTCTTTCTCTGCATGGTAAATACATCAGCTCAATGCAGCCTCCTTTGATCTGGGGGACTGTGATGCAGTGGTTTCCACAGAGACTTTAGGGCACAGACTGCAGTTTGCCTGGGCCTCTACAGATAGTCTGGAGTGCAAATACAAGTGAAAAAACCTGACAGAAAGCAAGAATACCACTGTGTTCCTTAAATGTAGTTGCCCCTTAATGTATTATTACAACACAGAATCTACTGATCATAGAATTATAGAGTTCCACACTGCATTGGGTTGGAAGGCAATCCCTTGATTTTTTACCTTTTTTTGTCTTGTTCACCAAGAAAGACTGATCATTTGAGGTTTAATTCCATCAAAACCTGGCCTTGTTTTATTTTAATTTTAAACATTTTGGGCATCACTGAGGAGCTCACTTTACTGAGAAGGCATAGCCATATCCCTTCAGGGTCTGGCTGTCTTTGGGGTGTCAGCACAGCACTTTGCAGCACCTCCAGTGCATTTGGGACACAGACAAGCAGAGCATCCATGTCCACCTCCTGCGGTGTCAGGAGCAGATAAAGCCTCCCAGGACACCCAAGAGATAGGAATGTTAATAATTCTCATGCTGAGGGTATTCAGGGCCTTGGCTGAAAAGATCATTTCATATCAAACAGATAACCAGAAAGAAACCAGACACCTCAATGACATCATCTCCATCCATGCCACTGCACCCACACAAGGGTTAAATGATTTTTGAGATCATTCCAGCCCCAAAGGAGCTCAAGCTTGGCACGTACAAGATTAGAGGGGAGAAAAAAGGCCACTCTAAATTATGCTCAACAATGACACACTGCAGTTTCAGAAACTCAGGAACATAAATCAATATTAAGTTTCTGAGCTCTCTTGACAAGAAAAACAATCATATAATTACAGAATCAAATGAGAGATGAGTCCACGTTGTAAGTATTTGTAAGCAGGTTGATATCAGTCGTACTTTAGAAACAAATATCTCATTTACAAGCCAATTTGAGGAATATAAGCTGCCAAATTGAGCCTGAAGCCTGAAACCCAAAGTCTGCAGGAAGAAGCCAGTCCTCTAATTTCCTGCATGACTGGAGATACAGAAGTAAGACAAAGTGTCATTTTATTAAGGCTCAGAAAACATGCTTTTAAAAACTCAGGTGGGGTTTAATTCCTTGGCTTCCAGAGTTTTAGAAACCAACTCTTGCTTAAAACAGCCCAGTGCTGAAGCTTAATGGGCTGAAGGCAATCTGTGTTAATGAAGTCCACTCTGGAGTGGAGTGGATTTGCTTCTCTCAGTGCCTTTAGCTTGGAAATAGCCAATATTTCTTTCTTCACCTTATTATTAGTAACTGTGGGGATGAGAAATTATCGATCCATCTTAGCTGTCATCTTGTTTAAACTTCAGACTCCTCGTGTGCTCGAGGGACTTTTGCTGTTTGTCCTAATTTAAATGATTCTTAGAACCTCAGAGGGATGAAACTGTTCCTCCCCTAATTATGCATTTCATGCCTTGCTAAACTCCTTAACAAAACTGAGCCAGTGTTTTGTCTCTGACAGGGAATTATTTGTGGGGAAAATCAGTGCGCATTTGAGTGGCTAAATTGAGAATCAACCAAGCTAAAACCTCCTGATTTAAATAGCCACTGATTATCTTGAGCTGATCTTTCAAAGTAGCTACTATATGGAATTTCCATGCTCCTTCCTCTTGGAAGGGGACAACTGAGTATCACATCATCATCTTATTTATTTGGCTACTTCCCTGAATAAAAATAATATGAGGAAACAAGACCACTCTGCTCATTATTTCCAAACATTTTCCCTGGGAAACAACCCAACATCAAAATATTTTATCATCACACTCCCAGCATCTAAAAATTTCTGCTTGTCTGGCTGTTTGTGGCTCCGTGCTGCCCTTCTCCTCAGACTTCTGCTGCTTCTAGACACAGCCACCAGCTTAAAACTGTCCTTTCTTGTCTCTAATAACACCCTCATGCCCAGGTGCTGAGCCCCTGGACCTGTGACACAATGACTTTCCTTTTCTCAAGGTATTTACAATTATATAGATTGCTTGAACATTTCTTTTAGCATTCATTTTAAAGCTCAAAGTGTTTAATCTGCCCTCCCTTCCTGTACATTAGAACCTCTCGTTGCTTCTCATGCTTTTAGCAATTAATTTTAACAGTTCTTCTTTTTTTTCACCTCTGAATATGGTACAATACGGAATATGAATTCACAGCAGGCTGTATTCACCTGGTTAGTCCTCAGCTTTGAAGAGAAATACAAGAAAATACACGAACCAAAAAAGAAAAACCTTCATGTTCCCAGCTGTGACAGCAGCAGATCAATGTTTGCTGTGCCATCTTGACTTGAGTGTCTCTTCTATGATCATTTCTCCAATTTATATTCATTACAGAACACCTGCCAGATCTGTTACCCAAATTATTTGGTGTGCCTGTTGTATCCCCCAACTCCTTGTGCAATCAAAGCTCAAGTCTGCTTTGAGAATCACCACATAAAAAAAGATTGATTTTCATCTTGGAAATGTCAGACTTCTGCCTGTAATGCTCAGCTACATTTTTCAGGAGCAGTAAAGTTCAAAAAAGAGCCCCAGCCCTGACACATCTCTGACACATCATGATGGATGTGACAGTTCTGCTGCTTTACTGCCAGAAATGTCCTGCAACAGAATGAGGCAATCAATGAAGAATAATAAATCTATCCCAGAGCCCAGAACTATTTTTTGTACATGCAGAACAGCAGAAATGACACATTAGTTATACCTCTGGAGGTGATAAACCATCGCACTTTCTTTGCTATTACACAATTCCAGTTAAACAGTTTAATCTTGACCTATTTTATCTGCTCAACACTCCACCATCAAAACTCCCAATATGCATTTTTGGATTATTAATGTAGTGGATTAAAAATAAGAGGAAAAAAAGAGAGAGGGGGAGAGAATTGAAGACACACTTTCCAGTTAAAAGAAGAAGTTTTCTTACCATTTTTTCTGGTCCCTCTGTCAGTCAGGAGAACAACTGCTGCTCCAAAGGAATCTGCTGAATTACGTTCCCTTCGTCCTGGAACACATTGCTCCTGATTAATACTGACTCAAAAATTTTACCTTGAGCACACAGCACAAATACATTTCATTTCCCTTTTTTTTGAGAAGTCCCATGTTTGAGATAAATTGCAGCAAGTTTGGAAAAGTTAATTTGACGTGCATAAATCAAGGCTTTGCAGAGAAAGGATTGGTTTGATTTATAACCAATGCCTTTGAGTGCATTCTCCCACCTATCCTTCAAGTAACAGCCTTGATTTCAGCAAGAGGGAATATACTTCAAAATATGTATTTTCTGAGGTCATTTGACCACGCCACCAACAAAACAAGCCCAGCTGTGCCAGCTCAAACATGGTGATTTAAAATACATGAGTTCATTGCACATTTTCAGTACACAGGCTCAATAAATTTAAAAACTGTTGAAGGACTAGATTGATGGTTCCTTGTGCTTGTGTATGATTTCCGAAATGCATCCATGGATCACTGTCATAATTCAATTTCTCCCATTATTTTATACATTCATAAGCACACGGACAATATTTAATGCTGCAGTAACTGAGCTTGGATGAGGCAAAGCACACGGAACAAGCAGGTATGTGACTAAAGCTCAGTAAAACTGGGAATTAGGAGGAATTCCAGGGCCAAAGAACTTCTCTTTATTCATTTGGCTTTTCCTATGCTGCAGTTTTAAAGGCAGGAACATCCTGGCACTCTCTTGCCCCCAAAGGGCACTGGCTGCATTTATAACCAGGCTGAGGAAGGAACAAGAAGCAAAGTTTCTTTTCCTTTTGTACAAACCTTTAATAAGTTCCTAAAACTGGAAGTCAGGCTCTGCCCTGGAGCGGTGGGGACCTGGCTGTGAGGAAACACTCAAGGTAGGGAATGAGTTTGGATGACACCAAAATCACTCCTGCTACCACTCGGTGGTAGCCCTTTGCTAAAAGGCTGCCCCTGAGGAGCCCCGTGAAATGTCAGATGCAGAAAATAAGAACAAAAAGCAGATTTCAGCGTGTCTGTGCTTGGGCACAAAGAAAAGTTACCACTTATTTTTGTGTGTGGCCTTGTTATCCCTGAAACCCCCTGGTCAGACACGGCTTTGCTCTCCTGGTTCTGGGAAAGAACAAATTCTCCCAGTCCACCCAAGGAAGCTACAGCAGGATCATGAGCCACTTCCCATGGATGATAAAACGTTCCCATGACAATCCCTCTCATCTCTGCATCTCATTGCTATTTCCAGCAAGCACAGCTTGGCTTTTTCCAAGTGAAATCAACAATGCACTTTCTGAGGAAATCAAAATTAGCAGGAGCAGTGCAGCACGGCTTTGTAGTTGTTTCTGACAATTAATAAATTAACGTAAGTGCTGAGGGAAGAGACAGAAAATAACTCAATGGCTATTTCCCTTCAAGGTGGATGAGCTTTTTAAAGAGTATTTTCTCTGACATCAGTGAAATGCTCTGAAAATAGTTTGCAGGTAACAGTTCATTTAAAAACAAAGCAATAACTCTAAAAAAATTAAGATTTTGAGGGGTTTTTTTCCCTAGGAGCTAAAATAACATTTGGAACATTCTTTAATTTTTTAATGATAGGAAAATATTTTGCATTCATATAATGAAGTTGCTTATTATACCCAAAGCTATTTTTAGATTTCCCATAACTGGCACAACAGTTCACCCAGTCATCTCTACTTTTAATGTAATCCTTTTAATTCCTGATACAAACCTAATTTTTAAACAAATGTTAAATAAATAACAAGTCTAGAATTGGTACAGCTCTTGCAGAATTGTGCCATTCCCTGCCACATGAAAACACTCTGTAATATAAAATTATTCATTTTCAGTTGCCATTCCAGCTCAGAAACCTATAAAGGATCACCAGACTAACTTTCAGTAATAACAGACTTAAACACATTATTTCGATTAACTAAGATTCTTTAACACCTTTCATGTATTATCAGCTCAACTCAGATTTTCTAATTTGTTCCTTGATGTCCTTACCAGAGGAGAAAGGAAGGATTTTCTGGACAAGGAAAGAAGCAGGGTGGTTTCAGAGATCAGAGGAATTCCAATTCAATCTCCCAGCCCCCTCATGATCTGCTGACCTTCTTTCTGTGCATAAACAAGTGGTAGGAATTTAGTTCCAAGCCAAAGGACCAGAGCCCAAGTAGATTCTTCAAAATCTGATTTCCTGCACTAGGAGAGACAGCAGAACAGCATTCCCCAAGCTCCAGCTGAGGGATTCGTCTTTGATGTTGCCCTTTCAACATCAGAGGGCCAAGGACCCCCTGTGTTTGGGCCAGCAGCAGGAAGGGAAGGTTGATGCCCACATCCAGTGAAAGCCTTGGGTTGCTACAGCACAGAGCAGCTCTTCCCCCTCCCATCCAAAATTCCAGATGGCACTGGCATGACAAGGGAACCAGGCACAGGGAATGGTCAGACCTCCCCGATTCACTGGCTCTGAAATGCTGCATTCTCAGCCCGCCCAACAGATTTTATTCCGTACGTACTCTGATTTAAAGTTAAAAAAACCCATCAAGTGAATCTGAATCTAATGAAAGGGTCATTTGGTCGTTTATTTTGGCAAGTTAGAGAATTTCTGTCTGGACCCAACCCAGAATCCTGGGTTGCCAGGGACCCATGAGGATCCAGTCCCACTCCTGACCCTGCAATATTGCCCTTTCTAGGGTGACTTTTTCTTTTAAATCAGTGCAAGAGCAACAGGACAAGCAGAAGTTTAACCAGCATCCTCCCTCAGCTCCTCTAATTGAATATTGCTGATTGTGATTCTAAATGCTGCTGAGATTCAGCTCCTAAAAACGTGTCATAACAACTGCAGCAGCACTGACACACTGACCTTCAACTCCAATTAATTTTAACAGGCATGGCTGTGTTTTGAAAAACTAAAAAAAAATAAGATCTGCCCTGCTCTTTTCTAAAACAAATTAAAAGGTAGAAGTCAGCCTACTGAATACACATAATGAGATTAACAACAAAAATAAACTTACTACAAATAGCTTCTCCTTATCTTGTTTTAAGAAAGGGGTTTTGTCCATGGGGACAAAATCCAAACCACAAAAAACCAACCAAAACAAAACCAAGACTCACCAAAACAGTGCTACACTAAGGCTGCATTTAAAAAAAAAAGTTTCAAACTAAAAGCAAACAAGATCTAAATAAGTTTGGTGTAATTTTCGCAGTTGTAGTGACTTTTAACTGTATAATAAAATTAACATTTTTTGCTAAACCTTTCTGAGACCTCACACTGCAGGTAGTGATGGGACCTCAGGATCATCTTTCCTTTGTAAAGTCAGTGTAGAGCCACCTAAGTGATGCTCAAAACTAAACTAATCACCCAATTAATTCAAGACCATAAATATTGAAACTTTTTTTCCTAATGAGATTAAAAATGTAGTCTATTCTAGGTCAGCCATGTCCTTATAGCTACAGAAAAATAACTTTAAGGCCTTGTAGGAAATAAAACAGATTCAGAATTAAAACCCACGCTTTATCAAGAGCAGTGTGACTTTACAGAGTTAAACACAGAGGTTCTTTTCACTTTTCTGGGGTGTCTACTTAAACTAATGTGACTGTGAGAGACTTCAAATCAGTGAAAGACTAAAATCCCACAGACTTCTTTCATTGTTCTCAGACTTGTGAAGAACCTGTTGTTCCGAATGGCCCAGGAGAGGTGGAATTGTGAGAGGGGACAAGGCAGTGTGGCATCTTACAATAAAAACGTTTTCTCTCCCCATGAGATTAGATAATAAAAAAATCCAACCCTTTTTGCATTCTTCAAACACAGTTTACATGGCTGTCCCTTCCTCGAGAAAGAGAATCTGTTCCTTGGATAGGAGAAACAAATCTGAGGAGTGCAAGGGCAGCGAGTGAAGGGCTCTCTCCGTGGATATCCACCTACTCACACATGGAATAACCAGCTCCTGAGGCAGTAAATAAAATTCATCCCTTCAGCAGCTGTGAAACACAGAACACTAAATAATTCAGCTCCCAAACAGTAATTACAGGATGCTGACAGCAGGAACTACCAACCCTGAGGATGCAGAGATGACCCCAGGATGTGCTGATGTTCCCTCTGACCCCCCTGCAAACTGGAAAATGAGCCCCTGCCTTACACAGAGGTGCTGTGATGCACAGCCCTGCTGAGGGGGCTTTATAAAGAATTCCCAGTGTCCTCAGCCTGAAATGCTTAGGAGCCAAGACAATTTGCAAGAGCACACTGAAACCACCTGAGGAAATTGTTTCAGTCCCTGCTCAGGCAAGGATTAATGCTGCTGCTCCTAGCAGGTGAAAATCCCCTGGAATTCCCACCCTGCACGAGGCAGGGCAGTATCAGACAAAACCACCAGCTCTGCGTTATACACAGCCCAGTGCTGGCCACAAGCTGGCACAATAAATATTCCCAGAATCCCAGAATAGCTGGGGCTGGAAGGGGCCTCTGAAGATCATCCAGTCCAATCCTCCTGCCCAGTCAGGGGCACCTGGGGCAGGTGGCACAGGAACACATCCAGTTGGGTTTGGGATGTCTTAGAGAGGGGGACTCTCCCTGGGCCGCTGTTGCAGGGCTCTGCCACCCTCCATGGAAAGGTCTTCCTCATGTTGGGGTGGAACTTGTTGTGTTGTATGGCCATTGCTCCTCTTCCCGTCACTGGGCACCACTGAGCAGGGCCTGGCACCCTCCTCTGACACCCCCTGGAGAGATTTGTGCGGGTTGATGGGATCCCCTCTCAGCCTTCCCTTCTCCAGCCTGACCAGGCCCAGCTCCCGCAGCCTCTCCTTATCATGGAGATGCCCCAGACCCCAAATCATCTCTGTGGCCTCTGCTGGACGCTCTCCAGTAGCTCCTTGCCCTTCATGAACTGCAGAGCCCAGAGCTGGACACGGCACTCCAGATGTGCCTCACCTGGGCAGGGCAGAGGGGCAGGATCCCTCCCTGACTGCTGGCCACACTCTTCCTGATGTCCCCAGGATCCCACTGGCCCTCTTGGCCACAAGGACACTCTGTCAGCTCATGGCCACCTTGTCTCCCACCAGCACCCCCAGGTCCTTCCCCACAGAGCTGCTCCAGGTCCCCCCAGCCTGTGCTGGCACTGGGGGTTGTTCCTGCCCCGGTGCAGGACCTGCATTCCCCTTGTTGAACCGCATCAGCTTTCTCTCCACTCAACTCTCCAGCCTCTCAAGGTCCCACTGAAGGTCAGCTCAGCCGCCAGGTGGATCCACCAGTGCCCCCAGTTCTGTGCCAGCAGCAGCTCCTGTCACCAGCACTGCCCACTCCAGGGCCTAATCCCACACCAAGCAAGATTCCCTGGCCTGAAATTCCATGTCTCCTCTGATCTTTCCACCACTTCTGCACCTCACTACAGTACTAACACAGCCAGAATAGAGTGAGGTGCCAGGGATTGATCTTCTGCTCTCTTTCCTACTGTTACCTGTCCATATAATAAGGGAATTTCATCATCAGGACAAGGTCTGGTCACAGAGAGTGATGCCCACCTGGAAAGCTCAAGAATTACCTTAGGATGGGGTGAACAGAGGCATCTGTACCCAAAATGTTCTGGAAGGCAGAACCCAGGTGTGCTGGTGGTGTGTTCCATGAAAGGAATGTCCCAAAGCTCCCACATTTCCAGTAACTCCCTTTAAGTGCTGGATCCAGCAATGCCATAAAACTTCCACCACCACCTTCATTCATCGCTCTTCTCCCTGTGCTCAGATATGACACTACCAAAACATAAACCATGGTGTACAGAATGGCCATAAAAAATAAGTACAGGTGTCACTCTGGTGGACAAAAAAAAATAGCACAGGTAAGAAAGGGGTCCAGCTGCAAGTCTGCTTTATCAGACCACCTTAAAAATGCTAAAGATCGAGTATCTGGTCTGATTTTAAAAAGCACATCCTACTGCAAGCCCAGGTATCATCAAGCCTTTCTAAAAGCATCTGCTTTCCTTCAGGGCTTTTCATGTCCAGCCCATAGAAAGGATAAATATTCCTTTAAGTGGCAATGATTTCTGAAAGATGAATTTCTAAGTGATTTATGCTTTAGGCAGTGTGTATAAAACATGACAGGAAGCTCTAAACTGATGAGAATTCCTGCTTTGCTCTTGCACTGATTTAAAAGAAAAAATCACCCTGAAAAGGGCAGTATTTGCTTGAGTTCTGAAAACAGAGTCCCAGTCTTAAAGGATGCCAAGAGCTGAGGAATATCCCTGATGTGGTGATTAACATTTTTTTCAGGAAGCCAACAAAATTCCTGGGAAATGCATCCTGAAATAAAAACTTTATCAGAGAGTCTGCTCTCCATGGCCAACGGTGCCTCTGGAATCAGCGTGTTCCATTGCTGACAATCAAATAATGGGAATAACCAGAACAATTATTTTAAGGATAAATGAAGGAAGTCACTTTAGCCATCACTGCTAAGAGAGACAATTGTGATGTTCAAAGATAAATCAGTGTATTTATATATTGATATTTCCCACAGGGGAAAATACTAAAAAAAGGGAATTGAGGAAATAAGTTAGTCTTTCTCTAATGTCTCTCCCCCAAAACCTGAAAATTTTCTACAACATGTGTTTTCAGCATTAGTGGCACCTGCAGCCAAAGACAAGTAGGCAAATTAAGCACCTTGCAAAGCCTCAGCCACAGCAGCTTCTCTTCTCCCAGCTAATTGAGGGGTTTTCCTCTGAGCTTGAAGCTGTCTAATCACAGCAGAGGCATTCCCCCATCATTAAGGATGACTCTGGAATCAATCCTGCAGCAGGATGCAGACTCAATTTAATATCTGATTTTTAATTATAAGTGCTAGATAACAATTTCCCTAAGTTTTCAGCATAAACATTAAAGAAAACCAAACACCACGGCTGAGATTTCACGGTCTTTTGTTAAGCATAACCGGATTAAAACGGAGCAATTTTGCTTTCACAAAAGCCAGGCATAATCCAAACAATTACAGAGCTAAAATCCCTCCGTGTCCAATATTGCTGATCAAAACCAATGGAACGGTCAGGCCTGAGATAAGATCTCTGTATCACTTTGGCAGCTTTATTGTTATTGTTTTTTAACTCTTGGTAGAAATAGGGCCAAAAATCTTTCAAGAGATCTTTCATTTCCTTTCTATCCCTTACAAGAAACAGAATAAGTATATTGCAGTTTAATATGCTAAATTAGACATGTTTTAAAACACAGTGTTGGCTGATAGCAGCACAAAGAGTAAGAGAGACTCTTAATCAGCTTCTAAGTTCTTTACGCTTTTTTCTGGATGTTGATTTCTGGAATTAGTGGCTACTCCAGGAAAAAAAACCAAAAAATCCAAATGGATGCAGGGCAGATTCCGCTTTAAAAATTTCTAGTTTCTTCTTTGTTTTTTCGAATAAGGGCTAAGAGAGGCTGCGTTTAATAGAGGTAAGGCTGGAGGAGATGAAATACGAATTTTCTCTGGAATTCCACAATTCAGCTGTGAAGAATTTCATGTTCTCCTTTTACCTTGGGAGTGCAGCTGAAGATATGCAAAATGCCCTGTGCACAGGAGATATTTTAGTGCAGCTGCATTGTCTCAGCAAACAATAAAGGGCTTGGAGGAGAGCACTGCTAAAAATAATTCTCCAGCTGAGGTCGGGAGGAGAGGACTCATCATGACCCATCCCTGTTGCCCTCATCAGGGCACTTGTGCACCTCTGGCAGCAGCTGGTGCCAGCACAGCACCAAACCCAGAGAATTTCTGGAAGTAATGAATTACTGAATGGTATTAAAATACCAGCTGGAAAAAAACGGAATTGGGCACTTGGGCAGGAATTGTAGAGGTAGGAGCAGGTGGCACTTTGTCATCTGCAGCACAGTTCAACAGAGAAATAGAAAACACATAACAGAGCTCATTCCAGCCAAGAAGACAGCAACAATAAAAGTAAGTTCTCAAAACAAGTGTGGGCACCTTCAGTTTTGGTGGAATAAACTCTTTATCAAGTGGGTAAAACCTGGGAGGCCAAAACAGACTTTAACATCAGAAAACTCTTGGGGTAATTCAGTATAAGCCATCACATACACGTGAATTAAAACATGATTCTGAAACGACATCAGAAAGTATGAAAAATACAGCAGCTTTCTTGTTTCTGTTTATAGTCCACTGTAGGTCTGAAATCCTGAAAAACTTGTCCCAAATCTGCTCTCTCAACACATAAAAGTCAAAATACACACCCTTCCTCCAGGAGAGGTTTGGTACTTGTTCACAGGAGGGGAAGGGTTGGTGTTGGGAACAGCTGCAGTTACTCAGATCAAGGCAACTCGGGAGCTGAAGAGCAAGAAAGTAAAAAAACAAAACCCAGAAAAACCCATGCCAGAAAAACCCCACCTGAAAAAACAACAGCTGAGAACAATTTAAGACATTTGCTTGAGGGAAACACATCTGTTCAAAAAATCTTAGTTTGGAACAGGAATTAGCACAATATGAAAATTACTGAAGTGTATTTCAGCAAAAGTCATTAATGTAGTGATTTTAGTGATAACTAGCAACAGATGTGAAAAGTTTTTACAGAACAAGTTAAAAACAATAAGCCATATAAGATACTGAACTTTTGTCAAGACACTGTTGTGGACTAGGTTGCAACCCAGATGAAAATCCAAGGCTTAACCCACATTAAAATCTAAGCCACACATTTAAAAATAAATGTATTGAAGCAAATTAATCATCTCTACCAGATTAGAATAAGAAATAAGGCCACGTAGGAGTTCTGCAAAACAGGGCCCAGATCCTATAGAAGTTCCATATTCAGACAGATTCTTTTAGGATGCTTTAAAAGTCACCCAGCCCAGCCCTGTGACTACAGTTTAGTTTCAACCTAGGGCTGAGAGAGCCCAAAACAGCACCACCTCTAAAGCTGGGCTCAATAAAACCTGCTTGAGCAACCATGGTTCAGCATTAAAGTCAGACGGGGTTTAGATGAGATGCTAGGAAGGAATTGTTCCCTGGCAGGGTGGGCAGGCCCTGGCACAGGGTGCCCAGAGCAGCTGGGGCTGCCCCTGGATCCCTGGCAGTGCCCAAGGCCAGGCTGGACATTGGGGCTTGGAGCAGCCTGGGACAGTGGGAGGTGTCCCTGCCCATGGCAGGGGGTGAAAAGAGATGATCTTTCAGTCCCTTCCAACCCAAACCATTCCATGATTCCATGACAATTTACACCAAGACAGAAGTGCCCCAGTCCAAAGCACACCTTGAGAGAGCCTGGCAGTAATTCCAGCCCAGGACATGCACATGGAGCATGGAGGTTCCCCACAAGGTTGGAGCCAGATCCATGGAGCAGCAGGAGCAGCTCTTCTGGCACAGCCAAGAAAAAGCTGCTGTGCTGACCTTGGAGCTCCTGCTGTCTGAACTGCTCCCAGTGACGGATGAGTCCCCACAGAGTGAACATCATCATCTGCAGAAGCAGCTAAAAACATCAGATGTGAATGTTCCTGTTGTGTGTCAGATGTGAACATCCCTGTAGGATGTCAGGTATAAACATTCCTGTTGTGTGTCAGATGTGAACATTCCCATTGTGTGTCAGAGGTGACCATCCCTGTAGGATGCCAGGTGTAAACATTCCCATAATGTGTCTGAATGCCCACTGTGCCAGAGGAAAGTAGAAAACTTCACAACATGAGGAGATTATGGAAACATGTCATCTTGCCACATCTCAAATACCTGATGGAACCTGGAGAGATGATTATTGTCTAGTGAAAACCTGAACCTGGAGGGCTTTGTCCTGATCCTGAGTTTCACAAGCAGATGACTCAGTAGCCTGAGAAAGTCTCCTTAGGGCTCTGGAGCACTCTGTTCCCAGCTGACAAACACATCAGTAACTCCAGAACAAAACCCTGCACCTTCCCAGCCATGTCAGCAGAGGCTCAATCTCACAGACTGTGCAGCAACTTCAAACATCAAATCATGAAATGCATCACAGACCAGTTGTTTGCATTCTGGATTCCTTAAATCCATTATTTATCAGTGGAAAAGCACAAGATCAGTCCAGGGGAGAACAGGAAAATACTTCTGAATGACCACAATGGGCCTCACACCTGACATTAACCAAAAGTCACCAAATTTACCACTGATTAAAAAAAAAAATCATACAACCCCAAACCTAAAATAATCCATTTGTGTGATCAAACTATATGGCTGATAAACAGCTTCAGCTGTTTCTGGATCTTGCACAACTATTAAATGTGCTGCTTTACTTTTTATAATAAAAAATATTTAATCAAACCTCCAATGTCATAAATACTTACAGGTGACTCCACACATAGAGCAGGACATGCCAAGTGTGTGATTTTACAGTTTAATGCTTCACTTCCCCAAGCTGCTCACATTTCAAAATGCTTTTTTAATCCTCAGTTCTGCTGCTGCTTTTTGCCAAGTCCATTTGCCTGGTTTCAGGTAGAGCCAGAGGCCTGCTGCGATCCCGGGGAGCAACGTGAGGTCTTATCTCCAACACCACCTCTTGTCTGGGCTGTGTACTTGAAATTAATCTTTTTGGAGAGCACGGGAGGTGAAGAGAAGGAATTGGGGGCAGGGAGAAATGCCTCAAGAGTTTAACAAAACAAGGCAGGATGGGCTTAACTTCTTAAATCTGACAACACGAAGGCCAAGAGACAAAATTGTTGCTCTCTTCACACACCAACTGTGCAAGGGCAAACACAAACTAAACTCAGCAAAGTGAAGGCTGTGGGCATAGGATAAATATGTATAAAAGAGCCACAGGCAGTTTGAGGCAGGATGTTGAGAGCAGCCTCGCTGCAGGGGACACAGGAGGAAAATGAGCTGCTCCATCCCAGAGCATCCTGATTAATGTGCAGCAGGATTATCCAGCACAGACTGCTGGGAGGGCAGGTGCCTGGCGGCCTCTCCAGGCTCAATGCCTCGTGTTAGAGGAGAATCTACAGTGAAAAACCATTAAAGGCTTGGCACAGCATGTCTGGGCTGGCCAGATGTGCAGCGATACCAACACACACGAACGGCAGGATGGAAAATGAGCTGAACGGCCTTAGGATGAAGAAGGGCAGGGTTAGAGGGGATATTGGGAAGGAATTGTTCCCTGGCAGGGTGGGCAGGCCCTGGCACAGGGTGCCCAGAGCAGCTGGGGCTGCCCCTGGATCCCTGGCAGTGTCCAAGGCCAGGCTGGACATTGGGGCTTGGAGCAGCCTGGGACAGTGGGAGGTGTCCCTGCCCATGGCAGGGGTGGCACTGGGTGGGCTTTGAGGTCCCTTCCAACCCAGCCCAGACTGGGATTCTGTGATATTAAAGACTTCTAATAGTCAAAGAAGAGTTTACTTTGGATTCCCACTCAATCCTTTGGACTTGATGCACTCTCAGCAAGGCAACCTGTTTGGATTTCCCCTCTTCCTGCAGGCATGGTGGGTTATTCCCAGCAGCCAAGTTATACAGCCATGGTCAGACTCTCAAACCTGGATATTCCTACAAGAGAGAGGTATCAAGTGGCAGAAAAAGGAGGCCTTGTTCCCTGCACTCCTTCACTAAGGAATGCAGCTAAAGGAATTTCTGAGCTGTACTTCCACAGGTGAGGAAATGCAAAGCATTTCAGGATGGAGAAAACAAAGAGAGTTGGGCTCGAGAGCTTCCTGTGTGCCACAGCTCAAGTCAGAGAACAAGGCGCAAACACAGAGAAGAGTTAGTGCTGTAAATCCACAGAAAACACTCACACAACCCAGCAGGGAAGCGTAGAGAAGGAAAAAGCAGAGCTCTTTTGCTAAATGGAATATTCAGCTATTTATTGGCTCCAAGAAAACCTCCATGTCAAAAGGAAGTGATCACAAAGAGCTCATGTTGTACAAAGTGTGAGTTTAAAACCGTGTCAGTGATAGAAAATGACTGCACAGTGTGAATTGCCATGGAGTGACCCACGAGTCACACCACCCAGCCAAGCTAAACCCAACACAGAACCTGGCCCAGTCAACAGAGAATTGCAAAGGTTGAATAAAGATGAATCCTGGAGACACTGGTTGGGGGCAGAGAGGAAAGCAGAAAATCCCAACCAAAAGCTGCAGTGAAAAAATAAGGATGGAAACAGAAAGATGTCTGATCTATTAATATTTTTTAAAAACTGAACAAAAACCACCCAGACTTCAAGGACAAGCACTTTTAAAAAGGATTTGTCCAGGTATCGCTGCAGTTTCAGGACTTCCCTTTTGAAGCATCTCTGTCCCCCTCTCATCCACTCGTTTTCAGTCCTTTCTTCTATCCATAACGCTGATTATTTTTATTTGATTAGACTGGAGAGGATTTAAATTCCTTTCCCACTGCCTTGCTGCTTGGGCTCTTCTAAAGCTCATGTAGCCCTTCAGGAACTTCTGAGGGTATTTACTAATGACTCATTTAGTCTGCAAAACCCAGCCATGTCTAAACGAGGCTTTGGTGGAGATAAAGCTTAGTCAGGATTAGTAAAACACAGAGCCAGAAAACCTTCCACACCTCCTAATTTCCATCAAGGCAGCAGTGCCAGCGTGTTTGTTTGGCTTTTAATTGACAAAATGCTGAGCAATCCCACCTTTTCTTTCGTTTAGGGTAAGGGAGCAGGGTTATGGAAATTTTCCTGCTTTATTGGGTGATTTATTCAAAGCGAAGAGCTCCATGAGGGTAGAGCTCAAGGAAAAAAGGAAATAAGTATTGACTCAGCTCCTGACTTACAGTTATTCCACCCGATTTTCAGGGGCAGCACGGGAGGAGGCAGCATTTGTTCCCAGCCCTCCGAGGAAGTTGTGGAAGCGGTTAATCAACATAACACCTCTTTCCGTGGTGCCAAAGCTTCCAAAAGTGCACTGACCGACCCTCAGCAGCAGAAAATGCCAGCAGTGCAGAGTGAAAAATTCGGGTGCAGACCTTGACACCTCCTGTGAATATTCAGCAGAGCAAATGCAGGGAACAAAGCTCACTCAAAGCAGGTGCAGCCCTGAAATCCAGATGCCATTCCAAGGGCTGGGAGTATGATGTCCCCAGGGAATGTTGTAGCAGAGAAAATGGAACAGAGTCAAATAAAAGGATAAACCTTCTGAGTGTCTTGTTGGGTTTAGGGTTTTTTGTTTGTTTCTTGGCTTTTTGGTTTACATTTTGCTTCTAAGGAATGAATTTAACTTCGATTTAGGGAAAAATGCCATAATAAGTACAAATACTCTGCAAGCAGAATCCACTAACAAAAGTAAAGGATGTTTTGTTGGGTTTTTTTAACCTAGTAAGATCTAATTTACGAATTTTACTGTATTAAACTAATTACCACAAAGATCAATTGATGTGATATATTGTTGCTGGAAGCTGTTTTAATTTTCTTGCTAACAAGTGCAGTCCTTAAATTCCACAACTTTTATTTTTAACTCTGAACTGAAAAAATTCCTATTGAATGTGAGGAAGAAGAAGTTGGGAGAAATAACGATGGAAGAAGTGGCTGCACTAAGGAAAGAAACAGTACCAGGAATTACTGTGGGAGGAAGAGCTGGAGATTTTGTGATAATCATAATAGGAGATAAATCCTTTCTCATGTATTTTAACTAAAATCAAAGTGACAGGTGGGACCAGACAGCTCAGAGGGCACAGACCTCCACACGCCTGGATGAAAAGGGGTTTGTTGCATGCAGGGGCAGCTGTAGAGCACCACAGAGAAGCTCCAGCTTGCTAAGGGATGTATCATTAGCCATGGGTAGTAATGGGGGACTAAAGAAAAAATTCAGGATAGGGAACAAAAGAATGATTTTTTTATTATCCTTCCTGTAGATTGTGAGAAATTGAACATTAAAGTCTTAAAATTTGTGCTTCAGGAAACAGCCTCTGCGTGCAGAACTTGCTTGTTCCCTTCTAACCTCCCCAAAATCATATTTAATGCCACCATGGAGGTTCTGAGGGATATTAAATCCAGAAGTACTTCAGCTCTAACGTCAATCCAGCTCTGGCACTTGATTCTTCTTTCCTCTGCATCATTCCAAAAGTTCCTACTATGCCCAGAACTGGAGAAACTATTCCCCAAAACGGCATGAGAATTTCAATATAAACTGTACTGTGAACTGATATAATTTAAGAATTAGCTCAACATTGATTCTTTATGCAATGGTGCAATTTCTTTTCTGGAAAAAAAGTAAAAAAAAAAAAAAAAAAAAAAAATTCAACTTTTTAAATAAAAACATGAAACCAGTTCGACTCCTAAAGCCAATTTCCAGCCTTCCCACAGCACAGCTTGGCAAGGGCAGTAGGCACCTGCAGAAATCTGGATTCATTTTCCTGTCAGCTGTTTCTGGCACTTTCCTGGTCTCACCAGTGACCTTGTGGGGCAACTTTACTGCTCCCTGTCTTGGCAGTGTGGGGGGTCAGTGTGGGAGCCTGATGGAGAATTAGTTTTGTCCTCTGGAATTCTTGCTTCCTATCATGAAATGCTTTTCTGTGTAACAAAAATACACTGGGGTATTTTTCTACATTTTCTCCAGCACAATGAGACATATAATAATAATAATGATATAAATGTAGATTAAAACTCCAATAGCTTCTACTTTATATATACATACAACTTCTAAGGCAAACACATGTTGCATTACTAAACAATCAGTGTAAAATAGCTTGGGAAATTAAATGCCCAAACTTCTGGTGGTTTATTCGAGGATTTAAATCCATTCTCCCATTATCACCATGTCTCCTTCGTTAGCAGCTCCACATGATATTTACAGCCTCCTGCAGCAGGAAAAGATTGAAATTAAACCCTGTTTCCGAAGTGTGAATTGCATGTTCTAGAATTTCAGTACTGTAATTGACTCCCTGAGATTTCTCACCTTGGAATTTGGAATATACTCCAAGCAGATCATTGCTTGCACCTTTACTTTCACAGATGTTCTTTTACTCCAGAGGGTTGTAAAATACACAGTCTTAAAGAAGTTAATAAATAACCTCTGTAAATTTGGATCATTTTTAGTTTAGAACAAATGAAGTTTTCTCCAGCTTGGGCACAATCCTGCTCAACAGCAGGGACAACATTGAATTTTACTGCCTCAAGGATAGAAAGAAAGGAGCTATTCTGCTTCTTACACCCCCCACAGCAGCATTGTTCTGAGATGCCAGAGGACCTCCAGGTTCCACTTAAAGAGGCTCAGGGTTGAAACCTCCCACACAGGGTTAGCCCAGACCCTCTCCTGCCAAATACACCCTCCTTGTCTTTGTTCCTTCTCCTGCCTCCTCAGTCCCACAGCACTGCCCTGTTCAAGGCTGCTCAAAGAAAGGCCTCAACCCCCATTTTGCAGTAAATCCCCAATTCTTGAACACAAAAGGCTGGTGTTCCCCAGTGCTTCCTCCAGATGTGTCCTTGACAGGAGATGGAAAATTACACTGAGGTGAAGAAAGCTCATTTACAGAGTCATGGAAGGGTTTGGGTTGGAAGGGACCTCAAAGTTCATCCAGTGCCACCCCTACCATGGGCAGGGACACCTTCCACTGTCCCAGGCTGCTCCAAGCCCCAGTGTCCAGCCTGGCCTTGGGCACTGCCAGGGATCCAGGGGCAGCCCCAGCTGCTCTGGGCACCCTGTGCCAGGGCCTGCCCACGCTCATAAGGAAGAGTTTCTTCCACTGAATTTGCAGCAATGACTCTAGAATAAAGTAATTTGTTTTCCTGCGGCTTGGAAATCAAGGGAATTAAGTGAATTGCTTGCAAAAGCTCACCTGAGCTCTTGTCACCTGAAATAAAAGGTGAAGAAACATCAACTTCTGACAGCAGCTCCCAAAAATGAGAGACTCCAGGATTTGGCTCAGGCAGTGAGGCAGAAAGTCCCTCCATTCCAATGGAACTTATGGAGCAGCTGGTGCCTCTTCCTGGTCTTAAAATCAAGAGTCAAACACAGTTAGAAGGGAAAAAGGGATTTTACCTTGGAATTTATTTTAAGGATCTTCAGGTGCACTATGTCCAGATGGAATGCACCTTAATGCACACCACAATGCCCACCCCAAAAGATCGAGTATAACATTATAGGTGTTACTAATTAGCAGATCTATCAAAGATTCCCCAATGAGAGGCTCAAGTGCTCAAATGAGCCCCCCTCCCCAAGGAGCCTTCCCCTGGATGGCTCTATCTTAGTTTACAGAATGTGTTCTGGAGAGGACCGTGGGGTCTGGGGCACACTGATCCCTAACTACAAGGTTTCTAAAATGTTTAGTCTCTTAGCTTGACAAACAAGTCCAAGAATGTAGGCAAAAAGCACTAAGAATACAAAAGTTGTAAAAAAAAGGTATAATGGGGGTATAAAAGAACAGGCAAAGAAATCTTCATGGCATCACAGCAGTGAGGACAACTACCATCAGCAGTCTGCACGTGGCTCTGGGACTCCAGAAAACACGGAATGCTTCTGCTCTTTAGGAAAAGCAGTGGCAAAAATCCTCTCTCTTCTCATAGTGCTAAAGTGCAAATTTCCTCTCCAGTTTCCTGGTGTATTCTGTGCTCAGGGTGCAGCTCCATCTGGGTCACCTGACATTTACTAAGGGAAGCAAAAGATGTTTGATGTACAATTAACGCATCAAAATCTTTTCTGGCATTCCCGGAAGATCAATTATGTGTAATATTTCGAGAGCTCCAATTTTAATTCTGACCAGCTTCTGATTCTCGTACTTGAGGGCACTAATGAACCACCCTTTCATTCCATTTGGCTTCTAAGCAGACACAAGTACAAAAATTGTGTAAGAATTCAAATGACCCACAGTATTAATTCACAAACAGCAAAAGGCGGGGAAGAGATTGAAGCCCTCACAATGCGGTTCATTCTGGAAAACAGCAGCAGCTCCAGCAATAAAGTTTGTTTTAAAGTTCAGCTCTGTGAGACTTGTTCCTCACTCATTACAGGAGAGTGTTTTATGGAAGTGCTGTCACGGAACATAAAACCCAGGTATTTTTTCACTGTGTATTTATGACACTAAAGCCAGTGTTTTACACCTCTTGCACATTCAAAGGTAATACTCTATATTTTAACTTTCCAGTTAAAATAACCTTGCAAACACTTCAAAGAAATGTACTTCTACAGTGCTTTTACGAGTTAGCAAAAAGACGAAATAAGCAGAGAGCAGACTGCCATGAACTCCCTGTTCTGGAATACATTAAGCTCTCTTTCCACAGCACCTGCAGCTGCCCCAAGAATCAGGTTTAGCAAGTGGAATCACACTGAAATGATCCTGCCATCTAACTGGATGGCCCTGCTGCAGAGTGTGTACCAGGTACCCCAGGTCAGCACCTGTCGCTTTTCTTTGTGGCGCTTGCATTTAAAAGATTTATCTTTGAAGAGAGAAATAGACTGGATCTCTGTTCAATCTCTACTCTGCCTCAATATTTGAGCAAACAGATGCCAGCAAAATAAACACTGATATAAAATTAGTGATACCACGTAAAAATTGCAAAAGCAAACAGGTTCACAAAAAAAAATTAATTGTCCCTCTTTTTTCAAATCAGCAGCTTATAAATTTCAGTCTCAGTGGTACCAGGAGCAAAGGAGGCTCAGGGGGGACCTTGTGGCTCTGCACAAGTCCCTGACAGGAGGGGGCAGCCAGGGGGGTCGGGCTCTGCACCCAGGGAACAGGGACAGGACAAGGGGAAACCCCCTCAGGCTGGGCCAGGGGAGGCTCAGCTTGGACAGCAGCAGGGAAGATCGGTCCATTCAAAGGGTTGTAAACCACTAGGAGGGGCTGTCCAGGGCAGGGGTGGAGTCCCCACCCCTGGAAGTGGTCAAAAAACATGAGGATGTGGCACTTGAGGACATGGTTAGTGAGGAAGAGAGTGGTGCTGGTTGATGGTTGCACTTGGTCCTTTGCCAGCCTCAGCAATTCTGTGATTCCACAACTGCACATTCCGAGCATGTTTCCTCCAGGATACTCCTGTTACTTAAGAGCCCACCTAATCCAAAAGCTATGGAAATTCCAGCCCTCTTCTGCCACAGATGATTTCTTGAATTCTGACCTTGAAAACGAAATCTACAACGCAAAGGTTTGGGTCCTCACCCAGCACTTCCCAGCACTGAGCCACTTCTGAGTTAGAAAAGCCCAGCCCACCTCAGCCCTGCCCCTCCCTGTCCCCATTAACATCACAAAGAACCTCAAGGACAGAGTTTCAGGCATTTGAACTGAGAGTTCTCTGGTTCATTTTATTCCAGTATTTCAAAACCAGATCCTTTTAATATCGCTCCAAAGACCAAGTGGAGAGTATGTATTTATACCGATATTAATGCAAATATGTCTCATTAATTCATAACCAAAGGTGGACCCTGCCAGAGTGAGGAATGGAGAGTTTGCTAGGAATTAATTTTAGAAGAAAACATATAAAGAGCTGGCTTTATATCCATAGACAAGCCCTTTTACTATCACCACAGCTCTTTATAAAAAGTACTTCCTGCAATGGCTGAATCCCTCCCACAAAGCACTTTAGAATCAAAGTAAAATGAAAATAAAATTATCCGAGGTGTAACAACTCTGAGCCTCGGAAGCAGCAACTTCTGTGAGGTCCTCAGACAGTTCTCTTGCCATGCACACTTCATATTTTCGTATTCCAGTAAATCAGTGAGAAGTACTGTCCTTAGGATAGAGAAAAGAAGACTTCCCAGCTTTCTTAACCCAGGAATTTTCAATTAGTGAGGACGTCTCAAGGTAACCGTGCTTGTAAAAAGCTAAAAGAAATACAGGCAAGAAAAAGACTCCGAAACACAAAAGGTGAACTTGGTACATGGCCCTTTTGCCTTAAGAATCCCTTAAAAAGTGCCCTACTCTGGTCTGGGCCCGTTCCTTCCCCCCTGGAAGGTTTTAGGGAAGTAGAGGGAAGACTTTAGTAGGGAAGGAAAGCAATGTGCAGCAGAACTAATGCAAGCTAATGAGTAACTGTTCCCATCTTATTTGTATTTGTCCCTGCAGTCATCCTTCAATTTAATGAGCAAAAAAGTGCAAAATATGAGGAGTGTGTGGAACATGGTTAAAAAGAAAAGGGTTATTCACAGAACTCTAATTTATAAATTTCATGGGCAGTTAATCTAAGTTGGAAATGACTTTCAAAATGAAAGATTTTCTATTTACAGATGAGTGAAATGCCAACATAAACATAAAAGAAAATAGAAAAATAAATTGAAAGATCTCCACTTAAACTTTGTCAACATTTGTCCAGCCTGCCTATCTGTATTCTGTTTTATGGGAATAAATCTATGCCAAGTGGCAAAAGTTACCTTAACTATAAAATGCACACTAAAAATGCATTTACACCTTTTTAGCAAAATTTACCCCCCCAAATGTGATATCCAGCAGTTGACCCAACACTATTCACATCCCAGGAGAAAGGAATTCATTTCCTCTTGAAACAGTTCTTCCATTCCAATTATCTTTCCATTAGAAACACTTGGAATTATATCACTCTACAAAAATGGATTCCGAATTCAAATGGAAAATTCTCTGCATAGGTAAAAACCCCCGTTTTTGTTTCACTGCCACTCTAGCACAAACACCTCCTGTAAATCTTCGAGGTTACAAGGGGCAGGACAAGGGGAAAGGGCCTCAGGCTGGGCCAGGGGAGGCTCAGCTTGGACAGCAGCAGGAATTTCTGCATGGAAAGGGTGCTCAGGCCTTGGCAGGGGCTGCCCAGGGAGCTTTGGAGTGCCCATGCCTGGAGGTGTCCAAGGAAGGGCTGGACGTGGCACTCAGTGCTCTGGGCTGGGGACAAGGTGGCCATCGGGCACAGCTTGGACTCCATGGGCTGGGAAGGCTTTTCCAGCCTCAGGGATTCCATAATTACCAAAAACCTGGAGTAAACACCAGCAACAGCACCTGTTTAATTGCTATACCACACACAATATTTAAGTTCAACGCTTGGCTGTACAGCAAATAACTTTATTTATGTTACTGGACCCAGAAGTGGAGAGGCTTTTTCAGCTCTCCAGAAAAGGGAAGCACATAAAACTCATTTTATTCCTCAGTAATCTCAGAAGTTCCAGAAGTTTTTGTGCTGGTTGAAAGCATTCTTTCAGTTTTCTCTTACACATAAACCTTATCTCACTCACACTAAAGGGCAAGAAAGAGCTGTATTTTTATCTATCAGAAATGTTTTCCCTCCAGAAAGGAATGTGTAAAAATCCTGTGTGGTTCTCAGTAATGCACTCTCAAGAGAAACTTGGGAATTTAAGATCCGTGTTGACCACGTGCTCATTCTCCATCGCTGGCTGAGAATGACACCATGGCTTTAATTTCCTGCTCCAATGCCTGCTGCTCCTGTCAGGCCATGTGGGGCCATCCAGGGCCAGGTCCTTAGCTGTGACAGACACGTTATGGCACTCCAGCCCAAATGAGGGCTTGGATGCAGCTTCTCATGCCATCCTCAAAGTGGAAGTTTAAAATTTTGATGAAGGGAATCAGAATTTTTTACTGTTACTTGACCTTAGAATGTTGAACTGTTATAAATGTTTTTTTCGGTGGTCCTTCAGGTCCTGGTGATAGGTGGAGCATTATCTCCTGGCCTTGCTATCAGTGTAACACACACACAACAAATAGTCTGCAATCCCTCATTTCCTGTGATCCTCCACATTGAGAGAAGCTTTTTCAATCTGGCACCAATATTTAGAAGAAAACACTCAGCAGACACACAACGTGCACCTGGGCATCTGTGCACGGAATGCCAGCGTTCTTCTCAGGCACCTCAAACTGAGTTAATCTTTTTCTTCGCATCTTAACCATCACCTATAACCCAACCTGCTGCTCCGCACAGTTCAACCTCAAGAGGTTGCTCAGAGCCTTGCCCATTTATGCTTGAAGATCTCCAAGGATGGAGTTGCTTCAGCTTATCTCTGTCCTTTTTCCACTGTTCCATCACTCTTCTTATGGAAAAAAACCAACAAATCCTTGCATTGAATTTTTATCTAACCTGTGTCTGCTCTCAGGTTGAAAGAGCCTTGGCCATCCCTGTTGCTGCCTGTTCCAAGCTTCCCTTTCCCCTCCCCAAGACACTTGCCTCTGCCATGTGCTCTGAAACCCTTTGTTCTAAGCACGGGCAAAACCAAATGCAACTCAAACTCTTTAGCAGTGTCTGATTGGCCGGTCACCCCGGGTCCGCCCCCAGTCCTCCCCTTTCCCCTTCTCCGAATAAAAGAAACGACCAAGGGGGGACCCGCCCTCTTTGGCTTTGCAATCCTTCTGCGAACATCTGTGTACTTCTGTCTCTGTTTGAAAGCTCCTAACTGCAGGAATTAGGCAAACCAAAGGCTATATTTCTCCCTCTTTGCTTCTGCTGGTGGTATCGGCTTTGCAGCTACCATTTGCCGCTTTTAGAGCTACTAAAGTGCTAGATTGTCCATGCTACCTCTCTAGGCTGCCCAAGGCTTTCTGAGGCATTGAACTAGGAGCCTAGCCAGTAAAAAGGTATAAGTATCTCCACATCTGGCACCCAGCGTGCTCTCTCTGAACCCCGGTTCTGAGAGACTTTTAGGGTGTCCCGGCAGCTGTGTGTCTGCTGGAGTTAGCTCTGCACGTCCTGCCATGCCAGCTCTGTGTACCGAGCTGTTACTTTTTGCGTAACATCGAGCCCAGAGCCTCAGCCTGTACCCTCCCCCACACCACAGGGCGAGGGAACGGCTGGAAAGTAGGAGACCCTTTTTGCTTGTTTTTTTTCTCCGGACCTGCTTTCCTGTGATAAATCCAGAATTCTGGTGAGTATTTCCCTGCTGGTTTAGGGGCTCCTGTCTTAAGCTGGTTCCGGTGCAAACTTTCTCTTTTTTTTTTTTTTTCCCCTTTTTTGCGATTTGGGGCTAAGGTTTGTGGTGCGGCATTCGTCACGGGATCTGAGGTTTCTGCACACCATAGAGAAATATACTACCAAGTTCAAAGCCACCTTTCTTGTACTGGGCATAAATACCCTAAAAATCTAGTTCAATCTTTTGTACGATGGCTTTTCCAGTACTTTCCTAATCTGACCTCCAAGGATATGAGATCTTCTGAATTTTGGGATAAGGTGGGGAGAAAACTCTCCTCTCTTAGGGGTTCAGGAGACGAAACAGTTTCAAATTTTTTTCCTCTCCTGTTACCAAGTTATACTTTGCCAGAGAAAAAAGCAGTACATGAAAAGCCGCAAAAACCCTCTTTTAATTGCCTTACACCCTCTTCCAGCCCCTGTGTCCCTGACCCCTCTTCCCCTACGCTGGAAAACACAGCTAGAGCAGACTTCTATTTAGCATAGGAGAGCTATCATCCTCCTGGCTCACCCATGTTTCCTCAGCACCCTGCCTTGGACAGGAATCCGGAGCCAGTCCAAGGACCTTTTCAACCCCTTTTCCCCACTCCTTTGTCCCCAGTTTCTAGCCCTACTACACGTAAAAACCCCTTCTCCCCTGACCTCTTTGTTCCCAGGGACAGCCATTGCCATGTGCTCGCAGCCCGGGAAAAACTCCTCTCCCCAACCCCTTTTCTCCAAGTTTGTCTGTCTCCAATAATGGCAGACGCAACGTTTCTTCACCCCCAAACTACACCTCCCACAATCCCTTTCTTCCCCATCCCCCAAATCCCTTCTTCTCCCCATCCCCTCCCAGTCCTGTGTTGGAACCTGACCCCGACCCCGACCCCGCCCCCACAGCATCGTGTTTCACCCCTCCCTCTGTTCCCGCCCACGGCTCAAGTGCCGCCCCTGCCTCCCACAGCCCCGCCCCCAACCCCTCCCCTCCTCCGGCCGTGTCCCCGCCTCCACTCCCCGCCCCTGCCCCTCCACTCCCCGCCCCTGCTTCCCATTGTCCCGCCCCAGGTTCCCACAATCCTGTGACTGCCGCTCTGAATCCGGGAACCCATGCCTACCAGGAAGTAACTCCAAATGCTTCTACTACACTCTCTCATACAGGAGCGAGCCCTGGCTGGACACTCTTTCCTTATTCTAATATTAAGGATTTGTGCAAGGCAATTAAGGAGTTTGGGATGCATAGTAATTAAGAGCCTTTTAAGTGCTACTTTTGCAACTCACTAACTTGTACCTCATGATTTAATTACATTGATGTAAACTCTTCTCAATCACCTGGTGATTTTGTGATGTGGAAACAACAATGGAAAATAATTTTATCTGATTTATTGCAAATTTTGTGGCAAACTCCAGATATTTACCTGGACTTTGACAACAATTATATCACATTAGACCTTTTATCTGGTGACAATAATATGGCAAATCCCCAAAAACAAGCAATGCTTATCCCTCGTCCAGTTCTTACTGAAATCATACGTGCTGCTGAAAAGGCCTTAACATTACTACCATCTCAGACTCCTACATCTTATTATACAAACATCAGACAATCTCCAAATGAAAATATTATTCACTTCTATAACCGTCTGCACGAAGCTATCTTTTCCAGGGTCCCTAATCCTGACCTCCAACAAGCGCTCCTACTCGAACTGCTCCAAGTGAATATGAATGATGCTTGCAAACAAGTCATTCTCACTCTTCCTTTGCACCCTGCTCTGACTGTCGAAACCATCCTCGAAGTCTGTACAAAGAAGGTGCAGCTGAACACAGCTGTTCCCTTTTTGAAAAAAGTGGGGATGGTGGGAGAGATTGTGGAGAATGCTACGGGTACAGGGGAAACTCAATCTTGAGGTAACTTTATATGCCATCGTTGTCAGAAAAAGGGACATGTAGCTCACAACTGGAGAACGATTATAACTGCTGATAAAAACTCTTCAAAGACTGTTTCCCCGGGTCAACAGCAGGGAAACTAGTGACTCAACGCATCCTAACAGCTCCGCATTCAGACATAAATAGGGCTGCAGACAAAGCAACTTGGACTTCTGGACTCAGGTTTAAGGTAACCTGTGATGAAACACACCATTTCAACAACAACAAACAGACTGTAATACCCATCTCATTCCAGAATGTGGACCACATGCCAGACTTTACTTACCTTTTTGTTATTGGGGACACTCGGGAAACACCTGCTGGGATAGAGGTTACACCCACACTCATGAAAATGGATCAGAACGGGTGTTCTAACCTAATGGTACAATGTATATATCCACCGTACTTTATGCCAAAGGGTCAAGTCATTGCACAGGCCATTCCACTGCCCAAATACCTGCCCACAGATGGTCATATCCCAGCCATCTGTTGGACTGAGGTTTTGGGAAACGACAAACCTGTAATAGAATGTAAGCTCTGTCATAGATCACATAAAATCAGTATAATGGGAATGATAGACACAGGTGCTGATGTGTCTGTCATTCCATTTGATAAGTGGCCTACGCAATGGGAATTGCAATCTCAGGGCATCATACAAGGGATCGGAGGTACCCAAATTGCAAAGCAGTCCAAACACACCATGCAAATTGAAGGTCCTGAAGGACAAATAGCGACACTTCGTCCGTATGTCCTAGACACCAAATTCACCCTGTGGGGAAGGGATGCCATGTCTCAGTGGGGAACAAAAATTGATATCACCCCTAGACATCAAAATTTTCCCTTGCAGGCCACTGGAGCAGAGTGCCATCCACAGAAATTAACTTGGAAAACAGATGAACCAGTGTGGGTTAACCAGTGGTCGCTAAAAGAAGAAAACTTAGAGGCACTCAAAACATTAGTAGCTGAACAATATCATACAAACTAATAGCCCCTGGAATACTCCCGTGTTTGTAATACAAAAATCGGGAAAGAACAAATATAGGCTTCTCCAAGATCTTAGAAAAATTAATAAGGTTATTGAAGACATGGGACCCTTTCAACCAGGTATGCCATCACCTTCAGTGCTCCCACAACATTAGCATTTAGCTGTTCTTGATATTAAAGATTGCTTCTTTCGTATTCCACTCCACCCTGCAGACGCCCCTCAATTTGCATTTTCCGTGCCCTCTATTAATCATGAAACTCCCATGGAACATTACCATTGGCTTGTGCTTCCCCAAGGTAGGAAAAATTCACCAAGTCTCTATCAAGAGTGTATTGCTAAAATTCTGTCTCCCATCCGTGCCAAAGCAGAGAAAGCCATCATCCTGCATTACATGGATGATGTGCTGGTGTGTGCTCCCAATAATCAGTATCTCGAGCAGACACTTAACATGGTGATTGAGGCCCTAGAGGCCAAGGGCTTTGAATTACAACCTGAAAAAATGCAGAGAACAAGCCCTTGGAAATACCTCGGACTCAAAATCACAGAAACCTCTATCACCCCAACACCCGTCACCATTAATAATAACCCAAAAACACTAGAGGAAGTGCAACAGATCTGTGGGACACTGAAGTATTTAAGGTCCTGGTTAGGACTCACCACAGAGGATGTAGCTCCTATTGCAAACCTGTTAAAAGGGGAAGGTGGTCCAGCATCCCCTAGATCCCTGACAGAAGAGGCAAGGCAGTCTCTCAAAAAGATACAAGAGCTCATTTCCACCAGACAAGCACACAGGTATCAGCCCTCCCTACCCTTTAAGCTTGTCATTCTAGGGAAGGTACCACGCTTTCACGGCCTCATATTTCAGTGGGACAAAGAGCAGAAGGAACCCCTCATCATAACTGAATGGGTGTTCCTCCCACTCCAACCACCTAAGACCATCACATAGCCACAAGAACTAATGGCAAAAATTATCATGAAGGGTAGATCAAGGCTCTGCACCCTGGCAGGATGTGACTTTGCATGCATCTACTTACCTGTAACAACAGACACATTAGATCACCTACTTCAAAATAATATAAATTTACAATTTGCATTAGATAGTTACTCAGGCCAAATCTCCAATCATTACCCAAAACATGACATGTTTAATCTGGCATTCTCTTTCATCCCTCGAGAGATTCAAGGTAGAAAACCCCTCGATGCGATTACCATTTTTACCAATGCATCAGGAAAGAAGTAAAAAATCAGTGATCACATGGAAAAACCCAAAGACGCAAAAGTGGGAATCTGACATCAAGGTAATCCAGGGATCACCACAAGTAGCTGAACTAGCAGCCGTTGTTAGAGCATTTGAGAGGTTCAAAGAACCCTTTAATTTGGTCACAGACTCAGCATATGTAGCTGGAGTAACTGTTAGAGCTGAGCATGCTCTCCTAAAAGAAATCTCAAACAAGAAAATTTATGATTTACTCTCAAAATTAATTTATCTGGTTTCCCACAGAGAGCATCCCTATTTTGTCATGCATGTGAGGTCACATACAAACCTGCCAGGATTTATTGCAGAGGGTAATCGTAGAGCTGATGCTCTGGCTATGCCAGCAGACATAGTTCTATCAGCCGACTTACCAAAGCTCCCCCAAGTTTTTGAACAAGCAAAATTGAGCCATGCCATGTACCATCAAAATATTCCTGCTCTTATCCGCATGTTCCATCTGTCGCAGACACAGGCAAAAGCAATAGTGGCAACATGTCCCAACTGCCAGAAGCTACAGCTTCCATCACTGGGCATGGGGGTCAATCCCAGAGGCATTAATAGCGGTGAAGTGTGGCAGATGGACGTCACACATTTCCCTGAATTTGGGAGATTAAAATACGTTCATGTTTCTATTGATACCTTCTCTGGTGCTATGTATGCCTCTGCACATGCAGGTGAAAAGGCTAAGGATGTTGAAAAACATCTTGTCCAAGCTTTTGCTGTGCTCGGTATACCTGAGGAGATAAAAACTGATAATGGACCTGCCTACACCTCTCAGGAGTTTAAAAACTTTCGTCAGCAGTGGGGATTTCGACATGTTACAGGTATTCCTCACTCCCCAACTGGACAAGGCATTGTTGAACGTGCCCATCAAACCCTCAAGCGAATGCTGCTACAACAATCAGGGACCACTAAACTCAACTCACCTGTCCTCAGACTCAGCAAAGCATTGTTTACCATAAACTTCCTGAATGGCACCTTTGAGGATCCAAACCCTCCCATCTATCGTCATTTCCAGAACACCAGGAGACAGAAACTGAAGGAAAATCCAGAAGTCCTGATCCGGGACCCAGAGACTCAAAAAATCCAAGGACCATACAAACTTGTAACTTGGGGACGTGGGTATGCCAGTGTATCTACCCCTCAAGGACTGAGATGGATCCCAGGGAAATGGGTAAAACCTTATGTCACTTCCTCAGAAGTTAAGGAGGTTAAAACTGCCTCCTGGAGGAGATGCCGTAAAAGGGATCCTGATTTTGCACCCACATATAAACCCCCTACTCCAGATTTTGATGTTAATGCCTTAAATTAAGTTGCACTGTTTTGCACTCACATTTTGCACTGTATTTTATGAATCTTCATCCTAATACCCCATACCATAGATGTCCTGAATAAACCCCTGAGTTTTGACTGGGGAACTAGTTTAAAGGCATCCTAGGTACTGTCGAGTTGTAGGGACGATAGATTACAATTATATTTTGCACTGTTGTTTTGTTACTGTTCTATGCACTTTTAAGTTACTAAGAGTTACAACCCAGCTTTAAACAAAAAAAAAGCCAGGGAATTGCTGCTGCCTGTTCCGAGCTTCCCTTTCCCCTCCCCAAGACACTTGCCTCTGCCATGTGCTCTGAACTCCTTTGTTCTAAGCGCGGGCAAAACCAAATGTAACTCAAACTCTTTAGCAGTGTCTGATTGGCCGGTCACCCCGGGTCCGCCCCCAGTCCTCCCTTTTCCCCTTCTCCGAATAAAAGAAAGGGCCCAAGAGGGGGGCCACCCTCTTTGGCTTTGCAATCCTTCTGCGAACATCTGTGTGCTTCTGTTTCTGTTTGAAAGCTTCTAATGGCAGGAATTAGGCAAACCAAAGGCTATATTTCTCCTTCTTTGCTTCTGCTGGTGGTATCAGCTTTGCAGCTACCATTTGCCGCTTTCAGAGCTACTGAAATGCTGGATTGTCCGTGCTACCTCTCTAGGCTGCCCGAGGCTTTCTAAGGCATTGAACTACAAGCCTAGCCGGTAAAAAGCTGTATCTCCACACATCCCCTCTCTACCCCTCCTCCAGGTGGTTAAAGACTTTTTGTTCCATTTTTCCAACTTGCTTGAAGAGGTAAATCATACTTCCCTGATGGCCACAAAACCCAAATTGAAATGGCACTAAAATATAGCAGTGAGGTTGTCTAAGTGCCCCTCATATGCTAGCACCATCTCCTTCCTGATTTTCCCAGTTTTTTCTTTGAGGAGCAGTGTTCCTGTTTGGCACTGAAGAAAGGCCTGAGAATCATTTATTTAAAGTGTCTTCCACATTGACAAAATGAGGGGAAAACATCAAATAAAATGCAAGAAGGATTATAAAAATCAATCAACAGGTAAACAATTCATTTACTGAAATGCCACCAAGTTTGCATGGTGGGACCTTATTCACCTGGGGACCACAGAGTCCAAATTAGGATTACACTTCCTTAAAGGCCCTTGGAACACAGCCCCTTTGTCCAGAGTTCGGCTCCATTTTCTTTCATCTCTGCCTCATTTCACAGTTAAAAATATTCCCAGACAAATACTGTTTGTCTAAATAACCACCATAACTGAAAGTCAGGGATCTCCTGCTGCTCCAGCCTCACACTGATCTATTTATACCTCGTGTAGATGACTGCCACAGTCGAAAGGGAAGGCAAGGGACATTTTCCAGCTTATCTGGAAGGTCAAGTCTGAAGTGATTAAGCATGAAAGGAACTGGGATGCTCATGGACATGGCTTTGAGGCTTTGCTGCTCGAGTGCTGATCCTTCCTATGCCCCGGCAAACCAGGCCAGGCAGCACAGCCAGAGGGGCAGGCGCACACTGAGTGCCCATATGGATCAGTGGGGTAGAAAGGAGCTGGCAAATCGAAGTATAAATTCCCTGTCCTCATCCATCCTGTCCAAAGCAATCCAGGACTCCTGCAAAGAACACTTCCCAGATCCAGCATGCAAAAACAATTTTCAGGACCAGTAGACAAAGACAATGTGAAGGTTGAGGCTGCTCGTGGAGAATGAACTATCACTGCATCCTCCTTTAATGAGACAACTCTGCTTGAAATCTCTCTCCTCATCACTGTCACTGCAGACCAGAGCTCAGACAGAGCCTTCAGGCCTTGGCGATCCACATCCAAAAATCCCACAGGAATGATCTACCCTGCCGGCCACACAATTCCTCATGTGAATACAGGGGATGCTCCATTTTCCAACACGTTTAATTTTCAGCCAAATACAGGATGGCCCGTAAAGGATCACCAAAGGAGCCTGAAGTCAAGGTAATGAAATCATGAACTGATCTTACTGCATGTCCATAATAACTGACATTCCATCCAACTCCTTGGAATTCAACAGCGGGGACAGTCTTTGTCTGGCAAGTTTCTGTTTTCTTCTGTGTTTAAACAGTTCTGCTGATTGGCTAAGGGATTAAAATTAAAAATTTTCTTTCCCCATAATAATGGAAACCCATTTTTCACAAAAAACATTATTTGTGGACGCAAACAACACTAGGTAAAACTTCTCTAGAAGATGAAAAGAACAACAGAAGCGCAAAAAGACATGATGTGTTTTTCAAAGAAAAGATAAATTAGCAGTTTGAAAGAAAAACTGGTATTTTAATTTAAAAGTGCAAAAAAGAGGAGATTGTTCTTTGTACCAACATAACCTGACTGCCCAATAGGATATTCCCAACCACTCCTGGGAGCCCCAAGCCACCACACTGCCATGGTTTCCTTAACAGCAGAGATCCATTCTTTAAACCTCCTCAAATCTGAGTACAGAAAATGGATACAGGGGGTACAGAAATCCTTGCCCATGGTTTTATATCCCATACAGAACTTTGCAGCTTCCCTATAACTTTCAGAAGAACAGCAAAGGGAGGACACAACACCTTTATTCTGAGCCACAGCTGCTGTGCAGCTGCAATTAATTTTACCCAGAATTCATTTTAACCCAGGGACAGGACTTTCTTCAGAAAATCAAAGTGGCATCAAGTCGCGAAAACAAATCATTGTAGTCACAGAAAACATTAGATTTTACTATTGGAGTTTATCCTCTCTTTTACTTTATGCTTCCAAAAAGTGAAAAAAAAGTAAAAATACATTTCCTTGATGCCACAGGCTTTAAAATAGTCACGAACGTCTTGGATGGCTCTGTTTCACAACTACCTGCCAACTTCAAGCGGCCACTTTGCAGCAGAACCCCAGAATTTTCCAAACACCTTTAAATCAGCATTGACAAAATTAATGCTGAAAAGATAAAGTGACCACCCAAGCACACCAAATTCCAATTTGTGCCATGCAGAGCTCCCCAAGGAATAACATATATTATATTATATTATATTATATTATGTTATATTATGTTATATTAATTATATTATATTATATTAATTATATTCTCCTGAGTGCAGACGACTACAGCCATCGACTTGAGGGTTGTCTGATTGTTGTAATTAGTCAAGTGACCCCTGAGTGACCCCCAAATGAACCCCCAGCCCCACAGTTAACCCAAGTGAACCACAAATGACCAAGAAGTGTCCCAAAGCCCCCCAACTGACCCCAAACCAACCCCCAGACCCCTCTCCTGCCCCCCAAATCCTCCCCAGATCCCCCTCAAATCCCACCCCAACCCCCTTTTATCCTCCCCTATTGCCCCTAGGTCCCCCCAGTCCCTCTTAAAGTGGGTTTAAGCTATGTTTTCCCAGGGCCTGCTGGAGAGAAAGTTTCTTCCCCTCGTTTATTCCAGACCTACAGGAAATTCCCTTGTATCACTGTGTTTCTCTGGCTCTGTTGTGTTTAAATCAGTGTTTACAAGGGCCAGGAAGGAACTGATCAGCAAATGAAACTGTGGATGTATTGTAAACAAAGAGGTAAAACCAAGAAAAAGGCAGGGAAAAAATTGTTGTTTTTTTATTATTCCTCAATTCTGCAAAGCAACAAGAAAGAACCACCCCAGAGGTGTGGCAGATGCCAGTAACTCTTTCACCTACAAATAAATCATATGATAAAACCTATTCCTAAATGTTCCTGCTCTGCAAGAGCTCTCCAGTTCCCAGTAACCTGCTTGGGCTCTGATGGAGCACACACCCAGAGAGAAGCACTCCTCTGAAACAGAGCCTCAATTCCTTCAGAGATGATCTATTAAAAACCCCTTTCTGATTTGATGACCTGAGCTACTGACTCACAAAAATAAGGAAATGATCTACCTGAGACGAGCACCTGAAAAAGAGTGAATTAAGGATATAATTTGCAGGTACTCTGGAAATGATTCCTGCTGCCAGCTCGTATCCAGCGTGCTCAGGACGAGCTGTGGTGACAGTGACCTGCACCACGCCCTCCTTCACTGCTAATTAGCAGTGCTCGACTCCTCCTTCACTCCGACCCAGCAGTTCAGACCAAGCAATCAGGAATCACAGATGCTTTTGATTCACTTGCTCAGATCTCAAGGTTTCACTTCCAGTATATCCTTGTTGGTTCCATGGTTCTCTGGGCTGCCTTTATTCACAGGCACCTTTGAAGACTGGAGAGCTGAGCTACAAAACCGCCCTGAAAAACAACCCAAGAGTGGCTGAGTTTCCTCATGTCCCCACAAATCAGTTCTCTACATGGTCCCAGTGGCCATCACATTGAGCCTCTGCCAAAACACATGAGCAGGGATCAAGACCTGGGAGCAGCACATTTTAATGGACGTTAAAACATTTCCTACGAGTTTGGTTTTGCCATTCTTGCTCAGAAATGAGTAAAGTCAGGCTGCTCCTGAGCACGGCACGGAGCAGAACAAAACCGGGCAGCACTCAAAGACACTCGTCTCGTTTGGCACACAAATGATGGCAGATTCCATTCTGTGCCCAGCACAAACCCACAGAGGTTGGCTCTGAAATCCACTGGGACAGGAAACGGACAAACTGGTGTTGGGAGGTTCTGGATGCCACAAATCCTGCTCTGAATCATGGTATTTATTTCTTAAGTGAAGCAATTAGCAAACAAAAAGAGAAGCAGAGTCATTCCAGGCCCAGTGACTACTCTGCAGTTATTTCATGTTGGATTCTGTTGTCTAAGCTTCTGATTCCACAGGGACATGTTGTCACTAGATCTGTTAAACTTATAATCATGCACGGTGTGCAGAAGATCTTTATATGTTATTTATAATTGCCCAGATAAAATACTCCTCCTTCTCCAACATCGAGCCTTGACAGGATATTTATACCAGTAATTGTATTTCCAATGCATCTCACAGCAGTTACTGTTTTATCAGTACTATTTTTAGGACAGACAGTTGGATGCCTGCTAAATACTCTCATTTTAAATTAATTTCTCCTAAGGTTGCATGCTCCCACTGCAGCCCATATTCTCCTTTGCCAGAATAGGGCATTATCTTAGATTTCTCCAAGCAAAGAGTATCAATTTTTGTCCTGCTGACTGCAGTAGCTCTGAGGGGAACAACTTTATGCCTTGTCCATCTTTAAGGCTGGATGAAGCACAGTCCTGAACTTCACCTGACACAAACTCAAGCAAAAAGCTGGTAAAAAACCCTAAAAGCTTCCTTAGCCACATCATTTCCCATTTCTACACCTCCAGGGTTACTCATACTCTTAGAGAATATCTACGTGATCACCCAGATTTTGCCTGCCTTTTATGCATTTCTTTATATGCCTGAAGTCATGAAAATCCCTCAGGAAATTAAATTCTCCTTCTGAGCAGGAGAAGGGAATTTTTGAGCCTGATGTCTCTCAATGTGCCACACATTGTTTTCAGTCAGTTTTGGAGATCTCTTCAACATTGACATTGACAGGGAAAAGAAAGTGGGAAAATAAAAAAAAAAGCCAAAAACAAACCAAAAATCCTTGTATTGAATTCATCATCTGCAGGGGAAAACAGCACTGCACAAATGCTCTCTGTGCATGTGGCATCATCAATACCAGCCACAGGGACTGTTTGGATGGGATATTGGGAAGGAATTGTTCCCTGGGAGGGTGGGCAGGCCCTGGCACAGGGTGCCCAGAGCAGCTGGGGCTGCCCCTGGATCCCTGGAAGTGTCCAAGGCCAGGCTGGACATTGGGGCTTGGAGCAGCCTGGGACAGTGGGAGGTGTCCCTGCCCATGGCAGGGGTGGCACTGGATGGGATTTAAGGTCCTTTACTGCCCAAACCATCCTGGGCTTCTGTGACAGGGAAGGGAAGGGGAAGAGGAAGGGAAAGGGGAAGGGGAAGGGGAAGGAAAAGGGGGCATTCCCAGACTCACGCAGGTGAACCTGGCAGCAATGAATCACTTTCCATGGTAATGCAAAAGCAGCTCCAAGTCACAGCAAGTCACAGATTCCCAAGGTTGGAAGAGACCTCCAGGATCAGAGTCCCGCAGCACCACCAACCCCTTAACCATGTCCCCAAGGGCCACCTCCTGATGCCTCTTGATTCCTTCCAGAATCAGTGACTCCACCACTGAACTGGGAAACTTGTCCCAGAGCCTGACCATGCCACTGAGGAATTCTTTCCTAGTATCTAATTGGAAGCTCCCCTGGCACAACTTAAGGCCATTTCCTCTCATCCTTTGGCTTGAGGCACGGCAGAAGAGACCGACCCCCACCTCACTACAGGTAATTCCAAAGGAAAATCCACAACAGATTTGGGGGCTGGTCAGGGGTAGAGGAAGAAACTGAGCTGAAATAATTCAAGAAAAGCAGCTCATGCAGGATTCTTCCATTATCCAAGTCCTTTCAAATGCCCATTGGACCAAGGGCCTGTTAATAACAAATAGTCAACAACAGCTTTTTATGGATTACTCTGAAATGCTGGTTGCTCTGTTATTTTGAAACCTTTTCCCTTCAATCCCTTCAGTTCTTGTCTTGCACTTCCATGGGACTCAGAAAACCAGGTGGGAAGGGAATGACCTGAGCTGAAGCTCAGTAGCTGAAGTGCTGCTCTCAGTCCCTCAGAGGACACCATTGAATTAAGAGCAGGCTGGAAAGTTTCAAGCAGAAAAGAGGTGCAGGATTTTCTGTTTCCTTTATACCACTGCTTTCCTAAGGATGTTTTACAGCTCTGAGCTGTTTCCAAGTTACCCAGATCGTTGTGCATCCCAAATGGCAAACAAGTCTTTTCGAAAAGCAGTATTAAAACAACCTCACACATGCGCTGAGGCTTAATATAGACATTCCTCCTGCAGCAAGCACAGAGATGATGTGCATGGCATTAAAGACACTTGCACTGGGTTCTCACCTCCTTCCTGTTCTGCACTGAGTAACCCTTGCCTTGAAGTACTGTCCCAACCTTGCAGACACCGAACACTTCCAAAGGTTTGAGCTGAAGTAAATGTGACACATCCAGAAATATTCATACACCATCAGTGCAAATAACCATTTCCTGATCTGAAATATCCCGGGAAACAAAAGATTCAGTGCTGGCTTCTGAAGAGTATTCTTAAAAAGCGAATGTCACTTCTTCACTCTCTGAGCCCCAGGAAAACCCTGTGGCTGGAGTCTGACTTTGTTTTTAATGTCACTGGAAAGGGAGAGCTCCCTCCAGGCTGGAATCCAGGCAGCATTGCTGGGAAAGGATCCCCTCAGGGGGAGGTGAGGGGGCAGGAGGCTACCAGGGAGTCCCTGCAGTCTCCACACTCAGCTTTTTCCAGGTAGAGCCTGGTCTGCCCCCAGAGCTGGCCCTGCCTCAGGCAGGAGAGGGAGCAGAGCCCTCCTGAGGTCCCCTCCCAGCCATCCTCCCTCCCACCCCGAGTCTGTTACCACTCCAGCACTCATCCTACGAGCTGCAAAGATGACAAATCCTGTGCTGTGAAGGTCTTCCTTAAAGCTGCTCTCTGCAGAGTCCCTGCAACTTGCAGCCCTGACAACGGGGGCTGAGGAATGTTTGTTGTAGGGGAAGAGCAAATGAAAGCCCCAAATGAAGATTGAAGCAATGCTGACAATATTTACAAACCAGGAGAGGAGAATATGCAGCAGTGGCTTTGTGCAGTGCCTGTGGCCAATCTTCCTTTGCGCTGAAGACACATGGCTTTGTCAGCAGCAATGAAATTGGATCTTGTTTACCAGCGTGAGCACATCATAGCACTTTATTATCACAGCAAACGAAGATAAATCCCAACATCCCGGAGTGCAGCAGCAGCTTTGAGGCAAAGTGACAACCATGTCCTTATTGTCACAACATTACAGCACCATTAAAAGTACAGATTTCATAATTAAGAACTTCCATTTGATAAATCTCTTAAACAAAACAACTGTTCTCAGACGCTTGCAACAAGCACAGACCACACGTTTTATCACAGCACCTCAACCCTAATGAACAATTCTATTTCTCAATTCTCTAATCTCCCGCCATTGGCACAAAACCTTGGGGGTTTGGCATGGCTGTTATTTAAGATTTTAAATCCTTTTTCATATCACGTTTGCTGCTTTTAGATTTAGGAACAACAAAACGAGCATGGAGCTGCCAGTCTTGCCTATTGCATTTGGAAGAACCGAGATCAGCATTTCTAAAAGCCATCTTCAACTGTAAAAATGAATATATTAAAGACACAAGAGAGCTACATGGCCACAGACACCATTTGTTTATAGCTCGTTTTGGTGAAAAATATGCAAAGAAAGCTAGTAAGTGAATTTTTTGGCCACATTTCTCTGCAGCAAGGAATACGTGACACAGATGAGAACACCTGGGCATTATCTATCAAACCTCTATTTACATACCAACATTTCTGGTTTAGAGAACCTTTAGGAGGTTTTTTTATATCCTGTGTAGAATTTTATTTTATTTTGCAACAATGAACTGTAATAAAACACTTTTGTTAGAAAACAGGGATTTACTCCTATTTATTGTATCAAAATCACATTTGCTTCTTTCAAAAATACCCATCTTATGTCATGGTGTGAGCTAATGAAATTTACATGTTTCTTTTTGTTTGAATCTGAGCTAATGTAATAAAATATTGAAGGACTATTGAATTATGTATTTATAGGTAAACAAATCCTTAAAGCAGGACTAACTGTGGTTAAACCCAGACACACCCACTGAGTCTCCCCAGGTGTAGCTTAGCAGAGCACATTAAATAAAACTCCTCAAGTGTAAGGACTGATCAATAAAGTCTGTTCTTACCCCTGTAAAGCCAGGGGGAAAACACCAGCGCAGGATGCAGAGCAGGAATTTCAGTGTGTGGAACACCCCCAGGGAAGTCCAGGGCTGAAGGGAGGCAAGGGAAGATGCAGCCACCGATGAAAAGCTGCAGCATCAGGAATTTTTAAAGTGTTAAAAGGGGAATTTTAGCCAAGTGCTTCTCGCACAGGTTTGCTTCACAGCCTGGTCATGCAGAGAGGATCAGCTGTTGTTTCATAGTCAAGAAATACAAAAGTCTAACAGGAACTCGCTATTTATGAGCAGTCTTTAAATGAAATAACATCGTTGGGGGCTGCTGTTCAGCACAAGCTTTCAAGTATAGGACAAGATGAATGAAAAAACGTTGCTCAGTTCAGAAGAGTCCTAAATTTAATAGTGGATACAAGTAATGCTCAAACTGCTCAAATTTTCCTTCAACTGTGATACCATCAGAATCTCTGGTATATCCATTTAACCTTTGTTAAACAGCACTGAATTTACAACTCTCGTAAAAAATTAGATTAAAACCAAAATGTATTTAGACAGAAAAGGAAAAAAGGGAGAACTTAAAGCCACAATCTCCTTTATTGTGAACATCTACCATATGCACACTACCCTGGAAGGAAAGAAGCTCTAAGATAGGGCAGAAGGGGGCAAAAGGGGTGAAAAATGCAACATTACCTCAAATAATGAGCAACACCCCTGATAACACCAGACCCTCTCTCATTTTTTGGTGCCTTTAAGCTTCATCCTTTTCATCGTCTTTCAACTACTCTGTACTTGTTACTAAAGCAACATAGTCACCTTGGCACTCAAATTCTATCTTAAGGTTGGAAATACCATTTGGCTGAGCAATCCCAGGGAAAGGAGGCAGAGAAATATTCTTCTGAAGCCTCAATGCATTCCTCAGACCAGTCACTGGAAAGCTATAAAGCCCCAAGTCTGGGTATTGTCCTCTTTCTTCCTCAGCAGAGAATTCAAGAAGGTTTCCCACATTTTAAATGCTATCAGCACCTGCCTGCTTTGCAGGTGGGAATATAAATGGGGTGGTTAATGCTCATCCTGTGGCTCCAGCCAGACAGGGAATGTGGAATATGCAGCAGGCAGGCAAGAGCTGGCTCCGAATCATCCTGTGAGCCCAAAAGGGCACCAAAGATCAGCACAGCTCCACGATTGTGTGGGGAGAATTCCCCACGCCGCAGTTTCTCAGCTCAGGGGCACAGCCACACCACCTGCTTTCGACTTGCTGGCGGGCAAAGAGAAACTGGGACTTCCCCAGGATCCATGGGACCTCCCCAGCCCGTGTGACCCTCACACGTCCAGGAATGAGTAAGACTTAGATGGATTTTAACTATTCCAGGCTCCCATTTGAAGTGTTTTGTTTTGAACAGATTTCCTCAGTTTCCCACAAGAGTGAGGACAAACTGCAGTGGTGCTCTCAGCTCAGCAGGAGCTCTGCTGACAAAATTTCTATTTCGAAGGACAAGGAAAGATAACCTGACCCAGACAATCAAGGTAAATAGATCCCAAACAGGTCTACTGTGCCATAGCTCTCCGGCTTAGAATAAGACAAAGATCCTGTAATAATTACATTTGCCACGACCATTAATAATTTCTGAGGGAGAGGGAGTGGATTTATGGGCTCTCCTCATGTAAGAAACCATGAATGCCACACTCATTTGCACGAGAGGTACCACCTGTGTCTGCTGCTTGACATCAGAATAAAGCACATTTCAGACAGGTCTCTGATTTCCCCATTTCTGCTTTTCAGCTCACTTTGGGGATCTGCTACTTCTCCACACTCCCTGCCCTCGTGCTGGTGACAAGGCAGGAATTTCAGCTCTGACTCCAATAATGCTATTGTCTAAGACTCAAACCCAGGGTTGCAGTGATCAAAAACCCTTTCATTTGTATCACTTCCACCCTGGATCTTTTTCCTCACATCAGTTCAGACAGAGTTTGTTACATTTCTGAGTGCTACACGCTGCTCTGTGCAGAACAAATAACCCCCTGCTCTCTGCCCTCTGTCTGATACTCACAGCCCCAACAAAGGCATCCTCTGCCCTTGTATTTCAGTCACTGTAGCCTTCTGGGCCATATCTCAGCAAAGCAGGAAAATGTACTTTCCTCACAGCATTTCTGGAATTGCATCTTCCCATCACTTCAAAACTCAAAAAGTTGGGGTTTTTTGAAAGAAGGACATTTTTCTTTAATTACCAAATTCTTTGGTGCTGGAGAGAGTCCCACAAAACCTCACGTCACACAGCACTCAGAGCCAAGTGTTTTTCAAACTTTGCTTCCCCTCAGTTGTTAAGAGCTCTTCTGCTTCATCTTTTGGTATTCCCCAGGACACAAAGGATATTGATGGGACCAGCTGAGGACTCAGCCAGTGAAGATAACTGATGGAAATTTGAATTATGAGAGCATTTTGCCTCCTCTCTGTGTTTCAAACCAGCCTTGTCTGGCACATGCTGGTGGACAGGGCTGACACTGAAGCAAACCTGTGACTACACAACCCTCCCACCCCTCTCTCAGTCACAAATGGCCCGTGTTATGCGATGGCACATCCTGATCAATGTTCTTCAGCCTAATCTAAATCTCTTGCAGTGAACTGAGAGCAGAATTTTACACTTGATGTGCTCAGGTTTGCTGCCAGGTCCCTCCTACTTAGACTTGCACACAAATTTAGCCTTCTTCCTCAGAGTCAAACATAACACACACCAAAGCCAAGGCAAAATATTCCAAGCCTGGCTCCTCTTCACTCCCTCTTGCAATTCCCATCCCAAAGCCTTCTCCCAGAGCGCTGGTGAAGCCCCACCAAGCCATTTAGGGCTGGGTTTATCCCTTGGGGACTGCAGGCAATCCCTGCACATGGACACAGCTCCAGGGCGGGACTCCTCTTCGAACGCTGACAGCAAAATACTAAACCCATCCCCACAGACCCAAACCTCCCCGAAAACAGCTTTCATTTCACCCCCAGAAGTCAACAAGGTTGGTAAAGACCTCCAAGATCATCCAGTGCAACCTTTGAGCCAGAGGCTGATGCTCTGGCTTGGGCAAAGATGGTGCTCAGGGCTTAGAAAAACTACTTCCAACACTGAGTGAGAACGAGCAAAGCCCAGTTCCAACCTTAAATCCCATTTTCATTCCCATGCCTGCTGAACGGAATCAGGATTAACGTAACCACATGTGCAGTATTTCATGTTGAGGTGTCCTGGTGTACAAAAGAGTAAGAGAGATGGAGTAAAAACCACTTTCCTGTGCTCTGCAGGGAAGCGAGGCCCCTTTTGGCTTGTGGAGTGCAACATCCAACTCCAGCAGCCAGAATTAAGGAGCACCACGTTTCTCAAGAAGTAGATAAAATTTTGAATATATGAACTCAATACCTAAAAAATGATGGCACTTTTGGAGCAATACCCATCTCTTTGTTGTTAAATGGCTTTCCAATACAACCTGTATCTGTATTAACTGATATGGGAATAAAAGCCTTAAAATCCCATTGACCTTCCAATCATTAAACAAAGCCCCCAAACAACCCAGGAAAATGTACATGATTTTTAATTATCTAATACATGTATATATCCTAAATATAGACAGATAATCCATTTTTATGCCTCATCCTAAACCTCCTGTAATAACTGCACTCCAGCTCAGGTAATTTAATTTCATGTTCTTTCAAGAACACACTACTGCAGTCCTATTTAAAAGATAATAATTCTTTTGAAGAACTTGTTAAGAGAGGCTGATGGAGTTCAGAGGAATTCTTCGCCCAGGTGGGATTTCGTAGGAAGTTTTTAGAAAGCAAATCAATGAGTGTTTACAGATTGCAAATCCGATCACACTCCTGGCTGTTCCCAGAGGAAGCTGTGGAATTGTCATTTCAGTGAGGGGATCTCGGCAGAATTAGTTCTCTGTCCTGGAAAATTGCTAAAGGACAGGGGACAGCAGGCTGGAGCAAAGGCACTCACAATCAATAGAACAATACTTGTGTTATTTATCCTGGCAGGTTTTTACCCTGGCTCTGATCTCTGTCATGAAAAAAGGGTAAAACTTCCTTTATGCTTCAGTATTTCATAGGATCATCTGAACAAGGCTGGTCTGAGGAGGGGATGTTGATACACAGAATGTGACGGGAAGAGCTTTGTTTGTAGTTCATTAAATCAAATCTTACTTTAGAGATCCAATATTCTCTGAAACCTCTTGGATTTACTTTTTCTCCCCCTCCCCACACTCCCCCCATCCCCTGCCTTACTTCTACTGCTACACTGGTTCAAGAAGTCCCAGGTTATTAGGAATCATAGAATTCCAGAGTGGTTTGGGTTGGAAGGGACCTTAAAATCCATTCAATTCCATGGGCAGGGACACCTTCCACTATCCCACGCTGCTCCAAGCCCCATCCAGCCTGGCCTTGGACACTACCAGGGATCCAGGTGCCGGCAGCCACAGCTTCTCTGGGCACCCTGTGCTGGTGCTTTGTGATACTGAAAGCACTTCTTGATAGTTCTATGTGTAAATGATGTGGGAAGATAAAGGGACTTTACAGAGAAACAAACCTGAAGGTCACTGCCATGAGAGTCCTCTTCTGGAAAGTTTTAGGGAACCCAATCAAGGAATTGATTATTATCCTCTGTCTTCTCCATGGGCACAGGAAAGTCCTAGAGATGTCACCTGCGGCACCGTGCTCGGCTGGCTGAGGACTCAGACTCCATTTGGCAGGACAGCAGTGTCAGAGGGCAGCACAAGCAGCTGCTGCTCCAGCAGCTTCACCCTGGAATGCCAACAGGCAACAACAATGCCAATGGCCACGAGTGGAGAAGTCCAGAATTACCCCTGGTAATTACCCCTGGCACTGGCCAGGGGATTGATGCCCATGGCTATCTACAACTGCCCCCGAGGCATTCTTCCAAACCACATTTTTGGTAATATCAAGCTTACCAACGTCTTACAAGTGACTTGTTCATCCAAAAAATGACGGTACCTGAGAACATGCTTCACCAGGCATGCGAGCAAATCAGGAATGTAGGAAAAAAGAGCTGTGGTTATGCTGAATTTACCAAAGTAAATGCACATCTCTGTGTGCCTTCCTCACCTCAATGGAGGAAACAGGAGATGGGAACTGACTTCCTCCAATCCCATTTCTGTAGGACTGCATGGAATATTACAGAATTGTGCGTTTTAATGACCCATGGAGGAGCTGACAGACGTTTTTACTTTACACCAACCTATTACTGAATCAGAACAGAAGAAATTAAAAAAAAAAAAAAAAACCACCACAGTTTCCATATCTGACGTCAGCAGGTGGAACTACTCTCCATGAGGGGGTGGGAGCCATTTAAAATTTTTTTTTTCTCCTTTTTCTTCTTTCATTTGCCTTGAACCCCTCCCAGTCTCTCTTTTTACTCCTACTGTGTGAGCATGTTTCACGCAGAGGATGAACAAACTCTTTCCTAGAACTCAACCCATAGTTCCAGGGCTGACTTGCTTTAAGCCAGGTCTCTCCTGTGGATCCAGAGGACGTTCAGGAATGTCTGAAGGATTCCTGAAGAGCAATGCAACCTCTTACTTCCTTCAGGTACAAAACTCCCTTCCACGGAGAAATCCACGCAATCAAAAATCTCTCCCAGGAATGTCCCCTAGGACTAAAACCTTGCCCACACTGACAGGAAGAGCTCTCAGGAGAACAGCTACTGTTTAGTGACAGCTTCATTGTAACAGGAATGAGCTACATCATGACAATGGAAATGACAGTTTCACAATGACAATGATAATAAACTTGAGGATATTTTCTTTTCAGTCCAATCTTGTACCGAGAAGAATGAAAAATACTTTTTGAGCTCTCAGGTCAGCATTTTGTTTCATACAGTTTGTTCCAGACAATTTCTACACTGAACAGCACCTTAGAAATTAGGGTGCCTGGCCTGAGAAAGACAAATTCAGAGGTAAAAGCATATAAAGAGCTCTGTTTGCTTGGCATTTCCTTCACAGGACTTTGTATCTCACCACGGAAAATAACAACAGAAATAAAGTAATTATACATTAGCAACTGCTTGGCCAAACTACAGCGAGGACCCCAGTCAAGCTCTAATCAAATTAACAGGAAGCAGAGTGACTGGAAGGACATTGGGAATGAGGAGAAATAAGTGAAATCTGGCTTTTTCTAGTGGAGATCCATGAGCCAATGTGATTGCAGACAGATTAACATTACCTCATGTGGAATAAATTCAGTTTAACATCACATACACGTTTTACTTTTCCCAAATAGACTCCCTGAGACAGTTTTGCTCTGGTGAGTGAAGGGCTCAGCTCTCAGGCAGAGTTCCACCAGCATGGAGCCACAATTCCTGACAAAGGGCCAGTTCAGAAATACTTTTTGAGCTCCTCTGGAACTGACTCTCAGAACTCAGGTCTGAGTTAGGCAGCAATTGCCCAAGACACTGGCAGCACACAGTGTTCTCTGGGAACATCAGCCCCACAAATCCAACAGTTCAGGTGGCACAAAACTTGGCTTATCCCAGCTCAGATGCTTATTTCCTGATGGAGAACTCACCCGGGCTCTCCCAAGGGCAGCCCCTGCAGACACACACCTGGAGGAACTGGAGTCACTGAACATCATCCCTCCTCCGGGGAATTATTTGCTGGTGGCCACAGGAGGGGAAAAGGGAGCACTGGTCCCTGGGAGAGTTGCTCACCAAAAGCTGAATTTGAGGAATATTGTGAAAATATGGCCACTGTGAAATTCAGTTCCCTTGGTGCAATGTCCGTCAGGGAAACAGCCACTCTCCATATTGCAGAAAGGTTTCCTCTCTTCTCACTCAATTACCATAAAAATTTTACCACAAGACTGCGGCACAGACTTTTTTTTCCCCTCTAGACCTTAAGAAAACTTGTCATATATTCATAATATGTTAACTGCTAGAAAACATCTGTTAGGTTAGGAGGTAAAAAGTGATAAAAAAGCCCTAAGGATGACTTTGAAAGATATTTTCCTGAAGAAATTATGGAAATCCCCCTGATCTGAGGAGAAATGGAAATAAGCAAAACTCCATATTTCTGACAGCCCCAAAATCTCCTGTTGCTTTTTAAAACCTGCTCCAAACCCAAGGCCGTCCTTCTCTGTGCTGCCCTTCATTTAATCTCTCAGCCCACCTTCACAATCGCCTTTCAACTTTGGCTCTGAGAGCCCAATTTTGAGCCACGCTGAGATTTGCAGGAGTTGAATGGAAGGCACCAACCTGGAGCTCCGTGTCCCCACGTTCAGCACAAATCCTTCTGAAGCGGCAGAGCCAATAAAAATGGAGTTAATTATAGCAGTTTTACCATGAATATGTAGGTTATGCAACTCAGAAGAACTCAATAACCATTTTAATGGGGGTCAGCACTATCCAGAGAGACATTGGAGAGAATGCTCTATGGGGCTTTAATTGTTTAAATGAAAAGGTTTCAGCAATTTGCAAAGCTGATTTTTATGTTTTCTATAGAACAATGTGTCCTTGCTACCGTGAAACAGAGGGGACAACAGAAAACCACAGGCAGGAAGAGGAAAGCTCTGGCCATCACCTCCAAGCTCCTGCTGTGCACTGGGCATTTAAGCTGAAATGGCCTCTTTTCCCAAAGAGAATTTATTAGAATTAATCAATAGGCAGCTGGGGATCAAATCTTCAAAACCAGGCAGCACCCAGCAGCTCTCACCATGACCTGAACGTCCACTTCAGCAGATGTTCAAGCAACTGGAACAATTTTGGGAATGGAGATTGACCCCTTTCGCAGACAAAAGACAAAATGTTTTGTATAAGCGTAATTTTTGTTCTCCCCCTACCATTATACTCTGGAGAAAGAGCACTCATGGTTCCTGGGCACTAAAAATAGATTAATAAAACTTCAAACTGATCAAATTCCTCGCCTGGTGTTGTTTCAAATGCCCAGCGGTTGTGAGGGCCCATATTTTACATTCAGAATTTCAAGAGACATTGTTTCATTGAGAGGTTCTTCTATTCCCTCTCTCAAAGCACAGACTGTGAAGAAAAACGGAAACTTAGACAAGTTGCCCAACCTCATGAAAACTTGATGGTGACAAGCCCCACATCTCAAAAAAAAAGTCCCCAAACCCAAAAACACCAACCCAGCACCCCAGAAGTGCAGAGGTGCTCAGGAAAGTCATCACAAAGCTCAGCTAAAGCCTCCAAATATTAGGCCCATTCTGGAATGCTGATGCAGGTGGCAGTAGAGGGGCAGGGTGCCAGAAGGAGGGGATGAAAGGCAGAAAGGGCCCGAGATGGGAGATGGCACAGATTGCTCACAAGGACCAAAGCTTAAGAGGCTCAGACTGGGCTCAGATAAACTGAGAACATGCATTTATAAAGAGATTAACAAAAAACAACCCCCCAAATCTGTCAGTCTCTCGGAAACATGAACTAACACAGAGATAATCGATGAGAGAAAGTCTGTAAGTAATGAATTTAATCCACAGGTGGCATTTGGGCAGCACACAGGAAACAAGGCATGATCCACAACCTGATCAAAATGGGCCAGAAGATGGTGAGAGGAAACCTTCTGGAGCCAGGTTGGGAGAGCTGGGGCTGCTCGGCCGGGAGAGGAGAAGGTTGTGTGGAGAGCTCACAGCTCCTTCCAGGGTCTGAAGGGATACAGGGAAACTGGAGAGGGACCCTGCAGCAGGAACTGGAGGGCCAGGACACAGGGAATGCGTTCAGAGTGACAGAGGGGAAATTCAGGTTCCATATACAGAATAAACTCTGCCCTGGGAGGGTGGGCAGGCCCTGGCACAGGGTGCCCAGAGCAGCTGGGGCTGCCCCTGGATCCCTGGCAGTGCCCAAGGGCAGGTTGGACATTGGGGCTTGGAGCAGCCTGGGACAGCGGGAGGTGTCCCTGCCCATGGCAGGGGTGGGATGAGATGGGCTTTAAGGTCCTTCCAACCCAAACCATCCTGGGATTCTGAGATTCTTTAAAAATTTCTCACATATTTAAAAACAAAAACTAAATTAAATTTTTTACAATAAAATTTTAAAATTCTGTTGAAATTTTTTTGTGCTATGGGAAACAAATGAATTCTTTTCCCAGTATGTTTGGCACAAAGATCTCTGGGAAAGCTGGAAAAAAATCTTGTTCCCAAGATTGAGGTTTAAGCTTCTAAAATGTTTCTGTTTCCAATAGTAGTTTATGTCCAATTTGCTTTCTATACTCCACTTATTTATTTAAAACTTAGCCATAAAAAATAGCACTGGGGAGGCTCAAATTTGCTGTGTTCAGCAGTTACCTGGTCAAAAGTGCTCAGTCTGAATGTTAAATTAGAACCACCAATTAATATTAATGAAAACAATCCCCAAGGTGTAAAACCTGCCCTATTTAGGGGAAAGGCAGCAAAGCCCTACTGGATTTTTAATCATCACACATTGCTGTAATTGGTTCACCCAACCTGATTATGGCCTTGGGGACACACACTGGCAGCTCCATGGATGCAAGGTTATTGGCTGGAATTCAGGAAGCAATTCCTTAATGCAGGAAGGAAGGGGGTTGGACAGCAGGTTATGGAACAGGGGACCAGGACTGGGGTTTTGAGCAGAAAAATTATCCTGGCTTCTTCCCAGACACACCTCCACATCCAGCCCTGATGGCTGACACTTCCTCAGTGCTTCACAAAGGATTCCTTCTTGGAAAGGAGGGAAAATGCAGCAATTCTGAGTCCTCTGGAAGGTTCTCAGCTCTACTTGTTCCAAAGAAATGTGTGGTGCTAATGTTCCATTGACTACCAAGAATCCTCCCTGACACATTACTCCACTCATTTCATGGCTATTTCGATTCAAGTGCTAAAAACTCTGTGAAGCTGAAAAAAAAAATAAATCAACATTTAAATCCTGTGAAAGAATTTTTGCAGCTCAGGTCTTGAGGGAAGGGCAGAAACATGGGGCATTCAATAATTGAAGCTCCATAAGCAAGAGCAACTCACAGAGTTACAGAGCAGAGCTTTTGACAGGCATTTCATGGAATTGCAGATGCTTCGCCAGGCACAAGGAGCACTGGTTAAGTTCCCAGTGCATTTTTAAAAGAGGGAATTAGAGCTATCCATTCCAGGTCATTACTCATAAGGAGACTTCCAGCTTCTCCAGTAGGTGCTTACTAAAGAACTCTCTCTTCCTTCTGGGAACACACTCCTTCTATTATCCCCCCCTCTCAAATTTCATTCTTCATAACTGAAAGATAAACCTGATTATCAACATATATTTCAGGCCTGCCCAGTGCATCTTTGCAATACTATTTTATCTCATTTGAACAATCAGGAAATCCAATTTCCATGGGCTTGAAATCTGTTCCCTTCTCCTTCTGCCTAACAGAATCCCAGAACCGTTTGTTCATTGGGGTGTCTGTTATTAGAATGTCTCATGTAGAAAGCGAAGGAACATCCAAAAATGCTTCCAGCTACAGTTTTGCTCTGAAGTCACCCTGGCAGCAGGCAGCATTTAACACATCTGAATGTCATCACACTGCTTTGCCACAGAATGTGGAATAGGGATGAGCAGGAATGCTGTATTCTGAGGTGTGGATCCCCAGCTTTCACCCCTGCCCGAAAGACAACTTGGTAATGTCACCATGAATCCTACACTGACCCCAAAATATATTAATCTACATTGCAGGGTCACTGAAGGACTACATGGAAGAGAAGGCTTCTCCCACTCCGTTCTGCTGAGGCAAAGCTCAGTAATCTTCAACTTAGCAGCTCCCTTCCCTTCCTGGGAAGATTCAGACTGGATTTTAGGGCAAGGCTCTTCCCCCACAGGTGGGCGGGCACTGAACAGGCTCCCCAGGGAATGGGCACGGCCCCAAGGCTGCCAGAGCTCCAGGATGGCATTCTCAGACATGGCACTGAGTTTTAGGTCATCCTGAGAGGAGCAGGGAGCTGCACTTGATGACCCCTATGTGTCCCTTTCAGCTTGGGATATTCTGATTCCAAGAATCTCAGCAGGAAAATATTGGGGGTGACTCACAGCAGAGTCACCAAGACAATTCAGGTACAAAGGTCCATCTGTTGTAGGAGAAGTCAAAGTTTGGAGAAAACAAAAACCCAGCATGACACACCTATTATAGAGCTGCTCAGTTAATGCCTTGTCATGAAAATAATAACCATGTCACAGAAGACAAGCTGCTAGGAATAAACAATAGCAGCCATTTCCCTTGAAAAATGGCCTGTCAAGAAGTGAACTGAATATTTTGAAGAGTTATTTAGGAAAAAAACCACGTGTATGGTGTTAACCCTGCACATCACAACGTAATAGAGCCTTTTAAGTGCCATAACCCAGCAGATTCCAGTACCATATAATGTCCTGGTGTCATGCCATGCTGTTTTAATGACTTACATCTGTTGCTTAAAGAATCCATGGCTTCCTGCCCCCCTAAGTCTGCTCCTTATTTTTCCTTAGTCGTGCCAGTTTACTCCCCAGAACAACACCCCCAACTCAAAGATCTCAAATGCATCCATACATAACACTTTTCCTTTTTTTTTGTTTACAAAAACCGATGTTCTTGCTGGACTGTGAAGTTTATGTCTTTGTTTACATTAATTATAATTCAGTTCAACCAAAACTAATTACGTAAGGGCATCTATCCAGGCATCCACCCTCCAAAATGGTTGGATGTAAATTTCAAATTTGAAAATTTAGGCTGTCCCAGAGCACTGCAGCCTTGCTCGTGCAGGTCACACTGGTTAAATGGAAAGAAAAAGTTGCCTTGTTTGCTTTTGCCTTGAAGCTTTCTAAAGAAAGCAATCAGGTAAATAATAATAGTAATAATAATAATAATGAAATTAACAGAGCAAGAAAAAAATCCCCTCCCAAATCTAAAGGCAAGACCTGAAAACAGCCAAGGATTTGAAGGCTACAAATGCAGCATTCCTTGGAAAAATTGGATTTTGGAAGGAAGTTTCTCTTGGGAGAACAGGCAAAGCCAATTCTCAGTGCAACACAATGATTTTCATTATATATTAGAGAACATATGGGAATGTTTGGGAATGCCACCTATGCCAAGGATTGTGAACACCAATCCAAACACTCGGATACCAGGAGAAATCTGGCACAGTTGCAGGATGTCATTTCATCTCCACTGCCTGCTCACTGAAAAATTTATGTGCCCATTACTTCCTTTGATGACTATAACGACGTCATTTACTCGGTCTAAAGTGGATGTCAGAATATACCTTGTCTTGATGACAGCAATAAAGAAATCAAAAAAAAACCCCACCATTCCATGGCAAAAAAAAGTGATTAAAATTGCTATGAAATTCCCATTACTGCTGGACTTCTGATAAAAATCATGACCTTGACAATCAGCACATCGAGGGAAGCATTAACAGGGCCACTGGTAAAAGGAAATCAACTCAAAAGTCAACAAGATATCATCAAGAACTGGAGATTGGATTACACTCCCAGACTAACCCCATGGCAGTAGCACATAACTTGGCCCGGACTTGCTAAGAACCAGGCTTTAAATGAGTTTGTCAGGCCCTATCTTACATTTGGGACTCTGCTGGTGACACATTTGCTTTTGGAGGTTGTTCAGGGAGGTCCAGGGCTGCTGCAAAGCCTCAGTGCTGCAGGGTGTGGCATGAGTACATCTTTCTCTCCTCTCTGGCCTCAGCTGTTGCTCTTTTACACGGAAAATAATCTTGGTTTGGTTCTTGTCCCAACGTAAAAATGAAAATTCAACATTTCTGAAGCTGCCTCTTAAGACACAAAACACATTAAATATAAGCAGATTCCACAGCAGTGACCGACCTGTGTCCACAACAAAAATAAGTGGCATTTTTACAATTTTTGTTTTCCTGCCCCTGTTTTCCCTATTCTTACCACAATGCCTTCCTCTAAAAATCAATGCAATCCTTCCAGTTTGTGGATTTAAGATAAATTGATTGTACACAGAAAAGGTCACTTATTCCACTAAAATGTGAACTCTGGGCCTGTTTCCTCATGGAGCAGAGCCTGGGAGAGCAAAGCACTGAAGATTCCCATGACAGGAACTCTCTCCCCAAAGCTCTGTGTATTTGGGACAGTCCCTGTACCTCTCTGGGCCACAGGTTCTAGACAGAAAGAGAAATAGGGAAAGAGACAGTAAATTACTACAAAACCTCTTTGAGCTCTGAGCTACAACACAAACATTGCATCAGAAAGTGCTTTCTTTGCCTGAATCTTTCTGCCTTTACAATTTAATGCCCAAAACCACTACACAGATACCACTGTATCTGTGGTAATAAAGCAACAATTCCAGTGTAAAAACAAATTCCGTGGTAATCCCCAAAACAGCTCTGAGAAGCTGTTTTACCTGTTCCTGTAAACTCATTTTCTAAGCACGTATACCCAGGCATCCATCCTCAAAAATGGTTGGATATAAATTTCCAATTTGGAAACTTGGACTATCCCAGCCAGGAGAGCACTGCAACCTTGCTCATGCAGGTAACATTTACTAAATGGAAAGAAAAAAATGCCTTATTTGCTTTTCTATTTAAAGTTTCTCAAGAAATCAATTAGGATAATAATAACAATAACAATAATAATAATAATAACAATAATAGTAAATGAAGCAAAGAAAAAAAACCCACCCAAACCTAAGGGCAGGACATGAAAACAGCCAAGGATTTGAAGGTTACAAATGCAGAAAAATCAAACTTTGGCAGTTAGATTTGTGGGTGAGCTGGGGACCGAGTGGATTTTGACTACGCTTAGTTCAAGCACATGCTAAGGTTAGGAAACATGGGCTGAGAAGTAGCAACATCAACGCTGCAGCTCTGATCATCTCCATGAGGATAATTTAAGAATATTTTGTGTGCATCTGCTGAGAAGCTGGGTTGATAACTTGGTCTCACTTGTCAGACTTCCACACCTGCATCCAACGTGTCTGCAACTAGGGAAGAAGTTATCCATGGACACCAAGGGATATAACATTGGCCTGCAGGGAAGCAGCCAATCATTTAATCTTTGGATGCTTAAAACACACAGGCTTTTCCGCCTGCTTTCTGTAGCAACAGGATGAGGCAGAATGGCTTCAAAACCAAAGAGAGAAGGTTTAGACTGGGTATTAGGAAGGAATTGTTCCCTGTGAGGGTGGGCAAGCCCTGGCACAGGGTGCCCAGTGCTTCTGTGGCTGCCCCTGGATCCCTGACAGTGCCCAAGGCCAGGTTGGACATTGGGGCTTGGAGCAGCCTGGGACAGTGGGAGGTGTCCCTGCCCAGGGGGTAGGATGGGATGGGCTTTAAGGTCCCTCCCAACCCAAACCATTCTGGGATTCTGTATTTTCAGATCCCGTCCTAGAGGCAGGCGCACTTCTATGACTCCCAGACTGCTCCCAACTTCAAGGCCCTCAGGAAGACTGGAGCTGTCTCATAATCTGCAGGCAATCCAGCACATTTATCATCCCAATTAGGGTCTCTGGCCTCTGTGTTCTGGGCCTAGTGAAGTCCTAAACCTTTACAAGTAAGGTGGTGTTCGGTCCAAGGTTGGACTTGATGATCTTGGAGGTCTTTTCCAACCTCAGTGGTTCTATGATTCTGAGCAACAGGAAATTCCAGACAGAAATCAAAAAACCCCAGAAGCGACTCAAGATCCTTGAAGTGTGAGTGCTTGAGTGCTGTGGGTGCCCCCTCTGCAGGGTTTGGGGTGGGGTGGTGGCACACAGGTCGGCAGAGAGCCTGGGATTCAGGCTGTCTGAGCCCAAGCTGCTCAGCAGAAAACAAAGCCCACGTGACGCACACTCTGTCCTTTTGCCCTCTCTTTTCTCCCCAAAGGGAAGGGCCAAAGATGCTCTCAAAGTCAGGGGTTTGTCTAAGACCTGGGAACACCAACCTTCCATGGATAAATGAAGAGCCATTAGATGCACAATCCTTTTCCAGTCAGACACAGCATCTTGGAAAAGCTTTAAAGGCTTTTCAAACAAACAGCCACTTCCAAGAGATTATCGCTGCACCGACACAGAACCCTGTACATGGCTGTTCTTATCCAGAATTTTGTTTAATAGATAATTGTTCTCTGGAAAGCAGTAAGACAATGTCTGCCAGTACAAGTACTTCTCAATAAAAGCCCATTTTTCGTATTCCAGCTCCACGCTGGCTGACCTGAACATTCAGAGCCTGCATGTGTGAGACATTTGATACACCCCTCGTTAAAGTCTTCTCCGGCAGGAAACGTTTCCACTCTCCTTGGCAAGATGCCAGCAGAGCCCCAAGGACACAACAGGATTTACACTGTTAGTGTACAGAGTCAGAAGAGCTATTTCTTCTGTTGACATTCTGCTTGCATTGAAATAGACAGAGAAAAAAATCTTCCTGTTTAAGGGACTTCCTTTAAGCTGGAATTTAAACCACCTGATACACCAGGAGAGGTCTGAGGTACACAAATACAGCCCAGTCTTATTTAGAAAATTAAATATATTGAATATATGGGGGCTGGGACTAGATGATGTTTAAGGTCCCTTCCAATTCAAACCATTCTGGGAATTTTTTTTTTAGTTTATTTTCTAAGGTAAACAGAGTTGGTAACAGAGGTGTGATCTGAGTGTGAAAAAGCAAACCTGGTCCGAGAATATGTCCTGGGACAGAGACCTCAATCAGGACTGCCCTAAGACCTTGACCAGCAGGCTTTCTACCAGTCAGCCCTGGAGAGAAAGAACTGTACTAAGTAAAACAAGTACGAAAATTCTCTTGTTTCTTCTACATAAAATGACAAGTTTAAATTTCACATTTTCTCAAGGACAGATATTAGACCCACAAGCAACAGAGAAGCCCCCAGAAAACAAACCAATGCACAAGGCTTTCATGTCATGTCTGAAAGATCATATAAATCTATCAGAAAGGTTAATTCATCTACTAGTACAGAGGTTTAACCTTTAAGGTATAAGCAGTGCTGGGTTTTCTTTGCAATGTCAAACAATGGAGCGTTATCCTGAATCTAAAACTTAAATTAAATGAATGACATTTTCTAAATGAGTGACTTCCCAGTTGTCCAGGAGAATCCATCTGCCTGTGTAAGCTCCAGGTGCCATTCCGGTGTGTGTCAAACTGCCAACCCCAGCCCGACATTTGGGATAAATGCCTGGAAGGTGGGAGCACTCCTGCCCAGACACATGGCTGGAGTGAACATTCCTGAAGGCAAATTCCACATCGGTCAAACCCCTTCTCATGAACTGCAGCCAAACAGGCAGAAATAATAATCTGAAATCTTCATCAACAGAGCTCAATCCTCAGGTTACCTCATCCTATTTAAGCTTGCACTCCCACAGAGAAATTGCAGGGGCTTGTCCATCCCAAACGTGCTCTCATTTCTGACAGCGAACCTGCTAAAAGCAGTAAAAACACATTTGCTGCTGAGATGGGGAATGGGCATTAGGGGATTTTGGGCCTACTCCTGTTCAGGCAGATCCTCTGAAACACTCAGCACAGTGCCAGGAGTTAGAAAGGCCATTCCAGAGCACGCTGGAGGGCTCATGGAATATCCTGAGCTGGGAGGGACCCACAAGGATCATCCAGTGCAGCTCTTGTCCCTGCACAGACACCCCAACAACCCCAACCTGGGCATCCCTGGCAGCGCTGTCCAAACGCTCCTGGAGCTCTGGCAGCCTCGGGGCCGTGCCCATTCCCTGGGGAGCCTGGGCAGTGCCCAGCACCCTCTGGGGGAAGCACCTTGCCCTGATCTCCAGCCTGAGCCTGCCCTGGCCCAGCTCCAGCCACTCCCTGGGTGCTGTCCCTGTCCCAGGGAGCCGAGATGGGAGCTGCCCCTCAGACCATGATCAGCTCTGCACTGAGGCTCCTCTGCTCCAGCTGAACAAGCAAAGCGACCTCAGCCCTCCCAGTTCTTCACCTCCAATCATGTCAAAAGCAGAAGCCAAGGCAGTGGAACAAGGAAAGAAGAACCCCCCACATCTTTGCACCTTTCTCCCTGTCCACCATTTCTAGGCCAGGTGTTCATTAAGCCATGTTCAGTTCAGGCGCTCAGTAACTTGCAGTGGGTTTCTCCTCTAAAACCACATCTGCTCTTTCTGCTCTTCCCTTTAGCGTGTATGAACTTCCAACATCCCCTGGAATTGTCCCAATGGGGTGAAAACTCCCCTCTCCTGTTTGCATTGAGCCCTGGCTCCTGCAAGCTTCAGCTGAGGTCTTTAAAGCAGCAGTGAGCAACTGATTCTTTACTCTCCACACAGCACATTTTTAATGTATTGGTTAGTCTTGACTGGACATTTTCACAGAACCACCTACTGCAAGTTCAAACTCCTGCTCCCAAATGGCAGCAACCAGATCAGAGATGGAGTTAAAATGACTTCTCTCTTGTGTATCTTTTGCCAATTACACTGAATTTCACTTGGCATTTTAACAGCAGTCCCTCTCACAGGGTCCTCTGCAGACCTTCCTTGTCAGCTCTTGCCTTCAGAACCCCCAAAGCAACTTACTGCCATCACTAAATATCCTCATGTGTCCACAGTAAGCCTGTTTTTCAGGATATACTGAACAACAGAGATCCTGATGTGCTTCTCACTCCAGTGGTGAGCCCCTTCCCTCATGAGGACTGATCCCAGGCTTTTAACCCCCATTTCCTACTTTCTAATCCATTATTTGTCCGTGGAAGCATTTCTTTGCTGAAGTTCCCACTAACTTCTTTAAAACACACTGGTGAGGAGCTGAGGCCAAAAACTCTCGGTACAGAATCCTTCTCCAAAATCCCCATCCATTGTTTGCTGCCCAAAAAGCCACTTTAACCAAGAGGATTCACCTGAAGGTAGTGGCTCGAGTGGGTACAAATACACCAGATGTGCGTCATTAGAAGAGCTGGACAGGCTGTATCACTGTGCTCTGCAGCAGCAACAAAATTAGTGCCCTCGAGTCTGACAGCCTCCCAGGGTGAAGTTTTTGTACAAAAATCCTCCTTTTAACTTCTATCAGAGGTGGTTGTTGTTTTCTCAAGAAGTTTGCCAGTGGATATCACAGAATCTTTCGATTACATCTGAGAGACTCTGCATGCAGCTGGAAGCTGACAGGTCCAGAATCCCAGAAATGCAGAATTGACCCTGTGCAGGCCAAGGGCAGGTTGGTGCTGAGGGACTGCTTTTTGGAAAAATTATTTATTAATAGGGAACACCAACAGACTGAATTAGAAAAAAATGCCATGAAAGACAACCTACAGCCCTTCAAGGGCTATAGGGCACCTAAAAGAAACTTTATCTCTAAGCTGGTTTGGGCCACTTAGAGAGACTTGTCCATGGTCATAAGATAAGCATATCCAGTTTACATTTTTCTGGCAAAATACCCAAATAAATCAAAGGCCATCAGGTTTCCCTCTCCTTATCATACAAATAAATCACAAGCATCAGGATTATTTTATTAAATTAATTAATAAATGTGTTATTATTATTAAATGTATTGATATTGTTATATGTTGTCTTTCTGATTACAGCACACCACAATAGCTTTTATGTTCTGCACAATGAACACTGTCATTCAAAGGAAATTTATTCATGCAAGCCAGTCACAAAGAGCACCAAAACCTTCAGTGAATACACAGCCAGTATCTTTCCAGAATAGATGTTTTTGTGCTAAATATTGCTACTCTTACGTTTCAAAAAAACCCAAAAACTTAAACCTTCCTTTCTAAAGCAAGAGTATTATTGCAAGGTAACAGCAACAACTGCTTTTGACAATTTAGATACCATACAGGAAACTGTGAGACTTCCAGAGCTATCGGCCTCTAATCACTTTTCATGCAGTCTGACATGTGAAGTCCACTATTTAAACACCACAGCTGCTTAAATAAAAGCAGGAGTTTGAACATTCCCTCCTGCTACTGATTCTTTCACATACTCAAAGGCGCACATTTTCAAACCAATTCATTCACACATGGATTTTTTCAGCTCAGGAGGACCTCATTTCCTGAACAACCTGAGAACCACCTGTGGACTTGAACTAAAAATGGAAGGACTGAGTTACTGTGAGTCAGTCAAAAACAGATCATTCCAGACTGGATAACAGTTGATCATTTTCAGCTGTCTCACAGAGAAAACAATCCTGGAAGTGTCTGAGGGATGAAATCCCTCTCAGGTTTTGTAACACCACTTTATCTGGTTATACCTGACTCGTTCTGTGTGACACAGCAGCTTTCCTAAAGGGAAAGTTAAACCAGATTATTCTGCCTGACCTTGGACAAGGGGTGGAGGGACAGGACACAGGGAATGGCTTTCCAGTGCCAGAGGGCAGGGATAGATGGCATACTGGGAAGGAATTGTTCCCTGGGAGGGTGGGCAGGCCCTGGCACAGGGTGCCCAGAGCAGCTGGGGCTGCCCCTGGATCCCTGGAAGAGTCCAAGGCCAGGCTTGGAGCAACCTAGGACGGTGGAAGGTGTCCCTGCCCATGGCAGGAATGAGATGTCCTTCGATCATTGGCCCCTTCCAATCCATTCCGTGGTTCTATGAAAAGAAAAATGACAAAAAAATATATTCCCATGTGCTGCAGAGAGTTCACTGAGTGTTCTCTTTCTAAATAAAGCCCCCGACATATGATTTACAAGTGCCAGCATTTGCTGCTCCCCTGACTTTGGGCAGCACTGAGCATCTGCTCCCTCCCTACCCCTTCCCTTTTCTGAACCATGTTTTTAGTACATTCTTGTATTGTCCAAGACAGCCATAACTGGAGTTCACTAAATAAATTTGCTCGAGAAATTTATACAGGGTTTGAAAGTTTAATGCAACTGCCAAAAGATTTTGGAGCGCTGGGAGAATTAATCTTACTACTCATTACATTTATTGATTCCAATCAAGCTCCCAGACATCAGCATAGGTGCCACTGCTAAGAAATAAAAAGTTTCCAGGAAATCTCTACGTAAATCTAAAGTGACTGCCAGCTTTGGGGAAGGGAAAAGAGCTAAGGAAGAGGTGTGTAATCTACATGCCAGTAAATGCTGGACTAATAGGTTACCAGCCAGCACCTGAGGAGCTCTCTCCAACACTGCTTTGATAACCAGCTCAGGATGAGACTTCATCCCTCAAGCCTGCAAAAGGGCCAATACTTGTAACAGGGTTTTCTCTTTCAACACTCTGTGAATTCCATTAGGGATGAAAAGCAAAAAGGCACTTCCACACACAAAGGCTGGGGTTTTTTCTTTTCTTTTTTAATTAGAAGCTGAATCTAGTTGAAGGTAGAAGCTGAGCAGCCATGAGATCATTCTACACTAAATAAATAGAAAGAATAACTTTGTTGCTACATCTGCCCTCAAGAACAAGTGGAGGCTTTTCCTTTGAGGATGGAAGAAAACATGACTGTGAGTTTTGGAAATCATTTACCACATTTGCTTGAGTAAACCCGAGAGAAAAAGAGCATTTGTGAAAGGATGAAAAATAATGACACGAGTTTTTTGTTCCCTACAGCTCCTACTCCAACCCCACGCCAGGACTGGAGTGCAAACCACAGCTAATGCTGATGGAACACCACAATCCAGCCAGCATTTGGAAGAGTTTGGTTGAGCGCAGCACGAGAAAACCATTTTATTTACATGATAGGAAACTGGTTATAACAAAATTGGTTTTCACCTATTTTTCGTGTGTGTGTGTGGTATAAATTACACAAGGCTACGCTGGAAAACACTTGGGAAAAGAATTATTCCAAGAGTTTGCTGCAATTCTGAGTTTCTGAAGTATCATTTTTACTTGTAGTGGTTGCAATAAATAAGAGCAGTACTGACAACAGGCTCGTGTGAAGGACCCTTCTGGATCACCTGAGGTAACAATTTCTTGAATTGGTTGGGACGGTTCATAATATAAGCGAATAAATATTTTAAAACTTTCCTGTTTCTGAGCATTTTGCTTTCAATTTAAATTTATAAGAGAACTGCAATGCTAAATAGAAAAACACCAGTAACTTGTCAGAATTCCTTGATGTTTGCCATTTTTGCATAAACACAGCCTAGATGTAGTTTAATCCTAGCTAGGCCTGACAAAATTAAATTAAATGTAAATTATAAATAGTTATCAGCCTGTTCAGTTTGAATTTTCTATTTTTCTGTGTCATCATTTGACTTTGTAAATGAGTCTGATTTTGGGACATGCTCTTACACAGCAGTGTAAAAAGTAGGCTGTAACTTCCTGTCTAGGCTGATTACAAATCTGTTGTCTCCACAAAAACAAAGGAATTTACTGCCTGGGTAACACCTAACCTAGCACACGAACCTATCAGGCAACAGGATCAACCTGTGGCATTTTATGTGCCAGTCTTTGTTAGCTGATGATGCTGGGAAGGTTTTGCTGCTCCGCTCCTGCCACAATCGAGAGTTTACTCCTGACACATTGTCTGACTAGCCCTTGTAACTGAAAACACAGGTACAACCCTAAAAACCTCACAGCAATTTCATTCTCTATTAACTCAACCTCACCAGGCCCCTGGGACCCACCTTGGCAGAGGGAGTATCAGCTAGGAGAGAATGTGCTAAAAGATAACATGTAATATTAAAAAACAACCAACCAAACAAAAAAAACTCCCAAAAATAATCTATTTTAATGTTGCCTTTTGCATGTATTTGGAGATGTCACCGAGAATCACCAGCACAGAAGTTAATTAACCAGGCTGGCTGGCAAAGGTAACAGATGTGAGTACAGTAATCTTATGCACTGGAATTAATGACATCAAGTTTTAGGTGATGCCACAAATAAAGGTCAGGTTGTACTACTGAGGCGATCAAGAACACAAACTGCAAATCTATTGCAACATTTAATAACCCCCATTCCCACAGGGCAGGAACCCTTTCAGGCAGCTGAGTGATCAGCAAATACTTAAATGTCACACCTGGCAAATTACCCAACCTGTGCCTCCCACGTCAGACGCTTCCCGTTTAAAACCCAACAACAGCAGCTCTGTTTCTGATGCACGGAAGACAATTCACACTCTCTTTCTAATTGCCACTAATTGCCAGCTATAATTTTATCTGCCACAATTGCAACCCTGAAAAGGATGCTTTCCATCAGCTGCAAACAGATAACAAAAGGCTGGAAGGGAACATTACTCTCATGTGTTTGGATATCCCCTGCAAACCCTGGTTAAGAATGTTTTATCCAGCCCCATGGATTTCAAGAATTTCTTGAATTCTATAGAATTGGGACTTAAAAGCATCGAGTAATGTGATAACTGATCTCATCTTCAAGCTACTTTTGAGAGCCTCATTCTTACTCTCCATTTCCATTCTGTATTTACCTGATTTCAGCCTCCTACAAGGATCTTGTCCTGCTCCTGTCTGTCACTCTAGTCTGCCTCCAGTATTGAAGCATTTAATTCCATCTCTACCCCTCTAAACTGTCAGGTAAGAGTCAGCTCCTGGGAAATTTTTATTCCCAGGACATTTGATCACCAGAACCAACCTAAAATTAAACATTAGGTAAACTTACTAAACTCAAGCAAATTAACACATGCAGTTCCTCAGGTAACTTTAATAAAGACACATATTAGGGACAAATCACAAGGTTGGACACCAGGGGGAATTTTTTCGTGGAAAGGGTATTCAGGAATTGGAAGGGGGGCATTGGTGGAGTGCCCATGCCTGGAGGTGTCCAAGGAAGGCCTGGATGTGGCACTCAGTGCTCTGGGCTGGGGACAAGGTGGGGAGTGGGCACAGGTTGCACTCCATGGTCTGGGAGGGCTTTTCCAGCCTCAGGGATCCTGGGATTTTGGGACTGTTTTCTTTAGCATTAAAAAAGTGTATTCCCCGCATTTAACAGCTAACCCAAAAATGAAATTGAAAAAAGCCCCTCACCTTTCAATCCTGGGTGTGCGTGGCTTCCAGTAAAACCTCCAGTTGACTGCACTGTATCCCTTGTTCTCCTCTGGGCACTTTTCTTCCACAGCTCCCCCAGCCTTGCTTGTCAGCTGGACCTTATTCCACTGCCATGCAGAAGCACCCTGGGCAGCATCCCCGGAGCAGCTCACTTGTCCTCCCCCTGCACTCGCTCAGCAGGCTCCTCGTGGTGCTGCTGGCAGGGACAAGCCCATGCTCTGTGGGAGAGAAAGCCAGGGTAAGAGAGGAGACAACTCAGAAGGCACAGCCAGACTTGGAATGTGACACAGTTCGGAGGGCTGGGACAGGGCAGCTGCTCTGCTGTGAATGATCCCAAGGGAAGTGCCTTCCAAAACGGTCATAGCTCTTAAGATCAAAGGATGGACTTGGCCCTTATTCTCCCCCAGCCTCTTTCTAGGTATTTTAGACTGGCAGTAAACAGCTGCAAAAATCCCAAAATGGTTTGGGTTGGAACCAACCCCCCAAACCATCCCCAGAATGGTTTGGGTTGGAACCAATCCCCTAAACCATCCCCAGAATGGTTTGGATTGGAACCAACCCCCCAAACCATCCCCAGAATGGTTTGGATTGGAACCAATCCCCTAAACCATCCCCAGAATGGTTTGGGTTGGAACCAATCCCCTAAACCATCCCCAGAATGGTTTGGGTTGGAGCCAACCCCCTAAACCATCCCCAGAATGGTTTGGGTTGAACCAACCCCCCAAACCATCCCCAGAATGGTTTGGGTTGAGCCAACCCCCCAAACCATCCCCAGAATGGTTTGGGTTGGAAAGGACCATAAAGATCGTCTTGTTCCAAGCCCCTCCTGGAATATTTCCTAGAAAAGGAGTCCTGCTCAGTGCACTGTTCCTCAGATGGGAAAAAAAGCCCCTAAACTCCTACTACTCTTCATTAATTACAGCTTGAAACCTTATGTGCCTTCAGCAAACCCCAAGTGATCTTAAACAGAGGTTCAAGAGCATTCACCAGAATGCAGAAAACACAACTGGAATGTTTCTTGTCTATTCCCATCAGAACAAGGGGGGCATTTTTAACTAAAGACCATTTTGTGAAGAGATTGCAAAAATACTAAAGAACATATCCAGTGCAAGGCTTATTTTTCAAATGAAAACGCCAGTAAGATATGAAAATTGGGAGTTTTAAGTTTCTTTAAAACATCAGAAAAGCTTGCAACAGTAATAGGTTCCAGGAAAAACTAAGTGAAACCCACTGGAATGAACATTTAATATCCAATTAATGGGCAGATTTTGCACAGAGCCACAGCAGCAGCCTGGGGAGCTGCAGCAGGCACAGGAGCCTCGAGCTGAGCAGCAGAGATGGAGCTGCTGCACCAACGAGGGTGGAAGCAGAGGATGATCTGAACCAACAGGTCTCACCTTCAAATAACTTTTTCTTAATTAAAAAAAAAAAATCAATTAGAAACACTTTACATAGATAAATAAGATAAAGCTTTGGTCCAAATGGTGAGAAAAAAATCTGTGCAATGCCATGGCTGAAAGCCTTGGGAACCCCCACCTATAGGATGAGTTTGGCTGGCAAGGAAGCAGGGCAGAACAGTGGAGTTCCTTTAACCTGCAGGGAATCATGGCTGAAACAAATCTCCATCTACCAAACTGGAGCCAGAAATACTCCAAAACTCCTATGAACGTTCTGCAGTTATTCAGAAATGAGTTCTTTAATTCTTTGTCGTAGGGATGAGTAGAGATGGTTGTGTAAGGAGCTGGTGTTGAGGAGTAATAATCCCCTTGGATGTGCAGGAACTCGGAGCCATTGACTGACACACAACATCCCTCAGCCATGGGTCACATGCTTCACATTCTCATACTCATGAAATTCAGCAACACTACAGGAGAAAGCTAATCCTGCTCCAAAGTACAAAATGCTCCTTCTGGTTTTCAGCAGTGCAAACCAGAACTTTTCTAAAGCTTCTGAACCAAAGTTACCCACCAAAAGGACACACGAGAAGTGGAAGTGTCGGAAACACCGGTGTTGGAGCTACTGAGGCAGGATTAATCCACCTCTGATGCAGAGATTTATCATGAAACCATCTGCAATCCCTCCTTTGCTCCACAAGGCTCCTGCCTTAGGCTCAACACCAAAGGGGGAAGAATAAAGCAAATGGTACAGCCAGAAGTTCTGAATGCTTGGATTCCTGACTTTCAAAAAGAATTCTTTGATTACAGCCTTTGTACAGAATGCACATGTACACACACAGACACGGATTACCCCGGTGTCAAAGGCTGTGCAGCTCAAAGAGAAAGATTCCTCCCCAAAACAAAGGCTGGCTCTCCAAGACTCACTTTCTACCACGAGTATTCCCCACTCTCCTCCCCTGGTGACAGAGAGAAAGCAGCACCAATTGTACAGAAGCTGCTCTCAGACAAGTGACATTTAGCCCAGCATTCCTCCCGTCGTCGCTGGCAATCTTCCCCTGCTCCAGTGTGCTCACATTAATAAAGAATTCAGAGGTGAGCAAGAGCTCCTCAGAATATGTCAAGGACTGGGGGAGAAAAGCAGCATTAGGGAGGAAAATCCATTAGAAAAATGAAAAACAAGATCAAGCCAACCATGAATCTCACATTGCAGGACAACCAAGTTGCCTTATTAAATTGCATGTAAGGAGAAAAATAAATGAAAGGGGTGGAATTAGGAGAAGCAGAGACCTACCCAGTACTGAAGCACCTGAAAATCTCCTGGAATTCAAATAACATATGAAAAAGATAGAGAAATTTAATTATATTTCCAGACATTTTCTCTATTAAAATCCACGTGTGAACATACTTTTTCCCGTTTTCCAGAGAAGTGAGTGTGTACCTAATGTGTGTGGGAAGAAAGAGAGGCTCTAATATTAAGGCATTTTTTCCAAAAATTTCTCTTCTTCCCTGTTTGATCCATCTTTCCCTCCCCTTCAAGGCTTTCCTTCAAGGTTTTGGGTTCAGCAAGGAAGTGGTCAAGAAAGTCCTCGAATACTCACCCCAGAGCAAGAAATTTGGGCAGGAGATAAAAGGTTAAGCAGCCTACAAAGTGCAAAGGTTCAAAAGTCTCAGGTGCTCAACTAAATCCAGAGGTGTGACCTTAATTAAACCATCAAATTGCTCTATGACTAAGAATCAAAGTACAGGGTGTCCCGTCCTCTCCTATTTCCATCAAATACATGTCCAGGACATAAAGGGCTCCAGTTAATTAAGGATTGCTGAAATCATGTAAAGTATCAGACAAAACTCAGAGGTAGGGTCATTCATCTTAAAAGGGAGAATAAAAAATTAACAAAATCACTTCGCAGCACTCAAGGGGAAAAAATTCAATTATGCCCAACCTTAACTTAAAATCCTTTGCACTTAAAGCTTTGCAGACTGGGGTTCCCAAGTGGGAAATACATGTGCTTTGGACCCCAGTAAATACAGCATAGAATGTTTCACTACATGCCTGTTCATTAACATTTATAAACATATTAATCAGAGCAATTCTTAACTGTGCTCACAGTACAAAAGCCCTGCATACATTTAAAATTGACTGCAACCACATTAAAACTCTCAGATTTAAGGATGGGAGTTGCTGAGGTGCAAAGAGCAGGGGTTCATAGCAACTGGCTAAAAGTATACAAAATAAATCAGTCCAAATATCAGAATTTATTTTTCCTATACAAAGCTGACTGTATTAATGAGGGTGTTTCCTATGAGAAGACATACAATAATTCGAGTAATTTTGAAGTAAAAGGTTAATGGATATAAATTACAAAAAACAACCCTTCACTGGTAGAGACAAATCATCTCATTAAGCCTGGTGACATTCCTGGATTCAGTTGTAACAGAAGTGCACCAGTCAGTAGCCTTTAACGGATTTATTTTCTCAGCCCTTATCAACTGTAAGAAGGAATGAAAGTTTCCCTGTGCCAATGAATGAACCTCATTTAGGGGGAACCCAGAGATGTTTTCAGATCACAGAAACAGAACCTTGTGAAGAGATTTCCTGAGATCAGAACAAACCATTGTCCTGCTCAGAAATGAGATGTGAACACGACGAGAAGCAGATCCTGGTGATGGGATGCAAATCCAAATAAAGAGTGGCAGCTACATGGGAAGAAACACTCTCCAGGAGCAGTTTTCTGACTCAGTTCCTCCATCTCCGCTTTGTTCTCCTCTCCAAGCCTGTGTTCTGGCAAGAAATCTCCCTCCCAGAGTGCTGATGCCATCTTATCACTGATACATCTGCTTCAAGCCAAGGCTTTCTTCCTCTTAATGTAAAGATCTTCATTAGCAGAAAAATGCCAAATGATCCATTTGTCCTCAGAGGTGACCAAATCTGCATACTTGATTTCTTACTTAACTGATTGATTCTATTTATAACAACTCCACATTCCAGGTTCTCCCTACCATCATCCCTGCTTCCTTAATCCTGCATCACAGACATTTAACTCCCCCCCAAACCCAGAAAAATGAATTTATCTGTTTGATTAACGCTTGACTTACAGCACCAGTCAGTGCAACTACAGCAATACTTTATTTTCACAACTAAATATAACAGTAGTTATATTTTCAGTTGAGTTGACACAGCTAACATAGTTAGCTTGGATTAGTGTGTTTTTAAATAATCTGGTCAATAATTGTCAAAATGCAGATGATGTTGAGCTGGAGGCTGCAGCAGCTGAAACGAGACAGATCCATTACAGTATTTCCCCCATTTTCACTCCAAACTAGGCCTGAGTTTTTTAACTAAAGTTGCGATCTGCCCCCTGGAAGCAGAATCCTGTTCACACACATAGGAATTGTCTTCCTAACTTTCACATTTCTTAAAAGAAATCCCACTGGCAAAAATTTCATCAGGAAACTTCTGGAATTCCTCAGAGCACATCATACATTATGAAACTCTGTATGTGAGGGAATGCTTCAATTCTGGCCCCAGCAAAAATTTGGAAGCCGGGCCTATACTTTAAGCTTTTCAAAATATATGTGAGTGCCCTGGGTCTTCCTAAAGGGAGCTGTCACAGACTTGTCCTTCACAGAATCCCAGATAGGTTTGGGTTGGACAGGACCTCAAAGCCCACCTAGTGCCACCCCTGCCATGGGCAGGGACACCTTCCACTGTCCCAGGCTGCTCCAAGCCCCAATGTCCAGCCTGGCCTTGGACACTGCCAGGGATCCAGGGGCAGCCCCAGCTGCTCTGGGCACCCTGTGCCAGGGCCTGCCCACCCTCCCAGGGAAGAGAAGGAAATGCAATTCCATAATCAAGGTTGTCATGGTATTTAAATGTTTCATGGCAAGGGTTTTGCTCTTGACTGGTACTGTGCAATTTAGAAATTAACCAATTCCAGTCAGCCTATGAAGTTATTTAAGGCAGTGGCAAAGGATTTTGAGGTGCACCTGGTTTCCAAAACCTTCTACACCGGAACATACTCTGGTATTTTAATTTCAATCCACTGCACATCGTCTGATTTATGCTTAGAAATTTCAGACTTTTCCTTGAAGAATATTGGAATGATTTAAAAACTTTGAGATACAGATGAGGCAGGCTGAGTCATAACCCATTTTACAGACAAATCCAGAGCTGCGCAGCCACATACCCTGAAGTGGCACGACCAGCTCCCTTCTCCTCATGCCCCTCAGCAGAATTAAGAGCTGCACCTCAGACACCCTGGCAATTTTCTGCTTCACAAACAGCAGTAAATGACAGCGTTTCCAAAGAGAATACACAGAGCCGTGGGATGGCCTGTGTACATAAATATAGATACGCTTGGTTTGCTCTGTGACTGAACACCTGAAAAGCAGCAAGACAAGGAAAAATTAAGTTTTCAAGAGCAGCATGAAATGCACCACAAGTATATTCAGCATTTCCTCTGTTAAATGTGCTGTGTGTTCCACCCAGAACACAAAACACCGAAGTTATGGCACATACAGTTTTTTATGGAAATCTCCAAGTTGGACTCCACAATTTTTACTGCATTCTATTTGAAATTTTAACATTGTTAGCATGTTTTCTACTTCTATTTTTTATCCAGAAAAAGAGTTTAACCTGGAACCAGGATTTAGTAAATAAATAAATAAATAAATAACACTTCAAAACAAAAACAAACCTGAAAATACTTAACCTCTTGCAAGCTCACATAAAACTGTCCATGATATCTTTTCTTATTGGAACTTTTCATCCAAGTTGCAATGAATCAAAATAAATATTGGAATTTCCTGCAGACACACCCCCCCATCCGCCTCCTTCTGAGCTAAGTTTGAAGGGTTTAAGTTTAGCTGTCAGTGCTCTGAAGTAAACAAAGCATTAAAGATTCATTAGTCTCCTCCTATGGCTGGGGTGTTTAGCCAGCTCATAAACACTTTATAAAGTCAGCTGGGTGCAGAGACACAGAGAGTTTATCTCTAATGCGATATTTAACTTGAATTTTACTGGAAGGGATGATCAAAATTAAGATTATTGAAATCTCCAATCATCATGGGTGCAAACCTAGACTTTCTCAATACTTCTGACTGTACCAGCAATTAATGTCTTCTATATTGGGTCTATTCACCAGGTTGAGAGAATCTAAAAATATCCCAGTGAAAAAGAGTGCCGATTTCTCTGTCTGCTGCACAGGCAGATTTTCTGCTCCTTGTCTGCAGGGAATCCTCTGCCTGGTGCCTCCACATCCCATATTCAAAGAGAGATTTCAAATAATGTTCTGGCACTTCTCCAGCATTAACTCTGACACAGTCAATTCAGCAGGGAAATGCCAGATTTCACCCAGCTGCTGAGGAGGTGGCGTTGGCAGTGCTTTGATAATGCCTCTCCCTCTCCCTGCTTTTATTGTAAATAATTTTCATACATGTTTTCCTAACCAAAATTTGATTTTGTCATCATATCCAGTGGGTTTACAATACAGGTATTGCTGCTGGAAATGTCAGTGCTCTAAATGTGATTCCTGATGTAGCCTCTCATAGAATATCGAGAAATAGCCAAGTAAATTTATTCTTTCTATCTAAATGTCAGTTTAGGTCTAAAAAACCCTAAATATCATGAAAAGAAGAGGTATGTGCAGTGTGTATCTAATGTGACGGCTTGAATAAGAAACACAATCAAATCTGGTTTGTGTGAGAATACTGAACCCTACAGAGGAGGATGTCAAGAGCCCCTCTGCAAAAGGAAATGTGTATTACAGTTATAAATAATTTTACAAGACCTTCTTTATTGTAATCATAAAACTTCAAAAACATGATGGAATCAAAGCCATATTAGAGTTTAAAATACCATAAACCAGAAGCTATTATATCCCTGGCATACAGGATAATTTAAAGGAAGACATAATCACTAAATCAAAATTTATCTTGCATCAGTAATAGGAGAAATGTGTTTTCATCGTCAGCTCCCCATCCAAGATCCTCCACAAAAGTCAGCAATGCCTCCATTTATAAAAAATATTGGAGGAAAGTTGGGGTGTTCGCATGGATAAATAACTGGTTATGGAGATAGGGACTGAAGGTAGGATGGAGAGGTGAGTGCTTGGGGCAGGCTCACCTGGGGAGCCCTGGGCCAGCTGAGCCAGGAGCTGTCCTGCCCAAAGAGCCAGAATTAATCTGGGAAAAGAAGGACTGGGAAGGTGACATTCTGTGGATGAGACAAAGGAAGTCCAGACGGTAACGCTGAGGGCCACCTGCAAAGATCTGCAGATGGACCTTCCCTGTCTCAGTGTCTGAGCTATGACCGTGATGGATGGCAGGCAACAGGAAGAGATGTGGAGTCACGGACCCGGGGGGAACATCCTGGCTTTCCACACAAAATGATGGATACCTGCTGGATGCTGACATGCAGGAGCAACAATGTGGGGCTGCAGCTATTAATGCTGTGAGGAAATTGGTTCAGACTCCTTGACAGTCACTGAAAAAGCAAAATAAAAGAATAGAAAGCAGGGAAAAAAAATAAAGAAATCAAGTGTTTCTTTGTAAAATCCACAGTGCAAACTTGTTGCAGATAATTCTGATTCCCTCACCTCAACAAGTGTATCAGGGACTTAGAAAGGGTTCAAAGTCAGGAAAGAAAGCTGAGACCTTCCAGTTAGGAAAGGGAGATGACTCACGGAGGATGAGAGAGGTTTGGCACACCCAGAGCAAAGAGTGACAGCCCAGCCTCGGGATCAGAGCATCCACAGCAGTTCCAGACAAATAAAAGGACTTTGCTGCATGGCCTGTAACTAGGCAGAGGAACATTGCTCCAAGACATCATGAGCTTCCATGGGCCTAAAAGGACTCTCAACATTTATGTGGAAGCCGGACCTCCTGGATGTACCTCTGGCTTTCCAGCTGCTGCAGCGTGTGGAGGCTGAGAGAGTTTGCTGAGGCATTTTTAATACATGCTTGATCTAAACTCACATTGTCATGCTGCTTTCCAAGGGAAGAACCCTAAAAATGATAGAAAAGCAGAAAAATAGCAGAGAAGAACCCTTCATCTTGAGCTCGAACTGGCTGTGAGGCAGCTGGGGCATTTCTGGGGATGTGGGGGTAGGAACACTGGGAATAGAAAAGCAAAGCTCACACTCAGCCTTGTGGTTGTCCTTAGCCAGCCCCATCACTGGAGGGAACTGGAGAACTGGTTTGTAACTGCACTGGTGAATGCCCCAGGACCCACTGAGACACCCTCTGGACCCAGCAGTGCCCAGACCCTCCTCTGTGATCTCTGCCCCCAGCCCTACTCTAGTCTTCACCCAAGCGCCTGCTACACTCCTTTAAGACTGACACATCCCCTCACCCTTTTTGTTAATCAAGACAATTTCCTGATCCCATCAGCAGCCCCTGGGCCAGAGCATCTTCATCCAAGGCAGCACCAAAGGTCGGTCAATACACGGGCACATGGGAATGAACAAACACTGAGCCCGTGTGAAACAGAGACAGCTTGGATGCAGATGTAGGATCTTCCCTTGCAGGATCCCTGCCTCTTATAGCTCCGCGTCTAACTTCTAGGCTAGAGGTTTAATTTGCTCAAGGTTACCCAGACATCTTTAACAGAGATCTGAATCAGACTCCAGTCTCATGTAAGATTTTAATTGTGAAGCATCGTCTGCACAGATTTATTCCTCTTGGTTCTACTCTACTATAAATAATAAACCTCCCTCTATAGCACCTGAGAGCTTATTATGTGCTTCAGTAAAACCGTTCATAATTATTCAGTTACCTGACTATGTTTGCCCTTTTGTGTATTTGAGCACCTCAGAGACACAGAAGGTATTAAAACATTTGCAAACCAGGTAAATAATTTATTTTCACATCATTTGCCCTCCCATACTGTGAATTATTATATGCAATCAGTCACCTAAAGCACAGGATGCCTCCACTTTCTCTATTTCTGAATGGCCAATAACATCAGCTGCAAGGAGGATTTCTACTGAACACTGGTATTCTTGTTTGGACATGAATACCCCATGTCTGTGTGGATATAGATCCCCGCAGAAGGAAACCTTGTTCCCTGACTACTGGATAAAACAAAAAGCCATCAGAAATGCTTGCAAGGAGCCTGAGCATGACTGATAAGGAAGCTGTATAAATCTCCAGCAGCCACTTGCCAACTCAATTCTGAAACATTCAGCTGATTCCAACTGCAGATTACTGACTTTTCTCCAACCATCCCCATTTTCATCTTCTGCTAAAAAATATTAATTTACCCAAAGCAGGAGAGAAGCAGCCCAGGACACCCAAACTTCGATAAATCACAGACATTGATTTAATCTCATGCAAGTGAAGCTTCTCGCTGTCCTTTTAAAACAAACAAGGAGGACTCAGAGGCCTGCACATAATCACTGAATTACAAAGAACAGATGTGAAACATTAACAAGGAAATGCTTATGCTGGCAAGGAGCAGGACTATAAAACAGCACGCACTGTACCGAGCCAGATTGGCTTTTCAATGACTCATCCTTACGAGATTACAAACAAGAAGGAACAAAAATTAAATGGTTCATTTGACTGGGCCTAATACACTTTAGTTACTTTAAATTAACTGCTAATTGTGCCATTTCTTTCCCTTGTTCTTTTCCTTCTGACTTCTTGGTTGAAATGCCTTGATGGAGGGGAAATTATTACAAACCCCACACAACTCCTATCTATGCATTTACCTATGATAAATCCACAATTAGCACAAGCATTCCCTTCAAAACGTGCACTCATTTCTCTGAAATGAAAGCATCTCTCTGTTCAGCCTGTTACTACACCAAGCATGCACAGGATTAATTTTTCTTCTTTTTAACCCAGTTCTACAAAGATTTTATCCTGTTCATTCCCTGAGCACCCTGGGATAGTGGAAGGTGTTCCTGCCCGTGGTGGGGGGTTGGAATGAGATGAGCTATTTAAGGTCCCTTCCTACCCAGACCATTCTGGGGTTCTGTGATATTGCCAGGCCTATTTCTCGCCCTGTGCTGACAGAGGGAGAGAAAAGAACAGGAGTCACTTCTTGAAGTGTTAATAAGGGAGGGTGCCCACGCCATATCTCGAATAACCTGATACAGATAACAGAGGTGAAGAACCACTCTGAAGTGCAGGACAAGGAAGGCTCAGATGCAAATAGCAATTAAAAGTCATTGCATTTTAGTTAACATAAAAGCCCACTGCCGGCCTCTCACACATACCCATTTTCTATTTCTATGCCTGTCCTACAAACGCATCCTCATCTGTCAAGCCACTTTATGGTTTACTGATCCCATGACTTGGGTTGCAAGAAATTAAAAAGAACTTTCCTTCTGAACGATTCGATGGTCACTTCACATTTACAGGAGCTGGTCATCAATGATCCCTGTGGCTCCCTTCCGGCTCAGGATATTCTGTGATTCTGATAAAGGAACATGTGTGGTAAGAGGAGATTGCTGCCCATCTTCCCTCATGATGCCAGGGAGAAAACAGGGCCAATCTCACTCAAACAGGACCTTTCCACTTGTCTCTATCACAAGTACTTTAATATAATTATATATAATTATTTTATATATATATATATATATATATTAAAAAATAATTAATATAATTATATATAATTAATATAATCTCCTGTTGTTGCTCGAAACACATAAAAATTAATGCCTTAACTACTTGGATGTAAGGACCCGAGCAACATCTCTACACTCACTTTGAAATGAATCATAACCAAGATGGAGCATGTTGGGAAACTTCTACGGCTCCAACTGCTGCTGAATGGATCTACTCGGTTTTTTATTAATTTTTTTTTTCCTATTTCTCACAGAGATACCTGTATGTCAAAGCAGAATTCCTCATTATGACCAACCTGAATTAACTTTTTGATAGCACTGGGGACAGATTTTCTTCCTATTATTTCTCGGAACGAGAAAGATGGAGGCGGTGAATGCCCTAATTTTTTACTACATCCACTGGTGGGGGAAGCAGCACATCATTGTTTGATAAATTCTGGTGGCGATTATTTCGCAGAGCTATTAAAAATTCAGGCTTTATTTGCAATCAGAGACTCTCAGGCTCCCATTTAAGAGGCCTCCTTGTGCCTTCGTCTCCCAGAGTGAAGAGTCCTTCAGCATCCCATCATCCCTAAGCACTCGTGCCCACAGAAGTTGAATTAAATCACTTCATGCCTTTTTTCCTTCAACAAAACGGACAATTCATTTTTGCCTTGCAGCAAATCGAGCACCCTCAAATCACTTGTGCCTCTTTCCACCACAATGTTGAAATTCTAATCAGATTTTCCAGCCTAGGAATGATCTTGCCACTACTTCCTATGGAAATACCCCTGTTTGTGTGCCCAGGTTGATATTGCCCTGTATTTATTCAGTATTATTACACAAATCCACATAGGCCTGTTCTTAAGACCACTAGAGAAATTACAGACAAATTTGACTGGCTGCAGCCTTTTAGACGGATACATTTTGGGCAATAAAGCAATTAACAGGTCATGGTGTTTCGAACTCTTCATAAAGAAAGATACTGAAGCAGTTAAGAACCGGAGGAAAATTCCCTTTACCGATCTGAGGGAGCAGCAAAGGGAAGAGATGGAAGGTGATGCAAGGAAAGGAGAAGCTGGAAAGAAAAGCTGAAGTAAAAACCCAGTTTTGTTTCATGGTTTAATCACATTTATAGTTAAGAGTAAGAACCAGCACCTCAAAGCCCAGGTATGGCCCTTGTGAGGAACTCCACATTCCTGTACTGCAGAAATGCTCATTTACCCTTCCCAATCCAAATCCTGATATTCATAATCCTATTTTAACAGAGTTTTAAAACTCATTATTTGTGTTCAAATTTGGAAGAAATTTTGAAATAAAATGGCAAGAAAAAATGCAAAAAGCCACCTCCCAGCTGCGGTGAACTTTCCAGCTCAATTTCAATGTCAAGTTTTTTAATTTGTTCAAGGCTAAGAGAGCCCAAACACTTCACATTTCAGTGCTTCTGCAGCTCCTTTCATACATAATCTGCAGTAAAATGCACAGAATGACAGTAGCACCTGTGTTATTCAGGGTACATTTTCCCTACTGGCACAAATGCACCATGCCATTCAAATTAAGACTTCATACCAAGATGGCAAATTTCCCAAATCACACTCTTAATCTCTCCCATCCACTTGACAGAAAAGAAAAGAAAAGAAAATTAAAACCCACTTTTGAAACAATAACAGAACATTCCACCTGTACAAGGAGAAGAATCAATGTACAAAGACCAGAGAGAAATGGAAAACATTAAAAAACAAATTTTAAAAAAGTAGTTGTAAAGTGCTCTACTAACAAATTAGTTTCTGCAGAGATGTCTACAGGGCATTAACTTCCTGGGATCACAGCACTGATTTCCTCACAGAAGCAGAGCAAGTATTTACAGTCATTGGGATTCTTCAGCACACTGAATTATGCAGCTGGCAAAGCACAAAACAGGAGCAAGTAGGTGTTGTGTCCATCAAGGCCATGGACATGAGCCCCAAGCAATTCCTCCACAAGGCATAAAAAAATACAGTGGTTGAGGCATCAAATTGTTAATAAATATCCCTTTTTATTATGAGGTACCAGGGAGAATTACAAAACCCCTAATGAAATTACCCAGGGTGTGTTGTAAAGGTCTCATATGACAATTCCTGAAGCAGAAAAGAGATGGAAACTTGTTTTTACTGTGTTACCCTGCAGAGTTGGAAAGAAAATGCTCATAAACCACCAGGCCAAGCAACATCTGCATGAACTGCCTGGAGTGTAGCCACAATAGGGGACATCACCTTCAGGCAGCCCAGAAAACAGTGCAGGGAGCAGGACAATCAAACTGGGTCGTTTCTGTCAAAATGCCCTGTGTGCTTCCTTTATCCATCTTTTCCTGCTCTAGGCCTCCGAGTGCTTTCAGGAAAAGATGAATAATCTGGCTGAGCTCGTGAACTTTGAGAGGAATCCCTGCTAATCCCATCCCGAGCAAGGGGAGCACACGGCACAGATCCTCCACCCTGGGGACACGTTTAACGCCAGGGAACTGAAGGACACCGGTCTCTGGAAGCACCACTCTGCCACCCATTAACATCCACGTCGTCAAACAGGCAGCTTGAGCCCAGGCCTGACTTTGTTGCTAGGATATTATTCCCAGAGAGCCGAAGGAGATGCACAGCACGCAGCTGTGTGTGGACAGTGCTGTGTCAGGCCCTGAGAATTCAGCCCTGTCTTACCCTTGCAGATGTTTTCGAAGCAGCAATGTGCCCTGAGACAGCCAGGGGGGAAGGACAGACTCTGTCACTTCAGGGTCAAGCTTCCCTGGCACCAAAAATCCCATCACTTCTCAGTGACCAGCTCTGAGGCCAAGATAAAATTGTTTCAGCAACTGCTCTTTTTAGAAGTGAACAGTGTGTTTCCTGCTGTGGCTGGAATATGTGGAATAATCACAGTTACCCTTTGCCAAGGGTGTTTTCCGTGGTCTGAAACACAGCCTCCCCATGAATTTTGTGGTAATCAGATTCTTCTTTGCCATTTATGTTCTTCTCTATTTATTTATGGAGGAGCATTACCAGCACAAGCTATTCAGCAGGGCCGGGACAGGGAAGTCAGGCAGGATGAGAAGGAATAACAGATAGGAATAATTGGTACAACAAACTGGCACATTCCAGCTCCAGTTCAGGATATGCTGAGATCAAGTCCATGCATCCCAAATCCACCCAGCAGCCGAGCACCCCTGACAAACATCATCCTGGGGGGCAAGAAAAGAAGCATGAACCTGTTTATGTTTGCACCTGACCAGGCATAATATGAATTCTTGGATAACTCAGGGCAGAAGCAGCCTTTCAATCACACTGTCCACCCTGGCTGCGTGACACAGGTGGCCTTGGAATACCAGCTGGCCCTGGAGCAGGATGCTCTGCCTGGGAGTGTGTCAAATGACTCCAACTCCAACACTGTGCAAGGCTATCAGTGGTCGGCTGAGAGGGGCATCGTGTGCTGCTTGTGGCGTTGAATTGTGCTAAAATCAGTCTGGCTTATCGTGTAGAGAGGTAAAGATGTGGCAGATGTGGTGAAGTATGATCTAAAATTGCTAAGCTGACCCAGCTGACCTGGAGACATCTGACTGATGTCAGTCCTATAAAAGTCCAGTCCACTTGCCCTAGGACAGGTTCCCTACCATATTCCTCCTTGGAGCGTGTGGAGATTCCTCCCTTGGGTTTTGGGGACGCCCCCCAAGGCTCCCCCTCGAGGCTGAGTGAAAGAGATTTGCCCATGAGCATTGGTCCGGGCGAGTTACATCAATCTCTGATAATTGTTTCTTTTTGCTGTTTTAATATAATTGCTTTAATATTGCTTTGCTATAGCGCACTACCCAATCTTATACCATAATAATAGTTTCATCTTTTTTGCTGTGTAGTAAATAATTCTGATTGTCTTTTTGTCTAACCATTTATCATAATAAGTAATTCATTTTTATATAAACAGATCTGATTTGCCATCATTAATCCTGCAGGACAAAGTGACTTAAACCATTGACCAAGTCTGGGTCTAAGACTGGATCCAGCTGCCCCCAGGCTCCTCTTGGAGGAGGAGTTTAGAAAGCCAGGGGGTCCTTTCTGCACCTTGTGACTCACCAGGAGCTTCTCTCAAACTTTGATGCTCCCACTCCACCCATGACAGCCCCTCCTCACTGTTTCCTTCTGCTGCCAAACAACCATTGAAGAGATCAAAACCTTCCCTGCCCCAAGCAAGCTCAGGTGAGGAACAAATCAAAATTTCTCTCAAGTTTGCTTGCAGTGACACAAAGTGTTACTTCTCTTCCTTCTCAGGAAGTTAGAAAGGAAAAGGATGCACAGGAGCTGTGGTACCTCCCCTGCCTGGCTCTGGCTCTGAGTGAGCATCAGGGGTGCAGACACAGACTGGAGCTCTCCATACCTGCTCCTCTCTGCAGTTCTCACTCCCTTGCCCATTCATGCCTGGATAGAGCCTTGGGAAGTTTCTCAAGTTACACATTTCTCATCTTCCCTAAGTCTTAGAAATCAGAGAGAAATTTGAAGAACAGAATTTCACGGTGGACTGGTGTATATAATACAAACACCAGGCAATAATTATGTTTATGTATTTTTACCCACACACATCTCCACTGCAGCAAATTCTGCTTAGCTGAACAGCAGGCTCTGTTTGCCAGCTCAAACAGGGAGCCCAGCTGCAGCACCGGTCTTGCTCCCACACCTCAGAGGTGCATATCAAGAGTTTGATATTCTCTGTGTCCTGCTATTTTCTCTCTGAGAAGAAGGATGCTTATGTTCCACAGCAATCAAAGTAAGTTCAAGTCTCCTAACAAACCTAAAAAGGTGATCAAAATATATTCAATTTTCTGTTGTTCTTTTCTTTCTCTGCCTCTGTTTCGTGAGTTCTTTTACCCAGAGTTCAGGTTGAAACGCAGGAGACGCAGAGTTTATCTTCGGACTCAGATGTTTATTATTTCTTATCTATAGTACAGCTGCCCAGAATGTGCCTCTAAGTTAACAAGGTGAAAATGGCCCCCGAGTGCTACCTTACAAGGTCTTTTAAAGTCCAATCTATCCAATTATGGAATTCCAACTAATTTATTTTTACTTATAATCCAGTAACTAATCATCCATGCTCCGCACTGTGGGATTTTTGAACCAATACCAGACCACCCAGATTTGTGAAGAAGAAGAAAGAAGAAAGAAGAAAGAAGAAAGAAGAAAGAAGAAAGAAGAAAGAAGAAAGAAGAAAGAAGAAGAAAGAAGAAAGAAGAAGAACTAACCTACACCCAAAATCCTCCATCTTGCTACATATATATTACTATATCCCAGAAACCTAAATTTTCTATATCTCTACATATTCCACCCAGTGATATAACACACTTCTTTTTAATTACACAGCGACAATCTCAATGCTATCACATAATTTGGAAAGCCTTTCCCAAGGCCTCAGGCCAAATGCAGTGTGCTTTTGAGGATCACTGCCTGTCAGCACTGAAAGACTGAAATTCTCTGAACCTAGGGTTCCAGCAAAAATATTTAGCAGAAACTAAGGAACAGCAGAATTAACACTTAATTGCAGAGGAAGAAAAGAAAAAAGCACACATCCCTTTCTTTCTGCTTATGGAAGTACAGGAATGCACAGAACTTGCATTGTCTACTTAAAAAAATATTTATTATCTACAATCCTTCATTTCCCAGAATGGTTTGGGTTGGGAGGGACCTAAAGCCCATCCAGTGCCACCCCTGCCATGGGCAGGGACACCTTCCACTGTCCCAGGCTGCTCCAAGCCCCAATGTCCAGCCTGGCCTTGGACACTGCCAGGGATCCAGGGGCAGCCCCAGCTGCTCTGGGCACCCTGTGCCAGGGCCTGCCCACCCTGCCAGGGAACAATTCCTTCCCAATATCCCATCCAGCCCTGCCCTCTGGCTCTGGGAAGCCCTTCCCCCTTGGCCTGGCACTCCAGGCTCTTGTGAAAAGTCCCTCTCCAGCTCTCTTGGGACCTCTTCAGGTACTTCAAGCTCTCTTTGGAGGCTTGGCAAGGCTCAATAATAACTACCACTAGTAGTAGTAGTAATAATAATAATAATAATAATAACAGTGATAGTAATAATAAACCCAAAACTTCCATCACGAATACTATGAACCAATGAAAACTGTCTACAAATATTTAATATTCGCTGGGAAAACCTTCCCCAGAAGATCATTAAGAAAATCTTAATCTCCACCTAATGCTTTACAACATCAGCCATTAATAAATTATGAGTACAGCAGGAATTAGCTTTAGCATAATGTTCTCAAATGACATGTGCCATTCCAAAATATTTTCAGCAAGTGACTTCTTATTTTTGTTGACGGGGTGAGTTTTTCAGTAGGGTTGGTTTGTTACTGTTGGTTGATGTTTTGGGGTTTTGATTTTGGTTGGTTGGGGTTTTTTAGGCTTGGGATGGGTCCATGGATATCCACACTTTTGGAGAGCAAAGAGCCTATCTGATGGATTCTGTAATTTCTAATACTGGAAACTCGTTGGCACGAAGAATTCTCGCAAATTGATCTGAATTTAGCTAGGATAGCAACGACAGAAAGTGCATCTATTTTAGAATGAAATTCCAAGTGCCATCAAGAGCTGTCTCTGAGGAAGAGCTACGAGCTAAACCAGCTCCAGGTCTCATCACACCACACACATGGTTCTCATTCCTGAAGATTATTCTCCTTTGCTAAAGCAGGCACGTATTTGAAAATAAAACACACATGCAAAGACTGCCACAAAAAAAACCTGCTCAGTGCCCATTCCCACAAGGGGCTTGAAGGTTTCCGGGTTGTGGGAGGCCTCGAGAAAGCTCTTTAGCCCATCTTGCTAATCAGTAAGTTTTTATAATTCTCATTACTAGGAGAGAAGATTTTTAGCTGGGGACCTCTCCACACTGGCTGGAATGGCCCCAGGTGTTCCAGAGAGGATTCACGGCTGTATGTGTTAAAAACAATGGAATTGATGCAATTAACACATTTAAACTGAGCTCCAACTTTTTAAGTTACTTCAAGCAACACATTCCAATTTAGCTCTGATTTTTTAGATTACATCAAGCAACAGCAATGTAACAGCAATCTGAGACTATAGATCTGAAATACACCATTCCTCTGGTTGTCACAGCAAGTCCCAAGCAGCAGGGAATTCCAGCAGCAGGGAATTCTGCCGTGGAGGTGAGGAAAGGTTCACCTGGGGTTGATCCCAGCTCCCACCCACTGGCCAGGCAGCAGCTCAGAACCTGTCAGACCATCTTCAGCTCACTGCTGAAGCTCCTGCAGCCCTCCCTGCACACACTGGGAGGTTCCAGACATCTGTGGAGTGGTTATTCCCCACCACACGGATGGAGCAGAGCTTTTCTTGACACCTCCTAATACAGAGAGGGGCTGCTCTTGCTGCTGTACTCACAGACAGCCCATGGATGGAGAAGCCTCCTAAACTGCGCCAGGTCTAAACAATTTGCCCGCTGCACACAACAGGAGGAATAAATTAGTCCAGCTCCAAGATTAATTTTTGCATGTGATTATTAATAGCAAGCGATGCTGGCAGTTACTCACTGCAGCCTGTGGGGAAGATTTCTCTTGGGCAATAACTCCAGACATTGCTGAAAAATCTAAAACATTGTACACAGCATGAAAATATTGAACTTGCCTCTCTTTCTGCAAACAGACTAAAAGGAATTGTCAAGGACTCCACTGGTGAGAAACAACAGTTTGTGATATACAATGCCACAGAACACCAGGTAGTAACAGCAGAAGAAAAGGAAATCTGCTGTTGGCTTTCATTGCTTGCAGACTCCGAAGCTGCTGGTGAGAAAAAGTGCTGACAATTTTAGCACTGGGTTTGTCCACAATGGGAATTTTCATTAAAATAAAAGAAAACTCAGAATAGAGAAGACAGAACCCCAGAACCCCTGAGGCTGGAAAAGCCCTCCCAGCCCATGGAGGCCAAGCTGTGCCCGATGCCCACCTTGTCCCCAGCCCAGAGCACTGAGTGCCACCTCCAGCCCTTCCTTGGACACCTCCAGGCATGGGCACTCCAAAGCTCCCTGGGCAGCCCCTGCCAAGGCCTGAGCACCCTTTCCATGCAGAAATTCCTGCTGCTGTCCAAGCTGAGCCTCCCCTGGCCCAGCCTGAGGCCCTTTCCCCTTGTCCTGTCCCTGTTCCCTGCGAGCAGAGCCCGACCCCCCCGGCTGCCCCCTCCTGTCAGGTGGAAGGACAATGAGGAAGCCAACAGAGCCAGCAGCTGGACAGGGATGTCCAACAACATCCTCCAGGAAGAAGCCAACCAGAGGCTGGCTATGGGAAGGCTGTGGGCATTAAGAAATGAAACAAAAGCAAGAAAAAAATACCATAAGCTTTTGATTTTATCAGGACTGGGAGTGAGGAATAGAAGAACACAGAGCAACATCATCTAAATTTACTGCAAAACTCCCCCACTGTTAAATCAGGAAATAAAATGTATTATTTATTATAGAAAAGTATGACTCAAAGTCCTCTAAGTGATCCTTCAAATAAAATAAAAAATAAGTTCTAGAAGGAGACTTGTCACTCGTTACATTCAGCTCTCTGAAATTCTTCCTGCCTGAAAATCCCTATAAAAATGATACAATATGGGGGCTTTTGGCCACTTGTAACAAGAAAATAACTTCACTTTTCAGACAGGTGAGAACAATTTTTCCTATCTTTGCTGCAACATTCCCAGATGCAGTAAATGGAAATTTTCAGCAGCATGCACTCAGCATAAAAAACAAAATCATCCAATAAAAGCAGACATCTAAAGATGCAAGTGGTGGAGTGTTAATTCCTTCATGCAAAGGTATGAAAGAGACTTTTGCCTAACAAAATGGTTCATTTCAAACAAGCAGCAGTGGAAATTCTGTGGACTAACAGATGTTTAACAGATCATAAAAACCAGACATACTTTGCTGCCATCGAAACCATCAATGCTTGAAAAGGCACTTCCACAAGGAAGGATCCTTCCCAAATGCACTCAGGGAATACCTCTTTAGGTAATGGTGGAGGTTCAAACCCACCTCCCTCACTGCAATCCCAAATCCCACTGTCTGGGACAAAGACAAGCAGTTAGGGAGAAGCACAGCATTATCCCTGGAGCATCACTGCAGGGACACTAAAGGCATCCCCGGGGCTGCATTTACGACCCATGAAGTCGGAATTAACTCGATGTCCTATGGAAACATCTGTGCCAACCTCCCTGGTTGGCATAAATTACACTTGTTAACTTGGCCTTTGGGACCCATGAGATCAAACACATCCCGGGCCTGGCTCTTCCCACACAAGAACAGGTCAAGGCATGGAGAGCGAGCTGTAATCCTGTGCTGAGTTAACCAGGTTTGAGGGGAAAAGAGAGCAGAAATATTCTCTTCCAATGTCTGTACTTCCAAGCAGAGCCAACCAGCAGCCTGCCAAGCAGAGGCCAACGGGATGGAGGCACCAGGATGGGCCAGGGCCTCTCTGCCCCTCAAAACCTTTTCCTGAACAAAGAATGTCAACCATGAGGTTGTCAAAATGATTCCCAGGCAGGTACTCCTGGCTCTGCATTCCCAGGCTGGACGGGGGTCACACTCAGAGAGGAGAACTAGAACCATTTCAAACACATTCCCTCTCTCTTGGGAGCGACTCTGTGAGGTCCCACTGGCCATAAGGACCCCTCTTGGCCTAGTAATGATTCTGACATTACTGATAACATCAGACTTTGATCATTGCACTACCAGGACAGGGTTTCAGGGCTTGCCAAAGCAGTGGACTGACACTCACCCTGAGAAATGTATTTTTCAGCAAACATTAAGCATAAAATCTCACACTGAATTCCATGGCACTAAACCAGCTGCATGTGCAGGGGCGAAAACAGTCAAGGACTGAGTGCCAAAATCAGCTGGGACTCTAACAGCATCCTCTTTGCCCTCATAAAACTCACTAAATCCATTTTTAAAATTTCTACCTTTCTGTCAGCTGTGGCTGGAACTGTACAACGTATTCAAAATCTATCAGTGCAAGGGGGAGAAATGAAAACAAATAAGGACACACAAGAGGCTGCATGATCACATAAGTTGTATTTCCACAGATGAAATAAACCAGGAGAGCATGAGAGTGGAAAAACAGAAAGACCACAGGGGAATAGACTGGACAGAAACCATCTTATTAAATCAGTTTTGTTATGAACAAGGCGAGCTCGAGGCCTGTTGAAGTCTGAGACATATGCTATGGACTAACCTGGAACTGAGCCTGTACAGCTGGAAGAGTAAATTTAATGTTGTGGTTTGCCAGTTTAAAGAAACCACATTTTTCTGGGTTCAGATCCCAATGAACTTCTGTTGTTCAGTGTCAAGTTATATAGAAAATAATACATCAGAAGTTTGACAAAACTAGATAAGATCTTTAGGTCTCAATTAATGCTCAGCTGAAATTTTTTCTGAAGCTTTATTGGCCAGATTTTCACATCAAATAACCCATGACACAGAACTGAGGGTTCAAAAGAAAAGGTAAAATAATTCCATGACTTGGTGTTAGCCAAGCACATCAGTACAGCAGCAAGACTCTCCCTCTCCAGCCAAATCAAATACTCTCCTTTTTCAGCTCTCAAATGGAAGCCAAACTCCCCTTTCTGAAGAAAAAAGAAAACTGCTGCTGCCACACACACAAATTAATGGACACCCTCAGTCTGCTCCAGCTTCTCAACACTGAAGCCTTCAAGGGAATTATCCACTTTTCTTATCACGAGCACCTTCCTGCTTCAGAGGGTGAAAAGAAGAAACAATATTGGAAAACATAAAACAAAACCGAAAAAGCAGTATTATATCCTAAAACTAACAAATGCACCCTTTCTTTTAATTGAGATCTCTCTCTTCTCCCATCAACAAAAAAAATCCTCAAAATATTCAGATCAAAGGAAAAGCTAAAAAGAAAACAAAGGAAAAATCCTGCATTTTTAATCATGGATCCATAGATCTCAGAAGAAATAGCATGAAATATAGCAATGCTTTTTTGCTGTTACTTTCTTCCCCCCTTCTTCATGCTTCACTAAGCACATACACACAGCTTCTTCTACTAAAAAAGGGGGAAAAAACCCCACAAAACCAACAATAAAACATGCTGAGTTTCCAGGAGCTTTTTATACTACAGTTTCAGTGGTTTTGACAATGTTTCATATAAAAAGGGGCACAGTTTATAGAAGAGGACTCTAGGGGTTACCAGTATGACTCATACTACTTGGTTAATAACTAATAATTATGATAACAGCAATAATAAGAGTAGAAAAAATAACAGTAACAGTAGTAATAATAATAATAATAATAATAATAATAATCTTTCAACCTGTCTGTCTACAAATAATGAGGAAAACCCACCAGCCTCCTCAGGAGAATGAACAAACCATCTTGCAAAAGACACCAAACACACTTCCAGCACCTTCCTTTTGACAAAGCATCAGTTTAGCAAACACACCTTTTAAAATTATTCCACCCAAACAATAAAAAACGGAGAGTATCTGTCTCTATATAAATGTCCTATGAGCAGATTTAACAAAGAGCAAACCAAAAGCAGGACACCCATTTTTTCCTCCATGAAAAAGGCTGCAATCTTTGGGATGACACAAGTGACAGGAAATGGTGCAGGAGGTTATGTGGGTGCTAATGATGGCCATCATTCTAAAACAGCCAAAACTGAGCTAAAGTCACTTAAAGGCCCAGTAAAACAGGAGGAAAATGCCAGTGATGGAGCAGTCAAATCCAGCAAAGTGACCCGTAAAGTATCACCAGGGCAGAAATGGTTGGTGTTGGCTTTCCCCAGAGAGCTAATGATAAACACTTCATCAGGTGCTACAACCTTTTCTGAAGTAAACACTGGAAAAGTGTCCCTTCTGTCTCTCCCTTTGACCTGCATTGCTAACATCTGGCCAACATCCACATTTTTCCAAACCAAAGGCAGGTTCAGTACACTGCAAACTCAGATTTATTTGGAAAAAATTATGCCCAAGTGCTTCAGCAGCTTAAATTGCCATTCTCCAAAATGCAAACATTCACCCAAGGCAGAGCTCTGCCAAAGAGCCTTTAAGCCTAAATGAAGAAATGCAGGGGTGCCACCTCTGATGCCACCTGGTCCTCTACACAACTCACCTCTGTTTTACCACAGTGTCCTCTGCAAGGGAACCAAACCATCCTGTATGGTTCCCAATTCCATGCTGATTTCTAGTTTTGAAAACCCAGTCCAAGACAATTCTTTGGGTCAGCTGTGCTGTTGGGTCTGTGGTCACGCTCCTTCCCTGCAGAAAGAACGTGGCTCTGCTTTGGCTCCGTGGGCTTTTTAATTTTCTAAAGCCTAGCATTTTTCTCCTCTGTATGGCCATTCAGGCTTTTTATCAAAGAAACAACAAAGACATAAATATGTGTAGTATGCACAGGAATGATTTTGTGCAAGGCACTTTTCCTATAAAACAATTTTTTCTCTTACACTGTCAACAGATCAACCTGGGGTGCTCAGATCAGAAGGCTCCAACAAAAACATCAGAGCCTCAGCTCCACTCCATGCCCTGTTCAAGGCTTGAGTGAAGAACAGGGGAAGAGCCTGGGTCTCCACGCTGACCTGAGGCCATTTCAGACTGGAATCTGGGAGAAGGAGCACAAAGAGCCCTGCAACGCGGTCCTGGGCCTGAAAATGGCTGAGGAGAAGGGCCTGGAAACAACAGAGCAGAGAAAAATTATTTACACTGGAGGAGTATGGAGGAAACTTTCCACATGAGCAGTGATGTTGACAAGAAAAAGAAATTAATTGGGTGTGGGAGAGTTCTGTCATGGTTGTAACAGAGATTCAAGTGCCTTCCCTCCATGGGCTTCTGCCAGGAGACCCCTTGTGTCTCCTCATGAAGAAAGAGTGAGGACCCCCCCACTAACACACCCAAACTGCCCAAACCCCACTCCCACATCCCCCTTTGGGCCGGTGCCATGGCCAGAGGGCAGTACACAAACAGCCCCGCCCTCAGTGCCACCATTTCCATGACACTCATTGTGTCTCCTGAAACTGAGGCCTCTCACTGTCCCAATTCCTCTTGCAAACCGCCCAAGTCCCCAGTCCTACCACAAAAATGTTGGCAGACTCCATCCTTTCCCCACCCATCTCGCAATAATGTCAAAGACGTCTTTTTGGTCTTCTTTCTGCCCAACATGACCAAAATCCATCTGAAGCCCTGCAGATCCCCTGCCCTTCCCTAATAGGGGTCTCCAGCCTTTGTATGATGGCATTTGGACCAGAACAGAAGTCAGGAGATTCATCTGCTCTCCAGCCAGGCTTTGGTCAAAGCTTTTGGGCACAAACTCACAAAACTCCTTTCCTGACACACACTGCATCCTGCTCGTGTCCCACGTTCCATTTTAGGGCTCCAGGGATGCACAGACCTTGCTCCCAGTTTCAGTTTTGGTACCAACATCTGCCACAATAATGTTTTCTTTCATGGTTCCAACTTCCTCAGGTTTTATTCATACTTTAAGTAAAAAAGGAGGCACTTGGTACTAAATTGACAAACTCATTTGTTTTAAGGTCTGGATTTAATTTTTGGGAGCTTCCCCTTTTTAACTTATGGCAAGGCCTTTGCTATGACAGAACAGGATCACAGAATTATTTAGGGTGGAAAAGACCTCTTAGGTCATCAGGGCCAACCATTAACCTAGCACAGGCAAATTGAGATTTTACTTCCTTTAAGGAAAGAGCTACCCTTAGCCAGTTTCCCAGGGATGCTCCTTTTTATTCCTTTTCAATTCCTATTTTCTTTAAAGATCATTGGCAACACATTTATAACCAAAAACACTGTGCAAGGATTACTAACATGGGGAAAGAATGAGGCTGGGGAGAAAGAATGCTCAGTTTTTCACTGTTTTACACTGCAGGGCTGCAGATAGAATTTGCCCATCAAAAATGGATGGTGTTGTGCCTGTGGGCTGCAATTCCCAGCTAAACTGAGTAAAGAAAGTGGTTTTACTTTTGAGCCAAGATTTTTATGCATTATTTTTCCTTTCCTCAGTAAGAAGGAGCAGCCTTATGAAGCAGTACGCCTTTTATGCTTTCTTTTGTTCAAAAGAGATGAGAAAGATTAGGAAGGCCCATGAACTTCACGCTACAGTTCCAGAGCTGTTGGCAAGTTGTGGTCTTGATAACATAAAAAAAAAAAGTAAAACAATTTCCTCACAGCAGCTTCCTCAGTAACAACCCACACCACCAAAGCATTATTTTCACCACACTCATCAATTTTCTGGTTCTTCACTTGTGCACTGTGAAAAGAACCACCAAACACCTAAATAAAAGATGTAGTAGGAAAAGATTTGATGGTGAAAGACATGTCAGCATTGCTGGGACAGTGTAAAAAGCAAAAGGCTCGGATTGCAGATAACATCTCTGGGTTTCAATAATTCATTCTCTTGCCATGTACTCTTTTAAGTCAATGTCAGACCCATGAAAATGTGAACAAACTGGAGTAGCAGCTTGCTGTGCTGCTCGAGCACCAGCGCCACTGCGACACAGACCTGGCTAACTTAACTATTAGGGCTAGAGGTTACACTTCTGGAAAACCCAGAGGCAAAATTCCCATCTAGATAATATCTACTATTAAACCCAACAATGCTGAAGACCTCCTTCTACAAATATTCAGCACAAGCTGTTGCCCCAAGTTCAATTTCTCAACTTGCCAACAGCTTTTCTACTGTTTTTTTCAGTGTTGGAAAAGGGCTCAGATACCTAATTATTATACCCACGTTCCTAAATTTTGACACCTTCAAAACACACAATGCTTGGAGTGATTATTCTTTGTTTATAAATGAGGTAATTCAAAGTATTTTAAACACATTATACCCTCACAATTAGCCAGTCAAATATCACCTGAAAGATCCATTACGTTATTCTTATCTTACTAATAATCTTAAATGCCTTGGACAGCTTTCCCAAAAAAAATAGGAAAACTGGTGTGGGGTTTGAAAAGGCTGCCAAGAGCAGAAAATAAAAGGTGGGAACAAATGGCCCAGGAAGCATCCCAGGATGTGTGTTCAGGTTTGTGTCATGCAACCCATTCCCAAGATAACCCAGAAAGGAGATGGGATGGTGTCAAAACATCATTTGAGTTCACACACGCTTGGAGCTGAACCATAAAAATGCTTCTGAATTTGTACTCAAACCCTCAAAGATGTCAGAAATGGGGACAATTATTGGAGGGCTGTGACAGGCTGCCAGTGGCACTGGCATGATGGAAGGGGAGGGGAGCACCCATGGGGTGGAAGAAGATTCACCCATTTCTCTCAGCAAATCTTGCAGCTTTCCCCACTGACAGACATTCCTGAAACCCTAAAGCCCTTCCCTAACCAGCTGCAGGAACACTTGGGTGGATGACTTGAACAAGACTAAGATCTTGGAAAAAGAGTTTGCATTCTGTCAGGGAGAACAGCATTAACAACCTCCAGCCCAGTGAGATTGGAAAAATTACTTCTTTCCAAATCAAATGACAGGACCCACCTCCTAACAGATTCTCTTTTTTGCCTTTAATAATCTATTTGAAGGAAAACTCAAAAAGCACTTTCACTGAATGCATCTCTCAATAGGGAGAATGACTGACTCCATAACACGATAGAGGAAAAAACCCTATGGAGTTAATCAAAATTCCTGGGAGCTCTGGCATTGCTGGGGGGCAAGATGCTGTCCTTGGTTTTAAGTTGCAGTGGGGTTGATTTGCCACTGTGAAAGCCAGCCCAAGGAACGGGGCCCTGAGACCCAGCAGCACTTGTCGTGCAGCTTTCAGATTTAGGCTCTAAGCTAACACGGAGCTGACAGGGCTCCAAGTACCTTTAAAAGACTGAAAGAAATGATTCTTTTTTTTATTCATAGAATCCTGGACAGGTTTGGGCTGGAATGGACCTTAAAGCCCATCTCATTCCATGAGCAGGGACACCTTCCACTATCCCAGGCTGCTCCAAGCCCCATCCAACCTGGCCCTGGACACTGCCAGGGATCCAGGGGCATCCACAGTGTTTCTTACTCTTCTCTTACAATGAATTCAAATCAAAGATTTCCCTTCAAGCTAAGGCTCCCCACCACATCTCTGGGACACAGAACGTTGAATTCAGAATAAAACCCGTGTACACTCCTGGCTTTATTTTGCAGTTTTACATTCCACAGCCTTCATTAAAATAATGCCAATCCCAAAAGGAAAGACGATTTGCTAGCAAGCCACACTGAGGTCTCTGTCCCTTCAAGGAGCAGATGTGTAGAGAGCAGGAACATTCCTGACCTGCATCCATGGAGGCTGCACTGTGTTCCTCAGCACAAACACATCTACTATAATATATATGCAGTACAATGTATGGATATAGTCCTTGGGAATAGCCAGCAGCTTTCACAGGATCACGTCAAGGTTGGGAGAGACCTTCAAGGTGATCAAGTCCAACATCATCACCTCCAAACCACGTCCTCAAGTACCACATCCAGATGCCTCTTGAACACTTCCAGAGATGGTGACTCCACCACTGAACTGGGAAACTCATTCCAGTGCCTGACTAATCTTTCAGGGAATTTTTTTTTTCTAGTGTCCAATTTTGGCAGCCTCCACATCATCTTTTCTTCAGAAAGGAAGAAGGATTTCATACATACAAAGCAAGCTGATCTATTCCCCCTGAAGGCATCCCTTCTTCCTGCCCTTTTCCCTGGAGACTCTGATTTCTAAGAAAACAAACCAAGTATTTCTCACATTCCAGGAAAAGCACTCCTCCAGCTTGAGATCATGGCATTACATTAGCATTTATATGTTGTAGTACCTATTTTTTAAAAAATTTTAACCATGCCACACTCACAGCCAGTTCTGTAAAAATCCTGCTGCAGTCCATATCACTAAAAAAACTTCGTGCCCAAACTTTATAATGCCAGGCCTTTCCAGGCTAAAAGGCAATAGGAAACAAAACCACTACTCAATGCTGATCACTATAGGATGCTATAGTTATTCAGATCTATATCAGCATATTTAAAAATATATAAATACACATCACTACTGCTCTAAAACAAAAAAGCTGACCCTTATTTGTACCTGTACCAAATGCCTAAACTCTATCAATATTAATAGAACATGACTTTTTTTTTTTTCATTTATGCTAAACTAACACAAAGATAACACAGGCGTAGTACCCCAACTTGTATAAAAATAAATAATGCAAATCCCAGTATTAACCCAGTTAGATCCTGCTTTAAGCAGGCAGATTTAACACTGGACACCCTCACTAGAAAACATCTTAAAGAGTACAAGAAACACAGTTCAACCCAACATCCCAAAATTATACAGATTATTTAATGTCTGGAATGTTTCACCGAGAAAGAAGCAGGAGGAGGATAAAGCTGCACACTTGCAAATCTGGGAAACACTGGATAATTCCTGGCATTTTCATGTGAGCCTTTCCCTCAGGCAGGCCTTTACACAAACCCTCTGCAGTTTATCTGAGTCTTTCCAACTCAGAGGCATAATTTGGCCATTTGGAAGCAAACCCAAACAATCATCAGATCAAGAAAATCTTATGATATGAACATAAATGCACACATAGCAGGGAAAGGCTCTTCCCCCAGAGGGTTCTGGGCTCTGCCCAGGCTCCCCAGGGAACGAGGCTGCCAGAGCTCCAGGACACCGATGCCAGGGATGCCCAGGGTGGGATTGCTGTCTGGGCAGGGCCAGGGGTTGGACCACATGATCCTGGTGGGTCCCTCCCAGCTCAGGGTATTCCAGGATTCTGTGATTCTAGAAATGATGCTGGTGCTGGTTTGGGTCATGTCTGCCCTCAGCCTCTCACGTTCCTCAGGTATGTTTATGTTTAAGTATAAATCAGAGCCTTCTCTTGAAGTACGGACTTCATAAAATAATAAAGCTTTCTAATAAATCAATACCTCATTGCACATATCAAAATTTACTGCTCCTACTTTCTACACTGGGCTGATTGAGGAAAATAAAGATTTCTCTGCAGCTGAAACATGTTCCAGTACAAATGAAATTAAGAGCTACAGTTTAAGTTCATTATACAGCATTTCACTTGCAAAACTCGGCCTGCTCTTTCTTTCTTCAGTTAATTCTGGATTACATGCTAATCAGGAGTGTTAACACCCTTTTGTTCACAAAATCAGGAGGCACTGAAAGAACATTCCAACGAATTTCATTCCTTCCTCAGCAATTATCATATAATAATTAACTTCAAGAAGCAGTTATGTGTCTCATTACAAATCACTCAGACACCAGATTGCCACACTCCTATTTCTGTGCTTTTCTTTCCCTTTCTTCCTTGCAATTTTGCCACATAATCCACTGCCCAAGAAATTTATTCTGACATTTTGCTTTAATTCTGTATAAAGATGCATAACAGTAGTCTGACTTCATTTATTTTACTTTTTAGGATCCTCTACCTTCAGAGAAAGCCTAGTGGTGAGTGAAAAAGTAGCCTAACAGAATGGAATCTACGAATCACCGGAGGTTTGCCAAAATATAAACAGGAACATAATAAAAACAGGAGACCTGCAGAGCTAAAAGGGACCTTCAGATATTTATTTCTTGCTCTTTAAAAGCAGGGTAAGTTACATCCAAAGAAACACCAAGCCACAAATATTTGTCCAACATGCTGTTTGAAAACACCAATAGCAGAGATCCCACAGTCGTGATCCTTTATTTCCCTGCTTAGACCTGCCAACACCCAGAACCCTTTTTCTTGAGCCCTTACTCCTCTTCCACCTGTTATTTCTTTCTTTGCCAAAACAACAGAGCTCGGCCTTCCAGAACAGCTTTACATCTCTAACTTCTCCTCTTTTCCCTCTCGTTAGTACGCACAGTTCTTCCAGATTTTCTAGATTTCTCAGAGTCTTGGCTGACATTTGGCCTTGGCAGCTGCTGGACCATTGACTTGCATGAGTTTTCATTCACTGTATCTCCAAAGGTGGTTGTCTCGAACTGAGGCCTGGCAGCCACGCCCCAAACACATTTCTGTGGATTGTGTTTGCCAGACTTCAGTACCCTTCCCAGATCCCTCTTTAATTACAGCCTGTTTATTCCAGGCTACTCTTAACTGGGGAAAATCCTCCTGATGTGGAAGCCACATCCTCAAAACACTCCAGTCTCTTCCCTCCTCAACAGTCAGTGTTCAAAAAAGCAGATTCCGCTAGGAATGGCATTAATTAATAAGCTGAATAGGACTGGATCAGAAAAAGACACCCTTCCCTCCGTCTGGGATGTGCATCAGCTGTGAACTCGTGGGAACTGCTCTGAACACCTTCCAAAAGCTGCAGGTTTGGAGGAGAGCTGAGAGCAGCTTCCGTGCTCCACTGGTTTTCCACTCCAGGCTTCCTTGCCAGCAGTCAAGGTCCACTCTGCCCCCCCCTTTCTCTTATTACATTATAAGAGTATGGGAGGAGAAAAAACTCTTCTGTCAATTATAAAGCTTCAGTGGTTGAAAACTACTGAATTTATGAACATTCGAAAATTGTGGGGATACTGGAAACAAGCCAAAGAATAAAATAAGCAATGCTTTAGCAGGGAAGATAAATAATCCCATCTGCCAGCCTGAAATGCTCACACCTTTTTAATGTCATTCGTCACAAATATTAGACATGACAAAGTATTCAGGCCAGCTTTAGAAGCTCAAAACCCAGAAATGTGAGGGGAAAACCCCAGCTGCAGAATATTAGGCTTACAGGAATTATTCAGATCAGCAGAGCTAGGTCAGTTATTTTTTCTTACCTTAGAACTACCAGAAGCAAACCCCAAACCGAGAGAGGACTCAGGATGTCCCTACAGGCTCTGGAAGGATTATCTTAAAAATCAGAGGAAGGAGGACTCAAGGAATTAGAGATCAGTAAGCTTAATTTTGTTCCCCAGAAAGACATCAGAACACATTATTAATCAATTTAGAGGAACCTAGGGGATAATAAACGGGTAGCAAACAGCCAGCGTGAGTTTGTCAAGTGCAAATCATGTCAAACCAACCTAATTTCCACCTCTGACAGAGTAACCAGGGTATAAATATGAAAGGACTTCTCTAAGGCTTCTACCAGTTTTCTTTAGGAAAAGTGAGCTAAGTTCTTCAATTAGGTAAAAAGGCACAAGAGTAGTTTTTAAAATGTTCTCTTTCAACCTGAAGGATGTTTCAAGTACAGTTCTGAAGAGATACACCCTGTGTTCTTTAATACCTTCACTAATGATTCAGAGAATGAATTCTAGAGGAGATTTACAAAAATATGCAGAAGATGATGATGATGAAAAGGGTAAAAATAGCTCTGAAAAACAAGATCAAAATTTGAAGCTATCTTGGGAAACTGGAAGAGGAATTCAAAACTCTGATCAAACAAGCCAGGAGAGGTTATTGAGGGTGGAGCTCAGGCAGAACTTTCAGTGCACAGGGGCCAGCACAGCCCCAGCAAGAGGCACCTGGGGAGTTTACGAATCTCTTCCATCAGAGCAAATTTAGGCAAACATCTGTCAGCGTCTGTGTTCCTGCCTCGGGACAGGGAGGCCAACCATGCTGAACTCCCCAAGAGCCTTCCAGCCCCAAGCCAGGTGACTCCCGTGGTACAGGAGGAGCTGGTTCCAAGAAAGAGAACACACCAGGGGAATATATTCAGGGACTTGCTCGCTTTTACAGGAGAAGCCAGCTAAGCCCCAGCTTGGCAAGCACAGTGGCTCCTGAGCTGATAGCCGGAGGAAAAACACAGGGAAAAGGGATCAGCAGCATCACTGCAAATGCCTGCCCTGATTAAAGCTTTTACTCTGTGACTTGTAACAACAGAAACGTTATCATATATGTAATATTATATAGGGCAATATAAATCCACAGAAGACACTGCAAAAGTAGCTACAAGCTTTTTTTTGTTTTCATTCTGTAACTGTGCTAAAAACACATGTTCTAGAGACGACATGATGTTCCTGTTATCAGTTAGAGTATGTTCAAGGCTTCAGGTCATTTTAACCAGCTGCAAGAACTCACTTGCCTTGCTGCTGCTCCACCAGAGCATTTTTTCCCTCCCTTTTTCTCAGAAAAAGATGGAAGACAATGATCAATGACATTCTCACAGCACACCGGGTGGTTTTTAATAATAATATCTCAAAATAAAGACTGAAAACACTGCATTTTGATAACTCACAACACCTTGAGGAGTTCATTTATCAAAAAGAAAAACCAAAAAGAAAGAAGAAAAAAAATCTCAAAACTTCATTAACCAGCTCTTTCCTCAGCCCCAACAAGTCTGGGTTGATTTTTAAGCCTTTATTAGCACCCACATGCAGTCTGGCTGAGTGCTATTCTTATCTTCAGATGAGAACACACATCTTCTGCAATTTGATTTAGATCAGAGCAGGAACTTTAAACGCCACTCTTTTTACTCATGGATGTTTACAGGGAACTCCTTTCTCCTCCAAATGCAGGACATAGTATCAATTGGGTTATATGCAAATGCAATCTGACAGAGTCACTCTTTCTGAGAGCTACTTTCATGGTTTTCACATTAATCTTTGCTTTTGTAAATGCTGAAGAATCGTAGCTGCAGCATGATTTTCTTTTAGAGCCATCTAATATGTCAGAGTAAATATTAAATACAAAGTAAAAGTAGAAAAATCAAGGTCCTGGGGTTTTGAGTTATTTTTGTCCCTGACCTTCAGCTTAAGGCCATTCCGCCTTGTCCCTTCACTCCAGGCCCTTGTCCCAAGTCCCTCTCCCTGTCACTCTTGGAGCCCCTTTAGACACTGGAGGGACTTTAAGGTCTCCCTGGAGACTTTCCTTATCCAGGCTGGACAACCTCAACTAAGGGAAATTTCCATTTTACTCTCAACCCTAATTCAACTGTGCAACGTCTCAACAGATAGCCTGGTATCAACTTTTCTGTTCTTCCTTTCCAAAAAGGTGAGGAGCTCCTCCTAATTCCAGGAACAAATTGTCTGTACAAGATAAGCACTGACCCAGTTCAGTTTCCAGCACAATGATTAGCAAAATGCATCCATACAAATTCCCCTGGCTCCAAACCCCTGGGAAAGCTTCCCCCACCCCCAGAGGTCCCAGGAACCAAGGGGTTTCCTTAAAACCCAGCAGTAACTCCGGGCACAACAGCTCAGTGAGAGCAGTGCTGGACTCAGGGAACTGCTCCCAGCAAACAGGCAGGAGAAGAAGGAAATGTGAGAAGCACAAAGAAAATTGCCTGTGGGAAGGAAAAGTTTCAGATGGGAGAGATGGATCAGCTTCCAGACCAGTTCACACATTCCAAAAACACTTTGCCTACTGTGTTTTGTCAAGAAATAAAATAACTGTGCCATTCAACATCAGCCTCTCTGGGCAAAGAGGAACTGGTGAAATAAGCCTGGGAAAGCTAAAACAAAATATTTCAGTCACCCAACATGATACTGGGCCAGAAAAATTAACATTCCAGTGAAAAATAGGAGATCTGTTTCTACACCAGTAGCAGGATTAATACAGTTATTTTGACATGTACAAAATGGGTCATTTTTCAACATAAAAAGAAATACTTGAACTTTTCACTAAAAAATTAAATTCACATCAAAAGCCGCTGGAAACAGTTTGTCTCTGCACTGATCACAAATCTTCCAATGTAGGGATTTCTCAAATAAAGCATGTATTTGGCATGGCAGAAAAAAGAAAGGGGTCCCACTCCCCAGCTGTGCCTAGCCCACCAATATATTTTTACATTTTTATTAATTTTAGGCTACTTTAAAAATATTCCATCCACACAATGAGAATTCCATACACAAACTTAGCAAAATGTAATAGGATTTAGAGAGGAAAAGAACAAAAGTACCAGTTTAAAGATTAAAAAAAAAAAAAAAAAATTAATGTATTCCACTTAATTTCCCAGAGCATGTCCTACTCTGGGTAATCCCAGAACCATTAAGGTTGGAGGAGACCTTCAAGATCATTGAGTCCCATTCCCAACCCATAACCACCCCTAAACTATGTCCCCAAGTGCCACGTCCAGTGGAGCCACTGCTCCAAGGGAAGACCACAGCCCCGCCTGGAAGAATGGGTCCCTCATTTCCAAATGTCTTTGGAAACACATAATGCTACAGGATCAGCCATGAACAGGCAACAGAAAGGGATTTTTAGGGGCTTCTTTGTTTGAAATAAAGCTGAATCTACATGCAGAGCTCTCAGGGCCTCGCTCTGAACACTATTTCAAATCATGTCACTCGGGCACCACGGGAGAGACTGTTACAAACACGCACAACTTTCCTGATTAACTCAGCATTATTTCTTTGCCAGGTCCTGTCATCATTTCTCATTAAAAATCATTTCATTGCGCAGCTGTCCTATTGACTTATAAAGTACTAAAGGATGTCAAAACCTGGCACAGTGTGGCTTTTGCAGACAAAAATACAACTGCTGGAACTCAATCATTAATTTCCACCTCTTTTAAGAGGCTGTGTGTTACCTGTCAGAAAGATACTGCTGCAAACTGCACTGTGACCATTAGAGACAGAGAGTGACAGTGACACCAATCACCTCGGGTGAGCAAACATGAGACACGTGGCAGGCACAGATTCAGCACAGCTTTTGGGCTGAGGCAACTGACCGGGAAACGCCAGAGGGGACATTCTGGTGACAGAACAATGCTGGTACTTGGGGCAATTCCCGGGAGGGATCCAGGCTGGGGAGGAGCAGCTGGAGCAGCCCTGGAGAAGGACCTGGGGGTGCTGTGGGTGAGAGCTGGGACCCAGAACCCCCCCAGCATGGGCAGCAGAGGAGGGGGGGATTCTGCCCCTGTGCCCCTGTGCTCAGGTGAGACCCCACCTGCAGAGCTGCCCCAGCCCTGGGGCCCAGCACAGGGAGGGCCTGGAGCTGCTGGAGAGAGCCCAGAGGAGGCTCCAGGATGAGCAGAGGGATGGAGCAGCTCTGCTGGGAGGAAAGGCTGGGAGAGCTGGGATTGTTCAGCCTGGAGAGGAGAAGCTCTGGGGTGACCTCACTGTGGCCTTGCGGGGCCTGAAGGAGCTACAGGAAAGATGGAGAGGGACTTGGGACAATGGCCTAGAATGCCAGGACAAGGGGGAATTGCTTCCCAGTGCCAGAGGGCAGGGATGGATGGGATATTGGGAAGGAATTGTTCCCTGGGAGGGTGGGCAGGCCCTGGCACAGGGTGCCCAGCGAAGCTGGGGCTGCCCCTGGATCCCTGGCAGTGCCCAAGGCCAGGCTGGACACTGGGGCTTGGAGCAGCCTGGGACAGTGGAAGGTGTCCCTGCCCATGGCAGGGGGTGGAATGGGATGAGCTTCAAGGTCCCTTCCAATCCAAACCACTCTGGGATTCTACAACAGAAATGAGTCAGTGCCTTACAGTGGCAAAAGGTTTGAGAAGCACCTTCAGTACAAGGCAGGAAAAGCCACAACTTTTACCTGATGAAGATGATTTGAGTTCTACGTTGTGCTGTATACATTCAGATAATTTTACACTAGCAGTAAAGAAGGATTCTGCAACAAAATGGTGAATTTGCAGCATGGTGCAGATACTCTCAATTGAAAATATTACGGAGCTTTCACTGAATGTCCAAGTTGAAATACAGCAGCTATTCTGTCCCAGAAAGTAAATTCCCCATTAATGTTCTTTAAGGTGATGTTTCATTTTAGGTACAAACCCTTCTTCTGTTTCTTTAATTGTTATGCAATTTAAAATGCATTATTAGTATTTAACCTGTTAGTATTAACCATACTAATTTTCAGCTAGGAGAGTTACCTTGCAGTGCAGGCTCCTTGGACAGATTTAAATCCCATCATTAAATCCCGTCTGGAGGCCAAACCTGAGCAGAACATGGTATTGCAACCAAAGCAAAATGAACAGGCCCAGCAGGAGGTTTTGAATGATTTAAATAACCCCATCCCAAAGCAGCCAGCTGGACATGAGGGATCAGAGCATTTCCCCTCAGCTCCAGAAATCATCCTGTGCTCTCCTGGTTGTGGAGAGGGAAACCCAACCCAAGTGCCTTTGCAGTTTAAGCAGCAACCAAAGTCAATTTGCTGCAGGTGGAGCTTCTGGAAGGCGTGAGTGCAAAGAACACCTCGAGCGGGCCATCTCCTCCCCACGTGCTCTGTAACAGATTTGTGTCCTGTGGATGCTGGCTGAGGTCCCAGCCAGCAGCACGCTGTGGGGACAGTGCCAGAACATGACAGCATCAGCAACTCACCAGCTGTGGCCCTGCTGGAAAAGAAGGGGCAGGGCACACTCAGCCAAAAATGCAGCAGAGCACAAGAGAACAACTGCTGCTCAGGAATTTTTAATTTTTCCCACAAGCTGGGAGAGAAGCTCAGTTGCTGTCACCCCCGTCACCCTTCCCCGCACCGCCAGGGCCCCACAGCAGCCCCCAGCTCACTGTTTTGCCTTGTCCCCGTGGTTGTCACCTTCCCCCAGCACAGCCAGAGCCCGCTGTGCTGGGCACTGAGCCACAGCCACGGATGGACGAGGAGGAGGCCACAGGGCCTCATTATTTAATTCATTTTAGTCTCCATCAGAGGCCCTCAGCAGTTCCGCCCCAGATGACCATGACAAACTCCAAGACAAGAAACAAGACCATGAGGGAGGGAGCCAGGGCTCTAGGTGCAGAAACAAGGATGGCTACTCCTCAATTCAGCCCCTGGATTCCTCAGCAGAGCTTCTAGGACAATTCCCCAGCGAGGTGGTGCAAACCAAACTCATCCCCTCTGGAAACAGAACAAAGCTGAGGCCAGCGAGGTCTGGAGAGGCCAGGTACCACCAGGGGCATATTTAAGACTTTGTGGAGAGCAGCAAATCAAACCTTTTTGGAGAACAAGAACGAAAAAACCACATTTTATCATTTAACCTTCTTCCTCCAGTCCTTGTACCTGCATCCACCAGCGCTGACCTCCATCAGAAAGCATGGAGAGCTCCATGGGATGGTTAAAAACACTGTTCATTTCTGCCTGAAAATCCATGCAATTCCTGCTCCCTTTTCCCAAAGCTGACAGTTTGCTGGCAGTGTAAGAAGGGAAGCTACCCCTGTCTGAAAAGATGCTTCCCAAAGAGGCAGGAGGCTACATAAAAATGGGTACGATTTTGTAAAACCTCACATTCAATTTACTCTGAAGCAAATTTTAAGCAAATAGATCTCTTTCCATGAATTACGGCTGTGTGCTCCTGGACACAGCTGCCGTTGGGTTTTTTTTTGGCAGACTTCTCACAAAACAAATATAAAAATGTATTTGGCAGCTCTAAGCTTAAAGAATAGTAAGTTTTATTTTGATTATGTGCTTCAAAGTGACATTCACACACTGTCCCCATCACGGGCATCTGGCATGCCAGAAAAAGCAGTCTGATGCATGCTGGCAGCCAAAAGGCTTTGCTTATGCCCACTCCAGCCCTCATGTGTGGGGATTTTGGGGGGGGGGGGGGTCTGTTTGTTTCATTTTTGTTTTGTTTTACAAAATAAGCAGGAGGATTTGCTCCTTGTGGAGGAATGTGTTCGCAGAAAGCCACTCACACCATTCCAGGTATTTTGCTGGAATTCCAGTTCCACACATCAACCAACACACAGAGCTTTGCGGATATGCACAATAGAAAAGAAACTCACTTATCTGAGCCATCAGTCAGGGTTTGATGCCATCAAAGCCCTAAAATTTAGTAGCGGGTCCCTCAAGGTGGGCTGAAGGCACAAAACTCGGAGGGTTATTTGTGTAGTTTACCCTTCATTATATCCTCTCCCTTTTACAGGGAAAAAGCCTCCATATAATTCTGAAATTCCAGCATTAGACTTCATCTCGGAAAATCTGGATTACAGAAATCTTGTGTTTTAGGGGCACAGAGTTTTGGGAGAAATCTCTGTCAAATGCAGTAAAGCCAGGGAATTTCCCACAGCTGCCCTCAATGACTCTTCCTTTAAGTCCCCTGTCACTCAGCAATTATTGCATCATATTCTGACATCACCATGTCCTTGTCAGACCATCAGGATTATGCAACAGAGTTTATTCATGGCTCCACTTTCAGAGGAAAAGGATATTTTAGTCTCATCATCTCCCCATTAACTGATGGTAACAGAGGCACCGAGTCAGATCAACACAGGCAGCGCTACATCCCTCAGGTGTCCTGCACAAATTCATGAAATACTAAGAAAAATTGAGGTTTTGAGACTTAAAAACCCAGAAACCAAACTTTGTGAGAATGCTGTGAGATAAATATCATCACTATACACAGCAGTAATTACGCTGCAGGCCCGGTTTTTAAATTTTATTGTGGTTCCTGCAATTAGCTAGATACAGCTACTGACATAAATCACATTACAGCTTCATCATAGTCAAAAATCCATTACCCACTGGGCCCCATTGTGAAGGCTATGACAGGATTTTTAAATGCTTGTTTTGTTTATTCTTCTCCCCCAGCTGACAGTTTGTGTCACTAGTATCACCCCTCACTCCTCCAATTGCAACCACAACCATTCAATTCCCACGTAATACCCATTAGCACACTCTTCCCTCAATAAATCTTAGCATTTGGTCTCCTTCCTGCAGCTTTTATTGCATGGCCTTTTCACTAATCCAGGACTTAATAACAGGAGCTGGCAGCTGCTATTTCTGCAGCCTTCTGGACAAGAGCATAACTTTCCTCTTGTACCCACTTTATCTATTACTTTAAATTATACTGATGCTATCTTGAAAACGTGCGAGACATGAATTGTCGCTCCTTTCATTACACATTTTTTTCCCAAGACTACACCCTCACTAATAACTGTTTTTCCATTAAAACAGTATCACATCAATTAGGCAGAATCCTAAAAATACTTGCCAAAAGAAGCTTTTACACCTTCCTTGAACTAGAAAGCAAAGAAATAACAGGATCTGCTCATTTTTAACAGGCCTCTCCACTTTTAATCTTTCGTCTTTCCTTGGAATACTAAAAATAGGTAGGAACTGCGAATTGCTCAGTGATCTATCAAGAACCAGATCCTAGAATTGCACAGGAGCCTGGGACAGTCTTTCCCACTAAATCACGAGTTACCCATTAAGCAGCAGTTCCCTGCAACACTGAGCTACCATCACTGGCGGCAACCAAAAATCTCAATGTTCTACGGCCTTCCTGATAACATCAGGGCCAAGGAACCCCACAGGATCAACTGCTGAGACAGATGAGGGAAACAAGGACATCCTGATGTCCAAGCTGAGCCTCCCCTGGCCCAGCCTGAGGCCGTTTCCCCTTGTCCTGTCCCTGTTCCCTGCGAGCAGAGCCCGACCCCCCCCCCGGCTGCCCCCTCCTGTCAGGGACTTGTGCAGAGCCACAAGGTTCCCCCTGAGCCTCCTTTGCTCCAGGCTAAACTCCCCATCCTTTTCTTCCTCTCAGTCTCAAACTTCTGGGCCCCATTATTTTGTTTCCTTTCCCAACACACTCTCTCAAACCCAAAAATCGTCCAACTCGGTGTCAGTGTGGCACCATGTGAAAAGGTGACAGCTCCTGCCAGTAAAGGGGACAGCGACATATCCCAGCAGGTTATCTACACCAGGCTTCCCCTGGGGACAGGGACAGGCAGGAGGAGGGACACCCCATGACCAGCAGTCATGAACTTGCTGAGTGACCAGTGAAGCACAAATGCGATCAGTGAACTGCTCCTAACAGGTAGTGAGATGAAAAAGATATGTCCCAGTGAGAAACACCACTGTTTAGGACAACAAAAACAGCACAAAGTATCTTTTTTTCCCTCTTTTTCTCCTTCCCAGGTTTTACAACCAATAGCATCAGATCCATCTGCAGGCTCAGTGCCCCACACCTGCAGCAATGGAAAACCCTGTGACCTGCTTTACCTGTGCTGAAACGTGTTACCTCCTGTGTTGATACAGCAATCAATGTGTCCCTTGTGCTTTGTGCCCCTGTGTTTCAGCAGGACTCAATCATAGGCATTTAAAGGACTCAATCATAGGTATTTTTTGGCACATGGAATGAGACTCACAGAAGGGGTTGGTGGGAAGCGACCTTAAAGCCCATCCAGTGCCACCCCTGCCATGAGCAGGGACACCTTCCACTGTCCCAGGCTGCTCCAAGCCCCAATGTCCAGCCTGGCCTTGGACACTGCCAGGGATCCAGGGGCAGCCCCAGCTGCTCTGGGCACCCTGTGCCAGGGCCTGCCCACCCTCAAAAGGAGGAATTTCTTCCTTAAAAATAACAAACATTTGCTTAATATTCAAGGAGGGATGTTCCTCAGCAGGTAACACAGGGGAACATATAATGGCTTTCAGTGTGTAAGAGGAAACCCCCTGCACTGTGCAGGGCCTGTCAGAATAAATGCAGTTCCAATCAGTTTTAAATTACAGAAGTACTACTGTGTATTACACCTTGTAAGCATTGTGCTCCCTCCAGGAGAACATGAAAACATTTGTTTTTCTCAAGAAATTTTTTTGCACTGCTGATTTTATGGTGCTCAAAATATCCTAAACACATCATATAACCCTCGTGGGACAGGAATAAAATTTAAATTACTTTTTCCTTGTGAAGCAGTCTCTGAAATGGACCAAAGTACCTAATGTTGGAAGAAGGATCAAGAGACTTGGCTGCTTCTTTCCCTCCGGATCTCAAGGCCCCCTCTATCCAATACATCTGGGACATAAAGTGAGCAGGTATTGAACAGCATGACAACAATTCCTACTGAGAAACTCTCCCTTTGCATCACTTAGGACCTGTGCCACACCTTGGGACAACAGAGAAAACTCATCCTGCTGCTGGCACCACAAGAGGAGCAGGAGAGGAGCATTTGTAGACACTGCAGCACCTGAAATATTTGAGTTCTGTGATTGAGAAGGTGCCCATGGGGCTGCACCTCTGTCCCTATGATGTCTGCTCCTTGTGCAGAGGCAGAGGAGTCATTTTTTCCATGCTGAAAACCAGCACACCACCATTTCAAACATGAGGCTGATGAGACTTTTCTACAAACAACCAACATTTCCTGCCCATGCTGCAAACACTGCTTTGACTTCTGCTCTGCCTGGGCAATTCCCGCTGTCCTCAGACGCTCCTGGCCATGGCAGGCACATTCCATCACCCAAACTTCCCTGCAAAATCCTCACAGAGAGATTTGGCAGGACTGTAACTGCTAAATGAGGAGCAATCAAGTAGTTCACCCAATCAGTTTTCTAATTCACCACAACTGCTATAAATACGACCCATTATTACTGAATGTAGCTTTTAGGGGGGAAAAAATACATGCAAGCTTCCTGCTGAAGCTAATCTATGGGAAAATTATACAGAACATCACATTAAAGTCTAAGTAAACACTTTGGCACCCTCCTAATGTATGTGCATAGATTACTGGGGTGTGCTTGCAGGATAAGTGCCATTTGATGTTCAAATTATTGGTGGATATTTAAAGTTGATTACCCTAGAGGTAAGATATAATTGGTAAACAAGGAATATATACAGAACAACAACATAATAACCACAAGTTGCATTTATTTCACAATCCATTCCCACAATCAGGACAATAGTTCAGTCGAGTTCCTAACTCTATTTTCAAGCTAGCAAAATGAAATCAGAAATACCAAAGGCATCATTTTCCGTGGTATGGGATTGAAAGGTGAATGGAAAACCTTACTGGACTTCACTTTCATGTCCCCACAAAATGGATATAGACAATAAGAGAATAAACAGAGGGGAGACAAGTGGTGTGCTCCCTAAATTCCTGAAGAGATCCATGCCCTCACAGTTGTGATGGTGGGACATGTTTGCCTGGCTGACATATACATTTAATTACCTACAGTATTTCTCCTTTCCAGTGTAGGTACCTTGTCTAGACTGTTTGATTACCCCCATCTGGAATCAGCTTCAGGCTTTTCTCTCTCTTTTGACTTGAGATGCCTTTCACTCCACAAAATGGTGCAACTCCTGTCTCCTTCCATGTGTTTCCTCTTTATTGCTCTGAGACACCAACAAATTGCTGTGGTTTGGCCTTTCCCACAGATGACCAGTGCTGGGCTGTCAGGCTCCCTGATGGACTTACAGAGTTTTCTGCGGGAAACAGGAACCCTCATTCCCTTCAACACCTGATGTTACAGCTGGCAGCCAAAGGGATTCTCCAAAAGCAAACCCTAGGGAGAAGACCTTCCATGTTGAAAGCATAGTTGAATAAGATGGATAATTATAACCAAAATCTAGATAAATAAAAATCATCATTTAAACAAAGGAAGGCTATTTAGAGCATCCCTTACCCAGCTGCTCATGCTTAGGGTGTCTGTTAATAAATGCACAACCTGGCTGGATTTGTGGCTTGAAGCAACCTGGCCTAGGGGAAGGTGTCCCTGCCCACTGCAGGGTGGTGGAACAAGGTGGTTCTTCAGGTCCTTTCCAACCCCACCCATCCCATGATTCCATGATTTGAGTATAGGACACATCAGGAGTTCCCCCATGAGACCACCAGCACGTGTCAAACTGGTTTCAAGCATGTAGCAATGACCACCCAGAGGAAAGTAAACATCTCATTCCCTGCTGAAAGAGAAGGGGAGGACCTCACAGGCAATTCCCTGCCCTCAAAGGCCTTGGAGCAGCAGTCTGAGCCTTCCTCACATAGGAGGAGACTCCAGCAGTCAGACAGATGATGCAGTAAAACACTCAGGAAGAGGAGCTGGGTCCTGGTTAAATCCTACGCTGAGCAGTCAGAGAGGAAGGAAGTGCTACAGCCCACTCCAGCACTGATGGCAACAGGGGGAACAGCCATCTGCAGTTGGGAAGTACAGAAATTCATTCAGCTAAGTCATCACATTAACATGGCAGCAGAGGAAAAACCATTAACTGGAAGAGTGTGGAAAAAAGAAAAAAGCCATAAGACCTAGAACTGCAAGGCTCGAGGGCACCACAGCAAGAACGAAATGTTTCACAACACTTCTTTTTTTTTTTAAATGATAGCATATTGCGAGCTCGTGTTCAAAAATGTGGCACCAATTTCATGGAATCAGACTCACAGAGTGGTTTGGGTTGGAAGGAACCTCAAAGCCCATCCAGTGCCACCCCTGCCATGGGCAGGGACACCTTCCACTGTCCCAGGCTGCTCCAAGCCCCAATGTCCAGCCTGGCCTTGGACACTGCCAGGGATCCAGGGCAGCCACAACAATTTCTGGAAGACTTCTTACCTGCAGATACATCTTGAGACCAGCCCTGCCAACAGTGCCCTAAGGTGGTCCCATCTCCAGTGGCAACCTTGTGCCCCCACATCTCCCCACAGAATCCACTGCTCTGTCCTTGGAGCGGCTTTCATTCCAGAAGAGCACTGTCCTTGTGGACTGTGAAGTGCTTTTAGAACAAAGGAATTACAAAAACTCCTGCCTGAGGGGGTAGGCAGGGTCTGGTTTTCCATCTCCAGTTAAAAATGCAGATCTCCAAAGCAGACAGAGCAAATTTACAAAGAATACAAACCTTACACTTTCAGATGCCAAAAATGCAACTCTACCGACTAGAAAAAATCAACTCAAAATCAACTCCTCCAAAAAAGCCAACTAGCATTTACAGATGGAGAAAGGAAACAGAAAACTGTACTTGAATCACCTGAAACAACAAAAGACATAAACCAGGAATAATTAGATTTTAATGGGGCCTAAATGCTGATTTTAACAACTTCAAGCATCTCGTGCACTCTTTTGTCTTCTCATTATTTTGATTTCATATGGTATTTAATAGAACTTCATGTGCTTTGCTATAAGGACACAAAAAGTGTTTTTATTAAGCATTAATTCTTTTATTTTGGTGGCAGCAAACATCTCTGCCATCTGTCTTAAAAGAGCTTCTGGTGCTACTCTAAAACAGCATTAGAGACACAGGCACACTGCTTTCATCATCACTTGCTTTTCAAGGCAGCCAAAAGAGCTCTGCTCCAGGAAACAAAGGTTCCTAAAAACCTTGTAAACAGTTAAATAAGACAGATTTGGGATTCAAACATGAAAATCCTAAATTCACTTCATGCCTCCATGGCTTAACTTAGCTGGTTGCAATTTCTGAATTCTTCCACTAAAGATGCATAAAAATAAAAAATCCTTCCCTAACACAGCTTTGCCAGAAGCTCAGGCTTTCAAATTACTTGAAATTACATCACAAATCGAGAGCTTGCAAGAAATATGGAGAGATTCTCTAGTAAGTACATCACAGAGATAATGGAAACCAATGTAATCCAGAAAATCCAGTTCTGCTGAAAGTAAGAAAGTAAGGACAGTTGTCTTCCTAGGGAGATAAAAACTGACAGCTCAAGAAAGAACTGAAGGGAAAAAAAAGTCTTTATCACAAAAGAAGAGTTTTTTGATGCATTTCAAGTATTGAAAAATCTAGGATTTGCTTAACAGCTCTTCTGGCAGATCTCAGCCAGAGAACTCAGAAAGATTACAGGAGGTAGCGTCTATCAGTTCACTTTTTTTGCATAAAACCCATGCTAGTCCATGTCTGAGCATGGGAAAGGCATCGTGGTGGTGCTAAAAAAGGTACAATCCCCCCCCTTTTATCCTGTTACTAAACCAGAGACACCGTTCATGCTGCAGCTCAGCTCCTCAAGGGCTGGGAGGTGCTGAGGATTGTTACCCACTGAGAAGAACCCCAAACAACCATGGCAGGTCCCTGTGACACTGGGCAGAGCAGGTAAATGCACCTCGGGCTGAGCCGGAGGAAAACAGGATTATACAGGCAAATTACTCCTTGAGTTTGTGAGATGATCAGGCCAAGTCAGTAACCAGGGAACACCTCACGGCATCACTCTGGGTGTCAGCCCACCTGCATTTTAGCTCTTAGTTTTAAGAGCAGTTTGCCATGGAATTGTCACAATTAGGAAAAAAAAAACCCAAACCACATTCTGTTTACAATACATGATAGTTCTTTTCAGCAATCAAAACCATTCAAGTATTCTGCTCAAAAAGAATATTCTTTAGATTATCTTCGTGGGTTTCCTCAGCTCTTTTGTTGAGAAGGGCAACAGCCTGGGGAAGCACAGCAAGAAACTAAAGTGTGACTAGAGAGCCCAGAGAGGCTCAACACGGCTTCCTTGATAGCAAGGACGAGGTGTGCTCTGCTCATCCAAAATCCCTCTTCTTTTCCATAGCAAGGATTTGCTGTATCTCTCCAAAGGAGGGACTCTCCATCTCGTCCTCTCTGCCTGCTACTGCTCCCCGCTTCTCCACACCAACAAAAATCCTGTCTCTTTTTTTGCTATTTGGCAAACACGTTACTTAGATCAGTATTTTAGCTGGTGCTGGGTATAAAAGATGACGTGCCAAGAGAAACGCTGTGACCCACACAGAATTCCTCTGAGCTTTCCGTGTGCACACCATGGTGTTGTGTTGCCAATGGGCACCTCTGGAATTTAGGAAGATATTGCTGTGCAGTCCAAAGGCACCACAGCACAGATATCATTACACAGAACCCATGTCTCGGGTTAGCCAAGGCAATCATTCAAAGCAGCAGCTCATCAAAAAGGCCCTCAAGAAGCCGCCAAAGCTCTGTAGCTCCTGTCAACAAGATCCTGCAGGGAAAAACACAAGTGATGAAGAAAAAAACGTCTCTAACTTTTAGCAGCAGATCAATGAAATACATCAGTACATCTCATCCCTTAGCAGACAACATTTGGCCTCATGGAATGTGCTATTAGACAAAATTGGCAGGAAAACCTCTCCAAAGCACAGGCCCCTCACAGCAACAGCTCCAGAGATAAAACTGGGAGTTCTGAGCGAAGCACAGAGTTCTGATGCAGGAAGATATAAAAGTGGCTGACAGAACAACAGCTCTGCAGTCGAGGTTTGCATTTCTCCCCCCATCACAGGCCTAACAGCTCCTTCATGTCTGATAAGCAAGCAAGAGCGACGCAGAAATATGTTAATTGTAAACAGGTTTTATTTACAGGACACTTGTCTTGTGTCTAATTAAAATTAAAGGAGAAACTGGATTTGGATGGCTTAGAAAGAGAAGCGAAGTGAAACAGGTTTGGTCCAGCGGCCCATCACAACCTCCTCATGGAGCTGAGGGATCTCAGAGGCACAAGAGCATTGTGTTTGCATGTGAATATTGAACATGTTGTACTGTAGTCAGATACCTCCCCTGTGGAAAAGGAATTGCTTCCCTGATTTCCTGGGGAAGGCAAGACCCTGGAAAAAGTCCTGCCTGCCCCTGGCTCCCTGTGCAGCTGGTCCTGCGTGGAGCCAGAGCCTTGCAGAGCATCCAGCACACGCAGCAGGATGTGCCTCCACCCAAAGCCCAGCACTGCTCCAGCAGCCTCTGCCCATGTGTTAGTCTGGCAAACATCAGCGAAGCCAAGGACTTGAAGAATCCTGCCTCCATTTCAGATGACTTCACTGTGACCAAACGCTTCACCTGCCTTGGGTCAAGGAGATGTGAGGATTTTCAGGATGGAGCATCCTGTGCTTTGTGGCTGGATGAAAGGCTGCCTCCCCCCACCTACAGGCACAGCAGCCTTCGCTCTGTGCCCTCAGGGAAATGCAGGAAGGATTCAGAAGTGTGCACACGTTTATAAAAGTTTCGATTCCCAGCCACCAATCTCCAGAAGTGTTCAGAATGGATTTGGGGCTGCAAAGCAAAGGAGAGCAGTGCTCTGGCTGTGACAACACTGGCCAGGTGAAATAGAGACATTGCCTAAAGGAAGGAACCAAAAGCTTTCTGAAATCATGAGACAATCACTGCTTCTGGCTTCCTGGCTTAGGAAGAAGCTCTGACACCTGGGCACAGAGAGATTCCAGCACCAGGGAATCAATGAACACTGCTCACTCCTCACCTCCCACACTCAGTTAAGCACTACTAACTCTAAGTTGCATTTCTCTCCTCCAGCACAATTATTTAGGTGATATAAACCATTATTATCCATCCTCATGGGTTTCATACACAAAATATCTTTATTTAAAGAAAAAACCTCTTCATGGGAGTGGTAAAACACACTCTGGGTACATCACCATAATGCAAGCAGAGCAGGATTTTGTTTGACAGTTTAGAACATAAAATTATATTGGATGAGGGGAGAAAGGTTTTCATGCAGCAATAAAAGCTACAATCCTAAAATAATCACTCCACTTGAACACACCTTCAAAACGTATCCTCATTTAATACTGCTGGTATACAGGGAATTCTTCCTCTGTGCTGGATAATGTCAGGTGCTCAGATTAATAATTTTTGATTTTCTCCTCTTACTCCCACTTTCAACCCAGCAGTAACATATCCCATTATATGTTTCACACTAATTAGCAACAACAAAACCCAGGCTGTTTTAACACAGAGCCTCTTTTTGTGCTACACAATGTAAATTGGATGGGCAACATAACTGAAAGGGTGGGAAGGGGAGGAGGAGGTGAGGGGAGAAAAAACCCTGTAAAATGAGAAAAATCCCTTTCAATTCTGAGTGGAGGCAAATTTCATCGAATCATTAAGGTTGAAGAAGATGTCCAAGACCATTGAGTCCAACCTTTGACCTTTCACCACATTTGAAAAAGATATATTGGCTATTATTGCCTTGTAAAATCAAATAATTTGCCTAATTACATTAAAAAGTGCTGTCTATGCAGATAAAGACCAACAGAAAAACATAGTTATTAATCAACACATCTCCTTGAATCTTGTACTTCGGTGAAACATTAAAATGAGCCTTCCACCAGACCTGCCAAACAGTACAAGTAGCAGAGTTAATACTAAGGAAAAAAATCTTAGCACCATTTCTTTTCAGAATCCAGAAACTTTTATAATCACAGGCACTTTTTGAAACATAAACAAGGAAGTACTGGGTCAGAGCAGCATGGCAGGCTCAGCTTTCCTTCTCTCTGGAATAAGTTTTCCCCTGAGTTCCCCCTGTGGCACATCCTCCACCACTGGTCAGAGCCAAATCTTCCCAGTTGTGGTTTTGGTGGCCTTTCCACCCTCCAAAGCACCAACACTGCCTATAAAATGTACCATTCTTCCTTTCTGCCCAGAATTCTACATCCACGAGTGGTGCAGTGCTGTGAACACTCCCTTTGGTAGGGGGCTTTTCAGCAAACTGGCTCCTCATTAGTAGAACAAACGTTAATTAATATTTTCAGTTAACTGCCAAAGTTCCAGCAGTTTGGGAGTGCAGGCTGTGCCCTGAGCTTGGCTGGTGAGCAGAAGGCTGGTCTGGCAGAGAAAAAGGGAGAAAAGCTCTGGTCAGATCCATCAAATCGCTTCCCAAGTGCTACTGAGGGAGAATGAAAGAGTCAGGGCATCACACAGGTGAGACACACATGCAATGACTATTCAAATTCCAAGCAAAAATGTCCTGTCCACAGGAATATAATCCCGGGGAAGGCACAGAAACACAGGCAGCTGTGTTTCACCACACCAGTATGGGCTGCACTCCTGAAGCTGGTGGACAAGTCCTGCCCCAGGGGAGAAGGATTCCAAGTGAAGAATCTGCTACACCTCTAACAGCCCCTGTGCCCACTGACAGATAAACTCCTAGCCTTCAAACTGCCAGAAAAAGTTGAACAGGAATTCAACAAAATATCCCAAGGAGGGGAGAAAAAAGTATTATTAGCCATACAAAGCCATCCAATAGTACTTAAAAGCATCTCTGTTCACATCAGCACCCAAAAGCAGAGCATCAGAGCAGGGCCAGCTGGTTTAGTTCACACAGAAGGAAAAGAATATTAAAAGGCTCACCCTTGTGCTGTTATTAAGCTACATCCACTGGCATTCACAAGCATGAGACAGTTCAGACAAGAATCAATTTCCCTTCACACTCATCAACTAAAAAAAGAAGTGAATGGTTTCCAAGAGACGGAAAATTAGGATACCAGACTTTAGGGGCCTGCTCCAGCTGTCCTCTGCAATATCACCAGCTTCCCTCACAATGCCCATGCATTTCTCCAATACACTTTCCTAACTTCCCCTCTCCCAAACTCCCTCAGCGTAACCAGTACTCTCAGCTCCTTCTGACATCCAGAAATTGCCCCTTGCTAGAGGAGGCATAAAGTGTGGCTGATTCCAAGTGGTCAGAAAGAAGAAATACAGCCAGGAACCGTGGAACCCACAGCACAGTCTCTCTCTCTCACTGAAGATAATTTGAGTTTATTTTCTATAGCCAGCTGCAGCTTTCCTTCAAAATAAGCAAACAAGCTGTGGGAGCTCTACTCCTGTGTCAGAGCTGATCAGAAATACATGATGGGGTCAAAAACCACTGCAGAGATGCTGACAGATGAGAAGGGAAATGAGAAAAAAAAGCATTTAAGCCTGCAGTGAGAGTAAAAATGTTGTCTGTGCCATGACCAGCAACTTTGTCCTTGATTCAGCACAGCAGGGAGGGATCAGCTGAGGTTTCAAAGCCTGAGAATCTCCAGTATCTGTGTTCTTCGAGGCTCTTCGCTTGCACACCATGCACTGAGCATTCTCTGAGTGTAGGGAGGGAGGCGTAACAGCACAGCCCAACAGCAGCCTGTTCTGTGCTGCCTGCCAAGGAGCAAAAATTAGACTCTGAAAGATGCCAGCGATGTCTTTATTTGCAACCCTAAAAGAGATCCAAGAACATCAAGTGGAGCATTCATAACTTTGGAGCCCTCGGCAGGCCTTACAGATGGGTACAAAGAAAAGCCTTGTTTCTCAGGGACTGAGGAGGTTGTTCCAACAACCACAAGCTTAAAGATGTGCTTTCCCTCGTTCCCCTCACTGTGGCACCACAGGAACACACAGGTGGCTTTGCAAGACCTCTGAACTGGAAGGGCAGAGGAGGCTGGGTGAGAGGAAATCAGCCTTCTGCACAGGAGCTGCTGTGGCACGTCATGGTCCTGAGCGGGGTCGGCAGAACTGCTCACAAAAATACAGGTCATGGCGTGAAGGCAACACATCCTGACTCGTGTTTTGGAGTTTACAGACAGCTGACACTTCCCAAAGCCACTGTCGTTCTAAGAACTGAAATACAATCTAGCTCTAAGGACTGGAACCTCCACGCAAGGTTCATCACCAGATTTATCAAGGTGCAACAGCAGCAACAACACTAATCCACACTTTTAGTTTAATCTATGATTAATTCATACTTTTTACAGGATTCAACTAGGAGATGAATGTGAAATATCTACTGCCTAAAGTGCTGAAAGAAACTCATTTGCTGAGGACACTGAGCAACACCACCTGGAGTTGAGCTGCCATCGACTTTGGTGTCCAACCCACTTCTCACAAGAACCACAGCTCACCTGTTTCACAGAAAGTGATTGTTCTTTCACTCTATAAATGAATTCTAGATCTAATGAGCTTCACAGCTGGCACTTACCAGCAGCTGCTTTTCTCCCCTCAGCAGCTGGCAGACTAAAGGTGATAATTCCCCTCCACGTTACAGGCCCCCAGCGCTGCTGAGGGATGAAGTTGTGTTCATCAGGAGCTGTTTGGGCAGCTCTTGTGCCACAAGAGCTGTCCTGTCTACCACCATCTTAACAACTGCTTTGGTAGGTAATGCAGTCCTAAAACAGAATAAAATAAAAGGCAAGAGTAGCCAGCATCCTGAACTGCCTGCCAAGGTGGGCCTTCATCCTCTCCTCATGCCTTCAAGGCACTGAGGTGGAATAAATTCCTGAAATTTGAGGTTGTTCACTGCTGCAAAGCACATCAGTCAGACTTTTCTGGTTTTTTCCTTCCCTTACAGTAGGAAGATAATAGTACCAGCTACAGCAACTGCACAGCAGTCTTGAGAGGATTAATTAGCTAATATTTCTACTGTCTTAAGCATGCAGAACATCACAGATGCACAGTGTAATTACTGTTATTAGGTGAGTGATTTCTTTGACTCGTTGGGACAACACACATTTTATCTGTCATCTTTTCATGGCACAGACGTCTGCCACCCAATATCCTCAGCTAAAAGGAAACCTGAACATCATGGCCTAAATTATCCATGATGTTGGGGTTTGTTTTGTTGATTTTTTTTTTTTTTGGGGGGGGGGTGTGTTAATTTTTATTCAAGCATCTATTATTTCTCATTAGCAATGAGGGATAGAAATTCTGCTGATAGCCACGAAGCCTTAAAGCTGGCCACAAATGAAGGCTGACAGAAAAGCTGCTGACCTACTTGCGAAGTGCAGTATTCCTCCTAAAAACCACGTTGCAAATTAAACTATGCTGGGTCTGCTTTCCCTGACTTCCAGCAATGTCCATAACAGCTGACCAAACCTGCTCTAGAGCTATTAATGGGATAAAGTTCTCTTCTTAGGATGTCCTGATGGGGCTGGCATCAGTCAGGGCACTGGAGATTGCAGGTAGTGTACAATCAAAAGCAGGATAAGCTAAACTACGAGAAAGGGGATGAGAATTCAGCTTTTTGTGGAAATTCTGGGGGAAAACCTTGGCACAAAGGAGCCAAGAGGAGTGTGATAGAACTGGAAGCTGGACTTGCGTGCATGTGTCAGAAGTGATGCTAATCCAATGTTAGTAACTTCATACTGCAAATAATAGATGATTCCAGGATGTTGATATTCTCTCTCTCAAGCATAAAAATCAGTGCTTTTCATGGAAATTTAGAACAGCACACAACCACAGTTACAATCCTGATGAACACATTAAGGAACAGTTTAAAGCAATGCTAAACCAAACAGCTGAAGAAATACAGGGTGTAGAGATGTCAACAAAGGGCACAGGAAATTCACTCTCTGGGAGATTTACAGTGCCATGAATCCTTGGTGTTCTGTAGGAAAAGAACAGGAACAGACAGGATCCCAGGATGGCTCAGGCTGCAGGGAGCACAGAGGGCATCTGCTCTCTCCTCCCTGCTCCAGCAGGGCCATCCCGGAGCACAGGCACAGCACTGTGTGCACACAGCTCTGCAACAGCCCCAGGGAGGAGAGCCCAGAGCCTCTGTGGCCAATGTGCTCAGGGCTGGGCACTGCCCAGGGCAGCAGTTCTGCCTCCTGGGCAGGGCAATTGCTGGGCTCAGGCCCTGCCCGGTGCTCTGGTGCCATTGCTGGGCCCCGGAGCAGAGCCCGGGCCCTGCCCGGAGCCCTCCCTGCAGCCAGGGACAGCCAGGGCTGAGGGCCCCTCTCAGCTGGGGCTCCTCTCAAGGCTGAGCAGCCCCGGCTCCCTCAGCCTGTGCTGGGCACGGAGATGCTCCAGGCCCTTCCTCAGCTGCGCAGCCTCCGCCGGCCCCGCTCCAGGAGCTCCCTGGCCCTGCTGTGCTGAGGAGCCAGGGCTGGACACAGCACTCCAGAGGTGCCTCCAGGGCTGCCCAGAGGGGCAGGATCCCTCCCTGCCCTGCTGGGAATGCTCTTCTGTCCTGCTGCCCCCAGGATCCCATTGGCCTCCTTGGCCCCAGGACACTCTGCAGGCTCAGGGACAGCTCGGTGTCCCCCAGGACCCCCAGGACACTCTGCTGGCTCAGGGACAGCTCGGTGTCCATCAGGAACTATTCAAAGCAACACAACAGCTCCAGGCACTCACCCACTGAAATTGGGCTTGGGGCCCTACATTACTTATAGTCCAACTCAACAAACAGCTCTGAGGTTGAGGGACTCAGGGAATCCCAAGGAACGCCACCTGGCAGATAGTCATTTCCCAGGGACACAAACACCAGCCTGGGTCACACAGAATTCTCTCACAGACTGTCTCTGTCTCTGGTAGAATCCAGATGGGATCATTTAAATCCACTTCAAGGATAACATCACCGTGGAAAGCAGGAGAGCACAGCGCTGTTCTCCCAGCTTCCTGCTTTCCCCCATCTGTCAGCCCCAGAGAGCTGCTCCCAGAGCTGATCAGTCACAGCTCCAGTTCCACCTCTGCATGATTAGCCAGCATTAGCAAAGCCAAATCAATGGCTTGATTGCAGATTTGCCAAACAGAAGGGCAATGTGCACGCATTAGAATGATGAGGCAATTTGCAACTTCATTGCCTCCTTCAGAGACACGTGAGCTTTTACCCTGAAAGTGGCACATGGATTTTAAATCGTGCTGAACCCTAGAGCTGCCCTGGTTTTCCCCACAGGAGCCCAGAGGATTAACAGCTGACACACTGAGGCCAAGCCTGTGCCAGCCCCCACAAGAGCCTTGATAAAGTGCCATCAAGAGTCCCTTCTGAAGGGAGCAGAAGGCCCCACCTGGAGGTCAGACCATCCTCAGGGAAGTCTGCTGCCTCCCTGGGGCTCGGGGTGAAGATGAGAAGAGAAAGGTTCCTACTCCAGTACAGCCCTCAGGTTATTATCCACGACTGACTTGTCAGGGAGGCAGCAGTGAAGTTGCAACCAGAGGTCTGAGGGCAACCCAGAGGCTTCAGGGCCTTGGAATGACTGATTAAGGGATAGGGAGCAGAAGCAACATTCTGCTCTGTCATTCCAGTTTCAGGAAGAGCGGATTGACACCTGTCGGTGAGCTTGGTGTCATCTGCAGAATCCTGGGGACTTTGATCAGAGGTGGGTTTACACAAAACCAGTTCAGGCTTGAGCCCCTCCCAGCCAGCGGCCCTGGAGGGGCTGGAGCGTGTCCAGGGCAGGGAACGGAGCTGGGAAGGGGCTGGAGCCCCAGGAGCGGCTGAGGGAGCTGGGAAAGGGGCTGAGCCTGGAGCAAAGGAGGCTCAGGGGGGACCTTGTGGCTCTGCACAAGTCCCTGACAGGAGGGGGCAGCCGGGGGGGTCGGGCTCTGCTCGCAGGGAACAGGGACAGGACAAGGGGAAACGGCCTCAGGCTGGGCCAGGGGAGGCTCAGCTTGGACAGCAGCAGGAATTTCCCCATGGAAAGGGTGCTCAGGCCTTGGCAGGGGCTGCCTGGGGAGATGGTGGAGGCACCATTACTGGAAGGATTTAGAAGACATATAAATGTGGCACCTGGGAACATGGGTTAGTGGTGGGCTTGGCAATGTCGGCTTAACAGCTGGACTTCATGATCTTAAATGTTGTTTCTGACCTAAATGATTCTCCCAGGGTAAAAGGGCAGAAGTCACTCACTGGAGTAAGAAATCGGGTGTGCTAGAGCCTCCTTGATCGTCAGCAAACAAAAATACACACAGTAGAGATGGGCATCCTGAGAAACAGCCCCTTAGGAATCCTATCCTCACTCATAGCTGAATGACTCCATGGAAGCAAACTACACAGCTACAGAGACACCAGCATTTTCAGCTAAAGCACTGAAGTTTTGGGGAACTAAAAGCAGTTTTTGCAGACAGAAAATTATTATTCTTACTCAGCACTTGTGAGGTGAAAATGAGCAGTTACGTTCCACTCCAGCCACTGCACGGTTGTTTAAAAGGAACCTCTGGCTTTTACTTTATGTAAAATCCATGTCAGAATTGAGACAAGACTGGAATCAGTCTGCAGTTTGAGCAGCAACCTGCATTTTACTCAACCACTGTGCTTACATTTTTAATGACAGCTCTCCTATGCATCCCCCTTAAAATGTTGTTCCACAAAAGCCAGGGAAATTCCTGATGTGCCATGTAATGGAGCAGACCCACTGCCATGTGTCACCATGAAAACTCAGACTGTCCACTGTGAAACTAGCTAAAATTACAGCTTTAACACCTAATGCAAAGTAAACACTTTCATCTCGTTTAAATAATTTAATGGAGAGAAAACCAAACACTTTCCCACATCTAAAACAACTTGCAAATACCACAGCAGTGAACTACAACCTCTTTATAGAGTCTCATCTAAAAGCAAAACTAAGAATAAAAAACATGCCTGTGCAGGGAGTGCCCTGCATTTAAACACCTGCCTATGTCTTCCTGAGGAATAACTTATTTAGAAAACAAAAAAATAAAATCCAGAGAATCATCTTAAACCCCAGAAGAATTTGTGTTACCCAAGTTCTCCTCCCCCAGCTGATTGATGCGTACCTATAAATAAAAGATTGTAATCCATCTTGTTGCAATTAGGTATCATTTTCCTGCTCTATTTCATGATTGTCTTCACTAATGAACTGATTTCAGATATCAATAATTAGAGTACCTGCAAATTTTAACAAAAAGCTGCACAATAAAACAATAATTCAATAATTCAAGCTAATAAACCCTGACCAAAATCCCTCCCTTAGGCATAAATCACCGATTAAGTACCAAGAGGAAGATCTGAATACAACTGTATAATAATTGTTTTCAAATTAGCAATAGAAGGAAGCAGCAACTCCAATACTTTGGGGCTTTTTTGAAAAATTATGAAGGCAGCTTGATGCAATTGATGTTTTTCATCTGTTTGACAGCTTAAAAGTCAAGTAAATGCACATGAAAGGTCTGTGGTTTGCAACTGCACTTAATCCCAGCACAGAGCTGTCAGGGTGAACACACCTGTACAACTTCTACGTTAAACAGGATTTACTCAGCCAAGATGTTGATAATTCAAGGTCAGGTCACACTGTATAACACACTGACATCTACTCTTGTGTCACCCCATTTCTGTGTCTTCAGAACATTCAGACCCACAAGTTCTGTGTCTGCCAACTGCTACAGTCAAGCAGATGTTACGAACAGGCCCTGAGAACACACAGAAAAGTTGTTGTTATTATTTGTTACCACAGCATGAAATGGGCTCCCTAAAATATATCCACATTAATTAAGATTATTGGAAGAATTGGGCTCTTAGTGCTGTCAGTGTGGAAGCAAACAAGAAACAAAGCAGCCCAATAAGATTAAATAAATGCCTGCATTGATTTTATTTTTGTGTGTATTTGGAACACTTGTAGGACCTCAGGAGACAGACAGCTGTCTCGGGCACCACTGGCACATCTGCAGGAGCAGGAGGAAGGTCACCACCATCAGTGACACAAGTGTGTAACTGCTGAGGCAAATCAGCCCTAGAGGAACACCTCTGTACACATGAATGCTGAGTTCAAACACACGGGTGAGTCAGATTTCCAGTTGCAGGTTGATTAGAATGGCAAATTTTGCACATTATGATGGTGAATTACTATTATCATAACTTTGGGACAGGTTATAGACAGGCATTACAGACAGACTGAGCTGAAATCTAAATTGCCAGGTTAAGACTGGGGTTTAAAAGAAAATTTGAAGAGGTGTTAAATCAAATACTAAGTCAATATATAAAGTTATAACCATAGAAAGAAAACCCAACATAAGCAAGGAAGATTTAAGAGTTCTCTTGTGCCACGTTACGTACAAAAAAATCTTTTAGAAAACTTTAAGGGTTCGTTTTTGGGCTTTTTCCCTTCCTGTGGAATTAGAGGTGTTTATGAGCACCTTCAGTTAATGTGGCTTTATTCAGCTGTAGTAGCACTGGTTGGAAGGGACACCTCCAAACCAACCCCCACCACAGCAGCACCAAACTGGATCAATTCTCCCCTTTTTGGACAAGTGCCTTTCCCTTGGCTCTGCCTGGACCAGTCACTCTTGAACTGGGACAGCCTCTGGTTTGTGCCTCCTGGTACAAGACAGAGAGCAAAGCATCAAACAGCAATTTGCTTTTCTTGCTGTGGTGAGTGAAATCTTCAATGAATTGCAGCCATCACATCTTTGACCTGACAAAGCACCTGCTTCCAAAAGTACCCCTGGTGTCTCATATTTAAGGTTTGCCTTTGTTGAAAGCTGTTTAGGAATGGGTCTGTGATTGGTTTTGAATAACACAAAGTAATGTTTATTGCTTTCAATACTTATAAGGCAATAAATTACTATTTCCTAGATAAAAACAGCCAATGACCATGTCTAATAAATTTACTGAGGCTGAACATTTCCATTTGTCACAGGTGATACAATGGAAACATTCTGGTACATATTTCAAATGCACATATAGGAATTTAAGTGAGGTGTTACTAGTGCTGATCCCCCAAATAAAAAATGAATTAAAACAAACCAAAAGATTTTTTTTCAAGAGTCCCAGAGATCTTCCTAATTCCATACATGGAAAGCAGTAGAATGGGACAGGCTGATGGATTAAACAAAGCCTGATTTTTTAATGGCCTGACAAGTGAGTGCAGGCAAGGAGCAGTTAGATAACATGCACTTGGTATCAACCAGAGGAGTCCTCAAATATTTCTCTTTCCAAGTGGTAGTCAATGGCTTATTAAAGAAACAGACCCATCTAGTGGTAACACTGCTCTTATGCTAATGCCTGTGGGAGGCACGAGCAGGGAGGAGTGGGGATAAATGAATTACACCACCAGAAAGAGCAGTGGCAATCAAAGCTTCACTCCAAGTCAAGTAGGGAGAACTTTCTCTCGAGTGAAGGTGCTGAAAAAGCCTTTTCAAATAATTTGGTTTACAAAATATTAGCACTTACCTTCAGAAAAGACCAAGCCTCACCACTCAAACCTGTCAGTCAGTATCAATGTCAGCCCACGGCAGGGAAAGCTCAAGTGCGCCAGGCAAGGATACTGCTGGAATACTCTCCAGAAACCATCACTGGAGTTTGAAATATCCTAAACTATTTCAAAAAATTGTTTTTATAATGTAATGACTTTGAGTACATCTGTGCCTAAACAACCCTCTGTGTTGAGCAACAGAGTGTTCTGCTCATTTGATCTGGTGTCATTGCATGTGACAATTCTGAGTGGGAATGGTCCCAGGGGATGAAAGGGAAAAAAAACCCCACAATTTGCCAAAATCTGAAAGCCATGCAATTTTAGGCTTGTCAGGGCATTCCTAGAAAAATGTGCTAGAAAAGCTAATAAGGGCTCATCTAATAATGAATTGAAAATGACAGTAAAATTAGCATCACTGGTCACGATTTCATGGTAAATAGATCTTGTCAAAATAAATCATTGTGGTGTTTTTCAGTGGGAATCTCAGGCTTGGGCACTTGGTGCCTCAGGCCATCTTGATTAGAAAACAAAAGCACTGCCGTGAGATAATAAATGGACTAAAAGCTGTGATGGGCCTCAACAAGCAGCTGGAAAGGAAGACAAAATGCACATGTTGCTCCAGGGAATGTTTCCCACCTTGTTCAAAATCCTCCTCTGCCCACGACTCTGCCAAGGCAGTAGAGAAAACTCAAAATGATCAAAGGTAGCAAACAAAATAGACAGCAATGCTCACACATGGACAGCTCAACAAAAAAGAGGGCCCTGGCCTCACCTGGAATGGCAGCCAGCTCCCAGATTAACTCACTCCTGAAACCTCTACAGATACATGAACCAGAGGGCAAAAGAGAATTGGGAAGAAACAGGGACGGAGAGGTGCAAATGGGGCAGCAGGAGCAGCCAGCAGTGGTTTCAACATGGAATTGCTAGGAGCAAGGTCTTCCTTGGCCTGAGGGAGAGAAAAAGGAAAGGGAAGCAGCAGCAAATCCATGTCTCCACACATGACCCTTTCTCCCCTGGATCTCCACTGTGGTGCACAGGTCTGCTTCTCAGGCAACACAGAACTGCCTTTTGCTGCCTTGCAAAGAAAACAAGGATTTGTTTTCAAATAAGGACAGCAAAATCCTCCAAGGAGGATTTCAGAGCAATCCTGACAGTATGGCAGGAAAAGGACTTCTCCATGTTTCTAATCTCTGAACCACCATTTTTTTCCCTTGTCCTCAGAGTCCATCGGCCCTGGGCTTGGGCAGTCTGGCAGTGGTGAAGGACAAGCCCTTTGCTATCCCCAAGGTCTCTGAGAAACTCATTTCCACTGAAAACAGCCCTGCTCTTCTATCGTGCACCATGAACATTGTGAGTTTCCACTTCACTGTTCTTTACTGGTCTAACAGGGTTTGGTCATGTCTCAGGTGAAGAAAAAGACTGGAACCCAGAGCCCTCCACAAAGGAAGAATGTGGAGATGCTGCAGTGAATCCAGAGGAGGCCACAGAGATCCTCCAGAGCTGGAGCGCCTCTGCTCTGGAGCCAGACTGGGAGAGCTGGGGATGTTCACTGGCAGAAGAGAAGGCTCAGAGCCCCTTCCAGTGCCTGAAGGGCTCCAGGAGAGCTGGAGAGGGACTGGGCACAAGAGATGGAGGGACAGGACAAGGTGGAACAGCTCCAAACTGACTGAGGACAGGGTTAGATGGATATTGGGAAAGAATTCTTGGCTCTGAGAGGGGTCAGGCCCTGGCACAGGGTGCCCAGCGAAGCTGTGGCTGCCCCTGGATCCCTGGCAGTGTCCAAGGCCAGGCTGGACACTGGGGCTTGGAGCAACCTGGGCTAGTGGGAGGTGTCCCTGCCCATGGCAGGGGTCGAAATCGGAGGTCTTTAAGGTCCCTTCTAACCCAAACCATTCCACTTTTAGGCATCCCCTTGGCTGAGGATGTGAATGGCCTTACAGCAGCTGCATTCCAGGTGAGTAGCACCCCCACTCCTGCCTGGTGCTGTAATTCCTTGAATCCCAACCCAGATGACACCTCCCTCCCACAGCCCACAGTGCCCTGTTCCGGTACTTGACAGAGCAGGAAACCTTTTGGCGAGGGAGCTGCCTCATCACTGAGTTGTCACAAATAAATCTAAACACACTCATTTAAATGCAGCCAGCACCCCCATGTCCCTGTGTCCCTGTAGGTGGCAGGGACAGAACTCCCAGCTCTCCCCTCCCAATTCTCCCAGGCAGGGAGCAGGATTTTTTCTTTGCTTGCAAGGCTCCCCTCCCTGCCCACACATTCAGTAAATCCTTTGATTTGCTGCGATGAGCGCAGTTATGTGCAAGATCTAAGGACTAAATCACAAACAAAACCTGGTTCCCAGCTCAAAGACTCTGCATCCTGCACCTTTGGGTGTGAAGTTACAACTTTAATTACTGGAGGGAACCACATCCCCAGTCAGTTGGGATTTTGCTTTAGAAGATGAGGCTGCTCCTAGAGAGCTTGTCCCCAGGCAAAGGCAGCAGTAAGGAAGTCAGTCCCAACCCCAGAGCACTCCCTGAGACCATCTAAAAAAGAATAGAAAAAGCCTCCAGGAAGGTCATTTGAGAGTAGTAAGAGAAAGGCTCCTGTAAAACCTTATCTGACGAATAATTTGTCTGCTATAGAAATATTCCAGTGGACTCTTGGAGATCAATTAAGTCCTCAAATGATGCACAAAGGAAAATGAAAATGAAATGGAGGAATTGCAAGTAGAACAAGTATTGCAATCATACATTTTAGCAAAGACTGCTGAAATCTGTTGCCAAAACTACCATTTCTACTGGCTTTCCTCTCAACTAAAGTGGTGCAAGGAGCACCACTGGGGGTTAGCAGGGCCAAGTTTCTTACTCCTGCAGAGGTAATTCCCACTATGCAAAACAGGGACTAGAACCCCAATGCCATGGCAGTTTTTTAAATAACCAATTCGAGACTGAACTTCCAAACTTGTACAAGAGCATCTGAGCATTCAAAACTGGATTTACTTTTTTTTTATGCAGAGTTTGTTCCACTTTAATTTTTAAGCATCTTTTATAAGAATACCCCTGGATAAGTACTTTTATATTTACAAGTCATTTTTCTGTGCCAAGGGATGCAACAGCTTTGGAGAGGTGGACTAGCCCATTACACCCATGTCATAGGTTAGCAAGCATAGTCCTGGAGGTGATGTCCTTGCAAAGGGGTGCTTAGTGTTTCCTCTGTGACCTAACAGAACCTATCAGCTGGCCAGTTTGAATATGGACAATTCTTTAAGCCACTTAAAGTTGTGACCGCCTCTGTGATCCACACTTAAGAATAGACAAACTCCCCCCCCAAGCTCTCTCTCGTTTCCGGCGCTGGGACAGGTGGCTGCGGGGCCCGAGCGGGGGCCAGTGGGCCACGGCTCCAGGATGACCCCCCCCCAGCAGGGCTGTGGGCAGCCAGAGCGGCTCGGAACGCCCCCCCTCTCCACTGCAGCCAAGATTTCAGCAAAGCGGCACCTCTGTCCGGCAGAGGTCAGGTGACCAACACCAATAAGCCACACAGCTGCAAGGCCGAGGTGAGATTAACCGTTTTATTGCTGTGAAGAGCTGAAAACCTGAGGGACGAGAGAGGAGATGCTTAAAGCTGAAATTCTGTTGTGAAGCTATGATATATCAGAGTATCCCGTTGTAATTTCATGAAGATATGGGGTGGAGTGTTCAACTGGTAAGCAAAAGCACCTGTGCTGAGATAGGCAGATGCTGACGCAGCTGTAATTTCATGAGAAGTTTGGACAGGGAGAGATGGACCAGATGAGGACTTTGGCTCCAAACGGGAAAGGAGAAAACCTCAGTCCCTAGAGATGAACCAGATGAGGACTTTTGCTCCAAAGGGAAAGGAGAAACCTCGGTTCCTAGAGATGCTCCCAGAGATAGTCCTAACGATGAAGATGATGAAGACCCTTTGCTCCCAGGGAAGGAGAAGGGCCTCTGTTTTTGTTTCTGAACGGCTCAACCTTAAAATTGTACCCCAAAAAACTTCAAGAGTGGACCCTCGAACGCGGTTGCGGGAAAACCAATTGCTATCTGTGTGTGACCTTGAAAAGCTGCAAGTTGGGGGAAGGGACTCACATGCGAGCAGAGAGACTCCTCTTCCTAAATGGACTGAACAATATTTGGAAGTGGGCAGCTGTCTCATTGTGATAATGTTTTCATAGCACGAGCAAGAAGAGACTTCTCTTCCTAAATGGACTGAACAAGGTTGTTATGGAAGTGGTAAACAGACTGAACATCTTAAGGGTTGTCTTTTTACATTGTCAGTGGGAGAAGGGAGAAAGGTGGCGGGAGGAGGAGAGTTCTGAAGGTGGTATAATTTTTTTCCCTTCTTTTAGGTCTGTTAATAAACTTCTTTATATTCTTTCAAGTTTGGAGCCTGCTTTGCGTTTCTCCTAATTCTTATCTCACAGAAGATAAACAGTAATGAGTATTTTGGACCAAACCACTACAACTCATCAAGGATCAAACTTAAACAATGTTAGATTATAATAAGACTACTAAAATTTATGCAAAAAGACAACTTTTCAGTGCAGAAATTTTATTATTTCAGAGAAAACTGGACTTATTTCCTTCACGTACTTCACCTGAAATAGAACCAGCAGAGAAAGAAGTTAAGAAGGACCACAGAAGTGATGCTAACACAATGATAACACCACAAACTTTCTCATACCTGCAATTATACATGATAGAGGCAAATGAAACGTGGATTGAACATGACTGTACGTGGTGCTGCACTGGGACTCTTGCTTAGCTTGGGAAGGAAACTGATGGGGCTGATTAAATTAAATCAAAAGCTGAAGCACTTCAATGACAATAAAGGAAAAACCAGCCTTACAATTCAGTGACAACAACTGAGCTGCTGAAGGGAACCACTGAGCTGCGAATTGATTGGCACAAGCTGGTGCAAAGCACTGCTGGCTCAGTCACCTCCTGCTCCAGGAGTCTGGAAGTACATTTGCTGTCTGACTGTGGCCATTCCCCTGCACAGCATCCAAGTGGCTCTGGTGCTGACACTGTCCTAAGTGCCCACGTGCACAGGTTTGGGAAATTCAGGGCAGGAAAGCAACAGCAAGAGCATGACAAAGGCCATCCTTTGGTACAGCTGCTGTTGACATGGGAAATCAGCAGAGTGGTAACAAACTGTGGCAGGCACAGGCTCTCCCAACGCATTATCCCTGGCATGGGGTTCTCGGGCACATCCGACCTTCACACTCAAGCACAGCACAGAGCAGAGTGTGTCAGCTGCCAAAATACAGCTGCTCCTCACAGGTGAGGGAACAGGAAGGCTTGAGAGCCGGGGAACTACAGCTGATACTGAAGAAATTTCATGTATTAGAAAGAAATTCCTCCCTGGGAGGATGGGCAGGCCCTGGCACAGGGTGCCCAGAGCAGCTGGGGCTGCTCCTGGATCCCTGGCAGTGTCCAAGGCCAGGCTGGACATCGGGGCTTGGAGCAGCCTGGGACAGTGGAAGGTGTCCCTGCCCATGGCAGGGGTGGCACTGGATGGGCTTTAAAGTCCCTTCCAACCCAAACCATTCCATAATTCCAGGACATCTGTACAAATACACACAGGTGATTTTTGCCTCACAGACAGTAAAATCTTCCCACAGGTACTGGGAAGAGCTGCTTCCAGTTGTTCCTTCTGTTTTCCTTTTGCCTATACAACAACGGCTGCTGTGCTTCTGGATTCAAAAATTGTATTTTGATGTGCATGGAGGGTTGCTTCACAACATCTGAGAACTCAAGTCACAAGGGTAACAGCAAAGCAGATGGCAAGTTTTGGGGTTTGGGTTTCTGTTGTGTCTTTTCAAACATACTGATCAATTGTTATGAAGCAATCTCTGATTTATAGGAACCTCAAAAACCACTAAATTAGTTATTTCTCTGAGCTCTGCAGGCAGACTCGACAAGCACAAATCAGGTCCCGTGTTGTTCCTGCAGCTGAGCAAAGGGATCACTCTGATTACATTCGGTGCTTCCCTGCAGCAGGATGATGAAGAGATGGCACTGATGTGCAGAGAACCGTTTCCTTCCTCTGCTATTGCGCTGATATCCATATCTGATACGAATTCTGGGGACAGCAAGGTGTGCCTGCAGCTCTGAGGAACTCTGCTGTGAAAGCAAATGGCGTCCTTTAAGAAACAGATAATGAATTAGTGCAGCATCATCCCGATTTTGCCTTGAGCTGCAGCACCTGCCCCTCCACGGCCACCCCTAGGAACCCCTGGAAGCATCAGCTGGAGGGAGCACAGGATCAAGGAGCCTTTATTAAAGCACACATGCCTTCACTTGTTCTGCTGCAGCTCCAGCTCCACCAGGGCCATTATATCTGTGCTTATTTATTGCCATTTGATCTCTGAAAGAAGGATTAAATGGGCTGGGATTTAATCACCATCCTCAGGACTTAATGACACTCAGCAGAAAAGCTGAACCAAAAAGGTGCTTGGGAATGCTGAGAAGAAATGTTGTCTTGAAATTCAGGTATTTCTTTTAGTCCTACTTAACTTCACCTAAGCACAAAACAAGATTTCACTTTGCCTGGAAGATTCATAGGCACACAGGGCCTCGAGAGGCATTACTTCAGGATTCTTAATTTTGAAGAGATTTCCAAAAAGCTTCTTGAGAGAGCACAGGCTTGTGTACACAGAGATGGTGTAAGTGGCGTCTGTCAGAGCAGGGATGTCTTGCAAGCAGAAATTCTGTATATTCCTCCCAAAGAAGATTGTGTTTTCATTCCCCCGCTTCTCCTTTCTGCTCCTGTGAGCCAGGAGGAAAAAAATCTACTGTCCCTGTTCACACTTGGATTTGCCTCTGGTGAGAAAAATCCCCAGGGAAGAGCAGCTCATAATTCCCAAGGCTGGGCAGCCCCTTCAGGTGAGAATTCCTGTCCTCACAGTCCCCCCCTAGGCTCAGACTTTTTCACTGCACTGGGATCAAGCTTTACCCTAAAAAAGGGAGGTGTCATCCCAGGGAAAGCATCCCCCATCAGGATCACATCCTGTGGTGATGCAATGTTTTTATTGTATTTTCATATGTTCTCTGTACCCCAATGGTTCATCCCTACCTTCCCCACTTCTATTCCCAGTTGGTCTGTCCCAGATCAAAGCCGCTCCCCCGGTGTTCTCAATATGGTTATCCCCTCCCCTTGTTCTGGCTCTTTCCCTATCAATCACCCAAACCCCTCCTGTTGTTCCCGAAAGTTCGGTGTCCATCACCTGAGCCCTCCCTGTTTATCCTTATGTGGCCCTTGTCAATCCCCTAAGATCCTGCCCCTTCTGATACCTCCCCTCTGGAAATCCCCTAAAACTCGACGCCCCATTGGGGCATGTGACCCCTTTCCCTCCAGCCCCCAAGACTACTGGCCCATGTGAATGTCCATCCCTGTCCACATCCCTCCCCTAAAGATCCCTATTGGTCCCCTGTTGGGCCATCCCCGTTGTAACCCCTCCCTTTATAAGTTGTTGCTCAGAGCTGCTCTATCCTCCGTGGATACCCTCCAATAAACCTGGATTACCTCCTGTGGCAAAGCCTCCTCGCTACTTTTTATCTTTCCCTTTGTGTACGGCTGCTGACTGCTACAGTGCCTGGAGCCTTCGCTCCCCTGGGTAGAGCAGAGGCTTCAGAGGAGCAGCTTTAAAAGCTCCGTGCCTCCAGGTGCTCCCCACTCCTGCCGCACACCGCTGGGCTAGCTTGGGCAGTGGACAAGAGCTGTCACTGTGACAACATCCTGGTTTTGGCAGCTCCTCTGCCCTTGCTGAGCTGATTTGCCCAGCTCTGTGCCCATACAGACCTACACTGTGCCAACTGAATCCACCTTGATTTCCCAGAGTTCCTTCCCTTCTTTTCTGGGGTAAACAAAGGATAATGCTGCAGTGTAAAAAGTGGGTCACAGGGACAATAGGGAAGAAGAACAACAGATAGCACAGCACCATTTCTTTTCATCTTCTTTTAAAAAAACAAACCAAAGTTTAAAACCATTCAAGGAAAAAACAATACTCTTCACTCAGTATGGAATAAAATGTTTTGCCATCTCCAAGCTACAGGGCTGAAGTTCTTCTTCAGAACTACTCAGACAACTTGCTCTGTCCATCACATGCTGCTGATAACTTCACTAAAATGCAACTCCTTTGGAATTTAGGAGTATAAGAATTTAGACATGCACTAGAAATTAGAATTCATACATCCAAAGTATCCTTCACTTGATGTTTACCATTACCTGTCCCTTACTCTGCTTTGCAAGTTAGATTTCCTACTGAGAGCATATCCAACAGTGCTTTGGTACCTCTTGTTTACCTCTTGTGTATTTTTTGTGTGTAGTTGAGGTTTTTGTGTGGTTTTGGGGTTTTTTTTCTATGAGAATTTGTTCAATAAATAGATGAAAATGGAGCCTTTAAAGTTGCCATTAGTGAACCTGGAGCATCCAAACAGAGCAGTAATGTCTGTAACCACCTAAATCCAGGGTTAAACTGTATTTCCTTACACCTTCATCTCAGATAAAGAACAAAGTACTACTATCAGAGCTTTCAACTGTAATACACTCTGGTCTTGCATTTTGCTCTAAGCAAAACTCCTGCCAATCATCTTTTGGATCATCATGATGTAGATCTTTCCATGAGAAAACTTTAAGAACAAACTTTGAGCCTTTGTCTGCTCAAGCATCCTTAAAACACCAGCACCACCCCCACTGATCAGTCTAAGCACTTACAAGAAATCCCACAATATCATAAAGAAATTTTTTAAGCAACCATTCTGCCTTTTGCACCTCAAGAAGCACCATCTTGTCTTTGCTGCAGGAGGTTAAATGCACAGGAAGGCCAGATCCCACTCAGAAAATGGGAAACACTCAGGAGGTCGCTGGGAAGCAAACTCACAACAGCCACAAATATTTATTTATCAAGATTTCCAAGAGGGAACGAGTAATTTGGATGTCAAAGTCTTCAGAAAGTCACTTCTTTTCAGTGCCCACACTGGGGATAAGCCACAATTACAAGTCCCTGCTGCAACTTTCACAGTCTAATTTCCCTGATGGTAAAAACCCCTGACCAAAGAGAAAACCTGGGACGTGAGGGCTGTTTGACTCTAATCCATCCAAACAAGCTGCTCTGTGTGAAACTTGAAATTTTTGTCACAACACCACTACAAGCGTGTGGCATTTCCCAGTTCTTCCAAGAAACAATGCAGTGCACCCCACAATCTTCCAAAGGAAATTATTACACCTCACACATAGTGGTAAGGAAGTGAAAAACCCAAGGGCACGAATAAAGTTGAGATTATTCTTCACTCTTCCCTTCCAGTTCCTCTCCCTGAAAGGCTGAGACTCTTCTAGAGGAGACTGAAAGAAGCAGAACATTCTCCCCCTGTCTCAAACACATAAAAATCACCCCAAAAGCGAGCCCACCTTCCCCAAGAGAGCAAAATCTTGCACCTTTCTGTTCCCAATGACAAGGAGAGGCAGGGAAGGACCTGGGGCTTCTGAAGACGCAGAAAACACAATGAAGGCACCTCCCAAAAAGAGGCCAAACCCCAGACAACTCTTTGAATTTTCTTCCACAAGAACTCCAATGGAAACCATTCAGGGAAAGGAAAGTCTGCAAGTTTCTGCTCCAGGGACAAGGGAAGAAAGGACCACCAAACATCAGCCAGCATCCTGTCAGGGATCATTCATTTATCACCTTGGACTCGCCTGAGAGCATCTGTCAATCTCTTAACAGCCTTCATCCCTCACAAAGGGACCTTCACATCCCTCCAGCACAAGGTCATCACTGGGTCTTCCTGCTCTGTCATCCCTTCAGGCTTCCTGCTGCCTGTCCTTCCAAATTTTACATTCCAGAGGGAAGCTGACAGCCCTGACACAGGATCAGTCTGAAAAAGGGATGTTACCTCAGCACTGGGAACTGCACACAGGGTTTGGGGTGAAGCTTCCCTCTGTCCCAAAAGGTGACCTGCTGGAAAGGCTGCACGTGGCATCCACCAGCTTAAAACAGGAAATTATTACCTGGTGTTTTCTGTTACCTTTGCAGGAGAACACCACAGAAAACAGATGGGATATGTGATTTCATCTTCACTTACACATCAGAAGATTAAAAATACCCCAAACATTAACATTATGTCTGCTGGTCAGAGAAGGGGGATTCAAAACATCAGCCCACTTTCAAAAATAAAATCCACTTAAAAAACCCAAACCAAACGAACAACAACAAAACAAACCAAAAACCAACCAACCAAAAAAACAGCCAAAAAACCCTCCCAAAAATCAAAACCTCAAAACCCAGCAACACATAAAAGCTAGAAAGCCATGCAGGTCCTCACTCCTCTCCCAAAAAAAGATAGTTCATGCATCATCCTGCCTGCTCTAAGATTACACAAAATTCTTAATTCTGAAAACTAAAAAAAAAAAAATCAAACCAAATCCATCTCTCTATTCCATATAAAGCTGGTAACTTCTCACAGTGTATTAGTAAGTCTGGTGCTCTAGTAGCTGATCCTGAGGTTCAAAAAGAGGTTTATGACTCATATTTATTTTTATTCCCTGTGGCCAAGAACAGAGACCACATAAATCACAAATTAAATGGCGTGACCAACTCCTGGATGCCAAGTGCAAGGGAAGACACAGACCAGACAAAAGATCCAGTTCTGTCATGTCAGAGGAAGAATCCCACCAGGGCTGAAAGCCCAGGAGTGGAGACCATCATTACAGAGGGGAAAGTCCAGGATCAAAGCCATAAGAGGGGGAAAAATGAAAGAAATATCTCAAACTCCTGAATCAGGACCTGTGATCTGGTTTGGCACAAATATTTATTGAGGTTCAGCTCAACAAGTAAAGCTCATTAGATAATTATGTAGCTATTGAGAGAGTTGTTTTTTTCAGAACAAAAAACCCCCAAATCACCCAAAACATGGTTCATTAAGTTGCCAATGAAAACCAATCCAAAGGTTTGGAGAATTTCTTTTCATTGCTTAACTTTTTTATTCGGGAAAGCAGCTGGAAGAATTCTGTAGGATCTCCTGTGTCCTTGGCTCAGAGCTCCCACCAAAAAAACCACCATTACTCCAATGGTGTTAATTAAGAGAGGAAATGCAGGCCAGAAAGAAAATAAAATAAATACATTAAAACTAAAGTAGGAGGTAGCAGATATAAGAAGCCAGGGCTGGCACTGCTCCTTCACCACACACTTTTTATTGGTTTGTCCTGATTACAGGTGGTTTCCATCTCTCTTGAACTACTGCAATTTGTCTAATTTGTTCCAGGAGTAAATGGAAGAAATAATGAATGTCAAATACTCAAGTTTTTAAGAAGCCAAATGTTCTCCTTTAAAAACAAAAAGGAAAAAAATAAGGAAATGACATTTTTAAGGAGGGCATAAACACAAGATGGTCATTTTCATATGGCTGGGCCAAGGCAATTACACTGAAGAAAATGGTACTTAAATGAAAAAGAGGAATGTAAAGCACTTCATTGTTTTCTCTCATTTTCTTCATCTCCTGGCACTTGAAACCCGAAAGCATCGTGCTCCATTAACAATCCTGGTGTTCAGCTGGAGGGAGAGCCTTTATTTTGGCAAACCAGCACGAATAACCCAAGCAGCACACAGCAGAACCACACTAACGCACGTGAAAAGAGCATTTTCTTTAGTTCCCTGTCCTCTTTCCCATGGTAATTTTATTGATTTGCTTACTGAATTCATGAAGATTAAATATCCACGCACTCAGGGAGCCCCACATCGTCCTCTGCAATGAATTACTGGCACAATAATAATTTGTATTAAAGAAGAAAAGAAGACATAAACCTTGTGCAAGAAAAATTGCTTTCATTTTGAAAGAATAGAAAGGGACAGGCTCTTTTACATTCTACTGTCATTTGTCAGTCTTTCAGCAAGATGTAAGAGATTTTATTCACTAATAACTTTTTATGAAATAATAAAAAAACATTTAGCAGAGGAGCATAAAGCATCTCTTGAGTTGCTTCATGCAGCTGTGGCTACAGGCCACAGATCCACCATCAACTGAGGAATGCAGCCGTTTGATAATTCACTTGTCAACCCCAAAGGTATCATTCCCAAGTTTTCTCAGAAAATTTGTCAAGATAATAGAATGTTACAGCTTTTAACTGTAATGGTCATTGCCAAGTTTAGAACAAGAAGTCCAAAATTGATTTTACTTTTGGTATTTCTGCCAGTACTTAATCACCAGCCTTGGAATCCAGTTTCAATTGTCACATGTCTCCAATCCCTGTCCTGGGAGCTTCCTCCAGGTGATACCTGACAAAATAACATTGTCTACTTGGAGAGCAAAGGAAAAAGAAACTTTTTTGTTTTAAGGAGGCCAGGTAGGCAGATCACTGAAATGGCACTGAATTCAAGAGAAAAATATTTAACTGTCAGATCAGGGAAGTTTCAAATCTAAATTTTTCTTTAAACTTAGTTTCAAACTACTACAGAGGAGAAGAATGGGTTCTACCATCAGCTGTATTTTCAAGTTTAACAGGTTTATATTTGACCCACATGAAATCTAAAAGTACCTCTCAAATCCTAGTTTAAGATGGACTTTCTCACAGTAAATTAACACCCATGGAATGGAACACACCTTGCAATTCTGTTAAATTTCTACAGCAACGAGTGAAGTGCCAAAGGAAAAAAGTCCTATTTGTAGAATTGAGAGGAATGGGCAGAACAAAGAGCATTAATTGAAAATTTGGATGAAAGCCACTCGTTTGGAAGGTAAAGAATAGCACAAAAATGCAAGTACAGGCAAATCAGCATTTCATGAGCCAAGTGAGAAGAAAAACAAATGAGTTACTACCTGTGCTATTTATAGCCCAGTCTTCCTGCAGGTGGCAAACCAAAGGAGAATGTTTCAAAAGAGAAATCTAAACCAAGAGACCTCCTGTGGATATTTATGGACAGAGTTTTCCAAAGCCTGTGGGGCAGAAAGAGCTTTCTCAGGGGAGGAAACCCAGCACTGAGGCAGCCTCTCTTTACCAGTACCATGGCAAGCCTTGGTTTATTTTCTTCAAGACATAACAGCTCTGATGTAATTGATAAATTATCAGTTAAAATATGTCACATCCAAACACAAGCTATTTACAGTGGATGAGTTTTAGAAGTCCGGTCCTTAGAGTATAAGTCTACAGATGTTCCACAAAGGGCCAGGTTCTTGTTGAGCAGGTAGACATTAAAAATAAAAATAAAATAAGAATAAACAAGCAACAACACCCATTATTTGTTACAGCACAAGAGAACAAAGCAGCACAACAGGAGAGTTCCTCGGATCTTCATTACACCCCGAGTCCATGCAGGTCCGTATGTTCTTTCTCCAGTTCAACAGAACGATTGTACCCTATTTCCCATCTATTCCTGGAATTCCAACATAAGCAGCCTTTTGGAAGACACAGAAGTAGGAACACTCAGGTATTAGTTAGAATTTCTGGGGTCTGAACTCCCCAATGAAATGAGCACCAGACTGCTCATTCCCTCAGAGGGAATGAGCCCCAACCATCCCTCCCCTCCAACCATCAACACCTTTCATATGCTCAGCTTTGAAAACATCAATGGTTGCAACTAAAATTAATAGAAAGTTGATTTTTAGTCACAAACACTTCAAATGGCCTCAACTCTTCATAAATAACCATCCTCTACAGTCTCAGGAAATTCAGACTATTAATGTGAATAACCAGCATCTCAGTATCTGCAAGGCAGAAGGCTCCCTAGCACGTTGATATTATTTACAACCTCTCCATCAAAATTAAGTTCAAAGCTTCAATATTTCAAGACAATTCACTGTGTATGCCAACAAGCCCTGTGCTGACAAATATTTCCTAAAATGCAGTACAGACCTGGAGCTTTGAAAATGCTGGCAAAAAGCAGGAAATCCTTTAATCGTGGAATGGTTTGGGTTGGAAGGGACCTTAAAATCAGAATGAGTACGAAAGACACCCTCAGGTTTAGGGGAGTTTAAAGGCACAGAGAACTCCACACCAGCACCCTGAAGGTGTTCACTTCTCTGCTATTGCATTTCCTTCAGATTACAGTGACAAAGCAGGGCACCAGCTTGGTCCTTAATTACATCCCAATTCTTCAGAGGACTCCTGCACACGTCTCCCTCACTTGGGAGCCCTCACGCCATCCCCAAGCACACTGACAGCAATGACAGGTGATTAGGGAATTTTAATTTGCTTTAAAAGACCCTCTACCCTCAAATGAATCTATCAGAAGCTTAACTCACACACTGACCTGCTGAAAGGACTTTCACAAGTCCCACATTCAGAGCCCAGCTTCCCAGCAGACTCCAGTAACCACCAGTAACTCACTCCACCTAAGGGACAAAGCTGAAAAATTAGTGTGTGCTTCACTGTTTAGCATATCAAGGGTTTGGCCCTAAACACACTCTCCTCAGTACCCAAAATAATGTTCAGATTCTTCCTAATACAACAGGTTAGTCAACCATTTCAGGAGAACAGTCAATTGGATTTCTTCCCCTTCACTTTTGGTGCAAAGTGATGCAAATTTGCACTCAGGCTTATAACAGAGCTCAGTTCCACTCCCCTGTTCTTGAACAGAACTCACCTGTGGCCTCCAAAAGGTGTTTTGGAACAGCAGCAGTTTCATTAAACTCCCAATGCAGCCTCCTACATCAATAGGTCTTAAAAGAATAATTTATTATTTGTCCAACTTGAGCAGGGCACAGAGCAGTGGAGGGCTCTCAGGAGCCACCTAGATGCCAGGACTGGGTTTCTCAGCTCCCATTAGAACCACTAAAGAAAAGGAAAGGTTTTCAGACCACTCAGTGGTCTGAAAAGAAACTGAACTTCATCTATTTGGGGCTCCTTTCATAAACCACTGAGCTTTTATCAATAGCAGACATTCTGAGTTGGAAGGGCTTTATCCAAAGGAGAAGTATCTTGGTAGGATGTGCCAAAGTCCCCCCAGTGAAGATCCCAGTGCAGGAATAATCAGCTCATCTCTGACCTGCCATCTGCTCCCAAAAGCCAGGTGGAGAATATCATCTGGAAGCACAGTTAATAAGCAAAATAGTTACATGGGAAGGTCCTGGAAGCAGCTCAGGAAGATCAGTGGCACTGACATGAACCCAGACACCAGACTGGGAGCGGACAACAACTCTGAGCTGTATTGGTTTGACTAAACTTGAGTCTACCAGCATAGGGTGCAAATCAATGAGGGAACCACCAGCCCATCCTGAACCTGGGTCTCAGCCTGCTTCTGCCAGAAACTCACAATTTCAATAAACTTCTTTTTTCTTTTGTATTTTATTGAGGTAAACCTGCTTTTCATGACCATGGGTTACGTTGTGGCATGCAGACATCCAATGCCCAACCAGCCAGGTCTCAAATAACCACTCACACAGATGGAAAAACAAGCAATTACAGTAAAAACAATAACAACAAAATAAAAAAACCCCAAGCCATTGCATATTAGAACTGAGCATTTGGGGAGAGTTTGAACTGTGAGATATATTCCAACTATGAAACCAAAGGACACTGAGCAAAACTTGCTTCACAGCACTTCTAAAACCCAGCATTTGTGGGAAAGGTCTCTTACTTCATTTCATTCTGCTTATTTTTTCACTGACTTATCCCAAGTGTAGCAGTGTACTGTAAGGATTGCATTGCCCAATTCTGCTTTGGATATAATTACAAGTTTTGGCTGTTACTTTAATGGACTCATTTACATTAACAGGAAGCATAACCATAAAAAAAATTATTTATATTTCTTGCAGCAGCGTTCCCAAATCTACAACAGATCACAAGTAATCACAATTTATAAATCTTGGAGCTGCTTGAGCCCGCCACCAAGTGCTGATTTTCCACACTGCCTTCATACTTCAAACTTGTAAAATTCTAGGTATAATACAGAGCAAAAATGGAGAAAAGCCAGCATGTGGAAGAACAAGAGGGGGAAAGACCACTCTGAGCTCAGTAGGATCATAAAGGTCTTCTAGTCCAGTCTCCTGCCATGGGCAGGGACACCTTCCACTAGCCCAGGTTACTCCAAGCCCTGTCCAGCCTGGCCTTGGACACTGCCAGGGATCCAGGGGCAGCCACAGCTTCTCTGGGTGACCTGTGCAAGCCTCCCCACCCTCACCACAGTGGCTTATCTTACCACCAGTGTTCCAGATGGAACAGGACTAAATGGGCTAAAAGAGGATCATCCATGGAAGCACCAATTTCAGCATGTATTTGTTAAAAAAAGAGAAACTATGTCAGCTTCAGAGATTATAAACCTTGAGGTATTTTGGTATTTGTGGGATTTTTTAATTGAACCATGATCTACTGAGAAAACATGATAGCAAACCCATGATGAGTTTAACCAAACACTGATAATCTTGGCAAAATTAAACCCAGTCAGGGTTTCATGAGCCCCCAAGTGTCTAGGAGCCATATCTTCAGCATGAGGGCTTATTTGGAAGCCTACATTCAGATGTTGTAAAGTTACTAAATTTACCTTCAGTAATAAAGGCTAATTTGGGCCTTATTTGGGGGAAAGCTTTCTTTAAATTTAGATTTAGAAGCTCAATGCAAATAACTGTTCTTTGTTAAGAAGTTCCAGTAACTGCCAATTCCCTTTTGCGTGCTGATAGCCACAAAGCACTGAGAGAGAAAATTGGCTGGCTTTGAAATCCCTTCATTGCTTCCTAGCCCGGCGTGCCCAGGAACTTGTGGGCATCTCTGTTCCCAGCAAGTCCTGCCTGTGCCCCAGATGAGACACAAACCAGAGCCTTATCAGAGCAGGGCAGTGAATGGGCCCTGGCAGAGGGGGACACCTTGCATTCAGCTGGCAAAGGAACAGCCCAAACCAGCTTTAAAGCTTTCACAATAGCAACAAAGGGGGGAAAAATTAAAAATAAAAGTAAGGAACTGAGACAGAGATGCTGGCCTATTGGGGCAACACAGTTACGGCCATGCTGCCAAATTAAATCATGCTTATGTGCTCAAAGAAAGGGCCAAAATTCAACTCACATTTTCTTAGAGAAAACAAAAGGAATATTCACTTTTAGCTGCTCTATTTAGTGCTATAAACTCTGTGGTTGTTCCACTCCTCTGGGACAGGCCCAAATTTATACCATAAAGGGGCATGAGGGCAGAAAGGGCTGGAGGAAGAAGACATCTCTGGAGAAAGAGAACATCTCTGCCTGCTCAGCACTGGTCAATGGATGGTGCCTCTGGTCTTCTCCTGAAGGGACACCTCCAGGTGAGCTTTGCACCTGGAGCACACCAGGAATATCCATTTATACAGACAGTGCTCTTAGATCTCTCTTACTACACATTTTGTCATGACACATATTAACTTTTTGTGTGTTGGTGAGTTCAATCCCAAGCCTGCTTTCCTGTAGCTGCAATAAACCTGGGTCTGGATCATGCAAAGCCCCTATGGAATGGCAGCAGATCTACAGGAGTGCATTGGTACCTGCACCATTTGTGCATCTGTGCTCAGGCAACATCTCCTGAACTCCACCAGAATTCTGGTGCTGAACTAGCTTTGATCAGAAATTCAGCCACTCCCACCCGTGCTGATCTCTGAGCAGCAGCTGGAACAAAAACGGGCTTATTTTGTGCTAAATTCCAACACCACCAGCCAGCATGGTCAAGTCAGGATGTAGACAAACAACATCAGCCATTCTGCATCACCTCGTTACCTTCTTTTTCTTCAGGGTTCTGCACCTGGGCAGGAACAACCCCAGGCACCAGCAAGGGCTGGGGGGTCCCTGCTGGAGCAGCTCTGAGGGGAAGGACCTGGGGGACACCGAGCTGTCCCTGAGCCTGCAGAGTGTCCTGGGGCCAAGGAGGCCAATGGGATCCTGGGGGCAGCAGGACAGAAGAGCATTCCCAGCAGGGCAGGGAGGGATCCTGCCCCTCTGGGCAGCCCTGGAGGCACCTCTGGAGTGCTGTGTCCAGCCCTGGCTCCTCAGCACAGCAGGGCCAGGGAGCTCCTGGAGCGGGGCCGGCGGAGGCTGCGCAGCTGAGGAAGGGCCTGGAGCATCTCCGTGCCCAGCACAGGCTGAGGGAGCCGGGGCTGCTCAGCCTCGAGAGGAGCCCCAGCTGAGAGGGGCCCTCAGCCCTGGCTGTCCCTGGCTGCAGGGAGGGCTCCGAGCAGGGCCCGGGCTCTGCTCCGGGGCCCAGCAATGGCACCAGAGCACCGGGCAGGGCCTGAGCCCAGCAATTGCCCTGCCCAGGAGGCAGAACTGCTGCCCTGGGCAGTGCCCAGCCCTGAGCACATTGGCCACAGAGGCTCTGGGCTCTCCTCCCTGGGGCTGTTGCAGAGCTGTGTGCACACAGTGCTGTGCCTGTGCTCCGGGATGGCCCTGCTGGAGCAGGGAGGTGCCACCAGGTGCCCTCTGTGCTCCCTGCAGCCTGAGCCATCCTGGGATTCTGCGATTCCCACACCCCTTCTTTTTCTTTTCTAAAGCTAGAGAAGCAAAGTCAAGTCACACTCACTGCTCGGTGCCCTCAAGCCAGGTCACACATCAGAACAGTCACCTCGGGGCAGGTGATGCACAGGCAGCTCAAGTCTCACCTCGTTCCGGGACACAGCCTGCACTGATTCCAGCACAATCCACACACACCAAGGCTATTATTTCAGCAGGTCCCCGTTTCTGTTCAATCTCCAGTGTTACTCCCCTTCATCTGCATTTTGGCTCAAAGGAAGTCTTACACTAATCTGTTTTACCAGCCCTGTTCTCTTCTCACACAGGGATTTTCCTTTCAGAGCCTCATCAAAGCAAGGAAGCACTGAGCACTCCTGCATCCCACCCTCTGAGCAGTGTTCTGATCACTGCATCACATCTTTCTCTGGGCATCATTTCGTGGCTGTGCCCCAGCGCCGGCAGAGCCAGGCTTCCCCTCAAACCCCACTTTCAAGGAGCTGCTTCTCTTTTACAAATGCTGATCAGTTTGGGCTTTTTTTTTTTTTAATGTGCATAAAAACAACCCCAAGCATTACTCTGTCTGCTAAGGCAGACAATTCTGAGTTGAGGACAAAAGCGAACAATTCTGGTTTCATTGCTTAACTTTCCATAACTTCGTCCTTGTTCCAACTACAGTATGATTATGAACGCATTTTGGACAAGAAGATTACTATTGAGCTTATGTCTCTTAATTATGTTTCTCTTTTCATATACACAGCTTTGGTCTGGCTCTTGGCTGTGAAAATTACAGATTTGCTTGGACTTCAAACTGAAAATACTTACATTTATTTCCATGGGAGATTTTAATTCTTTTCCAAGTAATTTCAGCATTTGAAATCTAAGCCCTTCAGTGCTGACAAATACACCCCAAAAATTAGCACAAGTATTTTTAAAGTCATTTAAAAAACCACTAATCCTCAATTTCTACCACTTTTCATCCGAACCATCCATATAATGTCCCAATCTCTATTTCTATTGTATGTGTGAACTGTAGCTCCAAAGTCTAAGGAAGATTAACACCAGAAAGTGAATCCCCTATCTGCACAGATAGCTGAAGAATAGCAACACTTCATTTTCCTGCTTTGAGTTCTTTCAGCGTTTAATTATAACATTGTCCCGGTCACTCCAATCATTGGAGTTTTATTCAGTTTTTTGTTCATTTTATATGAATCACATCATAGAGGCAATGTGTGTCATTTCACTCAAGAAAACAGATACTTCTTCAAAGATATTCTTGGAGCAAAAGCAATGTTCAGATCAGTGCCTTCAACCAGATTCTTCAGCAGGTATCAAACCACCACAGGGAGAATTTAAGTTTTTCACAACTGAAGTCCTTAGACCAGGTATTTTAAAAAAATAAAGATTTATCCACCATCAGTAAAATCCAGATACCTCCCTGTAGGTAAGAAGGGAACACTGGCAGTTTATGCAATTAAAATTTCCCCACAGGCATTTAGAAAAGAATCAACAAGACAGGTATCAAAGGCAATACCTTTTCTAGTTAGTGTATGGTTTTAGAAAGGCATAGCAATGCTGCAGCACCTCGAGTGAAGCTGTTCAGACACCACCCCTGCCCCCATGGTTCTGCTCGAACTGGTGTCCCTTGAAATGTCTGCTCTTGGCTGAGTGATCACACCAAACCTCCCTGCAAAACCGCCCTTTCCAGGCTCCCTGGGATGCAGCGGGATGGGGATACAGAAACACACACCCACTCATCTTTAGAAATTCTGTTCAAGGGATTAGAGAGAATAAAATGAATAATCTCATGGCTTGAAATACATTTACAGAAGAAATGAGATCAATGGGAAGAACTGATACCACAGAAACGAGTCCTGTAGTACCCAGCCACCAGTTTCCATCACTCCAACAGATCAATTTTTACTTCTTCTGGGTTGATGTTTCTTAAGGCTCGTATCATTTTGTAGAGGCACCAAGGAGGAAACAGGGTCTACCAGCTGGTGTATGATGACTTCAGAAAGCTTTGGATCACAGCAGAGCTTTGCTGCGCCCAAACCCCTACCCCAGGCTGCTCAGACAGATCCAAAATCAAGACAAAAAGGACGTGGATTTGTTCTCTGGGAGCCTGCCCTCCCCACACCAATTTCTCCTGAGTGCTCCCTTCTGCACAAGGCACACAACATCCAGTCCCAGTGAAAACATTTCAGGGGAGTTAGCAAAGGCCTTCCTCTACAAACTCTCAGTTCTTTATAGGTCTCTGTAGCAGAATTGCCAGCTGCTTTAATCCAGATTAGGCCAACAGATTTGTTGGACACAGCAGACCACTTAAATGCAAACTAGAATTTTATCTCCCAAGAAAAAAAAAAAGACACATTCCATTGTACCTTTCCTCCATGCAAAGAGCATAAAAAAATCCATTGTATTAAGCCAGCAAATGTCTAAATTCTTTCTCCACCTCAGCAGAACCTGCCTTCACCAGGAAGGGGACAATACTGAGCTATAAACACCACGAGGGCAATTTCCCAAGAGATCTCACTGATTTGGGGCAACCTTATCCAGCCAGCCCTCAGCAATCATTTTCTAGAGGAGGTAGCATCTCAAAAAAACGCGATTGTGTGGTTTTAGAGTGTTCAGATTCTCCAAGGGCACGATGGCCCCAGCACTGTCCCTGCACCAACACCAGCAGGGCAGAACACAGGCACTGCCTGGGCAAGGGGCGTTCAGAAATCTCCTCTAAATGAAATAAAGGATTGTACGAAAACAGGGAAAAACCAGCCCAAACAGCCCTCCCCAAAGCACCCTAAAGGTGCACATGTGAGAGAGCACAAAGGAGGAAGGTTAATTCATTCTGTCTCTTCACAGCAGAAGAAAAGCTCAAGGTTCCCTAACTATCCTTTTCTCCATTATTTCATCCGCCTTATCCACTTTGGTTCCCATGCACAGCAGTTATCCAGGGCAACAGAGAGGTGATAAAAAATACAAGTTTTTAAATCTATGGAAAATGACTTGGGCCTCTTCAATAGACCTGTGAATTCAATAAAAATTAGTTTATTTTAAGAACTACCTCTGTTGTCACAGGAGGCCAGATCACTGGCCTTTCCTTTCACCTACAGACAGTGACTGTGAATGGAAGATCTCCATAACATCTGAATTAATTCCAGCAAACAGCATTTTTTGTTTCTTTTTCAGAAATTTAAATATCTTCACAAGACTTCAGTGAAGACAAGAATTTTCTGGAGCATGGACTGGAGAAGAAATTAATTTCCACTGACCCTGAAGGAGCTTAAATAGGTGCAAGTGCTGCTCTGCCAAGACCTGCAAAGCAGCTGAGGGAGGGAATAAAATAAAGTCTCCACTCCATACATACATTTATAAACTGATAGAGATTTCTTATTAATATATATCACAGACTGCACAGCCAAAGCTTCTCTCCCACCAAAGGTTTAATGGGCAACAGTTCCTATCTAAAATAGAAAGGAACTGGACTGCAGGTGCACTGCTACCTTGAGTGAAGAGTTATTAACGCCTGAAGGAAAAAAAGAAAACCAAAAACATTTTTTCAAGGACAAAACATTGGTTTTGCCTTGACTACCCAAACCTACCTACTTAAGGAGTAAAAACCAAAGCCTCAAGCCCAAACTGGCAACTCAAATTCAGTGTGTTGAGTCTGGAACCAAAAGTTTTGTTACTGTCTGCCAAAATCTGCATCTATGGCAGCAGCAGTCATTTCCCCTTCCTTGACCCCAGGTATAATGAATTTGATGCTATGCTGATCTTCCACACCTGCTACAAGGCCGAGGCTAAACTTGGATCAACCTAGCGAGCCTGAAAGCAGCCCAGAGCTCAAGAAGATTGTTACCACGTTGCTCTAAATTACTTAAAACTTTCTACCCAAACATGGCTTTTTACTGATCTCTGCTCCACACTCACAAAAGAAAGAAGTGAAACTCATAACCTGAAAACAGGACAAAAGCCTCAGTTATTCCATTCTGAAGGGATTTTGTTAGGAGCTGTTGGTTTGCTTCATCCAGCTGTAGTCCACAGAGGAGTTTCCCTCAACTATCTGTCACTTAATGCCACTTAAAATCTCTCTAGTGGCTCAAGCACTATTCTACACAAGAGAAATGTTTAGGACAGTGCCCCAATTTGGGATAAAAAGGCGGATGACTCTCAGTGGGAGCAAGTTCCAAACAGCCAGAAAAAAACATTAGGAATCCGGAAAGAACGGGAGCCCTCAGCCCTGTTTTGGTCAGTACCACCCAAAATTTTAAGGACCAAGCTAACTCCAAACACACAGATATGTATCTGTATCTCAGTTCGAAGGGGCTGGAGGAACTCCATAATTATATGGTGTCACAATAAAAGCAGCCTTCCTAATCAGCTTCATCTATCTTGTTTCCTGGCAAGTTAATTGTTACTTTCTTCCAGAAAAGAAGTTTGCACGGTGATTCTATAAAGATAGTACAAATATATTCTGTGCCCAGCACACACTGGGACATTGGTTGCAGATTTTTCTTACGGCTTCTTGATTCAGCCTGTAACTACTGAATAAAAGAGCTTTAACAGGAGAGGGATTTTTTTGTTTGTTTTTATCCATTTATTTGTTTTATTCACCCAGGCTATAGGCAGCTGAAATGCTTCTCCAAAGCCAGGTCATAGAAGATAAACAGTTTTAGTTGAAGAACACAGGAGCTTTTACTTGACATCTCAAAAACTAAATCCTTCCACTTTTCAGAGACACCACTCAGCAGCTTGCAGTCCACCTTTCCTTTTCATTTTCCAGGATGGGCAAAGTAAAAGGAACAGGGGCAGGAAAAAATTTTAGAAAATCCTTTCCGTCTATTCTGAAGCTCATACTGGGATTTCACTGTCAGCAGTAAAGAGAGTGGAGAAGCTTATTCTGCAGTAATCTGCCCTCTCTCCCATCTCATCTTTTATTTCCCCCCTTTCAAATAAATTCTTCCAAGCCCTTCAAAGCTCCTTTGCCCAACTGAGTGCCCTGGTACAAAGCCCCTTCTGAACTACTCCACCTTTTTCTGTAAGAACCCTCTGCGATTCCTTGCCACATCTTGACCCTCAAGGCCATATCCAAGTTTTTATTTCACCCATGTATTTTATCAGTAAAAGATTCACAGTAGAAACTGCACCTTGCTGAGAGCATCTGAGCTCTTCCCGTGCAGCTAGGCCTCAGCTGGGCAGCCCTGCCCTGATTTGGCTGGAATAAAAAAGGCTGGGGATGGCCTTTGCTCTCCTCTGATGCCAGATGTTATCGTGCAGGTGATGTTCCACCAGCAGCACACGGGGATTTTGACATTAAATTTTTTAATCCCCCAGCAATGTGCCTTGCTGCAGGGGAAGGGAGCAGCACTGCAGAGCTGGTGATGATTTGGGCTCACAAACCATGGCAGAATTGTGCTCTTCCTTTCCAACAGGAATAAAATATTCATTTAAGCATCTTGTTCTTTTTTTGGTTTGATTTTTTCCTTTTTTTATGATATTCCAAATATAGAAGGCTATTTACAAGAACAAATTTTAAAGGAGTTTTTCATGAGATCCCTGATGTTTTTATTAGCAGAGTCTGAAACAAAAAACTACAAAACTTGATACTGTTACTGTGGAGTGAAGGAGCCCTAGAGGACGTCCCACAGACAGTTCATTAACTAGCCAAGCCGGTAGTACTGTAACATTCCAAGGGATTTTGGGAAACAAAACCACTGTTTGCTACCTGTTCCAGCCATCTTCCCTTGCATCAGTTCATGGAGATGAACTATGCCAGACAGGAACCCCAGGAAAACTCCCCAAAGGGATGGCATTCCTTAGGAGGATATTCTAAATATCACTGCTGGTTATTTGAGTTACATTCTCAATTCTTCTCAGGTTTTCAGACCTTATTGTCACTTGCACTCAAGCAGTGTGTAGTTAAACATTAAGCAGACAAAACTTATTTTTAATAAATCACCAACATTTTAGACCTGCCAAGTCACATCTCCATATCAGGGCATTTCTGAATCAAACAAAAGTCATGGTCAGTGTGACCCATAAAAATGAAGCCCATAAAATAATATGAATGTGAAATACTAAATATATTTTAAAATAGTTAAACCCACAAAAATCTTTAAGCAACATTAGAATCTGAAGCTAGAATCTCCAGTAGAAACCTTGGGGGTTGACAAGCTTTTATTTCCATCAGTGCAAAGCCACTCTTAAACAATCTGCAACTAAGTTGAGAAATTTAAATAACACAAATCTACTGTCCTCACATAACAGCTACAACACACAAGAAAAACTTAAGAGATGGTGTTTCATGGTCGACCCTTCTCACCATTGATACACTTTTCTACTTTTTTGTGTCTTTTGGCGGTGTTTTTAAATGGTTTGTTTTCTTAACCAAGTGGGGTCGTTCTGTGAATTGTGGTGGAAGAAGAGGCTCCCTGCAGTGTCCTGCTGAGACCCAACACAGCGGACTCACTGTGGAAGCTCCCTGCTTCTGGTGCTGGAGCAGATTCCAGTGAAAAGTCATCTTCCCCTGCCTGGCCTGAAGGAATCTGAGCAGCTTCCCACCCTCCAGGAGAGGTTCTCATTCACCTCTGCTGTGTCCTGTCGTGCTAAAACCTGTAAGACATCTTCCAAGTGGAAATACATAATTCATCCCCATGATTATTTTATTAACTTACACGGCTTTAGCACAATGTTCCCCCATGCTCAAAAAGTACTTTTATTTTTTTATAATTTTTCACTAACCGTGAATAAATTCCTGTTCTGTTCAGACATCAGGAATTCTTTGTCTCCAGCACAATGCCAGAGTAAGGACTCACAGGTCCTTTCCTTCTGCTGTAGGTTCTTCTTACCAACAGACATATCTTAAAGTAAGAAAAGGAATATGTTTAAGAGCAAGTAACAGAAGGAAAAAGCAAGTCAGGAAAGCTGTGAAAAGCAAGTGGGGAAAAGTAGAGCGAGTTTTTACCATTGTTTTTTCTTTATTCATTTCAAAATGAACCTATGCTGTGCAGCTGGGAGGAGGGAGGGGTGGGGATTGCAGTGTTTTGAAGTGTATTTTCTTCTTTTGAAGACTCCAGAAAACTTCCAATCTGGGATTCCCTGTTCTCAGCAAGAATGGATGCCCTTTGTCACTATTTCTAGATGATTTAAGCTCCAGCCTAAGAATAAGCCAGGTTGGACAGAGTTGCACCAGAGTTAAGAGTTAAATGCAAATAACCCATATGTGAGTTACTCTTACTCTCACAAGTTATGTCTAACACTAAACCCCAAGTAATCTGTTGGGTTGGACACTTGACTAAAACTGATTTAAATCTGGATATTTGCAATGACATCAGGTCATACCAGAGATCTCTGTAGCCTTTCCTTCCAGCCTGCAGCAGTGCCCAAGAGCAGCTGGCCGAGCCCCTCAGTCAGACTAAGCCTGTGTTCCCATTTTCCCAGGGCTCCTAAGGCTTCCAACCCTGCAGCTCAAGTGCTTTCACGACAGGGAATGTCTGCACTTGACCACTTTCCACATGCACAAGAGAAGGTTTCACTCCTTTGCTCTCTCCCAGCCCTCATGGGGTGTGCACAACCAACTGCTGCTCCTGGGAACCTCTGCACTGCCCCGGGCGCTCCCTGAAAAGAGCCCAATTCTCTAATGCCCTTCTCCACAGCACTCAGAACATCACAGAGCTCTTCCTCTCCTCTCCCCCCATTCCCTTCCAGACTAGCAAGTACATATTCCCATTGAGCTGTGCTGCACTGACTCCTTTCTGTGTCCAGATGCTGCCTTTCAGAAGTCCCTCAACTGCTTCCATTGCTGCTCTCCAGGCTGCAGGGATGACGGCTGTGCAAAGATCCAGGCAATGCATGCACTGATGTGGTCATAGAATGTTCTCTTCTGTTTTCCATTCCCTTTCTAGTAATTCCTACCCCTTCAGCCAGCTTTTTGGCAGCTGCCAAGCACCCAGCTGACATTTCATAGAATTCCCTATTTTAACACAAAGATCTCACTCCTGATTCATAACAGTCAGCTCAGAGCTCAGGCTTCATATGAAAATTAGGATCCCTACTACATCACTCCACATTTATCTGGAGTGAATCTCATCTGCCTTTTTATTATCCAACCACTCAATACTCCAAGGCCCTTTTGTAGTTCCTCTCATCTCTCTTTCTTGACTGGTGATCATCAACATACCAATACTCCTTTTTCCAATGCACAAGGAGTCACAGAACAACACAGGTCTGCTCGTAACTTCCCTGCACTGTGAGAGCTGACTCTCATTTCCTACCTTTCATAGTCACCTTTTGTCACTGCCACCACCTTTGTTCCTGTTCCCCTGTGTTCCTTAATACCCTCTTAGCTGATCCTTTCAAAGGCTCCAGTAATTGCATTAGCATCAGCTTCCCACTGCAAAAGCCACATTGATTCTTCCCTATTTTGCTGTTTCCATGCACCAGCTACCTCTAGGCCTTATTAGCTTCACCCAGCTGGCCTGCTATTGACATGAGGCCTGTGGCACTGTGCTTTCATCCAGTAACACCGAGCTACTCCAAGAGCCATTTTTCATTCCTCAGTTGTCTCTTCCTTATGTTCCTGCTCTCCTTTTGGATACCAGGCCCAGCTGCCATGGATTCTTGGCTCTAAGTCCTACAAACAGCTGTAGGATGGTCAATGCAAGCAGGGCTCTGGCAGCAGCTACAGGACTCACACCCCCTGCCCTTCTCAGAGCTGTGTCTCCTGGGGGGCTCCCCAGGGAGCTACTCCTGGCAGCAGCTGGAGCATTTAAGGTTCCTCCCTCATTCCTTAGACTGAAGTCCCCCCTGTCCCTGTGTGCATTCCATCACACGCTCTTCAACCAAACAAGTGCTCTGCTCAAATCTCGGTGTTTCCTCTGAGTTTCACAACATCTGCCAGATTTCCTTCTGCTGAATGAAGTTTTAAACCACCTCATTCTTGCCACCGTACCTGGGAGCGTGTGAGAGGTGTCTGGATGTGGCTTTTTGGGAACGTGGTTTAGGGGTGATGATCTTTAAAGGGTTTTTCCAAACCTGCTGATTCTGTGACTCCAGGTGACACAGTTCCAGACACTTTCTACCATTTCTCCTCTTCAATTACCCTTCATCTCTCATCTCTTCTTTAAGCAGCATCAGTTCCACTGTTCTTTTGACAAAATCATCTAAACCTGCTGTACAGATGCCCTCTGTTTCAGACATTTCCCATCACCTTCTATCATTTTTCAACCACTGCTTTTCTCTTTGCTGCTCCTGTGCACAGCACAGGGAATGTTTCAGAGGGCACCACTGCTGAGGCCCAAATCCCACTCTGTTGAGACCCCTCCTCCACAGCCCAGGCCCTAAATTACCAACACAAACGTGAACCACAATCACTGGTTCATCCCCAGCCCCAGACAGCCAATGAGGTCTAAAATTTTTGTCACTTGCCAGTCATGCTGTAATTCCCAAAAATGCAAGTAGTCACACAGATGAGAATTCTCTCGGGAAGAGACAGGGATGCCCGTGGCTGAAGGGGTAATTTTGATGCCAATGCACACCCGTGGGTGTGGGAGGCTTTTTGGCAGGACCATTCCTGCTCTGGCTGCATTCAGCATCCCCTGTGCAGTGCTTTTCCCCTCCTCGGCAGGTCTGGCTGGGAGCCTGGAGATGAGATTGTCTCACCCAGGAGCTGCAGAGCAAAGTTAACAGTGCATAGAGGCACAAGATTGAAGTTCTGAATCAATTTCCTCCATGTCAAGTTGGTCAGTTATTTTAACTGCAGTTTGCAATTACCAAATCAACACCAGAAAGCTATAAAAGGAACAGACTTAAGACCTTTATGCTGTTAATTTCTGTGCCTATCAAGCTATAATTTAAAACCAGCAGCTGTGGCACACAGATACTGCTGCAGCCATCATTTATCATCGAGAGAACAGAGATGGAGAGAGGGATCACCCCCCAAGACGCTCAAACCAGCAAACCATGAGCTGAGCTCAGCACGCACATCTCAGTTTTCTTACTCCAAAGAGCTCTAGGTCCAGGTTTTACTCATATCTGCACACTCTGAAGCAGATACATCAACTTCCCCACACTGCATAATCTCATAAAACTGTTCCCCATAGCAAGGAAGGGATTGTCTTGCAGCACAGCACAGATCTTGAACCACAGAAGATGCAACAGAGTTTCCCCAGCAAGATTTTGACAGTAATGTTACCTTTATTCACAAGGACACTGAAGGAAAGAAGTGGTTGCAAGAGCAATGAGAAACACAAAGAAAATGAGGTCTAAAGTGTAGTTCTCACTACTATTTGTAGATAGAAAAACTACCTGCACAATTATAAGAAATGTTTGCCTCATGAATATCAACATGTATGTGAAATATGATGCTGATGGAGAAAAATCTCCTTTCAAATTAAGGCAATTAAGATTACTGCATATTTGAAATAATCTCCACAAGAAAGTGAAAAAGTTTTCAAGTTGCAAGGTCACGTATCATCCAAGCGCTGCATGACAGTGCATGTATCTATACAGAGATATGAAATACAAATATTTATGAAATCATTGCAGGGGTGAGAGCACCTTTTGAAAAGAGCTTTCTGAGGAATCCAACTTGAGACAAAGGGAATAAAACCAAAGCAAGAAGAGAAGAAATGTTTCTCCTCGGAGGAAAGCAGATGAGGGGAAGAACAATCAAACTGCTGGACAGATGGGATGTCCCCAGACCCTCCAGCCTAGCAGAGTTTATTTTATTGTCTCTGCCAGTTCATCCCCTCACACAGGCACATAAAGCAGCAGAGCTCTCAGCCAGGCAAACTCCTGAGCAGTGCAGGGTTTTCCTTCCAGGACACTCAAGTGTCCAACACACACAGACTGAAGAGGGCTGGTTTGTGGTGGGGTTTTGTTGGTTTGCTGAACACTGTGCCTCCTCCAGAGAGGAGTCTAAGTAATGCTGCCTTGGAACATAATTCCCAACTAAAATGGTGTAGATGCAAACCAGTGACAGGTTACTGTTGCTGCAAGCACCTGGCCTCCCTCAAAACACCCAGGAAACTTCACCACGCCCCGGCAGGCACAGCACCACTTCTTGTCTTCCGCACATCGGTACATGAGGGCAACCAAACCATCCCGGATTTAAACACCCAGCTATGTTCTAAGAAGAATCTGCAACCCTTTCAGACCTCTTGGATTACATATTCCAGGCTGGATGAGGCTCTGAGCAACCTGGTCCTTGCCCACAGGTGAAAGGATTGCAATGAGAAGATCTTTAAGGTCTCTTCCAACCTAAATCCGTCCATGATTCAATGAAATCAGTGCCCCTGACAAAACATGTGGCCAAGTGGAGAAAAAAAGTGCTGAGTCTTCACAGAAAGAAGTGCAATCCAGCAGCTCCCAGCTTGCACAGCAGGCATCTTTGCCATACATAAGACTACATCACATCTGGACCAAGAGTCAGGCAAGAATTTGGATAAACTGTTTGCACTCAGCTTGAAGCTGCTGGTGAGAGCCCAGCCAGCCCCTCTGGTTCCTGTACCTCATCCCTGAGTGAGTGAGGTACTGTCACAGCTCTCTGCTTAAATTTAAGTTACATTTTGCTGTTCCAACAGTGACTGAACACTTTGGACAAACCTCTCCTCCTTTAGGACAGCCCTCTGCCACTCCCAGGACATTCATGAACTCCCCATCACCCAGCTCAGCTACACACACCTTAATTTACTTCTTCAGTCATCCCATCCTGTGTTTTGGTGGTGTTGCAAGGGGAAAAGATATAAAATGTGGGAGTGCTGCACCTTGGACTGCAACAGCAAAGCTTCACATCCAGGACCATCCTGTACTCAAACAAGGCACCAGAGCTCAGGTATGACTGCTCAGGTGGGCTGTCCTACAAATTGCGTTGAAAGGCCTTCTGTGGTAAATTTAACTACTGCGACCCTGCCTTTGATGCCTTATGGGACTACCTAAAAACAGAGGCCAGACAAAATCAAGAGAATAAAAAACAGTGATATTAATTGAAGAGCCTGCATGTGCACTTAGGGCAGACAAAGCCCCCCCCAGGGGCTACGCCCAAAATAGACCATGGGGTCACAGGTTTTCATACTCTTAAATGTTTGGTCCATTTGTATATTGGGGATTAATTCTCCAATTATGTCTTCAGGTAATGAAGTCACTTACCCCAAGTTTGCTCCCCCCAACTCACTTTTGTTTACATTTCTCAGGGCCAGAGGCAGTCCCTGACTCCCAGGCCTAGAGAGGAATTGTTTTGTCTGACCAAAATGGGAGAACAGTAGCTAACACTGTATATGGAGTTTGGAGTTATACAGTAAAGAATTGCAGGACAACAATTACATGAAAAATATAAAAGCTAAAATCCTAAGGCATCGCCTCTAGCCTGATTTTAGTCAGTGATTTAACTGAACTGATGCAGTTGGGGTTCTTAGCAGGCTCAACCATTTGAACAGGGCTTTCCCCTCCCATGCCAAGGAGTAACAAGGTATGGAGAAAGCCTGGTCCTGCACGGTGTCTTCACCTACAGCTGTACTGTGCTGCTTCCCTGCCCTAATTCATGCAGAATATGCAAATTTGGGCACAAGGTGAAACAACAAAAGCATGCAGCTTCAAAGCATGACCAGAACTGCTTTTCATACAGACTAATTTATTAAACCGATTTATTACAGTTCTTTACAAAAAGGAAAGTTGCCCTCAGTGGAAGCACTGCCCAGGTTCTGCTGGGCTGGACAGAGGGTGCAACCACCACCCTTGGCAACACAGACACAGCAAAGCCTCGAGCAGCACTTCCCTCCAGATACTGAAGGGCCAGCCCTGCTCAGAGGACTGCACCCATCTATTCCTTGTCCCCGGATAACAGCCTCTTCCAGTGCAGCTGGACACACCTGTCTGTACACACCATGTCTCCCAAAGCACCCAGGGGCTTTGGTACTGTGTCTCACAAGTGTAAGGCGCCAGCACTACAAGAAACGCTCTGTACCAGCAGAAAGGAATAGAATCCCAGGTTACTTTGGGTTCAAAGGGACCTCAAAGCCCATCCAGTGCCACCCCTGCCATGGGCAGGGACATCTTCCACTGTCCCAGGCTGCTCCAAGCCCCAGTGTCCAACCTGGCCTTGGACACTGCCAGGGATCCAGGGGCAGCCCCAGCTGCTCTGGGCACCCTGTGCCAGGGCCTGCCCACCCTCACAGGTGTATTCCTTCCCAATATCCCATCTAATTTTCCCCTCTGTCACTCTGAAGCCATTCCCTGTGTCCTGTCCCTCCATCCCTTGTCCCAAGTCTCTCTCCAGCTCTCCTGGAACCCCTTTAGGCCCTGCAAGGGGCTCTGAGCTCTCCCTGGACTCTTCTCTTCTGCCAGTGAACACTCCCAGCTCTCCCAGCCTGGCTGCAGAGCAGCGGGGCTCCAGCCCTGGAGCATCTCCGTGGCCTCCTCTGTACATGTTGCAGTAGTTCCATGTCCTTCCTGTGCTGGGAGCCCCAGAGCTGGATGCAGAACTCCCTGTGTGGTCTCCAAGAGCAGAGCAGAGGGGCAGAACCAGCTCCCTCGAGCTTCTGCTCACACTTCTCTTGATACAGCCCAGCAATCATCCTTCTGGACTGCAGTAGCCTCTGGTCTCTCAAGTAACAGAGCTGTGATTTGGCCTGACCCCAGAATCAAGGGCTTGACCTTGGGGAACACACAGAAGTGCTTGAGCACACCTTTGCTCTCTCTGCTTCACGGCAGACAAAGAGTACCAACACCTTGGACAGAAAACACCAGTAAAATGCCCCCTTCACGGGGGAGAGGAGCCTGGGACACCCTGGCTGTTCACAAATGCACGTTCTCAGGAGGCCCCGTGGAGGCAAGAGACAAACAATTATCACAGGGCCCCATGGCATGTGGGTGGCTGTCCCCACACCCCGCTGGCAGCAGCCCTGGCTTGGTGCTCCACGCAGAGCAGCAGGGAGGAGAGGAAGCTGCACAGCACTCAGCGGGCTGGGCCGAGATGCTTTGCCAACTGTGAAATCCAACGCCCCTGTCAGCTCCTCAGACTGATCCCCTCTTCTGCTCAAGATCAGCCACTTCCCATTCTCTGGACAGGACCCCCAGACTGGAAGCATATGGTCTCTATGCTAATTAAGGCTACCAGGCTTCCCAAATTTTTCATGGAACGCCTGAGTTCTCTCACATTCATACCCTAGCAGCAACATCCCCTCAGGGATGAAAACTTCAGGGGCAGCAGGGAGCAACAGCAAGGAGAAAAAAAATGAAATATGGTATCAACTGCTGGCATGCCAACCCTCACACCTGGTGGATCAACCATTTAACAATGATTACAGCCAGCATTTATCTGTGAAATCGAAGCAGCCCAGAATATATCACGTGTTATGCGTTCTGCCTCACTCCACCAAAGCACTGCACAGATTCCAATCAATCCAGTTTAAAGAACATTTCCCTGTGAAGGGAAGTGCTATTCCCCCGGTAAACAGGTCGCCCATCCACCAGCATTACTGATTTACATAATTCTTAATAGCAACACTGCACAACCATGGAATCACTAAAGTTTGGAAAGACCTTTAGGAGGATCAAGTCCAACCTTTAAGATCAACCAGCACCCCCACCCTCTTCTCAAGTGCCACCTCCACACATTTTTTGAACGCTTCCAGGGATGGGGACTCCACAATGCCACTCCTCACATCCCACCACCAAACAACATATTCCTCACCCCAACGCCAAAGGGCCAATTCCCTTTAAACACACTCTGCTCAACACTAGCACACGTCTGCCAGCGTACTGTAGGAAATTGTCATTTCTTCCTCGTAGGTATTTCTGGGTATTTGTTTCCCTATAGTTCAATCTGAGCCAGTTCACAGCTCCAAGCGTGTTCCAGAAGCATTTTATTTAGAAAGGCCCAAATATCTGTTTCATACAGTCCATTACATCAGAACATCATAACAACTTCATCTGCTTCAGCCTGAATAAGAAATGATTCCCCACATTCTTTAAACAGAGACGCTCATGTCAAAGAAAATAGCTTTCAGATGTTTTACAACTCTTTCATCCACAAAGGAATGCTTGGGGCTTATGAAAATATACACCTGCTCATTTGAAAACATGTCTTTCCCCCCAGCGGGGGGAAACAACAAGGAAAGAAACACTAATGCAACAGTTCTGCCCTCCACACTGAAAAAGGCAGCCAGGTACAGGGCCTGCCACCACAGCTGGAAAATAAGAGGGAAATCACACCTTGAAACACCCCTGAGCCCGAGGTTTCTGCCCTGGAGTAAAGCTGGTTCCCCTGCCACAGCCCTCCAGGCTCTTCCAGCACCTTACCTGGTCTGGCAGTGCAAACCCACAGGTTTAGGATCAAACTCCTTCCAGCTCACCTGGAAGCCTACAGGAAATGCTGCTGTGCTCCTGGAGCAGAAGCACGTCAATAATGTATGTCCCAGGATCATTTACATCCCTAATATACCATCCTGGTACCTGCAAGTCAACCATGATGCTTGGTGCAACATAAGCAGGTTCTTTTCACAGCAAATAAATACTCCCAGCCATCAGCAGATTTGTATCAGTAACTGACATAAGTGCAAGAGAACAGGTATTTTTCTGTGGGTCTTGCAGCAAAGTAATCTTTGTTATAGGCTGCTCTCTGCAGAGGAATGATTGAGAGACCCACAGTTTGCAATCTGGCACAAAGTCTAACTCCTATTTCAGTTGACTTCAGCACAATTTGCTCTTATTTTCCAGTACAAGTCAAGTTTCATTGCTGCAGACATGTAGATATCCCTCCCACAAAGGGCACAGAGCAGCACTGAGACCCAAAAACTCAAATCACCTACTTGCCCTCCTGCAGCCTGGAACACTTCTTTCCACGGAGAAGGGGCCTCCACACAGAGAGGAGCTGCCACTGCATCAAACAGCAAAACCAGGAGCTGTGGGTAACCATGGCACGGGGAAAATGCAGCTGCTTTCCAGGATTTTCTCCTGTTCTCCACTTAGGAGCAGCATTTGGCCAAACCCCCAGACAAGCAGTTCCAGTGCAAGCAGGGAGGGAAGAGGAGAGAGCTGGGGAGCAGCTCAGAATCAGCACTTTCAGTGGTTCAAACCACACGTTTCTCATCCAGGGCCACGTCAAAACTGACGTCACAGCTGAGCCTTAATGAAAATGGAAAAACCAGGATCATTTACTTCCCTGTAACAGGAGAGCACTACTAATGGGGCGGGGGAGGGCGGCAAGACCTTGGAGACCCTGCAGGCTGAGAAGTGTTGTGAAGCTTCCCATGGTTCTGGGAGCTACAGGGACCTGCTTGGGGACCTGGGAACAAGCCCCCACAAGGCTCAGGGTGAGCACAGCTCACAGACAGGGCTCTTGTCAGAGTCACCAATGGGGGGAAGAGACCTGTAAGGTCACGAATTCTCTCCCCAGCATCACCATCATCACCCCCAAAGGCCACATCAAGGCATCTCCTGAACAGTGGCTCCACCAGCACCCTGGGCAACTCATTCCAGTGCCTGGATACTCTTTTAGTGATTCCCTCCCCCCCCAGTATCTGATTCTGAACACCCCATGGTGCAACCTAAAGCCATTTCCTCTCATGAGACGTGGGCAAAGAGCCTGACCCCACCTCACCACAACCTCCTTTCAGGCAGTTGTAGAGATCACCAGGAACACAACTCCCAAAACTGCCCAGCCAAGGTGCCAAGCGGCACCTGGAAACCCTGGCACAGCTTGAGAAGCACAGCTGTACAGACATCCTTGACTTCCCAATGTGCACAGCTAGAAAAAATCACTGCAAAATTCATCTGCATCCCTGCTGTAGCCGTTTGCTCTGGTTTTCCAGAGACACAAGTATTTCTCAAAATAGAATGCTCAATACCACCATTCTCAAAAGCTCTTATTGATTTCTGCCCAGACTTAACAAGATATTTGACTTTCTGAAGCTGTACTTAATTTCTTTGTCGCTACATTGCCTTTGCCTGAGCTGTGGTCCCTCCTAACACTTAGCAGCAGCATTTTTCTCTCTTTCTCTGAACCACATAAGAAGGTGGAAGTGTTCCACATCTTGCCTGGAGAAACACGGCTCTTCCCAATCCTTTTGAAAAGAAACATCCTGAAATAGAGACACAAGTAAGGGGAGAGCTCACCAATAACAAACCACTTCTTTAAAAAGCCTATTTTTTATAGAACCCTCCAATAGTTTGGGTTGGAAGGGACCTTACAGCCCATCCAGTCCCACCCCTTGCCACAGCCAGGGACACCTTCCATAGACCAGGTTGCTCCAACCTGAGCAACTTTGGATAATTTGTAATTATTTCATAGTCAAAGACCAGGACTGTTTTTTTTTTTTAAAGTTCCAAAGCAAGAAATGCAAAACACTGCACTCTGCCAGCAGCCACAGTTTTCTACAAACTACACCAACACAACTTGGGAAAAAAGTAAATGCAATCCTAAGAAGTCATTTATAAAAAAAAAAACATTAAGCCTGTATTTAAACCATGCCTTTAAATGATGTAGAAAACATGACTGACAAGTCAAACCAAAGTGTGCCTTGCTGGATTTACACTATTCTCTGCAGAGTTTCTCCAGAATCTGTCCTCTAACCCAGTACTAAGACAAGAACATGCTTTGGGAACAGGTTAATGTGGAAAGAGAGGTTCTAACATCATCTGGATTTCACAGACAACTTAAGAAACCACCCAGTGATGGAACTGGGAGCAGAGACAGAGGGAACAGCTGATCCTGTTTTAGCACAGACATCATAAAACCATCCAGCTCCAACTCCTACCTCAAAAAAACCTCACAATGTGGCAGCAAAAAGTTTAAACTTAAGGGGTTTTTTTAATATATATTTTCCTCCAAACCAGTATTTTAGTCACAAGAGACGTTACAGGGTAAAGTTATATCCCACAAGGATAAATGAATCCGAAATTGCTTTTAAGGAATAAGTATTTGTCTGAGCTTGGAAAAGACAATACATCAAAAAAGAAGGTAAGCAGCCTATTTCAGGGCATTTTACCAGTGCGTTTACTGATGGTTTATCCTCTTCCATTTTATTCTTCAATTTAGACAGCATTATTCACTGTTACTGTTAATTTAGATCCTTTTGTTTTCCTAATGTCACACAGATAAAATGAAGGTCAAGACAAATCCGTGACTGTTTTAAAATCCAGAAATCCTGATGAAGTACCCACATGAAACTGCTTGATCAAAAAAACTGAGGGAATTTATCGCCATACACAAATATGGGATAAATTCTGCCTGTTTTCTCTTCTCAGAGGTGGAACACACCAGAAAGGTGCCACCAAAGGGAAAGAAACACCTTCAGGGGAAAAGAAAAGAGAGCTGTTGAACTCAGCTCTTCATTTTCTTCATGGATGAAAGAAGAGATTAAAAAGCTGTTCCAAATAAAAGCAGGGGATTTCTGGCATTTAAAGAACACAAAGGGAGAGGCAATGCATCAATGCCTGAGCAGCAGAATCCCAGCAGCTCATCTTCTCCTCACTCGGGTGTTCTGTGAGTAAACAGCCAGCACAGCTGAAGGGAGAACACAAAGAGTTCAAGGGAGAAACACAACTGGAGCTGAGCAAATCGATACCTCCAGCACACAAGTTGTGCTCCTCATTAGTCCAGAGCTGAGGTGTTAATGGTCCTTCTGATCGGTGCTTCTTGAGGGTTTTAAAAATACGGAGAAAATTAAAGGACTGTAAAAATGCTCGGCTCTTGGAAGCAATAACTGAGGGAAAGCTGAGAAGGGCCAGGTAACCCTGCTGCTAACTGGTAATGTAATTTAAAGAGGAGGGATTTGTGGCTCCTGTATTCCTCGATCTCTCCTATTTGCCAGGCTGGAATTGCCATCCTGGAGCAGTAAGAAGCCAGAGGAAAGCCTGCATTTGGATGCAGCTCTCACGGAAGAGCTTTTTAAATTCAGATTTTCCCCAAAATCGTTGAGCCCCCAGCATTGCTCTCCATAGATGTATCCCACTGCAATGGGAGAAGTGAAAGTTATTTTCATGTACACTGCTTTTAAAATTTCAATTCCCTCTTCTTTCATTGGATGCAATCCTCTGGAGCAGAAGTAAAATTAGTGGTGATAGCCATATAATAGTCATGGGGGAGAAATGTGTGCCAAAACTCTCCCACTCTTCTGTGGTGTTACCACCTTGAGACATTTGCTTCCATCCCCTCCTCCTCAGTATGAAGGGGAGGATGTCAGCACGGCCTGCAGCAAAAGGCTGAGGTTGGAGCAAAAGGAGCTGTTAAAGCTGAGGCCAGAAGAGCTACAGGCACAGAGCTGAGGTATCTTTTCCTTACTGGCTATATATTCCAACCAGAGGGGGAATGGAGCCATGTGGCAGAAGGGGGAAAAGCAGGGTCTTAAAAACAGAGAGCTCCCCCAAAACTGGGGGGAAACCTTATGAAGGATGCACACTTAAGCCAGAAATGAAGGGTACACATAGATACAAAAATGCTGCTAGCGAGGATTTTCTTGCTATTTTCTAAGTCCGTGAGAGACTTTTCTCTCTCACAGAAGAGGTAGCAGGGAATGTAAACAACCAAGCCACCTGCAACCTTGGAAAGTCTTGTTTATGGTATAGTAGAAAAATATTTTGACAATGGATGTTTTAGGATTTTAGCCAATCACCCCAAGGGGTGGCTGATCCTTTGTCCAATTAGACTATGAAGAAAAAGTCTATAAAAGAGTTTGTAAAATAATTAAATAAATCAATCTTGCTGCACAATTCCTGCCTGCTAGATCTTCTCTCCTCCTCCTCCTCCCTATGGCTGCAGGACATGGTGATATACCCTAGGGCCCAGGCCTGCGGTAATAGGTACACAGGTGATAATGAGGGCAAACCACTCAGGGGAAGAAAAACTGAACAAGTTCAAGGCATTGGAAGCAGCAGAGCCAGACCAGCTGTGGCTTCAGAAAGCTCCACCAGTCCCACTGCATATCCTGCTGCTGCAGGAGATACAAGTATTTCAAGTTATGAGTGATATAATTGGTTACAGCATAGGGAATACAGGTTTTTAATTAGGAAAAAAAGGTGAAAAGAAGGAGAAAAAAATTCTGAGCAGCTAAGTTTGTGTGTCTGTATCCCAAGCACACAAGAGTTCTGGAAGGGGAGACCACGCTAAAAGATGCAAAGGTCAGCAAAGAACCGGCAAACATGAGAGGAGTTCACTGCCCAAGACCCACAGGCATCCAACAAATACAGCAGCTTCTCAGAATATTCCTACTGGGGCAGCAATAACTACAGCTGATGTGATGTTCCTCCCCTCAGTGGAACTGCAGCAATGTATTTGGTACAACATCCTAAGGGGGACATATTCCAGAGCAAACAGAACTTGAAGGGCTGGTGTGAGGGGAAAGAGAATGGAAATGCAAAGGAATAAGGTTGGGGGTGGCTCCAGCACAGCTCCCCCAGCCCACAGAGACACCCTGGGCAGCATAAAGCAGACTAGTAGGTGCTTGTACACCCAAATAAAAAGTCATACCTGAGCTCGTTCCTCTGGAGCTGCCTGCAGGTGTCTGAGGCTCTAGAAAAGCTCATTACACACACAGCACTCCCGCTGGCTCCATGTGCTCAAGCAAAGCCAGGAGGGTCCTGCAGGGCGAGCACCAGGAGAAAAGGCACAGTGCCAAGTGCTGCCTCTGCAAAGGCGAATTCAGATGTGAGCAGACTTTAGCTCCAGTCCCAGCCCTGACCACGAGGGACCCAGGCTGCCTTGCTAAAGGCTCAGCAGAATATTTCTAAACATTTTTGCACATGACCACAAATCAGGTGAAGGTTTTCTGCCAGGCCAGACACCCCCCAGTGCTGGCCCATGCACTTGTGGCAACACAGCCAAGCCTGCTCAGAACCAGACATGCCCTGGAAACTCTCCCATGAGCCCAGCAGAGATGGATCTATGCCCATATCAGCAAATCCCACAGACTTACGATGAGGCACTCGCACGGCTGGACTGGGTGCACAGGTCACACTGCCAGCTCAGGCTCTACTCCACACAAAAGCAGTTAAACTGCCCCGAACCAGGCAAGGCTGCAGCATAACTGGTCCTGTCTCTTGTATCCAAGGGGGCACAGAGAGATTGGGGTGGCTGGGGACAGAAGAGTTGCCCGGATTTTCCATGAAGTGCCTGTACCACGTAGGCTGTTTGGAGAGAGAGGGAAGGGAGAGTATCAGCTCTTACCAGCATTTCCCTAAGCAGCACTTTGGAATCGTGAAATGGTTTGGGTTGAAAGGGACCTTGAAGCCCATCCAGTCCCACTCCTGCCATGGGCAGGGACACCTTCCACTGTCCCAGGCTGCTCCAAGCCCCAATGTCCAGCCTGGCCTTGGACACTGCCAGGGATCCAGGGGCAGCCCCAGCTGCTCTGGGCACCCTGTGCCCTGTGAGGGTGGTGAGGAACTGGAAGAACTTCCTACTTGTATCTGATCTAGACCTACTCTCTTTCAGTTTGAATCCACTCCCCCCTGCCCTATCCATCCCTGCAGTTCCTGCTGAACTCTCCACTGACAATGCTCCCCCAGCCCTTTGAAGCCACACTTTCCTCACTACCGGGGAAAATGTTTGGTTTAATCCTTGGGAACAGTACATTTGCATACTGCCCACATAGCTCCAAAACACTGAGTTTTTCTTTGATTTAGCAAGTCCTTAAACGCAGAAAATCCTCCAGCCCCAGATGAAACCTCAGCTCACACCTTTTGATGATGCTGGGAGCAAAGCAGGTCTCACAAGAGAGTGGTTTTTTCACTCCAGGAAACCACAGGCAAAAAAAAGCAATGTAATCCCTCTGTCCAGAACACGTTGTGGAAGCAGGGAACACCAAGGAGGGCAGGAAACTACTTCAGCAAAAGGACAATGCTGGCACAATAACAAATATGAAAATATGGGTCTTAAATAAACATAAATTGTAAGAGATAGGCAGAGTAATTTGAGCAATCAGCCTTTGGCTGAGAAGAGGGAATATTGCCCATGACATGCTTTGTTTTGTGAGAGGGGATGTTCAGCCAGGCAGGCTCAATGGTCCCCTCAAGCACTGAGCTCCCATGAGAATGTTAACAACAAAGTCACTTGTTTATTTGAGCACTTGAAGGAAACAGTTTTCTGAATGACCACTCAAGAGAGGCAGAAAGCAAACAGAGCTCACCGAGGAGCAGGGCACAGGTGATCAGAGCAGAGCCATCAGAAATGCCTTTGGAGGAAGCCAGGACAGGGGCAGGCTGATAACAAGGGGTCTCTTGGAAAGACCCTGCCAAGGGTTCTGTTTAAAGGCTATCTTTAGCCAGTGTTCCACATTTGCTTTTTCATGGTCTTGTTGCGAAACCAGTAGAAGGTCTTGGTTTTCTTGGTGGTTTTTTGTTGTTGTTGCTTTCTTTCTTGTGGGTTTTTTTTTTTGGTTGGTTGGTTTTTTTTTTTTCTTTTTTAAGCCCAAGAGCAAATTCAGGCTTTTATACAAAAACAAAACGAGAAGCTAAAGCCTGCGTTATTTGAAAGGGCAATGCACCCCTTGGAAAAAGCTGATATAACAACACTGAAAAGCAGGGCTGGCACAGAACATGGGAAACGAGACTTTGGACCACTACCTAAGAACATATTTGAAGAGAGAAGATCTAGTTTTTACCTCCCACTCCCTGATTCCACCCATTTCCAAAGAAGCCAGGACGCGCATCAATCCCAGCAGATTAAAATCCAACGACCAATCTTCTGCCATTAGACATGCCTGCCTACCTTGGAGTCAACATCCAGCCTTGCAGCTGAGAAGTGCTGGGTTTGTTCCTAACAGGTCTCAAAAATAAATTTCCAGGTTCTGAGTTCCTCATTATAGCTGATTTCAGAGTCCAAAATTCATTAGTTGTGCTTCACCACCTGCCGGCTGACACCACTGCAAAATGCAGCCAATTCCTTGGAGCTCTGACACTTCTCCTAAATATACAAAGGTGGTTTTATCCTTTCTGTGGAAGGAAATACAACAGCAATGGAACAACACACTTGTTGCATGTTGCAATGGGATTGAAAGAGGGGGAAGAGTGGAAGAATTGATTGTGTCTTGAGACCTACCCGCAAAGCTTCCTTTCTGCTCTTAACAAAAACACAAGTCCATGGCCTGCCTGAAATTATTTAAGGATGGGTCAGCTAAAATGTTTAAATGGTTCCATGCTGACCACAGGAGAACAAGCCACTGCCAACAACTCTAGACCCTGTGATCTGGGAAATGTATGGATTTTTATTTTTAAGTAGCTCCATTTGGATGAATTTTTTTTAAGTAGAGACATTGCTAATTTGACCTCTAAATCCACCTGACAGACATGATATTGTTACGATAGAATTAAGAACAAGACTGAATCATATTCACAGTTATGAAAAACACACAGCAGGGCAATGCTGGCATACAGCTCCCCAGAAAGGCTGTGGCCATCAGACTGGGGAAGCAGAAACATCTGAAAATAAAGCTCTATTTTATATGGCAATGAGGATTAATCCTTCTGAGCCTGGTATTGGTCATGCTCAGGGCAGCTGCACTCCTTCAGTGACTGCTTCAGATTTCACATCCGAACTTCCATGTTTTCCATGTCCTTCCTCCTTTTCATGCAACAAAACTTCTTCAGCACAGGAATGCCCCCATTTTCCATGGAAACCAATCCGCTCTTTCATGCCCACGGAACACATACCTGTGTATCAGTTCTCATTTGAGCAGAACCAAAGCTGAAAGCGGCTCCATGGCTTTTAGGAGGCTCCGGATAGCTTTAAGCACTCACAAGTGGATAGAGCTGTAAAACCAGGTAAAACGGGAAGTACTGTTGGAGCTCCCATTGTTCCTCGACACTGTGAGCAAGACACTGCCCCTGGCTCATCCCTGTCCCCTTTCCAACGTCTCTGGTCAGCTCAGCAAGGGACCCTCTGGCTGAGCATCATCCACCCTCATCCTTTCCCAGGGGGTTTACAGCCTAATCCCAGGTTTCCAGCTCCTTCTCAAGTTCTTGAGCCCCACAGCCTCATCCAAATCCATACCAGCAGCAAGCAGCACATTATTCCTACCCCTGCACAATTCCTTCTGCTAAAAGCAACAAGGGGTCCACAACCAGGCAATCTGTTGGATAATGCCACAGAAACTGCCACCAATTCGTGGGTTAAAGCCTTTTCCCCACCACTCCAGAAGGCTGAAATAGTTGTAGCCAGCCCAGAGAACACAGCCAATTTATTACAGCGATTGTTTCTCGCTGGCTCCCTTCTCCAATCCCTCTCACTGCTTCCAGCAGAATGTTAACTCTGAGAAAACGGAGCAGTGGGGAAAAGGAAAGAGTGTTCCTACAGATGTGAATGTCATGTAAATGTCAAACCTCCTGTTAAAATTTGATCAGGAGACGGAGTGAAAGGGAAAGAGCATTTCTGTGAGTAAACCAGCACATTAACAAGAGTTTCAGCCTGTCTGCTCACAATGGGACCTCAGTGATGGATTTCATTATTCTTAATTTCCCATGTAATATTAAGCTGCAGGTGATTTTGCTAGAAGATCATATATAGCACTACAAGAACTGCTAACAAATGTTGGCTGACGAGATGGACCTACACGGGTCTTAAAATTAAAACCTTTGTGTGCCTTTTCTACAATTGCACTTAATAAAAAAAAAAAATCATTTCTTTTGCATTACAAATAAATGCCCCTCTACTTAGAAAGACCCAGAGCATGTGCACCCATTCATCTGTGTCAGGAGACAGAAGGTGGTTTCCCACTAAATCCCAAAATGCAGAATTCCAGAAGACACTACAGGGATACAGATAATTGCAATGAACCAATCTCCAAAGTTTTTGTCCCTGAAAGGAGCTGTTTCTTCCAAGACTGCACAGTCCCACTGGACACATTCCTTAGTGAACCTCAGGTAGGAGCTGTTCCTGTCTCAGGGACTCTCCCCCTGCTGAGTGAGCCAAGTTCTGTCGTTTCAGGACCCTGGACATCTCCCAGTATTCCAACAGCAATGTCGGCTGTTACTGCCGTGGGGAAAGAGGTATTTGTATACAGAGACAGGAGGAGGGCATTAGGTTAGATTGGATGTTAGGAAAGAATTGTTCCCTGGGAGGGTGGGCAGGCCCTGGCACAGGGTGCCCAGAGCAGCTGGGGCTGCCCCCGGATCCCTGGAAGTGTCCCAGACCAGGCTGGACATTGGAGCTTGGAGCAGCCCAGGACAGCAGAAGGTGTCCCTGCCATGGCAGAGGTGGCACTGGATGGGCTTCAAGGTCCCTCCAACCCAAACCAGTCTGGGATTCTGTGAACTGTAGTGGTTGATTTTAAAACCAAGCCAAAGACTTGCTTCACTCTAAAACACAGAGACAGAAGAATTCTACAGCAACATTCACGTTACTCAATGCAAATTTAGGATTAGAAAAATCTTCCAGCTACATAGCACTTCCTCCACCAGCTTTAGATGTCCCCACCAAACCACCACCTCTCCTCTCAGCACACAGGGACTATCTGGCACAACCAATGCCAGCCTCATTTCAGTTCACAATTATTTTCAAACCAGTCCAACAACTGCCCTGACTGATCCCTTTCTATCCAAAAAGCCCCCACTTGTATCAGCTGTGTGTGGCTCAAAAGGCTGAGTTCATTTTGCAGTCGTAATCACCTGTTGTGCCACCAAACCAGCCTGCTCATTTCTTCCACAGGAGTTATACAAAGATATCCTTGGAAAGAACTTGGAATTTCATGCTCTCAATGACATCCTCCGTGGCTGGCAGCCCAAGTCATAAACTTGTCACTATCCTGAAAATTGTGGGAGGGCAAGAGGACATAACATCCATATTTCTGATGGATGAATCCCTTTAGTTTGAGACTCCCTTAGTAGTTGGAAGATTTTTTTTTTTTTTGTAATCTGCCTTCAAAGATATTAGAATAGGAACATTGTCAAAAATTCTAAGGGAGATCATTGTACCCCCCAAAAAAGAGAGTTTTTAAGGGATTTCAATAATCCTCTGTCCTTTCCCTTCAATGAGGCAACGCAGGCCCTGTCTTCCACTGCCTCATTGCTGTTTGAAGTTATAATCAGGAAGACATAAAGCCGAATGGGAAGCGGGTTGCAGTGCCAGTGGACAAAGCCTCCATCTATTATGAATTTCATGAACAGCCCGATTCAATTATTCAAGTAGCTTCAGTCCCCCAGCTTCCTTCCCAGATGAAAAAAGGCCACAATGGTGGCCAGCTTTCCTGTCCTGCTGTAGATGCCATATTGCTGAACTTCCCTCATCCACAGAAACCTCTGGATAAAACCAGAGCAACTGCAGGAAGGAGAAACAACACCTACCAGGAGCCTTTCCCCTCCCTCTCCTCTGCTTCCCAAGGGAGCTGCCAGGCACAAGGACACCACAGAGGCCACTGGGGAATTCCTGGGGGCTGTGCACTCCTCTCCTGCTCCAGCTGTGTTTGCACAGTATCTCATTCCCTGGAGTTTTTCAAAATACAAAGTGAATTTCACGAGCCCCATGGTTCACCAGTCATGAATCCTATTTATTAAAGGCTGTGCATCCTTAAAAACCAAAGCCATCTGATGTGGGGTATGCCCAGCCCCTGCCCTGGAGGGAGGCCTGCTGATAAGGAGATTGCACAACTTCCCAGCAGAATCCCCTTGGAAAAGGCAGCACTTTGCGGTGAGGGTGAGAGAAAACAAGAACCATGATCCTCTGGGAGACCCTATGTAAATTCCTTGTAACCCATTGGCTTCTACCCTCTCACACCCACCCTTGTATCCCTATAAGATCTAGCCCTCTCCCCCTTTGAGTTTGGAGAGCTCATCCCTAGCCTCCCCTTCGCAGGGGCGTGGACTAATAAAGCTGCCTCATGCAGAACTGCTATAAGAGCCTCTCGTCTCTCTCCTCCTGGTCCAGCCTGGGGTTTGCCTCGCAGAACAAGAGCTGAAGTCACCCTTGCTGAAATCACTAAAGAGCTCACAGCCTGCTGAGACAGGCACCCTTTCTGCAGAGGAATCTCCGGCAGCCGAGGGAACGCCACGGACTTCTGGAAGACTGATCCTTGCGGGACACTCTCTCTGGGTTGGTCCCGGCTTCCTGGGTCTAAGCCACAGACCCCAACCTGGCTGCCATAGTCTGAAACTCACCAGGTGCATTTATCCAGATCTTCCTCAGCTGTAAGGACTTATGCAAATAACCTTGTTTCACATTAAATGTTAAAAGATTTTTTTTTTTTTTTAAACTGCAAGTTTCACTCCAGTGAAACGCACTGCTCTCAGAAAATAAAAAAAATTGTGGAAAAGTAGTAAGAAAAGGCTGCTGGATAAGATTATCTTCTGCTCAATGATTGATTTGGGTACCTACAGAGGAAAAAGTCCAGCAATTTAAGTAAAATGAGAGACCTGGAAAGCTCCCTGACTATCAGAACTGCAGCAATTTAGTTATGAACAAATTCATGCTAGTGGACATCTGAATAACAGAGTTCAGACTGCTCTTGAGAGATTTCGAGATCCTATTTGTGAATGTTAAATAATTTGAAGCTCTGTAAGATAAATGGATTCAGAAACCAGCCAGTGCTTCTTTGAATTGAACTTGTGCTCACACATCTACCACCCTTCCCCTTTCTTTGACAGGAACTGAAAAAAATAAAAATTCAATGGCAATCTATTCCTGCATCAAGTTGTTCATTTTTCCTTGTCATACACACAGCACTGAAGTGTCACAACCTAATTCCATTAGAGTGTGGGTTTCATTTCTAGTTTGCAGTTGTTCTAGATGCAACAAGTAAAATTAAATACACCATATTCCAATTACTTCCACTGCACTGCCTCACAAACAGCTTCCTCAAACTTGCAATCTCTGTTTGCAGACAAGAGCAGAGAATAAAGCCCCGAGTTATTTTGTCTTGTCGAACACACCATCAGAAGACAAAGGTTCCCAAGTTATTTCAAGCTTGGATATTACCCAAGTGTAAGAACTGGAAGGAAAAACCCAAAAAATTTCATAGTCCATAAATTTGGTTTGCTTGGTGAAACACAGTTTTGTACAGGGAAGAATCCTGGGAATAAGGATCTGCCATAGTGCTCAAGAACGTAACCTTGGAGTGCAGCCACACTCAAATATTCATTGTTTAGAGAAAACACTCAAAAAACAGTCAAATGAAAGCTCAATCAAAACCACACCAACAGTGTTTGCCTCTTCTCCTACTCCCAACAGGCCATAATGGATTTCTCTTTTTAGAAAAAAATTCCTTGTCTCTACAACTGTGACAGTAATCACCATAGAATCCTGGTTGGGAAAGACCTCCAAGATCAAAACCCAGCTGCAAACCCAGTCCTTCCAAGCCCACTTCCACCCCCGGATCCAAGTGCCACCTGCCCGATGCTGTAAAATCCATCCCTGAAGTTTGAACAGCTCCTGTGATGGGAACAGGGAATGGGGTGTTTGCTTGACTGGGGAAACACCCCTACAAACAGGCCAAGTCCACACCAGGATCTGCAAAGAGGGAGCACAAAGCTGCCCGATGCCATCCCAGCAACATTTGGAGCTGCCAGACCAAGGAATCTCCTGATGTCTCAGTAGAACTCTTAGCTTTGAATTATGATGTGTCCCATAACATGGATATCAGAGAAATCTAGAGTTATACTCTCACATGGTGCCGGGAGATGGCCCAGAGCTCACAATATCCATGTGGAGCATTCCCATGGGATAGCTCCCAGCACACCCAGACCATCAGATCACAGGAGTTCTCTCCCTCTTGTCAAAACCAACCACAGAAGTGCCCAGCGGAAGACAACACCCACTGAGGCAGGAACACTGCTTCTCCAGATAGGGAGGGGGAAACTGAAAATGTTGCAATCAGTCATTCAAATTACTCTTCACACTGGGATTAGCATCCATGCTCTTGTCAAAAGCACCACATGAAACACAAAGTAACAGATTGCAGTCGTCCATTTCACCCAAGAGGGGGGAGAAAAAAAAAAAAAAAAAAAAAAAAAAAAATCACCAAGACCCTCCCAAGGCTGGACACTGAACCAGAATGTGAAAGGGAAACAAAGGAGTATTTTTATATGTTTGAAATATGTGAGAAGGAGCCACATGAACGAAGTAAATACAGCAATCAGCACACGAATGAAGTGCATGCAACAACCAACAACCTGGCTGTGCAGCAAGGCTCCCCAGCCACAATAAGAGGTCTGGAAAATGGATAAAAATCATAGCACCAACCCTTAGCACACAGCCCTCCCAGATCCTCAGGCACTGCTATTTACACCTTCCCTCTCACAACCTGGGCCCTAAGCCATTAAATACAGAATTGAGTTGGTTTTAAGTAGAAATGTGTGCTAACGTGTATTTGGGGGGGGGGGGAGAAGCTATTTTAGGCACAAATTCTTATCCAAATCTGACTGCCTAACACCAAAAATAATAAATAAAAGCGCTGGTAAAAGTAGTGGCTGTGTGTTTGTCTCCCACTAATTAAATCACTCCAGCCAGAGCAGCATTTCAGTTCTTCAACGTGATCTTTACCTTAGAAAGGGCTCACTAGTCTTTTACTAAGATGGCTCCTCAAAATGCTTTACCAGGAGCACTTTTCTCCTTGCGTCCTTCCCAAACTGCTCCCAGAAATCTTCCCACTGGCTTTAATCATTCAGCTTTGCCTTTTTACCTCACTTTCTTCTCTCAATAACTCAAATGGTTTGTTTGGGTTAGAAAATGAAACGCATGAACTAAATAAAAAAAAATAAGGGAGTACTTCAGTGACAGAAAACAGCTGCAGCCTTTGTGGCACTTCCCTTTGAACCTCCCTCTGTTGCTCTTTTTTCCTTGCCCTTCAGACTGCACTATTCCAGGGAATTTATTTGAACCAGCGCTGTCTTTTTCTGTGTTGCAGGGTATTCTCTTGATGGCAGACAAGACAGGCTGGAGAAGGACAGCAGTCCACGGCCCTTCCTCGGGCAAACATCCACAACAGGCAAGCTTGGTTTATTTGAAGTTCCAAGGAAAACTGGGAAAAAGCCCAGGATTCCTCTGTTCACCTTTAGGCTAAGATTGCAGTCTTGATGCCACCAATGTAAATTCCTACTGGAACATTATTTCCCAGTGGTTATTTGCACCCTGAGCCAGCACAGTTCGGGCAAGGGTTTTATCCACCCAGTAGGAGAGCCTGACCGGCACCTGGCTCATCCCAGCTCTGCTGTCACTGCAGCTGCAGCTCCCTAAGTGAGATCCATCACTGTCTGCTTGGGCCTTAATTGCTCTCCAAAGCCCCTGCAAGAGGTTCCCAGTAGAGATAAAGTTCCTCCGATGCAGCCTAAACAAACAAACAGCAATTAACACCTTCCCCTGCCTTTCCCACACTGGCAGAGAGCAGAGGGGCTCCCTCGCTCATCCCCAGCTCCCCAGTGCTGGGGTTTGCTGCACCCTGGAACCTCCAAGGTAGCTCCTTAATATTTTGTGGCTGCCCCTGGATCCCTGGCAGTGTCCAAGGCCAGGTTTGACAGGGCTTGAAACACCTTGGGATCGTGGAAGGTGTCCCTGCCCACAGCATGGGGTAGGACTGGATGGGCTTTAAGGTCTCTTTCAACCCAGACCATTTTGGGATTCCGGGATTAGCCAAGGGTTGAGGGCAACCACACTGACAAGGTGGAATTTCTGCCAACAGGGGAATCCACAGGGATGCAGGGCAGATGCAGCCACAACCCAGCTGTAGGTCACCCTTCTCCCTGCTGGCTTTCCCTTCCCCAGTGAATCCAGGGAGAACACCCATGTCCCTCCCACACACAAAGCTGTGCTTTGGGCATAGAGAGGGGTCATAAGGAAGTCAGATCAGTAGATTTATACATACAAAACAGACACTCCTAAGTGATTTTAGCTCTTCTCCAGAGGTTTGCCACCAGCCAGCAGAATTACTTGTTCTACCTTCTCAGGAGCTACAGCTTGATAAAAGTCCAGCCAGGTGTGCAGTGGCCCAAGGACAGCCTGTCACCCTAACAGCTCAGGAACACCCCGAGCCGCTACCAGGGGATCACACCCGCTGCCCGAACTGCCGAAACCAAACCACTTCCCACTACTGCTGAGTTAGTGCTCATTGTCAAGTCTCTTGCAATAAATCCCCGAAGCACACAAAGCTGCAGGAGCATCTCCTCTCCCCAAAGCCTGCTATGCTGTGCTTGCACAAGCTTTTTAGGCACTCAATGTCTCCTCCCCCAAAAGATTTCACATCAACAAATGCATCAAATAGAATCCTCTGGTAGCATCAAAATTAATACATACCTGCAAGGCACTTTTTTTCCTCCTTCATCAATCAGTTGATTAGTTATTTTTAATTAAAACAGCAAGCTCTGATTGCAGGATTTTGAGCAATAATCCTTGCGACTTTAACTACTGTTTTCTGTGTTCAGACACTGAATTTCTGAACTATTAATAGGACAGAACAAGCAAACTTGGGTTTAATTCTCAAGCAGCCTTTTGGCTTGATCCAGATTTCAAGCTTCCACTATTCAGTTATCCATCTGCATGTTTCAAGTACCAAGAAGTAAATAATATTTGGCTAACAGGTAAATTTTCATCTGTGCACTCTAAGTTTAAGAGAAAAACAGCTGGTTCACACATTAAAAAAAAAAAACCCTAATGATTCATTTTGCCAGAAGTCTGTTAAGTTTACTTCAAGCTTGGATGAAGAAGATCCAAAAACAACCTTCATGGGTAAAAAAGTTCTCTTTGCCAAACCAATGGGTTTGTATCAGACTTACTGTTACAACAGAACTAAGACCAGAATTTACTCTCCTATTTTCAGATTTTGCTGCTTGGCTGGACAGAGGCCCACATGCAGTCACAAATATAAAAACAAAAAAAAGAAAAGAAAGCTACTGTTCTTGTTATTTTCCTGTTTAAGAGCATTTTGACAAAGGCCTAATTGCTTCCAGAAGTTTGCTGAAGCCATGAAAGGAAAAGTGCCAAGCTACTGGTTTTATTTCCTTAACCTGCTTGCTAACCACAAGCAGAGTTTTAACAACTTATGTCCCTCGTTTGAAGCTGTTAACAAAGTACTTAAATCCCAGGGTTCAGGGGTAAATCTCCACGGAGTTCAGGCTACTAAGGCATGGGAAGGAGAAAAGGAACAGCAAGCAAGGGAGACCTGAAGGATCCCACTTTTTAAGGATGTGTCCCACTAAGTAAAAATGTGGTTCCTGAAGCATCCAGGGGCCAGCAGCAGTAAGTAAGGAACTTCCATAAGTTTATTTTGTAAACTGAGGGAAAAAAACTCGAGCCAGGTTCTACCTCCTGTCTGATGTCCATGCTCTTCTGCCAGCCCTGACAAAGCTCTGTATCCCCGAATCACTCCTGTAGCAGCCTTTGAAGCACAAAGCTTCAGTCTACAGCAGATGCCCACCCAGCACTGCAGTGGAGCTGTCCCAGACAGACACCAACCCCAGGCTATCCCAAGGGTAATAAACACATCTATGTCATGGATACACAGCAGCAGCTCCACAGACTTTGTGCTTCAGGCTTCCATTTCTGTACAGAAAATCAGAGCCCAGATCTGAGCAGCTCACTTGCACAGCTGATATGATGGAGGAATGAGTGATAACCATGGTCTCACAAAGCTGACAGAACCTCTTCATCTGCAAAATGCACACTGAAGTAGCGCTCACTTGTGAAGGTGTTTAGCCCACGTGTCCAACAACCGTTCCCATTTTGCCAAGGGAATTAGAGACTCTTACACTTTTCCAGATACACACATGCATTGTCATTGGGAAGTTACAGAAAAAGCAGGACGTGAAAGGCTGCACTGCAAAACTTTGAATAAAAACACGAGCAAGCCTGATTTAAGTGTCCCTTCACCTGTCCACGGTCATTCCCTGGAAAATTAAGCACGTGTCACCTACAGCCACTGTGCCTTCCAGAGGGTGGCATAAGGGGGCCTGCCACATCCACAGCAGCTGAAGCAAGAGGGGAGAGGCAGTAGTCCCCGATTTGGGAGTAACCTGCCTCAAATTTCGCAAAGCTTTGGCACACCAGAACGTTGAAAGCAGGGTAGGCTCCCACGCCGCTGCTGTGGGTGCCGGGTTACGCGTGTGACAAGGCTGTCACTCCTGCGGCAGTGCCAGCACGCTGCCGCTGCCCCTTCGGGGGCTGGGAAAAGCACCCTCACACCCGTTCCGTGATCCATGCAGATCGGGCTCTGCTGGGAGGCAGGAGGAGATCGCGCCTCTCGGGGAGAACTGAATTTGGAAGAGTAACACGGCAGGAACAGTTTGCATTCATCCCCGGCTTGTTACGTGGGATCTCGAGAACATTTGCTTTACCACTCCAGCTATACAGTCTGATTTTATTTTTAAATGTCTCTTTTTCCCCAGCTTCCACTCATCAGAGAGCAAAACTGTTCTCAGTCGAAGTGAGAAACGTATTTGCTTAACACGCAGACAGCCCAAAGAGCAGTCTGAGGAATTTATATGTCACGAACCTCCTCCCGTCGGGGGGTGGGTGGGAACAGACACGGAAATGTTTCCACCTTAACTTTTGATGATGGGAGTGGGAGCAAACCCGCCTTGCATACACAGGGGCTTCCCCCCACACCTCGGCGGGGCCCAAATGAGTCAACGGGAATTGATTTGCATCCAAAACCCCTTCGACTACCACACCCCTCCCTCTGAATTAACATCCAGTCATCATTAATGGCAACTGCCGAAACAGGCAGAGGGGCTGCAAAGCCGGCACCTACCTCCACCGGCATGTGCCCCCAGATGACACCACCCACACGTCTGTCTTGCTCTTCCCGAGTTAATCTCGGTGCTCCCGCTCCAGCCCCCACGGCTGACCTCACCGTACATCCCTCAAGTTCACACAACATTTCAAACACAGAGCTCGCATCAGCCACAGGGATAGATAAAATCACTGGGGTGTGTAAAAGGCAGGCAGCAGAGTCACAGCACCTACCAGGAGCCGGGGACCGGGGTTACCCTGCTCATTCCTGCCACTCCCAAAATCCCTCTCCCAAAGCTTTCCCGGGGCTTTCCGAGCCCGAGAAGGTGTCCCCCCGCAGCTTTGCGGTTCCAAGGCAATGAGCTTCCCGTGTCCCCTCCGCAGGACTCCCCCGATGCCTGAAGGGCTGAGGCACTCGAGAAAAGGCAGCAGGGAAGGCACCCAGAATCACTCCGCTTCCCCCAAAGGAGCTCGGAAATGTGCTGGAACAGCAGCCTCTCCCGCGCCAAGTATTACAGGAGCAGAATACTAACGGGTTCCTTGATTTTATCCATTACCATATGCAGATATTAAAGTCTGAGCGCTGCATTTCTACCACTACTGGCCCTCGCAAATTAACCCTGCATCTCAAAGCGACACCACAATAGTTTAGGTCACCGTCTCTCCTCTGCTTGGCGACAGGGACCGATGGGGAAGGGGAGGAGGAGATGGGTGTTTGTCCTCGCTGGAGGAGGCTCTCCCAGCTCCGGCCGCGGAGCCCTGCCCTTGCCCCAGCAGGGTGGAAGCCTCCGGGCTGAGGCAGCCCGAGGAGCCGCGGCAGCGCAGGTGCAGCATCCCCCCGCCTGCGCATCCCTCCCTCGCCCCCGACTTACCCCCTTCCGCCAGGAAACTTTCGGCCGTGGCAGGCAGCGGGACGGGCCGGGCCGGGGGCCGCCGCCCTCTGACAGCGAGGCCGCGGGGTCCGTGCGGGCGCGGGGGCAGCGGCGGCGCCGCTCCGCCCGCCGGGGCCAGCGCGGCTGCGGCGGTGCCTGCGCAGGGCGGGGGGAGCGCGGGAGCGGGGCCGCCGCTGCCCCCCCGGCGCGGCCGCGGCTCCCGGCGCGGGGAAAGCGCTGCTGCGCTGCGGAGCCGCTGCTCGTGCCCGCCTCCCCGCACCGGCAAAAGGGAAAAAAAAAAGGAAGGGAGGGAGGAGGGGGGGAAGGAAAGAAGGCAGCAAGCGTTCGCGAGGGCTCCGGGCATCCCTGCCTCGGCAGCCGGTCCTCCGCCGCTGCTCCTCCGGGATAGTGCAGCCAACTCCCCGGCAGCCCCACCGCCCGTCTTGGCCCCCGGCCACGGGCACAGCTAGGGCAGGCAGCGCACGGCAGAGCGGGCCAGGGGCTCGGGGCGCGCTCCTTCCCTCCCTCCCTGCCCCCCTCCCGCCCGCCGCGGCTGCGCTGCGCTCCAACCCCGCGCCCCCCGCCCTGCCCGAGCGGGAGATGCGCCGCGGCACCGGGGAAGGAACCTCCGGCAAAGCCGCTCTCAGCACTTACTGAGCCCAACTCCGGACCGACGCGCACCCACCGCCGAGGCTGTGCTTGCTGCTGATGCCTTATCCCCAAATGCCACCTGTAGGCCTGTTTCCTCGGAGGCTCAGTGTCTGGGCTGCCACCCGCCTGAATTCGGCGTGCGAAGTTTCAGGCGGCGAATCAACACCGCGGGGACCTGTTGGCTGCCCGGTGTGCGCGGCGGGTCAGCCCCGCCGCCAGCTCCCGCTGCTCCCCGAGAACAACATCCCGCACAAACCTGGGCCAATCGCACCCACTGCGGCGACACGAGAGGCCCTGAGGGGCCAAACCTCCGGGTGTTACCCTAAAGCAGCGCAAACCTTCATCTCTTAATAAACAAACTCCGCGTTGATTCAGCCGTTTATGGCCGATACAAGGGAACGGCACCTAACGCGCTGCTGGTTTCAAACGCAAATGTTCGCTTCTTCACCCCACCCCCTCCACTCATCTCCAGCCCAGAGCAGGATAGGCTCTCTCACTCCTGAAGAGAGTTTTTCCCCCTTAGCCAAGCGAATACAAAACGCGAATTAGCCCATTTAATTACACCAAACTCCCCTCCCCTCTTGACTTCAAACCCCTTTATTGGGTTTACCTGTGCTCCTCCCTCACACTTCTGCGGGCAACTCTATCAACAAAACCATCAGCACCTGTCTGTAAAACCTTTTAAAAAGGAAAATAGTCACTCCTGACCTTTCACGTGAAGATGACCATGTAAATCTTGAGTGTCTCAATAGCCTCTCAGATCCAAACGTCAACGCAGACTTAGAAACCACACATTTTCTGCACAGAAGCTCAGTAGAATCTGATCTTCCCCAAATATTTTCAGAGGAGTCTGCTAATTCCTTTGGAATCTTAATAACCAATCCCAACCTTCAGAAGGACTCGCGCTGTACTTCAGAGTCCCGAGGAGCTCTAACACTCCGGATATTAGACAAGGAGCACAGTTTGATTAGAGGGAAGCGGGACGCTGACAAGTAGCCTGCACGCAAGTGCTTCTCCCCTGGACAGCGCCACGTAGCAGCACCCACCGCTCAGAGGCCCTCACCGCGGTCGCGCCGGTGGCCCCAAACTGCGGCCAGGAGCCACTGGGGCGAGTGGCTTCGGGCGAGTGGCTTCGCTCCCTCCCGCACCCGCTCAGCGCACGGGGCCGCGGCTCCCGCAGCTCGGGCGGCCTCGCTGTTACGGTGCGGGTTCCCCATCCCATCTCCCATCCCATCCCATCTCACCACCCCGTCCCTGCATCCTCACCTCCGCCTCGGGCCCCGGCTGCCTCCGCCGTGCCCCGCTCGGGAGCGGCGCGGAGCCGCGCTCGCCAAACGCGGGCGGAGTGTGCCCCCGCCACGGCTCGGAGGGACGGCGAACTGCAGCCGCAGGCACCGGCCGCTTACACCCTTTCCTGCCTTCCCTTCCTTCCCTCCCTCCTGCCTGCCTCGCCTCGCTCCTGCCCGCCCCGGCACCCCTGGCCCGTCTATCAGCGCCTTCCTTGGCGGACATCGCCCCCTCTCCCTCACCTCCGCGCACCTGCGGGGGCTCGCCTTGCTAGGGAGGAGAAAAACCCACTGAAACAGAGAGGAACTGCGGCGCGTCGGACTCCATGTGGGCTCCGAGAGCGGGATCAGCTCGGGGATGCTGGCGTGGGGTGGGAAGTGAACAGGGCTGATTTCTGTGAAGTAAAAATTAATATTAAGTACAGCGGCTGAAGATCGTGTGTCCTGGTACTGGCGTAGAATCAGCTCATTAGCAGAAGTGGTGTTTAGGCTTCCAGCAGTTGTCCTTGCACATTTGTCTTTACAAACAAGAGATACTTGTAAAGATCCTCGTGCACTTCAACAGAGGCCCATCAGCTTCCTTGTTAATTTGCTTTAAATATAAGTGTTTCCTGAATATGTGAGCTTTGCAGGCTAAATGGGAGATTTTTGGTGAACTACCTGATTAAAAATCTCAAGCAGGATCAGCAGCCTGTGGAATCAGGGACTCAGCCATTATTCATTTTTTACTACAATATTTATGAACAACACTGCACATACACTGTAACTTCCCCTACCTCTGCCCCCAAAGCTCATGAGCTTAAGCCCTGATCAATGCAGTAGCCCAGGCCAGACTCCTCCACTCAGAACAGGATGTAAAGAATGATTATTTAACAATAAAACCCCGAGAAGACTGAGGTTGGCAGGAGATCCCAACCCCACTGCTGCTGCTGCTCCCCCCCCCAGCTGCTCGCATGAAGACACGAGTAGGGCTCAGGAAATGAGTTCTGCCTAGTTGGCTGCCCTGCCACCAAAAGAAAAGTTCCCCAAGTTCATCTTAGCCTTGCAGCAACTTTGCTTGACCCCGTTCAACTCACTAAATCAGCAGGAAAACTCACCTGGCAGCAAAAGGCAGCATCTACTTCATCCTTAACAAGCCAAGGGGGATCACTGAGGAGTCAGATAAGCAGCAAAGCCCTTGCTGAGCAGGTCTGGGATGAGCAGACTTTGTAGGGGGTGCAGGACCATCCCCTTCAGGTGCCAGTTGTTGTTACACTTGCTCAGCCACCCTGTGACCCCTTCTTCTCAATTTCACTTGTGTAAATCCAGATTCAATCCCCCAGCTGAACCCGAGGCCGAAATTTTTTTCCCTCACCTTCTCTGAAGGCAAAAGCCAAAGCCATATTGATTTAGATGGAGCCTTCTTGTGTTCCTCTCCAGTACAAAAGTGATGAGAGCAGGAATTTTAACCCCTGTGGTACCCTGGTGCTTTGCAGGTACACTGTAAATATTGGAATGGCAATGTGCACTTCGCAAATCAGCTCACAGCTCATGCCTCAGCACCATTTGTAAGCACGCGGGTGAATGAAAACCTCTCTTATCTTACTTCCCTTCCCTCATGCTTCTTAAACATCCAAATTCTTCAAATTAACTCCTGCAGGAAGGAAAGGAAGCAGAGGGAGGTTAAGCAGGAGGGCAGTACTGCTCAGCATCCGAGGTGTTGCACTGGCCAGGTATTTCTCCTCACCAGCATTACATGAGTCACAGAGATTTTAGCAGAGAATCTTGTTTGCTTATACAGGAGACCGACAGGTCTGAGAGCTCAGGAGCTTCTGTGCTAATGCAGAATTCAGTAGCGTTTGTCGCAGTGCACAATCATATTTGAAAAGTAATGCTTTTAATGAGAGAAAATTTTAATTTTGACTTTAAAATTTGGTGGATTATTTTATTAAGAGAGTGAGAATTACATGCAAAAGTGTGAAGACTGTTAATCAAATATTTGCATGTGCTTACATATAATTTCAATGACTGCCATTTATTTAATCTAAAAATTCAGAGTGAAAGAGCAGAATTGCCACTGTTTGTTTAGGTATGGCTACATTCACTAAGCTCATGCCTTAAGCCTCTACTTAATCTGTTTTACTACTCAGAATAATTGCAAACACGGTGATAACTTCTATTACATCCCTGCCTTCTCTTCTCTTTTAAAGAACAGTTAATCACAGGAAGAATGTGCAGAGGCATTTGCAAAGTTCTGATTTGCTTTTTATTTTTTCAATGGCCAGCTGTACTGAGAATTTGTTCAAGGATCAATGTGAATTTTATATGAATACAATTAAAGTTGTGAATATCATTCCCCAAAGCCCCTGATTAAGTTCTCCTAATCCATCATCTCCAGTAAGTATTGAAATGGATGGAAGTTTTATTGACTTCAGCGGAAGCAGGTGCAGCTCCTTGATGTGCTGGTCCCTCTCAAGCCATCTGTACCTATGTGAGTGTGATGTGTACACTGTGTGCAGTATAGATCTGTACCTCAATACCACCCACAACCTGCTGCGCATGGAAAAGATGTCAATTCCACGTGTTATTGGGGAAAATTACAGCCAGGAGCGTCTCACACACGTTAATTAATTTACATTTACTGCAAGTCGTGTCCACAACAGAGACACAAACAACCCAAACAAGCCATGCTGCAAATCATTTGCAGAGGACAGGTTGGCACCAAGAGCCTGCTGCTGTCCCCACGTCCAGATATCCATCCCACTCCTCATTAATTTGGGGAATGCTGAGTGACCACGCTGCCCATCGATTTCATTTGCAGCCCTGAGTGCTCAGCACTTCTCCACATTAGGCCTGAGGGTGCAGGAGATGAGACAGAGAATGGCCACAAAAGCTGTTTTGGCTGAAGGGGCTTGCTCAGCAACAAGCACAGAGCCTGCAGCAAAAACAGGCATAGAGGAGAATTCTTCTCAGTCGCCTGCCCCCAGCACAGGTGAGCCTCTCTCAGCAATCCTCTGCATTGTTCTCTTCTCCAAGCACCCCGGGAATTCCACACATGATCTGGGAATCTTCCTGCCACACACTCAGGTGCTCTGACCCCAGGTATGTGCAGAGCTGGCAGAGAGCTCAGTGCTGCAGTTGAAGGTGACACGACACCCCAACCTCAGAACCAGTGAGGTTGGAAAAGGCCTCCAAGATCACCGAGTTCACCAACCCAAGCCCACTTCTACGTATTTTTTTGAATACTCCAGGTGTGGTGACCCCACCACTTCCCTGGGCAGCCTGTTCCAGTGCCTGACCACCCTTTTGGTGAAGGAATTTTCCCTAATATCCTGTCTAAATCCCCTGGCCCAGCCTGAGGCCGTTTCCCCTTGTCCTGTCCCTGTTCCCTGGCAGCAGAGCCCGACCCCCCCGGCTGCCCCCTCCTGTCAGGGACTTGTGCAGAGCCACAAGGTCCCCCCTGAGCCTCCTTTGCTCCAGGCTCAGCCCCTTTCCCAGCTCCCTCAGCCGCTCCTGGGGCTCCAGCCCCTTCCCCAGCTCCGTTCCCTGCCCTGGACACGCTCCAGCCCCTCCAGGGTTCTCTGGCCAGGAGGGGCCTGAACTGACACAGGATTTGAGGTCCCTCCCCAGTGCCCAGACATACTGAATTAAAAGGTGACACCATGGCTGGCTTTTCGTAACTTTTGAGTGCCTGACACTGCAACTGAAGCAACTCATAACACAAGAAAACCACTGTAAAGAGGAGAGGGCTGCTGTATTGCAGTCTTTTCTTCATGTGAGAACAAGGGGGAAGAGAAATCCCAACAGTTCCCAGTCACCCTCCTCCAGCTGTGTTCAGACCCCATGAGAGATCTCTTCTCCTGCCAAAGAGAGGAGATCTTTATCTTGACTGGGAGGTGGAGTACTGAGGTTATTTTTTTGATCACTCGCTGGAATTGGTGAGACAATATTGCATTACAAGTCCGGTGTAGCCCAAATCCTTTCTCAGGGTTCCCTGAGGAGCCCATGTCCCTGCCAGCGCCTCCTGCCATGATCCACAGTGGCACAGTGTGCCAGGCTACACCATTTATGTTTTGACAAACTGCCAGCATTTCGCTAAGAAATCAAGTGCTAAAAAAAGGAAATTAGCAAGTTTACATCTCAGCCAAAACTGAACAGAATTTCACAGAGTAAGAAATGCTTTTCTCTGGTTCTGGAGATGTTTTTCCCTGCCAAGCTCCAAAGACTCATGGAAAACAACGTAGGTGCTTCAGCCTCTAAGAAACATAGTATGAGTCTCTTACCAGGGTAAATCCTAATAATCTGAAATAAACACACTCTCCTCAGAAAGCATCATGGCTTGAACCAGAAAATGAGACTGGATAATAGCAAACATAAAGCCTTTTGCACCAGGAGGAACATATCTACGACTCTTAACAAGCACAGCACACAGTTCAACTTTTCCAGACTGGGATACTGCACAGATGGAGGGTTTGGAAAGCTCATCTCACATGGGATACACTTCACTTGGAGCTTCTGATCCCTCTCCCAGAAGAAGGGCTGATTTACACCACTGACCATTACTTCTCTGCAGAGCCTGGGGACAGCTGTCAGAATCAGGTGGGCTTTTTGGAGAACTGACACTAATAAGGGTTCTGTTTGTATGCACAGAAACTCCTGAAGAGCTGAACATCTCTGACTGGCACTAGAACTAATAACAGCTAAGGATAGTTAGCAGCACCCAGAACACCCTCAGCAGCTTTTCTTATGACTTAGTTGTGAATACATCCATCAAGAGTGATTACACCTCACCAGTAACCAAATTACAAAGTTAAAACACAAATGAAGGGTGAGTACCACAACAACAACAATTCAAACGCCTCTGTATTCTTCAAAGTCAATAAAAGTTTTGTCCTTGCATCATTTCACTCAGTTGGGAACTCTTCTGTATCTGTGGTTTATAAACACCTCTGAATACCTTCTTTAATTACCTTATTGCAAAAAACCCAAAGAACTTGGGAAAATATTAACCCCTATTTAATATTTTGAAATTTGTATTCAGTGTCTTAAAACAATGCCTAGAAACTCTCATGCTCCCCTACTGAGGTAACGATTTCCCTGCACATGGCAGGGGGTTGGAATTAGATGATCTTTAAGGTCCCTTTTAACCAAAACCATTCTGTGTCTCAGTGATTTCTTATTTCTTTTGATTTCTCTGTTAGCCAACCCAAAGGGAGGTGGTTGAGGTTGGGGAAGGAACCCACATTCATGTCTCCCCCACCTTTAAATGCAGCACAGGTTCTCTGAGTTGTGATACGTGAACAATAATTAATGCAAATTTAAAATGTGTATTTTCACTCACCCAATGAGAATTTACTTCAGTGTAACCAAAATATCATTGCTTCTCATAATCAGAAGAGTCCTAACCTACACAAACTGGAAAGAGAGAATTTAGCTCATTATACTCATAGAATCATAGAAAGGTTTGGGCTGGAAACGTTCCAACACCCCTGCCATGGGCAGGGACACCTTCCACTGTCCCAGGCTGCTCCAAGCCCCAATGTCCAGCCTGGCCTTGGACACTTCCAGGGATCCAGGGGCAGCCACAGCTTCGCTGGGTACCCTGTGCCAGGGCCTGCCCACCCTCCCAGGGAACAATTCCTTCCCAATATCCCATCCAGCCCTGCCCTCTGGCACTGGGAAGCCATTCCCTGTGTCCTGGCAATCCAGGCCCTTGTGAAGAGTCTCTCTCCATCTTTCTTGTAGCTCCTTCAGGTACTGGAAGGTGACAATTAGCTTTGGTAAGAACCTTCCCTGGCTCAAGCAGGTGCATCCTCACTGCTGCAAAGCTCCAGGGAAAACCACAGGCAGTCTCAGCTCATTAGACGGGGCCATCCTGGCATGCGTGGGAAGGGGTCTGAGGAGACAGACTATTCTCTCTGCCCAAAATTAAAATATATGAATGGTTCAAAAGCACATCCTCCAGGCGGACAAGGCTACCCTTATGTGCTGGTGAAGGAAATTAGAAAAAGGCTCCCTAAAAATAAACCATTACTATGGTACCATAGCACCAACTCGTGGCCAGGGTTTCCCAAAAAATACAGTAAAATCATAGAATCACAGAATGGTTTGGGTTGGGAGGGACCTCAAAGCCCATCCAGTGCCACCCCTGCCATGGGCAGGGACACCTTCCACTGTCCCAGGCTGCTCCAAGCCCCAATGTCCAGCCTGGCCTTGGGCACTTCTAGGGATCCAGGGGCAGCCACAGCTTCTCTGGGCACCCTGTTCTCAATTTCTTGCTATTTTGATGTGCCAATATGAAGCTGCAAAGGAAATCACATTGGTTTGCAATCTCTGTATTTCTGTGTTGAAGTAGGACTAAAAAGCGTTGGGACATTCTTGCCCAGTTCCACATGAAGCCGTCTGTGTTCAGTCCCAAGTTAAGGAAAAGTTCATAAAATCCTGCCACAGTGACAGGATGGCAGCAATCTGCATTCCTGTATTCCCTAGGGACACTTCAGCACAGGGAGCAGCGCCTGCTGCTGGGGAAACCTGAAACAGATCCTCTGTGTGCCAAAAGGGATCGAAGCTGTGGAATGTCTGAGCTGGGAGAAGGAATCCCAATGTCCCCTGGGTCTGTGTGGGGGAATGCACAGCTGGCACAGTGCAGCACAGAGCCCTCACGCCCTCCATGGGAGAGAGCACAACTGGGAATCAAGTCAAGTTTTAACTCTACTGGAATTTCTGGTCTAACAGAGGGGTGAAAGTCAGGGAAGTGACTTTCCCAGACGTGAAATACAGAGCTATAAAAGGTCTAACTGATACAGGACAAGTCTTTTAGATGGACAAATGGGCATCCCATTAAGTTGAAATGGTTTCCAAAAATACCCCACTAAAGACCTCATCAAAGCCGCTTTGCCAGTCGCTGTAAATGTCACACAACAGCTCCTAGGAAGGGGACACTGCCTTAGCCACTGGCAGAAGCAACAGAGGAACCAGAATACACTTATTGCAAATGGATTCCTGCCAGCCCTGTGCTGTTAATAACCTTTACTCTGAGCAAAGTGTGTAGGAACCCAGAGTGCTGAGAATATTTCTCTGCCTGTTTTTAAGGGTTCTTACCCCCCTGAAAAACACTGTTTTAACCTCCAACCTTGGAAAACCTGCCTACGATCAGACAAGAACTAGAAAACACAGTGGTGTGAATTAGGTGATAGACTACTATGTAAGATTTTCACAGGGTGAAAATTTTAGAGGTTTTGGGCTTCTCTTTGTAGTAAATAGATAAGAGTAAAAAATATCAAAATGGAGGATTGTTGTTGTTCTCTAAACCTTCTTCTCCTTCTTCTACTACTCCATGTTCTGCAGTAAAAGTAGTTTGGAATGACTGGATGAGGAATTCCGCAGTTCCTGGCCGTGTTACTGAATAATTGGTAGGAAAGTGAAAATAACATACGTTTTTAGTAACTATTGGTTAAATTATCTTTAAAAGGCTGTGCAAATCTTGATAATTAGAGACTTCTCTCCTGCTTTCTGTGCTCTATGCTGTACCTGGGTCACGCTAGTGGCTCTGTTCCTCTGATAAGACTTCATAAACAACTATCTGGAAGCACTGAAACTCCAGGAAAAGTCTCGGTTTATCTTTGAAACTCCTTGCAAGGACTTTTAGAAAATTCTCTCCCATCAGGAGGGATTTGATTTATGGCACGGTTCAGTGTCAAAAGTGTAACATTTAATGGTCCAAACAGTGAGTGTTGCTCCTCTGGGCACTTCTTCCCATAGCCTGAGGGAGAAGAGCAGAGCTTTGGTGCTTATCACATCCCTCCCAAACATGCCAGCTACTCCAGTCCACTCCAACCAATCTCTGACAGCACTCCCTGAGCGTCTTCCATAATTACATCTGTTATTAAATGCTGACCACCCTTGACACAGACACTGGAAACACAACCTATGGCATCTTCCTATTAGAGACTGATGGCCGTTTTGGTGCTAATCTACATTTGCATCAGTTTTAAACAAGTAATAGTCTCACTGAAGTTATCCTTGATTTATGTGGGCACCACAGAGATAAGAGCCCAAACCAAAAACCTGAACAGACCATTTATTTTTCTTAATCGGGAGAAACACAGATGGGATTTTAGGTGGATACAACAATTTAAGCAATGAATTAATTTTTGAAACTACTTTTTACTGCCTGAAGAATCTTTTATCACCACCATTGACAACTGGCTATGTCCCTGAAGGACCTTTATTCAAGAATCTTCTTAAACTAACTTATTGTCATTGTCCCTAAGACCTACAGGGCTGGCAGGTGTATTTGTGTCACTTGGGTATTTGCAGCAGGAGAAGATGGATTTTCAATGCTATAAGATTGACCTTTGAAGACTTGTATGAGGTATTCATGGGTTACAAAGCTGGATTGACCAAAAGAATTGAGCAAATCCTGATTAACTCAAGTGTGAGTGTCTTGCCAATGCAGTTATGTGTTTGGACAAGCTCAATTTGAATTATCAGCTCATCCCATCTCAGGTAAGTTTGGACTGGCAGATATTGTTAGGGAACAGCTGTCCCCCTGGATTTCTTTTACAGACAAATTAGCTGGAAAATCAGCCTCCGTTTAGCACAGAGAGAAAAATATTTACACAGACCATGGGGCCGTCTGTGCCTTACAGGGTTTAGGAGCCTAAAAATGCAGTGCAAGTTGTCCTCTCTTTGTCTACTTATATGCACCATCGACATCTATACATGTAAGTGTTGGTGGGGCTGGGGAGCTCTTTTTTATGTTTGCAATGAAATCAGACTGAACACCTCCAATTTTAGCCTTAGTAAGACATTACATGACTGATTAAACTCAGCAAGGTGGTGTAATTATTGTCATAATTTCTGGTCACTCCCCATTAAAGAAAGAGCAGGCAATGATACAGCAGTGAAATTTATCACAGACACAATGAAGGAAGACTGGCAGGCTGGAAATATTTAGCTAAAACAAGAGGCAAATACAGGAAAAACAAAGATACAAAAGCTAACAGATGATATGAAAACAGAATGAGTCATTACAAGATACCGTTCTTGTAGCAAGGGATGGCTGGAAGCAATTCGTGTGAAAGGGATATAAGAGAACAACATTTTATACAATAAAATTAGCCTGAAGATCTCACACGTGGAAAACATTCCTGAAGAGAAGTTGGCCAGTTCTTTTGTTCAGGTTGCATTTCCACGGGAATGGAGTCACATCAGCTCGTAATAAAACTGCAAATATGAGGACACACTTCTGCAGGTTCCAGGATGAAATAATCCAGGTACCACCAAGCAGCAGCTGGGGAATGGGCAAATGATCCAGAGCAGGGCTTTCTTTTCTTTTCTTTCCTAAGGGCATCTGAGCCAGCAAACTGCCTGAGACAGGGTGCTGGGCAAGTGTTAGTTTGAAGTAATCACAATTCCCAAACTTTTGATAATTTGAGCCCAAAATGAGAAGTACCTGAACCGTGATATAAAAGCAGGGATATTCACTAGGAAATTTTTCCCCAGGTTATTATACTCTCTGGGAAAAGCACGCTACTCCATTTATTTTTGGAATTAAGCAGAACATTTACACTGGGCCGATGAAACAGCCCCCACTGCAATGCTAAATGATGAGTGCAGCACCAGCCCAAAATTAAGTAGGGTGTGTGATGAGGCCTAGAAGTTGGGTAATTGGGAAGAACCACTCCAAATCAGAAAATCAAACTGAAAAGTCAATTGAAAAAACCCAGAACACAATAGGGATTCAAAATTTAGAGAAACATGTTATCATCAAAAGTGCTCTACTGCACTGGTAAGCTCTTTGTTAATTGACTGCTTTGTTAAGGTTCATTAAAGGTTGGTGTTGTAGCCAATAAATCTGGTTGGGCAGCTAAAATTTTGTTTTGTTTCTCAAGAGTTGGAAGTTTCAGCCCAGAACAGATTCTTTTCAGCCTGTGATGCCTGAAATTGTGTCTATTGCTTTCAGTCATCAGCTATGTTTGGGTTTATTACTTCATTTTTTTAAATCACTAAGAACTGTAGTCATGCTCTACACACTAGAAATATCTGCACAACATTCCTGTACCTGCTGGGGCCACAGAGACCACAGCTACAGCTTCTCTGTTTGGAGCATTTAACCCACATCACAGCAATTTAACATTGGTTTATTTCCTGTTCTCCTCACAGCTTGGCAGCTCTGTCTCTAGAACATCAAATACTTTGTAGGACTCACTATGTTTCACTCTGTGCGGTAAAGTGAAGTTCTGAAATGCGATGTTTTATTAGGAGGAGCAAACCCTGTCAACCTTTAGCAAAATACTCCTAAATTTCAGTGGAATTAGGTGCATAAATACTGTAAGGAAGATTATGATATGTAATTTTCCCATAACCATGGGTAAGCATTAAATAATTATTAATAATCCCCCACAGAAAATGAAGGTATTATTATGCTTTTCAAAGTATAGTATATATGTATTTATCAAAATCTAGTTTATTGAGCTTGGTACATCAATAGGAGCATTTATTATCCACTAAAAACCTATATAGAAAAATCTGAATTAAAAATCATATGTAAGAAGGAGTAAAATAATCAGCAGTGTTCCAAAGTCCACGGAGACAGAAAAGAAACAGACTTGGGCAGTATGTTCCAATTGCCAGGTCCTTTTTACCCCATTTTAAAGCTGTGCGTCCCAGTTTGGCCCAGTGAACACTACAATCTCTCTCTCTCTCATCCTCAGAGAAGTTGATGTTGATCAAGTATCAATGGATCCAACAGTTTCTGGCACACCTGAGCTGCTGCCTGGCACAGGTACCATCAAAAATTGTTTGAGTATGAGGCCTTTTGGAATATCTTATTAAAATAAATTCTGGACAGGAGTCAGTACTTCCCAGGACTCCAGGCCACCTTCCACTGCTCTGATTTAACTCTCCCCATTTGAACAAGTAAAGCTTCTAAAACCCATTTGCATTCTTCTCAGACTGAAAGCTAACACACCTCAAGGATATTTTTTTACTGAAGCCTCTCTGTGCAGGGCAAAATAAAATTTTGCTGGTCTAATGAAGAATGGCAACTGAGTGATGAGATGCAAATACATCGAGTGCAACTCCCTGGACTAAGTGAGTATCTGGAGCCAAACATCTTTATCAATTACCTTTGAACCCCAGTGGGTAAAGCAGAGCTGTAAATTAGCAAAAGAATTTACCTGCTGAACCCAATCTGTAAGAAATTCAGCTACTTAATAATAATTTCTCTTTCTGCATTGCCCAAACAGAAATCTCTTCCACCAGAGCAGTTTGTTCCCTTCCTTGCAGCTTTTCTCTAAATTGTGCTCACTCTTCTGACTGGTAGGGGAGCAAGCTGTGCCCTTGTTCTTCAGGGGGAGAGGTTAATTTTAGCCCTCATAATCCCAAACACTCCTTGGCCTTCCCCAGGCTGCCATCAGGCCGTGAGAAGCTGGAATTAACCCGCACACCTCCCGAGCTCCACAGCAGCCCATCCAAAAATGACACCGGAGTCCTTGGCTCGGCTGCTGGGGATCAGCACAGCTCAGGGCATGGCCAGGGCAGATCCAGACACACGAGGAACCCCTGAGGAAGGTATTTTCCTGCTCATGCTGAGCATTTCAATGACCAAATTCTTCCACGTGCGTCTTCATGCCCTAGGTTCTTTACGATCCGTCAGCTGCAGATTATACTCACTGCAGAAAGGATGAAGGAGCAGTCCCCGATTTTAGGGCTGTGCAGAGAGAAAGAGAAAACCTTGTTAACAAATAAAAATGAACCCTGAATTCTGACAGCCCCATAGCTGCCCTAAGAGGCAAAATATCCTGATTTTGGAGAATGCTGTCATCATCACAACATCAGCATGTAACAGCTCCGACTTCATTTTACACTGCTTTGGCAGGATTCCAACAGCTCTTCTGTTTTCATTAATCCAGTGCATCCTGTGATCTTTTTCTTCCAGTTTCAAAGTCTTCCAGCAATTTTTGGGTTTGGCAGTACATATTTAGCATGGAAACTTCCATCAAGGGGAAAATTCAGGGAAATTTTCCTTTTTCCCTAAATAAATGAAGCTATGACATGTTCTAAATGAAGTCTGTATTTTCTAATTAGCCAGCACAATAATCAACCCAATATTGAGCAATGACATTAAAGAATTTAATTCAGAACATCTTTTTGGACATGCAGACAGGCTGCCAGCTGTACTTACCTAGGCAGGGAAAGGTAGTGTGGAAAACTCGATGGCCTAGAAATACTAAACTCCAGTAGTTTAATTTAGAAGAGAAGTGGGGTTCATGCTGAGCTGTGCAGTCACATCTCTGCTCTGCAGATGGATGCCTGGAGAGACAACTACAGACAACAACACAGTTTTCTTAAATAACACAAGTCCCATCCCCAGTCCTGGGGTGTAACTTCCATCTCTTCCTGGTAAAGCACTGAAAGAGCAAATGCCTACTTAAAAAAACCAAGTTAATGTCTCTGCATTGTTCAGGCAGTAACTAAATGGGTTACAGGCAAGGTGTGCAAGTTTTAGATCAACTCTTGCAGGTCTCATTTCACACTGGCTAATGAACAGTCATAGAATCACACAATGGTTTGGGTTGGAAAGGACCTTAAAGCTCATCCTGTTCCACCCCTGCCATGGGCAGGGACACCTTCCACTATCTCAGGGTGCTCCAAACCCCCTCCAACCTGGCCTTGGACACTTCCAGGGGCAGGGCAGCCTCAGCTTCTCTGGGTAACCTGTGCCAGGGCCTCCTGACCCTCACAGGGAATAAATTATTCCTAATGTGCGTTCTAAACCTGCTCTCAGTTTGAATCCATTCCTCTCTGTGCTCTCACTCCAGGCCCTGTCCAAGGTCCCCCTCCATCTTTCTTGTAGGTTCTCTTCACAGAACCCCCGAGGCTGGAAAAGCCCTCCCAGCCCACGGAGTCCAAGCTGTGCCCGATGCTCACCTTGTCCCCAGCCCAGAGCACTGAGTGCCACCTCCAGCCCTTCCTTGGACACCTCCAGGCATGGGCACTCCAAAGCTCCCTGGGCAGCCCCTGCCAAGGCCTGAGCACCCTTTCCATGCAGAAATTCCTGCTGCTGTCCAAGCTGAGCCTCCCCTGGCCCAGCCTGAGGCCGTTTCCCCTTGTCCCATCCTTTGTTCCCTGAGAGAGGAAGCCAACCCCCAATACCTTTCCCATTTCCTAGCATTTCCTCCTAGCAGAGCTGCTCCATCCCTCTGCCCATCTGGACTTGCTCCATCCATGTCCTTCCTGTGCTGGGGACTTTAGTGCTAAAGGAGCAATATCAGTTTAAAATGGAAACCTGCCATTGTTGGTTTATTTTTAACACATCAGACTCATAGGGAAGACCTATAAGCAGCAGAAAATGGACTGCAGAAGTGAAGTCTGTAAGAAAAAAGGAGAGAATAACAAAAAAAAAGGGCTAAGCCTATGAACATGAAACCCAAGAATTATTAAAAGCCATCTTTTATTCACATGGGATAGGGTTTTTAAGACTGAAGGTCCAAGGCAGTAACTTAGCACATTTTAAAGCTGTCTATGCCAATGGGTATTGCAGTAAATTACTGCCATTTCAAAACAGAATGTATGCACCTACCTATATGATTACTCATAAAATGTTGAATTCTAACCTAAACCAAATTTATCAAATTTTATTAGGCCATAAATATAGGTATATTTATGTTTATAAATTACTTAGCTCATTTTTTCAGAAAAGAATTATTCAAGACATGCAGTATAGTGTGATATCATTTAAAAGCAGCAAGGCATTAGGAGCGTGTGTTTCTGGCAAAATACAATAAAAATGTATAGACAGGGAAATAAAACTCTTGTATTTACTATTAATGTTCTTCCCTCTACATTGACTATCAATCATCAAGGTATTAACATCACTCAAGAAATGGCATGCTGTGAGAAAATTATGATAATTCATTCTGTAATCCATATTTCTATGAATACATGAAAAAAAAATGGCACCAATTTAGGTGGGCTTCCTCCCCCATGCCTAGAAAATTTGATGGGTTATTTTCAGGAGGGAAATCTATACTGCCTTGAAAATGTGTAACTAAATTCACACTGAATGAATAATCTTCCATTGATGTGGCTCCCCCCGACACATTCCTGAGCTTTCCAAACTCACTTTACAAATGGATTTGCTAAGTACTTGCCTTACAGGAATCATTTCCAGCTCCTCAGGGGAGAGAGACAGCGAAAGTTTACTGCACACAGCAGCAACATGCAGGGGTTAGTGAGGAGTGAGAGAAAGAAGGATCATTTGGAATTGCCAAGGGAGTTTGAAGTGTACTGAGTGACTATCAAAAGTCGAACCAGACCAAAATCAGGAAGTTAGTATTCTTCAATTACTTAGCTTGGGTAACAGCAACACAGAAAAACCAAATATATCCTTTTCTCATCTTTTATAGGATTATGCAAAAGTAAGAAACAGGGAGCATGTGAAGCAGTGACTGGAGAACAAGACAGAAATGGCCTTCAAGACGCTACCCCAGGTTTTGTTGGAATTCTAAATCATCCCTCACTCAGAGGATGTTAGCATGAAGTGCTTAATGGAGCCCCTCTTCTTCTTTTGGTAAGGATTTCTAGAGCAATAAGGCATCACAGGTGAGCACAGGGAGACTTTGCTTCCATTGGAAAGCATTTGGTGAGATAATCTGGACTAAAGCAGAGCTTTGGGTTTGGCAATAGAGCTCTCTTACTCGTTCCATCCTGTTTTCCAGAAAAAATGGTAAGAAACCAGGCATTTAGTGTTCCAAACAATAAAAAAGGTAAGATATGAATCATGTGAGTTAACATATTACAAAATATGAAATATTATCAACATTTTGGATTCTGGAGCACTAAGAAGTGCCTTCATCTTGGTGTCAGATCAGCTGCAGGGCAGGTGCTTTCAGAGAAGGGAAAATATGCTCACGAACTCTCCAGTGCTTAAGAAATTAATCTCTATTCATAATGAGCAATTAGACAGAGGTATTTAACCAAGTAACAGACCTCAGTTTCCGAATCCCCTTGAGTTTAAATAATATTTGGAGTAGAATGCTCCTGTCAGACTCATTTCTCCTCTGATGTTTTACCTCCCAAGAAGAACACCCAGTGATCCTTTGAAGCCCCAAGGTGTCCCTCAAAGGCAGAACCTTTAGTGCCTGGCAGTCCTGGGGATCATTTCTGCCTGAGAGCTTTCAAGCACGCTCCTGGCAATACATTGGTTTTAACTGCACACTCTGTGTCAAGGAAAAACACCTCCTTCCCAGCAGTTTATGGACGAGCAGATCACACCATCCAGTGGGACACACTTTAAGGGACACCCGTGACTGGGAATTCTGCTTGTGTTTAGTGCAGAGTTATTTCCCTCCAAAAAAAGGAGAATCCCAGACTGGTTTGAGTGAGAAGGGATCTTAAAGCTCATCCAGTGCCACCCCTGCCATGGGCAGGGACACCTCCCACTGTCCCAGGCTGCTCCAAGCCCCAATGTCCAGCCTGGCCTTGGACACTTCCAGGGATCCAGGGCCAGCCCCAGCTGCTCTGGGCACCCTGTGCCAGGGCCTGCCCACCCTCCCCGGGAGGAATTCCTTCCCAATCTCCCATCCATCCCTGCCCTCTGGCACTGGGAAGCCATTCCCTGTGTCCTGTCCCTCCATGCCTTGTCCCAAGTCCCTCTCCAGTCTCCTGGAGCCCATTTAGGAACTGGAAGGGGCTCTGAGCTCTCCCTGGAGCCTTCTCTTCTCCAGGGAAGCACCCCCAGCTCTCCCAGCCTGGCTGCAGAGCAGAGGGACTCCAGACCTGGGATCAGCTCCACGGCCTCTCCTGGACTGGCTCCATCAGGTAAACTTCTTCCATGTGTTGAGGCCCCACACTGGACACAGTCCTCCAGGTAGGTGCCTCCAAGGAGGCATTTGGTGAGTTCTGACACAGCTACAGCCTCGTGATTTCCATTTCTCTTTGGAGGCTACAGCACACCCCTATAATTTACATCACCAGAGTGACTGAGCAGTTGTGGCTGAACTGAGCACTCTCTCCACACAGGAGAACTGTTACAGTGGGGATACTGCAACACGTGTATCAGACAACAAGGCCCGTAAAAAATAAATATATATGGACTGATTCTTGGTAGATGTTTCAGAGAGATGTTTATTTCTCGCCGCATGGCCGGGGCTCTGCCGAGGAACTGCTCAATCACGGGACCTGAGGGTCCTTGCCCGTGCAGGGGAACACAAAACAACCAATGGGGAATGAGGTTGACCAGGGCCAGGGAAACCTCGTGCCTCCCCCCCCGGGCCCCTCTCCCAGGACCACATGGCAGGGGGAGACCCCAACATTTCACCCATTTATTTTTAACAAAAAGAGATTTAAAACTTAGCATTGAAAACAACTGGATAAACATAACAAGAACAGTTTCAAAACAAAACAAGTCACCCTCCTGAGTCTTTCAATGTCTAAACAGATTCTCTGGAAAATCTTAAGGCTGACAGAAGGGAGACAGGAGTCTCCAAGCATGCTTGGTGGGGAAACTGAGGCAGGAGAGGGTTTCTTCCATTTGTACCTGTTGGAACTCTAAACAACAATAGTTAACTTCTTCCCTCCCCCTCTTCATCCCCCACTCGGCATTGGAAAGGGATTTTTGGGGAAACAATTGGCAAAGGCATGGTTTTGTGAGGGAAACCACGGGTGAAAAAACGGATTGGGAATACACTGGGGGTAATAGGATATAGGGTAAAAGGGAAAGGTGGGATTAGGAAAGGGAGACTGTAGGGGAGGCTTATAATGGAGATATTGTCTAACATGACTACAATTTTTAGCATATATACTGCCTTTCACAGAAACACCATCAGGCCCAGTGACCTCTGCTGCTTGCAACCCTTTTCTACATTGCACTATTCTGAACTCTACTATTTCTCCATTTCCTAAGCTTGGGATATATTTTTCAGGGTCATTCTTTTTAATAGCAGTTCTATGAATGAATATGTCTTCCTGGTTGTCACATCTCATTATAAAACCATAATTTTGTTTAACATTATACCATTTTACTATTCCTAAAACCTTAGCTATGGTGATTTTTTCCTTTTTCCGAGTGGCTGCTGTTTTCTGTCTCGCTGCATTTTTGCTTTCTCTTTCGCTTTTGCTCGCTCCTGTATTGGAACTGCCAGGGTTGCTGGGGCCATCAGGGCTGCTCGTGCCTGCACGCTCTTCCCGGGGTCACATTCGGGGCCGTGTGGGCCAGGCCGGCCCGCGCCGCTCAGCTCCCCACGCACTGCTGCCTCCTCTGGTCGCAGCTTCACTGCCGCTGCCTGGGGCCGCGCCCACATCTCAGCCGGGCCCCTGAGTGATGACCCCCACACGCCCTGCTCCAAGCGTGCATTTCGGCTAGGCACAGCTCTGCTCCACCGCCACCACTGCCAGCCACCACCCCTCTCACAGGGCTTGCTCCACCACGCGCTGCGCAGGGCCGGGCGGGCACCGCTGGGTCGCCCCACTCCCGCCGCGCCTCGCTCTTGCTGCCGACACTGCAGCTTGCGCCGCTCCGCCCGCGCGCGGGAACTGCCTCGCTGCTGCTCGCAGAGCACTCAGTCCGTGTGGCCTGGGTCGCATGGTCCCTGAAGCAGTTTTAACTTCGCAAGGACACAGCTGACATTGCTCAACAGTCTCGGTAATTAAATAATATTCATGAAAATATTCTTCCATCGGCATATGTTTCGACTCAGAAATTAACTGTGTCCAAACGGTCTTCCAAAAGTCTTTGGTAAGAATCAAATCCTAAGAAACGTAGAAAAAGTTCTTAAACAACCATGACAGGAAGTGTTTCAGTTCCTTTTGAGCTTTAATTAAGCTAAAATTTTCATACTCTTGTTCAAGAATCTTTTCAAGTTTAAGATAAATGTCCATATGTGGCTCTGAGAGCCAAGAGTCTTTCCATGGTTCCTCCATAAATTAGAGATGGAACAGCAAAATGAAAACAAGAAGAGAAATCACAAATCAGTCGCTGTCCTTAGGGATCAGGGATCGCTCTGCTTGCATTACATTTGTTACAGTGGGGGTACTGCAACACGTGTATCAGACAACGAGGCCCACGGAAAGAAATATATATGGACTGATTCTTGGTAGCTGTTTCAGAGAGATATTTATTTCTCCAGCCGCATGGCCAGAGCTCTGCCCAGGAACTGCTCAATCATGGGACCTGAGGGTCCTTGCCCCCACAGGGGAACACAAAACAACCAATGGGGAACGAGGTTGACCACGGGTTAGGGAAACCCCGTGTCTCCCCCCCAGGGCCCCTCTCCCAGGACCACATGGCAGGGGGAAAGGGACCCCAACAGAGAACAGCACTGGAAGTTCCTCCAAGGCCTCCAGAGTGTTGGCAAGAGCTCACTTCACAGCACAGCAGTGCCCTGGAGGTGTTCTTTAAGGAAAACATCTCCACTTCTAAATTGGAAGTATCTAAATGCTTTAATTGCTTCTCCAGGTTCAGTTTCCTCCCCAGCCTTTTTGCTCTCTCTCCGAGTGACGCTCCTGTGTGTGTGCACATGGAGAGAGCGGTACTGGGGAAGGGTTTCCCAGGACACCCCACTGCACATCCAGCAGCTCCTCCCACTTTTCCTGCCTCAGCTGTGTGAAGATCCAGACTGATTATTAAGCACCCAAATCTAATCAATTCCAGGAGAAAGACCATGGCTGGACAGGAAAATGCCAAAGATTTTCAGGTGTATTTGTTTGCTGAACACTTGAAATAAAGACAGGTTTTTCAGATAATGTAGTAATTTAATTTTTTTTTTTTTAAATTGGTCTCACAAAAATATTTTTTTCCTCAAATGTAGCACAAGCTGTATTTCTTCTGTCCACACAATTTCTTGGGAATCTTTATTTTGATTTAAATGTACAAAATTTAAGCAGTACTTTAGATTTTTTTCCGCCTCCAGAAGTTGTTAGTATGTTCTTTCGTGGCTTTTAGAAGGTTCATTTTAACAATGAACAAAGCAAACTTTATTTTTTTTCCCCCATTGGGTTTGGCTTATGCAAACCAGCTGATATTGCTGTAATATGTTGAGCTCATTTTGCTATTTCATGTGAAAAATGAAAAAATACACAAAATTCAAATATGCCATTAACCTAATTCAAGCTTTGCTGATACTCACTAGATATTTTCCTGGTACTTGCCTGAAAAATGATCTTTGTTCTCCTTAGTGCAATAGATCTTATTGAAACATCTATCAGGAAGTCTTTTTTTCACTAACAGGGAAATAATAGCAAACCATACAGTAAAAGGTCTGTCAGAAATATATTGCATTTTATACTTCTGCTTCTCCTACATTTTCTTCCTAACAACTCTGTTTTAACTTTGGTCAAATGAAAACAAAATTAAAATTGAGAGGCGCAGCTGCCTTAGTGTCACATGTTTGATATGGTCAGTCAGACTGGACAGCCAAATGCACACCTGGAAAAAGAGCCCATGTCTGCTCATGATGCAATTTAACTTCTCGAGTTTTGGCCACTGAAGTTCCCTCTACGTCTACAAAATGGTTGCCCTTATTCAGCAGTGCCATAGTCGCAGCTCAGCTGGTGGAAGTGGCTCAGCCAAGAACCCCTGCAATGCCCAGCCTAGGCATTCCTACAGCTAAATCCTGGGATGGGCAAGGCTTGGCTTGGCTATAAAATACAGGAAATCTGCCTACAAACAACACATGTGTTCAATGGCAACTTTCAGGCATGGGCCCTGCTCCTGTTAAACTCCAGAACTGGAGGAGGATGCTCTGCTGGAGTGGGAGCAGAACAACTCCAGCAATGCCCCATTTTCAGAGCTGTCAGTGGTGGATGGAGAAGGGGACATCATCCTGGGTTTGGGATGAATAATGCTGAAAGCATTAACTCATTGACCCCGAAGTTAAACATCCTGATAGTGGGCTGAAGATGTGGCAGAGCTGATAAAGGAACAAAGAAGTGATCCCACTGATAACTTATCTAAATCTGCTGACTGACACAGCTGGCCTGGGACACCTGACTGACAGAAGGTTTCCTTAGACTGTAGAAACCCAGATCCACTTTTTAATGGGAGGATCTTCTAATAAACCCCTTCTTGAGGTGTGTGTGAAATTCCTCCCTGGAGTGAGAATATCCCTCAACGTCGCTCCTGCAGGCTGAGCCAAAGAGATTTGCCCGCAGTCCTTGGTCTGGGTGAATGACATCAATCTCTACCTAATAATTGTTTTTGTTGGCTTTAACATCATTGTGTCAATATTGCTTCAACAATAGTGCACAATGCTGATAGTTATAACTCCTGTACTGTGCAGTAAATAATTCCAATTAACATCTCTTAGTCTAATCATTATCATAACGTTTCACAACAGTTATACTTTTTCCTCTAAAAAGCACAGTTTTTCAATTTGCTGTAATAGAAGCACTGGAGTACTGGGCTAATGACTGCAATTCTAAAGGACTATACACATGCACCATTATCATGAACAAGCAAATATTGATTCTGAGAGAATAGAAACAGTTCAATAAAGTCTTCTTCAGCATCAATAATAAGGCATTTCCAATAAAAATTAATTATTTTAAGGATAATTAACTAAATATATACTTGCTTATTTGAAACTCATTTGGCAATTTGCTTCCCAAGCAGCAGAATTAGACAAAGTTAATTTTTATTAGCATAATGTCAACCAGTATCAGAAAACTTAAATCAGATGGGTTTTTGGCAGTCAAAACCCTCCTTTGAGAAATTATAAAGAACAAACATATTTTGGCAGATGGGACTACAACATCTCCCACGGGCAGAATTTGGGTACTTTTTTATGAGGTTAAACATTCAGTGTTTCAAAGAAGAGTAAATTATTTTCCTGTGTGTTCCTTTTGCCTGCCACCCACCCACATCCCTCACTATAAACAGCGGAAGCACACAGGGGTGGTGGTGCAGAGATAGCCATATGCAATTTCTACTCACATTTCCAGCAAAAGGATACAGGAAATCTTCCAGAAAACCTTTCACGAAAGACCTTGGTGGACAGAGAGATGACAGGGGACACTCTGGCACAGTCCTGAGGCAGAGGTGGATATGGGACACTGGGAGGGGATGTTGTGCAAGCTCAGAGAGAGACAAGCCAGTCCTCCAGAGCCCAGTGTGTTGTCCAGAAAGAAATGCTAGAAAAGTTTTTAAATGCCATTACAGCCACAGGATCATAGAATCATCTAAGGAAGAAACCTTCCAGATCACACAGTCCAACCATCCACCCAGCACTGCCAGTAGACCCCTAAACCACATCACCCAGTGACAGATCAAGACACCTCTTGGACACCTCCAGGAGTGGTGACTCCACCATTTCCCGGGGCAGCCCCTTCCAATGCCTCGCAACCCAAACAGTGAAAATTGGGGTTTTAAATATCTAATCTGAATCACCCCTGTCTCAGCTTGAGGCCATTTCCTCTGCTCCTCACACTGAAGGCACAGCAAAAGAGACAGGCCCCACCTCCCTCCACCCTCCCGTCAGGGAGTTTGGAGAGTGATGAGGTCCCCCCTGAGCCTCCTTTTCTCCAGACTAAACAGCTCCCTCAGCCATTCATCAGACTTGTTTTCTATACCCTTCATGAGCCTTGTTGCCCTTCCCTGGACATGCTCCAGAACCTCAATGTCCTTATTAAAGTGAGGGACCCAGAACTGGATGCAGCATTCGAGGTGTGGCCTCACCAGTGCCCAGTACAGGGGGACAGTCACTGCCCTGGTCCTGCTGGCCACACTATTCTTGATACAAGTCAAGATGCTCTTGGCCTTCTTGGCCCCCTGGGCACACTGATGGCTTATGTCCAGCTGCTGTCAACCATCAGGACCCATAGATTTGTGAGTGTCTGATTGGCAGAGCAGGTCACCAACTTCTAGCTCTGGGGGCTGGGTATCCTGAGTCCTTATATTGAAGACTGAGGCAAATAAGGCATTAAGTACCTCTGCCTTTTGCTCATCCCCTGCCACTGCACTCCTCTCCTGTGTTGGTTTTGCACAGCCTGGTTTTTGGTACTGGGGTGGCCACAGAGGTGGCTTCTGTGAGAAGCTGCTGGAATCTTCCACCCTGTCTGGCAGAGCCAATCCCTGATGGCTCTGAAGATGGACATGCTGCTGGCCAAAGCTGGGCCAATTAGAGAGGTTGGTAATGCCTCTGTGAAAATATATTTAAGAAGAAAATCAAAACAAAGTGGGGGCACAGGTTTTTTTCTAGCCAGAGAAGAGGAGGAGGTGAGAACATGTGAGGGAAACAACGTGGAGACACCAAGGTCAGTGAAGAAGGCGGGGGAGGAGGTGCTCCAGGTGCTGGAGCCGAGATTCCTCTTCAGGCTGTGGTGGTGACCATGGTGAAGCAGCCGTGCCCCTGCAGCCCCTGGGGATCCCCAGGGGATGCAGAGATCCACCCGCAGCCCGTGGGAGTCCAGGGGGGATGCAGAGATCCACCCACAGCCCCTGGCGATCCACAGGAGTTGCAGAGATCCACCTGCAGCCCCTGGGAATCCCTGGGGGATGCAGAGATCCACCCGCAGCCCGTGGGGATCCCCGGGGGATGCAGAGATCCACCCGCAGCCCACCGGGATCCCCGGGGGATGCAGAGATCCACCCGCAGCCCGTGGGGATCCCCGGGGGATGCAGAGATCCACCCGCAGCCCGTGGGGGAGGTGCCCATGTCGGAGGGGGTCGATGCCTGGAGGAGGCTGTGATCCAGTGGGAGACCCAGGGGAGAGAGAAGGCCCCTGCTTCCAGGCTGGAGCAGCCTGTCCTTGGAGGACTGCACCCCGTGGAAGAGTTACCCACGCTGCAGCGGTTTTGGGAGGACTGCTGCTCGTGAGAGTGGACCCACGCTGGAGAAGTTTGTGGAACTGTCTCCCATGGGAGGGACCCCACAGTGCAGCAGGGGAAGGACTCCTCTCCCTGAGCAGCGCAAGAAAACCTCAGGTGATGGACTGACCAAACCCTCCTGCCCTGTCTCCCTGCGCTGTTGGTGGGAAGGAGTGAGGGGCTGGAGGGAAAAAGGTGTTTGAAGGGCTTCTTTTACTTCTCATTATCCTCCTCTGATTGTTAGCAATAAATTAACTTTGTCCCTCTAAGCTGAGCCTGTTTTGCCCTTGGAGTGTTTTCTCCTGGTCCTTATCTCAACTCATGAACCCTTTGTTAAGTTTTCTTTCCTCTGCCCGGCAGTGGCAGGGGAGGGTGAGCGAGAGGCTTTTGTGGGTGCCTGGCATTTGGCCAGTGTCAAACCACGACACCTCTGCATTCAAAAAATGAGCAAGACTCCCCTTGACCCTGCTTTTGCTGTCAAGGCATTTATAGAAACTTTTTTTGTTGTTTTTATCTGCAGGCCAAATCAAGTTCTAGTTGGGTTTTGGCCCTTCTAATCTTCTCCCTACATGACCTTCCAACGTCCTTATAGTCCTCCCAAGTTGCCTGACCCTCATTCGAGTCAATAGGTTCTTTTTTCCCTAAATTCCAGCCCAAGTTCTCTGTTTAACCAGGCTGGTCCTTTTTCCCTGATAACTTGTCCTTCTACACATGGGAACAGCCTGCTCCCAAGTATTTAACAATTCCTTTTTAAAGCACATCCAGCCTTCCTGGACTCCTTTGCCTTTCAGGACTAACTCCAGAGGAACCCTGTCAATCACTCTGTGCACTGCACACTTCATCCGACAGACCTGGCTAAGGGGATCTAGTGCATTTTGGTTTTGTTTTTCAAAAAACCCCAATACAAATAAATAACTTCCTATGAAAACCTGCAATAACCCTTACATCCTAATGGCTAGAAGAGTTTTCAAATTTTAATTTCACAGGGTTCTATAGTTCTGGCTGAAAATCCACAAAATCCCACATGAGCAGGAACTTACACAGATTTCTTCCAGAGGTAATCAGCACATGCTTGTATTACATAGAAATTATAAAAACTGACATTTTCAGATGGGAAGTTCATTTCTGTCAGTGAGAAGCATGTTCTGGAATTCAGGACAGCTTCTCCCTTTTATTTGGAACTCTGTCCTTAACTGTACTTATCAACCTCAAGGAAACTCAAGTTACAGCTCTTCTATTCATGTGGGAATACCAACTTCCAAATTACAACCTTCCTCCCAAAAACAAACCCTCCCTCACTAGAGGTAAGATATTTTAATAGGAATGACAGAAAGCCTCTAAGTCCACTGCCCTTGTTGAAGAACCATTCTAAGGAACAAACCGTGTCCAGGGAATAAAAGAGCATTCCAGAAGTCTGTCATTTACAGATGGTTCCAGGGATTGCTGTTGTCTCCATGTGTTATGATTTATTGTTTAATCACTCAGCACTGGCAGCTCCTGGAAGGCAATAACATTAAAGGGCACAGGTTAACTTGTACAGTGTTGCCAAGCACTTTTTATACTGCTAAAACTTTTGTTAAATGTGTAAATCCTCTTGAGCTTGTAAATGTCAGGACTTTACTACAGCCTGTGCGGCAGCTAGGAAAAGTATCAGCTGCATCCCCATGTGGCAAAATTAAAACCTTGTAATTCACTAGGTGATAGATAAAATACATCAAATATTAATTTTATTATATGCAACGGCTCAAAGTGATGTTATATTTTTCTTAAAATCTGAACACGGGCAATTTTGAGAAGAGAAAGCCTGTACTGCAGAACTTTCAATAATCAGTGTGGAGCTCCTCTGGAGTTTATTGGTGTTTCTCTGAGCTGGATGTAGTGAACTGAGCGGAAACATGTGAGCAGCCTTGAAAATCGTCTGTGAATCTCCTCCCGGAGATTAGGGTCACACATAAAATTTAAGGACAACTGCATTAGCAAGCAAATAATAAGCCAGAGTCAATTTAAAAAACTTTTTGTTATGAGTGTAAAACCAGCCACAGGGTAGAGTTATGGCTGAGAGCACTGGAACTGCCATTTCACACACACACATCTTTAACCTGCACTCACAGGACAGGAAAAAAGTTCTGATGAAAGCAGGAACTTCTCAATCCCTAGGGGAAGGTGGAAGAAACCCCTTGCCATTGCTCAGGCTCTCTGAGGGAGAAGTGTGTTAAACCTATGTTTGTCAAAAGATGGGTGGATAACACAGAGCTTTGTAGTTTTTTTCTTTATAAACAAGTGGGTTGGCACTCCTTGGTCACCTCCAAACCTTAAAATATCCTTCTGCCTCACAGTTTAAATACAGCTTCTCAGCTGTTCTCATGACAGAACACTTACACTTGGTCATCTTGTGTTTGCCTTGATCTAGTTTTGATCTCACCCAAATGCTGTGATTCATGAGGAAACCAGGCCAAAGCTCTCAGGATGAGAGCTCAGAAGAGCCCAGGCACAGAGCTCCAGCCATGGCACAAAGCCAGGAAAAGGGATGGGCATTCAGCACATGTTCAAGGCACAGCTAAACCCTCAATGAACTCTAGCAAAGGTATTTACACTTCTCAACCTTCCCGAAGCAAAACAACGGAGCAAAAGCCTCTGGCACTCACAATGGATTTAATACAGACAAGTTTTGCTAGCGAGTTCCACACTCCCTCCTTCAGTGTTAACCACAAGGAACGTGTTTCCAGCAAAAGAAACCTAGAAACTTTTCTTGATTGCATAAGCAAAACTGCTACCCGAGTTTAAAGACCATTACCCAAAATAAACAGTAGCCCATAATCAAGTCTCTGCTTAGCTAATGAAGCCTCTGTGAATACTGAATTCGTGTGCCGATCAAGTTTCATAGCTGTAGCAGCTTTATAACTGCTGCATTATTCCAGTCTTACAGGAGGATACTCCTGCCTCAGTGGCTGTCTCACAACACACGTGACAAATTAGTCTGTCAGTGGCATGTGACAGAAAGCCCAGTTCCTCACCAGACAGTGGCAGAAAGGTGTGACAACACAGAAACAAATCTGTATGAATCCTGCTGTACAGAATGTATTGCATGGGCAGATCCCTAAATGGTGCAAGCAAAACCAAATCCCCTCTGCTTAATTAACTGTAAAGCGGGAATGCATTTGGGATCCAGGAAGGTGTGAAAGTACAGGGCCTCCTGTAGCTGAACAGCTCCTGCTGTGCTCCCTTCCGCAGGGCTGACAGTCTTGAAGCAGGGTGATAAAGTGAGTCCAGGAAGACCTCTCCTAATCTTGCCGCTGCTCGTGTTACTTCATCGAGGTAGAATTTGTCTTCACTGCCCATTTAGGAAGAGATCCTGGTAATGTTATGCAGTTCGGGCATTAAAAGTGCTTTCCCTCCTGAAACCACCCCCGGTGGAGATCCTGAAAATACCAACAGACCCTTGGGTGTGACGTGTTCAGGGATGAAACATCATTCCTTCATCTTGGCATTGTCCATAACCTCGCACTTCACACCACACCAGTGCGTGTTTTGTCTCTACTGTTCTACTTGGTGTTCCTTTATTTCCTAACCCACCACTGGATGACCTCTAAAAGTGTGGTTTTGGGGTTTTTGAACTATTCAATCAATATAAAGGAAATGCATTCAAGCAATGGAAACTCTTACCTTGTTTTGTTCTCCAGGTGAAAAAGAGAATTGAAACCTGAGAATCTGAGGTCATATTAGAATAACCAAAAAGATCCTATACCTACATGTTTTTGCTAGAGGTTAACTCTGCCTTTGCAAGCACAAGTTCTGTGTCCAAAGGTGTTTTTGGAAGGTGTAAAAAAATGGTACTTCTACATTTTTTTAGCTTTTTTTTACACCACACTATACTACAGAGTGTAGCCGACATGAGAGTTATCAATAACAACATAAGGAAGAGTTGAGAATTTTGAAGGTAAATGTAACAAATTAGTGTTTGAGAATATGAGAGGTAGTGACTAAATGCTGAAGAAGTGAACTTCTTGAATGCAAAATGGGACATCTGTTCCTTTGCTTTCCAGTCTGCTTGGGGATTTTTTCTGTCAGTTTGTAGCATTTTCTCCATTCCATCTACAGCATCCCAGTTTTCCTCCCTTCACTGCAACTGTTTCAGCTTAGCAACCTCCTGCCTTCCTGTCTCAGAGCGTATTTTCACATTGCTTGCCTAACAAATGACAGTGTGGCATTGTTTCTGCTTGTTCCAAAATATCACTTTTCTCTTTTCTCTTTCAATAGGGGCTCCACATGTGCTCAGGGACCACTGTGGACTCCTTAAATTTACTCAGCAAAAGCAACATCAGCACATCAGCCTGTGCCATATATGAAAGGTGTGGTGGAGCAAGGGCAGGCAGAGATCTGTCTGGCTCAGCTGGTCTCCCCAGTCCAGGGAACACCTCACACTCCTTGGATACCAAACTTGGTGTGGCATCACAGTGATCACGGGGATTGCTGGAGGGTCTGCACAGACACTGTGTGAGGCTACAACACATGGGAGGGCACCAAGCAAAAAGATCTAAGGGAAACTGACCCCTGAATAAGATGAAATCACAGAATCCGAGAATCACTGATGTGGGAAAAGCTCTCCCAGATGGTGGAGTCCAAGCTGTGCCCAATCCCCACCCTGTCCCCAGCCCAGAGCACTGAGTGCCACCTCCAGCCCTTCCTTGGACACCTCCAGGCATGGGCACTCCATCACCTCCCTGGGCAGCCCCTGCCAAGGCCTGAGCACCCTTTCCATGGGGAAATTCCTGCTGCTGTCCAAGCTGAGCCTCCCCTGGCCCAGCCTGAGGCCGTTTCCCCTTGTCCTGTCCCTGTTCCCTGCGAGCAGAGCCCGACCCCCCCGGCTGCCCCCTCCTGTCAGGGACTTGTGCAGAGCCACAAGGTCCCCCCTGAGCCTCCTTTGCTCCAGGCTCAGCCCCTTTCCCAGCCCCCTCAGCCACTCCTGGGGCTCCAGCCCCTTCCCAGCTCCATTCCCTGCCCTGGACACGCTCCAGCCCCTCCAGGGCTCTCTGGCCGGGAGGGCCCAGAACTGGACACAGCCCTGAGGTCCCTCAGCAGGGCCAGCACAGGGGACGGGCCCTGCCCTGGGCCTGTGGCCACCCCATGGCTGGCCCAGCCCAGCGGCCATTGGCCTCGTGCCCCCCTGGGCACCCCTGGGCTCCGGTCCAGCCGCTGGCACAGCACCCCCAGGGCCTTTCCCGACGGGCCCTTTCCAGCCCCTCTGCCCCAGCCTGGAGCTGCAGGGCTTGGGGTGAGCCCAGGGCAGGACGCGGCACTTGGCCTTGCTGAACCTCAGCCCATGGATCCAGCCTGTGCTGATCCCTCTGCAGAGCTTTCCACCCTCCAGCACACCCACACTCCCACCTGGCTTAGTGTTTTCTGAAAAGTTACTGAGGCTGCCCCCAGTCCCTTCATCCCGTTCATCCAGATCATCAGTGGAGATCTTAAATAGCAATAAGTGGTACAGCCCCTCAAGCATCCTGGAAAGGACTGTTTGGGTGCAAGGAACATCCAACTCCACAGCATGTCTGAGCCACACAATCCACCCAGCACCATTGTTTTCCCCACCCACTCTTCCTCCCAACAGAGTTTACCTACCTGGCTCAAAATCCAAGACTTGACATCCCAACATATATAAAATCCAATTCAGAGTTCCCATTAAAAACCACAAAAGGATGCCACAGAAGGTGCTGTAGAAACAAAGAAAAAGAAACAGATTTTGAAATCAAAATCCATAGTTATGACAAGTTTGTAAACAAAATAAAGGAGGAGAGAGAAGTATGTAGCAAAGAGACAATAAGTATGAATATTTTTAGTGCTCCCCATGTTCAAACTGGCCCTAGCTTATCCAGCCCAACGTCAAGGCTGGATAGCAATGGATTGCAGACATCAGAGACAGGTTTTACAGGGGGACTGTGAACCAGAGAGGGAATGACACAGAACAAGGATGTTGTAGGACAGAAATTCACACTCCCAAAGCAGCTACTTATAAAAAAAGACATAGAAGTGATGGTGTGAAATGTGTGTGGCGGGATCAGATGATTAAGATAAACATGTATGGGCACAGCAAAACTCACAGCAGTGATCTCAGGATGGGACATCACAGCATTCCTCATGCCAAGGGCTCAGAAAGATCAAAACAAAACAAAACAAAAAAACCAACCCTGTATTTTTATATGGGAGGGGAGTCAGAGGAGAGATTTAAACCAGGTGAGGTGGTGAAGCCAATGACAGGTGGTGCTGATAAGTCTCATTGGGATATAATTGATGATCTATTAGCTACAATTTACATTTCTGAGGTAATTTCTTTCTAAGAGAACAAAATGTTCCAGAAGCAGAATAAATATTGTGTGCCATTCATTAGTGACACAAACTCAAACAGATGTCTTATCTCTAATTAACACATATCCTCTAAAATTATTCACATGTGCTCCTTCCTGGGATTGTTTTCCAAGAACAGGTGAATGATGTCTCAGATTAAACAGTTTCACATAACATCCTCTTAGTTTCTGTACTTTCAGGCACACTCACCAGTTCCTCTTAGTTATTCTCCTCTTTATACTAGCAAATCAATCAAAATCAATTAAATGCTTATAAAATCTTAACCTTGATACAAATGCATTGAAGAATCTTAACTAAAAAACCCAATTTGCATAATTTTTGTCATAGAAATAAGTTAATAATAGCACAGAACAGAGAACTTTCCAATAGAGAAAGAAAAAATTGCTGTCACGGCTGCTTAAGAATTTTCACTGTTAGAATATTTAAACCAATGCTTTGTAGTAAAGGTAATGCCCAACTTGGACATGTTTTAGTAAGTACCTAAAAGGTAATTTAATGGCAATATTTTAGGACAGGTCTCATTATTATACTATGACGTGGAAGTCAGGGTTCTCCACCTAGATCATAAATCAAGATAGCCAATTAAAAGATGCAAACTGAATATCGGATGTAATTTAAATTTGGTGACCTGAAAACACTAAATATTGTTAATTGAAAAGATGCTGCAGGCATAAGAGGCTTTGTTATGAGCCTCAGATCAACACTTTTATTTTAGCTATCTTTGCAGACATTCCTAATGCTGCTTTCCCTTTGAGACATGACAGCATTTTGTTACATGGGCAGAAGCAAAAACCCACTCAAATTGCCCATTTCCACAGTTAAAGTTATTTCTCTTTTGCTGACTGCCTAGCTGTGTGAAAACAATCTCTTCTTACATTTACCCAAGGGGAAAGTCAGCCTTCTCCCCCTCTGCTTGGGATTCTTCCAGAAGCTGGGAAAAGGGAAACGTGTCCCCATCTCTAGAAAGGGTGGAAAGGAGGAGCCTGGGAACCACTGCCCTGTCAGCCTCCCCTCTGTGCTGGGAAGATCCCGGGATAGCCCCTCCTGGAAGCTCTGCTGAGGCTCACAGAGCACGGGGAGGTGGTTTGGGTCAGCCAGCACAGCCTCACCAAGGGAAAATCCTCCTGACCAACCCCGTGGCCTTCTCTGGTGGGGACACTCCATCAGTGGGCAAGGGAAGGGCCACGGATGCGATTTATCCGGAATTCTGGAAAGCCTCTGACAGGGGTCCCCACAACATCCTTCTCTCTGGACTGGAGACAGCTGGACTGGATGGATGGAAGGTTGGATGGATGAAGACGTGGTTGGACAGTCACAGCCAGAGGGTCGTGGTCAATGGCTAAGAGTCCTGATGGACATCGGTGGCCAGTGGGGTCCCTCGGGGGTCTGTACTGGGACCAGTGTGTTTAGTAACTTCATTAACAGATGAAGGGACTGAGGGCACCCTCAGCAGGTTTGCAGGGGACACCGAGCTCAGAGTGCAGTGACAACCCTGAGGGATGAGGCCACCCAGAGGGACCTGGACAAGCTGAAGCAATGGGAATCTCAGGAGGTTTAACAACACCGAGTGCTGGGGCTGTACCTTGGCTGGGGGTGTACCTCGGCTGGGGCAACCCCCAGGATCAGTCCAGGCTGAGGACGAGCAGAGGGAGCAGCCCTGGGGAGAACCCTTGGAGGGAGCACGCGGTAATGGCGGCTTGGCCGAGCTGGGAAGGGATGGAAGAAAGGATTCACAAACCCCCTGGGTAGCCGATCCCGGTGTCCCAGCAGGACCCTTGGGAACAGCAGGCTGGAACAGCAGGGATGAGCACAAAATCTTGGGTGGTAGACGAGATGTATCAAGCTCCACATTTGCAGTGGGAACCCCTGGACCTCTGGGCAGGCAGGGGTGTGCAGGGCTACAGTGTAGCAAAGACTCAGAGCAGTGGCAAAGGAACGGTGAGGGCAGGGCAGCCGCAACCCAGCTCCCACTGGGGCAGGAAAAGGCGGGCTCGGGATCTCAGGGTTTTCCCCTGAGGCACCACAGCAGATAGTGAAAAAGTCCCTCTTTTAGTGAGGTCGGGTGTTAAATAGGGTCCCAGTGCAACAGCTGCTCCAGTGAGCAAGCCGCACTCACGGTAGAAGGAAGGCAGCAGACGGCAGAAAACCCGCAGCGGCGATGAATTCTCTCCACAACGATGGCAGCCTTCTTTCCCCTCTGAACGTCAGGAGACCAAGACGGCTAGGGGCTTCACCCAACCCCTTTTTCCCAGTCCAAATCTCGCAGCATCTCTGCCCTACACGAGAAAACCTCAGGTGAATGAGTAGCCAGCTGGACCCCTCCCCCTGTGGCCAGGTCTTTTTATCTCTCTTAAGTACTCAGTAATTTGTCTCCTGGCAACCTGTATGGGAAAATTCTTTAAGAGAAAGAGAAAAACAAAAGGAGAACTCCTAAAACCCCAACAGCAACAATCAGAGGGAAGTCTGGTTCAGATTCCCAGAATGCCTGTGGGTAACATGGATGCCGTCAGGTGCTCAGAGAGGTTATGCACACACAGCCACCCCGGCAGTGTTATACAGCTATTAACCTCACACAGGTAATTCCTTGGCTATTCTCACCCAAAATCAAATGCCCTGGAGGCACACACTGAACTTCCACATCCTCCCAAGCTACCAAGGCATTGGTGGGTGAGAGCTGGCCAGGCCTTGGCCCCCAGATCTCCCCAGTGTGCCCTGGGCTGATTCCCCAGTGTGGACAGCAGGGGAGGGAGGGATTCTGCCCCTCTGCTCAGGTGAGACCCCACCTGCAGAGCTGCCCCAGCCCTGGGGCCCAGCACAGGGAGGGCCTGGAGCTGCTGGAGAGAGTCCAGAGGAGGCTCCAGGATGATCAGAGGGATGGAGCAGCTCTGCTGGGAGGAAAGGCTGGGAGAGCTGGGATTGTTCAGCCTGGAGAGGAGAAGCTCCCAGGTGACCTCATTGTGGCCTTCCCGGACCTGAAGGAGCTACAAGAAAGATGGAGAGAGACTCTTTACAAGGGCTGGAGGGACAGGACACAGGGAATGGCTTCCCACTGCCAGAGGGTAGAGATAAATGGGATATGGGGAAGGAATTGTTCCCTGGGAGGGCAGATGGGGAGGCCCTGGCACAGCTGTGGCTGCCCCTGGATCCCTGGCAGTGTCCAAGGCCAGGTTGGACATTGGGGCTTGGAGCAGCCTGGGACAGTGGAAGGTGTCCCTGCCCATGGCAGGGGGTTAGAATGGAATGGGCTTTAAGGTCCCATCCAACCCAAACTCTCCTGGGATTCTGCTGATTCTCAAGGCACAAGCAGTGCACACCAGGATCCCCTGCTCTCTTCAAAGTCCTGCTGCACTGACCTAGCACGTACAGAAAGCCTCAGGTTGTCGTATTTGCTCAGTGTAGAATGCCTAAATCCAGGGATTTGTGACCTAACCTGTTTGTGTTTTAAGAGTTCAGGTATCGGAGGAGGGGCGGGATCTTTGCTGCCACAGAAAAGCAGCACCTCCTGCCAAGGCGTTTCCTGCTTTATTTCATTCAGTTGGAGCAGGTTGATCCAATGCTCGTTTATTGAAAGTGCCCTTCTTGGGTTTCTTCACGCCGCTTTAGCTGTCAACTTTATTCCTTCCTATATAAAAATACTGTTTCCTATTTATCCTAAACAACAGCTCATTCTGCTCCCCAGCTTGGCAAGCTGTCACTTGCAAACACTAACACAAAGCCCAGCCTCGGAGAGGTTTAAAATAAGGATCCAAGAGAGCTGCAGATGAGCCATGATGCACCCCCAAGGCTCTGCAGACTCTCCAGTGAAAATTAACACTTCATTTGCTAAGAAAGCTTGGTGGAAAACCCTGCCACTTGTGCCCCTGCCACATCCACCGCCTCACCACAGACCAAAACCCCGGGGAATTCCATCCCACTCGGTGGGATTGAATTGAGAACCCCCAATGAATGGAAAAGAGTCACGTGGCTGAACAAGATTCCACCTGGCGGAAGGCTTTAATTAAACTTGCACTGACGAAGTCAGACACAGTAAAACAGTTTGGGTTTTTACAATAAAATACGGGATCAACCACAGCAGTGACTGTTGTTACAGACTCAAAGAAACAATGGCTTGGATGAGCTGGAACACTATTCTAATGAGGCTCAACATGTCACTGAGGGGTTTTTCCCATCCTGGGACTTCATGTGCCCAAGGCTACCTGGACATGATAAATACCTGACGCACATGAGCACAGCACTTGCCTAAGCTTTGTGGACATCACAATGCCCAGGCTCAAACAAAGACATAGCCTAGAAAAAGCTTCGCAGGTCCCAAAAAAGCAGTTTTGGGTGGACCAAGAGTATTTGGGAATATTTTATATTTTACAAAAAAAAAAACCTTAAAAAAATCTGAAAAAAGCAAAATATTTTAGTTTTCCAATTTCAAGCATGCCCCAAAAAAATAATTTCAGTTAGAAATTTTGAAATTGAGTTTATTTCATTTTTGAAGGCTAAGCATATCAAAAGCGGCCCCACCAAAATAATTCTTCCTGTTTTTCTGGAGGTGAAGGGGAAGAGAAGAGAAATGAAGGCTGGGTAGTTGTTAGGAATATAAACTTCAGAGTTTATTTTTCTGGTACATTCAGCAATTTGAAAAAAAGCCAACAAAAACCCCAACTCAATTATCTCAATTTTACAGTTTGATTTTTGATCACAGACTCTGAGAGTAGAATTCAGATATTAAATAGCAAAATAAGAGTTACTAACTACCAGTAAATAGGACCTTGTCATATAAGACAAGCACAAAGTTATTAAAATGTGAAAAGAGGAACAGGCCAAGAGTTTATTCCCCTTCCCCACTTGCAGTCCTTGTCATGAGGAGGGGTTGTTTTCATCCCGTGTTTCAGTTTTTGGTGCAGTGGAAGGTATCTGAATGTTAATCCCCACCTCGTGCCTGAACCACGAGGCTCTGTAGGGTTGTTCTGACCTTTTCAATATTCTGCATTCACCCTTTCAGCTCTCCCATTAAAACTCACCAGCCATAGGTGAGGCAAGGGAATGGACAGCGAGGACTGGAAATGCACTCCAGGAAAATCTACTGAAGAAGGAATATCCAATCCATTCCTCTGACAAAGATGAAAGGAGACTGGAAAATGTCACTAAGCTAATTCATTCTCCTGAGAAAGCCAGTAAGGAAAAATATGTGTCTTGTTAGACTCCTCTGCTTGTAACTCCCATAGACCTGGCTTGGATGCTCCAAGGAAACCACCAGAATTTACAGCCTTTGGAAAAATCTATCTGTAAATCGGCCAGGCTTATGATGAATTTCAAGGATTTTAAGTTACTGCTCAAGAAAAACAAAGCATGACAAAGAATCCTCAACAAACACACCTCCCCCTCCATCACACCCCTTCTCACTGACAAAATATTCCTTAGGACAAAGAGTTTGGGGAATAGTGACCTAATCACAGCAGCTTCTCCTTTCCCTGGCAGGCCTCCCCTCCCTACCATTTTCTCACTGTTTTATAAGTAACTGTGAAGAAGGGGCAGTCAATAACTAACTCATGTAAGCACAAGTTAACTATTGGGAGACAGCAAATGTTAGTTCAGACAGAAGATGTTAATTACAAAGCCTGAGAAGCCGAATTCACCCTAATGTTGTCAAGATAGAGGGGACAAGGATCATCTCAGAGACTGCTGAATCATTCCTCAAAGGACTACGCATGCCCAGGGAGAAAGGTGAAAAGTTCACTGGGAGGATGACTACTGGCCTTCATCAGAAAGACCCCTGAGGAAGAGGAGAGGTCTTCCTCAGTGCGACCACCAGGACACACAGCGCATGCGTGGCCCATATGCTAATGACCTCCGAGAAATAATTTGTATAACCACACCTGTCCCAAGGAATGTGATGAATATTCATAATTTAACCCTTAATACTGTGTTGTAGAGAGCACCAGGGTGTGTGTGTTTTGGAGGAGCGATCCCCACACACCCGGCGCGCCGAATAAAGCAAACACCCACTTCTCTGACTCTGTCTCTGAAGTGTCTCCTGGCCCGGTTGAGGCGTGACTCATCCGGCACCCCGAGATGGGACCCTCTCTGCCCGGCTGCCGGATCCAGGGGTAAGCAGAGCTCCCAGTAGCCACCCTGAATTTTCAGGGGGAGCTCAGCTGTCCTTTGGCTCACGGCGGGGGCAGACAAGGACCATCTGCACCAAATTAAGGGATTTGCTATTCCTTTGAAACACAAAATACCTGCAGGTCCAGGGTTCGAGTCCCTGAGGGTGGGTTGAAAGTCCCAAGGAAGACTGGGTCTCCCAAAATTAGTCCTGGGCAAGAGGAAAAGTACTTTTAAGGGTTTGGACCCCGACTTTTAAAGGGGTTGGACCCCCCAGGGTTGGACCCCACTGTGAAAGGTACCTTTAAGGGGTCGGACCCCGCTGTTAGGCGCTATTGTACAGCTCTTTGTGTTTTGTCTGTTGCTGTTCTGCTGCTGTGTGAGTGAGAGTGGATGAGACGTGCTGTCAAAGTGCGGAGCGAGTGAGGAGCTCTATCTGCGGTTCCGTACCCCAGCGCCGGGCTCGGCCAGAGAAAAGCGAAGCATTTGGCAAAGAGTGAACGAGGATAAATCATATAAAGCGTTGGTTTGGAATTCAACCTTACTGTCCGAAGGGGGGTGGATTTTAGAGGAGAAAGATTTTAGCTATTGAATTGAAAACATCCAGACCCCCAACGCCTTTCTGATATAGCTCCATCTGATTTCCCTTTTGAAATCCCATGTTAAGTGTGAGAAAACAGTTGTGAAGCTTGTATTTGTGTGCATGTATTAATTGTGAGAGAAAGTGGTATTGTACTTCTACTAGATGGAGTGGGTGGTGTCCAAGCTGCCAGAGGAGAGAGCTTGGTATCAGACTGGAAAGAGCAAGAATAAAAAAAAACTTGGCAGAAAATGAAAGTGCAGATAATGTTAGAGTAAGGAGAGAGTGGCAGAGAATAGTGAGAAATTTGAAAGGAACTGGTTAGAAAAGTAAGAGATGAAGAAAAGGAAAAGCAATGGCAAAGGTGATGGCAGAAGTTGTAAGAATTGTGGACATTGTGATTAATAGGTTTGGGTGTTTAGTTCCCTTTTCTGCTCGGTGTTTTGTGCGGAGCTGTAAGGCTCCTGTTATGTGGTGCTTGTGCAGAGCTGAAAGGCTCCTGTTTGGAGGGGACCCGTGCCCCTGTGCCTTTTGTGTTTTGTTGTGAAAAGCCAAAATTGGCAGGTTTCAGTTCTGAGGCGAGCTCCTATCTTGTGGGGAGCCTCGCCACCAGTCTGTGCTTTATTGTGGAGAACTAGAATTGGCAGATTCTAATCCTGCAGCCTTGTGGGGATGGTGTTGTCCCTGTGCAGGCCCAGGTATTTGTCATGCAGCCTCATCTGCGGGGGCTGTAGAGAAACCTATGGGGAAAATGTTTTGCTGTCCTTCCTTGGTTAATTTGTTAGTCACCTCTCTACTCCTGGGGTGGACTTGGTAAAAAAAAAAAAAAAAAGATAAAGAACAATTGGTTACTAAAAGATAATTGATTGCTAAAAATGTGATTGGTTATTAAAAAAAAAAAAAAAGGCAATCCAAATGCCTGATTCACAGACTGCAACTCTTGCAAAACTTTTCAAAGCAGTCTCACTCCCTCCACTGAAGAATCAATTGGAAGAAACCCCACTGAAAACCTGTGGGAGACAATAAAGTGGTGCAACAAGCACTTCATAGAATAAAAACTAAAACTCCACTTGAATAAGTTAATGCAATTAAACTCTTGTTTCACTCAGACATATTTTTCATTTTTTTGGGAGGGGGAAAGTTTGTTTCTTTTCTCTTTTCTAGGAATGTCAAATGTCCCGACATCAAAGATAAAGAAAGCGGTTTGAGAGCAAGGAAACTGCTGGCAGCAAAATCACACCTAAATGTGTGATAATCATTGCTTCACTGTCACTTTGTGTTAGCCCCAAAAAGTTTTACTTTTTTTAATAATCGGTCTAGTAGGCCAAATTTTCACTTTTCTTTTATAAGAATCTACCAACACATGAGATGGAGCTGTATAAAAACCAATGAAATTTAAAGTGTCACCGTAATTGCTCTCATTGTCAGTTGGTTAATGTTTGTAATTTGTTTGTGTTTTCATTGCAAGTGACTTGTTGAGAGATCAAATAGTAGTTAAAGCATTCTACATATTCTTGAGTTTCATTTTTGTCTAACTTGTTTTGTCTTTTTACTGAAAAAGAGTGTGGTTAAGGTCTTATAGATGTATCATTTGTCTCAACCAATATTATCCTGAGAGTTGGTATAAGAATTTATACATATTTGAAATCCTACAAATATGGACTAACCTTCCCAGTTCTGCCTCAGAAGGCTTCAAAATTATTATAATCTGGCTAAATTTTTTGGATTTTCTAATTAGTGAATTAAAAAAATCTTGATAAAACACAAGCAAATGCTACATGAGAAATGATTGAATCCCCCTTCCTAAACCAAGAGGGATACAGAAAAGCCTTCTACCAGCTCTCAAACTAAAGTGCTGTTCAATCTCATGCCATATGTCTTAAGAGGATGTTTTAACTTTTCCTCACCCCTCCTATTTATAGCACATTCTGCAATCTCAGTTGTAGGTGCAGAATGGGATGAAGGCAATTTATTCACCAAAAAAAAACCAAACAAAAAAACCCCCCCAAAAAAACCTCCCTAAGTTTGAAAGAGAATTCATTTCATTTTTAATCCCACCAAAATAAAGCCACAGTTTGTAGTTTGTGTCAAGATTAAATGACGAGTGCTATAATCTGTCTCCTAGAAAACAGAGCATAGCCCTAATGTAAAGATATGTTTGCATGAGAACATTTTGTATGAAAATGTTTTGTGTGTTAGTTTTGTATCATAAAAACTAATCCTTCATAATGTATAGAATTACACAGCAGAGTAAGAATATTATTATAACAAAAACTGTATAAAGAAGCTACAACCAAAGAAGCCTCCTGAAGATACCTGACCAGGACTTTAAAAGTGTAAGTTAAACCACTAAGATTAGATAAAGGAAAGAGAAATACCCATAGATAGTAAAATAACAAATTAAGTGATCCCATTAGTAGAAGATGTTGAAATTCCAGAGAGATCAAAACGGGCTCCCCCAGTGATTATTGAACTACTGGAAGGGGCACAACCAGTGTCAATTAAACAATATCCACTAAGGCATGAAGCATGAGTAAGAATAGAACCAATAATTACTAAATTTATTAATCAGAGGTTGTTGAGAGAGTGTAGATCTTCCTGCAATACCCCAATTCTACCAGTACAAAAGCCAAATGAAAGTTATTGATTAGTTCAGGACCTGAGGACACTTTACTCACAAAATTACAAAGTGACTGGGTGTGGTTTTCAGTTTTAGATTTAAAAGATGCTCTCTTTTGTCTGCCATTAGCTGAAAGCAGTCAGGAAATTTTTGCCTTTGAATGGGAAAACCCCAGAACAGGGAGAAAAAGCCAACTTACATGGACTGTATTGCCACAAGGATTCAAGACCCATGATATTTGGAAATCAATTAGCCAAGGAACTGGAAGCCTGGACACTGCCACTTGGAGAAGGTACACTCCTGCAGTACATCGATGATCTACTGATAGCAACAAGGACCCATGAAGACTGCAAGAGCTGGACTGTAAGTCTTTTAAATTTTCTGGGACTAAGTAGATATAGAGTCTCCCCTGAAAAGGCTCAGCTAGTCCTCCAGAAGGTTTCGTATCTAGGGTATGAACTGGCAGGAGGGGAAAGAGCCTTGAGAGACAACAGGAAAGAGGCAATTTGTCAAATGCCCAGGCCAACCACAATCAAAGAACTGAAAACCTTTCTAGAAATGACAGGATGGTGTAGATTACGGATCTACAACTATAGACTCATTGTGAAACCTTTATACCAACTCCTAAAAGAGACTGGGGGAACTCACCTATGCTGGACACCAGAGACTAATAATGCATTGATAACTCCGAAACGTGAGTTAATGCAAGCTCCGGCATTGCGCATACCGGATGTCACTAAACCTTTTCTGTTGTTCTCACATGAGAGACAAGGACTGGCACTGGGACTTTTGGCACAAAAGCTGGGACCGTACAAAAGGCCAGTGGCTTATTTCTCCAAGTAGCTGGACGTGGTCAGCCAAGGAGAGCCCGCCTGCCTGCGTGCAGTGGCAGCTGAACGTAGAAGAAGCTCACAAGTTCACACTGGGACAGCAGGTAACTGTTTTTATCTCTCACACAGTGTCAACAGTGCTCACACAGAAAGGAAATCACTGGTTAACCCCATCTCGCTTTCTTAAATACCAGGCTGTCCTAGCAGAATCGGAGGATGTGAGTATCCAAGTAACTAAAATCCAGCAGCTTACCTCCAGGGCAAGGCTACTGAAGAGCCCGTACAGCACGACTGCATCGAAACCATGGAGGCAGTTTACTCCAGCCACCCAGACCTAAAGGACTCTCCACTAGAAAATGCAGAAAACTGGTTCACCAATGGGAGCAGTTATGTCAAGGATGGTAAGCGGCTCGCTGGGTATGCAGTTACAACCACAGACGCTGTCATTGAGGCAAATCTGTTACCTGTGGGGACATCAGCTCAAAAGGCTGAAATAATAGCCCTAACTCGAGCCTTGGCATTGGCCAAAGGAAAACCTATCAACATTTGGACTGATTCAAGGTATGCTTTCGGGCTGGTACACGCTCATGGGGCTATCTAGAAAGAAAGAGGTTTATTAACCTCACAGAAGAAAGAAATCAAGCATGCTACTGAAATCATGCAGTTACTGGAAGCAGTAGCTATAACGCATTGTAAGGGACACTCCCAGGGTAACACTATCCCTGAACTGGGAAATGCTATGGCAGACAAAACAGCAAAAGCAGTGGCTGGCAGGGATCAAATTCAAGCCCTTGCTCTAATCCCTTCTAACATCCTTATGGATGAAAAACCCCCACCATATGACACTGATGATTTAAATTAGGTACAAGAAGGGAAGAAACAAATAGGATCTGATGAGTAGGCTAAAATAAAAGATCTCACTGTAATACCCAGAAAACTGCTAAAATTATTTATCCAAAGCGAACATTGCATCAAATCACCTTAGATGACACTTCTTGGGGGTTTAAAGAGGTATGAGACAAACTTACATCATGGTTACCCAACTTATCCTGGCTTAAACAATTATTTGTAATAGCTATTTGTGTTATTGCATTCTTACCTACTGTTTGTATTAGTAGTTACTGTTGTATGATATTATGTACTTGGAATCACGATGCTTATGCTCAATGACACAAGCATAAACTTAGAAATAAAATAGAGAAGGTTCTTACTTTAAAGACATGCAAGATTTGTAGAGAATTACAAATAACCAAAGAAAAGGGGGGATTGAGGAAAGGGCAGTCAATAACTAACTCATGTAAGCACAAGTTAACTATTGGGAGGCAGCAAATGTTAGTTCAGACAGAAGATGTTAATTACAAAGCCTGAGAAGCCGAATTCACCCTAATCTTGTCAAGATAGAGGGGACAAGGATCATCTCAGAGACTGCTGAATCATTCCTCAAAGGACTACGCATGCCCAGGGAGAAAGGTGAAAAGTTCACTGGGAGGATGACTACTGGCCTTCATCAGAAAGACCCCCGAGGAAGAGGAGAGGCCTTCCTCAGTGCGACCACCAGGACACACAGCGCATGCGTGGCCCGTATGCTAATGACTTCCGAGAAATAATTTGTATAACCACACCTGTCCCAAGGAATGTGATGAATATTCATAATTTAACCCATAATACTGTGTTGTAGAGGGCACCAGGGTGTGTGTGTTTTGGAGGAGCGATCCCCACACACCCGGCGCGCCGAATAAAGCAAATACCCACTTCTCTGACTCTGTCTCTGAAGTGTCTCCTGGCCTGGTTGAGGCATGATTCAACTGTGAATTTTAGGTTCTCCTCTTTGCCTTGGCACAGTTTCAGATGCAAGGGGTCCCCATTCCAACCATGCTCATCATTAGCAGAGCCAACACAGAGTCCCCCCCGAGCTGAAAGGGGAATTAATCTCTCCAGAAGGTGTAAGAGTTTTGCATTTCCAAATCACTTCTTTACGCTGCTTTCTCTGTTTCCTGGGGTTAAAGAGGGATTGTGCTGTAGGGGTGATCAATTCCTGTAAGGATGCAACACATAGTCCTGCCTTGAGATCCCATTTTCTTTTTAAAAACCTGGCAAAATCCCTTTTAAAATCATGAGGGAAATACCTTTTCGTGAATAAAAATGAGCCCAAGCAGTAATGTGCCAACAAAGTACAGATTTCCTGAGAGCAGTTCTCAAATTAATGAAGAAAATACACATTTTTACTCCTCTAAACATTACAATTTTTCATTTGCTATACCTATTATAACTCCTCACAGTTAAAAGGTCAGGAATCAGTGTCATTATCAAGTCTAAGCCTGAAAAGAAGGAGAGGTGAGCTTATTTAATTCTTTTTGCATGCTCTTCAGTGCTTGATAAATTAGTATTTTCCTTCCAAGCAGTGATTTCTGTGCAGATACAAAGCAGCCAGATCCCAGGCTGAGACTTTTCAGACCTGCCCAAGTTGAAGTTATGTGGTTATTAGTGCTTAGAGCAATGTGACCCAGAGCTGTCATTGACTGAAGATGTTCCTCTCAGAGGTGACACACAGCCTGTCTCCCCAGAGCAGGGCTTTGGGCCAGCAAGTGACAAGCACTCAGGGAGCAAAAGCTCCTGTCCAGGTGTGTGGGAGGACAGGTGAAGTCTGTATTAGTGGGGCTGAACGAGTCAGCCAAATATGTGCCAGAATCAGCAGGCCAGATAATGAATCTTTAGACTTTGCATTTGCTGAAGCCACACTTTTGAATCTGACTCACCAGTTCCTGCCTGTGCTAACCCCTGTGTGAGAAGCCATAATTTCCCCATAACCACTCAGCAACAGGCAGTGATTATCCCATCTCCACAAAACACATCCGTGCTCACTGCCCACACCCCCCGCCTGCTCTCCCCACTGCTCTGCGCTCCAGGGTAAGGAATTGAGGGACATCAAGGACCTGGGAGGAGCATTCTCCACTCTCTTAATTCACATTGCACTCCATCCTTCTCCTCTCTTGGGGACAAGCCAAGAATCCGACATCAAGAGACATTTCTGCTTGGCTCCTTCCTCTCAAGCCTGCTCAGAAGATGAGCTGACCCCTCACTAACACCTTCTGGACACGCTCACTGTGCTTCTTCCCTTACGCGTCCAGGCCTGGCATGGGGAAAATCAGTGATTCAGATCATTCATGCACCTTCTGAAATCCCTCTCCTTGCTGATGTGCTTCAGGCTGGTCTAACTCAGCGTAAGGGCCAAATGATTCAGCTCATCCCAGTGAGTCCCGCCCACCACATTGCCCTGAAAGGAGCTATATTCTGTTATACAGTTGCATGAGCAAATGTTTTTAATACTTCAAACCTAGGCTTTGGTGTATAGCTGGGGTAGCACGCCCAGCTAGAGCATCTCCATCTTAAATTGACCAGCTGTCACAAAAATACAACTCCTTTTACTTGAGAACTGTTCTAAGCTCTTAATTTACACATTTCTAGTGAATTCTCACCCTCCCATTCAATCCAGAGGCATTTTTCCTTTTTGTTAACAATGTTCCTGCCTATTTACATCTTGTTTGCAGCCAATTTTCTGTTACGGAAGGTTTAAAAAGCCTCCATTGAAGCCTTTATTGTTTTTCCAACCTTCCTGTACTGTCCATCTCACTTTTCTTTCATAGATCAACAAACAAGACTCTCCATTTCAAAAATCTCAGGTACTTCAGTCTCAGTCATTTGTAATAGCAATCGCTGAGTATCCTAATGAAAGGCCATCCTAACCAGAGCAAATCAGACTGGAAAAGGGAAAAAAGCAACCACACAGCCCTCACTGCAGGATCCTCACCCCTCTTCCTGTTTTCTGAGAGGTCCAGTTGCTTTCCCCTCTCTCCTTGTTCTTTGCATGCCTCTTCCAGCCCTTTCACTTCAAAATATCCAGCTGAGCCCCTGTCTATGGATGAAGTTCTTCTCAGCTGGGCCTGTGGCTTTTCCCTGCAGAGGCAGTAATTTTAATTATCTGCTTTTTCTCACTGATTTGCAGAGCCTGTGACCATCACTGGCTCATTAATACACACACACAGGTAAGTGTCCAGAAATAGACTCCACTGCACAGCACACATTTTCCCTGGGAGTATTTTGGTTCTTTAGGAATACGTTTCTCTGTTATCATCACATCTCCTGCATGAGCCTGATGCAACTCTGGTTGTCCTGGTTTTCAGTCAGTCGATACTGGAATCAATATGAATGTGACACTGTGGCAGGAAGAGCCAAGTGGCATGTGGAAATGGAGTGAATATCAGCTTGGTCTCCTTCCTGAATCCAGGGGTTTATAAAGCCTGCAAGGGATGTAACACCACAGAATCACAGAGGGCAAAGTGCTCTGCTGCCTCTCACGTCTCATGTCGGCCCACATGAATTTTGGGGCTCCAGCCCACAAAATAAAAGAAATGAAATTTAGAAACTGTTAATGCAGAACCAACCTGATTAGAAACATTATCCTGCTGGAAGAGACGCACTTCCCATGTGCCAAAATCCCTGCAATAAAAACAACGCCCTTTTCCAGCCTCAGGTAAGGGAGGAGTAACAACACACAAGAGCTGCCTTCAGAGGCATCATTCCCTCAACTTTCACCCAAGACCAAAAATTCAAGTGATAGTGACTACATTTTTTTCCACATTGACTGTTTTTTTTTCTTTTCCAACACATTTAGAAAAGAAATCCCTTGGCAGACACAGAGATCCTGGCTGAAGAAGAGGTCTGGTTACTGTGAGCATCGAAGAGGAATGATTTTTAAAAGATGAAAAACAGACAGTCTAAATAATTCTCTTTTTTTCCTTCTCAAATATAGAGCAATTTATTAATGCAACCTTATGTGCATTTAATAATCTGAACAGTTGTATTTTTCTGCTGGAAAAAAAAAAGAAATACAGTTTTCTAATTCCAAACCAAGACCTCCCACAGTTCACTTCCATATGCAGAGGAAAACAACCCAGTCCTCCGTGCTTTCCTGGCTGATGTTCATCACACCTATCCTTTGGCCTACTGCAGCTACAGCAGAAAATGCCAATGAAGAACTTTCTAGAAGTCAGGTTCAGGAAGCTTTTTGTGCTCTAACACAAACCATCATCATCCTGTACAAACATAATGGTCAAGGTATAAAGCCCAGCCAAACCAGGCACCAAAAACACATTTTTTTCAGTGTCATTTTCACTCCTTCACAAAGCATAATTGACTTTTCCAGACCAGTTTATTCTTTGTTATCAATTTTACACCATGACAGTTTGTTCAAAAAGAAAAATTGAGATGTCAACATATTTTCAATTTTTGAGAGTGTAAGATGTAAATATTTAATGACCAGATTTAGAAACTCCTACATCTGTACTTGATTTATTTGCTGATGTTGTCAATACATTTTCCTTATACTTTATATTCATGTATTGATCATCCTTCCCCACTCTTTTCTTTCCAAATTTCTTCAACCTGCCAATGCCAGGACTGAGACATATCAACTGTAAAGTCTCAGGCAATGGCCAAGAGCTTAATTTTTATCTTCCCAGAATAAAATACTCCTGGGGATGTCTTGGAGTACCACAACTGCAATATGCACAGATGCAATAAAGCAGAAATGACCAAATGTAACAAAGGAAAAAGAGAAGGGAATCTTCTAGTTTTAATTTTAGCATTAGCACAGAAAAGTCCCACCTTTTTCCTGGTCAGATCACCAGCTCAGCACCAAATCTTCCAGGTCCAGCGTAGTCATATAAAGAAAAGAACACTCACATCTTGAAAATTTAGGTTATGGATATTTTGGGACTCCTGGAAACAGGGTGCATGTTTGATATTCTGATCAGTTGGTTAATGGAAGCTATCTGCTCAAAATTTATTTGCTTAACTACACAAAATATTTAAACAAAGTATTTAGTTGCTTGCAACACCTGCTAAAGACATGACACAATCTCCTTTTGAACTCTAAAACACAAGAGAGCTATTGAAGCCAGCTCTCCATCAAATACTAGCTCAAAATTACTTCAGAAAGAATTTCTTCTCATCGCCAGCAGTATCTTTTATATAATCTTCTTTGTACGAGTTTAAATATATTTTAAGTGGAGCATCAGCAACTCCTACTTCCAACAACTCAACTCACCAGGCAGAAAAATACCTTTGAGAACTGAAAACCTTCAGCATTTGCTAAGGTGGATGTGCATACACGTGAAGAACACTTCTGTAGCAGATATAAATATATATAATTATTTAATGGGTGATAGGACACACACCCACACAGATCCTAGAGGACAAAGCACTGGAAACTGGAGACTGTGCACTGGAAAACACTGCTGGCACCAAGGGCATCTTTCCCTTGCCTATTAGCACCAAGGAGAGACTCAAGGCACTCAGAAATAATCCTAAAAGCCATTTCCCAAGTCTCTACACCCAGATTCAGTTTCAATTCAATCCTTAGAGTGGAATTGTGGCACTGAAGGGTCAATGGAACTACTTCCCTTGGCTTCAGGAGTAGCAAAGCTTCCCCCTACGTCATCAATGCAGAATCATTCATTATTATCCTGATTGAGAACAACCTGTCAGGAAATGGGAACAAAACCTTTCATGTTATTTCCATGCTCTTCACTGCAGCAACACATGAATGATGTGCGTGGTAGGAACACAGCGTGTACAAAATGGGGGAGAAAAAAAGACAAAGAGAAAAGGGGGAAAGAAGCTTCACATTTGATATTTTACACTATTATGCAAGTGCTGAGAAAAGAAAATGGTAAGGGGTATTCAACAAGCAGTTATTTGGGAAGTTTTGGGATTTGCATGGAGGCAGGAGATGAAACACAGGCACTCTCCAATTTTTAGACACACATCGTTCACTTTTTTCTGAAGTGAGCCCTGAAGAATATAAAGAATGTTCATAGAGCAGTGTAAAGGCCTCCAGTGTAACACAAAGCAGGGTCCCACCCCAAACAGACAAGGACATGCAGGCAACTTCCTTCAGACTGAGTCACTGGGACTTATTAGGAAACAAATTAGCCCCATCCTCATCAAGCAGATGGTTTGGACAACCATCAGGCCTTTTCATCAGGAGGAATCACCACAAGACTCCGCAGAGCTGGGGTGTTGTCTCTGTGCTATCATGCGGGACCTGGGGCTGAAAAGCCAAATGGACAGTGACAAAGTTCACACAGGGATGGAACAGCAAATATCAGCGGCTGGGAGAGAGTGGCCTGGATGGCTTGGTGAGCTGAGGATGAGGAAACAGCAGCAGAATGACACAGGCAAATGTTAAGTCAGACAAAGATCAAAAAAAGGATGCCTGATATCCAGAATGGAGGATTCTATCTGGAGAAGCTTTGATAACATCCTGAGAAGAGTGCTGCAAGGGCACAGGATTTGTATATTTATTTTCAGATAGGTAGCCAAAAAAACCCCAACCCTGCTCAGCTGGACTCACAATACTAATTTAAACACAAATTATCTACCTTTGGATTCTTCCATTTTTTCTGTTTGTTTTATCTCTTTTTTAATATTAAGTTAATCTCAAAATGCAAATGACCTTTTAAAAAATCCCCACCCTTAAGCCTCGTCGTGTCACCTCTTTTTCATCTGTACTAGTCACTAAATTTATCCTGCATTTGTGGAGTTTTAGTGCCCTAAACTCTCTCCATTCAATTAATAATGCCCTCAGATAGAGAATACTGTCTGCTATTCATTCCCTTAGTTCATCGGTGGGAAGGGGAGCATATGGGGACCAAAATACAGGACCAAGGATGTAGAAAAGAGCCTTCAGAATTGGCTCTTCAGCCTGGAGGAGCAGCTGATGCCCCCTCACAAAACGGCTCTGAAGAGCAGACAACAGCATTAATGTAATAGAACTGCCGAGAATGGCTCTCCTCCCTCCCCAGCGCACATCTGCTGAAGAACCCACAGCAATCACTCCCCTTGTACTTGAATTCACCACACAGGAGCTGAGGGTGACTTGAGATCTCCCTCTGCTTGTTCCTTTGGTTTGGTCTTTGCTGTGCTCTCCCGATTTCTCCGTGTCCCATTTCCTAACTGAACAGAACCATTCTTTTCTTCTCATTCCCCGCTGCTTTCCTACAGAACCCACTCTGTTACTGGGTTATTGCACTGCCTGTTCCCCATGGAACAGTTCCTTGTTCTCCAATGCAGCTCTCCCCTTGAGATGCTCCATGCTGCTCCTCCTTTCTTGCAAAGTTCATTTCCTCCTCTCTTCCCTTCTGAAATCACTTCATTTATCTTCTTCCCCACTCATTCCCCCCTTTCCTTCTTAAGGGCTCCTGCTCTTCATAGGGATCGACCAAAGTGTCCGGACTGAACCAGGATGTTCCTTTTTTGTCTCTCTTCTGGCTCACCTGCCAGGCTCCACCTTCACCTGTGCTCTCCAGAGAGTGAAAGAGCAAAACTGCCAAGGAATCTTTTGAATTCTGGATGCCTTCATAGTCAAGAGGGTGTTTTGATACAGCTGAGATTCAAATTTCAGGGATGCTGACAGCCCTTTCATTCCTCTAAGCAAGCACTTCATTTCTGAATCATATACAAACAGAAGAGAGGAAGAAAATGATGATTTATTTTCACGAGTGAAACACAATTACTGGCATGTGAGATACAACAGAAATAATAAGTTTCTTTCTCATACATTTATGAACTGGCACTTGTTCATGGCAAGAGAGATACATTCTGTAGGCAAAAAGAGGAGGTATTCAAAGCATCAGTCCCAACTTTGCCAGCAAAAGAGAAGCAAAGGACACCATCTCTGTGCAGGCAAGGAAGGCACTTCCTTCCTCACAGCCACTTCTCCTGAATCAGCAGACACAATGTGTTTGCACAAGAGCTTCCTTCAGCTCCCCTCAGACCTTTCCTTGAGGATTGTTGTCCCCAGGCTGGAGGTTGCCAAGGATGAAGTAAAAGCAAGGTGGCATTTTGAGCAGCAAATCTGCTCTGGAGGACCTGCTAGAGGATAGGTGTCAGACTGAAGCAAATCTTAGTAGAAGCCCTAATAATTTTATAAAGTTACATTCATAAAATCACAGAGTTAGAAGGAACCTTTTAAGAATCATCTAATCCCAACACCCTGCCATGGGCAGGGACACCTCCCACTGTCCCAGGCTGCTCCAAGTCCCAATGTCCAGCCTGGCCTTGGACACTGCCAGGGATCCAGGGGCAGCCCCAGCTGCTCTGGGCACCCTGTGCCAGGGCATCACCTCCCTAACAGGGAGGAATTTCTTCCCAAAACCCAATCCAAACTCACTCTTTATCAGTGGGAAGCCATTCCCTGTGTCCTGGCCCTCCAGGCTCTTGTAAAGAGTCTCTCTCCATCTTTCTTGTTGTCTCCTTCAGGTCCTGCAAGGCCACAATGAGGTCACCTGGGAGCTTCTCCTCTCCAGGCTGAACAATCCCAGCTCTCCCAGCCTTTCCTCCCAGCAGAGCTGCTCCATCCCTCTGCTCATCCTGGAGCCTCCTCTGGACTCTCTCCAGCAGCTCCAGGTCCTCCCTGTGCTGGGGCCCAGGACTGGGGCAGCTCTGCAGGTGGGGTCTCACTTGAGCAGAGCAGAGGGGCAGAATCCCCTCCCTCAAATTGCTGCCCACAGTTAATTACAGAAAAATAAGAGAAAAAAACCCTAAATTATAGCAACTTGGAAGCAGTATGTGGGATAGGAAAACCCTTTCTTTTTCTTACCCACTCCAGCTCTGCTGCAGATAAAAACTTCAGAGGCAACGTTTTGTCACACCAATGGCAAACAAAACACGGCTGTCACAAGCAAGAAGGACCATAATCTGTATCAAAACCCACAATTTAAACTTATTTCTGCTTGGGGATTCTGTTGGCCTCTCTGTTTTAGCATCCAGAGACTTGGATTGAGCTGGAATGTGGATGCACTGGGTGTGTACAAACACCCAGAGAATGTCCGACCCACAGCACTGCAGGAGCTGAAACAGTCCCCTGGCTGGAAACAAGGAAGGCTGGGGTGGTTTCAGTGGTTGCTTTTCACCACCGTGTTTTTGCACAGAGTTGGAAGAAACAAAATCTGGTTCATGAGGTGTTGGAAGATCCATACCAAGAGACTCTCTGCTCACACTGGGCTGTTTTCAATGCTGACTCCTTGGGCATTTTTGGAAATCCGAAGTTCAGCTGTGGTATTAACCCCCCTCCCTACACAGAGAGACACAAACAAACAAAACAAAACCAAACCCCTAAATTTAAAAGCAGCAAATCTGGAAAGGACACAAAACATGATGAAATTGGAAAAATCAACTAAAGGCGGCCTCAACATCACATGGGAAATGGTAGTTCAGCTTAAGAGGCTTTATTAATGCTTTTTTAAGGAATTTAATATTATGCTTTAAATTTTTAATTACAAGAAATATGGAGAAGTCAGATCTGCAGGTAATAAGAATTCACAGCCAGAAAGTATCCATTTTTCATTTGTTTTAGTAGTTTGTCTCAAAGCTCCTCAAACTTTTGTGATTTGCCCACTGCTGACACACAGCTCCAGGACAAACACTTGGGTTTCTCATCTGAAAATCCTGTCGATAGCACAAGATGTCCAACGAGAGCCAGTCAACAAAAAATCTGCAAGAAGAGTTTGGGGAATTTTCTGCACATCATAAATGTGTTTGAAATGCTGCCTTGAAGGTTTGGCTTATTGAACACCACTTTTTAAGTGTTCTGTTCTGGTTTCAGCTTTATCAAACTAGGTGAATTTGCTGTTAAAAAATGCCATCAGTAGCACTTTAGTGTTGGAGGATCTGTGGCATCACAGAACTGTGGGGTTGGGAGAGACTTTGCTGCACCACCTAACTAATTTTCCCACCCAGGATAAGCCATCCTGCATCTTTTCTGACCAACTTTCTGAAGGAATAGCAGCAACTCTGGACAAAAATTAAAAATAATAAGGTATTTCATTTTCCTCACCAGTAAAATACTGCACTTGTCTCAGGACTTCCATTTCTAGACCAAAAGGTTTGCTGCTTTGTGGGTTTTTTTCTAGCTGAAATAGAGAACCAGCTACCATGAAGTACCTTTCATATGGCCAGTGTCTTGCCAAAACTTGTGACTTGTTATTTTCAGGTAACTACAAAGCATAATTCCTTCTTTTTTTACTGCATGGCACAGTTCGGTCATGCAATTTTTGTCCTGTTCACCCAGGAGGTGCAGCCGCAGGTACAAGTGTTGGGGGTGTGCTCTCCCCAAAGAGATCCAGCCTCTGGGGGATGCAGATTTAATATCACCTGGATCAAACTACAGGAACTGCAGCTGGCTGCATAAACTGCTCTGAAAGGCACCCAGCTTTTTCCATCTGCATATTTATTAGCAATGCCATCATGCTTTATTCAAAAGGATTAATACAGCCAGAGTACAGCCCTGGGAACAGATCTCCTAAAGAGATGTCATGTGTGGTTCAGTCACACGTGTTGGAACAGTCTAAACACACAGTGGCAGTGCCAGTACTTTTATAATCTATGCTTGTAATCACCTGAAAACTTACCCCCAATTCTGAGACAGTGTTCTTTTCCACAAAGCTTTTGATTGGAATTAATTGTCTCTCCTGCTGTTTCAAAGGAGAATTTCAACATTAGTCCTGGTACTTCTTCCCCTGGGTATCTGTCCCAGGCAGTGTCCCAGCAGTGAGTTGAAGCCCTGTCATGGCAGAGAAACTCTGCATGCCAAACCAGAGCTCCTGTGTGGGACCAGGAATGTCCATGAGGTTTAACAGTAGGGGCAGAGCCATCATAATGACACCTTATCTAAACACAGGTTGTAGAGTCACTCATGCAGGTTTCCCAATCAATGCATAAAATCTTTTTAAAAATACCTGTGTGACAAAAGATGCTGTTAAATTCCCTGCCACGCGAACGCCTCTGCAGGCAAATCCAGAGGAATGTGCTGTTGTTGTTCCCCCGTGCAGTGAGTTGCCATGGCCGGAGCAGAGGTCTCTGACAGACTTTGCTGCTGGAGCATCTCTCCAGCTCAGCATTTTGCCATTAATTCTCACAAAGCCATTTCCTTTCTGACACAGCTGCAGCAGACACTTGGGACTGCTGCGAGGCACTGGTTCGGCTTTCATCTGTCTGACACTGGCCTGGAGCAGACCTGATGACATCAGGGTTGTTGGGTCAAGACAATCTTAAGGTGTTTTAAAAACGGTTCAAGGTCTCCAACATTGATATAATTGATTTTTAACTGGAAGAAGAGAAGAGCAGTTGTTTCCAACTCCTCTAGCTTGACACAAAGCCAGGGGTGGATTTGCTGAGGTCAGGGCGGTGGAGAAAGGGTGAAAGAGCAGGGGAGGAAGGACAGGGCCAGGAGCAGCAGCTCCTCTGTGGTCAGGGCTGGTGCAGGAGCAGCTGCAGGAGCAGCCACAGCACTGGATGCCCAATGCCCCAGGACCACAGCACACATCCCCAGCACACTGGCCAGCAAACTGCCCCCTCACACTGGAGAACAAAAGCCCCTGAGGCTGCCCACAGGGGGATGTGGATCAGGCATCAAACCAGAGACTCACAGAATCATTTAGGTTGGAAAAGACCTTTAAGATCATCAAGTCCAACCATCAGCTCAGCACCACCATCCTGTTCACCATGAAACCATGTCCCCATATCCAGACATTTTTTGAACACTTCCAGGTGTGACTGCACCACTGCCTCGGGCAGTCTGCTCCAGTGCTTTACAACCGCTTCCATGAAGGAATTTTCCTACTGTCCAATTTAAATTTCCCCTGGCACAACCTGAGGCTGTTTCCTCTTGTCCTGTTGCTTGTTAAATACACCAAAATAAACTCTGAGGAAAAAAGAAGAGAGTAATAAAAAGTAAACATTTGGGTTGAATGCACGAGTAATCCATTGTGGCATCTATTGAAACTGGAAGAACATAAGAGAAAAAAGATCGTATGTGGGCTAGTAGCAGAGTATTGCATAAAGGCTGACATTTCAGAAAAGGAAACATCCTGAAAGTGAAGAAAAGTCTGTCTCTCCAGGGAAAATACTTAGCCTGTGTTATTTCTGATACCATTGTCTGCTTTGGGCTTTTAGGAAATGCATTTTCCTATGTTTATGAATTTTAGAGTTTTGCAAGTACTTAAGTATATGGAGAAGCATCTTGAACTCCTGATCTCTAAAAGCATAATTATTCTCTTGACTGAACAACTTTTATGATTGTTACTGAGCTTCTAAAATCTTCCAGTCTCTCACCCGTGGATTCTTGAAGGAAAAGTCAGTTGGTTTACAGTGGCTCATGTCCAAACGCCTCTTCCTTCAGTTACATGCCCTCTAATTCCCCACATCCCTCCTATTCTTCCCACCCACCACCATTTTCCTCTTGTCCTCAGCAAAACACATTGCTACACACTCTCCCTTCTCTCCCTGGACATAAAGGAAAACTGGCTTTTTTTGGTTTTTTGTTTTTTTTTTTTTTTAATACCCTTGTCAAAGACACAGCAATGCAATTCCAGTGGCTGCTTGACATTAGTTAATCCCATCATCTAATTAGACTCAGCTGTAATATGAAAGAACAGAGTTTATTCATTAATCTTCCCATTCCCTAGACAAGCAAAATATCTGAAATCAATACCAATGGTGAACAGCTTTGTGTAGAATACTAAAAATATCAAGGTATGCCAGTATTTTTTGATCAACCTGCACAAATTAGAGCCAAAATAGTTGGCTGTGCCCCATATTCATGTGTGACCAGGCACCTGATTTTTAATAAAGTATAAGATTTCTACATCTACATCATTAAAATGCAGATGTTAAATACTTCTTTATAGCAGACAGCAGGATCTTTGTCGGAGTCCTTGTTATAGCCTCTGTTTTTAACATTTATCTCATGGTTTATGCAAATAGCCAGGTGCACACAAGTCATTCCAAAAGCTTGTCTTGAGTGTAGGTGTGTTTGGGTTGGGTTTGATTCAGCGGATCAATGTTAAGAAAAACATCTCCAGTGACATTCTTCACAGGAGCACAGAACAGGAATGGGCGAACATCAAGGGCAGAAAGAAAGATCCTGGAATTACATTTTTAACCACAAAGACAGAAACTCCTAAACTAGGTATGCTGGGGAGACTATCTTCCTATCAGGAATAAAATCAGCTGAGCAGATCTGGCATGGAGATGACTTAGAAAAGCTCTTTGTGGGTACTGCTTTTCTACAACTGCATGAATGTTGACATCAAAAGGGGTGTGAAGGAACTGTGCTTGCAGGACAAGAAGCCTGCCAAGGATCTAAGCTTCTAGAATCCCTAGCAGTGCAGAAATCTTTAATTTCTACAGTTTCCTTTTCATTCGCCAGTTTTTCACCTTTACAGGACAGCGTCTCACAGCTCAGTCTAGAAATTATACAAGACCAAAGGCATTTCACATGAGGGTCTGTGTGTTTGTAACACAGTCTCTGTCGTTCTGGTTTCCAGAGATACAGCCAGTTTTCAGAGGAGCACTTAGAAGAAAGGCAGTGTTTGCTAATATAATTTCATGGCAAAGATGCCTTCTCATGTTTATACATTAAATCATGAAAACGACAGCTACGTATGGCATCCAAGAGAACTGAATAAATTAAATTTCTTGTTTTGACATATTTTTGGTGTGAAAAGAAGGAACCAGTATCTTCACAAGAAACAATCTAAAGTCAAGAGCTACCCACCACTAAGAACTCAATCCTGCTATCCTTGCATTCCCAGCGCCTCCTTTGAAATTCCATTCACCTTTGAAATTCCTATATCAAAGCAAAGTTTGTATCTTAAAAGACCTTCAATTATTCAGAAACTTAGTTATTAGAATCCCCCTCTCCTTCCCTCAGCCCAGCACAGAGACTGACAGTACAGTGGCACAGCAGGAGTTTAAGGGTTGCTGGAACAAAATTACTATTCTAATGATGATTACTTTGCTGTTATGTCCGTTACAAAAGGAGCATTTGGAGAGGCTGTTGATTCTTAAAATTCGTTCTTTCACTGTTATCAGAGTTTCCACAAAGATTTCTGTGTATGGGGTCATTTTTCACTATTACTCATATGCAAAACTCGTGTCTGAAGCTAAATGTACAAGAAAAAAAGGCTGTTAGGAACCTCAGGAAGCCATGATGTCTGAGAGGGCACAGGGAGACGTGGATACTCAGAATCGAGTGCTTCTCAAAACTCTTGCCTTCAAAACAAGAACAATCTCTAAGTACTGCTCTAAGACTTCAAGTATTGGAGCTGAATTAAAAGCAAAAAGGTGGAGTGCTGTGCCTCATCACAAAGTGATAACAAGCAGCTTGTTTACACCTCACACTTGTGGGACAGGGCTGCCACCTGCTCTGGCTGCCCAGTGCACTCTGCCACTCTCCAGAGCTCTCCTTCCCCCCAAGGTGGTGCTCTGCTCCCCATCATTTTGTGCCGGAGCACTGATGCTCCAAGCTGCACACCAGCATATTCCAAGCCTTGCTGCACCCTTTCACTGGTGGTGGCAGTGCCTGGACATTCCCAAATGCTCTTTCCTGCGGCCACCTTGCTGCTGGAATCAATTCCACTCATACTCAGAGCTTTTTTTTTTAGTTCTGGAGGTGGAGGGGTTTTGTGCCCCAGTCCAAGGAGAAGTCGCACATGGGAATTTCCATTGCCACACGTCCCCAGGGCCATGGTCACCCCAGTGCCTGGAGCTGACACAGCAGTGAACTCCCCCCTCAAGCATTTTGGCCCTGCATGAACATCTGGAGTGGAGTGGGCTGAATATTCCCTCTGAGCCTGCTGTGCAGCTCCCTGCCCTAGGTATGGATGTGACAGGTCAAGATGAAAAGAGGGAAGGCCCTGCTGTCTGGGCCTGCAAAAATAAGGGAAAGGAGGCACCAGAACAGGACAAAACCTATTCCAGCTAAAGGGCCAGGGATTCCTGTGTGGATCGCCACCCGGAGTTAACCAGGGTCTGACCAAGCAGCTGTCATTTTTGCCTGGACGTCTGTGCAGTTGGAAAAGAAGGGTGTGGGGGGGAAATTTCTCCTGAATCCAGAAAAGATGTCTTAGGCCATCATCAAAATACCATTCATTAACATACTGTGGAGACAGCTCCTCTAACCAGGGGTACGGATGCAACAAGTAAGTAAGTAGGTGACCAGCCCTAGCCAGAGCAGGAGATTTTCCATGGATAAAAGGGCTGGACCATACCTGGGTTTGACACTGCTGGCAGTGCTGGTGCTAGGCTACCAGGCTGGCCAGGATCTGATCTCCAGGGGAAGGGGAAACAATGGGCATGCTGAGACCAGCACAGTCTTCCTGGGAGCTGGGAAGGACCACACTCTTCTACCTAAACATTCAGGATGAGATTTCAGGCTGTTTTTCCAAGTTGTCTGGGCTCCTGGTTTCCGACATGTCTGAGAAAGGCCACGGGACTGTACTCAGCTGATGCAAAACAAGGCAGCTGCTACTCCAGAACCCCTGGGGGTGTTGCTTCTGCCCTGAAGTGCTCCTTAACTCCTGCCACAGCATCCAGATGGCACTTCTGACATTGCAGGAGGGTGGCATTCACCTTCCAGCACCTGGTGCAGGCTGCTGATGTCCCCCAGGGCAGAGTGTGAAGAAAGAGGAAGGCACTGGTTTTACCTCTTGGCAGAAAGCAGACTGTGTTTCTGCCCTCAGCATGGAAAGGTGTGGGATAATCCCAAGCACGCACCAACAGGGGCTGCAGGAGGGACAGAGGGTTGAGGAGAGGGAGAAAGTGCAGCCAGCCCTGCCGTGGGCAGCTGAGTGGGAGCAGGGGAGGAGGTGTGAGGGGTTACAGCCTCTGGCAGCCAGGAGCTCACCTGGGCTGAAACACAAGACAGGACCTGCCTGACTTGCGTTTTGGAGGGCTTCCAGTCTCACCTGGAGGAAGAGGAGGAAGGGCACGCCCTCACCAGTGAGCTGCTGATTAATTAGAGGAGACAAATGCCAGCCCAGCTGCTGTAATGAGGAGAGGCATCTTGGAGCACTTCCCTCACACACTTGACACTTCCCACAGCACTTCACCGGACAGGCCACAGGCTCACTCTGCTTCTGCAGAGCAAGCATCCATACAGATTAACACCTCCCAAAGCTGTTAGGCACCAATACCAGATACAGTGTCCTCCTTCCTGACCTCTGTGAGAAACAAGCTTCTGAAACATCCTATCTTGTTGAATTGTAAGAGGAGATAGAAATTAAAGCTATAAATACAGCTGCTAAACACAAACACAAAAAGGGAAAGTGTGAAAAACCTCAATGCTGATATAAGTTAAGGCAAAAATGAAGATCAGGATGACGAGAAGGAAATATTTAAAAACCGAGAAGGGTGGATAGGGCGATTGTTGAATCCTGAAGCATAAAACAGGATAAGGATTTTTCAGACAATCTTAATATAAAAATAAAGAAAATTTTCCAGATTGCAGTGGAAGCTCTTGCCTGTAGAACAATGTGTTCACAGCAAGATACTTTTAGAAATTTTTTTTTCTGAAACTAAAAGACTAAAAGATAATTAATACTCTATTGTGGAAGATAGAAGGTACACTTCAAAAACAACCTCTTCTTCTTGTTGCCTCCATCAGCTGACTTCCTGGAATGCTCCATTTGTCTTTAAGTGGACTCTTAGAGAATCCTGTTGAAGACTTAAGAGCCCTCAGTAGCACCTTCTCATCTTCTTACCCTGCTGCCTGCTTTAGGCATCTGCAGCAGAGTCACATGCTTGAACTAAAATGTCATCTCCCTGCTCCTCCTCCTCAGCACTAAGGTGATTCCTCCCACAGCAAGCCCTAGGACTGCTGGGATTTACAACCTAAAGTGTGAGGGCTTGGGTTTTTTTTTTCTTTTTAATTCTACCCAACAAACAAATCAGCCAAGACGGGGATTAGGATCATAAATGATCTCATCACTCCTTTCAGCCACTTCTGGAGCTTACTTACCTCTCCCCATCTTTGCCTCCCCACTGTTATGCTCACAAAGAACAGGGAAGGGAAATATTTAGATGGGGAGATAAGGCAGGGACAGGAGCCAACCTGATGAGTGGGAGGAAAGCAGCAGGTTAATTGTATCTTGGTGAAATAACAGGGCCAGAAGCAAGTTTAGGAAAGAGCTCCCTGGACTCATCCCTATCACACTGCTTCAAGACTCGGCCCTGCAGAAGGGAGCAGCTATTCAGCTACAGGAGGTTCTCTATTTTCACTGTCTATTTAAATGATATTTATGACTGTGGCCTAAAAGGAACCATTCCATTACCTAATCCCTGACTGCAGAAATAGCCACAGGTGCTGAGGGCAGGGATGGGCTCTGTGAAGCTCAGCTAAGGAGAAGGGCATGCAATTCTTTGAGGCATTGACTGTTCCACTTACAGCACTGATTGGCTGTTCATCTTAAAAGCAATTCATCTTTCTCATGCTTATTGATTAACAAAATGTAGAGTCCCTGACAGCGACATTGTTGCTGACTTTGGGAATTGTTTTGTGGTTGCCAAAAACGTGAGATAAGCCCCACTCCCCACAGCTGTCCTTTGGGAAGCCTCACTCGACTGCCATGCTTCAAGTTTTTGATTTTCCATGATGACATGGAAGAAGAATTTGTGTGGCTGGCACGGCACAGCCAGGGCAGCTAGAACCCCCTGCTCTATTTCCAGGTGAGTTTTCCTGTGAACCACCTTGAAATAAATGGAGTCGCCTGCTGTGTCAGAGATGTTTATCTCTAAGGATTGCTGCCTTTATTGGAAAAGCTGAGTGAAAAGAGCTCTCTCATGAATCTGAGAGTGGAGATTAGACTTGTTGCCTTTAGATTAAACCTCTCCTAATTAACCTTCCAATTAACCTCACATCACTCCTTTGAACAAGACCATAAATACAAATGTTACTACATTCCCTTTTATCAGAAAAGAGTGTTTGCTAGATGGAGTAATGATAGATGGCCATAATCTACAGGGAATTATATTAGCAAGAGTTTCAAGCTCTGCTCTCAGTCCCCAGGAGGAGCAGAGAGGGCACAGCTGCTCTGACAAGCACAAAACACAAAGCACAAAATTTTCTCCTCAAAGTTTTGCTAAGTGAACTCTCAGATGCAGAATCACTTGGAAACACTGGCCATGTTTGCTAGGTTTAGAGAAAACCTGAGCTGAAAAACTATGCTGTGGAGAAATTAAGGAAACCAAACAAAGCCTGACCAACACAGCATCCGTCAGACAGGAATCAATGAATCTGCAACAACAAGGCAATGCTCCAAAGGAAATCGTCCTCTCCCTCATGTGAGGAGGAGCAGTTCTGCTCCAGGGGGTATTTTTTACGTAATTCCCAATATGCTGAGACATCCTTTTCTCCTTATATTTACCCAGAACAGCCCCTATCTTTTTGCCTTCTCAAAGACTGTTTTTCTGTGTGTGAGAAGTTCTCTCTGTTAGAGACAATGCTCTGCTGAATGTGCAGGTGGCGAGAACGGATATTGTTTAAAAACTGGAAATAACTCTGTGTGAACTTTCAGTCTGTGACCTTTAATGTTTCCAGTCCTGGTTTTCCTTTCCTCACTGGTTGGGCTGGGTATCAGTGCCTTTGTATTTAAATGATTTCACTGCTACCTCCCCTTGCTGAGCAAGTTTCCTGTGTCACTGGTTTCCACCGGGCAGCCCTCCTGAGTTCATGGTACTCAGCCAGTGACCCAGGCCCAGCCCCACGTCACCCCTGAGGGACAAACAGGACAGGCACCAGGGTGCCACCCCACCCAAGCAAACCCCAGCAGCCTCCAGTGATGCTGACCTGCTCCATCCTCTGAGAATTCACATTCCTCTGCTGGGCTTGAGGGACACACTGGGATTTTCTTGGCCATGTTCTTGTTAAGGCAACACCCCCTTCACAATTTTATTGGCCAAACCACGACCACATCATCCAGTCCTGGAGCTCTCATCCAAGGCTCTGTTTCTGTTGCCAGTACCTGCTCTCCAGCTGCAGCAGGACACAAGTCATGCTGCCTCAGCTCTCCTCTCAGAGAGATCCCCTGCACTCTCAGGTATAAATCTCCTCCTTCTTCCTCCTCCCACCACCCTCCCAGCTTCATTTCCAGCCCTCCCTTAGGTTCCAATGAGTTGGGAAGTTCCCATTTCACTTAAATCCTACTAGCCGATGCATCTCTTGTGCCACAGCAGCCTCTTCCCAACAGATTTAGGCTTGCATTAGCTTTTTGAACATGTATCTGTACATACATGATTGACTCCTCTTCCAGGACTAGAACTAGAAATGCCAAACTCATGCCAAGAGAAATGTCTCACTAAAATCCATTTCTGCTGACTCTCTCCAGCAAAAGGAACCAGCAGTGCTCATAACTCTGGAGAAGAATTTAAACATCGCTCAAGCTCCAGGGAAAGGTAACAATTTTTAATTCTCACACTGATTTTTTGGGCAGCACTCTGGCAACGCTTCATTTTCCCACCCAATAATTCAAAATGTCGGAGCACTTTTTCTTACTTTTCCCTAGCCTACAATTCAAGCCAGGAATGTTGTATCCTAAAAAAAGAGTGACTCTAGGATACATTTCTATGCTGCCATAGCAGCTCACCAAGAACATGCACCTGTACCTGCCTGTGCACAGAAATAACCAGCCTCACACAGGCACTGGGAGTTCTGAACACACGGATAAAGCTGGGAATGAAAAAAAAAGCTGAGAAAGAAAGAAAGAAGAGGAACACAATATCCATTTTACCGAGGAATATGATTTTTTTTTTTTTTTTGGTTTTCAGAAGAAGAGAAGTTCTCTGCCCTGCAGCAGCCCCAAGTTCTCTGGTAAATTTGTGTCTCTGGACTGAATTTGGAACAACAGGGCAACGTTTAACAACAGAGCCATTAAAACTGGCAGAACAGCTGGAAAATCAGGCTTTTCAAAGAACATGTGTGGCTCACCAGACAAAACCAGCTACCGCAGGGAGCTAAATTAGTGGAGAAAAGAAAGAATACCTGCAGTTAAAAGAACTTCCTTAGTCCTGGGCTCAGCACTAGAGCTGAGAGCAAACACAGGATGGAAAGCTGCTCTCCACCCCATGTGAGCTGCTGGGCTGGACCTGCTGAAACAGGGATTCAGATGGAAATCCAGGCTAGCACTTCAGAGAGTGCCTGTAAATATTTACGTTTGCTTTTTCAAGTTCTGACAAATAAATGGCCAGAAGTAAAAGCAAGTTTGTATTTGTGTGCATTTTTGGAATGTTTTGCAAAGAGCTGCAAAGATGAAAACAAGCATCCTGTCAGTCTGACCCTTGCTGAGCATCAAGCAGAAGGGTTGAGTGTTCTCGGAACAGAAGTAAATGCAGTGCTTTCAGCCAAAGTAAAAACAAAATCTATTCACTGTATGCACTTATTTAGCCAGCTTTCCGTGGATGAAGGTTTCTGTCATTCACTTGCATTCAGTTAACTCGGGGTATTTAAAAAATTTACCATCACAAATACAGAGGAAAAATGAGGCTTCAGTGGGAGAGAGGTCCTGCAGGATGCCACTGTAGCCAAATTTGGAATTCTGTGTTTTCTAGAGAAAAGAGACTAAGCTCTGGCTTTCTCAGAATCACAGATTATCACGAAGTCACAGAATTCCAGGACGGTTTGGGCTGGGAGGGACATCAAAGCCCATCCAGCACCACTCCTGCCAAGGGCAGGGACACCTTCCACTGTCCCAGGCTGCTCCAAGCCCCATCCAACCTGGCCTTGGACACTTCCAGGGATCCAGGGGCAGCCACAATGGCATTCCTAAAAAAATGTCTCCGTAATTTAGCCCTGGAAGCTGCTCTTGTGAAACTCATGATGCCCCTTCTGGCTCTAGACAAAAACATGCCCCCAGTCTGGGTGTGATTGTAAAAAACATCCCCTCCTGCCACTGCTTCAGCAGAGTCCTTATCTAAGTCTTAGAAAGCCTCTTACAAGGCCATTGTCTGGGTTCAGTTCTTTCACTCTTCCTTACCAGGGCTTTTTTTGCATTTCTGCATAGGTTCCCTAATCTGAGCCTGCCTTTTGAGCTGAAGTTTCATCTCATTGCTTCTCCAGGAGTGTTCTGGTTGTGCTGAATAGATAAATGATGGCCACAGATAGCTGCTTACCCAGACTATGTCAGCAAAGCCCTGACTGCAAATGCAAAGCACTGCAGGAAAATTTCGATTGGATTAAGGACAACCAGACACAGTTTTCATATATTTACGCATTATTTTATGGCTACTCATTATCTGGACTTATTTCTGCTTAATGCCTATGGAGAACGAGATCACTAAGCCACTCCTGTTATAAATAAACCTCCTGTGCTCAAGAACAAACAGAAATGAAATAGGTTTTCTTTTGTCTTTGTTCTAAAGGATAACTGCAATATGTATTGTAAGCATATATAGCACAGCCAATGTGATACTCAGGAGAAAAAGCAAAGGAATTTGCCTCCACTTCCAGCAAATAAGGACAATTCAATCTTTGTTTTCTGCACAGACCAAAGGGAAAGAGAGAAGCTGGTCAGCATTTTCTGGGCTGTTAGTTCCACACTGCCATACTGTCCAGTCCTCAGACCATGCAATTATTTACACTTTAAACATTTCATGGCTCCAGCTGCTTCTGAAGGAAGGTTTTCAGTAAGATTAAATTACCACCAAAATTTTTTTTAAAGACAGACCACCACTAAAACAACCTCCCCAATAAAACAAGTACTGCTCTCATACCCAAAATGAGATTACACTGGATATTTAATGTATAAAGAAGGTTGTCTGTTCTTAAACTTCCGATTTACCACCTTTTAACTCCTTTTAAGTTCTTTTCATCGACTCCCATGTTCTTCTTGCTGTAAGACCAAATTTCCTTCAAGAAATATCCTTTTGTACCCTCAACTCAAGAAGCTGGCAGAGCTTCCAAAAGATTCATAAGAACCTTCCCTATATATTAAATATCCAGTGTAATCTAGCTTTGGATACGAGAGCAGTACTTGTTTTACTGGGGAGGTGGTGGTGGTCTGTCTTTTGAAAATCCCAGGTGCACAGGTACGTGCAAGCTTTCACACCCTGCCAGCTCTGGGCACTTCTCACTTATGTTTCACATCCAAACTTCCTGTCAGGAAATGTTGGGAGAGAGAAGAAAAGAAATTATGAACGAAACATCCCCAGCCTGGTTGTGCAGAGAGAGAGCAGGGAGGGTGCCCAGAAGGCTTGGAAGAGTGGGTGTGAACTTGGCTTGACTACCTGGCACATTCCCTGCTCTAGAGACAGGCTGTGCTGAACCAGCACAGCCAGGAGAACTCCAGCCAGGAAGGGAAGGACTGAAATAATGAGTGAAGGAGGATCCACAGTCCCTGCAGGCAATGGGATTGTCTAATACCAAGGAAATGACTTGGAGGAAAAAATGGGGGAGTTGGTGACTCTGTGTGTTATGAGCTGCCATGGAATTAGAGAATCCTGGAATATTCTGAGCTGGGAGGGACCCACAAGGATCATCCAGTGCAGCTCCTGTCCCTGCACAGACACCCCAACAACCCCAGCCTGGGCATCCCTGGCAGCGCTGTCCAAACGCTCCTGGAGCTCTGGCAGCCTCGGGGCTGGGACCATTCCCTGGGGAGCCTGGGCAGTGCCCAGCACCCTCTGGGGGAAGAACCTTTCCCTCATCTCCAGCCTGAGCCTGCCCTGGCCCAGCTCCAGCCCTCCCCTCAGGTCCTAGAGATTTTCACACCTTCACAGTTTGAAATATAACTCATTCTACATTGGGTATAGGTACAGGCACACAGAGGAGGAAAACTGGCAAAAAATGCTTGTTATAGACACAGATATTTATAAAATGGATCAAAATATTTGGATCTCCTGCACCCTATTACTTCACCTTTCTCTCCTCATCCCCTTATCCTCCTCTGTCAAGCTTAATTATTCTCCAATAACTACAGCAGACTCAGAGGTTTTTCTGCTTCATCTGTGAGTCTTCCAGCACAGGGGTTTTGCTTTCCACCATTTTTGATCTTCCTGCCATAATTTGGGCTACAGGAAAACAGAAATAAAACTGAAACTGAGCCAGAGGTTCTCAGCACGAGGGACCACCCAGGTCAGTCTACTCAATAGCACTGTCAGGTGTTCCTTCACCACCAGAATAACAATTAAGTAACAAAATCAAGGAAGGAGAACATTTGAGGGATATACCAGAAAGAACAGCCAGGGAATAAGATTAGTTTATTATTTCATGGAAATACATCCCATAATACTGCAAACTGCCCCCTTCTCTTGCATTAACACTTCACTGTTATTGTTCTTGTGTATTTTGCTGATGCTGGGCTCTAATTTTCAGATGTAATGAGCACCTACCACACAAACATAATCCAAGAGCTTCTCTGGACACTCAGCCCATCTGATCATCAGGACATACACAGATCTATTAATATTTCATCCTGACATGTATTTTTAATCAAAAGATCTTAAAGTCCAGTTAAATCTCCAGTTTATATATTCCAGTCCTTAGATGCTTCATTAATAGTTTATGAGATACAGACCTTACACAAAAATGTCAAGATTGCGATGATTTACATGGATTTCTAGGACGATGAGGACACACTGAAATAAGCTCTGTATCTTCAAACTCAGTACCAAAGCATCATTCACCATTTGAGAAGGACAGCTACAAACGAAGAAGTTTCCATAAACAGAAGACACAGTGACATTTTAATAATTTATTTCAAATACACCATTGCAGTGTTCACTGGAGATTCAAATCCAGAGACTGGAAAGAAGAAGAAAACTGGAAAGGAAAGCAAAACATTAAGGATCTCTGTGTCAGCCAGACATTTTAGAGCACCAATTCCCAGGGTGTCCCAGACAGAGGCCTGGATTTGAGACCAACAGTGAAAACACACTTAACTCTTCCTAATATATCTGTCTTATTCAGCTGTTGATTCAGACTAAGTATTTGATAATTCATAACTCCAGCCTCCAGCACAATTACATCAAACCAAATAAAAGAGAATTCCTATGACTGCTGTATTTATTTTAACAGGAAAATAAAAAGAAGGTAAAAAAGGGCTACTCTGTGTAGAGACAAATTGTAGGTTTCGGGGGTTCTGGGGTCCAGTCGGGATGGCCGGACGTAGACGGTGACGGATGGAGACGAGAGATCTCTATAGGCAGGTCTCGGGACACAGCCGGTTTATTGTAAAGGGCGTGGGTATTGGGGCACTGCTCAGAGCTGCCAGACTCAGCTCTGAGCAGGCCCAAGAGAGCAAGAGAGTGATGAACGGGTGAGAGAGAGAGTGTAAGAGCAAGAGTAAGAGCAAGAGTAGAAGTGGAAGAGAGAAGTATGAGAATGTCTGAAGTCCTGGTTACAATACAATAAATCATCTTCTGTACTGAATATTCTGATTGTCACTAACCAATCTAATACAAGATACAAATCCTATAGCATTTACATACAGCCTATAAGAGTTCTTATATTACCATAGAGTGTTACATCTTAACTTCTAAAAACTACTCTTTGGACCCCTTCTGCTGAGCTAGTAGGGTCTGCTCTGACCCTTGGACCTGCCTGCTAGCAGAGGGTATTGTTCCATCAAGAGGGGATTACTTCAGTGGCCATACCATTGTTTTCTAGTTGTTCAGTAACTAAGACCTGGTATTTCAAAAGTGGCTTTCATTTCGATGTTGCCTGTAGTTTTCATATTCCCAAAATCTTTTGTCAGGCAATCATATTTCCAAGGCTTTCCTGTTTCATCTTCCCCAACACAAATCAATTTAAATTCTAAGAGGGAAGGAGGATAGGATTCCACAGTGAAAAATTAAATGCTGATGACAGGATGATTAATAAAAATTAAGAGAGGTTATTGGTTTGGGGTTTTTTTGTTTTTTTTTTTTTTTTTTTTTTTTTTTTTTAATTTTATTTTTTGTTTTATTTTTAGTTTGGGTTTTTTTCACTCTTTCAGTGAAGACATTTTGCCTAATATCCAAACTGAACCTCTCCTGGTGCAACTTGAGACCATTGAGAGCATTGGACAGTGCACTGTAAATCATAACTTTTATTTACCAGCCATGTATTACCCACTGTGGTGAAAGAATTAAGTCTTTTGGGGTAAAACCCTCCAAACTATGAACTCTAGCAAGTTGTATTTCTTGGGAGTGATCAGAGCAGCTGTGCAGCAGCCCCACAGTCAGAGATCAACCCAACCCCAAGCCCAAATTGAAGTGATTTGTCAAAGCTGGCAGCAAGGTGGAAACAGGCGCTGCTGGGGCTGGACCACAACAGAGCCACGGAGCTGCTCCAAGGGCTGGAGCCCCTCTGCTCTGCAGCCAGGCTGGGAGAGCTGGGGGTGCTCCCCTCGAGAAGAGAAGCCTCCAGGGAGAGCTCAGAGCCCCTTCCAGGGCCTAAAGGGGCTCCAGAAGAGCTGGAGAGGGACTGGGGACAAGGGATAGAGGGACAGGACACAGGGAATGGCTTCCCAGTGCCAGAGGGCAGGGCTGGATGGGATATTGGGAAGGAATTGTTCCCTGGGAGGGTGGGCAGGCCCTGGCACAGGGTGCCCAGAGCAGCTGGGGCTGCCCCTGGATCCCTGGAAGTGTCCAAGGCCAGGCTGGACATTGAGGCTTGAAGAACCTGGGATAGTGGAAGGTGTCCCTGATGTGCTTCCCCTGTCCTTCCCAGCTGCACGGTGCTGGGAAAGATCCAGTGTTTTTATGTGCCATGGTAGTATTGAGGAAAAAAAGCAAATGGTTGCTGTTACTATAACAAAAAAGTTTTTCTTCCCTCAGTGATATTTTCTTGTGGGATGGATGCTCCCTGTAATCCTGAGTCTTCACAGCACGTTTTCTTTAAAAGAATAGATTAAGTTAATAACCCCTTTAAAATACATAAAAGGTATATTTGTATGGCATATGAAAGACAAATATTTGAGTTTCTGCTCTAACTCCTCCAGTATTTCCAGTCCCAGGGATGTGCTAAGTGAGCCAGGGGCTATTTCTCTCATACTTTGATTCCTCATTCCTAGAAACTCTTTCAAAGGTTGGGTTTTTTTAAAATTATTTTTTCCATAAAGAAACACATTATTTGAAAATCTGATTAACATTGACTAAGGTTTCTAATAGTACAAACTTCTTTCTTTAGCCCCTAATGACACCTCTGTATTCCACCTACACTACCCAGAGAGACAACTCATCACCTCTTCCCCTGGTAACAGTTTCCTTCTATTCCAAGAATTAACCTTTTTCTATCAATTTTTTCTCTTTCCTTTTGAGGTTGGCCCGTGTTTTATCTGTCGAGGACACAGCACGACTCAAACCTCATCTGCTTTTTCCAGATACAATGCACCACCTGGTCTAACAAAAAAATACTTCTTGTATCTTCCTGTGAATCTCATCTCTTCCAAGCCTCTGGACAAACACAGTTCCAAGCTCACTTTCAGGAGTTCCTGACTGCAGCATTCTTCTCTTCCAGTACCAGATGGAATCACTTTATTAGTCTCTCTGGAGGTTTGCTGGGTGAAAAGCCCACAAAGTTCATTAGCAAATGATCATATTTAGTACCCAAGCTGTATTTTATACATTTACCTGGCTTGTTGAGCCATGTCTCAATTTTCAGGAAATATATATGACATATTTAAGAGCAAATGCGGCAAATGTTCAGATGTACATGACTTACAATTACAAGATTTGATGCATGCTTTCTACACCCTTGCTGAACACAGGTGTTTTTCTAAGGCCGTTTGCAAAATCCAGAAAGTGTGAAGTGAGGTTTGCTCCATGCAGGAACTGGGAAGAAATTCCTGTCTCAAAGATTAGTGTCTTATTTTCACACAGAATTTCTTTTCGCTGAATATGTGGTGCAGTCATTGCTGTTTGGGCAAAAGTCTGTGATTAAAATATCTAAACCCAGTCCTGCTAAAAATGAGCGATATGGTGAGCAAAGGTGTTACTTCAAAGACAGCAGTGGACTTTCAGAGATTGTTGGAATGAGCTACCAAGCCTTCTCACTCAAGTGCAAACGGGAGAGGTATCACTGCCCTGGTATGCAGCCCATGTTGTGTCCAGGCTCTCCAAATCTTGTTGGAACATTTTTCTGACACGTCAAGGCGTGGGGAACAGATCTGCCCTGCTATGAACAGAGGAAATGCTCAGCTTGGCTTCCCTCCTTCCCGGAGATGAAGCCCATCAAACTAAGGAATTCTGAATCACCTTTGTCACTCCCTGGGAGCATTACAGCATCAGGTGAGATTTATCCATCTGCTGATATTTCCTTGTATCCTCCAGATGAGCCAGGGAACCAAGGGCCGTGTCCAGCCTCTGCCCTGCCAGGGACTGACACGGGGCACAGATGCCCATGCTGACCTCTCAGGGAGGCACCAGATCAGTGGCACAATCCCACATTCACTGCAGCTTGCTCCCTCTGGAGCTGCTTCAGCCTTGCCAACAGTTTTCTGCTGTTGCTTGGGCAGCCCCTTCTTGTTCACGGGCTCCTCATTCTGTAACATTGAGCACAGCCTTGCACAGCACCAACTACATCAAAACAGGCACTGAAATACAGCAGCACCACTAAATGTGGTACTGAAGACTCCCAAACAATGCAAGGCTGACAATCATCAGGCCAATTCTTCTCCAAGGCCTTGGAAGGGTTCTTCTTGGCTAAGTAATATCAGGAAGTCCAAAACCCAAAAGAATTTTAACAGAGGTCAAACTCCTCAACCTGATGATAAAAAGCGCTGCCAGGAGGAGAGGAGCAGCAAGGCAGGAGATACAACACTGCCTGGAGACATTCCTCTCTGCCCATCACTAACAAACAGGGTTTTACAATACATTAAACATGGTTTTACAACACCTTTGTGATTAAATTGGCATTTAAGCACGAGGAGAAAAAGCCACAAAAGAGTCTCACAGCTTGGCATCCTTTCATGAAATTTTGAAGATAACAAAATATAAAAAAACTTTTCTGTCTAGAGGCAGAAGATAAACAAAAGGTGTTACAATCTGAAAATGAAGTCAAAACACTTTGACAGCAGCAACAAGTAAGTTAAAAAGGAAGAAGGAAGGGGAAAAAAAGAACAAAACAATTCCCAGAAAGGTATTCAACATAACAGAGCTGGATTAGCAGGATCTTCCAAACATGTGAGAGGGGGCAGGAAAGGGACTGGATGTCGTTAGCATCCTAGCATATATTTAATGAGCTAGAACATTATGTGTAATGTTCTGCAAGGAATACCTGTAATCAACACCCCTTTTCCCCAAACAACTCATTATTTAAGGTTCCCTTCTCTTCCAGTATGTGACATGGGTGTGAGGCATGTGAACACGAATGCAGTCAAAGATGCTTTTAGTGCACTTCCCAGCAGCTCAGGCTGTAATGGAAAGCCAGGGTTATGCATCTCATTTTTAGCTGTGCTGGATACATGATTGCCTCCTCAAGTGGCAATCACAAATTATTATCAAAGGGCAACACAAATGGCATTCAGATTTCAGTGCCTGAGCTCATTATGACATTTAGAGCACTTACTGCTTGTTGTGAGTTTTGCTGATTGCTGCTTATCCACAGATGACAAATATTGCAGAGCACCTCAGACAACCAGAGCCATTCTCTCCAGTTCTGTGTCCCAGCTGACTCCTTGTTTTGTGGGTAATTTGGCTGTGCTGAGCAGCCCTACAGCAAAGAGGCAGGAGAGAACTGGCAGCCAGCTTGGGTTAGGTGTGACATCACCTGTCCAACCCCACACAGAAGCCGAGGTCAATTTTCATGAAAGCAGATGCTGAAATGTTGCAGACTTTCTGAGGGACTGAAAGCCCATTTTTCACAACTTCGGTCCAGTCAGCCATTTCAAACCCTCTCACCACAAGAGAAGTACCAAGGAGAATTCAGCTGAGGTGTATTTCCCTGTAGGAGCAGAAATAGGAGAGGGAAAGGCTGGAGCTATGGCCTTGGCCAGGGGGTTTGGAACTAGGTAATATTTAAGGTCCCTTCCAACCTCAACCATTCTATGATTCCATTTCAGAGTAGCCATTAAGTCTTCCAAATATCACCTTTAAAAGGCAGAATTTTGAAGACATTATTCTTTTTCAGGCCAAAACCAAACTTGTTCATATCTTTCCATACGGAGATTAAAACCATGACTGCACAGGTCAGGGAGCTGGGTGTGGGCTGGCACTGTTGGAAGCCACAATCAAATCCCTGCCTGCTGATTAAGCATCCCTTCAAGGCAAGTCAAATGCTGCAAAGGGCATCCACCAGTTACAAAAACAACCAACTGGTGTCCCAGGAATGGATCTGTTCCACAGGACTGGTTTGATTTAAGTCTCAGGCTGTGCTGCTTTGTAAGAAGAGCTTCGTGTGTGCTTGAGGAAGGGGTGAGAGCATGTTGGTTGAAGCAACACTTGCTCTGTCAGACACACATCTGGTGAGGCCCTGGAGCTGCTGTGAGCAGGAGGAGTTCCCAGGTGTGCAGAAGTCAGACATCACTTGCACACTCCTCATGGCAGTGTCAGAAGCTACTTCACATATCATTTGCCAGAATTTTTTCTGTAACAGGCAAAATCTCTGTAAAATACCCATTTCACTTCCCTGACCTGTTAGAAGCTTTTCCTAATGGGTTAATCAGTGGTAAGAGTGCTCTGAATTGTGTATTTTTTACATGTGTGCTGCCCACTCTTGGTTTAATTTGATTTCCCTGCACTGCTCAAGAGAAAACACTTCTCAGGGTTAGCCAACACCTCTCAGTGATAAAACTTCTCAGTTAACAAAAATTACTCTCTTTAATGCTCCAATGCAAATCATCAGGAGCTTTCCAAAGCAGAAAGGCAACTTAAAATCATGTTAACACACAGTAATAGAGGCATCAAACATGTGAAAGAGAATAGGATTAGATGGGATATTAGGGAGAAGTTCTCCCCTAGGAGGGTGGGCAGGCCCTGGCACAGGTTGCCCAGAGAAGCTGTGGCTGCCCCTGGATCCCTGGCAGTGTCCAAGGCCAGGTTGGACAGGGCTTGGAGCAAGCTGGGATAGTGGAAGGTGTCCCTGTCCATGGCAGGGGGTAGCACTGGATGGGCTTTAAGGCCCCTTCCAACACCAAACATTCTATGATATTACAGTTTTGTCTTTATTCTAAATATTTCTTCTTTCTTCCTTACCTATCTGTCTTAGCTTACCTTCTTACCTTACTTTCTATTTCCTGCAACAGCTGGACTACAACCCATACTTGACTGTAAAAGAGGATCCTCTATATACAACTCTCGGACAGCTGGAGTTCAGAGAGCTTCAGAGATTTCAAAACATCCAGAGAGAAGCTATTGCAGTACCTCCCTATCCTATATCTATCACTGATCGTGCCTGCTTAAAAGCGACAACCACAAAAATGGAGGAAAGCTTGTTCCCTTCTTTCTGCTGTTTTCTGTATCACTTCATTAAGCTCATATTAACAACAAACCAATGTCCTTTTATTTGGTGACATTTTTAACCTACCAGTTTCCAAGCAGTTTGCAAAGCAGATGCCAGCCCTCACCCACATTTCTCAAACGTTAAAATGAACCAGGGAGAAGCTGAGGCAGAGCCAAGGGCTACCCTGCTGTGGGCGCTTGAGTCCCCCTCAGGTGTGTCCCCACCATGCCAGCAGTAACCAACACCCACCAACCAAAATCATGCACCAAAATGATTTCACATTCCCAGCAGACTTTCCCTCAGTTAGCAGCTAAGGGGATGTAAGAGTGCTGTCCAAGATAGGCACACAAATCAGCTTTGCCTCAAGTGCAGTATCTTGGACTGAAGATAAAGCCAACTATAGACACCGGCAAAGAGTTGAAAGTGTTGAATTTTCTTACAAACATCACAGTCCGCTAAGCTGCGACCCAAAGAAAACTTCAGCAATTAAACCCTGGCTGGTTTGCACTCTCCTTTCTCTCTTCTGAGATCTCCTTGCATTCGTTTGCCAGAGGAAACACAGTGGTCTGTGTTTTAAGTTCTTCCTGGAGGTATTGGTAGTCACAGAGAAAACCTGATTAAAAACTTCTCCTGCCATGTTGTTCCTCTATCACACGATGCAACAATTTACATTAATAACAGCAGAGCGCAGAGAAGACCTGCTGAGCCTTTAATAAACTTCCTTTTTCCAATCACTTAAAACGTTCTTTAAAGTTGCAACTGAAGTAATACAAAGCCTGCATAACAGTACACTTGACATTTATGAGCTTGGCAATAAATCAGATTTTCGTTTTTACAATGTCTGCTCTTGATTAATTGTAAAAAGTTTACTATAAATACTTCCAGACAAACAGTAGAATGGTTAATAAACTATATTCTGCTTGCTAATACCTTAAGTCATAATGGAGTAAATGCCTTAAACCATATACATTAAATTCAAAGTACCACAAAAAGCCAAATGCTCACAAGTTTCATTACTGTGTTCATTAGGGAATAATTGTGAGGCAGCCTGAATTTCCTCTAGCCTTGGCATTTATTAATGCAGTGCAAAATTCTGTACAGGTTTTAAGGTAAAAGCTCAAATGTAAACAACATGTGTAATGCATCTTAAAACCCTTTATTTTTGAGAATAGAACGTGATTAAGCTGGAATAGCAAGAGACTGTAATCTAGATTTGAAAGTGTAAGAAGAAAATCCTCACTGTTATTATTTTTCAGCATGACACAAGTGAAACCCAAGGAAGGTAATTTTGCCAGAATTCTGCCACTGGAAAGACCTGGCACTGGGCTGTGTGGGGTGCAATTTTACCCCTCCAGAAAACTGTGCCACCTGCTACTCATGGGTCCTTTCCTGGGAGGGCGCCAGAGCTGAAGGGTAATGGAAATATAATGAACAGCTGCAAATTAAATTATGCTGTTGCAATGTGGCATTATTTGGCGTAAATGATTTCGTTGCAATTAAGAAAACAGCTCCACAGCCTACAGCAGGTGGTTGGTGGTGTAGCAGCACCAGGTAAGTCAGCCTGCTGGCAGGAAAGGCAGCAAGAGGGAAGATTCTGCATGCAGAAGCAAGTCTGCTCTCCAGCACAATAAACATAAAGCTGCATTATTAAAGGAGTAAGTGGTATCACAGAGAATCAAAATAGCCACTGTATAAACACTCCTGAAGTGTGTGTCTGACCGAGTGCAGAGGCCATATCCAGACCGGTGTAGTGCTCAAATCTCATTAGCACCTCACCAAAAAGGTGTGAAATGATGGATGTGCCAGGCTTTGTTTCCTCCCCAAGAGTTCACTGTTCTCCTGATTACTGTGCGCAGCTAAAATCAGCATTTTTAGAAGCTTATTTTGCTTGCAGTTCTGCCACTTGCATACAGTCCTGCCAGACTCAGCAGCTCAAATAAATCAGATTTTATAACAGTTTGGAGGAGAGCATTCAAAAATCATGCTCTCAACACTTTCCACTCTGGTGGTTTTTGGGTTGCACTGTAACTCATTTTTACCCCAGGAAAACACTGTTTTCATTGATATGTCTTTGCCTTAATTGCTTGTGAATTTGTAACATTTTAAAAGCAGCCACCATGCTCTACATGAGACAGATAAAGTACTGAGCAAGAGAAAAATCAGATAATTGCTCATTGCGGTTGAATATAAAAGAAATAAAGAGGGCATCTTCCCAAAGTTCTCTTGGCCTATTGCACCCATGCATGAACACACAACGCTGATGCACTTCACACCTCTTTAAGATGCAGCTGAAATTTCCATATAAACGAGGAACTCAATTTCTATAAAACTCCATTAAGCCAAGGCCAGGTTGAAGCTACCTGGGATAGTGGAAAGTGTCTCTGCCCAGAGCAGGGGGATTGAACGAGATGCATTTAACCACTCTGGGATTCAGTGTTTCTACAGAACGTGTGCTCTGTTCCCTCACCCCAAGGGCAGTGCAGACACATTAACAGCACAGCAGAAGGCAGCACAGAGGAGCTCACGGAGAGCAAATCCTCCATGTGACATAAAAATCTACACAGTCATAGGGGACAACTTGTTTGTATCCACCAGAAGCAACGCAATAGCTAAGGAAGAACACATTTGTCAACAGAGCCCACTCAGTGCAAATTCACTGCAAATACAAAAAAATATTTTAAAATTCATTTAAGGTGACTCAAAGCATTTATGGCGACTCAAGACAAACCTGAACATATACCCAAGCCTTGAGGGGTTTTTTGTGCTCTGTATTTCCCAGCTGGTCCCAGGGCTCAGTCTAAGGCCAGTCCTGTTTAACAAGAGGAAATGGCCTCAAGCTGTTCCAGGGGAGGTTGAGGTTGGACATCAGAACAAATTTCTTCCTGGATAGGGTTTTAAATCATTGCCACAGGCTGCCCAAGGCAGTGGTGATGTCACCATCCCTGGGAGTGTTCAAAAATATGTGGATGTGGCACCTGGGGACATGGGTTAGTGGTGAACAGGGTGATGGGGCTGGTTGGACTTAATGATCTTGTAGATTTTTTACAGCTTTAACGACTCTGTGATTCCATGTTTCACAAGCTCACTTTGTTTCAGTCTAATAATTCACTCCCTTTTCAGAGCAGAAGTCAGCAGCCCCCAGGCAGACGTTTTCCCAGAACCGTGCGTCAGATTTTCCCGGTATCCCACCGCAGACCCTACAACCAGCTGCCATTTGAGACAGCTTAGGAGAGCTCTGGCCTTGTCCAGGTTGCAACTCCTTTGTCTTGGAAAGAACCCATTTGAGAGCAACAATGTAAACACCTGATAAATATCAGGGATTCACATCAGCTGAAGTTCTGAGGACAGAGTGGATTTTGTTTGTTGCTCAAAACCAAGGCAGTGCAGCTCTTCTCTGTCCTTGAAGCATGTCTGTAAACTGAGTATTTTAGAACTAAACAACAATGGAGATCTTGCTGCTGTTCTAACCCACTGCTACCACCAGGCATCACCTGCACATATAGAAAACAAATAATAAAACCAAGAATGCCTGATAGGACAAGAGACCAGAAGAGAAGTTAAGGCAGCCAGAGGCTGGATCTTAATTGCAAAAACTCCATAGAAAAAGCCAGACAAGTTATCAAACTAAAGAACAGAATTACGAGAAAGTTGAAAGGTTCATACTCAATGGATTCCCAAGTCCTTGGTTAAATCACAAAATCCCAGGATCCCGGAGGCTGGAAAAGCCCTCCCAGCCCATGGAGTCCAAGCTGTGCCTGATGCCCACTTTGTCCCCAGCCCAGAGCACTGAGTGCCACCTCCAGCCCTTCCTTGGACACCTCCAGCCCTTCCTTGGACACCTCCAGGCATGGGGACTCCATCACCTCCCTGGGCAGCCCCTGCCAAGGCCTGAGCACCCTTTCCATGCAGAAATTCCTGCTGCTGTCCAAGCTGAGCCTCCCCTGGCCCAGCCTGAGGCCGTTTCCCCTTGTCCTGTCCCTGTTCCCTGGCAGCAGAGCCCGACCCCCCCGGCTGCCCCCTCCTGTCAGGGACTTGTGCAGAGCCACAAGGTCCCCCCTGAGCCTCCTTTGCTCCAGGCTCAGCCCCTTTCCCAGCTCCCTCAGCTGCTCCTGGGGCTCCAGCCCCTTCCCCAGCTCCACTCCCTTCTCTGAACCACAAATGCATTTTTCTCCATCAAATGTTGGTGTGCTGAAACAAGTTCTCATTTCTACTGCTGTCTTGGTCCTGCTGCTTCTCAAACCCTGTCTTTGAAACCCTTGAGAGCAAGGCTGCAATAATTTTCTCTAAAGCTCTTCACATTCTTGCACCACTGTGGGGTTTGAGGATACTCTTTGCATCAGAAATGCAGCTACAGGCCCCAGAGGGCAGGAGGCAGAAACTTCTCTGAGAAAAGCTTCTGACTGTGGGAACATAAATCTGGCCAAAATAAAAAATGCCATTTTAGCCATGTCAGCTTCAGATGAGAGTGTGAAAGCTGCCTGTCAAGGACCCAGTCATATTTCGGGTTCAGCCTGTCTCCTGGGGACCATCCCTTTCTGAGTGCTGTGCCTTGGCTTTCCATGTCAGACAAACAAAGCCTTCAGTGCTCCTTCTCTACAACTCACTCCTGATTTCAGCACCAAAGGCCACTCTGTTACTGTTCTTACAGGAGCACCAACCCCTGGGAAAACAGCTGAAATTTGTAGTGGCTTTTGAAAAAGGCAGGAGCTCTGCACCTGGGGACACAGGCTCACAGGAGGATTGAAGTTTGGAGGGATCTAGGGAGGACCCAGTCCAAGCTCCTGCTTGAGGCAAGGCCACCTCTGAGGCCAGACGAGGCTGCTCAGGGCTTCATCCACTCAGCTCCTGAGAACCTTCAAGGATGTAAAACCCCTCCACCCTTCCAGTTTGTTGTCATTCACAACATTCGATTTCTCACTTCCCCCAGGTCAGTGATGAAAATCTTACTCCTGGTGAGTCACAGCACAGCCCCCCCAGAACTCTGCCTTTCACTGGCACCATTAGCAAGCTCAGAACAGGAGAGAAAGGCCCCAAGGAGCCAAAATCCTGGCAGCATAATTCACTGTCAGTGCCCCAGCACCGTGGCTCTGCCTGACACATCAAGCCAGCTCACCTGCAGCATTTCTGCTTCAAGATCCAGTCGAGACATGCCCACTCTGGCCAGCACTCAGCACAAATCTGTAATAATGAGCTGTCAAGTCTTTCACGGCTCCTCCACAGGAGGACCACAATCCTATTCACCTACAGCAGCTCATGACAGATCACGCCTAACCCTCAATTTCCTTCAGTAAGAAGGGACTAATCTTTCCAAGTGAATGAAAAGGCATCATGTGAACATTATATACATATATAGATACTGGTTCTATATGCGGGCTTCTTTAAAGCACAGAATTATTTCTTCTCCTCTGCAATACAGATGTAAAACAGTGCAGTAACAAGACTCCCATCAATACATCTAGAGAGAATTAAAATAAATGAGTATTGTGCTCCATATTTTGCCCCCCGACAGACTCAGACATCCTTCCCACCGCAGGGCTGGCCTTGCCCAGCCCCATGATAAAACTAACCTTACAAAAGAAGGATTATTCCTGGCTCTCCCCAGGTCCTGGGTCTGGTTCCTTGGTTCTCTGCAAATTCTCTTTTCTGGAGTGGCTCCAGGGACAGGAGCACCCAACCAGCAGAGCTTTGCCCGTTGTCATTGGTGCCTGGGGGTACTGAAACACACACGGGATCATGGCATATTTTATGACAACACCTTGGAGAGATTTTGCAGCAGAAAACAAACAGCAACTTTGCATAAGCAGCAATAATTTTCTTTAATAATGATGATGCAAATATTTATTTTATTCAGTTTGAATTTCAACTCCAAAACAAGTTTCAGGCAGTAACACCAAAATTAAAGATAAAAAGAAATAAATTACTGTGACTGGACCCTGAAAGAGTAAGCACTGACTGGCTAAGTTTGTGTATCCTCACACAGCCTCTGTGGCTGCTGGCTGGGCAAGCAGCACAAGGAATTTCATTTTCCTCATGGAGTTAGAGCCCTGCTGGGTGAGGAAATAAGGATACAGAGGAAAGGGGGAGACAAATTTTGCTGCATTTGAAAACCACCTGTTCCAGACACAGAGAAACAAAGAGCCAAAATGTAGGAGAAAAGCTTCATTAATGATGGAGTTTTAAGGGCTTCTATCACTTCCACCAGGGCATTACTGAAAAATTAGGTATTTCTCAGCTCTGATTTACCTTCCTCTATTTTCCTTACCCTGTCTTTTCACTGATTTATGTTCCTAAAAAGATGAACTAGGAGACTGCACAACACAGGAGACAACCAGCCTAGTACCCCATGCATGTATTACAGAAATTCTCTTGTACTGGTGCCATCAGCCACTGACGATTGGTCCAGTGAGGATCTCATGGATTCCCAGCTAGGTTGGATCTCAGCACTTCCTGCTTGTTGTTTCTACTGCCAAACTCCAGGATTAGGGGACCTCTGTGCTTCCTTGGGATAGAAGACTCTCCATGGAATGCTGCAGATCCAGTGGTCTGACCTGTCCAGCTCCCTTAGTCCTGCATCGTGTCCCATTCCAGACCAGCAAGTCCTAAAATCATCTAGGTTTTTTGGGTTTTGCTCTTTGTGGGTCTACAGAGCAGAGTCATGTTGCGTGCTCAGAGAAGGGTCTCCAGAGAGAACTGTCTGTAAATCCTGCACATTTGGGGTGCTTTTGGTAATGTAACAGCAACCTCCTCATTCTGCTCCCTGTGACACCCCCATTGTGCTTCTGATCTCACAGGTGTGACAGCCACCTTTCCAGGAAGCCAGGATGGCACTACAGGAACACCTCAAACAGGAGAGGTTTTTAGAGGCTTCTCAGGCTGTTATATGGTAATTCTTCAACATTCATGTGATAAACAGCTATTACAGCATTGGCTTTCACAGGTAGTGAAATGTAAGAAATATTATGTATTAGAATATGTTAGGAAATATTATGTGCAAGCATGTCAAAAATAACTTGCCAACGCAGATATTAACTAGTTAACATTATAACTGGAGTCAAAGTTACAAGATGCTTACATAGCTTGAGTTATAAGATACCTATATAACCTGATTCATAACTTTCTATACCTGCAAAATCTGAATCATAACCTTCTATACAATGTAATAGCTAGTATATGGTTAACTAATCGTTTAATGCTTAAATAAATGGAAACTCTCCAGGTGGATAATCTCAAAAATAGACAAGTATAGCTAGATAAGAGAAGCAGCAGGATGTGCTAATGAGAAAGGAATTCAAACTGGTTGGACCCAGAAAGACCTAGGAACACCATAACTGCGCATGCTCCAAAGACAAAGTTGAAAAGTTCAGAACAAGGAAGAACTCAAGCCTTCATCAGACAAGACCTCTGAAGACCCCCACAATCATAATACACATGCTCTAAAAGGCGGGTTGGGAGAGAGACTATGTTAATCCCTTCAAAAAAAACTGCAAATTAGTTATCAGAAAAAAAATATGCATATGCATTGTAGTTTATTAGTATGCATGATGTGAAAGCATATAGCTGGGGAATTTCTGTACGTGGGGGTGCCTCTGGCTATGAGCTAAGCACCCAGCACTGTCTGTTTGCTTTAAATGACCTTTGTCCCCTATTGTCCCTTACTAAATTTATAAAACCCCAAAAAAGAAGAGTGGGCTTCATTTCTCACATTCATGTCACCCTTCAGTGCCATCCATCTGAGGCACCAGGGGTCTGTGGTTACACCTTGACAAGCGCTGGTACAGCAAGGGCTCTGTGATACCCCTGAATTCACCAGCAAATGGCAGTGATATTAAAGGGGCAAAAAATGCACATTTCTTGATGATTCTGGTGCCTCTCACCCAGCTACTCTGCTTGCATATCCTCAGGTTTGTCACGATGCTTATCCAGCCACAGACTCCACGTTTCTGGGATGATTATGATTCCCAAAGCAAGAGAACGAGCAAACACCCTCCTTCCCTTCACCGTAAGCAAACTGACTTTTTCTGCTGCCTCTGCATCTGCTTCACAGAGAGCCACATTCCACAGAGCAGCTTGCTGGGTAGAGAGCTGGCTTGCTCCCAAAAGCACTGTCACATCCCAACTTCCTTTCCCCTGAAAGTGTTATTTATTAAGAAAGCTCACACTTGAGGACGTAGAAGCATTTTTACAGCGCTGCTTTCTCAAGCTCCAGCAAATCCATCCATCCAAGCTTCCAGAATGTTTGCAACTCTCCATCTGCTGCAGCTCCTGCTGGCGTCACCAAATCCTGACAGCCAGGAGCTGCCAAATGCTGTGACTTGCTATTTTTTGTTTTTGTAGAAAACAAACCATGAGAACACAATGTTTTTTAAAATGATGTCACAACATTTTAAAAAAAAGTTTGCTTGCAGAGTGGTCTTCTCCATTCCCTTCACAAAAATATCCTGCTGCTTACAGAAAATAACAAAGGGAATAAATCCTGTGCATTTGATAGCTGCTCAAAGCACTGGGGTGCATTGCCTTAGGTCTGCAGAACTGCTGGTTCTGACACCCCTCACCTGAGCCAGCTGTGACTCCTTCTGTGCCCACCTGCACAGACTGTGGGGATGGAGTGTGGACCTGCCACCGCTCAGTCCTTGGGGCAGAGCCACCCAGGGCTCCTGGAACACCCAGCTCACAGGCAGGCAGTGTTGGGGCTGAGAGGGAAAGCCCTCAGGATCACGGTAAACCAAGCCTGCACTGCATTATCTCCTGGAAAGGTGCAATTCATTCCCTCCCCTGCTCCCCTTGGGTCTGGTTCTGTAGCCTGTGTGGCTGTTCCTTGGAGGTGTCTGTGTGAAATCATTCGCTCAGGTCAGGCAAGGGAAGCTTGGGCACCGGGCTGCTCCCCTGAGCAGGCAATCCCCAAAGCCTGGCCCAGCTGCACCGCAGCCCAGCCTCTGATCCTGCCCAACCCATGCTCTTCATGACTGTGTCTTCCCTTATTATCTCACTTTTTTTACCCCCCTCCTTCCTATTTACTGTTTCTTCCCTCTCTTCAGCTACCAACCTTTTTCCTTCGCTCTGCTCTCACCAGACTTCACACCAATAACAAGCGTCTTCCTTCATGAGGAGGGAAACCTGTCTGCAGCAACTGTGTACTGGGTAGAATGCACTACCAGTTGCCTCTTTCTGAAGAACCTAAACTCCCTAAAAATGTCCCCTTTTTTTACAGCTTAGCTCAGATCCTGCTCTTTGCTGTATGAGAAGTCGCAGAAATGACTGCCGGTGCATCATTTCAAACCGTAATGATATAATTATATACCCATTAAAAGAATTTAACCCACCTTTAATCACCTACATGAGAAAAACGACATGAAATAAACTCTGAATGTGGTAAAAAGTGAAAGTACTTTCAGCTATTCCATGTGTTAAAATAAAGTTAAACTGGTGTTTTAAAGGAATGTGCTTTATCCTAAGCAGCAAGATTGTTTTCAATGAAGACAAAATGCGGAGCAATCTGAACAGCAATTCACATTGAAGTCAGATAGATGAGCTGTCACACGTTGGAGATGCACACACAAGGCTTTCTCTTACATGATGTCAATCACACTTTTCCTTCGACGGATTGAAAAAACAGTCATCATGCTGGAAAAGTGAGGTTTTCCTGGTATCCTTATGCAACAGTGAGGTGTTGAACTAGTTTTTAACAAAGCCTTCTAGAAAGGCTTGGTCCCAGGTTCATGAGCGTCATTGCCCCTGGACTCTGGCTTTGCAGGGAAGACTGAAAAGGAGTTGTGTCTTAAAGGCAAATGCATCTACAAAGAAATGACCCAAAACATTCTGGGCAATTTGGGTGATACAAAAGCTCTGGCTGCATGGGGTCTGTGGTTTTGTCACATGCCGTGACAAAAGCCCAGCAAGAACGCAGGTTGTGACACAAAAACCTGAATGCATCAAACAGTGAGCTGCAGCCTGTTTTGAGTAAATAAATGCAGAAGATAAATAAATGTTAATGTATGCATAATTTAGCTGAAGCATCGCAAATAAAGAGAACAATTATTACCTTGACAAAAGGAGGAAGAGAAATACTTTCCCAGACCTTCGAATTCTGCATTACCACAGACATGTTCTGGGCAAGGCAATTTTCTTTCTCTCTCCCACTGAGCCATATTTGTCCCTGTTGCTCCTGTACTGATACCAAGGAAGCATCATCAAGGAAGAATCTAATAACAACCAGTTTGTCATTACGCTTCCCTCAGCACTAACTGGAGCATGCTGAGCTGTGAATGAGTGTGGGGAAACACTAAAAGACAGCTATTAGGAAAATGGTAAATATCATTTACCCTTCCCATTCTAGAGCTGGCACTTTCTAAATCAAGGCTTTATGCTGGCTGGACACCAAGTAACTCAGGTCCTCTCTCAATTATTTACCCTAATATAGACTCATAGAATTGTTTGGGTTGGAAGCAACTTTAAAGATTATCTAGTTCTAAACCTCAAAAGGATCCAAATAAGTAAACTTTAAGTGCTGGCTCCTCCAATTGGAATGTAGAAGTCAGTGTCTCAGGTGCCACTGTGAATGTAGAGGGTAGATAAACCTGACTGCTGAAGGCTGTGGTTGGTCTTCAGTCTTTAAGTAATGTTAAGGATGAAAAATTATAATTGATTTTTGACACTGTTCCGAAGTTCGTAACCTCCCCAAGAGAGCAAATATTTAATTTCTAAAGAATCAAGGATTTAGAAAGTGCCAGGAAAAGAAACATAAGAGAGGAGCTACCTAACTGGTCGTATTTAAACATTAATCCTAACAAAAGCTAAAAAGAAGAATGAATGAAAGGCAAAATGGTTTGAAAATATTGGAATATTACAGCTCTCTCCTTTGTCACTCCTGGTGAAACAAGTGCTATCTGTTTACTCTGATATTTAATGAGCAGAGTAGAGCTGGGGGGAGCCCAGCTCAGGCATTTGCACAACACACTTAACCCTGCTCTGGTTCCTGCCTTTGATAGATGAGCCCAGGGACTTGCAAAGGTGGGAATCCACCAGCTCCCGTGGCTGCCTGGCTGCTGGGGGAGGACTGCTGAGCCTTTGCAGAGGGTGCTGCCACAGAAAACAAGCCAAGAGCAAAGCAAATGAGTGAGGACACCAATCTGAGCAGAGTTATGGGAACTGATGACTGGGATGTAACGTGGGAAAGGAGCAGGACAGAGAACATTAAGGGAGCCAGGAGGGAAATGGAAGCCTTTCCCAGCTAATGTGAGTTATGAGGGGGCTCCTCGTTGGCATAACTAGACAATTTATCTTCCTGCGAGGAAATAAACCTTGGAGAGTAGTCCAGCTAATTATGCAAAGACTTTATAGACAATGCCTGAACAGAAATTACTTTCTCTATGGGTTGTTTCCTCGGAAATTTTCTGCCTGTTTGCCCATGTAAGAGAATTCCAAAAATTTTCCTTTAGACTGTGTCGTGTCAAAGTGAAAGAAAATAATTTGCTACCAACATGATCTCAGTGAAAAAGAAAAAAGGAGATTTCCTGCCATGGTCCTAAAATCCCTCATACCTTCACCATCCCTGTTAGTGGCTAAGGCCGCAAGGGGCTGCATTAGAGAAACTCTGCTCAGCTGTCCTGGTAATCCACTGCTGTCCAGGAGCCTGAGTTTTATTTCTCTCAGACTATAACATCTTTTGCTCTGCTTTATTATTTGGGTACCAGTCTGCCAGGTCCTGGATCAACATCTGATTCCAAAGAGTTCACTCAGAGAGAGCTGAAGCAGGTTTGCCACTTTCTTGACACTGGTCTGGGCACTATTTAGCTGAGTGATTTTGGCTGTAATCTGGGTGTTTAATCTGGTAAAAATCTCTGCACTTAATTGCCAGTCACCAAATTCTGAGACATGAATTTGAGTAGAAATAAAACAACATACCTCACAGGTATAAAACATGCAAGGAGAGCCGCAAGAAAGGACACCCCTCACATTGGAAAGGTGGATGGGTGAGACAGAAAATCCTGCTGGCTTTTTCCTGAGCAGCCCCGAGCATGAGAATGGCTGGAGGTTAGTTAGGAGTGGGACTAGCTGGCTGCCTATGCTGTAACACCTAACAAAACCCCTTTACCTGGTGCTTAAAGCAATAAAAGCCACATTTTGATCCTTCTAGAAAGTGGATGCAGATGGGTCTGGTGGGGGAGGACTGAAGTCAGTAGGGTCACACAGGTGTTAATCAGGACACCATTCAAATCAATGAGCGAGGCACTGCAGGCAAGAAAAGCAGCCCCAGACTTCAAGGGGGAAAAGAGCTGTGTTACAGCCTCAGACAGCAGCCTGAGAGGTGAAAATTGCAGGTGATCTTGTGCTACCACCGCTCTGTAGTAAGCACTTTTTCTCCTTCCACTTCTTTATCCGTGATCTGTACTACAAGATGTGACAATGGGTCAGAAATGTCACACAATTACATCTCGAAGAGGCCGGGGTAATTGGCAATCACCGAAAGCTGCCTTTCCTATAATTTGCTAAAAGGAATGAAGCTCCTTGTGTGTTTTGAGGCCCCACTAGAGCAGAGATGTCTAATTACCAGCAAGTTCAGCTCAACAGCTGTCAACACATCAGCTCTAATAGCTATTTCATAAGGACAAAGACATAATATGGGCTGAAGGAGCTCTCCTAAACTTGCCACTCTGCCGCTTTCCCCAACATTCAGTAAGAGTTACTAAAGAAACCTGTGAAAGACTTAATTCCATCTGTAGCTTCAGCAGCACTGAACACAGGCTAAATGATGCCCAAGCATTGCTGGTGTCAAGCTAGAAATGCAGAAGAGCCTCTTGCATGGCTAAATGGTTTTTAATGTGAAATATCTTGGCAAAAAACGGTGGAAAGGAAAATGAGGAGAAGAAAACTGGGATATTATTGTTAGCACTGTAGTTCATAGAATCATGGAATCACAGACAGGTTTGGGTAGGGACATTAAGGATCATCTCATTCCACCCTCTGCCATGGGCAGGGACACTTTCCACTAGCCCAGGTTGCTCCAAACCCCATCCAGTCTGGCCTTGGACACTTGCAGGGATGGGGCAGCCACAGTCTCTTGTTAAATTCCTACAAGGAGAAGTAATTCCATTGACAGTAAAGGTTCAGGAATTCGCTGCTCTGAAGCAGCCCATCACCAACAAGGCAAAGACAGGAAAAAGAACAAGTGGTATCTTGGTGATACCTGCCCTCTTACAGGCAACATGGCTTGGTGAAAAACTGGGTTTTGCACCATTTTCCTTTCTGCCATCCAGCTCTAAAAAAACTGAGGAGGCCTATTTCACCAAACTCTGACCTCATGGCAAGAGAGGTACACACAGCAGCCTGTGAAAACCTGCACATTTTCACACTTCCCCTGCTTTAACTCACTGGAGTCATTAATGTTTAAAGAACGGATGAAAGAGCACACAAACCACTAATTTTCTACACAGGAACCTACCAGCACCTTTTCTCTAGTTACTCCCCAATTTTTCCCCACTCTGTCGAAGAAGATACAAAGAGTCAGAAGGAATCTGTAGATGCACAGGAATCTGTTAGATGGCACTTGCGGCAGAAATGAAGCCTGTGCCTGTGCTATCCCAGCTCACTGCAAGGACAAAGTGCTCCAAGTAGAAACCCCAAAGCTTGAGCTGTGGAGCAAAGTGTGCACCTTGTTATTTTTGTCCCCATGCCCTGGCACATGAGCTGAGCTTTTCTCAGCCACCACAACATTAAAGCTCAATTAAAGTGAGCACAGGGCTTAGTGACCTTCCTTAAGAGATGAGCAATTGCCAGGGTTTTGAGATGCTCTCCCCTTCCTCTGGGCCTACTCTGAGGAGAAAGGGATCATTAAATGGTACCCATTTAGAGCTATCAGCTACGAGTGCTCTGCCACAGGCAGAAGCCCCATCCCAATCTTACTGAGTGTCGCGGGTTCGGTTTGTAACCGGGCGGAAACACCAATTTAGTGTAGTGGTTTGGTCCAAAATACTCATTACTGTTTATCTGCTGTGAGATAAGAATTAGGAGAAATGCAAAACAGGCACCAAACTTGAAAGAATATAAAGAAGTTTATTAACAGACCTAAAAGAAGAAAAAAAAATTATACCACCTTCAGAACTCTCCTCCTCCCCCCACCTTCCTCCCTTCTCCCACTGACAATGTTCAAAGACTACCCTTAAGATGTTCAGTCTGTTTACCACTTCCATAATAACCTTGTTCAGTCCATTTAGAAAGAGAAGTCTCTTCTTGCTCATGCTATGAAAACATTATCACAACGAGACAGCCGCCCACTTCCAAATATTGTTCAGTCCATTTAGGAAGAGGAGTCTCTGCCTGCGTGTGAGTCCTTTCCCCCGACTTGCAGCTTTTCCCGCAACTGCTTTCGAGGGTCCACTCTTGAAGATTTTTGGGGTACAATTTTAAGGTTGAGCCGTTCAGAAACAAAAACAGAGGCCCTTCTCCTTCCCTGGGAGCAAAGGGTCTTCCTCATCTTCATCGTTAGGACTATCTCTGGGAGCATGTCTAGGAACTGAGGTTTTCTCCTTTCCCATTTGGAGCAAAAGTCCTCATCTGGTTCATCTCTCCCTGTCCAAACTTCTCATGAAATTACAGCTGCGTCAGCATCTGCCTATCTCAGCGCAGGTGCTTCTGCTCACGAGTTGAACACTCCACCCCCCCATATCTTCATGAAATTACAACAGGATACTCTGATATATCATAGCTTCACAACAGAATTTCAGCTTTAAGCATCTCCTCTCTCTCTTCCCTCAGGTTTTCAGCTCTTCACAGCAATAAAAAGGGTTAATCTCCCCTCGGCCTTGCAGCTTTGCAGCTGGAATGTTGAATTTTTCTTATCGCAGTGGAGAGGGGGGAGAGCCGAGCCGCTCCGGCTGCCCACGGCAAGGCAGTGGGGGGACGGTTCCACGGCTGGAACAGGTCCGTGGCTTCAGGATGGCCGTGGCCCGGCCTGGCCTGGCCCAAGCAGGGCCTGGCCGGGCCCACTGGGCCCTGCTCAGGCCCTGCAGCCACCTGTCCCAGCGCTGGAAATGAGAGAGAGCTTGGAGGGGGAGTTTGCCTATTCTTAAATGTGGATAACAGAGGTGATCACAACTTTAAGTGGCTTAGAGAATTGTCCATATTCAAACTGGCCAGCTGATAGGTTCTATCAGTTCCCAGAGGAAACTGTAAGCACCCCTTAGCAAGGACGTCCCTTCCGGGACTATGCTTGCTAACCTATGACACTGAGATAGACAAAGATACGTTTCTACTAGTTCTCTCTTGTTATAATTTAGGCAAATAATAACTTTCTAGCACAGAACATGCCCTACATTAACATTTATCTGTCTTATTTTCAAGTTAGGACAACGCAACCAGGAGAATTCAGAATCGCTGCATTTGTGCTGCCCAGTGGTGGTCACTGCAATGAGACAGAAAGTTGCAGCTGCCTCTTTTTCTATGGTTTTTGTTGTTGTTGGGGTTTTACATTTATTTCAGTGGATTTATATTTCAAGTTTATCCTTTTTCTAATAGGGACATAACACATATTATATATTTTAAAAGTATCCAGTGGCTACTCATACATTATGGAAAAGCTGGATGTTAAAGACGAAAGGCAATGGGAGTTACACAGAGAAGCTGATTCTGATTTCTCATTTCTCTCTCTCTCCACTCACTCCCCAACACACACGCTCCTCTGCTGGCCACCCCTGTGTTTTCGCACAGAGCACTTAAAATAATCTTATTAAAGTTTATGCTTTTAAAATCTGTTTATTACACCATTCCAGCTTTATTTCCTAATCCTCTTCTATTCTTTTTATTTTCGATGGGTTTAAACTGGGAAAGCTATTTGCCTTTTCCCTGCCAGCTTTAAATTAGTTCTTTAATCATAAGAGCAGCAACAAGTGCTCCCACATTCTGCGCTCACCTTCTGAGGAGCCTTCCCAAAGGGCTTCCTCCTGATCTCCCTTTTCAAGTTTTGCTTACGGGATACTAAAATTTTAAGGAGTAGTTAATAGGAGAGACAGTGTTAAAGCCCAGCTTTTATGCAGCATTCTCAGGCACCAGAGAGGTGTCTCACAGATACCCAAAATTACATCACCCTTGTAGTACTGCCAGTGTAAATGACTGCAGACAGCAGAGAATATTGTTCACTTCAGAGACAAACCCATTGACAATGACACTTCTTCTCTCTTTAGCTGAAGAGTGTGCCAGGCTTAAAGGAGATGTGACCCTACTGCTCTGGCTTTCCTTCTCAAGTTAATAAATATAACTGTGAGCAAATGAGAGGAGTTTCTTTCTGCAGCAAAGTCCTGCCACACCACTGGCCAAAAGCAATCAAGTAGTATTATTCAGCCTTCTTTTCAATTCCAAAGAGATTAGCAATATGAGGGAGGGAAACAGCTGTAATTAGTCTGGTCACTCAAAAGGAAAAATGCATGATGGCTCCTGCAGATAAAGCAAGGGAAACATATTGATTGCATCTCAGAAGGCAAAGAGTACTTTCTTCTGGATCTCAGACTAGGTAAAGTCCATTTTACTACTAAAATCCTGTAGCAGAACAGCTCCTGGCTTGTGACTTCACACAGTGATAGCATTTTTAAAATGTACGTACCCATTTCTCAGTCTGGTGGACATCAATATATGTGGAAACCAAAGAGTTACTGAGGTAAACTTTAGGCTGCTGCTTACTGTGAAGGACAATCAATCTTAAAATTTACCTTAATGTAGTAAACCCACATGGTTTCTAAATTATTAAAACATGCCTGAAGCACTGGATGGTTCTGTAGCTCCAAGTGAGTGATGTCAGTGAACCATCAGGTGCAGCACAGGTCTGTAACAGCACTGAGTACACTCAGTGTAAGAGTAAGTACTTACAAACCTGTGCACCTGACATTTCACTCACCTGTGCACTTGCTCAGTGAAGTCAAACTTTACAAGGGGGATATTTCAGAATCTGCTTCTTTGGAAGAGACATCCCAACCTCTTCTTTGGGGCTTAGTGTTTGAAACAGATAGACCAGTGCTGCTTTCTAATGCAAATCCAAATTCCTCTGCGTGGAATGTGATTAGCCGGGGCCAGTCTCAGTGGGCAAAAACTCTTCAGCCTGAAATGTTCCAAAGCAGGTACAAATGGCTTTTGACAGGGAAGATCAGGATGAATTTGTCACAGTGGGAAGTAAAGCACAATTAATGATGGGATTCAAAATGTAAGACACATAGCCAGGGCAAGGATATAGAGAGGCTCTCCCTGAACTTGGGGTGAAGCAGTGGCAGCACGTCGGCAATGCGGGGAGGGAGCACAGAGTGCATTCGCTTTCCACTCAGCACCTTCGCTGAGCAGCTCCCTCTCCGGAGCGCTCCTGGCACAGAGCAGAGCTACAGCTGCAGGATACATATCAGCCTTCTCCCGGACTTTAGGGGCACTGCAAGTGCAGCGTTTTGCTCACCAGCCTGTTAGGCTGCTTCCAGCAGGAGCAGGATTCCCAGAGGAGGCAGCCGGCAGCAGAGCTCTGCAGTTCCTCCGGCTCTTCCCACAGCTGGATTGCTCCGAGGGCTGCATTTGTCCCTGAACCACGGGGATCTGAGCCATTAGGTATAAAACTACCACAGTTAAAAAGGCTTGAAATACCATCCCACGGTGTGTGTGTGTGTGTGTGACTAACAGGACAGCCCCAGCTACAGCTTTGCATGGGACCAGTGCTTTGTGCCATGAAACTGCTCCTTGGCTGTGCCACGGCATCGGCCTGGGATGAGCTGAGAATAAACAGAACATTTAAAATCCAAAGCAAAGTAACTTCATACATTACGTAAATCCATTTATAATAGCGTGGATCCGCCGGGGCTCACAGGAGAGAGGAAGGCTCTCTAGTGTAGTCCCACCAAAACGACTGTGGAAACAGAAGAGCACGAAAGGGAAGCAAATGCACACAGCTCACAAGCAAAGCGTAATAAAAGAGCATTATTAAGGCAGTGAATCCAAACCCTGAAAAAGTTAGGAAATCCCAGGATTCAGCTTGTTTGTGTGATGAGAATTTGCCACTACCATCTGCAAGTCCACAGTCCAGAAGAGTCTTCATGACAGGAATATTTACTTTGTCCTACAGGATCCTTCCCATACCTAGAGGGGCTTATGAAAAGGAGAGAGAGGGACCATTTACATGGACAGATAGTGACTACTGAACGAGGGGAATGGTTTTAAACTGAGAGAGGGCTGGTTTATATTACATGTTAAGAAGAAATTCTTTACCCAGAGGGTGGGCAGGACATGGCACAGGGTGCCCAGAGAAGCTGTGGCTGCCTCACCCCTGGAAGTGTCCAAGGCCAGGTTGGACAGGGCTTGGAGCAGCCTGGGATAGTGGAAGGTGTCCCTGCTCATGGCAGGGGGTGGCACTGGATGAGTTTAAGGTCCCTTCCAACCCAAACCAATGACTATATGATTCTTTTCTCTCTCCAAACAGTCAATGCTCCCTGAATAAGCAGGCATTCCATATTTTCTCCTTCTCCTAGAGCCCCAGCGTGCAGCTCTATGCCTTATTTACTGCATGCTGCTTTGAGGACAGAATTACTGATTTTTTCAAAGGATTTTCTCCAGCACTCACCATCCAAGGGCTTCTCAAAGATTAATGACATCTGTTAGCACAACACACCTGCGAAGTGACAGGATGTGTCGGGAGGACGCCTGTTTTGGCTGTGTAGCACTCAGCCCTTTAACAGCCTCACCAGCTCCAGCCAGGATACCATCAGGTGTCTGCAAAGGGCTGAGAGTGTGACAGGTTAACAAGACCAGAGCCCTCAGCTGGGAGAACGAAGGAACAAGTGTCTGTGGTTAGGGCATGGGGCTGTGATAAAACAGCTGTCTTGCTTGAGACTTGCTCAAGTTTTGTGAAATGTTAACGCTCAGCCAAAAGAAAGCGCAGCGTGAACCCTGCCGTGACCTGAGAAGCATCCAGCTTGCTTTGCAAGCAGGTAGACAAGTTGTGACAGAGCGTTGTCACTACATTTTTAGCATGTAGAAACTGAACACACACTGAAATAAGGTCAGAAAGCAGCCACTGGTGTAGTGTGCCTGACTGGGAGCCTGGGCCTCGATTTTGAGGAACACCTGCTGCTCCATAAACATTACAATATTCAAATTGTGATGTCTAAATAGCACGTTTTCAACTGTGAGGGTTTGGTGACATTGTCAATCAGGCCTCAGGGGTTCAAGGCAGGCATCAGGTGATCAGGAACAATGACAAGTGCCCTTCTCTCTGATTTCTCATCTCAGGTCTCTGGTAAAGGCCGGAAACCCACTCCAAGGGAAGCATCCAGTGGTCCTGAAAATGAGACAGTCCCTCAGCAGGTCCCACACCAGGAAATCAGTGCTGGAAATCAGCCACAAAGGAGGCAAGGTTCTGCAGGTACCAGAATCTGGAATGTGACACTGTCTATTATCACCCAGACAGTTTGGCCTACATTGTGTGCTACAACAGATTAACTGCTGCCTTAGACAGCTGTTAGCAAAACTAACTCTGAATTACCTTTCCTTTCAATTAAATCAAAATACTGGATGGAGACTTTTCCTTCCCATGTCCTGTCAGTGAAAACCTAACAATTAATTTTTTTTTTTTTAATCTGATCTCACTGCCATAATTTTCCACAGCACAGGGATAAATACCTTAGTTTTCTTCAGCTCTTATTTAAAATGTATTTTTAACATTGTTTCAGCAATTATGCAGACATAATGATATCAACTATGTTGTAAGGCCAGTAGTACCACAGCCACCTTCAGCATCCCCCACGGGTGGAAGATCCCATTCCCTTGTTGAGACACAAACTACAAAATCCCCTCACTGTTCTCTGAAATCACAGACTTGTTACAAAGGCCTCTGTTTCAAACAAATAAAGGGATTGTTCAGCCTGAAGAAAAGAAGTTTCAGGGTGACTTAATGGTGGCTTTCCAATAGCTGAAGGAGCTGACAACAAAGACGGAAAGAAACTCTTTACAAGGGATGGAGGGCCAGGACACAGGGAATGGCTTCCCACTGCCAGAGGGCAGGGATAGATGGGATACTGGGAAGGAATTGTTCCCTGGGAGGGTGGCGAGGTCCTGGCACAGGGTGCCCAGAGCAGCTGTGGCTGTCTCACCCCGGCAGTGTCCAAGGCCAGGCTGGATGGGGGGATTCAAGAAGCCTAGGACAGTGGAAGGTGTCCCTACCCATGGCAGGGGGTGGGGTGAGCTGAGCTTTAAATCCCTTCTGACTCAAAGCCTTCTGGGATTCCATGAAGATTTCAGACACTGCTTGTCAGGGTTTGACACTGGCCAAATGCCAGGCACCCACAAAAGCCTCTCGCTCACCCTCCCCTGCCACTGCCAGGCAGAGGAAAGAAAACTTAACAAAGGGTTCATGAGTTGAGATAAGGACCAGGAGAAAACACTCCAAGGGCAAAACAGGCTCAGCTTAGAGGGACAAAGTTAATTTATTGCTAACAATCAGAGGAGGATAATGAGAAGTAAAAGAAGCCCTTCAAACACCTTTTTCCCTCCAGCCCCTCACTCCTTCCCACCAACAGCGCAGGGAGACAGGGCAGGAGGGTTTGGTCAGTCCATCACCTGAGGTTTTCTTGCGCTGCTCAGGGAGAGGAGTCCTTCCCCTGCTGCACCGTGGGGTCCCTCCCACGGGAGACAGTTCTCCACAAACTTCTCCAGCGTGGGTCCACTCTCACAAGCAGCAGTCCTCCCAAAACTGCTGTGGTGTGGGTCACTCTTCCATGGGGTACAGTCCTCCAAGGACTCTGGATCTCTGCAGCCCCCGGGATCCCCAGGGGCTGCGGGTGGATCTCTGCATCCCCCGGGGATCCCCAGGGGCTGCAGATGGATCTCTGCATTCCCCGTGGATCCCCACGGGCTGCAGGGGCACGGCTGCTTCACCATGGTCACCACCACGGCCTGCAGAGGAATCTCGGCTCTGGCTCCTGGAGCACCTCCTCCCCCGCCTTCTTCACTGACCTTGGTGTCTCCACGTTGTTTCCCTCACATGTTCTCACCTCCTCCTCTTCTCTGACTAGAAAAAAACTGTGGCCCCACTTTGTTTTGATTTTCTTCTTAAATATGTTTTCACAGAGGTGTTATCAACCTCTCTAATTGGCCCGGCTTTGGCCAGCAGCGTGTCCATCTTCAGAGCCATCAGGGATTGGCTCTACGGGACAGGGTGGAAGCTCCCACCAGCTTCTCACAGAAGCCACCTCTGTGGCCACCCCAGTACCAAAAACCAGGCCGTGCAAAACCAAGACACTGCTGCAGAACCAAGGCTTCCCATCATGGGACAGAGCATTTTGGTAGTCAATAATCCACTGCTTTGGGGATCTGACAGGTTCTAGCACAGCAGAGAGAGAGAATAACTGGGTAATACAGCTAGTCCCAGCACACACTGACACTGCTCTCCACTAAAATTTGAGGAACAGTTATTCAGTCTAAGGAGAGCGTAACTAACTAAAAGGTTTCATATATTGTATAGAAAGGAGTAGATTTTTTGATAAGAGTGCACTTTTGTCAATGCTGCAATACCTGCCTTTCTCTAGGTGGACAAAAGCTGATATAACCAATTATTCTCACACGGAGAAAACCAAATACAATTCATGGGTGAGTGACCACTGCTTAATTGACATTATTTTTTTATGTACAGGGTAATCTCTCAATATGAATTTCATTGCAGGGAATGGAAAGGGGATAAAGGAAATAATTTAGAGTATTACGGGATTTTTTTCCTTTTTTTAATCGTATTTTCATTTTGGGGTCAGTTGAATTTGCTTGTATTTCTTCTAAATTCAGGGACCAGAGCACTTATATTATCTCTATGGTTTATAGTAAGTACTTACTTTATCTCTAGTCCCCATAGTCTGGCAGGTTGCTGACTAAGAGATGTGTAGGTATAGTACAGTGTGTACACATATTTATATATTTATATGTATGTTTAGTGACAAATCTTGCATGGGACAAGAGATGAAGAACAATCTCCCAGGGAAAAATCTGAAAGTCTGGGAAGAAAACAAAATACAACAAAAATTATATTTTGTAATTGTAAAGAGTTTGGAAAAGCAGCTGAAGAAATTATTTGCATAACATTCCTCAAGTGACTGTAAGATATATAAGTACAAAAAAAAAAGCCACCAAAGTAGGTATGACAAGACATCAGCGTTAAACTGTCTCATTAAACAAAATCCTGTCCTGAAAACCTTCAGCTTCCTTGACAAAAACACAGAAAAATCAAAGCCCACCCAGCTGGAATGTGAGAGGACCTGGAGGAGCCAGAGCCAGACATGCTGGATGAGCAGATGAGCAGAAAAATTACCCTCAGGAAATAGGCAAGTGAGGGTAAAAAGCAGTGGGGCAGTGGGATTCAGAGGAACTCACCTGAACACCTCCCTAAAAGCACTGCAGGCAAGGAGGGTTCTGTTAATGAAGCTTTTTAATGACCATTTGTACATTGTTTTTCTTCTCTCTGTGTGAAGGTCATTTTACTGAGCAGCGTCATTTGCAAACAGCTCTTGCAGGTGCATTTTGATTTTGCTTTTCTTTCCCATCTCCTCATCCTGTGTAGAGCAGTGTAACAGTTGGGTGACTCACTAAGTGGAAATGGATGAGAAGAGTGATCTTTTCTCCTCCAAAATGCGAAGTTGGAGGAGCCATTAAGGGCACTGAAGTGAGGAGTGATGTTGCAGACTAACCCTCAGCTGGGAGTTCCTAAGAAGTGCTTACCTTTTACCAACTATCAGGTTGGAATAGAAGCTAACAACACTCTCTACACACCCAAATCCCCAAAGGTTGGATGCATCACTGAAAAAAAGTTTCTATTCTCATGGAAACCCTTTCTGCTGCTTTTGGGGGGAAATTGGAAGGGAGTATTACAACGAAAGTAGGCCTTTTGTTTTTCTGTATTTCAAACAACAGATTGTTGTCTATGCAGGGAACATATTTCCAGAATGTTTCACTCAAAAGCAAGTTATTAACCAAAAACCTTTTTCTTCCTCTAGGAAGACAAGAGAAATTAAAGGTTGATTATTTTAGAGCTCGTGGACATCTGGACAGGGATGGATACGGGGTGTACACAATGTTAAAAGTACCTGAGGCAGGTGCTGTGTGCAGGGATTCCTTCTCCAGTACAAGGCCCAGCAGGTGAGACACCAATGATTTTCCTGGGCATAGGACTGGACTTTGGATATCTTTCCAAAAGGAGCCACAGCAGGAATGATGTGCCTTTTTCCACCTGAAATGGTGGCGTGAATTGAACCTGAAGCACATGGGGTTCCTGGGAGTTTGGGGTGGGTGGCGCAGTAATGACATGGTTCTGACCAGAGTTATTGCTTGGGAGTTCAGGAAAAAAGCACAATTTGGAGCAGAATATTTTCAAAATAAAAAAAGATGGAGAGCAATTCCCAGTTTACTCTGGTGGACTCCACATCCCTGGAAGTGCCCAAGGCCAGGCTGGACAGGGCTTGGAGCAACCTGGGACAATGGAAGGTGTCCCTGCCCATGGCAGGGGTGGAATGGGATGAGCTTCTGGATCCCTTCCAACCCAATGATCAATTTTTTTTTTCCCTCTTCTGGAAGAGAATGTTTGTAGACGTGGATTCCTGAACAATCTCCCCGGAAGAAGAATTCATCTGAAGAGCTAAAACAGCCTTTCCATACACATTCATTCCCTTTTTTGAGACGGTCTGCAGGACACAGAGCACTTTAGAAGAAACTTCTGTTTACGAGTTCTAATAGCTCTACACACAACGATTTCCTTCATGAGACAACCACTTCTAATGTGTTCTTACATTTTCAAATAGGAAGCAAATGTAGGAGAAGATGCTGCAAAGCAGCTGAGGAGATGACTCTCCCTGTGATGGAGTAATTTTGTATTCCACTAGATTGTGCTGCTCAGCTGAGCTTTTGGAGGTGGAAGATAAACAGATGAGGAAGGGCTTCTTATTAATTAAAGACATGCACTGCCAGTTGTAAGGGTGATCAAATATTGGTTCAGCCTCACCACTGCTGCTCACTTCTAACAGATGTGAGGATATTTGCTAAAGATGACAGGAGTGCCCAGCAAAGCAGAGGCTGTGTCCAAAGCCTCACCTCCTTTCAAATCAGATCCATGCAGACTGACACGACAAAGGCTCATGAAAAAGACAGCCCAACAAAGTGCACAGGGGCCGTGGTATTGAACCTGAAAACCAAACCTGTTCATTGCTTGGGTAGCGAAACCAGGCCGTTTGTAAGCACTGTGCTTATTTACTGTAAATGCTGCAGCTCAGCGAATGATTTTTGGTTTAGTTGGGGTTCAGATTCTCTCTTTCATCAGCATTATCTTGCCAAACACATTCCCAAGCTTACTTTAATTTAGGATTTGACACCAGTGATTGCCTTTTTTTTTCCCCCTCAAAGGATGAATTAGTCCACAATAAAAGATGCATATTAGGCAATTTATTATGCTAATGACTTGCAGAAAAAAGCCAAATTACATTGATGGTGGATTATATTGAACAATAAAAAGCCCCCCTCGTCACAATTCTCAGTGAGTGCATAGTTGAGCTGTAGTTAGCTCCAGGAAGCTTCCTGGGAATAGTATCCACATTGCAGACAGCCATGCATCAGCAGGAACCACATTCCCAGTGAAACAACATGGATCTCCCTCACGTTTGTAATTACGCCTCATTACCCCTCAGCAGTCATTTTTAGCTCAGCTAAAAAGGCTGGTGTTATCATGGCGTATGGCATTTCCTACCTGGTTATCTTGCAATCTATCATCTGATTGCAAGCAAACTGAAAGAGAAGTTGAGATTCAAGAGCATTCAGGTTTGCACAATTTTTTTGCAACGAGGGAGTCCAGTAGAAGAAGAAGCTGTCATCAGTGCTCATCACTGATAGAGGAGCTTGGCCTGGAAATAGGAATCCACAGGAAACCTCTCTGTGTTGCTCCCAGAACTGTTACTCAGTGACTTCAGTAAAGACAAGATTAAACAAAAAATTTAGATGAAACTATCAAAAATATTCTTTTGAGTTGGATCAATAATAAGATTCAAGATTCAACAAGACACTGGAAAAGCTGTTCTGTGATGATGGCAGGAGACAAAGTAATCAGTCCTAAGTCAGTAAGATAAGAAAGGAATCAGTGTAATTGGAAGAAAAAGAGTAACCAGGCCCCAATACCATCAAAATCTGAGCAGCCAAAATCAGAGGGAATAGCTCAAACACAGAGACTCTTCCAGGCTCAGCAGCACTTAGAAACCCAGAAGTGTCAAAAGGCTTCAGTGAGATGAGCTTGCCCCCTCCTGATTACCAGATAAAAACCAGCCCTTTTTAGCAGACCGTTAGTGGGATTTTTATCAATAGGAATGAAAGCACCTGCCACCTCAGGGTCTGGTCAGTTGAGATTTTACAACACACATTATCATGGAGTTCTTCTCCGGTGACTGCACCTGTTACCTCAGACCTCAGAGTTAAAAGGCCCCAGCAAAAGCATCATGGAACTTATTTTAAAGTGTTTAAATACAACTCACTTCGGGTTTATGTAATCTGCACTTGCTGAAGCCAATAATTTATTTATTTAATTTCTATTTCTTTTCCTGTTTGGGGGAAAAAAAAAAATTGGTCAAAGCCTGCTTCTTCCCCCAGCAGTTCTTGTGCACACTCAGACCTTATCCCCATGACAGGGGTAGGCAATGCAGGGACAATGTCCAGGACCTGGGTCATGGACACAGGGTTGTGTCAGCAGTGACACTTCAGCACTTTTGTAACAACATTAAAAGACAGAGCTGCATCTGAACGATCCTATTGTGAGAATGAGCATTTTCAGTGTGCTCTGTAGCAGGAAATATTTTATCTGCTGTAAAGACAACCGTTTCTGTAAATGATTAAACTCTCAAGCTTCTTTTCAGCATTTAAGAAGCTTTGAACATTGTTTACAGTGCTGGTTGTACAGCAACCTTGCTTTTATCCTCCAGTGTAGCAACACAGATTCAACATGAATTAAATTCTTTTTTTTTTTCCCTCTGTATCACTGTTAAAGTATGAAAAAAATCCATCCTGGTAATAATTACCTACGACAATGTAAAGTTCAGCATCAGTTTGTAGGAAGAAATGGCTATTTCTTTCCTGGTTATCATTAGCAGAAAAGCTGAAAACATCCAGATGAGTGATTGCAGCACTACAGTGAGTAGGATTTGGAGACAGCTGTTCCAAAACAATCTCTGAGTAAAAGTAAGGACTGGTCTGCATGGGGTGGGCTCATTTTCCAACACAGTACAAGAGTTAAGAGAGATGGCTTCCCTAAAAGCATCCAAGGACAGGTTGGATGGGGTTCTGATCAACCTGGCCTAGTGGAAGTTGTCCCTGCCCATGGCAAGGCAATCCTTTTCAGCCTAAACCATTCCGTGATTCCACGGTGATTTCTTCACTGCCTGAACACGAGCACAACCCTTTTGACGCCAACACAGTAGCACTCACATGAAGGAACCTGTCCAGCTGGAACCTGTTCTCTTTGACCAGGTGGGACCTTCATGCCTGGAGGTGTTGCCATCATGGACAACAACATCCAGTTTGGGGACACCCACAAACATATTTTCCAGTCTAGACAGGGCCTCCGTTTTAACAAAGCTCATTTTCTGCTTTATGATAAGACAGGACAATTCCTGGTTTCCCTAAATCCTGCTCCATCCCCCCATTTCAATACATGATTTAGTTATTTGTAAAACAATGAGTAACTTTATTTTTCATGTGAGTGAATGCTTATCACTCATACAGAAAAGCCACAAAACAGGCTGGAGCATATATTGCAAAGAAAAAAGCCAAATGTTTCAAAAATTCAATCAAAACCTACAAAAAACACTAAGAAGGAGCTGTGACTAGGACAACAAGCAGAGATTCAAGCCCTCAGCTTCCTGCTCTCAATGCTGGATGACACTAAGTGTGTCATTTGTCATGCTGTGTCTGGGTCTCCATCTCTAAAATGAACACAACAGGCACTGAGATGCCTCAAGTGTATGTGGGGAGGCTATTTTGAAGCCTGCTTCCTTTTCCACTGGTTTCCATGGAAAATTGTCATCTTCCTCTGCTAACAGTTCTCATTTTAGTGAGACAAGCAAGCTCAGGGAAAAACAAGAATATTTAGATAACTGTCTTTTTTCCGTGCACAGAAAGCAGAGGCTGTGGAGTATGGGGAAAAAAGGCAGCAGCAAGTCCAGCAGGTGAGGCTGGGAAAAGCACGATTGGCGCAGCCATCCCTGCCTGGCATGTGAGGGGTGGAAAACCTCCCACACCTCCCTGCTCATCTGCATTCCCACCCTGTCTGGCACTGGCTTTCCTCACCCCAGAGGAGCTGCTGGCAGCCTGGAGCTCCCACGACTCCCCTGCACAACATGTTCCCAATCTCCTTCCACACCCCAGTGGTGCCAGTGGGACTTTCCTGTTTCTAACAGCTCCCCAGTCACTGCTGTGGGTCAGACCTTCCCCAGAAACAGACACCTGAGGGTTCACATCCATAGGAATTTCCCTCCTTTCCATGAGCAGAGCCTTACTTCAGCCATCCACAGATTAAACATTCAGCCAAAACCACTCAGAGTTACTCACTGCTGAATGGGAAGGGTAACTCAACTCACCTGACACAGAGAGAATAATTTTAATGGGGGATGAACAGTCCTTTAGAAAAATCTTCCTTCTCCTGAATGGAGGTTAATTTAAGGCTGTGTGTTTAATGCAGGTGATGTGGAATGTGAAATTATTTTTTTAGCTCTGTATATATTTCCCTTTTTGGATCACAGCTACAGCATATTTTGGCTTTAAACTGAAAGAGGGAAAGTTTGGATTGGACATTAGGAAGAAATTGTTCCCTGGGAGGGTGGGGAGGCCCTGACACAGGTTGCCCAGAGAGGCTGTGGCTGCCCCTGGATCCCTGGAAGTGTCCAAGGCCAGGTTGGATGGGGCAATAGGGAAAAGATTCTTCTTTTAAATGTACAAAACTGGGTAGTTACAAAACATTAAATTGTGATGGCACATAACGGCAGCCACACAGTGCTGCTGGGAGCAGTGGCCTTGAGCTTTGGTGGAAGGGCACTAAAGGACATTTAAAGTACACACAAGGGAGAAAGAGAAGAAAGATAATTCCTATTCTGAATGCGGCATCTACTAAGGAAGCAAGAACCCGAGAGCAGCTGGATTTAGTACAGCTATTGGCCATCTAAACAATCTAGTCAAGCAGCACATTCACGGAGACCTTGAGAGGTGTATCTATGTCCTGTCTGTCCATCTGTATTTCCTCTCAGATCTTGCTTCATTTTCATTTCAAAGGATTTCGGAAACTTAGGAGCATCCATCAACAGACTGATAGCAGTAGATCCACGGTGGAATGTTCTAACTACAGCTAAACCCAGGAGTGTGCCTCACTGCTCATTTAGTGTGGCAAGTATGTGCCATGACAACACTGATTAATTCATATTTTAATAATATATATTTTAAAACATATGTGACAGATATTAGAAATATTTCTGATGTAGATTCTCAGGGCAACCTGCAGAGCAAGCAAGCATTTTGGAGGCAAAGGACCTCCAAGACAGCCAAACAGCCAAGCATTTAGCCTGCAATTTAGATCACAACCCCAGCTACTGATGGTTTGAATGGTTTGAGCTTTTCCTCTGTTGCTGCTCACTGCCAAGGGGAGACAAGGGGACTTTGCAGAGTGTCCCCTGGTGTGTGTGGCATGGATTGCCACATGGCAGGACACTGCCACACCCCCACGGCTGCACAGCATGAGTCCCCTCCCTGGCATTTAGCTCCAGCAGGAACCACCTGAATCCATCTGCTCTAAAAGAGAGATGACATTTCCATGGAACCAAATAAACCCAGGCAGATGGTGTGCGTGTGCAGGGAGGGAGGCGGGGAAAGGAGAGTGTGGTTTAAAAAAAGGACCTGCCCCAAATACAGTGTGAACAACAATGAAAAGGGAATGGAAGGGAAGGGAAGGGAAGGAAGGGAAGGGAAGGGAAGGGAAGGGAAGGGAAGGGAAGGGAAGGGAAGGGAAGGGAAGGGAAGGGAAGGGAAGGGAAGGGAAGGGAAGGATATTCTGACAAAGGCATAGGGAGAACACTAGGTGTAATCAGTTTGATTAGGGTGCAACTCTGTAGATCCAGAAAGCAAAAGGAGAATCAGAGAGCCAGGTGAAATGGAGTGCCCAGGGATTATGCGCTTGGCAGCTCACATCCAAGAGAGCAAATGTGCATGAATCAGTGCTCTCCCAAAAATCTCCAGCAGATTTGCAGCAAAGCCTTCAGCAGGATGTGTCACAGCTGGTCAGCCCAGAGGCAGCAGTGACCAGATGAGGGGAAAGCTGACCTCAGACACGTGGCCCTTCTCTGCTTCTATTCAAACACCTGCTCACATGTAAGCAGATGAAGCCCATTGTCTGTCCTAATGTCCAGGCTACACCCAAAACCACTGACAGCATTCAAAGAACCCAGTGGTTATGTTGAGGTTTTTTGGAATGTGTTACATAACCACAGCAAATCCATCAGTGTCTTGGAGATCACCATAGAAACAGGCTGACAGCTCAGTGCAGGAGAAGAATCCCTGATCTCAGCCTGGAGAAGATGCTGATGTGCCTGGTCCAACACATGGAGCTCCCTCCCTCCCTCCCTTCCAGCACCTGGACTCCTGGCTGCCTCTCCCCTTTTGGCCACAGGAGTGCATGGAGTGTTTCCTACTCCCTGGAGTGACACAGAAGACACCAAAACATTTTCTACCAAAGCAAATGAGACATTGAGGCTCTATTCCAAATAAAAGATTAAAAAATGGAAATAGCTACCTGAATATTTCTGTATGAAAAAACTGCTTCAACTCTCTGAATGACAACCAGAGCATGTGAATGTGCAGTGGTTGCTGCCATCACCCCATTTTCAGAGCTGCCTTGTACATCTCTCAATGACCTGGGCCATGAGAATAGAGAGAAATCAGAGAAGCTACGAGGCCTGAGGCCAGAATTGCTCTGCTGGAGGGGAAAAATGGGGTGAAGAAAGACTGTGTTATTTGACGAGACATGTACTCACCAGGCTCCTCCTACGGCTCCTCCTACGGCTCCTCCATTTTTCTAATTTTGGGGTTGAACTAGAAGATTTTCTATGGGCTTCATTCCTTTCTGAAGTATCTTCCTAGACAAGTCCCCACCTCTCAGTGGCCATCGAGGGAAGTAGGAATTACACGTGTTTCCACACAGGTCTTCCAATTAATGCGCAACAAATTGATTGATTGAATTAATAATTCATAAACACTAATTGTATTTGAGTGGAAAAGTGTTCAACCATTACCCTGTTCATTGACCTGAAAATACATTCCTCAGTTTAAAGTATTTCCCTAAATTTTGATCTGATGACAGCAAATCTTTTAATCACTCTCTCATAATTTTGTGACTTCAATTTAAAACCGTTACAATCCTATAAGAAGAATTGACATTTAGTCGAACAAAATAATGAATTTCTTTGCCCTCAGATGCTCAATTTATCTCTAGCTTAAAAAGTTAGCCAAAGCTTGCCCCAAACTGAATTCATTTTAAATATGTATTTACTCAGTAATTATGGCTCAGTACAATTTAAACTCCAAGGAAACACGGGAATATGTTAATGGGTGGTACTAAAAACTAAACCACTCCATTTTGTTTCATGTTATTTTCCATGTTTCCATGTGCAGCCACAAGCTCAGTTGAATTCTGTTTCACATTCCTCTCCTTGAAATGTTTATTCTCTGTACATTTAGTTTTGTGGTCCCAAATTTAAGGACAATTTAGTATCGTTTTTAATACACAATGCTATCTAGGGTAAAGGTCCTCAGAATTCTCCGGCTTCTTCCCCCACATCCTTCTGTTATATCCTGTGATTATTATCCTTGGCTATTAAGGAAAACTCCTTCCCCAGAGGTTTGTCCAGCACTGGAACAGGCTGCAGTGGAGGAGTCACCATCCCTGGGGTGATTTTAAAGACTTGTACAGGTGGCACTTGTGTACCTGGTTTAGTGGGGGCCTTGGCAGTGCAGGAGGAGCTGGATTTGTCCTTCCCAACCTCATGGACTCTGTGATTCCCTGCTTATTGCACTTAATGGTACATCAATACTATCATGCAAATACAGCAGTATTATTTACTTACGTATTTTGCTAGGTTTGATTTCTTTTAGTGAACTAAGGTTGCTCAGGGCAGCATGCAGAGACCTAGGGATCAAACACCAAGGTTTTGTGGAAATGTTCCCTTCAGCTGTGGCTTTAGCTGGAGGAATTTAGGAGAAATCACAACATGAGGAGATGACTTTCAGTGTATGCATGAAAATTCATTACTGCAAAACAAAAACTCTAATTCTGACTCAAGCTGCACAGTGTCCAGTTGTCCCCAGCACAAACACTCCTATTTCCCTTTGATCACCCAGTCAGTGTCACTGGTGGTTCACCAGCCTCTGTTTGGTGGAATGTTTTACTCTGTTAGCACCTGGGATTTTGGGGAGAGAGACTGGGTCCACCTCTGTGTTTGCGATTACTGCTGATGTGTGATACAGAGTCAGTGTGAAGTTTGCTAATGAACTCACTGCTCTTTATTCCCAGCTGCTATGGAAATAGGAAGCAAGCTGAAGTAGGGAAAAATCCTCTTTCCATATGAACTGAAATAAGTGTTCCTCAGGAAGGTGCAAAAGCCAATCTGCTCCAATTAGGAAAACAGTAACAGTAAAGTCCAACAAGCACATGAATCCTACAGGAGCAAAAGCCCATCCTCCAGAAACACATTCGGAAAGATGATTTTTGCTTGTTGCCTTTAGATATTTTTGATGTGAAACAAAATAAAGCAGCCCCGTGAATATGACACTGTCCTGGTCATTGTTTGCTCACAGCTCAAAGAACAACTGCATTTTTGACAGGACAAAACACTTGGAACCATGTGACTCATGTGGAGCTTCTCTGAGAAACAAACTCCTTTTTGGAGGGGATAGAGATGTAGAAAAAGTGGTAACAATAGGATAAAAGTGGAGGGCTGTGGGAATAATGCAGTGGGAACAACAACGCGTTAATTTTTTTTTCCATCTTTCTGTAGAGGAAACATATTTGCCAATACTTGTGGCAAGCATCTTATCTTCAATTTATTCTACTCCATCCTGCATTCAGCTATGCTCATTTTGATCCCCTCTATACAGACATGACTGTGCCTTTTATTGCTGGGCAAAAAAACCCTGCCAGCCTTAGCCAAAACCCAGCAACAACACTCCGCTATAATGTTCAGCTCTCACCCTGCCTGGCTACCAGCTTCATGAGTTGGCTTTGTGTGCTCTAATGAAATAATCCTTCAATTTAACTTTCTTTGCCTGCCGTCAATTACACTGAATTATGACAGATTCCTGTAATTCAGGCTAATTTTTTTTGTTTTTTCCCATTTAAGATGGAACTTGCAAAGGAGTGTTCCAAGAACATAGCATCAGCCTTGCTGTCCTCTGCATCTCTGCAGAATTATCTCTGTATTTTTTTGTGTGAAGTTCACATTCCAAACAAAGGCTTGTGACTGTCACTGACAATAAAAACTTAACTTTCTCTGCATTCCTTTCCATTCCCTAATGAATTGAAGATGTAATTTTTGCTTTTTCCTACTGCTGGTATGTTCTGGAGGGATTTTCACTTTGCTGGCTTAGCAGTAACAATGAGAATTTCTTTTTCTCAGAGGAAGGGGAAAGTTTAAAGCTCGGCAGCATGAGAGATTTGTATTGTTGTTGCCAGCACACATTACCTTTAAATTTATGCAAGCTGAATCTCATATGCCAAGTTTTCAAAATTAATCTAGACTCTCTCACCATCCCCTGTGGTTTGCAAAAACTGAAAAGTTTATGGGCCAAACCGTTGAAAAATGCCTCTGGATTTGTTTTCAGCACTGGCACACACAAAAAGGGACATGCAGGCACCAACACTTTTGTTTCAAAGTCAGCGTGCCCACTTGCCTTTGTGTGCAAGAGCCGTGAGGAGCCATGGAGTTTCACCCTGGCAGGGGCTGAGCCACCCTCAAATGTGACAGCACTCTCCAAAATCCCACAGAAAGTTCAGGAAGGGACAATGACATTAAAGCAACTTGTCCGCTGCCATCAGCAGGTTGCCTCACAGCTTCTGTTTGAAGGAACTCTTTCTGGAAAGCTTTTGTTTCTTCAGTGCTAGTGGATACGTCCCTACCACTCAGGTGTGAACACAACACCGCAGCCTTCCACCAGTCAACTGATTTATGGAATCACAGAATTCCATAAAGACTTCTAAGATCCTACAGTCCAACCATCAACCGAATACCATGGTCATGTTCACCATTATAACGTCCCCAAATGCCACATCCACACATCTTTTGAATACTTCCAGGAATGGGACTCCTGCCTGGCTACTTATTTGGTGAATAAATATTTCCTAACATCCAGCCTGAGCCTCCCCTGGCCCCCCCTGAGGCCGTTTCCCCTTGTCCTGTCCCTGTTCCCTGCCAGCAGAGCCCGACCCCCCCGGCTGCCCCCTCCTGTCAGGGACTTGTGCAGAGCCACAAGGTCCCCCCTGAGCCTCCTTTGCTCCAGGCTCAGCCCCTTTCCCAGCTCCCTCAGCCGCTCCTGGGGCTCCAGCCCTTTCCCAGCTCCGTTCCCTGCCCTGGACACACTCCAGCCCCTCCAGGGCTCTCTGGCCAGGAGGGCCCAGAACTGGACACAGCCCTGAGGTCCCTCAGCAGGGCCAGCACAGGGGACGGGCCCTGCCCTGGGCCTGTGGCCACCCCATGGCTGGCCCAGCCCAGTGGCCATTGGCCTTGTGCCCCCCTGGGCACCCCTGGGCACCTGTCCAGAGTCAGCTGTTCAGAGCAGCTCATTGTCCCTGTCCCTACTACAGCCTTTTTTAACAACCTGTCATTCAGGTGCCAAGAGGTTGATCCCAGACTCTGTTCAGTGGTGCCCAGAGACAGGACAAGGGGCAATATCCATAAACTAAAACCAAGAAGTTCCACCTCAACATGAGTAAAAATATCTTTATGTTGAGGGTGGCAGAGCCCTGCAACAGCTGCTCAGGGAGGTCCTGGAGTGTCCCTCTGTGGAGACAACCTAAACCCACCTGCATGCGTTCCTGTGCCACCAGCTCCATATGCCCTGCCTTGGCAGGGGGTTTGACCTGGGTGATCTCCAGAGGTCCCTCCCAACCCCAGTGATTCTGTGATCCTGTGACGGCTCCACAATTCCTGGGCAAATCGAGGTTTTTGTTTACTTACGGATCACTCCCAAAGGGTGGTATGGGCAGGAATGGGCGTGGTTTAACTCCTTCTGCCCTGCACAGTTCTCCAGTTCTGCAGAACCGCAGCGCAGGCAGCGAGGGCTCTTGGCAGTGTGCTGTAAGAAAACTCTGAAAACTCCAACATGTATCTTGAAATTCATAAAAGAATAATTATTATTACCTTGGAACCACCAGGGGAGAGCCAGGGTGGAATTCAGTGCAGCATGGACATGGACAGTTTGCTCCAGAGGCTTCTTCCCCTACACAGCACAGAGCTAAACCAGCTCACACTGACAGCCCCTGATTCAGGAATCAGTCCCTCATTGTTCCGGTTTGGTCAAATTTAGAGATATATCTTCTGAGAGAAGGCACAACCACCCCTCCCCCACCAGGTTCGGGAAAAAATAAATTTTCCTCGAGGGAAAGTGAAAGAGATAAAAACTATTTATTTAACAAACACACGGGAGAAGGAAAACAATGCTAAATAATAAAATCCTTTGCTGTGAAGTAAAAAACCTGGGAAAGTGTTAGAGTCCTCCCTTTGGTCTCCTCGGAGCTGGGGCTTGGCCCAGGGCCAGGCCCTCTGTGCTCGGTGGAAGGTCCTCCCGATGTGTTCTGATATTAAAGCAGTCCAGTAGAAAAGGGAGAAAATCTGAAATTCCAGCCGAAATTCCAGGGAAGGAAAAAAAAGTTCAACTCTCAGTCTCTCTCCGGAGAAAGAAGAAAAGAAAAGAAAAAAAAAAAACTGGCTGAAAGCTGGCTGGGAAAAAAAAGTCGCTGTCTCTGTGTGACCTTGAACAAGCTGCAAACTGCTTTGAAAAAGTTTTGCTCAGTTTTTCCTTCCTCCTCTCAGGCTCAGTTTAAAAGCATAGAAAGGCACAATAATTAATTTCTGGGCATAGGGCAGCAATATGGGATACACATCATAAAGTCACCCCAAGACATTCCATTCTAATTTGCTACACTCAACATCTGCACAGAACCCCCTTTTTAAAAAAAGTTTTAAAAGACTGCTATTTGATAAAACTCTATAAAAAAGGAAAAAGAATAATTTTCCTGAGATCAAGAAATAATCCAAATAATTCCTTCAGAAATTCCTTTAAGACTGAAACTAGAATTTGACAGTGATTCAAAAGAATGTATTTTGACATTTCTGAAAGTGTTGAGCATTTATCTCTTGATACATGTTAGAGATATAAGCATTCTCCTAAACAAAGGTACATCTTTTTATATACAGGAAAGTTGCAGTCCTCTTTTAAATTGCTCTGTTACAATTTCTAGATTAAGAAGAATAAAAAATATTTCAGGGATTTAAAACACCAAAATCAAGAAGCCTTTAGATGAAGAATCAGGGTGACTATTATTTTGTGCAATACCTTCACCAAAGAATGTAATTTACAGTGCTCCCTTTCCCTGATTAAACCTAGTTTTAGCATCCTGACAGCTTCTTGAGAAAATGTTCCCAGTCTGGTCCAGCTCCTCCAGCAAGTGAGAACTACAAAATATAAGCACTGATGAAGGGCAGCAGATAGAGAATTATCTTTTCCTAAGTTATTCACGCAAAGAGGGTAATTTTCTGTACAAAGAAGCCTGCAATCTGTTGTTTACAGGCAGACATAAAACCTCAATAAAAGACCGCCATGGGTATGGTTTTCTCTCACACATTATGCGTTTCTAACTCAGTTTCTTTCACTGGCTTCTGGTAATACTGTTTGCAGTTCACACCAGAAAACTGGGGTGCTGTTCCTGGCTTGACTGGCATTTTACTCTCCGTGTGCCCAATTTTCTGTCCAGTTTGGATTCTGAAGTTGGGCACAGAAGGGATGGCACTGGGTGAGGCAGGCCCCTGCACAGCTGTCCCCTGAGCCCTGTCCCCAGCCTTGGCCCCCCATGACACCTCACTGCCAGACTTTGCCTCACCTGTGTATTTGCTGCCACCTCTATTCCCTCTGATGATGCAGATAATTTCCTAAATAAATCTAACATTGAATTTGGAATTGAAATAGTGTGAGAATAACACTCTTCAGGGTAGGATTTGCATAGGGGCTTCATGCAAATATCTGTAAGTATTTAAGCCTTCCAAACACTCACACATTTTCACCTAATGAATATTCTCTGCTGGACTATTTAGAGATCACCTACAAGCATTTTTGTTTACAGAGTAAGTTAATTAATACTGTTAATACACCAAGGCATGAGGTGAAACTTCTATCTGCTGCAAATGCATTCAAGAGTGCTGGTGTTGAAAACCAAGGCAAAGCAGCCAAGGTTCATGCCAGATGAACCTCCAGCAAATTTTCAGTGAACTTGGGCTGATAGAATATTACCCCTTAAGTGATGTGAAAGCAGATACTTTGAATCCCTTCAAATTACTGCTTTGTGAATAAATAATTTTTGAAGTTCATCTGTAGTTAAGAATTCCAGGCTAACATAAAAAAACCCCCACATTAAAAAGAGCAGATTAGCCAATCCTCCCCAAGCCTTGGTTTATTTCAGTGCCATGCATTTTAATAAAAACAATAAAATTTGGAAAGGCCTGATGAACATGGAAACTCCATAGGACTAATGACATCTGGGTCTTGAAGAAAACCCTGTTTCAAAGGCTCTTAAGGCTGTGGAGCAAGGATTTAAACATTGGTTTTCTGCTCCCCAGACAAGTGTTCCATGTCTCTGGCTTGAGTTTATCTGGAGAAGGACTCTTGATTTGTCTTATTAAAGGTGCTCCAAGATGAAGCTGGCATACACTGGAGTGGTAATGAGGGCACTATATGACAGTCAGCACACCCAATTAAGAGCCTGGTATCTTGATTAGAGCCCCCATTCCAGTGACTAATCTCTAACAGGAGAGTTACAGCAACTGGTAAACAAAGAAATAATGGTACTGGGGGAATTCACAGGGAGTATTTATAGCTCAGCCTGATGCATTCAACTAAATTAGAGAAAATGGAATCGATCCCTGATTCATTCAGGGCTCTTCCACACACCAAACACAAAACCAGGCACCAGGAACTCATTAATGGTGATTTTCTTAGGGCTCTTTGTCCCTTGCTGCAGCAGCTGTTTGCAGTGGGAGGGTAATACACACCATACGTACTCTGGGACATGTGATATACATTTAGATAGTTACCCTAGGCTTGGAAATGCAGTTTTGCACTTCTCCTGTGTCTCTGAACATTGGTACCTGTTAGTTCTGGACAGCAACCTTCGGACAACAGGGCCTTGAAGTGCAGGAAAACAGCTGTGTGAGCACCCTTGGCTTGACAGGCCAGCAACACCTCTCCCAACTACAACCCAGACAATCTCCTGAGCTGCTCTGACACAGACTACCAGAGGTGACATTTCACAGTCCAGGAGAGGTGAGAAGAGACCTCCAGAACTGTCCAAGGAAACATCCTCTTTAAAGAGGCACAGGCAAAGACCCCATGGGAGTAATGCCGCCTCTAAAAGCTCCCTTCATAGGCAAAGAAAAAAAGGAGAAATATTTCCATAATGCTGCAGGCCATTGACTGTCTCCAGTTCTGGGAAATTCACTTTGAAGTATATGGATTATAGGCAGCCATCCAAGCCACATATATAAATATCCCATGTAAGTCCAGGCTGCAAGACCCAATATTATTTCAGAATAATAAAGCTCAAGAGTTTTTTAGCTGAGTATAGAGAAAAAAAAAAAAACCAAGTCAATTGAGGTGCTGATACTGAAAACTCCAGAAATACCCTCGTTTCTTTGATTATAACACAAAATGGCATCTAAAAGACAACACAGTTTTCATTTGCTGAGGATGTGGAAAACATTTTTAGGGATTTGTTCATTGTGAATTAAACTTCAGCTGCTCCTGTCCTTAACTGTCCCAAAGGGCTCCATCTGCAGGTGGGGCAGCACCATGGGCAGTCTGTGGTATTTGCTGTCATTGAAACCTCTCCTGAGAGTCCTTCATAAAAGTGGAAAGTGAGCCAAGGGATCTCACAGTAAGTACAGAACAGCAAAGCCCTTTCAGAAATGCATGAATGAATGAATGAATGAATGCACAAGTAAGTGAATGACTTGTGCTAAACAAAGTATTTGAGCACTGAAGGCTTGCCCTGAAAGCAATCCCAACACAAACATTTTATTTCCCTGCTACAGCTCACCCTGATCTCCAAAGGGGGCGAGCAGTGCTGGAAAATGAAACCACTTTTTACAGACCCTCAGAGATGTCTAAATACATTCTTTGCCTTGTGGCAATCGCAAAACCAAGCTGTATTTTCTTTTCCTTTTTTGGCTGATTGTGAATGAGCATTATCCTAATGAATCCCATACTGATTTTTGGGATGGTGATGCACTAGCTATCCCACTATCACTGGCTACAAGCAGAATCCTGCTTGTCTAAAATCTCTGACTTCAGTGCACTAAAATGACAACTTTTTGGTGTGATGACTTTGATGCAGGGAATTAGGAGGCCTTCCTTCACCGTGTCTCAGTTATAGAGCTCTATTTACCTGCACGGAAACTGTGTGGGTTCAGGCTGTGCTGCTGTTTCACTGCCAAAAGCCCGGATTAAAACTCAGCACACAATGGTCTGTGGACTCCAAGACATGTAATCCAAACCCTGTCTGTGTCCCTTATCCTGCAGCCTCCTCACTCGTGTGATGAGCAGCACACACAGACCCACAGATCACACTCGGGTAAACTCCAGCAACAAAACACTTCCATATCCCCCAGGAGTATCTGAAACTTGTCTAAAAAGCAGGACATTTTGTATCCTTTGCCTATTCACTACTGTTAGCATGTTTTTGGAGAAATAAAGATATTTGACTTGCTCTGAAACGCAGAACAGGGTACCCCATAAGCTACCGAGGGCCTGGGGGCCCTGGGAGGGTGCAGCAGCACAAAAAGCTGATTTTCCTGCCATTAGCCCCAGAAAGCAGTTAGCTTTCCCAGAGAAACAATAGGACTTTTCTTGTGTTTAATAATTAAACTGCGAATGAAATGTTAATAATGAATGTCAGTCTACTTTTAATTTCTATCAGTGAAAGCATATGCTGCAGTCTGCTCCATTTCCAGTGGGAAGGAAACCGTGGGCACTGTAGTCTTTTGTTATTAAAGCATTACAGTAGCAGCGTGAGGCTGTGCAGATGTAAATGTGTCATAATTTTCTCTAGGATAATATTTACAGTATTTCAGAGTGCATGTGTGTGATCAGCATTTTGTACCCACTCGGCAGTTTGTCTGAACATCTGCTTTCATGGTCAGTGCTCACGAACGCCTGGTTCCTTCCATTCTGGTCTGGTATGAAAAATAATACTCTTGGTGTGATGGATCTGTCACACTTCCTGTTCAGCACACCAGGAATTTCCACAGCATTTGTTCTTTAGGACAGACATCCCATTGCAACTCGAGTGTAGGAAAGCCTTTGGGCAAGGCAAGAGTGCCAAGATCTGTCGTTAATGATGATTGGCACTGTTTTAAAAACCATTTTAAGACGTATCAAAGAAGGATCCTAAAAAAGTAGTTCATGGAGGGAAGGGAGGTGAAGAAAAAGAAATCGTTATGTCACAAAGAGATGGAGGAAATGGCTCAACTATGTCATGCACTGGCTTTCCTCTGCTCCCTCTCTTTTCTGCAATCCCATGGAGCTGAAAACACTATGCACAGCCACTAAAAGAACAGAGGAGTTGATACAGGAAAAAAAAATAAGGTAAAAAGAAAAGAAGAAAACTTGCACAGATAAAGCAACCAAGGAAAGATGATTAAAAACCCCCACAGCTTTTAGAAACACTTAGCAATTTTAATACATCATCAAAAACTGGCAAAATACATCTCAAAGAGCTTAAAAGAGAAAAAAGAATGATGCATCCAGCAGTATCATAAAAAATGCAACAAAAATGTTCACTCTAACAGCCGCATGTATCCTTTTACAAAAGAGAGGCAAAAGGGCACAGTCCCATGGACTTTGGAAGAAGCTATTTCCCTGTATATATAATGCAGCTGAGAATTAGTGTCCCTGCATCTGAAAGGGATGGAACCTTGGAGGGGCTTGAAAAGCCGCTTGACTTATTCTCCTGCTCTGAAACCTGACTGACCCCAATCAGGACTCCTGGGGGATGTTGTCTCTCCTCTTGCTAAAAATTCTGCTGGAAACCTTTCTTCTCAGTGAAGTAATGAAGACCTCAATGACTGCCTTGCAAGCCTACTCCAATGTTAATCTCTCCTTGCCACTCAAAGATTCTTCCCTGTGTCCAACTTGCATCACATTTGGTGTGTTTTAAACACCAAAATCTGACATGCTGTGGGCACTGAGAACAGGGGACACCATTTGCAAGGAGCTTTTACATCCTTGATGATGTAGAATGGCTTTTGTCAGTGTAGCGGGTTCAGTTTGTAACCAGGCAGAAACACCAATTTAGTGTAGTGGTTTTGTCCAAAATATTCATTACTTACTTATTTACCTTCTGCGAGATAAGAATTAGGAGAAAGCAAAGCAGGCACAAAACTTAAAAGAATATAAAGAAGTTTATTAACAGACCTGAAAGGAAGAAAAAAAAATCATACCACACCTTCAGAACACTTCTCCCCCCACCTTTCCCCCTTCTCCCACTGACAATGTAAAAAGACAATCCTTGAGATGTTCAGTCTGTTTACCACTTCCATAATAACCTTGTTCAGTTCACTTAGGAAGAGGAGTCTCTCTTGCTCATGCTATGGAGATATCTCCACAAGAAATTCTCTCATGGCTTCAGCATCACAACAAGACAGCCGCCCGGGTTGGTTCTCTGCTTGCATGTGAGAGTCCCCTCCCCCCCCGACTTGCAGCTTTTCCCACAACTGCTTTTGAGGGTCCAATCTTGAGCTACTGGGGTGCCATTTTAAGGTTGAGCTGTTCAAAATCAAAGGTTCTCTTCACCCATCTCTGGGAGCATCTTCATCTCTAAGAATAGAGGCTCTCCCCCTGTCCCTGGGAGCAAAGGGTCCTCATCATCTTCATCTCTAGGACTATCTCTGGGAGCATCTCTAGGAACAGAGGTCTTCTCCTTCTGATTGGAGCAAGAGTCCGCATCACTTCCATCTCTCCCTGTTCAAACTTCTCATCAAATTACAGCTGCTTCAGCATTTGCTTATTCCAGCACAGGTGCTTTGCTCACAAGTACAGTTTGAACGCTCCACCCCGCATGCTTTCATGAAATTACAACAGGTACTCTGATATATCATAGTCCATCACCACCATAGCTTTACAACAGAATTTCAGCTTTAAGCATCTCCTCTTTTTCCTCCCTCAGGATTTCAGCTCCTGTTTCTTTACTTAATGTCTGCAGACTCCATCCGTTCTGGAGGGAACTTACAGCACTAAAAGGGTTAATCTCACCTGGGCCTTGCAGCTGGAATTTCACTTATTGTTGTTGGTCACATGATCTTTGCCAGACAGCAGGGCAGCTTCAGCTGAATCTTCACCAGCACTGGAGGGGAGGGGCGTGCTGGCCCCCGCTGTCTGCACATAGCAGAGCTGGGGGGGGCCGCGGGTGGAACAGGGCCGAGCCCAGTTACCTGCCCCAAGGCCGGAAGCAAGAGAGAGCTTTCCCGGGGTTTGTCCATTCTTAAATGTAGACCACAGAGGTGTGTCAGGCTTTTTTTAGGTGGCTTAAAAAATTGTCAATATTCAAACTAGCCAGTTGATAGGTTCTGTCAGGTCATAGAGGAAGCCGTAAGCACCTCTTTGCAAGAAAATCACTTCTGGAGCTATGCTAACCTGTGACATTCTGCCTACTCCTGATGAAACAATCTCCTCTTCTCAACTTTCTACTCATTCTCCTCTGCTTTTTCCCCAGTGTCCCATTTTTCCTGTCCTCCCAACCCCTAGAGCAGCACTGCGAGTTGTGTCCCTTGCTGTGTTGATGTCTTGGGGGGACTTTATGATGTTGTAACCTCTATCGCCGCTCTGTGCCCAGACATGATTCCTGTGCCTTTCTGTGTCTTTAAAACCGGGTGTGAGAGAAAGAAAAAAAAAAAAAGCCAGACAAACTTTTCACAGCATTTTGTACTCCAAGGTCACTCCATCTCCTCAGCATTCTTCTGCAGCAGCAAGAGTGGAGGCAAGCGCCTTCCTGCTTTTTCCCAGCTCTCAGCTCCTTTTCTCCAGAGAGGGATGGAGAGTTAATTTTTTTTTTTGCCTGGGACTTTGACTTCTTCTCTTCTGGAACTGTTCAGAACACACTGGGAGACCCTACACCACTGGCCTGGAGTGGGGCCTATGCTGCCCCAGCTCCAAAGAGGAGAGAGGGAGAGAGACCACGCCCAAAGAAAAGACTCTAAAATCTTCCCAGGTTTCTCTCCACAGCGAGAGGTTTTATTATTTAGCATTATTATTCTTTTCCCATGTGTGTGTTAAATAAACAGGTTTTTTTCCTTTACTTTCCTCCGAGGAAAATTTTTTTCCCCCGAAACTGGTGGGGGAGGGGTGGTTGTAACCTGCCTTCTATCAGAGAACATTCAAATTTGGACGTTCCTCCAAATTTGTCTCAGACCGGGACAGCTGACTGCACTGTCCTGGCTGAGCACCCCTCAGTCCTGCAGTCTGTCTCTCCTGGGAAAGGCTGGCATTGCTGCTTTAGGATTCATTAAACCCTCCATATTCTCTTCTGTGCATTTGTAGCTCGTTGGGTTTCCCCTGGCCTGACCCTGAGCAGATGATTGCTCCTGCCCTGATTGCTTCACACTGAATCCCCCTCTCATTTAAGGCCAGACAGCTTTTCAAACTTGTCAACTTCCTTTTAATCTTGTATTTTCTTCTAAAATCAAGAATTTTACTCTTGTATCCCCTTTAAACCAATATTATCTGCAACTGTGTAACTTGCTAGCTATTCCAGCATTCAGGAAAATGTCCCAAGACCACTCTTTGAAGGAATCAGGCTTATGATGAGGCCTCGCGTTTTAGAAAAGAACCACAGACTGCTGCATCCAGCTTACATTAATTTATCTATGCTCTGTTATTCTCCTTATGGGAATGCCAAATACAAGGCTGCCAAAGGCTTCCTCACTGGTGGAATCTAAGCCTAGGGCTCTCTTTGCTTTCCCTCTAAGAAGACTTTTGGCATTAGCACTGGAAGAAATCTGATTGCTGTGATTTAAACTGAATTTAATTTGACAAAACTCGGCTGCCTCTTGTTGATCACCTATCAGAGGTTAATTATCTTGGAGGTGCTCAAAAATAGTTTATTTAGGCCAGTAATTTTTCTCCTGCTCAGCCATTCCCTTCCTTTTTGTCAATCACTAGACTAGCAATGTTTACTGGCTCCCCCTCAGCCTAGTTAAGATTTCAAATGCACTTCCTAATGGATCTGGAATTGCTTCACCCGTTGAAGAGATCCTCTGTGATTAAAGCCTTGGGTCCAATTAATTTGAGATTGTTCAACAGCTGCATATTTTCTTCCCTAGTGACAGCAGCCACTTTTGCAAGAGAGCCCGTAGGTGTTTCTCTCTCTGAAGCAAGGATCTACATGCGAAGAAGGACAGGCAGTCCTGCCTTTCTCTTTTTCCCCACTGAACAGGCTCCAGAGGACCCTCCAGACTACAGCCCCCAAAGAACCCAGCCCAGCGGAAGGCAGGAAAATCAGCATCCTCTTTAAACACCCCTCCAATGTAATCAGAAGGCTACACATGCTCCACCCAAGATATTACTGAGGATTTTTTCCAGTTGGAACCAAATCAGTTTCTGTATTTGCCTTCAAAACAGGCATGTTTACACAACCACATTCAGCTGAGATACCAGAACTGGGAATGTAAGAAAACCTGTCCAGCAGATGCTTTGAGAAATGCAAATAATCAAATAATTGATTGTTTTCAGAAAACTCTTATGGCCAGAAAACACCAGATATTTAAAATAGAAAAAAGAAAAAAAAAAAAAAAGAGGAAGGAGGCAGCAGCAGAGCCTCTGCTCAGGGCTGCAGGCTCCTGCAGAAACACACATTCCTGACACTGCATCCATCGGTGAAGTGATGCTGGATAACAGGAGAGGGAGGAAACAAGCTGATCAACCTCCCCAAACTTTGACTAGATTGTAGACTTGCTGTGAGACCAGCCTTCATGTCCCACAGGAGTCTGTGTGCTGCTGGAAGGGCTTCCATGAACTGGCAGGGGAGGTTGGAGGGTGCACCCCTCAGACCTGGGAGCTGCAGTGCAGATACAGCTGCAGCCAGGAACCTCTGCCTGACAGATTATCTGGAAGTGACACACAGGCTGGGCAGGGGTTTATCTCCTGTCACTTGTACCTCACAACACAGTCCTGAAACCAATCGCCTTCCTCACACATCCAGCAAGGACAGGGACTGCCAAGATCAGGTGTGGGAAAGCAGCTTCACAGCATTGTCACACAGGGCACATCACCTTTGGAGAGCACTTAGTATGCAACTACATCACAGCCCATAAAAAAAATCAGGGATTCCCATTGCCAAGAAGAAACATACCCCTAATCCAATATTTACCTCAATAAAGGATAACACTGACTCTACACACCTGCAAAATCAATGTGCCATAAATCACTACCAGAGCTTTCCCTTTTCAAAGAGAAAGAATATGCTTTCTATTAATTAACTTCAGAGAAATGCAGAATTAATGGGTGAATCATAGTTATCTGTTAACTTCAGAGCATTTCAGGTATGTCTGGGATCCTTGAATATCTACAGTAAGGTAAAATTTGACATCATATTCTGTGCAGAGTCATTTAATATTGACAGAAGGCTTGAAGTACTTATGTTTGAGTAAAAAAGGTGAGAACGTTGGGTGAATTATCTGGAGTAAGATGTAATGCTCAGCCTCATTGCAGGTTTTGAAGTTCTCTGCATGTGGAGGACACACTTCCCCGCAGCCTCTTGCTCAGCTGAAATAACTGGAAGAAACTTAAACCAATTACCAGAGGTGAGCTTGGATCTCTGCTCCAGGAATAACATCCTGCCACTTCTACTGTTTGTATGTCACTGTTCACTTCCAGTGGCACTGGGGCAAGCTGTACTGGGCTCCCTCTTTGGATGAGAGGCTGACAAAGCCACAGGGAAACCTGCACTTTTGTAACACCATGAGCTGGAGTTTAAAGCTTTCCCAAATAGCAGCAGTGGCCTTCTATTCAAGGCAGTTCAACAGCAAATTCCACAAAGCGTTCCCATGCAGTCTCCAGCATGGGAAAATACAGTCTATAAATGGCTATAAAATACCCCCTGCTTCCTGCACGGCAGACTAATACAGACATGTGGTTTGAAAAGAAAAATTCACAGCCAAGTTTGTCCCCGGTGCTATGAATCCTATCACGGCACTGACAGAAACTGCCTGGCCCCCAGCTTTTAGTTCAGCCCATCCCCTGCACCACCAAACCTGAGCTATGCACGCGAGAAGATGGAAATACCAGGACAAACCATCCAATCTCTGCTTTGGAAAGAAAGCACCATCCTGACAAAATGGGTTCTAAGGGTAACTTTCCTTCTACCATAACTTCCAGAGCACCGCACTGAGAGGAAAAAGACAGAAACATTTCAGCACTGCACAGCTCCAAGTTAATACCATTTGGAGCATGGTAGCAATTTATTCTTGCAAAAACTATAAAGCATTAAACCTGTATATCTGAGTCAGGAGAGTTTCAGCACTAAAACCTTGCCTTGGGTGGCTTTCTTAAGCAAGGAGAAGGAAAAGTTGGTCTCCCCCTGTTTTTTACAGAGAGCGAAATGAAACAAGGAGCCAGGGCTGGAGAAAAAGAACACATTTTCACATTGTTCAGGTATGCTGTAGATGAAAAGGGCTGTGCAGAATTGGTCTGTCCCCCAAATGGGTCCTCTCTAAAGTCACAGGTAAGAACTACCCATACAATGAGGCAGAAAATACATTAAGAAATCTGGTCTTTAATACAAGAATAAATGTGCCACCAGAAATATTTCAGATTGAACCTGCAATTTCATTATGACAAAGAATAAAATCAAATGCAGCAAAACACCTTAGAAAAGGCAAGTCTGCTGAGGACCCAAAGGCTGAAGGCAAAGACCACCCAGAGAGACCTCACAGTAGCCAGTAAATGCTGAGTACAACCAAAATCCCTTGTGTTTGGGGCACGAATTCTTGGGTACAGCTCCAGGCTCATGATTCTGGGTGGAGGAAAAGGTGCATTTAGAGGACATAAGGTTACACAAACTAGAATGTATTTCTTGACTCAGCAGGTTCAGCACCTTGGCACAGGCACCTTGCACTGTCTCAGAGCATCCCAGCTCTCAAGGCCAAGGGTGTGGGAGAGTCACTGCTCAGAGGTTTTTCCCTATGTGGATGCCCAGTGTTTGCATAGTGAGTGTCTCCTTCCTCCCTCTGGCACAGCAATGATCTCTGCCTTTGCTTTTTGCCATTTGAGTGTCTGTTTGCACATTTCCTCCTTTGCACACAGCCATTTCCAGTGTGGTCACAGTAACACCAACAGAAGGAGGAATCCACAAAATGCAGACATTTAACACAATTTAACGTCTGCAGCGCTGCGTGGATCTGTTTAGTAATTTCTGATAACCACATATTACAAGTGATGATCTCTTACCTCATTCTCTTGCCATGTTCTTTCAGAACACAATACCCATACTTGTCCCTGTGTTTTCTTGCTGGAGTATCAACCACAGGCAACACTTTCACCAGCCATTTGTCATGTTACCTGACCTGAAAGAAAATATTTCTGTAACCTACCATGATCATAACACCTGAGAACCTCAGAAAAAATTAATGAACAGTCTTTGCAGTGTAGTCTTCATGTACAGGTAGGGATCTCAGTTACAGGGAGCTTAAAGGTGGATTGAATTCACTGAATGCTACCAGGTAAGGTTTAGACTTCTACTCCAAGACAGTCATTAAATCTGCAAAAGCTAATGAGAGGAATGTACTTCTGGAGGTCACTTACATCCCAATATTCCTAACAGAGACAGGATGCACCACCAGCTGAAGCTCAGTCAGTCTCTTCCTTTTAGGAAATTTCAGGAGACCCAAATGGAAGTTTAGGTTTCATACCTTATTTCTGCATATTTAGACTGCAATTCCCCCGCTATTTCAGGATATCCGTGCAGAATTTCCAAGTCTGATGGACAGAATCATTTTTATTCCTCCAGGAAAGGGTTCAGATGTGTGGAGGGTACAGCAAAGAGAGGAACCCATCCCAGTCCAGCTCATGAAACTTTCCATTAAAGCCCTTTTGGTGAAAAATTGTAGACAGGAAAGAAAATTGTAGACAAGAAAGAAAATTGTAAGCTGCAGCATGACTTGCAGCTTTAAAGAATTCCCCTTTTTCCTCTGGATAAATGAGTGACTTGGCCAGTGAGCAAATGTGCAGATGTCATCTTGACCATTCCCTGGGGTGTCAGCAGCAGGCAGGGGGCCAGGATGCTGAATGCTGACATCCCTGCCTGTGACAATTCCAGCAATGAGATGTCAGCTGGAGAGGCGACACCACATACATCTGCTAATTCATGCTGCCCAGCAATGGGGAAGCACTAATAGGGATGGAGCTCATGGAAAACCAGAGAGCACGACACAAACCTGTTGTTGATTACCCGGGTCCCATCAGACCCACCAGACTGGGCACCAGGGCCAGTACAAAAGAACACAAAGCACAGGAAAGCTCCTGCATAGGTATTCAATCACGAGTTAGATCTTTTTCTGACATATTCCACTGCAGCAGTAAAGCATCATCCTCAGCTGCACTTTGCTGATGAGTAAAGTGTACTATTAAAAAGTTCAGTAGTTATTTTCTTCCAACTAAATAGATTCCTCCATGTCCCTCTTTTCTCCCTCAATTATTTTTGTTCATGATACTTCTTCAGTGTTGGAATACCCCAAATTTGCATAATAAATTTTATTTCACTCCTTTTTCTAGAAACTTTCCTCCCTTATTAAGCCCACACAACAATGAAACAATGACATGTCTCAGCCTTTCAAAAGGGAAAAATTTAACTCACTTGCCTACCTAAAAGCTTGGACTTAAAGGGTCCTCTGTGTGAGGCAAACACAGTTGTTAAATACCACAGAATCCCAGAATGGTTTGGTTGGAAGAGATTTTAAAGCCCATCCAGTGCCACCCCTGCCATGGCCAGGGACACCTTCCACTGTCCCAGGCTGCTCCCAGCCCCAGTGTCCAGCCTGGCCTTGGACACTGCCAGGGATCCAGGGGCAGCCCCAGCTGCTCTGGGCACCCTGTGCCAGGGCCTGCCCACCCTGCCAGGGAACAGTTCCTTCCCAATATCCCATCTATCTTTCCCCTCTGGCACTGGGAAGACCTGTTTTTCTAAATTAAAGGCTGAGTCACTATGATACGATGTTACTAGACAAAATATAGGTTGGGCAACATTTTTGGAGTACGGTATTCCTCTATTTATTTGTCCATCTAAAGGTAATGTGGGGAATTTGAATCGTGCTAGCAGCAACTTCTGAATAAGAAAATGCTTTCCCCCCATCATCTCTCACTATTTGCACACCTTCCCATTGCCTTTTCCACTTGCCCAGGCTGCAGCCTGAATTGGCACAAGTTTCACATGCATTTTCAGAGTTTCTTACCCAATTTGGCAGCACATGTGACAGTTTCATGGTAGTCCCCAAGGAAGGCCCATCTCCTGCTCTGCAGAGCACGTCTCCTGGATGTTTTGGCTTCATCCCTCCAACATAACTCAGGTGCTGAAGAGGGAGGGAGGAAGAGGGATCAGACATGGGGTCCTACTTCCCTGTGGAGTTAGGGGTTACCTGGAACGTGAGGGTTTCACTGCAGGCAGTAACTAATTCCAGTCATGGACCAACCGGAATTCCAGCAGCTGTTCCAGATTTCTTCCTCTCTCATAGAAATGAGGAGCATAAAAGAAAGGTGTCCAAAAAACAGATGAGAAGGGTTACGCAATGTCCAGTGACAACTCTCAAGGAAGATTGTGTTCACCCTTGCTGTGGTGTGAAGCCATGTAAGCGTGACTCATTTAATCTGGCTTTTGTAACAGTCAACAATAAATTAATTGGTAAATAGATGAGGTTGTGTTAAATATATGCACAAGAAAATTAATACCTTCATTTTCTAAAGCACACGTATTTCTTAACTTTCTCAAAATTAAGTCTTCCATTTTTAATGGAAGGGCATTTTCAGTGTTCCCTCATCCCTTGCAGGTTGAATTTTTTATCAACTGAGATGTATTTGAGTGGAATTTGAGTGCTGCTCATGAAGAAAATCTATCCTGAAATAGCTTTTCAGAGAGCTTAAGCAGTATCTTGGAATCAATTGATTTGAATACACAATTCACAAACGCTTAGATTGCCTTTTTTATATCTCCCACCCACACTGCACAAGCTACAGCATCTCCAGACACTCTGGAGTTTTCTTAAACCCCAATGGCAAAGCGCATGCTCCACAAAGAAACAATCCATGCCATCATTCCAACTTTCACTCCACATACTTTGGAACATCAGGTTAAGAGGGGAAAAAAATCAGGATTCAGAACACTCCTATAAAAAGGTCAGGCCTTCAGGCCTGTGCTTTGGATTGAGCTGTGCTGAAAGCCGAATTCTAGAGATGAATCCACAGAAATGGCTCAGTCTCTATGATCAGTATTAAAAGGAAATTTTCAGTGTATCAGCAAATTTCAGTTGTTTTAACAGAACACTTGGAATGAGCCAATATTTGAAGAATCCACACCAAAGCTGTGTAAGGTTTTACAAACCAAGGACATGTTAAAGACAGCCTGAAATGATTAGGGAACTAATATGTTCCCTGGCCTTTACTGTGGGGCAGGATTAAAGCACTAATCTCATTCTGGGGTGGCTGGTGGGATATGAGTCATTTCTACATTTGCTACTTAGGATAGATTCCCCAATGATGTTGGCAACACACCTACATTACACCCGACACAGAAGGTAAACATTTTATTCTTCACAGCTGGCTGTCACTGCTGCAATCACAACAGGATAGAGATCCATTTCCTAAATGGAAGAGATGAGAGAAGGAATACAATAATGTAAATTGATAATGTAAATTTTGAGGGTGACTTTGGAATACTGGTGGCTTAACAAACCTAGAAAATACCAAATAAAATCCCCAGAAAATACACAAAGCTAATAAATACTGTATGAATAGTATTTACCAAAACCAAGACCTCATGCACGCTGGGTTTTGTCTCTGTTTTCTTGTATAAATCTGTAGGAAACAGCTGAGTCAAATTCTCTACAATACTCAAAGCACCTCGGTATAAAAAATGAAGATAAACCAATAAATAAAGAGCGTGACCTTCTGCGAAAAGGTTGTGCACCTAACTGGAGAAGGATGAAATACTGACAGCTATTAAATCCAGTACTCTAAATGCAGCACCAGCTCCAGAACCTCCACAGTTCTGCTGGCCAGAAATTGAAAGAAGCACTGGGGAGGGACCACTTCATACTGACCCTACCTCTTACACTGTTTATTTAAGGCTCTTCTGAGGATACAGAGCTGCAGTTAAAGCAAATACCCCCAGCCCTACACAGCTTGGAAGAAAGGAAAACTCCACTGCCTCTTGTCTCCTCCCTTCTGTGTATTTTACATTCACCTTAAAATTACAAAGGAAAAAAAATATCCAAGAGTAGGTGATATGAATTAAATCCCATCATGTTACAAGTTAACCATTCTAATTCTTTTTCAGGTCAATCTGGGCACATTCTGTGACATATTTTAGAGCAGGGCTATGGTTACACCAAGGTCATGGGTTCAATCCCTTTATGGGCCATTCACTTAAGAGCTGGACTCCATGATCCTTGCAGGTCCTTCCAAGTCAGAATATTCTGTGATTCCATCACATTCAAATTTTCCAGGAGTATTTTGTCTGAGACATTATAATTAAGCTAGTCAGAATACATGGCTGTCATGAGTTAGCAAGCATAGTCCCAGAAGTGATGTTCTTGCAAAGGGGTGGTTACAGCTTCCTCTGTGACCTGACAGAACCTATCAGCTGGCCAGTTTGAATATGGACAATTCTTTAAGCCACTTAAAGTTGTGACCACTTCTGTGATCCACACTTAAGAATAGAAACCCCGAGGCAGAGTCTCTGTCTCTTTTCCGGCGCTGGGACAGGTGGGTGCGGGCCCCAAGCAGGCCCGGCCCAGGCCCTGCTCAGACCAGGCCGGGCCAGGCCACAGCCATCCTGGAGCAGATGGATCCTGTTCCACCCGCAGAACCCCCCCACAGCCCTGCTGTGGGCAGCCAGAGCGGCCCGGCTCCCCCTCTCCTGTGCGGCCAAGATTCAGCTGAAGCTGCTCTGCTGTCCGGCAAAAGATCGTGTGACCAACAGCGATAATCGACATTCCAGCTGCAAGGCCTAGGTGAGATTAACCCTTTTAGTGCTGTGAAGAGCTGAAAACCTGAGAGAAGAAAGAGGAGATGCTTAAAGCTGAAATTCTGTTGTAAAGCTATGATATATCAGAGTACCCGGTGTAATTTCATGAAGGCATGGGGGGGTGGAGCGTTCAACTTGTACTTGAGAGCAAAAGCACCTGTGCTGAGATAGGCAGATGCTGAAGAAGCTGTAATTTGATGAGAAGTTTGAACAGGGAGAGATGGAAGCAATGAGGACTTTTGCTCCAAATGGAAAAGGAGAAGACCTCTGTTCCTAGAGATGCTCCCAGAGATAGTCCTAGAGATGATGATGAGGACCCTTTGCTCCCAGGGACAGGGGGAGAGCCTCTATTCTTAGAGATGAAGATGCTCCCAGAGATGGGTGAAGACAACCTTTGATTTTGAACAGCTCAACCTTAAAATGGCACCCCAGTTGCTCAAGATTGGACCCTTGAAAGCAGTTGTGGGAAAAGCTGCAAGTCGTGGGAAGGGACTCGCATGCAAGCAGAGAACCAATCTGGGCGGCTGTCTCGTTGTGATAATGCTTTCATAGCATGGGCAAGAGAGACTCCTCTTTCTAAATGGACTGAACAAGGTTATTATGGAAGTGGTAAACAGACTGAACATCTCAAGGGTTGTCTTTCTACACTGTCAGTGGGAGAAGGGAGAAAGGTGTGGGGGGGAGGAGAAGTGTTCTGAAGGTGTGGTATGATTTTTTTTCCCTTCTTTTAGGTCTGTTAATAAACTTCTTTATATTCTTACAAGGTTGGTGCCTGCTTTGCATTTCTCCTAATTCTTATCTCACAGAAGATAAATAGTAATGAGTATTTTGGACCAAACCACTACAATGGCATACCCTAAATAATAAGAAAGCTTAGCCCTACACAGCAGCCACGACTTTTCCAAGCACTTGCAAGCTCTTTCCACAAGCTCTTTTTGATGATGGCACAGTGCACGAGGGGACCGCATATTCTTTTGTGTCCCATCTGACGAACAGGTTTCCCCCCCAGATAATGGCTATATAAACTACATTGGCTTTGGGGGATTTTAAAGAGCCAAGACAAACTGTGTCCTTTCACAAGCCCCGGCAGAGCTCCGTCCTGCAGTGTGAGTAGGCCAGCAATGAATCACCAGCAGGAGGACAAGGCAAACAACTGAAGCACACATTCCAGGTAGCTGAACTATAGAACAATTTCCATTCAGTAATTTGGTTATTTCTGGAAGAAATGAGACACATAAGCAGCAGGTGCATATGCTAATAGAATGACTTCATGATTTAATTAAGCCATATTTCCCTACAGAGTAATTACATATGTTGTTTACTCAACTTTTTTTAAAGACCATTAAAAGAACCTGCAATCACATTCGTTCCCTGGCTAAAAATAAAAGATCTCAAGAACTTCAGACACACAAAAAAAGTAGTGAACACACTTAGTAGATCCTGCACATACCCAATGAACACTTGCTATGCACAATCCCATATAGGAGCTTCTCTAACAGATGGTGTTATCTGAACTCCTATCAAAACCTGTCTGGTCTGATCCCACCCAGTGTAATGTGTGAGGAGATATTTTATATTGGTTGCTCTGGCTGTAAGAAAACGAGGAGTTTAGAGGTTTAGATTAGATATTAGGAAAAATCTCTTCATGGAAACTGTTGTAAAGCATTGGAACAGGATGCCCAGGGCAGTGGTGGGTGTGTTCAACCATCCCTGGAATTGTTCAAAAAACAAGTGGATGAGGCACCTGAGGACATGTTTTAGTGGTGAACAGGGTGGGGCTGGGTTGATGTTTGGACTGGATGATACTAAAGGTCTTTTCCAGCCTTAACATTTTTGTGATTCTGGTCTAACCCAGATACTGCAAAGCAACATCTGAAATAAAGACTACAGAGCCTAAAGAAGAAGATAAATTTAATTAGACAACAATTTTCTGAGCTTATGACACAAATACAGAATTTTCCTCAAAGGACAAGGGTGGTCTCATCCCGGATGAGTGATGAGTGATCCCAGCTGCCGCACAACTGGTCCTGCTTCTGGCCTGGATTCCCCACACGTACAGCTGCTGTTCCCACTATTCAGTGATAGGTACATCCAGCATACATCCAGCATACATCCATGGAATAGTGAGGTCCTGGCACAGGGTGCCCAGAGCAGCTGGAGCTGCCCCTGGATCCCTGGCAGTGTCCAAGGCCAGGCTGGACACTGGGGCTTGGAGCAGCCTGGGACAGTGGAAGGTATCCTGGCTCATGACAGGGGATGGGATGGGATGGGATGGGATGGGATGGGATGGGATGGGATGGGATGGGATGGGACGGGACGGAATGGTGTTGCGGACAGGTAAAACCTTACAAAATGAAGGCCTTGTTGCCTTTGTAAAATCATGGCCTACTCCTGTTACTTTGGCTAAGTAGAAAAGGATTCTGGGTAATGACTCAGCTGGAACAGAGGTAGAAAACAAGTTACATAACCATAGAAAACAAGTTATGTAACCACCACATGTTCACACGGTGGTTTATGGTGGTTGGTTGAATTACGGTTGTTGTGCTTTAATGGAATGTTACTGATAAAGGCCTAATTGCTTAAGAAGTCCTGGTTTTTTAGAATAAACGAGCTCCCTTCTGCACCTGCCTGGCGAGTCCATGTCACTTCTTATCGTAACAGGATGGGCTTTAAGATCCCTCGCAACCTAAACCATTCTGTGATCCTCTCATTTTCTGCTGTGAAAAAAAACATTACTGTGTGGACGATATTAAGATTACAGCACTGAAGATGATAATGCAGCCAAAAGCCACTTCTTGTTTCTTTAGGTACACCCACAGATTTATGGCTGTGCTTTGCCAATTCACTGCAGTGGAAGGCAGGGAATTTCAGGGTGAACATGTCAATTCACAGGCAGTGGAAGCCCTCAGACGTGCAGGTGACTTAGCCAAATATAACGTTGACATCTAGAAACAGACATGGAAACAAACAGCCAAATTCAAATCCACTGTGCGTGGATTCAAAGCTGCTAAGGCGTCTCCTCCAAACGGTGCCTAGACAGTGCTTCTGAGCTTCCTCCAAAGGACACAGTCCCCTCTCTGCAGGAGACACTGCTTTAAATTCCACCTTTGAAAAAGAAACTTCTTTCATTCTTAAGGAGAATAATGTGCACTAAGTGATGCTTAGCAGAAGGAATTTTAGGCAGCTTTTTTTCAATCCTTATTTGTGCAAAATTACACAAATCCAGATTCCATCTCATCTGTCTTAAATGTGATTCCACTGGAGAGACATATTTCCCAGAAAATAAAGATGGGAAGACATTCTATATTGCAGGAGAGATGTGTCAAATGCCTGTCACATAGCTATTAAATTGAAAAATGGAACTTGCAGGAAAATCTGGGGATGTTTTCAAAAGCTAAAAGCCGCATTTCTCTTGCTTCACTTGTGCAGGAATAACTTCCTTTAAATATTTCAATAACGTATTTATTTTTTTCAAGATTCTCTCTGTCCATTGTCCATGTGAGAGTTGTGATTTTCTGTCAGTGTAGCACTTCTGGAACAGCCACTTCAGCAACTTTCTCAGAAATGAGGAGTTTGTATAAATCAAGGTTTGTAAAGAAGAGCTGGCAAGTGCAACTTACAGGCCAGATGCTGGTCTGCCTGCAATCTTAAGAATAAAAATTAAATAAATAATATATTCAGAGCACATGACTTGCCTTGAAACAGCCAGAGATCAGGGAAAGAGAGCACACAGTAGTTTCGGGTTTTTTCTCCTTAAAGCAAAACTGGTTTTAGAAGCACGTGTACAATTTAACTTCCCCAATGGCTTTCCCAGTCTCTCAAACTAGCAAAATAGCCGATAAAAAAAATCTCAAGAGAGAATAATTGTTGTATTGGCAGAAATTGGCACAATGGGTAATTCTGCTGGAATGAATCAGAGTCATGATGGAGTCTTTCTGTATCTACACAAATGCCAATGCATTTGAAGCATTTTCTTTATGGTTTTATTGCACACATTAATATTGTTTGTGTGTTGCTTGCTCTGTGTATTTAAATCTTAACCCTGAACACTCAAAATGCAGGAGATGTTAATACCAAAACCATTGAAGCCCCATGAACTCCACAGGAGGCTCTCAGTCCGAGGAGTACAGAAATGAACTGCAGGCAGGAAAAATGGCCACTCTGGAACATACTACTTTTTAGAGAGATCTTACCAATCTCAATATTGTATTCAACACTGCAGCTAAACAGAGAATCCACTACCCAGGGAGAATAACCATGACCAAATATCTGTGGTCCAGCTGTGTCAGAGATGGAATAGGAGTTTTTGAGAAGAGAATTACTTTTAGGCTTATCACGTTTTATCAGCAAACTTCAAGAAAAATTGCCTGAGCATTATCTCATGTTCCTCCTTTTGCCTCTCCTTTTTCTATTTAATATATTTTTACAGATAATTCTTCTGTCAGTGCTCCTCAAAATTTCACATTTGGACCAAAAATTGCTTGGTTAGAATTTTATAAATTAAACTCTTCTCATATTCCATGATCAACACTGACTGTCAGGAGGTGCATTATATTCATCAAGAGGAATCCAGGCCCAGTTTACCCTCTCCGACCACACAGAAGTTCTCAGAAAACACACTCAGCAAGTAATGAATTTTGCCTACCATCAATTATTGTCCTGCATTAACTCTACAGCCCAGTTACAGAGATGATTTAATAGGGTAATAACAAGAACATTTTTGCCTTTATCATCTCCAACTGAGGCTAAAACACTCATCCTTGCACAGCCTTATTGTGCTCTGAGAGCAGATAAGTGGAAAACAAAGCAGCAGAGACCTTCAGTTCCAGCTGAAATGAGTGTATTCTCACCAGAAAAGATATTTCTCCTGAAATGGGAAACATGCACACAAGGATTCTGCACTTTGGCTTGTCTCTTTCATATTTAGCCTTCAGTTCTCAAGGGGATTTAGCCAGATGACATCTGAGAACTTATATGACACTGACTTTTTTCTTCCTAAATTGAGAAAAAAAAATGTGTAAGAAAACGAAGGTTGTTAAATCTGGATTTGGGACAAATTTTGAGAAGCTACAGATTTTTTTTTCCTTGAAAAAACGCTATCATTTTCAAATAACTAAGACACTGAAGAATATGTAATAAAGGGAATTGTAACCTTTATGACGGAAGAATTCCCAGCTTACTATGGTCTTAATATACATACCTGATGAGAAATATGAAATAAATATAAACTGACTTCAGAACAAAAATTTACTGAAAAAAAGAAACACAGCACTGCAGAATGTCCCTAAATGTGCGCCCAAGGTTGCTCAGAAAATGCTTCTGTGTTACCTAATCTCCTGCCTTCATAAGATTAACAGTTCTGCTCCCAGAACACAAAAGTAACTTGTAAATCTGGTAGAACTCACTGCGCATTTGCTGTGAAAAAACACGAAATTCAATCTTCTTTTTTTTTTCCCTCCCTCTCCTGGTATTTACTTGGAATACATTTCTGACAAATTTAGTAGCTAATCCTCCTCCTCTTATTTCTTACCAAGTCATTTAAACATTACGAGCTGATATATTATTACACATACTGGTGAAAATATTCAGAATTTGAATGCTGTTCTGCTCGTTAGAAAATTCTCTCTACACAGATCAGGGTTTTATGGTCCCCCATGCCCAAATTTACAAAGCCCAGTGATGCCACTAAGGAATATATGGGCTTGCTGAGGGTAGATTTTTCCTTCATGAGACACAATTCCTTCCTCTTGCTTTTTGGATGACATACACTGCACTGGATATTTGTTTTTGCTGGGTAAAAAATGATTTCTTGAAGTACGTAGGGTTTGTGACACCAATCTACTGGATTTTTCTAGCAATCCTATATTGAGAGTATTATCTGTGCTAAAATAACAGTCAGAATTTATTGGGGAAAGAAGGCTTGAAAAACCTTTCTAGCAGAAATAGATATATTCAAGAAGAAGACCTCTAGTATTGCTCAGATTTTCAGAATCAGACAGATGCAATTTCATTTATTGAGTGTTTTCTTTGTGTTCTGCAGCAGGATGACATGAAGAACAAAATAAAACTGATTTATAAGGTAATGCACGTAGAAACAATGTGCATTTAGAAATCTGGTTTTATGATTTCGGCCCAGGTAAATTTTGATACATCAAGACGCACCAGAAGGAGCTGATTGCTGTGGTACCTGGCAATATTTGATGATAAACATCTACCACAGGGACTATTTAACTTCTTTTGGCTGACTTTTATGTGCATGCCCAGTTTTTAAAACCCAGAGTGAGGAGAAACTCATCTGAGAATATTTTGTTCATCATATGAGTTGAAAACAAATTATCTGAAGAGGCCTTTGAAGTGGGGTCCAGCAGAAACACAACTGGTGCCACCTTTTGCAGTGTTACTGTGGGTCACTACATTTAGAGCACATTTAGGTCACTGGAAACAATTAACAACGCTCTGCTGGACAAGCTCCTGAGGGCACAATGCCTTTCCAACAGGGAATCCTGAAAGCAACTCCCTTCACAAATATTTTGGGACTTGCGTCAAAAAGGGGAGCAGAAAATGTGAGTAAGAGAGAGGAAACAAAAGCTATTTTCATCCCCCTTTCCTGTAGCCCCCCCTGAGGCTCTCAGGTCCTGAGCACCAGTGGCTGCTCCAGCTGGCTGCAGCTTCATGACAGGAGCCTGTGGTGTCTCTGTGATTAGGACAGATGAGGAGAATGACATTTTCCTCAACCTCTGCTTTGTACTGGGTCTGTCCTTACAAGAGGAGAGGCAAAGGGTTCTGTGTGGTCCCTTCCCAAAGGGCACAACCCTCAACTCCCTGCCCATGTAAGAGCCACAGAATCACAATCTGGTTTGGGTTGGAAGGGACCTTAAAGACCACCTCATTCCTGCTGTGTGTAGGGACACCTTCCACTAGACCCTATTTCTTCCTGATAACTCATTTAATCCCACCCTCTGGCACTGGGAAGCCATTCCCCCTTGTCCTGGTACTCCATCCCTTGTAAAGAGTCCCTCTCCATCTTCCTTGCAGCCCCTTCAGGTGCTGGAAGGTCACTATTAGGTCAGCCTAAAGCTTCTCCTCTCCAGGCTTGCAGACAACCCCAGCTTTGCTCTCCAGGTGAGAGCAGAGATCAGACAATGTGATACCTCTGCCACTGATTTTCAGGGAATGCAGACTGCTGGCTCAGAGCAAGCATCTGACTGTTCACTGGCTGCAGTAAAGTGGGATAAATTCACCTACAGAGGTAGGGAAGAGTTAGAGTCAGTTTGATCCAACAGCTGCACGAGTAGCTTGCAAACACAATCTATGAGACCATCAGAGAGAGGGAATCCAGGAGGAGGAAGAGAGAAGCTAAGCAAATCCCCAGAAGCAGCAGAGGAGCAGCTGCGAGATGATGTGAAGTTCCACCACAACTTGTGGAACTTTATTTATTTGCCCTGCAAAATAAAGTTCTACTCGATTCTTTGGAACTAATAAAGGAGAAGCAGGCGTGACCGTGGAGCTTTTTTTATCTTCTCTCTCCCTCTCTGTCTGGGGAACAGAGCTGAGATGCTGCACCCTCCTTTTGCATCTCTGCTGAAGGGCTGGGGATCAGAGCAGTGCCACAGGGCACTGCTCACCAGTGGGAGCAGCTGACAGTGAGCTGGGAGGGCTGGGAGTGCAGGAAGCACCTGGAAGAGGCTTGGACAAGAAGCCACTCTAACCCATGGGTGAGCCTCAGGAAAGGTGCTTTCCCACAATGCTGGGAGATCAGACACTGCAGGAATCAACCCTCTGGTTGCATTATCCGAGATGAGGATTCATCTCTAATCAGCCAGTTTAAACCAGTCAGCCAGACTCTTGCTGTAATTGTTGCAAAGAGATAAACACTGCCAGAGGTGACTTAGCCCAGCACTTTCAGACAATTACCTGAGGATGGTGTGAGCCATCCTCGGGAGGCTCCTGTTCTTTCCTATCAGTTATTGAACGAGGCCAGAGCACTTGCCAAGGCCAGCTGGGGCACACTGGGTCAGGGGAGACTGCACCAGCAATCACAGAAAATAAAACAGAGACTTGTTTAGTTAAGGAGTTGGTCCCAGAGGGTCTTCAGAGATGTAGGAGGTATCGACAAAAATATCCCAAATGGACATTTCTTCTTGAAATCACCTTCATATTTTATTTTTGCTTGCAGAAATGCAGAAGCAAGGATCAGAAAAACTGGCCTGCTTCGTTCTTCAAGAGATACAGAGAGTGAGACTGAGGGGAGAGAAAACACAGATATGTGTGTGTACAAACACGTGGATCCAGGACGTCTTTCAAACATTTTTGCTTGGGGCCCTCCACATTGCTCTGCCTTTTTTCACAATCTGCACTTACAACCGGCATTTTTATGTTTCTTTAATTCAGTGAGGATATAAGGAACAACAAATAATACTGGGTTCAAGATTCATTAACAAGCAATTCATGACACCTTTCTGTCATGGACACATGCAACTAAGTACCAAATATTCATGCATCAGCATTTCTAAAGCTTCAAGTGTCCAGCAGGTTGAGGGAGGTGATTCTCCCCTTTTTCTCTGCCCTGGTGAGATCTCACCTTGAGTGCTGCCTCCAGCTCTGGGGTCCCTGCACAAGACGGAGAGGGACCTGTCTTGTCACAGAGGAGATGCTCTGAGGGCTGGAGCCCTTCTGCTCTGGAGCCAGGCTGGGAGAGAGCCTGGAGAAGAGAAGGTTCCCAGGGGACCTCAGAGCCCCTTCAGTGTCTGAAGGGGCTGATAAAAAGGAGGCAGGGGACTGTTTACATGGGCAGAGAGTAACAGGACAAGGGTCAATGGTTTTAAACTGCAGGTTTAGATCAGATGTTAGGAAGGAACTGTTCCCTGGGAGGGTGGGCAGGCCCTGGCACAGGGTGCCCAGAGAAGCTGGAGCTGCCCCTGGATCCCTGGCAGTGTCCAAGGCCAGGTTGGACATTGGGGCCTTGGAGCAGCCTGGGACAGTGGAAGGAGTCCCTGCCTATGGCAGGGGGTTGGAATGGAATGGGCTTTATGACACAAACCAGTCTGGGACTCCATGTTTCTATGATTCTATAATAAAGTTACAGTAGGAACTTTTCATTCGTGTCAGAGTCTCCTGGGGAAGAAGGATGGACCTGTCTATTTGCAGTAACCACAAATACAAGAGAAGAGTAGGAATATAAAATTGCCATATCCATGGGCTTAACACAATGAAACAAACCAGTGTAATTTCATTTCTAAACCCCATCTGTCCCACCTGTGTCTTCATTCACTCACATGTGCACACACACCTGCTCATCCTCTGCATAGGTCCTACAGCAGTCACAATCCGAACACTTCAGTCACAGAATTGCCACTAAAAGCCAGAAAGGTGATCTTACAGTGTGACCTAGTCCACATCCCTGCCTGAAGGGGTTCTCCCTGCTCTCTGCCTTCTCCAATCAGGTCCCTCCTGCGGGTCACATCCCAGTCTCATTAGAGTCCCTAATGCCAGGCCCTCCTGCTGCAATCCATCCAAACACTCTGTCCTGTCTGCAAACCACATGCAGAACATTTTATTCCCTCCCCTCTGCAGTGCTGCTTCACTTATTGTCTCCCCTCTCTCAGGATTCCTCTAGGGGGAGAGGGAAGTGCCTCATCAGAGAACTTCTTTCTCCTCATTAATAGAAGAGCAATATCAGATCATGGGTGCCTAATTAATATTTAAGAAGTAGCATCAGTAGAAATTATTATAGTATTGATTAAACTTGTTTTGTCTATGTAATTGATAAGTGTTAACAACATAAATGAAGGCCTGTGTCGCTTTTTTAGGTTGTTTCAATATTTAATGCAAATTGCAGATAATTGTGTTTTGAATCTCCCTAGGTCTTTCTCAATTCCTTACAATGGAGCTGATGCCACCTGAGAGTTGGTCAGTTTTGGATTCAGAGGGGAGTGATCCCTTGCTACAAACAACTGCCCAAGCACATCAGTGACATGTCAGACTTGCCAAACCCAGGCAAGGCTTGTATTGGAATTATGGATACATCTGTACCTCTGTGTGCTGGCCTTGATTAATTAACCCACGATTTCAGTTTTGATGGTCAGCTTGAGCAGTGACTTTTCCTAAAGTGTAACCCAGAAATGCCACATGGAACCATTCCAAACAATCTGTTTTGCTCTCTCATCTCATGCTCACTTTGTACCACAGGTAATCACTTTCTGCTTCTGTCAGACAGCTGTGCCCTGAAATCCTAACCCCTAGCTGCTGCTGAAAATTCGTCTTCCACATGTCTCTATCCAAAATATAACCAGTGTAAAGTGGTTTTAGGTTTTCTGGACACTGTTAGAAACATAAGGGCTCAGGTATTGCACCCAGGAAAGCAAGACAACTAAAATGGGATGAAGAGGTGTTGTGGAAGAGAGGAAAGAGAAGCAAGGAAAAAGGCAAACCAAAGGAACTGATCGATCATATGTTAAAGATCTGTTCAACCAGATATGGCAGCAACACACAGAACTTTAAATATTTGAGTTGTCAAACTGAAGTTGAGACCTTAAATGATTTGCTGGACAGGGAACTAAATAAAACATTGAAATGCATTATTTCATTTAAAAACAGATTTGTTCTCTAAGGTCTTCCTGTGAAATATTCTAGATCAGGAGTCCATAGAAGAAGCATTGATTTTCCTATCAATGAAAACCAAGTGGGAAAACATGCAGTGAGATGAAACGGACCATCCAAATGATTCATGAGTTATGCAGTGATTTTGGTTATTTATAAACTGCTTCACAGTGTTTTTTCTGGAATGACTTTGTTCCAAGTCCTTCCTGCAGGCCACCCGACTGGTGTGAACATCAGGAAAAATAATTCCAGCCTAAATCACTGCTAAACTGGCAGCAGTCATGCCTGAGAACAGAAACCATTACTGTGTCATCGACAAACTTCCACCCCTACATTAATATCCCCCTTTAATTTTCTACCCCGCTTCCACAGAGCAGACACTTCCCATTCCAGCAGATGAGGGCTGATGGTGCTCACCTATTACCGCAGGCCTGGTTCCTACGGTATATCACCGTGTCCTGCAGCCATAGGGAGGAGGAGGAGGAGAAAGTCCAACAGGCAGGAATTGTGCAACAAGATTGATTTATTTAATTATTTTACAAACTCTTTTATAGACTTTTTTCTTCACAGTCTAATTGGACAAAGGACCAGCCACCCCTTGGGGGTGATTGGCCAAAATCCTAAAACATCCATTATCAAAATATTTTCTACTATACCATAAACAAGACTTTCCAAGGTTGCAGGTGGCTTGGTTGTTTACATTCCCTGCTACCTCTTCTGTGAGAGAGAAAAGTCTCTCACGGACTTAGAAAAATAACAAGAAAATCCTCACTAACAGCATTTTTGTATCTACAATTCCCCCTTTTTGTTTTATAAGATAACAACCCTACTATTAATCCTAAATAGAAATCTACATCAGTTATTAATTCTAAATATGTCCTTAAGGCTTTAACTATCTGACTCCATGACAAGAAATTTAAAGTTCAGTCTCTGCTTGTGGAAGGACCATCCCAGTCTCTGCTTGTAGAAGGACCATCCGCCTGATGGTTGACATCCTGGTCATCATCAGAAGAGTCATTAGGCTGATGATCTACATTCTGGTCACTATTTGGATGGTTGGCGATCTGGTCATCATTTGGAGGTTGCCTGTTCTGCCTCTGGTGCCGTAGGTCAGGGCGAACACATTTTGAAGGTAGCCACCGTATCCCAGTATCTGTGGAAACGCAAGCATACCCACGACCCCAAACGATAAGCTCATGAGGGCCTTCCCACTGGTTAGTGAGTAAATTCCATACGCAGACTTTTGCCTGGGGCAGTTGTGTCTCACCTGCAGACTGCAATGAGAGAAAATGATTCAGAATAACAGGATTATTTGAATTTTGTGGTACTGTAAGGTGATTAATTGTACACAAAGCTTTTGCTAGTCGGCTCTGTGGGGTTTCTCCATGCATTCCCCTTTTCTGTTTGTCCAAAACACGCTTCAAGGTACCATGAGCGCGTTCGACAATGGCTTGGCCAGTAGGAGAATGTGGGATACCAAAGGTATGGTCTACACCCCATAGGTGTAAAAACTGCCGCGTCTTCTCCGAGGCGTAGGCAGGACCATTATCGGTTTCCACAGAAGCTGGCACGCCCAGGACTGAGAAAGCCAATTTCCAATGGGCAATGACATCACGGCCCTTCTCTCCAGTGTGAGCAGTAGCCCACATAGCTGAGGAGAAAGTGTCAATAGACACGTGCACATATTTCAGCCGACCAAATTCTGGGATGTGAGTTACATCCGTTTGCCAAATCTGCAAGGCTTTTAGCCCTCTGGGGTTTACCCCCGCTGGCAAAGGCGCAGCGAGTCCGTGACAGTCAGCACAAGCGCTGACAATGTCGCACGCTTCAGTTGGCGTTAAATGAAACTGCTTCTGCAGGGTATGTGCACTTTGATGGAAGAAACCGTGCGATGCCTTGGCTTGTGCAATTTTGTCAGGCTGAGGCCCTACCCACGCAGGGTTGGCCAGCATGTCAGCCCTGGCATTGCCTTCTGTTAGAAACCCTGGTAAATTGGTGTGGCTTCGAATGTGCAGAATGTAATACGGATGCACTCGAGCCTGAATCGCAGACCACAAGGTTTGCAACAGTGAAAACAGAGCCGCATTGTTCACCTCCTTCAGAAGTGAACAATCTAAGCGTTGGGTGATATCTGCTACATAAGCAGAGTCAGTAACCAAATTCAAAGGTTCCTGTGAGAATCGCTGAAAAGCCATGGTAACAGCCCTTAATTCAACTAACTGAGCAGAGCCTGACTCGTGTTCCTTCAGCACCTGCCATTCCGATCCCTCCTTCCAGGTAACAATGGCTTTCCCAGTTTTCCCTGAACCATCCGTAAAGACGGTGGGTCCTTGCACCGGTACTCGGCTATTTCTCGGCCGCAAGGAAAGTACGGTCGATTTTGCCAACTGCAGTAATTTATGGCTGGGCAGATGGTAAGTGATCTGCCCTGAAAAGTTTTGCAGCGCGCTTTGCAAAGGAGCACTATGGATGAGGCTCCACTCAAAGTATTCCTTTGAGATCGGAATGACAATTACTGCAGGATCCGCAGCCATCAGTTGCAAACACCGTTGACGGCATTTGATTATCAGAGAAGCGACCAATTCAAACACTGTGGTCACTGTCCTTTTTGGCTGGTGAGGCAAAAAGACCCATTCTAGGATATGCAAAGGATCAGGCCATTGTGCATTCCACTGGCCAATGATACTTGTAGGATGGAGGTCTGGAATAGTAATGAAAACAGTGATAGCAATGGAGGGATCCACTCGATAAACCTGATGAGCGGAAACAGCCCGTTGGACCTCTTGCAGCGCTTGTCTCGCTTCTGGAGTCAACTCCCGAGGTGAATTCAGATCAGGATCCCCTTTTAATGTATTAAAAAGTGGGGAAAGCTGCTTTGCAGTTAGAGCTAAATAAGGTCGTAACCAATTGATGACACCCAAGAGCTTTTGAGCATCATTCAAGGTTTTAATCGAATCTGGGAATTGCACCTCTTGACGTTGGATAATTTGGTCCAAAATTTTCACTCCTAAATATTTCCAAGGAGGATGCTGTTGAACTTTCTCCGGAGCTACCTCTAATCCATAGGCATGCAGAGCAGCGAGCAGCTGAGGCTGTATTCTCAGCAGCTCGTCCCGAGTGGACGCTGCCACCAGGATATCATCCATGTAATGGTAGCAGCGTGCATCAGGAAACTGCTTGCGAACTCCGGCTAAAGCTTGGGCGACATACCACTGACAGATAATTGGGCTGTTCCTCATCCCTTGAGGGAGGACCTTCCATTGGTATCTCTTAGCAGGTTCAGCATTGTTAATGGCAGGCACAGTAAAGGCAAATTTTGGTTTGTCATCAGGATGCAAAGGAATTGTGAAAAAACAATCCTTTAAATCAATGATCAGGATGTCCCACCCCATAGGAATCATGGTGGGAGAGGGCATGCCAGGCTGCAATGCCCCCATACCTTCCATTACTGCATTAACTTTCCGGAGGTCCTGCAATAATCTCCATTTCCCTGATTTCTTCTTAATTACGAAAACAGGAGTGTTCCAGGGGCTAGTAGAAGGTTCAAGGTGCCCCTGTTGTAACTGTTCCTGAACTAGCTGATGAAGGGCATCTAACTTCTCTTTTGGTAGGGGCCACTGCGGCTCAAAGACTGGTGTGTTAGTCAACCACCGCAAAGGCAGTGTAGGATGCTGTGCGCCCTTACACACAGTGACCCCTGCTAAAAATTTGTCCCAATCCGTACGCCCCAAGCTGCCAACACATCCCGCCCCCAAAGGTTAAGGGAAGTGGTAGCAACATAAGGCCTAATTGTAGCTGTGTGCCCCTCTGAATCCTTCACCATCACAGGCCGTTCGCTTAAATAGCTCTGTGTGGTTCCTCCTAATCCTGCGATGGCCGATCCCACCGGGGCTAAAGGCCATGAGGGAGGCCATGCAGAGAAGGAGATGATAGTTACATCAGCACCCGTATCAATCAAACCTCGAAGCTGAATCCGGGGCGGACGGGCGTTCGGCAGGATCAGGGTACATGTCATCTGTGGCCTTTGGTCAGAGATGTCTGCAGTCCAGAAGGCCTGCGGAAGTCCCGTAGATCCACTGCCGTTATCTTCATGAGTTTGTTGCTCTATCCTGGGGACACAAGACTTAAAAGGCACTAATTTAGCAAGGCAGGTCTTTTCAGGAATAGTTACAGGGGGTTTTTGCGTGGAGACCATAGCGCAAATCTGACCTTTAAAGTCAGCATCAATAACTCCTGAGTGCACTAAGATTCCTTGATGGGCAACGTCAGGTTTTCCCACCAGCATCGCACTGGATCCCTGGGCTAAGGGTCCATATGCATCCAAGGGAACCTTATAAATACCGCTAGAGTCTAAGACGACTGCGGCTGCGGTGTGGACGTCAAACCCGTCTGATCCTGGGTGCGTCTGATCCCTGGGTGCCGTCTCTAGGGTGGCTGGGTAGGCCTGTGCCTGTACCTGTGCCACTCTCTGGGGGAGCGACTGCATCGGAGAGCAATTCCCCCTCCTTGCACCCCGGCGGAAGTTTCCCGGCAACGGCCGACCATCGGCATGAGTCCGGGATCTACAGTAGCCCGTGCAATGCCCTGGCCTGCCACACCTCTTGCACTGGGGGATCGGTGTGTTCTCTTTTTGGCTCGGCTTAGGCCGCTTCCGTTTCTTCACCTGTTTTGGTTGCTTTGGTTCACGACCAGAAGATGCGTGAACAGGCTGCAGGAACGCAGCCAAAGCAGACCTTCTCTGGTTCCCAGATCCCACCTTAGCGCAGGCTTCGACCATGTCTGTTACCTCAGGATCCCCTGGTAAGGCATCTATGATTTTTCTGCACTCCTCGTTTGCGTTATCTCTCACTAACTGCCTTAACAACAACTGTCTTAACCCGTCATCCTCAACCTGCTTCTCGAGAGAAGCAGCGACTTTCTCTACAAAAGAAAGGAATGACTCTGATTTCCCTTGAACTATTTCAGTATATCGCTTTCTGGGTGCTGACAACTCTATGGTTTTCAACAGGGCAGCCATGCCGACCTGTTGAGCTTGCTGCAGGATGCTAGAGGACAAGTTACCCTGTAGACTGGGATCAGAGAAGGGACCAGTCCCCATCAAAGCATCCACTCCTGCTGTCTGTCTAGGATCAGCAGCAGGGAGCTGCAAATTTGCTAATGCAGTCTTGCCGGCCAGCTTTCTCCAGGTTTTCTCAAAAACTGTAAATTGTACAGGTTGAAATAGAATTTGACCTAAGTGTCTGATATCAAATGGAGAAAGCAAATCTGTATTTATCACCCTTATTATTTGCATAACCTCAGCAGAACCTAGCCCATATTGTGCCACCTTGGATTGGAGGTCCTGGGCAACTTTCCAAGCAATTACCTCATGCTTGTCATGCTCCCCTGAATCTGGGAGAGCCTTATACACTGGGAAAGCTTGGATCTCTTTTGGGGAACCAGTACCATCCTGAACTTCTGGCACAGCCTGCGGATGGAGTGTAACAGCTCCCCGGTTACCCCCAGAATCCTCAGATCTATTTGGCATTCCAAGGGTTTCTAATAACCTCCAGTCACCCTCCTCCAATGCTTGCATCTCAATAGACTCTGGGAAGCGATTATAATGCGTCGGACGTACAGTTACCGTGCAGTCCGGAAAGGTCCAGGGGCGAGACCGGCGCAGCCTTTTTCTTCGCCGCGCGGCTACAGCCGCCTGACGACCTGGGGCCAGAACCTCATCTGCCTCACTGCCTGACGAGGAATCATCAGGCAAAGGCAACTTTGGGGTGCTGGGAGTGAACAGAAATGTACGGGGAGGAGGGGCACTTTGGCTAAGTTCGCTAGAGCCAGAACAGACAGGACAGACTGCAGCTGGCTGTGCAGCAGTTTTTACAGCAGTTTCTTTACGGGAGGCCGTCTCGGCCAGTCCCGACCGAGCTGGTACTGAAGCTGCAGCCGACTCTGGGGCTACGGCTGCGCTCGGTGCTGGCGGCCGGCACGCGGCCGGCACCACGCTCGGTGCCGCACTCGTCTCTCGCACAGCAGCCGCGTTCGGCGCGGTCGCCGCTTCCCGCTGCTGTTTCACGCTCCCCGGGCGCACTCGGTGCCGCCGTCTCTGGCTGGCACTCTGCGGACGCGCCGGGCTCCCGCCGCTCCTGCCCACCGCTCCGCAGTCGCCACCGCTTCCAGTTTCGCCGCTGGCCGCGCCATTTCTTGGCTCAGAGCCGCGTCTCCTCCGTCTGGCGGTGGGGGCGCGGGTGGCACGGGCGGCGCTGGCGGCGCAGCCGGCACGGGCTCAGGCATTCACCACTCTAACAGGCTGAGCAGGTCCTCCATCCTTCAGGATAGATTTGGCAACTCTGTCAGCAAAGGCAGATGCTGCATTAAAAGGTCCATGGCTCGGTTCTGCGACTGCGCAGAACAGTCCAGCGCCAGGGAGGGCAGCGGAGCACAGCCAGGCAGTTCCGGGGCAGGCACGCCTGGCGCTACGCCCACTAAAAGCCAGATCCAGGTGCATACGAAACCGAGCTAGGAGCCTCTCTGGGCGTCCAAGTTGCTAAGCTGCTGATCTGCAGCCCTGGATAAGCCGTGGCTGCCGCCCAGCCGAACGGCAAGGCAGGCTGTGTGCCCTCTCTCTGCCCTGACCCCCCCGCCTCTGGCGGCGCGGGGCTCCTGGGGGCTGCAGAGTCCTGCAATTGTGCAGGGTGAGCCAGCGCAGGCTCTGCCTGTGGAGCCAGGGGGGTTATTCTGAATCCACCATCATTTTCCGTGGAAGCCCACTCAGCGGGGCCCCCCTCAGACATTCCTCCGTCACTTATCACCGAGACAGGCGATCCAGCCCTGCTATCACAGTCAAGGGCTGTCAGTAGAAAAAATAACGAACGCCAGGTTTTGTATAATTCTAACGCTGCCGGCTCCCCAGTCGGGAGCTCGTGTCGGACAGCACATCCAAGTTCCTGCCATAAGGAAAAGTCCAGGGCAGTATCTCTGTCCATGGAAATCCCTTTTAAAGTAGCCCAGTCTAATAATTCCCGAACTGAGTTTTCAAGAATGGATGTGTGCAATATGCTAAACACACCTTTCCAGACCAGTACCACAGGGTCGGTTTGTGAGCCACTGTTCGCCATTTCTCAGTTCTGTCGGACCTCCCGGTCCCGGGGGGGAAAGGGAACAGCGTACCTCTAGAGGAATTCGGCTTGGCTCACAGCAGCAGGACAGGTCAGAGAGTGCAGATCACGTCGGGCAGCACCAAATATTACCGCAGGCCTGAGCCCTAGGGTATATCACCGTGTCCCGCAGCCATAGGGAGGAGGAGGAGGAGAAGATCCAGCAGGCAGGAATTGTGCAGCAAGATTGATTTATTTAATTATTTTACAAACTCTTTTATAGACTTTTTTCTTCATAGTCTAATTGGACAAAGGACCAGCCACCCCTTGGGGGTGATTGGCCAAAATCCTAAAACATCCATTATCAAAATATTTTCTACTATACCATAAACAAGACTTTCCAAGGTTGCAGGTGGCTTGGTTGTTTACATTCCCTGCTATCTCTTCTGTGAGAGAGAAAAGTCTCTCACGGACTTAGAAAAATAACAAGAAAATCCTCACTAACAGCATTTTTGTACCTACACTCACCCTCTGCAAACTCCATTAAAAAAGCATTAAGGCTGTGACTCAGAACAACGAAAGCAGGGGAGAGCTCAGTTCCTGCAGAAATGGGCCACATGGGCTCCTGCACTTACCCAGCAAAACAGATTTGGGGTGCTGGGTTATGCCAAGGTGCTGGGAAATGTGGATAGGTGAGGATGGATTGAGGAGCACAGAGGTTAAAGGACGGATCGTTCATGTACTTGCTACTGTTGTGTGTTGGATGGATGAATAAAGCAGGATAATCTGGGATCCATTTAAAATGAAAAATACAAACCTTTTCTTTGGGCATATTTAAATTATGTGTATGGTGAGACAATGCTTAGCCCTACTATTTCACTGAAGATTAGGCTTTTTGGTTCTGATTTTCCCCTTTCTTCCTCTGCCCTGCCCACCCTTTATTCATTTCCGTAAGAAGAGTATATCTACAACACAGCACACAGCTGCCAGCACAGGTTTTGAGGAAGCTGAGAGGAACTTTAATGGACATTGACTCTTCAGAGGCTGAGTGACCTGTTTGAAAAACTGCATTGCTCTGGAAAATACAAAACCCAACATCTTTCATCAAAATTCTGCCTTCTCTGGCCTGCTTGCTGAGACAAGCAGCCTGTGGCTGTGTTCTCAGCAAACTTCTGAGAACAACTCATCAGTAACCTGGGCTCTAGTGGTCCCAGTCTGAATTTCTCATCCTTTCAGGATAATTGTTAGCAAAGCTGGAAAAATACATTTTGTAAATAAACCCTGCAAAGACGATAATCCTCCCTTCGGTCACTGAATTGGTTTTAATCTACTTTTAATCTTAAGAAATTGCTAAAGACATCAGACAGGGATTGTCAAGGCTACTCATTTGTTCCTGCTGTGTGCAAGGATTGTTCAATTCCAAATGAAACAAATGGCCCGAAGCTGACTGGCTGAAGGAGCAATAGATGGGCCACAAAGCACCACTGGAATTCATCACCACTGACCTCACAGGGCTTCCAGCAGGACACTGGAAAACCTCAGCTCGGGAAACAGGGAAAGAAAGATCCTGGAGTCTCAGCACAAGAGCTCAGGAGGAACAGGCAGCAACCTAACCAGTGCTACAAAACCAAGTGGCCTCTCTGTATCAAGGTTCTACTGAAACAATCCTGACCCATCACTGTTTTTCATGTGCATGACAAAAATGGGGTTTTTTCCTCAATTTTCTAACTGGTTGGCATTTTCTAACTGCCAATATTTTGTCCTAACTAATGCTTTTAAAATATGCCCTAACTTTATAAAATAATCAACAGGAACATTTTAAAAATATAGAGCCTGTGGATTGATTTGTACTTGTCACATTAACTGATGGAAATTACAGACCCATGGTTTTCTAAGGGAAAATTACCACCCCTCTCAGGGTACATTTCAACCTTCGGCTGCAGAGTGGTTTGGGGAAGGGGGTAGGTGGGCCTTCCCACAAAGGGAAGCTGCTGGTCCATGGCTGGGCACAGGACTGCTGTGAGCTGCCCCTCCTGCCTTTCCCTGCCAGCAAACATCTCCCTGAGCCAGCACCCACCCGGCAGGTGCCTGTCCCTGCTTCTCCCAGCCTCTGGACTTCCCACCAAGCTGGAGAAAGCTGGAGAGGAACTTTTCACAAGGGCAGGCAGTGACAAGGCAAGAGGGAAAAGCCTGGAGGTGAGCAGATTTAGGTGAGATATTAGGGAGAAACTCCTCCCTGGGAGGGTGGGCAGGCCCTGGCACAGGGTGCCCAGAGAAGCTGTGGCTGCCCCTGGATCCCTGGCAGTGTCCAAGGCCAGGCTGGACATTGGGCCTTGGAGCAGCCTGGGACAGTGGAAAGAGTCCCTGCCCATGGCAGGGGGTTGGAATGGAATGGGCTTTAAGGTCCCTTCCCAGAGCAAACTATTCCATGATTCTGTGATTCCATTATCTGGGAACTGCTGCAGCTTCTCTAAGGCTTCACAACAGGCCAGTAACTCCAGCCACTTGTAAAACGCCAAGAGAAAAGCAGCAGAATGACTCAGTGAGCTAAAAAAGAAAAGACTAACTGTTCTGGGATTTTTTAAATTTAAAATGCTGTGAAGGCTTCACGGCAACAATTTTCCATTATGGAAAAGTTGCTGTCAAGGGAAGCGACAAAACTATTCATCACAAGACAGGACAAGAAGGGTTAAACTGCAGCAAGGAAAATGTGGTTCAGACATTAGGGAAATCTTTCTATCTGTCAAGGTGGCTCAGCACAGAAATCAATTGCCAAGGGAGAGTGGAATCTCTGTCACAGGAGGGTGTGAAGAACAGGAGAGCTAATTAACTGCCAGGCATGGCTTAGGTCTAATTGCTCCTGCTGGGGGAGGGGGCTGAGTTACCTGAGCTCCTGAGGCCCCACCAGCTTTACCTGCATTGATCAGAGCATCTCTAGAGTAACAGAAACACCTACATCCCACCCAAACTATAGAAAGATAGAACATCAGAAACCCAAACCAACCTGGAAGTTAATTACAGATGTTTGGGGCACCTAACGCTATGTTGCTGCTACCTTAGTAAGTATAGAATTCAATCCATAACACCACCTCAGTAATCATATTGTGCTGCCAGCATTATGGGACTGAAGATCATTCAGTCCTACACTGAAACACATGGCACACACTAATTTTTTATTCCACACAATTGCCCCATCTGAGCCTTTTGCACACAATACTTGGTGACCAAATTTTGGTGGGAGCTCTGGCAGGACCCAAGGGCGGTACCTGCTCCCTGCCCAGGTGTGGACAGACCACTGCAGCAAAGTGCAGAGGGGAAAAGAGGTGTTGGGAGACAGCTCTTTGTAACTCTGCCCCTGTCAATCACACACAAAACCCATCCAGGGGTATCTCAGAGAGGGAATTCCTGACCCAGGACTCCTGGAGGGCTCCAGCTTTGTTTCCCAGTGCCAGATTGAAGGGAATATTGTTGCAGGATACTTCTTCCACTCTTGCACTCTTTTACATACAGAACAAAATCAAATTCATACAATTGAGGCTAATTTGTCACATTTCCTTTCTCTACTGCCTCTGTAATTAGCATCATTGTCATGCTGCTACATTTCACTGTTCTTTTTTTCCTTACAGACAACCCTTCAAATCTGTATTTCTTTCATTGCTCACAGCTAAATGGTTAAAAGAAATTAGCTTCTTTACTTTAGGATTTCCCATTCTCTTTTTTAATTGGAACTGCAAAGGGAAAACAATTAAATGACACTGGGTTTAAAAAACTGTTTAAATTAAAATATGCAAAACATGTCAATCTTTCTATGAGAACCTGGGAAATATTTCTAAGAATTCTCACAGAATCTGCAGTTAATTCAACGGCTGGGGGGCTATGTAGTTTGAAACAAAGCAGGGAAAGTGGATATTGTTGGAAGCATTGCCTAAACACCATTTATAATTACAGAACATTAATTGTAAGCAATAAAGTTGCACAAAAGCCGGTTATACAGCTGGAAAGAACGGAATTAACTACAACACTATGCCGCGACTCAGACCACAGTGCAGCACTTGAAGTATTTTCATGAAAAAAAGCACTTTAGTGCTCTCTGGAAAGCTACATCCAGAGATGAAGGGAAACTTACTTCCTGGAGAGATTATGGAGCCAGGTCTGCAGGAAAACCAGGGCACTTTGCCAAAACCACACGCTACAGATGCAGTCAAACATCCATAGTGTTTTCTGCAAACCCACCATTCACTGCCATCCCCTCAACACATTCCCAGCATGTGCTCTGCCCCCACTGACCTTCATCAGCTCATCCCAGGAAAACACAGGTAAAAGGCAGCACAGAGCCAACTCAACAGGATTGGGGGGGGGGGGGGGAGGAGGGGAGGGGGCGGGTTGCACACAGTAAAGTTACTCTGACGGTGCCCAATTATGTTATTCCAGGTATTTGTGCTGAGGGAGTTCATCTCCAGCAGCACTTCAGCCAACAGCAACACTGCTGGACTCAAAAAAAGGGCATAAAAAAGTTATCCAGTTTTCATCCTGCCAGAGGGGAAGGATAGATGGGATATTGGGAGGGTGGGCAGGCCCTGGCATAGGGTGCCCAGAGCAGCTGTGGCTGCCCCTGGATCCCTGGCAGTGTCCAAGGCCAGGCTGGACATTGGGGCTTAGAGCAGCCTGGGACAGTGGGAGGTGTCCCTGCCCTTGGCAGGGCGTGGAGCAAGATTACCTTTAAGGTCCCTTCCAACCAAACCATTCCATGATTCTGTGATTCTATAACTTTATATGACTGAAATTCCATACATCTCATAATACCAATTACTTCTTGGCAGTTATGTTTTCATTTCTCACATCATGTACCCTGCTGGGGAGAAACTATTCATCTTTGTGTTTATAGCTTCCATTTAGTCCTTCAATATTACAGTCATAGTGCTGGTTCCAAAATTTGGTTGTGCTTTTTTTCCCCAAGAAAAGTTTTTAATTAGAAAAAACAACTTGTTACAGGACAAATTAGTCATTTGAGTCAAGTAAAACTTTTGTTTTGTTTTGTTTTTAAAATAAGATGAAACATAGAGCAATGCATCAACACATACACACTCTGAAGTATTTGAACTGGATACTGCCACTTGTAGAAAAAAGACTGTAATGACTATAGTGTCAAGTTAAAGCCAAGCCTGGAAATTCAATACAGTAACAAGGGAAAGCTGGAATCAAATGTAGCTCTTCCCAAATCACCAGTTTTGCCATGTGCACTGCTAACCAGTGGTGGCTCTTTCGTGTCCCCTTTGAGGCTCTGGGTCCACACCACGATAGGCTCTGGGTGCTGCCATCGTTTTTATTGTACCACTCTGCTCTATATTTTAATTTGTTGAAATCACCTCCTTTTTCTCTTGCATTACAGCAGCAATTCCTCTGCAGGCACCCGATCCCTCAGTGCACCCCGCCATGGAACAGGCTGCAGTGCCCACAGCCTTTTCTTTATCCAACAAAGCTTTTCGGCAAACACTGAAAAGAACAACAGATGAAGACATCTGGAACACGGACTCCTCATGCTGTAAAGAAGATATTTTTTATTTCAAAGCAATTTTTTTGTGTGTGTGGATTAAATAAAAGTTGTTTTTCTTCCTGGGCTATTCAAAAAAAAAGTAATTAGTTATTAATCTGTAGCATTTCATGTGAAAGTAGATGTCAAAGAAGCAGTAACATTTAAATATGTAGCAGGCAGCTCCCATGCCCACACTGGGAGGCACAGGAGGTGCCCCTTAATTCACAACCATTTTGGAACTCTGCAGGAGAACAAACAAGGGCGATGCAAACCCATTTCTTGGGAGCTGCAGGTTTCCACAAACACGAATGAAACAGCTCACACTGTCCAGCATTACCACAAATGGACTCAATAACAGGAAAATGAGCATTTACCAGTTCCTTAAGGAAGGAAAAAACACCTGGCCAGTTTCAAACGCCACAACAGCATTTCCTGGGTTATTGTTGTATTCCTCTGTGGGAGACACTGCAGCATCACTGCTGGGCAGCACCAACACAGGGATTTATCTAAAGCCACGCTCTATCACCTCATGGGGTCTGTCCAAGGTCAGTTTCATCAAAACTCATCCTCTTACTCTGTTTTGTAAGCTTCAGGTTTATTTCTCTAAGTGCTACAATGGCAAGTCACTAGAAAAAGAGAATTTCAGACAGAGAAACAGCATTTCTTCTGGTCCTTTAGTGACCATGAGGATGGGTACTGTGACCTGCATTAAAAAAGATCACTGCCTGGACAGAGGTGTTGTACAGAACTGTCTGGACTTTATTTTCTTGGCTCTCTTAGACATGGCCGGGTTAAACATGACAGAGAGAAAACCACCCTGCAAAGGGCCATTGTAACAGCTTCCCTTAACCAGCAGCTCCTGGAAATACGGACAGGAAACTCAGGCAGTCAAAATCACGGAGCAGCTCCTAAACCTTGGGAAATGCAGGCTTTTAGCTTCACTGGTTATACACAATATATGTGGGCATGTTAATGAAAGCTTTCTAGACTAATAGAATGGTTTGTCTCTAAGTGCTATAGTTTTTGACCTTTTAAGCAATTGTAACAATTTATATCAACTGTCAATCCATTGCTTTTCTACCAAGAGACACTAATAAATTTACTAAAATTAAATTTCTTTTACATAAAGTATTTTTGAGAAAAACAAACAGAAATTATTTCTGACTCACTTTTAATGAGTGCTTTCTAGAATCCAACTTCTGACACAAATTAATTCAACTCTGAGAGTTAAATAAAAACAAATTAATTCAACTCTAAGAGCTTGAGCATCCTGAACTCACCACAGCCTCTTTATAAACCTAGAATTTAAATTATTCCTGGCAATAATTCTAATAATCAACAAGAGAGATTCATCACCATAATAAATTGCCAAATTACTGCATTGAAACCTGTGACACAAAATTGAATGTGAAGAATCTCTTGTCCCATCAATCTTGTTTCTCTGAAGCCTACCCTTTTTTATTGCAAAGGTGTCTTGCTTACAAGAGTTTTTATTAATTATCTGGTTTTGTCTCTAACTGGTCTTCGTTGGATGTAGTCAGGCTGTGCTTGCCATCACCAGTCTGTGTCTCCTGCAGGAATCCCACCCTCCTGCTGAGCACCCTCCTTAAACTCAGCTTTGGGCAGCGATGCTTCTTACCAAGTTCACAGCCGCTCTACTCAACACAAGCTCTTTGAGATCATCCCCTCAGAAAGGTACTTTTTGTCATTCCCTGGGTTCCAGGTTACTGACCAGGTTACTGACCAGGTTACTTCAGCTTCTCCTGGGTTTGTAACCTTTGAAGCCTTGTCTTGCACTTTGGGGTTCTAAGTGCTGCCACGGGTACACACCTCCTCCCACCTCCATTTAGCTCCACAAATATTTTTTTCCCCTTCTTGCTGTGCCGCGAGGGCCATGCACAGCCTGTTACTGTTCCCATTAAGGGAGAAGATGAAGCTCAGTGCCTGCTTTGTTAACACAAATTAAGAACTAAACACACATGCAGATTAAGAACTAAACAGACACAGCGGAGTAATACTTGACCAGTGCCTAAAGACTGACTCTTCCTGAGTGAAGAGAACAGCAGGAAGAGGCTGCAGGACATTCGCTGCCTCTGAGGACTTGTATCCACATGAAAACAGCATTTTACAAAGGTCTCAGTGAAGAAAATATCAACAGATTTAATAAACACATCAATGCACTGGACTTCAACATGATGAAACAGTCTTTGCTTTCTGCAGCACTTGCTGGAGTTGCAGGATGTTTATTAAAAAGCACAGGTTAATTATATGAGATCAGCAGAGTTAGGAAAGAGTTTGCTGAAATATGTTATAAAGTTAGCAGTTAAGGTAACTTTTTGTTAGCTTCTGCTATGGAATCAAAACAAAAAAAAAGAGAGTTTTGATTCCATAAATCTGGTTTATGAAGTCCCTGCCTTCCCCACTCATTCCAGCTCTTAATCTGCAGTTCAGTGCACTCCAACTGTGCTGAGATAATTTATTACAGGCCTGTGTTATAAATCAGACAAAGAATAACTAAATTCAAGGGAGCAGATGCCATATCCTGCACAGGCTGGTAGATGGATAAGTCTAAACTAAATATGTTAGGGCAGCTATCTGAGAGTCAGTCAACACAAACCACTGTATCTTGCATTGTGTAGCACTGTGAATCAGCCACGCAATATAGAAACTGTGGGTATCAGACAAACCAGGAACATCTCTGGGCCCCAAACCGTGAATCATCCTGGTGAGATGTGCAAAGAAAACAATACAGGGATGGGTAGCAGAGTCTCATATTGCTCTGAGCCAACCATAAAGCTGAGACAAAAAACAATCTGCAATTCATAAAGCCAAATTGTCAGTCTTAGAACATATTAACTGCAAAATGGCTTTTCCATACAAGGAACAACCCCGAAAATTTAATAAATCGATATTTACTTGATTTATATAGATTAAATCATGGCAAGTATTAGCACGGCTCGTGATAATCTGAACGGTTATGACTGCAAATGGTTGTAAGACCCATTAAAACCATGTAACAGACATTCGGTGCAGAAAGGTTTGCAGAATGTGCCTCAAACGTCCCAACAATGGGTAAAAAAATGCTCTCCAAATTCCCTTTGGGAGACCAGAAAAGATCAAGACGTCACCAGGTCCCAAGGCCCTGACGTAACAAAAGCTTTTCAGATGAAATTTCCAGATGCTCCTAGGAAACAGACCATTCCCCAAGCAGCAGGGCAAGGGAAAACCCCATGTGCTCCTTGCCAAAGAGACGTGAGAGAAACACAACAGCGAGTGCAAGATCTGGTTCCTTTGTGGGGAATTGTGCACCACAAGACACAGGAGAATATTGGTCCAGATGCAGTGAAGATCAGAAAAGCCTCGGGGCTCCTGCTGACTACTGTCTTCAGCTGTGGATAGTCACTAATTGCACCCCATTTACTATGGAATAGCAATCTGTATCCTGTGAGTGGAGGAAAAGCTATCAAAACACAGCTTCAAAATCACATCAAAAAGATTTTTAAATTACATCGAGCTTTTTTAACATGTTTTTTTATGTTTGATCAAGCACAGGAAAATCACCCTCATTTCTATACATTTTGTGGGGTGTCTTGTCCATATTTGGCAAATTAGTTGTTTTCTTCCCTCTTCCTCTAGTGGCTCATCTGCCTCGGCTGCATCATCCACTTCCACTGTAATTGAAGAAGTAAGTTTATTAGTCACTAATTGATTGTCATACATATTTGCTTTCAGATTTAATTCCTGAGCCACACTGGCTGAGTCTCCCGTTTTAGACTGAGAGCATTTGAGATCCTTCTCAATTAGCCCAGCCCATAATCTGTCAAATCTTTTGATTCCCAACCTGTAGTGCACCACAGCACAGGAACATGGCACTGTTGATGTTTATTTCACCAATTTTCTCTCTCTGAATTAGTGCTCTCCACATGACAGGATTCTCCCTGACCATCTCAGGTTTCAGTGTGCACAACCAAGATGAAAATCCACATTCATGCATTTTCACTCAACTCTTATCACTGGAATTTACGGTCATTTCACAGCATTAGATACCGAGTCATTTACACTCTCTTCACAAACACCAGCAGACACTGGGGTTTAAGAGCATTGATAAAATGCATTCATGACATCCATCCTGCCCTCAGGTGCTGTGGGTAGTTTTGGTTTTCCCTTTACAAACAGCATGTGTTCTCTAAGCTGGTTGTTCTTGTGAGTAGAGCTTGGCCATCAGCAGGAGATGGGGAAAAAATTAACTTGTGGGTCAAGATAAAAGCATGGAGAACATTTACTGATCTCTTACCAAGCACTATCACAGGCAAAACTGACTTGACTGGGGGAAAACTGGTTTATTTCCAATGGGTACAGGGTTCAAGGATGAGAAACAAACCTCTTTACCTGACCCCTGTCCCAGGCTCATCTTCACCCCTCCCTCCTTGACTCCTCTCCCACCCCAAGAGTGCAGGGGTGGGGAATGGAGGTGATGGGCACCCCACAGCAGCCCCGCTCTACTCTTCTGCTCTTTCCTCCCCACACCTTCCTCCTGCCCCACTTGGATGTCCCCACACCACAGGGGAGTCTCTGACAGAAGTCCCCGGTCCCCCACTGCCCCCAGGCATGGGCAGCCCAAACACCTTCATTTCAAAAGACATTTTTACAAATTCTGTATTTATGCTACAACTCTGAGGATTTCAAATCCAAGATATAGAGGAGATGTAAATGGAGGAGTTTGATAAACTGAAGCACTCGGCCACTCCTGTGAGCCCTGCACAGGAGCCAGATGTGTGAGTGCTGCTCTGTTCCTCCCTAGACCAAGATGAGAAATGGAAACACGCCACTGTGTATCTCAGAAAGTGCACTAATAGCACCAGAGCACAATCCACAATTTCTTGGCTGTCCGTGCCCCCTGGAGACAGCTACAGTCCCACTGATGCCTCTGTCCCAGTAAATGCCATGACAGGAGCCCTTAGGGAAAGGCCAGGCCCCATGTGAAAAAACTGCAGTAACCACACCCCAGAGATACCTTTTAAGAGCCTTTTACCTTCAACTAGAACTCTTTCGTCAGCAAAACGAAACAGAACTTGGTGCTTTTTGTATCGCTTCGTATATTTCCTCATTATTCATCCCACAGGTTCCTCTAAGCATGAGCTGATGTCTGTGTGTTTGCCCTAAGAAGCATTGTCATTTTCAACCACCAGTGATTTGAGTGTTACTCACTGGAGTAACAGTTGTAGTTACCCCCAGTATTTGCTTTGCAGGATTACTCACAGAGCCGCTGATTGTCTGAAGGTGGACAATTGAATGACCCCTCTCAGTGACCTGCACACAGGACCACTTCTGTGAGGTGGTGCCAGTGAAGCCACTCACTTCAGCGAGTGGAACCAGCTGATCTTTAAGGTCCCTTCCAACCCAAACTATTCTGTGATAATGCACAGAAGTCCCAAGTGCAAGCAGAGCCCATTGTTGTGGGGGAAAATCAGTGCTCCGGGCTTAGCTGGTGACAGCCACTTCTGTTCCAGGGTAACTTCAACCCTCTTTGGGACATTTGCAGCTGGGGCAGCGTCTCTCTGTGCAAGGAGAGAGCACCAGGCAACCAGCAAGGAAAAATACTGTCATAAATTTTGAAGGTATTTTCCCCTCACCCAAATATTACATGTGTGCAGTCCTTTGTAAGATTAGCTGTTGTCCATGTTCCAAAGCACTTTTTTTAAGTGGTGGCATTGGGTACTCGTTCCCTTCCAGTGATACCATACACAGAACACCCTGATTTATAACCAGCTGGACAGAAGACCAAGTTTAGCACTCATTTTTTACCCAGCCTTCCACCCTCAGAGCAGAGCCCCACAAGACACTGTGATGGTAATCCAGGCACACGTGCCTAAATGCACACCAGCTACAACACAGCCCTGAACTGGCAAAAGCTTTGAAATGAATTAAACATGATCCTTCAATTAACATCCCCAAAACACCACCACAGCTTTGTCAACTCCAGTGCCAGGTTTCATTAGGCTACAAACTAAGACAACTGTGTTCCTTCAAAAGCAGAGACAACTTCGAGGGACACTGAACGGCAGTGAAAGGAGTTTGCTGGGGAATCTCCCCTCAATGCACAGTATCCTTGCATCATGGGGTCTTTAATCCAAGCCTTCTCCCATTTCAGCAACCTCAAGAGCCTTTCTGTGCTGGAACACACAGCCCTCAGCCACTCTGGGCCCATCAAAACAGATTTTCTGCCTTCTCTGAGGTCTGGCTTGCATGTCTGTTCCTGCTTTTCTCCAAAGTCACTATTGGCAGTGCCATTGGCTTCCCTCTTGCTCAGATGCCAAGGTGTCCTTTATACCTACCACCCTGGAGCCTGGCAAACCTCTCAAGGAAGGAAAATAAATGGTGCCAGGGAAGGAGCGCTCCTATTCCAGCCCATCTCCACTGGCAGTAGCCAGGAGAGTGCTCTGCCATCAGGCAGCTGAGTTCCTTTCCTGTTCTCAACCCCTCTTTGGCACAGAGCCTCCTCTGGCAGGGCTCAGTCTGCACACAGCAGATAAATTCCCTGCACTCCCCTCCCCACTGAAGTTCTGCAGCTCCTCAGAGGAATTCCATGACAACAGGGGAGCCATCAGCTGGTGCTGAGCAGTGCTGAGGGGTGCTGGTGTTGTCCAGCTGAGCTTGCAGAGAGCTTTACCCACAAGGAAGGAGACAGGGAGATGGCAGGGCGTGCCCAGCGCAGGGTGTCATACCCCAGCTCTGGTTCTGCTTGCTGTCTGGGACCAGGGCATTAGCTACACTGGAAGGGAAGTCAATCACATAATATCAGACTCATGAAGTTCTGGACGAGGTTATAAGGGAGGTTCTGGAGTTCTTTTCCACAGAAGGAACAGATCAATAAAGCAAAACATCTCTCTTTGATTTTGGCTTGCTGCAGAGAGCAGCAGATCTTTTCTTGAGGTGCCTCTTTCTACAATTCTAGATGCATGTGAGTTTTATTTATATGTGTTACCAAGCTAACCAAATATCAACTTCTAAAATGTGACTCTAATCTTCATTTGAACGTGTTTTCATCTAGCATTTTTATCTGCATTTTCATTTCTCAGTTCAAGGAAAATAGTCGGCAATGTTATTTGAGAATGGAGTTCAAGTAAAAAAGCTTCTGCTTCCTTCACTGATTTTTCTTCTTAGCAGTGTTTCCTCAAGGATATAGTGTATGCAATAATTAAATAATTAACCACTCTAAAATAATTTTCTGCTTAAATGACCATGCATTATATGTAACAGTCTTCTGTGTTTGCTTAGAGGTGAAATTTAAATCTAGAGAGAAGAACATCTTAAAAGAACAGGATGACATAATTAATACTATCCTGTGGATCTTGTAGCCTCATGAAGGGTTTTACAGAAAAGAGTAGTGGAATGTTAGTCTGGGATTTCTTTTTTTAAAGGCTGATTCAACCGGGCAACATCACCAGCTTGTATAGACCAGAGCTGCTTTGCAGACATCAATGGAAACATATCTTCTCTGTTCCTAAAATGAAAGAAGTGATAACTCCAAGAACCTACAGCAGCTTTTGTTTGAAGTGAAATGTCAACTCTTCTATTAACTTCACAAAATCCCTTCAAAAGTGAATTCAAATTTAACAGGATTATCATACTAATTTCAGGGCTCGTTAGGAAAATTCCACTTACAGTATTAGTGACATTGACAGCTGATACTCAGCGTAATCTTTTGTTAACTCAGCTTAAATAAAATTACGGTTTGTGGTCAGTTCTGGGAAGGTCTCGTATATTTTCTAAACAGATTCTTCCAGATGAATTTTATAAATACAAAAAGCCATGAGATTAAAACCCACCAGGAAGAAAATAAGTTTGGGTTTAATCACCTTTAAAAAGAGTTCACTTCCTCCAAAGGCCTCAGAAAGAAAAAAATTCATTTAATGACCTATGATCCAGTATATGTCAAATTAGGTATAGCCCTTCCTATTCTTTCATCCAAATTACTCTAAACAATCATTCCATAGTTACTACGTTTTTAGGTTATATAAACAGGGAAATAAATCAAAGAGCACAGTCCTTTGTCCCTAACAACAACAACAAAACCACCACAAAACCCCTAAGGTGCCACGATCTCCCAAACCATCACAAGTAAAGTTGCAAATAACAACTTCCTTAATGTGCTTTTCACCAGTTATTCTATATCCTTTGCATATTCAGTTTGCAGCCATTTCTTAGTCTCACAGGCTATTATGATCTACTTTCCATTCTCTATCACCATGGATATCTTATGACCACAAATTATCCTGCCACATCATTACCACCAAATGTTCCAATACAGTAAAATTACCTTGTCTTTAGTCTCTACCTTTTAATCAGCAAACGAGGTCAGCTTGACCTTCTGGGGTACCCAAAGCCCTTCTGCATTCATTTGCATCAAGCAATAAGTCTAATTTTTTGTTTCTGCAAATCTAAAACTCCTCCATGGGGTGACTGAGTTGATCCCTGTGCTCATTGCAACACTTAGAACAGGCTGCAGCTTTAGAGTTCATTTTGTTTCCAGTACCATTATTCCTCTATTAAATGAAAGGTTGGTTGCTAAAGCAAATGAGACAATTCTGTTGGTGACATCTGAATTTTAGGTCTGCTTTGTCTTTCTGACTGCAGGGGTGCAGGGTGGGATAATTTTGCTGCTTCAAGCACCATGAAGCACTTTCCATCATCAAGCAACAAGTCTTGTCTAGGAAAAAAAATGAATATTTTTGATCATGCTGAGCATAATTATTTCACTGCCAGGTATAAAGACTACATGTTTCTCTGGTTTTTTTTTTTTTTTAATTGTGATTGTGGAGTCTGATATTTGTCAGCCACAAGCAAATGGAGGTGATACAATTGAAAAGGCACATCTGATATTAGTAAGTGTAGCAAGGAAGACCACCCACACTCATTAGGTCTATTTCTTTTAAGTTAATATTTGTAAAACCAAGGTTAGGACAATTTTTTTTTTTTCCAAGATAGGAACTCTCAAGTATTGAAGTCGTTTAATAAATCCCTCAGGAGGCCATTCTGGGATCCCAGTGCCACAAGGCAGGGAAATGGTCACAAAGTTTACTGGGACATCCAGCCTTAATGGAGTCAACACCAGCTGGAAAACTTTGGTATTTTCACCCTCTTTCTGTTGAAAAGGCTCTTTTCTCACCCTACAATCACATCATCAATTATGCTGATGACATCTGACCACACATCTTCACATCTTTGGTCCTGTTTGACAGAGCTCCTGGAATTCATTTACATTTTTTAGGTTTGGATATCATGAGTGATTTGCAGTCATTGTGCAATGCAACTCCTTCATTTGAATTCTGCTCCTCCTCCTCAAACACTCATTATTCCATCTGAAATTGTTTTTATTCCTTAACACCCTTGAATTGTGTACAACTGAACTACAGCCTATTTAAATTATTCCAGTCATTCCATTACAACCATTTTCTTCTCAGAAAAGCATAGAAATACACGAAAGGAAACCCCTGACTGGCCCATTACAGTGAATCAAGACATTATGACTCAAGGTTGGTCAGCCAGAAATTAAACCTGTGCTGAATTTTAGGATCATTGAATCATGGAATGGTTTGGGTTGGAAGGACCTTAAAACCCCTCCAGTGCCACCCCTGCCAAGGGCAGAGACACCTCCCACTGTCCCAGGTTGCTCCAAGCCCCAGTGTCCAGCCTGGCCTTGGACACTTCGAGGGATCCAGGGGCAGCCACAGCTGCTCTGGGCACCCTGTGCCAGGGCCTGCCCACCCTCCCAGGGAACAATCCCTCCCCAATATCCCATCTGGCACTGGGAAGCCATGCCCTGTGTCCTGTCACTCCGGTTCCTGTTGCAGGGTCCCTCTCCAGTTTCCCTGCAGCCCCTTCAGACCTGGAAGGCGCTGTGAGGTCTCCACAAAACCTTCTCTTCTCCAGGCTGAATTCTGTCTCAGTTTCTGTTTATCTCAGGTTTTTAAGTCTCCTCCCCAGCAGGGCTTGGATGATGATTGAGGTCACAATCAAATACAATTACAAATTCCTGATGGGCCAGAAATGGTTTCTTTACTCACGCTGAGAAATGGCAGAACAACATGGAAAATTTGCAACCGGAAAGGAGTTTGTGGAAGAATGATATCGTCAATCCAAAACAGATGTCCAAAGTGGAAGTTCCACCTCTGCCTTAATTACAACATCATTACTTCGATGCCACACTTGGCTGGGTCGTGTCACCAAGCCATGTTTCAAGCCTTGGGAGCAGCAGACTCAGGGTGAGTACAGAATGCTATGACTTCCATTTAGCATTCTGTACTTGAGCAAAAATTAAAAGGTCATCTCTTCAGCTTCTCTGGGAAAAGACTGATCACAGCACGACTCAGGCGTCCTGGAACAAACAGGAGCGACTTAATGTTGACAAGTTCATTTATTTTTTGGCAAATTCTACCAACGAAAATGTACCAATAAGGGGGATTGTTCATTGAAAGAAAGGCTGCATGTTTTGTTTTTCAGCCAGGATGAGTTTTGTTCATAGCCAGTGACAGCAAAGAATTTAAATTCTACCTGAGATATCCAATTTTAGCTGTGAAAAATAAAGTTACATCGCTTTGGAACCTGAAAACAGCATTTCTTCTTTGGCCGCTGGGTTTGGAGAGAAAGCAATGAAGCCTTGCCAAGTTCAGGGCAAACCCCAAGTCCTACAAGGGTTAGGACTGACATCAGGGATAGATTCAGTCATAAAGACAAATGATTTTGTGATTTGAAATTCCTTGGTTAACTCCTGTTGACTTTTCTCTTGGATTTGTTCTGGAGCATGAAGAGTCATCATCCCAGAGTCACATAAAAAGAATGACATTTCTTAAAACTCCAGATAAAAGCATTTTCTTAGCAATTATAACAAAAATAGCTGGATGTGTTCTCAACAAGATTCATGACCATGATTTGTATCTGTTTATCACTGATAAAGAGAAGAACTCACAAACAATAAATTAAAATAATACGAATTAACACTGTATGTTCCCAGGTTACAATAATTGCTTTTTAGCTGTAGACTGACTATAAAATATCTGCAAATCTTAAAAAGAAATTCTTTAGTAATCATTAAAACTCTTTAAAATGCCCCTTTTTGGCATTTGGCATTTTTCTTTTCTCATTTCTGATGCACACACGAGTTTGTTCCAAAAATGAATGCCTGTCACAAAGAACACAAATGCTAAGCAGGCTTGAACTACTCAGAAAGAGCCTGTATTGCTGAAGAAAAATAAATATCCGTTCCATTGGCAAGTTAGACTTTGTGAAGGAACTGGAATATCAAGCTGTCTGACTAACAGAAAGGAAGACGGATGACTCTTCCTGAATTAGATGCTTGAAACCTACTTCTGCTCAAAAGGGAATATAATCAATTTGGGAAAGAGTTACCTCCAACACTGGGAACGCTTTATCATAAATAGTAGATTGCATTTGAACTTTACTTGAGTGTTTTAAAGGTATTATTAGAGCTTCACCTTCAAAATAAATAACAGTTTATTTGTGCAGTTACTCAGGGAAACAGGTTGAGATACCCACTTTAAATAATATTCTACCCTGTCCTTGACACCCCACTTTTTCTATTTATTATTAGCTCAGTTAATTACTCATTTAATTCGTCCCTCTTTATGCCCAGAGGCAGCAGGGTGAATGCACCTGAAGGGCATGGAGCAAACGTGAGCTCAGATCCCCTTCTCCAGGTGAGGAGCTCCAAAGGGACCATCAGGGAAGCACTTGTTGAGCTTCCAACCTTCCCCTGCTCATCCAGAGCCTTTGGGAAGGAACCTAGGTGCTCCAGGGAGTGTCCTTGAAGGTCACACCCTGAGCGAAGGGTCTCTGTCCTGGAATGGGATCATTTGTTCCAACCCTCCAGCTGGTGACTCCTGACGGCTCAGAACTTCCACTCTGTAAAATCAATTAAGATCTGGCACTAAGCCCTTTCAGAAGGAAACCTATCCAGGATATCAGATCCAAAGGGCAATCCCAGCCATGAGGTTACGAGGAGTCCAGAACACTCTGTAGCTATTTGTAATTTTTTCCTGTATTTCAGCTGAAATTTTCTGAATTTTTTTCTGTATTTCAGATGTAACACTGGCCAGAAGGTGTCCTGGCATGCAGGAATCACAGGTTGTTCCTCCTACAGGGTGTTCTGGAAGAACTTACACTGCTCTACAAACACCCAGTCTGAAAAATTCCATGTAATTTACAACCAGCATTCACACACGTCGGTTTTTCATACGGTTGATGGGGTTTTTAACAGAATAAAAGTTAACTAATAATTTAATTGCCAAAAATCAAAATCCATCTGTATTTTGATGCCATCTAAATGGCTCTATGAATAACCCAGCCCTGGATTTAACTCCTGTAAGGTCTACATCTCGTTTGCTAACAACATTAAGTATGGGAAATAAATCGGGATGCTCAGTTCCTTTTTGAACTTGGCATGTGTGCATGTATCAGCTTCCAAAACCTCTGCCTTAGTTCCTTGTTTCAGAAACAGAGATCTAGATCAGAAACATCAGCTTTCTTACAGAGCAACAAATACTGTTAATAAAAATTACTAGTTTTATTTATGTTTTCCCATTGTGCTTAAATATCTTTGTGCTCAGTACAAGTCATATTAAATTACTTATATGTTTTACTATTATGTTTAATACCTATGGAAGTAGCATTGGTGTAAAATTATATCAATGACAGGAAGAAGCCATGCAAGAAAAAAATGAACAGCAAAGTTAAGACAAATTTCAAGGGCTGTTTTTGCTCCCTAAATGCTCTAAAATACTTCGTTAAATATGAAGCAGAAAACAACGAATTTCTGCAATTGTGAAATATGGTGGAATTTCAAGGGCTGCTAAAAGCCAGAGCATTACTTTTTATTTAAAGTATAACCAAATTGCACTGAAACAATGCATTTGTAAAATCCATGGTTTTCATACTGTAGCCTTTCACTTTCATGCAGAGCTCCCCCTGGCCTCAGCATAACAGCATTTGCATATTTTGCTGATTTTTCACATCCACAAATTCCACCTTCAAGCACTTAATTGGTTTTTGAAAAAAGAAAGCAATAGAGAGTGAGAAATACTAGACTAGACAGGGCGGGGGCAGCATCCATTGAAAAGGGGAATTTCTTGGGGATTTTTCCCCTCACTTCACTGTAGACCTTTCGAGGGTCCTTGGGAATATTTCACGTGTCTCTTCCTTTGAGCATATTCTCCTAAATTTCATTTCAATGTGCAGCCACCAAGTAAGAGCTGTTCAGGCAGCGATGCAGAAGGATGCAGCAGGGACTTCTTTCCCAGTATTTCCCTGCATGAACAGGCAGGCAAGAGGAGAATGGAAAATATCAGGAACGGCACGAATGACTCTCCATGGCTTGCTCCCAGCTAGCCTGACATTCTGGAAACTCCTCCTTCTGCAGGACACTGGGATCTCTGGCCACTGCATAGAACTGCCACAGGATCACCTCTCTCTATACTTTTGAGTGTTTAAAACATTTTTTTAAAATTTATTATTATTATTACTTTGTTAAAATTGTCAAGCGTTAGAGATAGCCGGACACAATAAAAACCAGGAACATGAGGATAAGCGTGGAAGCCTTGTGAAGAAAAATTGGGTTACAGCATCCCTAGTTTGATAAGCTTTTTCCTACACACTTGCAAGGCTGGCTGGACTAACCCAGTCTTCCTAGAGAACTCTCAGGAGAGGAATTGAAGGCCAGGAGGATGAAAAGAGCACATACAGAACCAAAAGCTCTTTAAAAATGGAAAGCTGCACGAAAGCCTGAAGACAGGGGTTCATTATCTACAGATCCGTACCGAAGTGGAGAGGACTCTGGCAGAGTTCTGCAGGATCCAGCCCATGGCCAGCACTATTCCATACTTGAGTGTTAATTCCTTGCAGGACAGCTTTTAGCAAACAGGCTGCAAGACAGCAGAATTCTAAAGCTCTGTGGGCAAGCAGCAGCTCCTGACTTCCTCTGAGGAATAACGAGTCAGGGTGCAGGCTCTGGGGAATTTCTGTGGGGCACAAAATGAGCCAGACTCAGCAGTGCCACACTGGAGAAGAAAATCCCAGAAAATGCAGATGAGACCTGGAACAAGAGCACAGGCTGCTGCACACATCCGGTCTGTTCTGGGCCAATCACCTTGGAGACCTCTGCACCATCCTTAGAGAAAGAGATGAACCAAAGCACAGAAAATGTGACAGATCAAAAAGGTGGGAAGGAAGAGGAGCCTAAGCACACAGCGCAGCACCACAATTTCCAAATATATGGGAGGTCACCATAAAGAAGATAGAAGTAATCTGCTTTCCCTATCTATAGTTGATAAAACAAGAGGTCCTGGATTGAAATTAGGTTCAGGCTGGAGTTCAGCATATGGTCCGTGGGGAAAGCTTTAATGACAGGCTGGAGAAACAGCTGTCAAGACTATTTTAAGAAGTTTTCTTTGTCCTTCCCATCCTACAGCTCTGAACTACGAGAAAGGTTAAGCTGTGATAAATGATATCACTACCTCAGTGGTGTTAATGTGAATTTGGTGGGTGTGTCTGTGAAAAATGATGCTATCTGGTTGCAGTGTAGTACTCTAACATAGAAAATGTATGTTCTAACACGTATTTTGGAAACAATAATGAAAACTATCACAATAAGAAGTTAAAATGTGAGAAACCAGGAGGCTGGAAAGTGATAGGAATCTTCCCAATACGAAAAAAAAATTTATTGCCTAAGTATTTGGATCCAGATGAACTATGTCTTCATCATGTTCTCTATTCTGTAAGACAGACACTTTGATTTCAAAAACATTTTCTAATGCTATGCCTTTTCTCCTTTTCCAAATCATGACAGTGTCTTGGGAACAGCTTTTATCTCACTGCTAAAGTGCTAAACTTTATGGAGATGTGACCTTAAGAACAATGCCTTCTTTGGGGTGCAAATGAATCCAGCTGTGCTGCTGAGCAGGCTGGAGTATCACCCTATGGTCAGGGAGTGCTGGGGCTGTTCTTACACACAGTGTCTGCTTAACTCTGACCTCGGAAGGGTCAGGGCCAGAACAAACTGGCTGAAGAGAATCGTCTGAAAGTTCCAGAGGCAAAAAGACTCTCTCACACCTTTTTGAAAAGCGGCAGGGATAATCCAAGAGATAATTACAGAATACCTGCAGTCCATTCTCTCAGGATGGCAGCCTGAAGCTGGGGCCTGCAGAGCCCATTCACACCACTGCTCTCAGACACAAAGTCTGGCCCTTGACAAATTTCATAGGAATACTTCAAGTGAGAGTGTAGCTGGAGGTGGGAACATTCATCATCACCCAGTTAGTGTGGTAGTGGGGAAAGAAAAAGGGGAAGATGGAACCAGACATCCCTGAAAATCCTGCTGTGGCTGTGTAACTGTGTGACATTATTAGAAAGATGCCTAAAATGAGTTATGGAACTAATTAAGGAAATATAAAAGCCATGGATAAAAAGTTCCTGGTTAAGTATAATTGATAGTACAAATCTAATTTGAAAGGTTAACAAGCTCTTGAAAATTGTTGAATCAAGTACAGACTGATGTTTTTAATATAATTATATACAGCTAACAGATGGTATAGTCCTTTTTATTATATTGTCAGCTATTAGATTTTCACTTCTAATGCAAATAACTGAATTATACTAAAGGTATGTATGGTTATTTTAAAAGATTTTTCAGTTTCCTAATATCTGTATGTACCTATCAAATGCGTAATATTTACCATTTATAAAAATCTGAAAGAGAAGATTTAAATAAGAATTCAGAATTCTATTTCACTCCCCCTTCTAAAACAACCTTATTTTAGATCTTGATTAAAAGCTTGATTAGCTTTATGAATTACATAATTTTAAGTATGTAAATATCTTTTCAGACTGACTGAGAATTAGAAGAAGATTAAGAAAACAAAGCAGCAGGAAAAAAAACTACTCTTAATTCAACAATTCTACTTCCAAAAAGCCTCTGAAAAATTAAATTTAATATGCCAGATAATATATTGGATCCACCAATTCAGAAAGATGAGGAGAGAGGTGATTACCTCATTCCTAAACCCTGCAGTCTGTATCTGATATCTACTTTATCTGGGTTCTGAAAATCCCTGAATTAAAAGTCATTACTTACATTGGTATTTGTAAAACAAAACATCATATAAGATTCAGAGTTCTGGTTCCCGTTGTGCCGCTTCCACTACTGAAAAACAAATTCTACAGACTTCTTACATATCAACCCAAAATTTTAGAGAGTTCAGGATTCACAGATGAAGCGTTACAATAACAAGGTATTTTTCTTGTTACAGTCAATGAGATTTCAGTATCTGAGGGCACCTCCAGGGAAGCCAGAGAGGGACTTTTCATCAGGAACTGCAGTGATGGGACAAGGGGGAATGGCTTCCCAGTGCCAGAGGGCAGGGCTGGATGGGATATTGGGAAGGAATTGTTCCCTGGGAGGGTGGGCAGGCCCTGGCACAGGGTGCCCAGAGCAGCTGGGGCTGCCCCTGGATTCCTGGCAGTGTCCAAGGCCAGGTCGGACACTGGGGCTTGGAGCAGCCTGGGCTAGTGGAAAGTGTCCCTGCCCATGGCAGGGTTGGCCACTGGATGGGCTTTGATGTCCCTTCCCAACCCAAACCTTTCTGTGATTCTATGATTTACTAAAAAGGGGAGTCCTGGAATTTGTTCTTATAAGTAGCAGTAAAAATAGATTTAGTCCTAATAGAATTTGGAATTTACACCAAACAAGACTCATCATAGAATCCCAGACTGGTTTGCATTGGAAGGGACAATAACGCCCATCTCACTCCACCCCCTGCCATGGGCAGGGACACCTTCCGCTAGACTGGGTTGTTCAAGTCCTTACAAAGATAAGAAGTAGGACATGAATCACCCCCTTTGTATCAGTGTTCATCTCATCTAAATTTAGCAATTGAAAAGATAAGCACCCCCTTGTTAAGATTCCTGTGTAATCACAGGGACTGATTGCCAGACACCTGCCATGGCCCTTCCGAGGTGCCTGTTTGTATCCATCAGAAGCAGCAGAAATCCAAACAGCTCCTGAAGAGAACACATTTAAAATGGTTCAGTCAGATGGAGAAAGGAGGATATTATCCAGACTTAAGAGCAGCCTCACTAAGTCAGAGTCAGTGCGCCCATATTCCCCACACTCATCAATATCGGTTTCCTTGGGCAGGGAACAGAAAGCAACACTTCCACAAACACCCTCCCAGCTGTGCTTTCATTTCAAATTCTGCAGGCTAATGCTCATCCCTAACAATAACCAAAGGCTCTGCTGGCATGGCCTGTGAAGAATCCAGGGACGGCTGTTGGCGAGGCCATAAAAATAGACAGCCTGAGCTTGATGGTTCTTGAAATAATCACACTGCTTCAGCTGGTGTAGGAAATGAGGGGTGAGCACCGCTCCGTCTGTGAGCTAAGAGTAAATAACTGACCTGGACAAGCTCAGGCGTCCTGGAGTCTCAACTTAATGAATACACTGGACCCTTGACTAGAGTGAAATAAATAAAACATTGCACTTTCTCCCTTGCGGCTTGCCTCAAAACAGCCACAAAACAACTGTTTGGTCACTTGAAGGAAACTAAAAGTCATCTAAAAGTTCATGGGGGTTAAAAACTGACTACAATCAAAAAACTGGTATAACTGTGGATTCAATTGTGCTATTTCCCTCTCTTGTAGTCCTTGTCAAAACACTGGATTTATGCCAGCCTTTCTGTCCTTCTTACAGTCTTTGTCACAACAAAGAGGCATTGCACTTTTATAGCCCTGTATTTTCTCTCAAAGATAACAGTAAACAATATTCCTTTGACGTTTTCAATGTTCTATAATTTTACTGAATGGTCCTTCTTATTCTTCCTTTTATATTCTCAAAACTGATGAAAAAGTGATGAAACAGCCAACAAAATAAAATACAGAATTGTTAAGAGGTTAAAGTAGTGAGCCTGGTACTGTCTCTCATGGAGCAGGTAGGGCATAAAGACTTTTGTTCCACTTTTGATCATTTTTGCTGTGACTTTCTTGCGAAGTAACACCACACTAACACAACAAGCTCACACAGAAACTGCAGATCACACTGAGCATCACCAGTTCCCAACCTAAATAGTGGGAGAGTTAGAGTTGATTCCATGTCCTTTAGCAAATGCTTAGCAAGCCACACATGCCCCTGTCTCTCTCTGGGCAGACACGTGTAGCTATGGCTCCAGATAAATCCCAAATAAACTGCTCCCTTGCAGACACTCCTCCTCATGCAGAGATGAAAGAGCCAACATGTGACACATTTGTCACGCTGCTTAATACACCCCTGGAAGGGATGAGAGCCTGCAGTAATGGGGCAAGTGTAAGAAACCACTCTGCAGAGCATCAGTGGTGCCTTAAAACGAACTGAAGATGAAATGACACAGTAAGGTCTCAGTGGGGAAAGCAAGATGCAGCACAGTTATCAATCCTTATGTGCCAAATCCTTGCACAAGCTCTCCAGCTGATCTGTGGGGTTCCTCAGTGCTCTCAAACTGGGGGCAGCATGATCACAGGGAGAGGGTCAGTGTGGCATGGGTACAGTGCAGACAGAGGATGGGACAGAACAGGGAGAACAGCACCAGTGCTGGCAGATTCATCCCCTGCACTTCGAGCACATCACCTGCAGTTGCATTTCTGCCTGCTGCCATGTGCCCGCAGGCACAGAAGGGTCAATGAGGAAAGCACCTTAGCTATCATCATCAGAGGAAATTATGTCACTGAAGCTTTCCTGGTACGCAAATTAATTCTTTAAGTCAATCTTCATTTGAATTTTTTCCCATAAATGTAAACGTTTTGGGTGTTCTGTGTTGGCTACGGCTCCACAGACTCGAATTTAAGTCTACACTTTGAATACCTGAAGATGGAAACCTGGGAAGGAGGGGAGAAGATGTGAACAAGGAGAGTCACCTTCCAACACCACAGAGTCCTGCTTTGGCTGGGTCCTTGTCTGCAAGCTGTCCTGACCTCTGATCCCCTTCACCTCCCTCCTCAAACCTTCTGTGCACACAGCAACCCCACTGATCCGTGGGGGATCAGGCCCTCTTCTTATTCACCTTACGGGAGCAATCTCTTACAAAGTGGCAGAGAGACATTTCTGTTCTGCTTCAGGTCCTTGAAAATTCTGTGTGTGCCAAGATGTTGGGTTTCTGGTACTTGACGCTGAGCCTGAGGTAAAAGGGAACCCCAAAGGGGTTTTGCACAGTGGCCTGAATCTCCCAACCTCATTCCTGCTCCTCGTTGGGAAGCCACAACGTCTTCCAGAGTGAAAATATTCTCCACAAGAATAAGTTTTGGGCCTGGGCTAAGAGTAGAAATTCTCCCTCAGGGACTCAACCCCAGAAAGAATTTGAGCACATGCAGAACATTTAAGGGTAGAATATTAAATATTTTGCTGAATTGTATCTAAAGTGGCATAACCTAATAACAAGCAAACTAAGTCAGAGTGGACAGAAACACGTCTCTTGTGAAACCCTGCCTTAGGACTCAGCTGGAAAAAACCTCAACACTAACAAACAGCTGAAAAATAGCTACAAGTTGTTACCGGAGGGTGTTGTTACTTTTTTGAGTGTTTGATGCCTTTTCATTTCTCTGATGGTCTTACATTTTACTGGGCTATACAAAGAAAGGTAGATAAAACTCCTTCACATAAATACACGGACTAATATTAAGCAGCTTTTTGAATGCTGTCACATCAAGCTGTGTTTTTCTGAGAGTGAAGGCAGGTGCACACATATTCCTGTGTGAGATGCTGCCTGACAGGGCTCTCAGAAGAAAGGATCAGAGGAGCTCACGTGCAGCTCAAGGCAAAACACACCAGCTAAAAAAGACCATGGAAGACAGCAAGTATTTCAAGAATTAGAAACACCTTTTGACCAAGGAAAAACTGAAGGGCAAACATGATGTCATGGATTGAAAAAGGATTCAGATTATTTTCACTGAAACTGTTGCAGTCCTTTGAGAGGGACAAACTTGTTTCAAGCTGTCTCAGATCAACAGACAGCTCTGAGAAGTTCCTGCAAGGATCCTCCCCAGATGTCCTGGAAGGGAAGAGGACACTGGCTAGCAGGCTCTGCACAACAGCCAGTCTCTCATCCCTCTGGAATCCAAGCAGGCAGAGTGAAAAAGCAGGGCATTAATCTGTAAATTATGTGGGTGATTTTTAAAAAAAATTCTTTTTAAAGGAAGAAAAGACTCACATAATGCAAGAATATGCAGAATACAAACACCAAAGGACAAGGGAAAGGAGAGAGAAAATATTAATAGACAGTAAAAGGGGGATGGACAATGAGATTACTCTGGGGTCTAGATTTGATTTATTTAATGCATTGGAAAAGGCTGGAGAAATACATAGTTTTGGTAAAGCAACACTGTGCACTGCAAGAACAGAACAGAGAGCTAGAAACAATGGATAGGCTGTGAAAAGAGAGAACAGGAAAATAATGGTTATCATGGTGGGGATGCAAGGACAGGGGGAAAGAGTAGACATACAGGTGGTGGTGAGCTGTAACATTTCAGAATCCCAGAATCCCTGAGGCTGGAAAAGCCCTCTAGGATCACCGAGTCCAAGCTGTGCCCGATCCCCACCTTGTCCCCAGCCCAGAGCACTGAGTGCCACCTCCAGCCCTTCCTTGGACACCTCCAGGCATGGGCACTCCAAAGCTCCCTGGGCAGCTCCTGCCAAGGCCTGAGCACCCTTTCCATGCAGAAATTCCTGCTGCTGTCCAAGCTGAGCCTCCCCTGGCCCAGCCTGAGGCCGTTTCCCCTTGTCCTGTCCCTGTTCCCTGGGAGCAGAGCCCGACCCCCCCGGCTGCCCCCTCCTGTCAGGGACTTGTGCAGAGCCACAAGGTCCCCCCTGAGCCTCCTTTGCTCCAGGCTCAGCCCCTTTCCCAGCTCCCTCAGCCGCTCCTGGGGCTCCAGCCCCTTCCCAGCTCCGTTCCCTGCCCTGGCCCTTCTCTCTCATTAGGTAATTAACCTGTGAAGTCATAAATGTGTAAATAGACAGAACCACGCTGGCACTGCTGGACAAGGCAGGAGCTTTCCTGGTTTATGATGGAAAAACAGGTCCTGGTTATTTCCTGGGTCAGTGGTAGGACCTCCCAGGTTTTGACACAACCAAATAGGCTTTTCACAGTATATATATCCACCAAAACACTACACCCAGTACATACACACAGTGAAATATATCTTATGCCAATAATAATAAATTAAATTTTCAATTATTAGTATTATCGCACAACATGGAGAATAACTAATAAGATCACGGGGCAGTTCCACTTCCAAGTAAAAAAAATAAGTAAAACCAGTCTATAAACAAAGATTTTCAATTTTAAACAAACAAATAAACAACTCCCCACCCCCCAAAACAAACAAACCCCAAAACACAACAAAACCCCTGAAAAATTAGGAACACTAATACCCAAAGTGAACTTAAAACCTCAGGATATAAATGAACTCAGAAATCCAAAATCCTCTAAAGCCTCTCTATAAAAAGAGGAAAGAACTTCTTCAGGAGGCTTGCAGCCCTAAATGGGTGATAATCAGCCCTACAGAGATATTAGCTACACACTAGAAGGAAAATAAGCAGCATGAGAAAGCTACATTTTAGAGATAAAACTGTAAGAATAATTTGAGAATGGCCTTAAATCAAATGTTTTCTACATAGTGACAAGTGCCTTCAGTCCTATAAATAGAATATAAAAAAAGACAAGACATTAGGATGTTATATGAATGGATTTCATTTTTTAAAATTTAATTTAGAATTAGTATTTTTCTTTGGCTTTCAGTAATGGGAAAAGTGAATAGCCTAAGGCAAAACCACACTGTCTAATGGGAACAAAGTACTGAAAAGGAGGCTGCTACTGTCAAAAAAACCCCACAGATCAAAGGATTTAATGTGCTTACACTGCAAGGACCTGAGAGTGTCCATCCTGGAATATATGAAAGCACTGAGGGATGAAGTGCAAGTGAAATAGGGGAAGCCTCTCTCAAATGGAGGTGAGGCACTGCCTGGCCTAAGAGGAGCTGAAATCATACTCAGACTTCAGAGAGAGGGCAAAAGGGGAGCCAAAATAACAGCAGCTCCATTAGTTTTATCTCAATGACACTCCAGCCTCTTGAACACATTCTGTGGGAAAAGCACAATGGAAACCCCGGAGGTAACGGAGCAGGGAGACGGGGCTGTGCTGGGATGGCAAAGGAAACCTGGCACATCCAGCCACTACAGGCTTCCAAGGAGCAAAACCTAACCCAGTGAGCTGGGTTTGCATGGCCTGGTTTGGTACCAGCGGAGGCCACAGGGGTGGCTTCTGTGAGAAGCTGCCAGAAGCTTTTTCTATGTCCAGCAGAGCCAGTCCCTGGAGCTCCAAAGGTGGATGTGCCTCTGGCCAAGGCTGGGCCGGTTAGGAATGGTGGTACTGCCTCAGGATAACAGATAGAAAAAAGGAAAAACAAGTCATTGCACAGATGTGATTGCAGCCAGAGAAGAGCAGGGTGAGAACATTGAGAGGAGAGCTCTGCAGACACCCAGGGCACTGCAGGAGGAGGAGCAGGAGCTGCTCCAGGTGCCAGCATTCCTCTGCAGCCTGTGTGAGGACCATGGTGAGGCAGCTGTGCCCCTGCAGCCCCTGGAGACCTATGAGGATGCAGAGATCCACCTGCAGCCCGTGGGGATCCCCGGGGGATGCAGAGATCCACCTGCAGCCTGTGGAGACCCACAGGGATGCAGAGATCCCCCTGCAGCCCCTGGAGGAGCCCACGCTGGAGCAGGGGGATGTCTGAGGGGAGGCTGTGACCCCGTGGGAGACCCGTGGACAGAGGGCCCCTGCTGGAGCAGCCTGTCCTTGCAGGACTGACTCCGTGGCAGAGTGACCCCCGGGGCTGCAGCAGTGTGAGGGGGCTGCTGCCCGTGGGAGGGACTCAGGTTGGAGAAGTTCCTGGAGAATTCTCCCGTGGGAGAGACCCCAGGATGCAGCAGGGGAACAGTTCCTGTCCCTGAGCAGCAGGAGAAGCCACGGGGGATGAACTGACCAGAATCCCCATTCCCATCTCCCTGCACAGTGTGGGAGGAAGTAGAGCTGGGAAGGAGGGAGGGGTGGGGAAAGCTGTTTTTAAGGGTTTTTAAGGGTTTCTTTTACTTCTCATTATTCCACTCTGATTTTATTAATATCTCTAATTCCAGCCTGGTTTTGCCGTGATGATATTTGATGAGCAATATCTCCCAGTCCCTACCTCAATCCATTCCTTATATTTTCTTTCCCGTGTCCAGCTGTGGAGGGGGAGTGAGAGAGAGGCTTTGGTGGGTGCCTGGCATCACCCCACTACAGCCAGTAATATGGACAGGAGGTAAACCTGTAACGTACAGAAGGTATTGGCCAAGAGAAAAGAGGGAGAAAGCAGGAGAATGATGCAAAATTCAAAGTCAGGCATTTATTGCCTAATTACGGGAACTGGTGTGAAATGCTGGGAGGTGGCACCTGGAAATGACACAGCTGCAAAGCTACACCCCAGATCTCAGTGAGGACCAGAACCAGAGCAGACAGGAGGGTGATTAGAAGCTCTCCCTGAAGAAGAGATAAAAACAGGCTAAAAGAATTTCTTGTTTAGCCCAGGAAAAATGCCAGCTGCAAACAAATGCAGCTGTGTTCAATGTACAGAGAGGGAAGGTGAAAGAAGTCCAAGCACAGTGCTGGCAAAGGACAGATGGGTAAACTGGCAGGAGATGAGCTTCGTAGGGACAGGTGAACCCCTCCAGCCCTGTGCTTTCTGCTCACAAGCACTTCACAGCAATAATTGAATCCTAAATGCCTCTCTGGATGTCGAGCACGCTGAAATGTGTGTTGCACTGCAGACACTCTGTGTCAGTTTGGTAACCAGAGCATACACGACTGCAATAACACATTTTGACAAACCTGAGGGGGTGAGGATTGCGTATTTTATCTCTGTGTAGTCAGAGGGAGGAGAAAAACCCTCTCAGTGGATAAACTCCATAAGAGTCATAGGAACACAGGATTATTCAGCTCAGAAAGGACTTCAGAAGGTTTCAACTCCAGCCTCCTGCTCATGGCAGGGTCAGCTGCGTGAGGTTCATTCACACTACCTTCCTCACAACCTGTTCGACTGATTAAAGATTTAATTGGGATAAAGCTTTTCCTTACATCCAGATGGAAAAAAACCCAGTGCGCTCCCAGACCCTACAAAACACAATCAAAGTATGCAAGTGGATTTAGCAGAAAAAGAGCGTAATAATTTACCAGTTGCCTCAGATCAGACTTCTCTCTTTTATGAAGTATTGACTTCAATACAGAATGCTGCTAAACCTGCCGAGTACAAGAGTTCAGGTAAAACATATTTACTGCACTGAGTCGGCTCCTCACATTATTGAATCTTTGACACCTGTTTGGGAACCGGTCAAACCCAAACCCTTTCCTTTGATTCCCGTGCACACACTCTGTCCTAGTTTCCTTCCAGAAGCCTCAAGGACAGTCCCCATTTCGAGATACTCAAAAATCTGACGTCAGTAGAGAATGAGAGATGGCTGAAGGGAAGGAGAGCAGAAGCAGGGTGTGAGATAATGCAGCTCGCTGTAGGCAGTGTGACAGAAATGGGTCTTTAAGATGGACATCAGTGTGCACGGTCCTTGCAGGGATGTTTCAGGAGCTTACACCCTGCTCAAGAGCCAGCAGAAAGGTACAGACAATGAGCTGACATTACCTTCCCCTCATGGGGTTTCTGAATCACCAATTTAATCTGATCCAGCAAGGGATACTTCAAAATTACAGATTTATGCAAACAGAAGACAGCAAAGATTTTTTTAGTCTTGGCCTGGAAATATATATTGAAAAAGAAACCATCCAGTACCCGCTTTGTACAGGCTGCAAGGCTCAGCACAGCAGGCACTGAGTGTGGGTGCAGGTGAGTGTTCGGCACCTCATTTAAATGTTCAGGAGCGAGTTAACAGGATTATACCTCCAACAGAAAAAATACTCTATCAGTATCAACTCAATATCGGTTGCTAGTTCAAATAACTTTCTCGATTTTCATTAACAAATCACAGATAAAATGTTGTAAAACATGCTTGTAATCTTTCCAAATATTAGTCTTTAAAAAAAATACTAATGAGCTGTTGAATTTCCCAGATACCTCTAATTCTGACAGATTGATGTCATGAAGAAATATAAATTTCACTGATGATCTTCTTTCCTTTGCAGGAACAAACACCCTAAACTATTTCACAATGTTTCAAGTGTCTCCTGAAAAAAACACAGAATCACTTCATTTCCAAGAAAGGATGTAGACCTGACCCCATCTGAAGGTAATAATTTCTGTTTGGGGTGTGTATCTTACCAGTACGGCAAGAAATACTTCAAGATGATGAAATTAACTAATGAACACTGCTGTTCATTCTTTGTACAGTAATCCCAGAGAAACAGGTCAACATACTTAGCTTTAATGGAGCGCCCCGTAGATATTTATTGATCCTAAAAACACTTCTCTGACGAGTACGTTAGTTCATCATAATCATATTCTTTCATTTTCCTGTTCATCCTACTGGTACCTTAAAGGAGCCACTGCTTTTGTTTACCCTTATTTCAACTTTTTGTTTGTTTAATTACCACATCTGAAATTGTGTTTTGTAAATCAATCCCTTCTTTCGAGTGCTGATTAAGAGCAAACACTCAAACAAACACAGACACAAACAAGAAGAGTTTCCCATCCTGATGCCCAGAAGCTGCACACACTTTTACTGTGATTTTGGATATTTTCAGGTGCTGAATGCAACCAGTTTGAACAGAGGTGGATTTTGTCTTGGGTTGATTCTCTAGAGGAATTTTATCTTCAAAGACTGAACAATACCTTCCAGGGATTGTGACTATTTACTGAGGGCCTTGGTGCCTTTCAAAGGTACAACCTGAAAGCACAACTCTTCCAAAAACATTTTTATCAAAAAAATTGTCTATGAAATCTTAACTGCTGGTGACTGGGGCAGAGCTGACCAGAAGTGTCCACCACAACCCTAAATGACTGTGCCCTGTTGGACCCAGCAATTTCCTCCATGTTTTTGACATATTCTCTGACCAAATTACTAATTTATACTAAGTGGATCTAACAGAGTTGCAAATGTTGTGCAATATTTGTTTCCAGCCAATAATTCTTGAAGATCTTAAAATTCTCCAACTCTCTAACCCTTAAGAATCTATAATTGTTTCCTCTTTCCACCACATCCCTCAAGAGGGGTTACATTTCTGAAACTTGTAAAACACAGTAAACAAAGGCTGAAGAACTGACCCTTTGGGACCAGAATCCCATTTGGGGAATTTACAACCATTTCCAAATGTCAAGAGAGGCTTTTAGGCATGGAAGGCAAAAAGCCAGGAGAGTTAACCCTAATTAGAACGAGTCTGTGCTATTTATGTACCTTTTATCTCATCGTTTCGGGTAGGTGATAACGTGTAACATCAAAATAGTTCACAGTTTATATCTGAGACCCTTTATAAAGCAGCAGAAATCTTCCTGTCTTCTCCAGCGATCTTGACCATCCAGTGCTTCCAGACCTCTCTTCTGTCACTCCCAGGCCCCAGTTTTTATCCTTTTTGGGCAACATCAGGCTCTCCATTCCCTCCGCTGGGCTGTGTGCAGGAGAAACGAGGCTGTCTGCTGTTTTACCTTGAGGTCTGTTTGTACCTATTGCTCACCCGGGCTCCACGGCTTCTGTGCTGGAGCGCAAGGTGCTGTGATCTTCCAAGACCGTCTCATTAGCAAAGCCGCTCAGAAGGATCAGCCACACACTCACACACGCGTGCACACACACACGCACGAGTAGCTTCAGTAACATGGTCAATGGCAAAGAGGCAGGAAGGATCTCCACATAGAGTTCCACGGACGGAGGTCTAACACGCACACCCCGTGAAGGAATCCAGAGGCAAAGACAAGAAAGAGTGCAGTCCAGGTTTAAGTACGGGAGTGAGGCGAGCACCAGAGACTAATGATCTGAGGGCATGGGGGCGGTACAAAGGCAGGACTAGGGAATGGAAGCCAATGGGAAAGCTCTGGGGGAGTGGTGAGGGGCAAAGGCCAATGGGGGGAACCCGGAGTGGAGAACTTTCTAGGACATGAAACATATGCGGTAGCAAGGGGGTGGGGTGGCCAACAGCCAACCAGGAACACAGAACTGGGGTACATTAACATAGCAACACAAAGCATTCCGGGAGAGGCTTCTCTTCTCACCCTAACCTGGCAGAAGTCTCTGGTACTAGGGGCTGTCTTACCCGAAAACTCACTTTGTCCTTTGTACTGTGGGCTAACCAACTATCACATGTGCCTTTGGGTTCAGAAACAATTTCCACTGAGATTTGGTGACAATCACACATCTAAGCCTAATTGTTTGGTTTATAGCCCCAGGTATCTCCATTTTGAGTAACCCTTGCCCAGGACACAAGGTGCAGAACCAGGGCAGACCTACAGATAAATCATAAATCACTATGGGCATCCCTAGGTGTCTAGGGGTACAGAAGAGAAAGGGCAGCAAAGGAAGCTCTTGAAATAACACTGTGTTGGCTTGGGTTTGTTGTTTGTTTTTTTTGTTTTTTTAATCTGCCTCAGAGCAAGATCTGTGATTCTTTACAGCTGTCATATGCTATTGTGGCACAGCATGATTCATTTTAAAGTGGTGTAAAAGAGACAGCAAGAAAGACATGCCTTAACTCTATTTCCAGTGTCATGAATCCATGGAATAGTCTCGGTAAATTCCTGTCACCAACATTAAAAGAAAATGAGGACGTTGGGCATATTTGATATATGCTTCATATGCTATCCAGTGAAGCTTAAAATAATGTGTTTTAAAAAGTAATGAGAACTTAAATTCCCAAAGAAACAGTGGACAGGACATGCAGAAGTCCTAGCTGGAATCTCTGGAATCCTACACGAAGTCCTCCATGGAAAAGTAGAAACAGGTGAAACTGAGTGGGAACCAAAACTTTCAATACCTTGAGACTGCAAAGATCATCACGTTCTGCGACAGGTTCTGTGCAAACAATGGCTAAAAAATCAGGTGAGAGAGGGATGAGAAAGATGAGAGAGATGTTTGAGGGAGAGACAACAAAGTCCTATACAGTTGTGAAAGGAATGGGAATGGAAAGGGGGAATAGGGTGGGTTTTTTCATTTTGCTTTAGGATTTTTTACTGCACCTTCCAGTGCTAGAAGCAGGTGGCATCCAGCAAAGCTCAGAAAAATCAGATCCAGGTGGGTTCTTCACACAGAAGTGGGCAGTAAAAGGGAGATTGGACAAATTGAATGGACAAGTGGAGGGTAATGTCCCAGGAAAATCCCAGATGCACAAACAGTTGCAGGGAGATTATTCCAGGGAAATGCCTCTAAATGTTTCCTCTGTTCTTACCCTCCATCCTGCTGGACACTGCTGAATGCAGGACTGAGTTGTCCCACACAGGAGTCTTGGCACTCCCCAGGACAGCTGGCACACTCCAGCATGCCGAGGAAATACGACCTTGTGGCACTCGGTTGCTGGGTTTGCATGCCCTGTGTCCCTGCTCCAGGCTCTTTCCTCAGGGCTGGGGGCTGGCAAAGGCTGTTATCAGCTAAAAGAGACCCCTCAGCACAAAATCACCCACAGAATCTCTGCAAACTGCAGAGCTTGGAACAGCTCAGGAAATTCTTCAAGCTTTTACCTTTAGGGTAGCCCATCCTATGGATTTTTCTCAACTATCACACAAGAAAAAGTTGTCTCCAGCTTCCAGCTTAGCTCCTGCCCTGACCCAAATCCTTACTTACTGGATCTCTTAGGGATTTAGTGGAAGTTCCAGCACCCGCTTTGAAAGGGTAAGATTTGATGGATTTGATGATTTGTTTTGATGTTTGTACAACAGTAGCTGTAGCCATAAATAATCTCAGCATCTCAAATTCTACCCTGGACAGGCCGGATTCTCCAGATGCCCAAATTTTTCAACAGGAGGCATGGGGCGTGGGTGGAAAATCACACAAATCCTCAAAGCCAATGGAAAATATTTGCAGAAGTCATAATACACATAATGACAGATCCTTTTTCTTTTTCTTTTTTTTTACGATCCTTAATTGGACAAGATTTGCCAATCCATGATTGCTGTGTAAAGAATTCCTGGTGAGGAAATGGTGTGTGCTTGGGTTCAGTGCCCCTGTGTTCAGGTGGAGGGGTTGGTGCTGAGCTGCCCAGGCAGAAGGCAGTTGTGATCCTGTGCAGGAGGAGCTCAGTTTTGAAGTTCCTGACAGCAGTGATAACTTGAAAAACTACTTGAATATTGAGCTTTTAATCTTTTTGTTCATGCTTTCATAAAGTGAAAGCTAGAAACATTTTAAGTGAAAAATGATCTCAAAAGGTAGTTCAATTCACAGTATTAAAATGTAGCATCGTGGTTTCCACGTTTCTTATTCTTCTGGTATGAACAATTCAGCAAATACAACAAAATAACAAATATTATTAAATGCTGACATGCCATAAATCTGCATTTTTTCTCCTCAAAACCAATATTTCTCTGAAGAATACTACCTGGGTGTATTCTCCAAAAACAAAATGTTCTGGTAATCAGCTGAGTGTCTTCTCCTCTCTGCTCCCCCTGTCTGCCCTGAATCCAGGGCTGTTCTTCCTTTCACATCCATAGTGCCCAGAACAATTTGATTACAGTGAAATATTTTTCCATTACATCTGGCATTGGTGCTGTTGTCACTGAGCTGCTTTTTCCCTCCCCACATCAGTTTATTTTGATACATTAATGTCACCATTGGGCCAGGGACTGCTTGGGACTCAGGTCTGGTTGTGTACATTACAACCTTGTCTGAGTTCTCCCAGGAACATTGTTGCTAGGGCATGAGAAAGGATACGAGCTGAAGAAATGGAAGATGAGAAAGGCGCTGACTGTCATGGAGAAATTCGACTTCTGCCCCATCAGAAACATAAGGATTTGGCGACTTCAAGGAGCTCCAGAAACCGAGACTGAAATTTTACCAGAGAGCAAAGTACTTCCTACTTTTCTCTTAGAAATAAACAAGTACTAGTGATACTACATCAAGCAAAAACTGTTTTTCTCCTGTTTGATAAACTTTTTTCCTGCTTGTTGAGTGAAATCGTTCACAAGGGAAAAGTGAATGCAAAAGAAAAAAAAAAGACAGTGAAAAGTATAAGTGGAGGAAATTCTTGAGACAGAGCTGTCTCTGAAGTACCTTTGGAGAGCATTACTTTCATTTAATACAGAGAAGTCTGATTTCACTCCATCACAGACCATCCATTCAATGAAGTAATTCTTGTCTTTATTTCTCCTGCCTGTATTTCTTATTTTTCTGGTGACTTCTTCCTCTATCAAGCAGTCTGGAGCAAGGTGCTTCTATTTCTAAGTTCCAAGCCATTTCAGGCTAACTGTGTAACCTGTTTGCACACTTTTCAGAAAAACGGTAAATCTCAGATTAAAAACAAAAGGCCATAAGCAAGACATTGAGAAGCCACAAGAAAAGAATGAATTACAGCCAAGGATGTTCCTTCAGATTCAGCAATTTGTTCTCTTAATCATTTTTGCTCAACTGGCAATATCAAGATGAATACCTACTTTCCCTTAATGCTCTCTCCCCCGGACAACACTGGCAGTCTGCAGACCGCCAGACTAAATAATGCATTTCTAAGCTGAGGAGGCTTAAAGAGTCTAGGAAGACAACAGCAACAAATTCTGAGGAACAGCACTGCTGGCTGGAATAAAAAAGCAAAGCAGCCAGCCTCAATGGCAGCCATAAATACAAATAAACCTGGATTTACCCAGATAAAAATACTTGAGAAAAATACACACCAGGCCTGTCATCTAGATTTCTGTTCCCTTTTTTTTCATATGTTCCAGAAAAGCTTTTATTTACCCACTTTTCCACACATTTCTTTCTTTAAATAGTATTGTGGAGGAGAGCGGGGTTTGAGATCAGTGTTCAAAACCCTTGTGTGGTTTGGGAGTACTGCATGTTCATACAGACCAGTGCTATGTTAACCAGCATTATAGATATGAATTAAGAAGATAACAAGTTCTTATCCACCTACCAATCAACAGAAGTCATCATCCTCATCAAATGAAAAGCCTTTCTGGTCAGGACCAAAGTAAAATCAGGAAAATCATTCCACTGCCAATCATGTCACTGCTCTGCAATACAAACCTCTCAGATCTTCAGCGTCTTCTGTGTTTGACTGACTCTTAAGTAGAGCTTAAATCCAGAGCACAGCATAAACCCACAGCCAATATGCTCCAGAAATCACCTCAGTTGATTTTTCCCTCACAAAAGCACAAGCTTCCATCAATCAGCATCTGATCTTTTATCTGGGGGTCAGCTCCAACCTACCCACTCTTTTCATTTGCTTTAATATTTCTTAGTATTTACTTTTTTCTTAATTTTTCTTTTTGGTTAATTTAAGTGAAAAAACATGCTGTCAAAGCAGAATATTTTCATATAATCATAGGCTATCTCAAGTTGGAAGGGACCCACAATGAACTTGTTGGCAAATTTAGCAGCAGAGCCAGATGCCACTCAGCACTGAAGCAGTTGCCTCTGAGACTCTGTCCCATCCTATTGCAGCCCACATCTAAGAGGGTTTCAGAAACTACACTGAAATGGTCTGCTTATAAGACAAATGTTCCTAAATACTAACTGGCAAGCTGCCTTCCAAAAGTCTTGCAAAAGGAAGCAATTAAAGGGTTCTCCGGTAATATTATCAAAGAATCACCATAGCATCACAGAATGGGTTGGGTTGGAAGGGAAGGAGGATCATTTCATTCCAGCCCCTGCCATAGGCAGGGACACTTTCCACTGTCCCAGGCTGCTCCAAGCCCCATCCAAACTGGCCTTGGGCACTTCTAGGGATCCAGGGGCAGCCACAGCTTCTCTGGGCACCCTGTGCCAGGGCCTGCCCACCCTCCCAGGGAAGGATTACTAGAAAAAAATACATTCACAGGTGTTTCACAGAAACCTCTGTTATGCTGGGACTATTCTACCATCGAAAACTTTCTTAAATCCAGTCTCAGACTACAGCACTCACCCCTGCAAGGACCAACACTGATGTTACCACAAAGAAGATCATCAAATGTGAAACTTATTCTGGAAATAAAGCAGAAGAAAATACCAGAAATTTTAATCAAGCATTTATCTGATGCCATATTGCTGCTCCTCCTGTAAGGATGAATGAGAAACCAGGATGCTTCCAAGATCCCTGCCTCCTCCTGGCTATCATAAAGCTAAAGGCTGTGCTGGCTTTGGGAACCTCCACTCAGGAATTTTGCAAGGCTTGCGCCCACCAGAAAATGAGACCTGAAAACCCAGAATAAAACACGAACACTCTGTTGATCAGTCTTCCCAGTTTTAGGGTGGAGAGCCTGTCAGGAAAGGTCCACACATGGAGGAGGCAACTAAACCCAGCTATGGAGCTACATCTGCTTCCCTGGAAGCACTGAGGTAAGTGCTGGCTTTTAAAGGATGGCTCTGGTGCAGGACATGATCCCAGAGAAACACGGTCCCATTCCTTGCACAGCTGACAGTTCTCGAAAGTCTGACTTGTTCAATGAGCAAATCAAACCAAGAGGATTCCGCTCAGGAAATTGCCAGCTCAAGCCACACCCTGAGGTGCCAGGAAGAATGTCCTGTACCACCTCATCATTTACTGAAAATACTGAATTCAAAACTTACCTGTCTACTGCCCTGTCAGCCTCCCCTCTGTGCTGGGAAGATCCCAGGACAGACACTGGGACACACAGAGGTGGTTTGGGACAGCCAGCATGGCCTCACCAAGGGAGAATCCTTCTGACCAACCAACCCCATGGCCTTCTCTGAGGCAGTGACTCCATCAGTGGACAAGGGAAGGGCCACAGATGCCTTTTATCTTGAATTCTGGAAAGCCTTTGGAGAGATGGAGCACCTCTCCCATGAGAAAAGGCTGGGAGGCTTGGAATTGTTCAGACTGGAGAGGAGAAGCTTTGGAGTGACCTAATTGTGGCTTTCCAGTGCCTGAAGGAGCTGACAAGGGAACACAGAGGGGGACTTGGGACAAGGGCCTGGAGTGCCAGGACACAGGGAATGGCTTCCCAGTGCCAGAGGGCAGGGATGGATGGGATATTGGGAAGGAATTGTTCCCTGGGAGGGTGGGCAGGCCCTGGCACAGGGTGTCCAGAGAAGCTGTGGCTGCCCCTGGATCCCTGGAAGCGTCCAAGGCCAGGTTGGACATTGGGCCTTGGAGCAGCCTGGGACAGTGGAAAGTGTCCCTCTCCCTGTGGAATGGGAGGGGTTTAAGATCCCTTCAACCCAAACCATTTCATGATTCTGGTAATTAAAGGGAATAAAGAGGTTTGCTTTCCAACCCAGATCCTGGCCCCAACTTTGGCAAACTCAAACCAGAATGTGGCAGAACTGAACATTATCAGGCAGGGCTACAAAATACTGCTCTGTGTTCCAACACTGCCATTACTGGCATACAAGAGAGAGAGATTTGATTTGTGAACTTAACATCAAAATTCCCTGTGCTTTCCACCAGCTGCATGGGAAGATTTGGGAGCTGCACACAAACTGCTTCTCTCCTCCAAAGCCCTGAAAGTCTGAGAAGTGATGTTGGGGTCATTGCAGGGAACAGGGAAAACTAAGTGAGATGAGACCTGACCTTTGTTAGTCCTTTGGAGCATTGCAGGTTCAGACCTAGAGCACAGAATACAGAGTTTGTCTGGTTTGCAAAGCCCTTTCTGGACTGCCTGGGGCACCCTGGGCACTGGGGTCTGCGCCCGAATGTCAGAACTGGGAGCTCTGAACACCTTGCTTTACACACACATGCAAACTGCTTCGTGTCTCATGCACAAACACAGCTTAGCACCCAGACTGTTCCTTCAGCTCCTCTGTGACAGGCTTGAAATCTAAATTAAAAGTAACTTCCTGGCAGAGTTGGAATCAAATATTCCAAATGCTCACTCTTACCACTTCATCATTAGCAAAATGCTTTCACCCATAATTGTTCTCATTACAACAGAAAAAAGCCAGAGCATAAACAATGCTGAGCTTGGTATGCAAGGGATGGCTGAACTGAGAGTGCAGCACAGGCATGTTCTTCAAATTGGAGTCAACAATTATTCCACACATGGGAGAGAATGGAGCTGAAAATAAGTAGAAGGATGTGACAATCCGCCAAGTGGTGTGTAAACGTGATGGCAGCCTGAACAGCCAGAAAAGATTCCCAAAAGATTCCTTTACTAACATTTTGTGTCCAAAGCATTTTTTTACCTTTAAAGGATGTAGTCTGTGCTTCCTTGATCAAAATTACTCATTAGGAAGAATTTATATTATGCATCTTTTTCCCTTCAAATAATGAAAACATGCCTTTAATTATTAATTATTCTTGCTCAGAAGTAGATTTCATGGCTATGTTTGATGTTAGGATTTGTCTCTCTCTGGTTCATGTAGATGGCTATGAAGTCTCTGATACCTGGAGCTCACTCTTGTCACCAACTTCAATGTCAGCTTAGGAACTCAGCCTCTGTTCCTCCCTGAGTGGCCAATGGTTCTGAAAAAGGGGTGTTCCTGGACAAAGTGACCTCCTGCCCACCCACAGCATGAGTTGAGGAAAGACACTTCAGACATTTTTAGGCATCATTTGAATTTCAAAGTTGGATTTTAGAAACTGGTTTCCATCTTGGGCTTCCTTCTCTCCTCTTGTCCTGAGTACATGAGAAAGCTCCAAGTCAGATTTGCTGGCTCCCTCACACATGTTCTGTTTCACTCTCTCCTCTCACAGTCACAGAAGCAAGAGCAGATGTTGGTAGAACATTCCTGAGTGTCATTCTGGGGTGTGCAGCCAGACATTTGTCAGTCTGGTTTGATTTCCTGAGGACTGCGAGGAAGGTTCTGCTGGATAATTCCTATCTGCGACTCCAAGCCGCTCCTGCCAAATCCACCCCAAGCCTCCAAGGAAGATTTCCTTCTCCAGATTTTTGCTGAAGGCTACTTTTTATTGGTTTTCTTCAAGAAATCTATTTTTTTGTTTTTTCTTGTTAACACTGCTATGAAGATGGAGAGGGGGAGGTTTAGGAGAATAAGGAAAAGATGCACATTCCCCCTTGCCACCTTAATGTTTACAAATGCTGCTAAAGCCAGCAGGGAAGACTCACAGAGATTTCAGTAAAAGAATTTTCTGTTCTGCCACAGTTGAAGAAACATTATAATTTAAACACATATATACATGTCAGGTGTAAACTTCCTGCAAATCATTTTCCAAAGGACTTCTGGAAACAGCAAATCACTTTTTCTGCATCTGTATCTTAAAGATTAACACATATCTTGCAATGCCTTAAAACACCCTTCAGTTTCCAAGAGGACTTTATTTTCTTTACTGACTTCATATTTGAGTTAGTAAATAAAATCCAATTAAGGTCTTATTGCTGAATATCACCTTTGAATAAAATACACCAAAGTTTTGCATGAGATTGGAAATGTTTCCAGATTTAGAGAAATTATTATGTTAAATGGGTTAAGGCATTGTCTCAAAACTAAAGGAAGGTTTCCAAATGCTTTCTTCATGACTGAAATTGTGTTTGTGCACAGGGCAGGAATTAGGTAGTTATTTTCTGCAGGAAAAAAAAAAAAATTATGGTAATGCAAAAAGCCATTTTCCCCACTTTATTTCCTATAGGAATCTTATTTAGATGTTGAACTTCTGGTAAGTGATGCATTTAGCTTATCTCTGTGAGTGAGGGAGATGCCCAAGCTGTGTGCTTGGATAAACATCACACAGATGGGAACACCAGCAACACACAGCCCTGATTTTGCGGGGTTTGATGGGTTTCCTTCCAAACACCTGGTTCATTTACAGGTGCTTTAATGGGATCTAAGGCAGAGGCTGGAAAGTCCCTTTGTGGGTGGGCTGTGCCCCGTGAGGGAAGCCCTGCCGCCGGCGGATCCCGGCTCCATCCCTATTCCCATGCCCGTCCTCATCCCTGTCCCCCTTCCCGTTCCCATGCCCATCACCCTCCCCATTCCCTTCTGCATCCCACTTCCTATTCCTATCCCCACTCCCATCCCTATTCCTGTCCCTATGCCTGTATCCCTCTCCCTTCCCATTCCCATCCCTTTCCCCCTCCCCACTCTCATTCTCCTCCCTATTCCCATTCCCCTCCCCATTCCAATTCCCACCTCCTTCCTCCTCCCCATTCCCCTCTCCCTTCCCCTCCCTATCCCCACCTCTTTCACTCTCCCCATCCCCATCCCCATCCCCATCCCCATCCCCATCCCCATCCCCATCCCATCCCCATCCCCATCCCCGTCCCCGCCGGGTGCGGAGGCGGTGCGGGAGCGCCCCCTGGTGCCCCGCGGCTGCAGGTGCGCGCAGGGGGAGCACCAGATGTCACAAGGTGTCACGAAGTGCGCACAAAGAATGCACCAGGGGAGCACGGCGTGCCACAAGGTGTCACAAAGTGTGCACAAAGAGTGCACCAGGGGAGCACGAGGTGTGCAGGATGCGCTGCCGGGCGCTGCTGGGTGCACCCTGTCCCTGTGCATGACAGGAACTCAGCCACAATGCCACTTGCGTCCCTTCCCGTCCCGCTTCCCTGTTCCCTCAGCAGTTGAGAGGGGCTGAGCAAGGTGAGTACCGCCGAGTTCTCGCTGTGCAGAACCCCCCTGTCTCCCCATCTCGGTGAGTTCCTGTTAGCAGAACTTTCAGAAATGCAGAGATCCGGAGCACACAGCACCCTCAGCATGGCTCAGCAGGCCCCTCTCCACTTGCTGCCCTCCAGGTCAGCGGGCACACGGAATCTGAGCCACTCCTCCCTTTCCTCACCCCCAGCCTGACAGAGGGGACACAGATCCAACACAGCTGACACCTTGCTGCTTGCAGGAATCCAAATTTCTCCAAGGAAGTACAATATTTTCATAGTAAAAATTTTAGGAAAAAAGTTTATCTTATGATTCATTCTAAAATGTAGAAATCTTGCATTGAAACTGTAAATTTATTGTGAAAATAGCTAAACCATTTCAGAGAGTGAAAGTCCTCAGCCTGAGTATCTCTTGTTTCCATTACACGGATGAGGAAGTGCGACTGTTGTGCATAAGAAAAAGGTAAGTTGTCTTCATAAATATCTCCAAAAGGCCATTTAGCTCCATCAGCAAACAAGGGAAATGAGCTATTTAGCATAGTTTGGTGAGCGAGTTTTCATTTCAAGGTTGAATAATGGCTTAAAAAAGAAAAACAAAAGAGGCTTTGAAACTTTTCCTAACCTTCAGCCACTAAACATGAAAACTGACTGCTGAATTCAGGGGAAGTGGCCTATTTCTCAGCACTTCAAAAAGCTTAAAACTGTGCAAATGACATTGACAAAAACATGTTACTAAGCTTCCTTTACACAGTATGGTGAAAACCAAGTAGAACTAATATTAACTCTATTACAGGCAAAAGGCCTAAAGAACAGAGGTCCTGGAAGAAATGCACTTGTCCTAAAAGTATTCTTGATTTAATTTTTTTATTTTATAGCATCTCCCCAGTGTGTGCTATGAAAAACTGGTCCCCATGTAGTCAAAATATATCCATTTGATGGAGGGGTCAGTTCCAATTGCAAAATAAATTAGGAAGTTTTTCCTGATCTTGCTCTTCAGTCAGAATTTTTCACCCAGCACTGCCACCACCAGGAGAAAAAGTATTTTGGTTACACATGGAAGAACAATACATTCAATGTTTTGCCTCTTTTGTACTTGAGTAGAAACCAGACCTGAGTACAAAATATTGCAGAGTTCACACCGAGGCACTCAGGTTGTCTGGTGCTTTCCTAAAACACCTGGGATTTTAGAAGCCACTAAGAAACTAACCCCAAACCATTTTCTACACTATTTGTCTTCTTAGCAATGCTTTGTCAAAATCAGCCATAAGAAGTGATGGAAATTAATTGAATTAAAGGACTCTCAATTAAAATTTGGCTAATTTTCCTCACAGTAACTAGCAAGCCTTTCTCCAATTCAGGCTTAGTACAAGACATGATCTCTAGCAGCTCCAGTTCTCTAAAGATGTCCAGGGATAATTTTTAATTTTGAAATATGTAGCAGATACAATCTTCTTACACTAATTTCCTCTGCATTCTTTGTTCCTATCTGATATCAGCCTTCCCAGGGCTGAGTCACAGCAAGAAAACTCTGGAAGCTGGAGTCTTATTGAAAACAGAGTCAAAATGACTGAGAGTCAGAAGCAACCAGAGCAAGCTTGAAATCACTGCTCAGAGCTGGGTTTTTACAGATGGAACATGGCACAGGCAGAGACAGCCAGCTTTGTGTGATTCCTGTTTTCCTGGAATAGGAAGGTGTGTCTGTGCAGGGTAGAGAGTCCTGGTTTGCTTTTCCTCCTTCCCCGGCACCCCCTGGTGTTTTGCTCAAGCGTAATTTCTCTGGTAACCCCACAGGCTAGGGCAGAAATTGTGAAACTGGGCTTCCAAAAGCCACACCTACCCTTGTTCACAGCCAAAATAGTCAGGATTAAAACCTGGGAGCTCTAGATTCTCTCCAAGAAGGCAGATCAGGGAGGAAGAAAACCCAAACCTTGTGCCTCAAAGCCATCTCCTGGGACATTCCTCCGGGGGAGCTCTGAGCCCCTCCTGCTGGGGCCATGTCCAGTGGGGATTCCCAGCACTGCAGGGATGGTGCTACTCAGGAAATTGCCTTTCCCTTATGTTCAAAGGACAGTCCTGATACAGCAGCATGGGCTCTCTTAGGTTTATTTCTTCATAAGCCTTTAATTGGAGCCCAGACCTGTAAGGAAATTAATGCTCTCTGGCTTGAGTTCACTTTCTGGAGCTCTCAGAAAGAGAGTTTACTAAGAAATTAGGTGCAGTTTGGAAACATTCCTCAGAGCTGCTCACAGCTATCCCTTGCCTTCCATGGAAAGATGTCTGAAAAGAGAAACCCTTTAACTCTTCCAAGTTTGTTTGGATTTTATGTAACTGCTCATTTGAATGTGGCTTCTCCTGCAAGTACAATCAGATCACACTGATGTCCATAGCCTCAGGCAGTCCAAATTTCCTGACACGACAATATTACAAAGATAGAGAGAGAGAAAAAAAGCCATGAGCTCTTTGTCATCTGCAACCGAAAGAGCAATTGTAGAAACATGGAATGGTTTGGGTTGGAGGGACCTCAAAGCTCATCCAGTGCCACCCCTGCCATGGGCAGGGACACCTTCCACTAGCCCAGGCTGCTCCAAGCCCCAATGTCCAGCCTGGCCTTGGACACTTCCAGGGATCCAGAGGCAGCCACAGCTGCTCTGGGCACCCTGGCACCCACCCTCCCAGGGAACAATTCCTTCCCAATATCCCATCCATCTCTGCCCTCTGGCACTGGAAAGCCATTCCCTGTGTCCTGTCCCTCCATCCCTTGTCCCAAGTCCCTCTCCAGCTCTCCTGGAGCCCCTTTAGGCCCTGGAAGGTGCTCTGAGCTCTCCCTGGATCCCTCTCTTCTCCAGGTGAGCATCCCCAGCTCTCCCAGCCTGGCTCCAGAGCAGAGGGGCTCCAGCCCTGGGATCAGCTCCATGACCTTCTCTGGACTCTCTCCAGCAGCTCCAGGTCCTCCCTATGCTGGGCCCCAGGGCTGGGGCAGCTCTGCAGGTGGGGTCTCACCTGAGCACAGGGACAGAGGGGCAGAATCCCCGCTGTCCCAGAGATGCACATCTGTGACAGACACAGGTTCCACTTGGGCTGGGATGTTCCTCAGTGGCAGCTGAATCAATATTGTTGTCATTGAAGTGCACAGACCCCTCAGTGGAAAAGCATCAACTGCCCTGGTGCCCCTCAGCTCCCAGCTGGCTCCCTACGGACACACGGCTTCTGGGATCTGTGGGTAAGGGAAGCACAGAGCCAGGAAGAGCCTCTTAGCCTGTTTTCCCCACTAATTTCTTAACACACTGACGGTTTTCCATTAGATTTGCCAGAGAGACTGGCACCTTTAACGCAGTTACATTCCTGAAGGATTCATGCAAATCACAGGCAGGTGAGAGACCCTTTGGCCCTAAACTAAGACTATAGGGCTTTGATAGCACTCCAAAAAACAGAAGTCATGGAGCTTGTAAAATGACCACAGAAGATTAAAGAAAGTCAATTACAAATGATAGGAAGAAGTCAGGAAAACATTTTGTTTCTGTGCATAATTTAATTCCTTACTTTTTTCTTACAACTATAAAAATTCACTGTTTGAACGTTTACAGAAAGCACATTTTAGTTGTACACTCAACAAGCTGATCACCCCACTTTAATTAGGAAGGGTAATGCACACCTTCAAAGGAGTTCAGCAGGCTTTCAGAGAAATTGAGGAGAAAAGCAGCTGGCATTACTGATAGTTCTAGGATAAATTAAAGTACCCTTCTTTGAAAACAAACCCTTTTACAAACCCTTTTCAGAGCACAGAGCATCTAGAAACCTCGTCACTTTTTGACAGACTGTTTCGCAAGATCCCTTCCGTGTCACTTGTTGTATGATGTATGTACATATCTCAGCACAGCCAGCGATACATCATCTATATCACTGCAGCCAGCGCTGCTTTGTTTGTATAAAAGCTTGGTTGTGGACTGAAATGATAAAAAGATGAACATTAAGCACTGGTTACAGATAAGAGTGCAACAGTGCTTCAGAAGAGACAGAAAGTCTTTGAAGTTGCTGAGAAAGTTGAACAAATATAAAACCAAAACACAGCAGCGCCCCAGCCTCACCTGCCATGGTTTTTTTTGGCTTCTCCCCTGCTGTGTACACAGAGGAAAATATAACAGTTCAACAATGAGCAACAATCCTCTCACATCAATCAACAGTTATGCCTTGAAATGATGTGGGTATATTAATTCTTCAAAGCCAGACATTGGACCAAATACTCTTTGCAAGGAAAGCTGTGATCTGTTACAGATGCCCTTCAAAAGCCATGAGCAGTGTATGAAAATAAGTGAATATTAAGAGTTCAAAACTCTTCATTCTTGTGGACTGTCCTGGGTTGCAGTGTATTCTATTATCATCCTCATGAGCTGTTGAAATCAGGTGGGGCAGTGTTTCCTTGCCTCCTCCCCCCAGACTATCTTGCTGTTAATGGCCCATCATTGTCCTGCCGCCTGACTCAGAGATAACTCCCTCCGGACTATCTTCTGTTAATGAGCCCATCAACGCCTGGCCTCATGACTCATTGCCCCATTGTGAGATGCTCCACCCAGAGGGAGGAACCAAGCATTCCATCCTGGATACAATCTGAGATTCTGAACACCACAGACACCTTTCCTCTGGATTCCCAGAGGACAGGAGCTACACAACCACCACAGGACCTTCTGAGGAAGAGCAGACCCTTTCTACCGGGTCACTGCTTTGACAGAACCACATCCATCACTTCAGGAGGACTGAAGCCACCATTTTATCGGACTGCTACCACTACCCTGACTAACAGGTGTCAGGTTGTATCCTGACTCTGTCATGGACCAGTGTTTTTTTTTTTCCCTTTTCTTTAACTTCCCTATTAAATTGTTATTCTGACTTGGTTCCTCCCACTGGTTTGTTTTCAAACTAGTACATGGACATGAGGAGAAAGTACATTTAATAAAAACGTTTGGGGTTTTTAGGTTGGACTTTGCAAACACTCAAGGTGTAGAGATGAATTGTTCATCTGCTTAAGGAAGGAAAGTATTTGACCATTTTCTTGGAGGATGGACAAAATTTCTTTCAATCAAACTGGAAATGAGGCCGTTCCTACCTTACAGATAAAATATGCCTGTGATGCTACGAGACAGGAGTTTCCCACGTTCTCATTAATGATCCATCTCCTGGTGTGACAACCACTCAAAATAGAAAGAGGGAGCTGGATTTTTTCCTGATTCCCGAGTGTAAATTTCTAAAGGCAGAACAAGGACGGGATCCACTGTTGAAAATGCAGCCATTTAGGCAAAGAATATGTTTTAAAAATTGGGATTTTATTCCTGCCTGGATGAGGCAGCCTGGTCTAGTGTATAAATTCTGTCATTCTCCAGTGTTATCATCAGGACTCCCCAGGATCACAAAAGCTTGGAGAACACCGTTGAACCCTCAGTCACAAAACTCCAGGATGGGAAAGCTGCATCCCAAAATGCACAGATCCTGTTCATTTCGAGTGCAATCCGGTGGATCACTCATTTTGGCACATGCTTGACATGTGCTAGAAAAATAAATCCCATTTTCCATTCCTGCCAATAGCTGTCACAGCCACCTCGAGAGCCTGAGCTCCCTGCTGAGTGTTGGCTGGCTTGTTCTCAATGTCCATCACTCCTCATCCTCTGCTTCAAGCAAAATGAGGTCAACATGACACAAGCAAGACAACTTAAGTGAGGCCAAGAGTTGTGGAAATCTCCTCCAGAGTGCACTCAAGTCAGTAAGCATCCTTCTGCTGACTACCACAGGCATCAGAACAGGCCTTGAATGCCTTAGTTCCTGCAGGGAAGCATTCCAGTACGACCTTTGGCTCTACAACAATTCCTTCTACAAACAAATCTTGCCCCAGAGAAAACTCTTTTACAATTCTTTATTTCCCCCTGCTTCTTTCACCTGGATTACAAATATCATTTCCGTTTCTATTCGAGTTCTCTGAAACCTCAAGGACACCATGGAAACACATCCCCCTCCCACAGATCCTCAAGAGCTGGCTCCAGAACTTCCCATCTTGGGTCAGGTGGCCATTTGCCAGCCACTACAGAGGCATCTTTAAGAGCTTTCTTTGATTTCTGATATTCCCCTGTCATCTCCAACTCTGTTTTGCACACAACGATCCATCAGGAGCAGGACAATTTTTCTTTTCTCCCCACTGTATCTTTTTTGCTGCCATTTCATTTAGATCGAATTAAAGCAGCACTGATTATTCCTTTGTATTTGGGGTTTTTTGACATGTAAGAAAAACATATCTTCCCTTTCTTTTCATAGGATATGTGACTTTATTTACTTGCTCAAGTATAGCGTTTACTGAGCAAATTCTTTCTCTTATGTATTTTATACAAAACACAGAGAAAAAAAAAGGAAATTCCATTTATTGTGTAAATTACACAGAGAAAATTTGCAAGCATTTGGTAAATGTTATAGGATAGAGAACCGTAGTTTTACTTAAATAATTTTAATAGGACAAGTGAAAAGAAGTGGTATCTAATTTATGGAAACAGATTCAATAGTAGCTGACACTGTGTTAATCACCTCTCAAACTCACAATTGCAAATTAGTCACTTTAGCAACTTCGTTCCATAATTTCTGAAGGATTCCACAGACTCTGGTATGATTCTATTATGCCGTGACTCACATTTGATGAATGTTCTTCCAATTCTCACTTCTGAAGAAATAATATTCATGAATGAAGTGATTAGTTCCTAAAAAAGATTTTTCTTTCTAGTATTGTCGAATAATTTTAAAACTGACCACAATTAAACTGTCAATGAGCTAATTAATATGATTACTTTGAATTTGTTAACCACAATCTGGCTACATAGAGAAGTTAATTAGTCTTGGTTCTTTATAGTCACTAGTCTTGGTTATATATATGTAAGACATAATCAGTATTTTCTATTGAATTATTTCATTGTCTTAATAAGGGAGGAAAAACCACAGCCACCTCCACCTTCTACCACTCACAGAGAAAATTCTTCAAATGTTATTTGAAAAGCCATGGAATTCTGTGAAATAACATTCCGAAACCTGGACAGTGCTACCTGTCCACTTTGGGAACACACCATCAAGTCCAGACAAACAAGGTTCCTTAGGAGCACTTTATGCCAGATTCCATCTCTGTTCAAATGCTCCAATTTACATGGGATAAAACTGCAAAAAATAACCGTTTTTGCTGTTCTGACAGAAAAGCAAGAAACAAAAAATTAATGACTTACTACATTTTAATGCTTAGCTTGTGGAAATCTCAGTCAGTAATAAGATTAAATCCAAACTCTACGAATGAGGGGTGAGAATATGAGTTTTGTCTTGCTTCTCACTTCTTCCATTTTTTGGTCATGACCAAGAGCTTTGTTAACAAGTGACCTCATCAGAGGATCTCCTGTCTCTCCAGGCTGTTCCTACACTTCCCAAACATTCCTGCAGTTCTTTTACGCAGCTCTCTGCCAACTACTGAAGATTTTTTTTGTATCACTTCAGTTTTTCAGTCCACCAAATTCTGGTTTTTCCACCAGCTCAAAGGAAATTATCAATGCTTCAGCAAAGTCAAAATATGGAAAACCTCTCCATATGCCCAACACACTTTGCTAATTATTGAATTTTTCTTTATTTCCAATTTCAGCAGCTGAATTTCTCACTGCGTTTGTCAGCTGTGTGGAAAACTCCAGCACCATTGCTTCATTTCTGTGCTTAATTAGCTGCACAAAAATGGAAAATCGCCTCTCAAGTTGCTCTTTGGTGAACTCTGTTTTTATTGTGACTATATTCCTCAAACAAGTACCAACAGTTGTGTTAAAATTTCTATTCAGCACACATTTATCCCCTGGTGCACCTGCAAAAACTTCTTTTTAAAAAGTTAAAAATTAGCACTATATTTCTTTTCAATTACAAGAAGCAGCAAAACCACTGTTAACTTTTTATCATGTCTGCCACAAATAAATCTATTTTTTCAATTGGGACAAGCAATTGTCAACAACTGAGCTATGAACTTTCACTTTGCCCTGAAAAGGGGAACCAAAGAACATTTGTGTAAGTGATAGCTTGGATGGACTTAACCCCCTGCCAGTTTGCAATCCAAATGCAGTAATAACTTCCTTTCCCTGTTATTTCTGTATTAACATTAGAATAGCCCAAGAATATTCTTAAAGCCACCTCTAGAGCACTTCAGTAGGAGCATTAATAACCTTTAAGCAAATTTCTGTGTTGCCCAAAACACTCTGAAGTAACATTTTACCACCGGCTTTCTCTACAAGAGCAATGGGGGCGATTATAATTCAATTACAGACGAAGGCAGAATGGGTACAAGGGACATTCTTTTTTGTCTCTTCTAGGAGAAATCACATCTGACTGTGGAGGCCTTGTACAAGTGAGGGAAAATTGCATCTGTGTGTTACTTGCTTTTGTTTTCTTCACCACCACCACACTAAGCAGCTGCTGACTCATTGTGCTCTACATGGCAGGCAGAACTTCCTGTTTCCATCATATTTCCTAAAATATCCCCAAATAAAGTCAGTCTGGTTGCTGGCAGAATAGCTCTGAATATCTGCTTTCCAGTGTTGTCAGCATACGATGATGTGGGTCTTGAGTTTGTTAAAAAAGGCTCCACCTTGAGAGCGCACAGTCCTGAGAGCTCGGTGCCGGCCCACCCAGCCCTCAGCACAGGGAAGCCCCCGTGGGACGGTCTTTGTTCCAAGTGTTCCTACACATGTCCAACAGCCACAGGTGCACATGGGTTTGTACTCCTATTACCGCTGAGTTGCTTCAGAGGATTTGGCTCCTTGCACCTTTTTTCATGAAGTAATGTTACACTTGCAGACTGTGTGTTTTATGAGCTGTTTCTTCACCACATACCTACCCCTTCAATCAAAGTGATTCTCTCTGTGGTCTCATCAGCATCATTAGAAACACACCAGACTGATGTGGCCCTTTTTAAGGCCCCTGGAACCCCAATGCCCTCCTGAGCTGCAGGATGTGCTGTCTGGGCTGGCTGATGCAGGTGCAGAGCGCACAGGGTAACCAACGCTCAGCTGTCAAAAAGAGAAAGGCATTGCCCAAAGGTACCCACAGAATTCTGATACCTGGAAAAAAACCCTGGTTGCTGGAAAAAGTTGGTCACCTTGGAACACTTCATGTTTTGTTGTTAAAAGGGATAATAGCCCATGTATCAATAAACCATTTTAAAAACCAAAGAGGCCTGAAAATACTTTTCCGAAAACGTTGGCTCCAGCACAGCCGGTTCAGTAAATAATCGGATTTGAGGATGCAACTTCTATTCCCTGAGGACAGCAGGGGATGTGAAGCATTTATCCAGTGACCTCCCACACACTAATCTGTGGATAAAGAACACCATGAGAGTGAATTCAGGACTGTGCTGCCACAGAAGGATGGGAACAGCATTATGGAGAAAAGCCAGAGAAACATCTGGCACACAAAAGGAAAGGTGTTCTGCGTAGAACAGAAGTGCTTGTCTGTGCTCAGGGGGCAGCTCTCACAGGGCTGATATAATTCTCACTGTATTTTTTGACAGCGAATTCACCAAGATGTGATTAAGTTTAGTAATAATGTCTCCAGAATTTATGAAATTCTTAAATGCAGAAGACTGCTGAACAACATGTTCTAGAAAGAAAGAAACTGTCCCAGTCTTTCCAGCAAGAGTTGAACAGCTCCTTTTCCACCATTTGTGATAAACATGTTACCTTTTCCTCTTGCCAATCAGACAAGGCCTGTGTGTGAATGACGCCCAGGACAATCTCCCCCTCCAAGGGAAAAGCAGCAATGTTGGATCCCCACCAGAAAAGCTCTTTAGGTCAACTCTGCTCTGGCAGAAAAGAGAGTTTCACTTTCCAAGGGAAATATGCACAGTTTCCAACCTAGCTCAGAGCAGCAGAAGACCTCTGGGACATTCTCTGCAGCAAAGACTTTTAATGTGTATTCCCTGCCAGAAAAAACACCCATCCACCCAATGCCAGCTGTACCAACAGCACAGTTCTGCCGACAGAAGTGAGACCAAATGAGGTGAAGCACTGGTGACTTTCAGGGAGAAAAATGATAGGATGTTCTTTCTGTAACAGAAACAACTTCCTTAGTATTCTTTTCAACCGGAATAAAACAAGAGTGAGAAAAATCCTGTTTCTAATGACTCTCAACACAGATGTGAGACACATTCATTTGTGAGGCAATCTTTGTAAAAACATGTAATTTAAAGCATGCAGGAGACAGTCAACCTTTAAAGAGAGAACAGTTCACAACCTTAACACAGCAGAACTGGTGATCTGCCTGTAATAATGACAAACCTTTCTTTGCTGGCTCTTAACAACCAAAGAAAGCTAATTACAGGGATGACTGATTCTTTGGTTTCCGTGCTTAAATATCTAGCTGAAGAATCAGGCTGCTAACCAAGGAAGAGAGCACAACTTCAGGTCCATACAAACACTGTCAGGTATGGCAGGGTATTATAGAAAGTAAGATTTTTGTTATCATCTTCTTAGGCCTTGTGAATTTGTATCAAATTCAACTATACCAGTGGCAGGTGACAAAAAGACCCTGATCAGTTCAAAGAAAGCCATTAAGGACTGGACCTTAAGATATCATTACAAAGTATCAGCAATAATTTTTTTGCAGTAGTTATTTTAAATTTAACTTCAAATGTCGTCATCGTATGTTTTGATATCAAAGTTATCATTGGCTTCCTTCATTACTGAAATAGTGTGTGTATACATATATATCTCTAGTCAAGCCACACATATCAATTTGAGTTATCCTGTTAAATACATGCCTCTCAAACCTAACATAAAATAAAAAAAAGCCACTGGACAAAGAGAAATACATCAATCATACACAACTAAAAATCTTCTCTTCCTTAATGCCATGAAGGAGTACAGGGGAGCAGCAATACTCTTACTTGTAGTATATGAACATGTGTAAAACACAAAGAAGAAGTACCTGGCAAAAAATACTTTACCTCGGAATTAAATAAAATCTTTCTCTTTATTGGCTTTAACAGCAAAAGAGATCTGCCTAATTCAAACTCAGGCTTTTTGGTTTTTTAATAAGAAGTGAAATGATTTATTTTAAAAAAGCCAAATCAGTACCGTAAGTATGGGAAGCCCTGGATTAGAACTCTGCCTGCGCTTCTCCCTTGGCCTGGGTGCAATGAGGAGGTTTTCAGTCTCTTTCTTCCTCATCTGATTGCCAGGAGAGCTGTGCTGCATTCCTCAGGAGAAAGAACAGAAACCAGACAACACAAGGCTCTGAACACAAACACCTGTGAGAAAGGCAGAAAGGAAGAAGTACAAGAAAACAAGCTTCCCACTCTCTGTGTATCTCTTGTTATCTCACTTCAGCTATTTTTGGTTTCACATCCAGCCCTGTGACTTCTCCCTGCAACTTCCCAGGGAACCTCATCCATCCAATTGTTTTCCTGCCTTAGGACCAAACATGGCTGGGATAAGGCATCACTTGTGCTTCCTCTTGAGTCAGTGCATAATGTCTACAGAACAATTCTTTATTAATTTTCATCAAAAATAGAGGGGATGGCCTTCAGAATAGACTTGTCTTGCCATGAGATCCTGAGCTGGGATCAAGCACAACTACAGCCTTCACTGAATTCACAGCAATGACAACCAAGGCAAAGGCTTTTTTATTCTGCAGAGGACAACCCTGTGACACCTGAAGTCTCAGGGAGTATTTTAGACCTTGTTCTCTCAGACTTTCTCCTGTGCTGTATGAAGCTTTGCATAGAGAAAGTTGACATAGAAGAAAAAAGTACAGCAATCTGTCTTTTGAGATTGGGCAGGGGAAAACTTTTGTCTTGTTTCATATTAATTGAGTCACTGCATTTGAGAGCAACACAGTTTTGTGCACTGCATACACGAAAAACTACTCAAAACGGTTTAATTTTGTTATCACACTACCGCAGCAAAGCCCTTCACACCTTATGACTGAGTTCCAGTGAAAGTCTTACAAACTAATTTCAATGTATGATTGCAGAAATTGTAGTTTGTTAGATGTACAGAGCCTAGTGGTCCATGAAAACCAGTGATCCCAAATTGAAACAAGAAAGTATGGATTAAAACTGCACCCTAAACTAACAATGTGCAAACCACAGGACACTACATATTATTTTCCAGTGATGGAACAAGGCACCCAAGTTTCTGAGTCAGAGGCACAAACTCATGAAAGAAGGGTAGGTTTTCAATTTGGCACCTTAGAAGTAATTAAAGTGTCCTAAAATCTGACATAATAGACACCAACTAAAGAGACGACAAATGCTTTTCTGCAGCAAACTCCTACTTTTAATGATCATGGAGTTATACAATCCACAGTGTTCTGCTGCTTATGCTGCAGCATCAAATCTCTACTTGGTATCCAGATGATGTTAATGAGGAGAACATATACTATCAAGCTCAATTTGAAAGAAATCCCAGGCTTGCTTTAAACCATATCAATTTTTAGTTCTTCCACTGTTCCTTCCTCCTGTCAAAACCAAGGAAAAAAATAACCCATCCACAGGAGCCAGAGGAAAAAAACCCCACAGGGCAGTCAGCCTCACCTTGATGGACAGAAGTGAAAATTAATGGAGAAAAACCAATCAAACAGCAGGCCATTAAAAAAAAAAATAATAATAAACCAGAGTCTACAGAAAATGAGTCACCCAGAAAAATCAAATCCCTTGATGGGAGAACCACTGGGATGGAATCTGGGTAGTGGCTGACTGCAGCCAGCAAGAGGCAAAGTGCCTCGGTTGTATTGGGAATGTGTTTCTAGCCTACAGCTGTCCAGAGGATCTTTGGAAATCTTTAGAGTTGATGTGTAACGGGATAGACAAAGAACAAATTGTTCTGGCGACCCTGTTCACTTCTAGTGCAAAAGTTCAGGCTTCCTTAGAGACTAATAACAAATGGGATATTCTAAATGTGACATTTTATACAGAAATATTTTTTGCTTAAAGAAAAACATCATTGCTTGAAGCGTGTTGTTAAAAAGAAAAGAAAATCCATCCATATTTTTATAAGCTAAACTGGCAGCAATGAAGTTAAACAAAGTGGTGACCCCAGTCAGGTATTTCAGAGCATGGTGCCCAGGGAAAGGATTGTCCCTTTCAGTGCTAATGGACTGACCCCACAGGCACACGGACATCCTGGCAGGTGACAAATAAAAAGGCTTTGTATGTTACGCATTCCATTTAGGGATATTTTACACACATGTGTATAACCTCAGGTGGTAAACAAGCTGGTTCACATTTCCTGCTGGTAATGTAAAAGCTTTTCCTATTTAGACAAGTTATACTGTGCAGAAATTAAAGTTTCAAAAAGAGAAGAGAGACATAGGGTGACAGCAGCGCTTTTCCTCAACGACAGAGCAATCAGTCCTAGTCAGGTCACCTAAAGATACGCAGAAACTACACATGGAAGAAATTTTTTTATTTATTTCTTCACTACTGTCACCAAAACCCCAGACAAGGCCAGAGGTGCAATCACTCATGTACCTCTGCATGGCTGTGCACACCACACCCCCATGTACGGAATCCTAAATGAACTGAATTAAACACAGAAGAAAAGAATGTAGAGAAGTAACCAGGTTTGAGTTGCGTCTTTGAGAACAAAGTGAATCTATCAGGGACTTTCACGAAAAGTAGGCAGGCCTACAGAGTCCTACAGAAAGAGAATACCAGCAATATGAAGTACCATGTACACGGTCCCTCGGTAAGATCAGGTTCATGTCCTGCTTCCCTCTCTCTGTGACACTAGAAAACTCCAGGGACCAAAGCCCAGATGTGGGCACCCAGTGCACTGTTCCCAGCAGTGAACAGTTACCTGAGAGGCTCCCAGGTTCCTGGTGATGGCGATCTGGACAGGTACATCCCTCAGGCAGTACAGGTCTCCATCCTGAAAGGTCAAACTCAAGCAGGAAAGATGTGGAGCTTCCTCATACATCAGCCTAAGACAGTGGAATGTTCCTGCAGAGGAGTTTATTGAGTGCAAATTTCCCTGCTAAATGTGAATGGATTTCTGCAATCAACATGAGTCAGAGACAGGAATGGAAAGCAGATTTACTTTGGAACAATAGGAATTAGACTGAGACACCTTTCAGTCTGCACGAGTCACCCACCTATCTCTCCACCAGGAATATCTGAGGAAGAAAGGAAAACTATGGATTTCTCCCCAGTTCCCAGGCAATGTTATTACACTACACTGACTCAGGGGAAGCTACAACTTCTCTACACATCTCACGTGCATGATTGGAAAACCCTGGAAAACTCTTAAGCACCAGGAGAAGAGCACAGACTGACAGAAATTAAATTCCTTCCTTTTTTTTTTTTTCAAGTTAGCAAACACCTCCTCCACTGGGCAAATAATATTCCTTCAACACCCCATCTGAACAGTTAATATCCAGCCTGGCTTCATGTGGTGCATCCTGCCTAAAATCCTCTTGCCTTGGGGAGTCTATTTCTACAGCAAACAAGCTTTTTCTCCTCAGAATTGGATTTCCTTTCTGCAACACAACTTCTCAGTCTCCACCTTCCAGAGCTTTCCAGACTAATTAAGGGGACAACCTTAAGATTTCAAAAGACAAAATGCAGACTTGGGTGTTTAGTTGTTTGCTATTGAATTTCCCAGGTTCCTCAAAGGAGCTGTGAGTAGCTCTGGTGGGTGGGCTACTGCATTCAAGAAGAATCTCGGCTCCCAGTTCAAAATCTTTCAGGACAATTTTTTTCAGGAGTAGGCACAGTTCCTAGGGAGCCACAGGGGAAAGTCCTGTGGGATTTCCAAGTGTTCAGCAGTCCTTTTCCAGACAGACAGCATCTTGTTTACCTGACAGCAGTGGAGGGAACATCTGTGCTGTGCTAGGTGTCTCCAGTTGCCCTTCTCAAGCTGTTGCAGGTGTCCCATTCTGATAATACAGACATTTATTTATGTTTTTTTAACACAGAGAAAGAGGAAAGTCTCTACTGAGGCTGCCTAACATGCAGAAAGTTTTCTTTTCAGTACCTCAATTACAACACATTTTAAAACTTCAGTCCATAACACATCAGACTGACTGTCACAGAAAAGAAAGTCACTTCTATTTAATACATTCCCCAAAGAAGAGGCTTAAAGTCAAGGGGTAAGTAACAAGGCAAATACAAAAGTAACCAGAAAGGCAGGCAGTGGTGCTACCTTTGAGAAATCTGGAGGCCATGGAGAACCTCCCTGGGTATTTTACCCTGGGTGGAAGATCCTTAGGCAAATGCCCCACCAAAGGAGAGATTCAGCTCTCTGATGAGATGAAGTGGATACATATCCTGCCTGGAAAGATGGGAGACTGTGTGTGGCTTTGTGTCTTCCCTCCTGGTTTTCTAACCTGTTGCAATGAGGAACCTTCCACAATTTTGTTGAAACTTTTATCTCTCACAAAATGTAGATCAAGGAATGCCTTATGCTTAATCATACAGGGAAAATTGTAATGACACAAAAGCAGTTGAAATGTTTAAAACATTATTAGCAGGTTGTTTTTGTCACAAAACTCATGAAAATACAGAAAGCTGGTGGTTCTTGGAGATGAATTACTTTAGAAAAAACCTCTGGCTTTTTTGCAAAGGTATTCAGAGTAAAGTCTCTAATTCTTTCCTTATCTTTGCTCTGTGGCTGGAGGAATGGCCATGCAACTGTTAGAAAAAGAAAAGTATGTTGGTGGAGCACATTTCATGCACTGAGGGTTTTTTGTGAGCTATACTTTTCTATACACCAGGAAAACAGCTCACTTGACTTGAGAGCACTTGATCCCACTTGTCCCAAATATCATGACGTGGTGCCCAATGCCAGAATTTTGAATTGTAAGTAAGGGACTTTTCTCCCATTCCCATTCAGACCTAAAAAATAATGGAAAATCTGTTTCATTGCTGAAATGTCAAGAAGATGTGAAACACAGAGCAGAGGCTTTTTGATGCCTAATTAGGAATAACCTAAACAGGTTCTTTTTGTGAGTTCTCTGAAGTGACAGTAGAATCACACATCTGATAAATGGAAGCATGAAACAGTGTAATAATAAACAAGAAGACAAAGCAGTACATCAGGAGACCCAAAAATCTTTACAAGTAGTGACTGCGATACTGTCGTAATCAAAATTCAATGGAGGTGGTCCTACAACTGGAATGCTGGAGTGGGTGGCTAATTCAGAATGACCACCAAAGAAACAGTGACCTGAAGTAGAATTAATGTCCCAGACAGAGGGGGTCACAGGCAGGAACAGCTGCTGAAAGTCCAAGCAAAAGCCTTCAGCAGCCAGGAGAGGCCAGAGGCCAGGCCATGGGCATAGCCAAGCACCTGCTTCACTGGGGGGCTTAGTTTCAGACACTGAGAGGTGAAGGAATTGGCAGCAAAAGCTTTTGAATAAAAATTAATTTCAAGGCAGCCTCTTGATCGTGTTCCAGTCTGTCAGAGCTGGACAGCAAGAGCCTGCACAGCTCTCTTTAATATGTGAATGCTCCTGAAGAGAAAAAGTTAAATTAAGTGTGTGTATTTGCTTAGGAATTGGGATTAATATACATTACTGATTTACTGCTCTTTGCAGCTAAAGGTAATTGTAATGTCTCTAAAAGTTTTAAACAAAATTCTGTGTGCTTAATGACTTATGCAAATATTGTAATAGAATTTGGTTTCTATGATACTCAGACATAAAAGACTAAACCAGTTAATACTGCTGCTCCTGTCAACACTTCTGTTCTTTAAAAGAACCAATACAAATTCCCAATTAAGCAACAATTCCCAGTTAAGCAACCTGGTGTCCCAGGATCACCATCCCACCCAGAGGGTCAGGAGTCCATCACATTGAGAGAAAATACCCTTTCACTGACCACAGTCACAGAGTTATGGACATTTTCCACTACCCCAGCAACACATTAATCACAGGTTCCAGCCCTAAATTTCTTGACCATTTATGAGATGAAAGGCAAAAAGCACACCTAATGCTGTTGGACATGCTGACTGCTCAGCTACCTCTTTGAATTTCCATCAGAAATAGTGGAAATGGGGAAAGTTAAGAGGAAAGGAATATTTGGAGAAGCAAAGCCAGGAAGTGCAATGCATCTGATATCCCCACTCAGACATAACAGCGACTCACAGGCAGAGAGTCACAAGGAATCATACAGGACACAGAAGTGGGTGGGCAGCTCTATTAGAATTATTTACCTTATACACAAGGATCAGTGTGAGAAAAAGTAAAAAATATATTTATGAGTGAAGTGGCTGAGGAGCAGCAGATCCTGTGAACAAGGGGGGAACTCAAGTGAAAATGGGCTTTACAGAGAACTTTGTGTACGGGGAGATTACTCTTAAAGTTTCACATGTCTCTCAGGAATGAGAGAAGACAAGAGCTAAAGACAAAAGCCAGGTTGGATGGGGCCTGGAGCAACCTGGAAGGGTGAAAGGTGAAGGTGTCCCTGCCCATGGCAGGGGCTTGGATTTAAATATTCTTCAAGGTCCCTCCCAACCCAAACCATTCTGTGATTCTGTACAGGGGTTGGAGCCAAGATGATGACGTTCATACAGCAGGAAAGAGAATGCACTGACAAGTCCTGCAGAAGTCGATGCTGAGAACCCAGCTGAGTTTGGATGAAAGAAAAAAGGACAATTCCAGCGCACTGGTACTACCCCATTCTCCTGTGTGGAAGAGGGAAGAAAGGTGATAAAATAATGACTGTGCTGGAGGTAAGAGTGACTGGAAAGGTCGGTGAGTGCCACCTGCAGTGACAGGCACTTAGAGACGAAAGCAGCAGCATTTCAGGAAGATTTTGCCTGGGTTAATGATGTAATTTTTAGTTCCTGATCATTATTTAAATTAGGATAATTTTCAATAGCTCCAGCAGGTTAACCCCAGAGCAACTGAGATTTCCACTCCTCAGTTTCTTTGCCTCTGCCTTACTGTCCTCTCTTCTGCTTTTCTGTTGTCCTTTAGTTTCTCTCTTGTGCCTCACTTCCCTCCATCGTCTTCTACACAATCCAGTCAAAACAACACCACCACAACCTCTGGGCCAGAAGGCAGCACATCAGCTTCCAAACCTATTCAATTTTTATTGAATTCTAGAAAACTGCAAGTTGTAAAGTTTGCCCTCATTAGAGGGACCTTACCCCAGCATCCTCCTGAGTGCTGCAAACGTCCTGCTAAGAGTTCCTCAAAGGAGCCCTGTTCTGAAACACTCTGTTCTGCAGTAGGAGAGGAAATAGAGAGATTTACAGCAGCCATAAACACATCTTTAAAAGGCCATTTCACATGTGACCTGTGACAGTTCAGAGAGACTTGCTATGCCTGTAGTGTTGGGTCCAGGAAAATAAATTGATCTTGTTTGTGGATGAAGCAGTAGGTGGCATGTACAAAAAGAATCTCTGAAGGATGAGAGTCTAGTAAATTGGGTAAATACAGGGCTGGGTGTGGGAGCTCATGGCTTAAATAAATGCTGAGACACCCTGGACAAACTGAACAACCTACATCTGGAAACAGATGTGCTTGCTTAACAAAATATCAATGCTGTAAAACTCCTTGAAAATTTATTGATTTTTTTGCAGAAAACATCAAGCAATAATATCCAAATCCTCTGTTTTCCTTTGGATTTCATAATGATAGATGAACTTTGTGTGCTTTAGCAAGTGAAAATGGATAAAACACTTTCTTGTGCAAAACACATGAATTTATCTTGCACTCAGTCTGAAGTAACGCCAACCCTGTAGAAATAGAACAAAATCTCAAGAGAGTTAAATTTTTTTTAAGAGTGCATTTTTGCTGTGGACAATAAATATTGAGACTCAACAGCATATGAGGTTTCTTTCCTAGACTTAGAAAATGGTATTCTGTAGTTTCATGGCTGCCAGCTCACAAGGCAGGACAGATGGAAAAACCCACAGTGCTCACTCCCTGCCCTGCCCAACACCTTAGCAGGAGGAAGGACAACTGAAAGGCTGGGAAACAAACCCAATGTTAAACTAAGTGTGGGTTCAAAATGCAACTGCAATAAATGATGCAGACATGCGGCCCCAGAGTACAGAATTCTCTTTATTTCCTTCAAAAGCATGACTAATATTTACTTAATTTATAGTTATGAAGTTAGGTTAGTTATGAAGTGAAGGAAAAGGACAACTTCAGCCACTGTCATAGTTTAACTCCAGTCACCAAACCCCTCACAGCCACTCACTCCTTCTCCCAGGAGAGCAGGGCCTCATCCCATGCAATGGGGACTTGAGAAGACAAACAGTATTGCATAACATCCCCCCTTTCTCCTTGTCCCCCCCACCTTGTATCCTGAGCTCGATGTTGCATGGACTGGAACATCCCTTGGGTCTGTTGGGGGTCACCTGTCCTGGCCATGTCCCCTCCCAGCTCGTCCCCAGCCCCTCCCCAGCATGCCCAGGCAAGGGACAGGAGAGGCCTTGGCTCTGTGCAAGCTCAGCAAGAACAGAAACATCTCTGTGGTATCAGCCCTGTGCTCAGCACAGACCCAAACATGGCCCTGCACCAGCCCCTGGGAAGAAAAGGAACCTTACCCCAGCCAAAACCAGCACAGGTAGCTGGAAAACAAGCAACTTCTGGATTTGCTCTCCCTCCAATGGGAACACCGAGTGTAACACATGGTTGCCTTCAGCCATGAGATCCCCTTCACCTCTGCAAACCAGGGAACCCCAGTATGAAAATCCTTCCACATCTTTCAAGTGGATCCTGATTCTGTGATCACAGACAGTTTGTAAAGCTCACAGAAATACAAGCCATGGATTTCCAGTGCCTGGATAAGACAGAGGATAAGAGCTCTTATGCTCTTTTGATATCTAACATCACTTTCCCACTCTGGCTGGAACTACTGACTCAAAGCAACCTTTCAAAAGTGCCTAAAGACTATGGCAGGATTCTGGCACGTCAGCTCTGTGGCCAGAGGAATCTCTGCTGCCCAGTAAGGGTCAAAACCAGCTCACATACTGCTCAAGCTTATTTAAAGAATGATTACAATGTGATAAGAATGAATTTGAAAGCTGTGGAATTCCCAGGGCTCACCTCAACAGCAAGGGCCTCTCCACAAGGGCTTTCTCCTGGGAGGAGGCAATCCTTGTAGTTGGGACACCTTCAGGACGTTAGGACTCAGGCAGTGGAACTCTGAATAAAGCAATAATTACTATCGTTGAAGAACATTATTTTGCATATAAGCCAACTACAAAAACTTCATTACCTCCTAGAAACTCTTATAAATCTAGTTGTTATTTCTGTTTAGAATATTTAGGGTAGTATTTCAGATGACCCTATGTCTTCTACTTGCCCAGACAGTCACCAGTTAGAGAGAATTCCTGGGCTAAAGTAAATTTGTCTACCATTGTGCTGCTAAAATAATCCTCTAAGTATTTTATAAATATGAAAAAATTAAAGCAATCCATTGGCATAGTTTTGGAAAGCAATCAGAAAAGGCATGAGGCTGGTAAATTTTTCCTTGTGGTTTGGTTACTAAAGAATACAAAATATAAAGCCCCAAATCTTATCTTTTGTGGTCACAGACCACTGCAATAAATGTATGTTTTTCTTACACCTTCCATCTCTTTCAGAGACAGCTTCAGTTCTTTCTGTAACCCCCCCAATCCCCAAACCTTTAGATTCTAGAATTTAGATAGCCATTACATTTTTAAAAAATATCTATTTACTCTTAAAATAGTGTAACAAAATGTTTGTTATTGTCTGTCAAAAGCAATGCAAGTTAGTTATGTTTTTCTCTTCTCCTTTAAATCAATTCACTAAAAGGTTGATATTCTTAGTAGCAGTTCTTGGTAAGAACTTAATAGTTCTGTTGCTGTATCTCTACACGAAAAAAGGAGTTGTTTAAACCCTTTCTTGTAATAGCTTATCAAGACAATTCATTTCCATGTCTTTGCATTTCCAAGAGTTTCCAAATCCACTTTTCCACTAAAAGAAAAAAATACAAGCACAGGAGAGAAAGTGAGAGAGCAGGTAAAGACTTCAGAGCTCAACTGCACTGCAAAATTGAGTTCACCACAGTACAGGTTTTGTTCTCCGTATTCTCCAAGGGGGAACTGAAATTTGTGTTTGTCAGTCACTGAGATCTGCAGCTGTCAAGGAAAGGGGTGGAAATTCACTTACCTGGGTATGGAAGCCGGTTTGTACAGACAGACAAAGCTTGCAGCCTGTTTCTCCAGCCAGGGTCTGTCCAGAGCTATCAGCACCTCAGGTTTGACCCGACCCAGCAGTTATGCTCAGGCTGCATTTCAAACCCAGACTGGACAATTTCCATCCTCGGACAGAGCCCAGCTCCACAGCTGTGCATGCCCTGCCTTGTGTAACCCACGTGCAGTTACAGCCACAAACACTGTCCTGTGCCAAGGCAGGGACAACGGGGACAGGGAGTCATAGCAGTGCCTCCCCTGCTGGGAAGCTGGGCTCAAATAGCAGCAGCCTCGGGGGGACTGTTTAAGGCTCTATTTTGGAATTCACAAAGATGACACAAAGAAAAAAACCCAGAGATGCAAGACCTGGACTTAGTATGTCAGGAGAAGCATGGGCAGAGCCCCCCTGCAACAAGCCCTAATGGCTGTGTGTGACACACGAGGGTTATCAGTCACTCCACTTTATTCACACTCTAAATAAATCCCATAGTTGTCTTTAACGGGTTAAAACACAAAAAAAGCTCCAATAGATAAAGAAGAGCTATTTCATGTGCTAGCTCAGATAATAATTCTTCTCAAAATCTGCAATGTCATTTATGTCCTGGATGAAATAACTTTTAACGTATTGCATTTAGAACAATCCCTTCACTGTACTACCTTGCAGCTCACAATATCATCTGTATTTTCTTTATTCAGTAAACTTTGATGAGTTTTCCACAGCCCTCCCTCGAACGCACAAAAAACCCTGAGATACAGAGCCCATGTGCAAAATGTCCATTAATTGAAAAGAAAAAAATTAGCAATACATGTTTATACTTCTGCTGTGGTTTCAGTACAGATCATATTAAATACCAACAGATTCCACATTTGTAAATGTAACGGGAAAGCCACAATAAACTTGCAAACTGGAAAAGCAGGCCCTCAGCTGCAGCCAACCTTTCAGAACATGGGAAGGACTTTTAGGAGACAGATGCAGCAGAGACTTTGATTCCTGTTTCTCTCTGCTGGAAAAAAGGGATGCAATAGCTAAAAAAATAGTAATCGAAACTTTGGAAGTATTTGACAAAAAAATAAATCCTTCATGGGGAAATTATTTTTCTCTCTGTGAAAAACACAAACTGTTCAGAACACCAGTGATCATATAAGCCTGTCACTGGATAAACTCTCATCTCAGGCAGGATGACGAATTCCTGTCTTGCTTATCTTTCAGCTGCTTCTTGGTAAACAATCTGAGATTCCAGCTCCTGAAAGCCCGGGCAGGAGGAATCAGGGGTGGCTCTTAGATCCCTGCTGAGCCCTCACCCCTGTGGACTGTGCCCAGGGCATGTCCCCCCCAAAGTCTAGGCATCTCCTGATGTTTTGTTACAGCCTTGGCTATCGCTGGCCATTCACTTGTCACCAACCCAGACACGTTCCTTGAGGTAATAAATTTATTGTGGCAGAAAAGGAGCAAAGAAACCTTTCAAGCAAATTCTTTCATTTTTTATGAATAGAAGCATAGCCATGTCTACTGTTATATTTAATTAAAACATCACTTTGCCAGAGCTTCCTTTGCAACTTTATGACAGAACAATACAACCCCTATTTAATAAAGCTGAAAGAGTGACAGTGAAGAGAAGTGCCTGGGAAAAGAGGGTCTGTTGGCAAAGGAGTGAAAAGTAGGAGCAAAAGGGGCATAAAATACACCAAGGTTATAAGAAATGAGAGGGGAATTTAATATTACCATATGACAAACAGAGCCTATATTTATTCAAATCTGATTTGAGTCGGTCCCTCCCCCTATGCCAAGACAGAGATATATTTAATTTCAGCTTTTTAGAGCCTGTGTCTTCTCCCACTCTGTTCTGCTGAGGCAAAGCTCAGTAATCTACAGCTGAGTAGCTCACTGCCTTTCCTTGGAAGACTTAGGTTGGGTATCAGGGACAGGTTCTTCCCCCAGAGGGTGCTGGGCACTGCCCAGGCTCCCCAGGGAATGGGCACGGCCCCGAGGCTGCCAGAGCTCCAGGAGCGTTTGGACAGCGCTGCCAGGGATGCCCAGGGTGGGGTTGTTGGGGTGTCTGTGCAGGACAATGATCACTGTGGGTCCCTTCCTGCTCAGGATATTCTGTGATTCTGTGGTCACAAAAGTTCTCGTGGTAGGGAACAACAACACATAACTGAACACCACATCCTCCTCCCCATCCCGCCAGCAGCAGGACAGCCAATACCTACAGACCACCTGAGCACCTGCCAAGCCACAGAAATTGGTCTGGTTTAACAAAAGGTACCTTGCAATAAGATATTTGTGGGGAATGCCGAAGTGGGCACAACTCTGATAGCCTAAAACAGAGCACTGCTACACTGACAATCAATAGCCCAGCAGAAATCCTGTGCAACAGCCTGGGGAGGAGGGGTGCTACCACTGGCTCTGCATTCCCATGTGGATATCCATGCCTTGGCTGGGAAAGCAGGAATCAACCACAGAGCTGCACCTTTCTCAAATATTTTGTTTCCTGTGCTGGAGTCCAGTTGCCAGATTGGCCTCCTCCAGCCCTGGAGACAGAGTGGGGAACACTTGCTGGAGTGACTTGCAAAGGAGCCAAGAAAATCCTGCACTTGGAATGCTTTGCTCCATGAAATCAAAGCCCACTTGAAAAATAAGTGACCAGTCACTCTGGGAGACTGGGTGGAGGTTCGGCACACAATGGGGGCGAAATGGAAAGCTTGAAGAGAGGTTGTCTTGGCAACATTGTCTGATTCATATTTAAAGATAAAATCACTCTCAAAAGCTAATGTAAAGTGGATGCCAGAGATAAGAAAAAAAAAAGTAGGCCCTCATAACATCTTCATAGCAGAAAGCTCAGCCTTCTGTCAGTTGCCTGAATTATTTTGGGACTGCTTGGTAGGGTTTCCTCTGTTCATTGTAAAACATTCTTTTTATAGCAACTATTAAGGCAAACAAATAAGTCTGGAAAAACACAGTGTAAGCTCCTCCAAGACCCCATGTGAAACAGCATGGTGCCTCAATATCCAAAGTACCACCTTTCCTTCTGCATGTATTAACTCACAAGCAGACAGCCATAACATTGCTGCACAGACATGTTCTCACTATCAATTGGAGCAGGCAACTTGCACAGGTAGGCACCTTATAAAACATAGAGACTGGTAAAGAATTTCCACTTTTTTGGTTTTTTAACTGCTCTTTGTATAGTGATTGATCTTAGGGGCCTTAAGTGGTGTGTGATTTCTTCTGCAAGGAATCTCATTAGCCCAGGCTCTGATGAGATGGGCAGGAAAACCCCTGAAATCCTGACAGGAACCTGTCACAGCACAGGAGAGAGTGACAATGCCCCAGTGCTCCCTGCTGCATCCCACCCTTCCAGCAGTAACCTCTTAGGACAGAAATTCCAATTATTAGTCATGTCCAATAAATTGCTTTGTTGCTAAAATGCTCTACCTCTAATTTAATAAGAGTTCTGCTTTAGAAGAATATAGACACTGCCTGATTTTGCATTCTTTCTGTACTTCTGCCAGGATAATGAGAACAGAGCTAAACTGGAAAGTCCCAGCTTATTTGTCTCTCTTTCAAGTAGTTTAACACCTAAAGAGAAGAGAAGATATAGGAAAAAAAAAAGGTAGCAAACCCAACATTTTTCTACATTTCCTTTCTTTCCATTTTGCTGTAATGGATCATTGCACTCAGCCTAAAATTCCACATGAAATCAAATGCAGCAGGAAATAAAAAAAAAACGTTTACAAGGTTTTGCTGCGCCCCTTCAATCCCCCATCTCAATTACTTCAGGACTCAGTGAAGTTGGGGGGGTTCCATCTCCAGGGCTCCTCAGCTGCCCCCTTTTCTAGCCCTCAGCTTGCTCCTGCACTGTAAAGGGCCCAGTGCCTCCCTGTCACCTCTGCTCTCCACTGACCTTCCCCCACCTTGTCCCCAGCTAATAATGACTGAGGGATTATCACTTTCTCCAGGTCATCAGCTCTAAGCACCTTAAGATGCTCCCAACTTTTTGTAACTTGACAGCCTCTGCTATTTCTACCTAATTGCCACTTTCTCCATCCACCCATCGCTCTTCTCCTTTATCCTCCTGAACAGCCTCTTGAGGCAACTACTGCTGAAGCTGGAAAAATTGAGGTAAATTGGTGGAGAAGATTGATTTAAACACGGGTGATATCTTCATCACATCTTCCAGTCTGTGAATAATAGACATTCCTTAATTCCCCTCCTAATAACCATTTCTCATTGCAGAGAGGCTCGGTGATCCCTCACTCCCAGGCTCAGCTGAGCACTACAGAAATGCCATTTTTCTATCAGCCACTCAGCACACATTCAAAGGAAACCTTTAGAGTAATTTCACCATTTGGACTTGAATTTCTTTTTTATTAGCTATCTTACTTTCTTCAGTCCTAGCTTGTAGCACTGCTCTGCTCCCAGATGGCACAGTCCTTCCCTCGCCAAGGACAAGTCTGACACGTTTGTGAAGGCAGGATATTCTTAATGGGAACAAAAAGGTGGCAGAGCAGGAGGATGCAACAATTACATTTAACTGGCTGACAATAAAGGATGATCCCAAATACCTGCTGTTAATGCAATCTAAATCTCAGCTACAGCTGAAAAGAAAGGGGAATGAAGAAAAAATTTTAAAAGGACAAACCCTGAAAGCTTTACCTGTGCCTGATGTAAATGATAAAGTGGAAGAGGTAATTATCTATCTTAACATCAGCAAAAACAGGAGATTTGGGGCCAAAGAAGTTCAGCCTTGAATAAGCGAAAAGACTGGGAAAGTTACAAAGAAAGAATCAGCACCAAAGAAAAGTTCCTTGTGGATATGTTTCAGCACTAACAGTTGCTGGTTTTAGCAGCAGGAACATGAAGGCTACCTAGGTAGGTGCGGAAAACATTGTGGGTTCTTTTCGTCTTGCCTCAGGAACGTAAATAATGCATAAAAATATCACTTACTAACACATTTATGATGTCCTTTACAGAAGGGACAATATCGACCAGTAATTCTCCTCTATAATTGAGCCAGCAGTGTGCTCCCAGCATCAGGGCTGGTCACTGGGCACTCATCCCCAACTCCTGAAGGCAGGACCCAGCCACAGGAAGCAGGGCAGGATTCCCTGCCATGTCCTTTTCTTCTCCTTTACACAAGAGAAAGGTTCTGTGAAAGGAAGGATTTGGGACAGGAGTTCCTTGGGTGTTCAGATTTTTAGTGTTACAGACATGGGCCTAACAGGACCCTCAAAAGAGTTTTAGGAGGATTGGGTTTGTTCAGCCCGGAGAAGAGAAGAATCCAGGGAGACCTTAGAGTCCCTTCCAGTGTCAAAAGGAGCTGGAGAAAGCTGGAGAGGGACTTGGGACAAGGGATAGAGGGACAGGACACAGGGAATGGCTTCCCAGTGATAGAGGGCAGGGATGGATGGGATATTGGGAAGGAATTGTGTCCTGGGAGGTGGGGGATGCCCTGGCACAGGGTGCCCAGAGCAGCTGTGGCTGCTCCTGGATCCCTGGCAGTGCCCAAGGCCAGGCTGGACATTGGGGCTTGGAGCAGCCTGGGACAGTGGAAGGTGTCCCTGCCCTTTGACAGATGGACTTTAAAGGTCCTTCCAACCCAAACCATTCCAGGACTGCCTGATTCAATCTACAAATTAATGGGGCTTCAGTGTCTGTCCCACAAAGCTGCATCTTCAGTTCAGTGCTGTGGTCCAGCTTTGGGGTTCAATGCCATCCCAGCAAAGCTCAGTAAAACATGGAACTTTCATCCCATTTAGGGTTTTTAAACTTGTTATGATGAGCAGTTGTTTGCACCTCAGCATGAAAAATATCCAGTTCTGACATTTTACCCCCAAAGAATGGCTCTATTTCTCCATCCCCCTTCCCCCAGGTCCACTGAGGCAGAGCTGCAGCTCCTGTCCTGCCCTGGGTGCTGCCTGTGGAAGCGGTTCCACACAAGTGGATGGGTCAGTTCTCCCCTCTGGCCTTGGCGTTGCTTCCCAGGGTGCACTGTGGAGCTCAGCTCCAGGGAGGAATCACACTGCATCAGGAGAGAGGGGTTCTGCAGAGAGCTCATCTTAGGGCAGCACACAGGGGCACAAACTGAAGCATTGGTAACAAAACACTAATAGAGAAAAGCTGCTAAATTGACATGACAGGAAATGTTTGTGACTTTTCCAGGCTCAGAAGTGAAAGATTGGAATTGTGTTTTTAAAGACCCAGGCCAAAACACTCTTACATTTATCTGATAAAAGAGTCTATCATGGAAAAATCTATTTTCCTGACAGAAGCTGCAGTTTTGCAGGGCCATGAGAAAATTCTTCAACCAGCAGCCTCAGAAAACCTTTGAACACTGATCCCTATTATTGAAGGGCACATTACGCTGCCATCAGAGCCTTCCAAGCCCTTCAAGGACAAAAAAACCCAAACATACTCCTGTGATCAAGGATCTAAAACTCAATCCAGTGGGCAAGGTTTATGTACTTTGCCCAAAGCGTGACAGTAGACAAGCTTCAGCATTGCTCTCCCCAGTTTCCCTTCTACAAATAGAAATAACCTGATTTAGACTAGACAGGTTAAATGGAACCCATTTAAATCCTTCTTTTGAATCCTACATTAATCACCAACTTTCTCCTTGATTTTGGTGGAGTGGTAACATCAAACAGGTACAAAATAGCACCTGAGTGCTGGACTCTGCTTGGGCTCTCTGACACTCTGGACAGGGCTAGAGAAAGGGCCCGGGGCAGCGCCCAAGTACCCTGGTCACTCTCTATGGCCCATTTGAAACCCCACAGCAGTGGGTCATCACGAGGATTAGGAAAAACTTCTGGACTGCATTTACAGCATTTAAAAGGTCTGGAAATTTTCTTTCCAGAAATAAAATCATTTAGCTTATTCAAAATGAGAATTCAAAAAATAAATCAAGCAGTCAAATGATAGACCAAATTCTAAACCTTGTCAGCCAAATTTTGGTTATAGCACCTTCAAAATTTCCCAATAATGCCAACATTCTGTGTACATGTAAAATTTTCATTATGCAGATCATAAAACATTCTGTCTCAGTAAGCATATGAAAGAAGTGTCAGCAAACAGCACATCACTGCCTAAGGAATGTAGTCCCCATTCTTCTGTGAATACCTGGATGGGGTTTAGAACCTGGTTTTCATGCAGTTGGACTGGGAAATCATTGCAGGTCCCTTCCACCTGGACAACTCTGTTCTATTTTAGCTGACTTCTATCTCATGTTCTCTCTTTTCTTCTGAGTGACCACTGCTCTGGAATTTTTAAAAGAAATTCCACATTTGAAACAGATTTTGGTTTGAGAAATTGCTCTCAGTTATCCCAGAAGGAAATTACTGAAGCAATGACAAACATCAAACACATCTGCGCATGTCCCATATTTGTATTCAGTCCACAAACAGGTAAAAAAATTGGTAAGTAAAATCAAACCCACAGGAAAAGGAGACTAATATTCACCTAATTAATTTATTATGTCTTGTGTATCTTAAACCATGAGTGATGTTTTAAGTGAGTTTGTCCTTGCCTGAACAAAGAATTAATCATCAACATAAGGTATGGAACTCTCAGTTTAAATGATGTTGAGGCTCCAAGGGTAGCAGGTTATTAAAAGTGAAAATAACTGCAACTGGGCAGATTAAAACACCAGCCTCATTCCCAGTGGAACATCCTTCAAAATATCAGCTGCCTTTGGAACTGAAAGATGCCAACATCTATAAAACTTTGCTACAAATTAATACAAGAGATGAACCAGTAGCTTGTCAATGGTTTTAAAAAATATATAAAACACTGCTGAGAGATATTTCATGAGGATGTTAACCGGATATTTTTTATATACGCCAGCTTCATGATTTTTGCTCAGTATAAGTATACAATAAAAAAATAGGATATTTCCACTTTAGCAGACTCATGAAGCCAAAATGTATGAAAATAAACCTCTGAAATTCTAGCACATTTCTGCCTAATAAATATAATTTGTGAAAGATATTTGTCCAAATACTTTTCATTTTGTAGATATTTTTATGCAACCTATTAAACTAAAATATATTATAGATTGCTTAGACTCAATAAAACAATTATATCTTGTATATTACCAAAATAACAGGGCAAGAGAAAATGGCCTTAATTTGCACAGGGAAGCTTTAGATTAAATTTGAGGAAAGAAATTTTCTCTAATATCCAACTGAGCCTCCCCTCAGTGGCCTGAGGCCATTTCCCCTTGTCCTGTCCCTGTTCCCTGGGAGCAGAGCCCGACTGCTCCCCCCTGGCTGCCTCCTCCTGTCAGGGAGTTGTGCAGAGCCACAAGGTCCCCCCTGAGCCTCCTTTGCTCCAGGCTGAACTGACATGTGGGATTGCAGAAACTGCTGTGTGGGATTGCAGGGCTGGGATGTCTGGGATTGCAGGATTGATGTGTGCGATTGCAGGACTGTGACTTGTGGGATTGCAGGGCTATGATGTGTGGGATTGCAGGATTGATATGTGGGATTGCAGGATTGATATGTGGGATTGCAGGATTGGTGTGTGGGATTGCAGGACTGTGACTTGTGGGATTGCAGGATTGGGATGTGTGAGATTGCAGGATTGGTGTGTGGGATTGCAGGGCTGTGATGTGTGGGATTGCAGGACTGTGATGTGTGTGATTGCAGGATTGGGATGTGTGGGATTGCAGGATTGGTGTGTGGCATTGCAGCACGGACGTGTGGGATTGCAAGCACTATAGTTTTAATTTAAGACATCGCTTCCACAAAGTCTCCACTGAAGGTCCTTCCTGTAGCAATTTCTGTTTATGACATTTGCATGGGAGTTTCCATCGGAGAAGCCTTCCTGCACAATTAGGAGCACCAAGGAACAAAACACAGCTTTGCAAAGCAATACTGCACAGCTCTGACCATGGACCAAATGTTTATGTGATGTGTTACCCAGCACAGGCCTAGGAGTGTGTTGTGTTCCTGCTGACCTTCTTCAGCCATTCCCTGCTCCATGCTCCCAGAAAGACATTCAGTAATGTCACAGTCAGCATTTCCAGCCAATGGACTCACTCCTACCTAAACAGCACAGGCCCTGAGCTCCAGCCATATGAGCTTTGGAACAGTAGGCATTTACTGCCAAGTGCAGAAGCAGCAGCTCTCTCTCTGGGGACATTGGACACCATCTTTTTGTTTTCCAATGCTGCAGGCTTCTTTGTCAGTGGCATGGTTGGTTTTGATGGGTTTTTATTGATTATGATATATATCCCATGTATCTTATCTTGTGTGTAACAGATGATCAATAATAGTCTTAACAAGGTTATTATTAAGGCTTTACAGGTGCAGGCTGTTTTAGCATTAGAGTATATGAACAAAGTAGGGGGAGATGGGGGAGACAAGAAAAGTCTTCCAGACTGAGGGCCTTGTTCACCTTTGTTCACTTCTGTTCACTTCTGTCCACAAAAAGCACTCTGGGAAAGGTACAGCTGACATGAAGACAAAAAACTAGTTCTATAACCAAAAAACAGGTTATGCAACCTGAGCGTGGATGCCTCGTGATCAGAATGCCAACTGGTCAGGAGGATGTGTGGACAGCAACACAGGTGGTGGCATGCAGCCAGTGCATGTTTTAGTTCACAAGAATGTTAACAAATATAACTTTAGCCAGAGTATTTTTAGCACGGTATAAAAGCTTAGCATCATAGCACAGTATATAAGGCCTTGCACTGTGCCAGTAAAGTGATTCTCTTCGGAACAAGCAAGAGGGTCCATGTCTCACTGCCACAGGTATGGAAGAGACTGCTCAGATTTTCTTGGTTGGAAATATTTTCTCACAAACAGAAAGCAAACCAGGTGGCTCAGCTTTTTATGGCAGCTAAATTCGGCGGCTGTTACACCGTCACTGGCTTTCTGTGCTGCGATGACTCCAGTTCTGTCCCAGATTGTCCGTCACTCTGCCTGCACTCTCATCCTTTTAAACTGAAAATGCAGAAGAAAACTGGCAGTTTTTCCTGACTGCTGGATGACTTTTTATATTTATTGCTATTGACCTTCTCTGCTGGAATATATTTTTGATTAATAAATAAACCTAGGCTTTTAAAAGTAATCAAGTAACTAAATAATGGTTATATATAATCACATAAAATAACCATAAGACAACAAACAAATCACACATTTCTAATAACCACAACCATTATCCTGAATTTCATTCCAGCCCTTCTGTTATAAATTTTGCATTTTAATAGAATCATGGAATCACAGAATGGTTTGAGTTGGAGGGACCTTAAAGATCATCTTGTTCTACCCTTCTGCCATGGGCAGGGACACCTTCCACTATCCCAGGCTGCTCTAAGCCTGCTCTAATCCAGCCTGGCCTTGGACACTTCCAGAGACCCAGGGGCAGCCACAGCTTCTCTGGGCAAACCTGTTCATGGTGTGAAAAATTACAGAGTGACTCAGTTACCTGAGTAAATGACCTGAGTGGCCCTTCCAACCTGAAAAAGGCATAAAACCCTCACAAAAGTCAGTTTACTCCCTTGCCCATGGTGGTGCAGTCATTCTTCTGATTTGGTAGTCCAATGGCTGTGTGAAGACTTCAGAGCAGCCAGAGGATGAGCTGAAACAGAACAAGAGTATGTTCAGTTTACTTGTAAAAAAGCAAACAGATGAAAGAAGACAAATGAGAAGAACATTAACTCCATGAATTCAGGCATACCTGTAGAAAAGCCTAGGAGTAAGTACTTCCAGATTAATGCTTCACTCTTCCTTACTCTGAAGGCTCTTTGGTATCACTTTCCCAGTGGTATCACTTTTTCCCCAGTGGTCAGTCATATTTCCTAGGATATTCTATTCAAATATTTTCTGCTTAGCTCTCCATTCATCAGGTGAGAATCTGGCCTGAAAAATCCATCTCCTGGAAATGGAGCTAAGCAGGTTCAAACACACTCACTTCCCAAAACACAGAAGCTCCTGTAACCTCCCTGTATTTTCTCTCCCTTCACTATTCTCTCCAAGTGAGACTTTGCCACTCAAGCATGGAGGAATAAACGTTTATTTTAGCTGCTCAAACACTACCACTAGAAGAACAAAGAAAACCCAAATACAAACACTTGCTTGCCCAAGGCTTCCAGACATGCATAACACAGAAAATGCTCTGCTGTCTGTGTGAGGCGAGGTGTGGAATGACAAGTCTTTCTTGTATCACCCGAGTTTAGTCGGTAGGCTGCTCCTGATTATAGTTAATCATACATTTAGCAACATTAGCACATGTACTGTCAGTGACTGCCTGCCAAGGGAACTGGCATGCAGAATCTAGCTGGGTGTCAGGAGCTATTAACCAAACAATTTGAGACGTGGACTATGGAATTGCCCAAAATGTGGTGAAAAAGGAAGGGACAAGGCAGGAACGCAGTGCAGAGAGGGCGACATCACTGCCTTTGAAGGGCAGTTGTTGGATAACTCTGTAGTAGCTGCAGAAATGTCACACATGCTCTGTTAAATACGCCCCACTTTCAAAGGTAAGCCACAGCCTGGATTCCCACGGAGCTGAACTGGTAACACCAAAGTTCCTAACTGGAGGGAACAGACAACAAATCTGCCTTTCTTTCCTCCCAGATCCATGGGCTCCTTCATTGCAACACAGCTGCCTCCCTGAGGAGCTCCACACTTCGTAAGGATTCAGCGCATGCCTTTCACAGGAAAATGGTTCACAATGTGCTGTTGAAACCCTGGAGAGGAAAGCTAAAGAGTGGAACAGGGGTGGGGTGAGTGTGAGCACAGCTTGAGGCCTTGTGAACATTCCTCCTCCCAAGAGACTGACACATGAATGCAAAAAACCAATCCTTCTCTCTGCCTTCCTTGTTGTACCCTGAAACAACCGTGCTGCTCCAGTGCTCTGCCCTGTGACACAGGCCTGCCTAGCTGGGGAAAATAAACCTCTCTCAGGAGATGCAGGTCACATGTGAGTGGATTTCCTGCTGCTGGGAGCTCTTTGGAACATTTCATTGTGTGTCCTGTGTCCACCTTCACCAGAGTGTTACAGTCGTATTACAACCAGAAACCAAGCAGGACCCCGGTGTACCTGCTCCCTACCTAACAAAGCTTAAATGAAGGCACTGATTGGCTTAACGCACTCAGTGCTGCAGAGAAAAACCCTCACCTTTGAGGCAACAGTAATTACTAGTAAATTTATTCTATTGTGATCTTCTTCTTCCTTGTTTGACTTTCATCAGGTGCAAGATTTGCTCTTAAAGGTCTTTTCCAACCTTATTGATTCCTGAGATTAGAACACGCTTAAGATTTGTTTAATAATTTAAGTGTTTGGGCTCTTTTAAAGAAAATTTATTTTCTGTCACTGAAGAAGGAGCCATAACATTAACAGACCCTGGCTTACGCTCGTTTGTGCCAGGAAATGCAGCTTTTGCAACTTTCATTTTGATTAAACTTTTACAGTTTATTTTATGAGAAGTTTCAAATGCGTGCATTAGTTACCAAGATTTGTGTTCTGTGTTTGAAAATTCCAATTACACTTTGTAATTAAAAGCCTTAAGTGACAAATTTTAACCCACGGCTCCATAGAGAGGAACCCAATAAATGTTCCTGGAGCTGCAGGCCTGGACCAGCACAACAGCATTGCCTGTGAGCACGGGTGCTGCTCCCTGCTGAAACAGGTGAGCTGCTCATGGTTCTGCCTCATTCCTCCTTCTTATTCTCCTTATTGGAATGTAATCCCTAGCTAGAGGCACACAGCTTCCCAGGGAACAGCTTTGGGATCATGTGTCAGGGCCAGGGATCAAGTGAACACATTACTAAATTGGGAGAAGGGTGCAAGACAAAGCAAAACTTCATAGAAATCCCAGGATGGTTTGGCTTTGAAGGGACTGTCAAACTCATCCCATCCAACCCCCTACCGTGGGCAGGGACATCTTCCACTGTCCCAGGCTGCTCCAAGCCCCAGCCAGCCTGGCCTTGGGCACTGCCAGGGATCCAGGGGCAGCCACAGCTGCTCTGGGCACCCTGTGCCAGGGCCTGCCCACCCTCCCAGGGAACAATTCCTTCCCAATATCCCATCCAGCCCTGCCCTCTGGCACTGGGAAGCCATTCCCTGTATCCTGGCACTCCAGGGCCTTGTAAAGAGTTTCTCTCCACCTTTCTTGTAGGCTCACATCATGTGCATTCCTTCTTTTCAGGCTTCTCCACCAGTCTCCTCCTATTCCCTCTCCCTCCTCATCCCCTAAATTCCATACCACCAAACGAGTGCTACTTTCTTCCTGGAACCAGCATGTTCACAGTGTAACCAAAATCCCAGAGCCCAGCTGGACAATTAAGGAAACAGAAAACACTTGCTGACACTTCTGCTGCCAAATTTTTTCAGACTTGTCAAACCTTTTCTACAAGGAATTCCTAGTAAGTTTTGGGTGGGGTTTTTTTGGCTTTTTGGGGTTTTGGTTTTTTGTTTGGTTTTTTTTTTTGTTTGTTTTGGTTTTTTTTAACTGTTCTGTTATTTTCTTTTTAAGTGGATTGCTGGTTTTTTGGAACCATTACCAGATCCACTTCTCATTTCCAGTTAACTGCATGGCTGGGTTTTTTTGTTGGACAAGTTTCTGGGCTGCCCATGTCATCTGTAAATAAGAAGAGCATGCCAAGAATCTCAGTACTAAATCATCTCTGCTGCTAAGATGGAAAGACAGCAGAAAATGAAAACACCAGACACTAGTTCTCTGAGAAGAATATACTAAACTTCAAGCACGGTGTAAATTAAACGTTGTGACTCTTAGTGTCCTAATTGTCTCCACTAAATACCTACTTACATGCACACCAGGAGACACAATTTATCCCTAGTTTTAAGTAACTTCCCCTATTCAGCTCACAAAGAAAAGCATTTCACATTCATAATACAACACAAAGAGATAAATTATTCAACTTTAAAAATCTGCCATTTCCGAAGAACAGGCTGAAAGATGTCAGAACACGTTTGGTGCTTTACCAAAGTTCATTAGTGCCCTAGAAATAGGATGCTGGGACTGAATGGCCAACACCAGGTGCTTCTGAGGAGCAGCAAAGGGCTTCCTCAAGGCAGTCAAAAGTAAGCCACCTTTCTTAAACTCTTAAAATTACAATAAGTTTTCAGGTATGTAGTCCAAAGTTTGTATGAAACTTCCATTACTCTCTTATATACGATATATATAGTGTAATACATTATACCCAGTTCAGGCTCACATAAACTATTTATATATTTATGAAACAACATTTTGCAGAGATGGTGTTTCCATGAAGTGTGTTTGATCCCTCTGATCATGTTTTATATTACGTGGAGAAAACTCCCAGTAGTACAGGAATGTTGCCTACAAACCATGGCACTGCAACAATAAGATTCTTTCAAATATTGTGAGCATTTTTGGCTTTGAACATTTTTGGCTTTGATTAATTTGTCGTGTTGTCACACTTAATATATAATGGGATATTCTGCCTATGATTAAGCAGCCTTTCCAAAAACTCTCACTATAAACAAAAAATCATACTAATCTCTTAGTCTCCATGAGGTCTTGAAACAGCTAAAATATGGCCAAAATATGGAAAGAATAAACAATTTCCTTTTAAAAAGGTGGTAAGTCCCTCATTTTAAATTAATATCCCTACCTCCTGTTATCACGGGAGAAGGAGCAAAGGCAAGGGGCCCCTCTTGGCTTCACAGCAAAAAATGGTAAGAGACCTTTTCAGATCCATTCTTATTCACTGCTTCTCCACAGTGAACAGCATCAATCCTTTTGCTCTTTCATAGAAAAGTTTTTCCACATCCCTAATCTTTCTTGTTATCCCTCCCTGCTCACCGTGCTTTAACCTGGCCAAAAAAGCCATGATAAGCTCCAAAACTAAGTGGAATGACTTGGAAGTGCCCATTTTACGCTCCGAGAGCAGACACCTGCCCACCACACAGAAGGATGTTCTTGCTTTCTGGTTTACCCCTCACTAATGGGTACTTTTAGAGATAATTTAGTTCAGCACTACCAGATAAAGCCCTTTAGCTAGGGCTATAAAGAACATCAGAAAAGATTACTCTAATGATGCATGAATGTCAAAAATCTGTGGCATCATCCTCAGTCTAAGGCAATCAATGGGAAAACCTGCACATGGCATCCTTTGCCTGCACCCCAAAATCTGCCTGGCTGTCCAGAGGAAAAAGGGCAGAGAAGCAGAAAAGTTTCTGCCTGCCTGCAAGATGCCCTGTGATTTTTTCAATCTCAGTGTGGTGTCTTTCTGGACAAAATCTTATGAAGCAATATGAGGCATTTCTTCCTGCTTTCACACCTGTTTGATTTTCTTTGCTGCATTTGTGCACACCTGGAAGAACTGCCCTGAACAAGCTGATGCAGGAACATATGAACACTTGAGAGAGGTAATGACTGACATGGATGCACTGTTCTCCAAATGCATCAGTCTGAGGAAAATACAGAGCCTTTCCAGTGCCCATTCGAGGGAATACACAGCAGAATGACATAATCAGAAACAGTATTTCCCAAGTGCACAGGTAAGAAAGGAATGATCTTAAAGGCACTGATCACTGCAGCAGGGGAAGGAGAACAACATTAACATTTTGAAGAACGAAGAGTTTTTGAGGACTATTTGCCATAAGGCACCTTAGACCGTTTGTGAGATAAGGGCAGCCTCTTGCCTTTAAAAAACCTCCTGCTGATAAAACCAAGAGCAGAAATCAAGGGGCTTAAAAGCACCCTGAAGTGTGTTACTGAGTAGGGACAGGCTTGTGTGGGCCTAAGTGCTTCACACAACCCTTGTTGTCATTGGCAGGGACTGAAGAGTGCCAAAGTCCCTTAAACACTCACTTAGACATTTCCAACTAGTACACAGAGAATATATTCCAGATTGGCTCTCCAGACACAGTTCCTAATGTTTCAGGAGCCAAACCCAGTGCCCAGAACTGGAAGAAGCTGCGGTCATCCTTAGGTCATAACTTGCATTTTTCAAAATGCCTGCTTGGTTTTTTCCCCCACTCCTCTGCTGCCATTGATTAAAACAAATGGGTGGAAGGAGGCAGACACTGGATCCTTTGGGACCCGGGCAGGTGATCTAAGCACTTTGCTTCCTGACCATTTAACAAGGCAGTTTCTGTAGCCAAACACAAACACAGAGGTCAAGAACTAATGTGGTTGGGTGTTTCTGAACTTGAGGTTTCACCTGCTCTATGCTGTTATCCCTCCTGCCTTTTGTTTTGACAACATAGAATGGTTTGGGCTGGAAGGGACCTTGAAAATCAGCCACACAAACATTTTGGATACCATCATTGCTAATGAGGCTTCACACTTAATTACATTTTTTCTGCTTTAAGCTTTTCATAATATTAAATGCTACCATGAGTCTTTTAAAGAAAAGAAAGAGAACTCCGTATGAACAGTAGCTTCATTTAGACAGAGATTACCCAGTCTGAATTTGTAAATAGATTAGAAAATAAATATTAATAAGATTAGTCTATATGGGGAAATAAGAAGGATCTATGAATAACGTTGCCCTGCATAATTGAACACACAGACCTATCACGCTGTTAAGGGAACCTGATTATGTCTGATTTGCAAAACTGGAGAGAGTAAAATAATCAAACTGATTAATAAATGAAGTGGGGCAAAGTTATCTGTTCTTAGCTCCTTGCTTTGTTCCACCAAAGCCTGGCACCCCCAGCATTGACATGCGCAGCCACCTGCTCCTCCACCGCAAACATTCCAGCTGTGTTTACCCCTGCTCAGCAAAGAGGAACAAAACGCAGCACTGTAGGATAGGCCAGGCTGGAATACAGCAGGAATACTTCAACTCAGGGGACTTACACCGCAGCATCTTTCCCATGTGCTTCAGGAGGGTTATGTACAACTGCAGCAAAGCCAGGACAGGCCAGTGCCAATGGCACCTGTCAGTGAAGACATTCCCTGGATCCCACGAGCTCAGGCATTCAGCGACTCTATCCAGGCTAGCAATAAAACAGACCACCACATATCCCTAGAAAACCCAGCAGTGTCTTAAGAGAAGAGGATGTTTATTTTCTTTACAAGGTATTGACTGTTCGAGGAAACAATTAAAGCGTGCATGACTACAGCAGCAAGGAAAATCAGAATTTTCCATTATCTTTATAATTAATTTAATTTCCTGAACTTGGTTTGGGTTTTTTATTTAATTTACTGACAGGCACAATATTCAGTGATGCAATCTTCATGCTTCTAAAAGCAAAGGAGTTATGCCAGTTATGCCATACTCTTTACCAGAGGCTGTTTATTAAGCATTTCCCTTTTATGAATTTATTTGCTGCATGAAAGCAAATGAAAATGTAAACCTTGAGGGAAGGAAACAGAATCGGTGAGAAAAATGTTACAGTTTCAACTGCCATTAGCAACATCCTGGAATCTGAGCACTAGACCCATTTAATTTTTAAAAATTATTATTTATTTATTCATCTTTCTAAGAACCCTGTCTACAAAGGTACAAAGGAGATCCTGCTTTGAAAGAAGTCTACTCCAAATGACCCTGTTGTTTTTCTGTAGAAACCCTGTCTGGCTCCTTCCAGGTGGGTATTGAATGAGAGAGATGAGGCCAAGAAGGAAATGGTGCCTTGCTGTGAAGGCACGTGTGGAATGATGAAAAGAGCACAGGGAGGAACAACTCAGAGGTCCTTTTACAAATGAGACTTTTCACAGAGGGCCACAGAGTTTTCAGTGATCTGGGTCCTGGAGGGGCAAGTGGGCTGCTGCACAACCAGTCTGCTCCTGCAGAGCTTACTTAGAGTATTTACCAGTAACTTTCTCCTACAGAATTATCCTGGAGACTCTTCGGGATTAATATTGGTACTTTACCCTTGTGCTTTTCATATCAGAAAATTAAATTCATAAAGAACTTCCATTTCATAATTGCTTGGTATCCTAATTTAGCAATCTGCAAACATCTACAAAGGGAAATACAATCTCAGAATATAGCAAATGGGGTTTGAGTATTTTAATAAAAGCCCACTTTGAGCTAAAACCAGGCAGTTTAGAGCCATGCTGGTCCCTTCTCCTGTGCTATGCACTCAACAAGATGCTACAGCTATTACAGAAAAAAAGAATAGCAGTGACAGACACTGTGGCTTGTGTTATTGAGGAGCCCTACAGTGCACTGGTCCTCTAAATTACATGCAGGAGTTGTCTCTACTCTTAGGTAACAGTGTTTGGATTTATAGGTGGTGCTCTGAGGTCGCAGGAAACTTTCTCATTGCTTGCTCCAGAATGCTGAAGCTGACTGGGAGAGGGGGAGTGAGGCAGGAGACTGCTCACACCAGTCATGACCCAAACCACAGGCAGGGAGACTGTTTTCTTTTCTTCTCTTCAGTTAAACTAGACAACTTCTTCTCACATTCTGGTAGCATTATATAAAGTCCTTGAAATAGTCTAACCATCACAAAGGAATTAAAGCTCTTCGGGGTACGTACCACATTTTCTCATTTACTTGGGCTTTGTAAATGCTGGCTCGACCAGGCTTCGACCTTCGTGGTGGTTTTGAATGTCACAGCAGCACAAACAACAGAAAATGACAACAGTCACTGCACAAACATTGTGCATACAAGTAGAGGAATGGCAAAGTGAGACCCAGTTAACCATCAGCACAGATGGGAGAAGCTGCAACTCGAATTGAAAGAGTTCAATGGTTCTGGATCCCAGCAGCTGCTGGATTCACAGAACAAGATGAAAAACCCCAAGCTGAATGGAGCAGGAAAGAGATGCAGCAAGACATTGAAATAGATTCTCCAGAAACAGGAACAGCAGGTGTCCTGGGTTGCAGTGTATTCTATTACCATCCTCCTGAGCTGTTGAAATCAGGTGGGGCAGTGTTTCCTTGCCTCCTCCCCCCAGACTATCTTGCTGTTAATGGCCCATCATTGTCCTGCTGCATGACTCAGAGATAACTCCCTCCGGACTATCTTCTGTTAATCAGCCTAATCAACACCTGGCCTCATGACTCATTACCCCATTGTGAGATGCTCCACCCAGAGGGAGGAACCAAGCATCCCATCGTGGATATAATCTGGGACTCTGAACACCAGAGACAACCCTTCCCACTGGATTTCCAGAGGACAGGAGCTACACAGCCACCATTGGACTTCCTGAGGAAGAGCAAACTCTTTTACTACAGGATCACTGCTTCAGAGGACTGCAGCCACCATTCTACCAGACTGCTACCACCACCCTGCCTAACAGGGTGTCAGGTTGTACCTTGACTCTGTCAGTTTGAACCAGTGTTTTCTTTTACTTTTTTCTTCCTTTTCTTTAATTTCCATTAAATTGTTATTCTGACTTGGTGCCTCCCACTGGTTTGTTTTCAAACTAGTACAGCAGGGAAAGAATTGCACCACTAATCTGGAGCAATGCCAGCAGTGAAGCTGAGGGAAGGTGGATCTCCTTTACTGAAACCATCATTTACAGGCTCCATCATTCTGCCAACTTTGCTTCTAAGGAAAGAAGCTTTCTGTTCTTAATGTTCCTGGGAGAAGCTAAACCACAGATTTCTGGCGATATGACTGCAAAGACTGAGGATAACTCAAAATTTGTTTTAGAACTTGCATGTGTCATCATGGCCTGGCTGCAGTTTGCAGTAGTAGCTTCACTGGTTTCTCAAGTGTTTGGATTTTATCCAGTGATAGCAGAATCCTGACTGAGCCCTGAACTGTAACGCCCTGAAAAGCCCCATACCCTTCTTGAAGAGGAGATCTGGGTCTAGAGGGCACTGCTCTTAGCCAGACTGCCATGCTATGGAGAACATACAGTCAAGGACAAGAAGTGTGCAGGAGCTGCTGCTACTGCAGTCATACCCAGCACAGAGAAACAGGATATGGCCAGGGGTGTTTGCCACTCTGTCCAGAGTCTTACAAGGACCTCCTGATGCAGATTGCTCAGGTTTCCATATCTGACAATCTATGCTTCTCTGTCCCTCCCCATTCTGCTGAAGTTTTGCTTATTTAAATACATTTATTGTGCGCATAAGGCAAAATTCATTCAGCACCACTGATTTTGAAGAGTTTGGGAGGAAAAAGGAGCCAAGAAATAGAGGAGTGGTCTGCTGGAATCTAGTGAAAAGGAGGAACGGTAAAGGCAAAGGACAAGCTGACAGACACTAACACTTGTTTTCATGAGTTTACTAAACTAGATGTATTTTTTACAGACAATAACACAAATATATCATATAGTAGAAAAGAACTTGATAAGGTATGAACTTACCACAAATTACCCACACATGTCTGAGTGCAGACTCTTCCTCATCACAGACAACAGCTTCCAGCATCAGGGTCAACAGCCAAGAACCTGGAAACCTGGGGAGTTTTATGTAAGTGCCTGCCCCCAGGTGTGAGTTGGAAGATGCTGTTCCAGGGACCCTGATCAGCCAGGAGATGCTGTGAGCTCTCAGAGTTGCATGCCCTCTTGCTAAGAGCCAAAACTAGAAAAGCTGCTGGCAAGGCTGGAACAGCCAGGTAGAGCAGTGGGTGTCAGGGAGCAACAAGGTGTCATGAAACAAAAACAGGTCACCTCACAAAAACAGCTTAAATCAGGCAAGCCTGAACAATTCCAGGCTGGAGTCAGGGAGGAAAGCAGCTGGTCTGGCAGTGGCTTAAGCAGATGAAGGTGCACTGAAAGTGCTGTGTGTACCAAGGAATCGGCAGTGCCTGCTACTCGACCTGCCATGGTACAATCCACTGCTGCCCTCCAGGGTAAATCTTTTTGCTAAGTTAATTTGAGCATGCAAGCACAGCAGATTAACTCATTGCCAGGGACAGAGGGGTTCATTTTCCTAGGCACAAGCTGAGCTCAAGCGGTCACAGCACTTACCCCAGTCTGAGTTCTGGTCCCTGCACACTGAGCACCAGCACAAAGCCCACCTGTAGAAGTGCTCCTAGAGCACCCTTCAGCACTGGGGTTTTGCTGTTTTCCAGCTGGAGAGCTGGACTGAAGGATTTTATAGGGATCCCCACCCATCTAATGCGATTCTGTTGCTGACAGCCAAAGCCAAGCAGCAGAATACAAAACACAAGTGAGGAGTGGGCAGAAGAGACGTAATTTTTTTTTTTCTTTTGAGCCTTAAGCCTAACTTTAGAAATCCAGACTTTTCTCAGAAGGTGGTGACTCCGTCAGAAAACTGACTTCACATTTTTAAAACAGCCTTAGTGCCTGCCCACAGGAGGATGCCAAAGCTTTCATCACCGTTATCACTTCTCATCCTTTCCACTCATTTCTGCTTTGCCACTGAGGGAGCGGGTGAATAAATTACCTCCATTTTCAAACCCAGGCTGTGTCATTTTTCTTGAGTGTTAGTTCCTAATAGCATTTTCCTTTTTGTGATACCGCTATCAATTTGAGGCCCAATTCTGAAATCAGAGAGATACAGAGAAGCGCTCCTTACTCTAGTCAGTGAAGCAACAGAGATGTATAGTCACAATCAAGCCCGTTAAATATAGAAGATGAAACTCAGTCTTTCCTCTGTCCCTCTTGAATACAAGGTACCAGATGGAGGATTTGGAGTGTCTAAAGAAAAGTTCTGGTTCAAATGCAGCCCTCGAAGAGTTTATGGCATACAAGAAGTCAACTGTGCTCTGACACTCAGATGCGGATCCCAGTCTTCTGTTTGCAGATCACTGGAGGTCACCTGACTGTTTTCAAAGGACTCATTAAACCTTCAAAAAACAGCTGAGGGAAGCAAGCAATGTTTAGAGAGAAGGTGTGAAAGAATACATACTAATCAATTCAAGGGTATGTACAAATCAAATTAAGGGTATGTACAAACCAAAACAGCTCAACAATTACTTAATAATTCCCTTACCTCATTTTTTTCACAATTTCTGTAAAGGTTGCAGCTATAAGCAACATCTATATAAGTATAAATAATATATTTTTATATATTTACATTATTTATATCTATTTATTCTGCTACTGTTTTTTGCTTTTGGAAGCAGGCGTGTTCCTAGCCCATGGGACAGCAGTGCAGCAGTCATCCAGAGAGAGATGCAGTCAGGATGATTATAGCACATAGCCACAAGCACTTGAGCAGTTGGATATCATAAAGCCATGCAGAGTTAAATTAATCCCTAGCCTGGAAAAAAATGCTCAGTGCAATCAGGAGATGTAGCGTGGAGTCACTGCCAAATCCTGTTCCCCAAGATGCTATTCCTTCCAGTTCCAGTGATTCCACATAACTTTCCTCCACATTGACTCTGCCAGATCAAGGATCAATACTGACTTTTCAGACCTCACCCAGTTCATCGTTTAGGCATAACATGGGTAACAAATTAACCGCCAAGGGCCAACACAGAAGAAGAGATCTCCTTCCTCTCCTTGTTCTGCCAAATAAATCCAGTGTGAGGAGATTTCCTGCTGCCGTGTTGCCAGATCAGAGGCCATCAGGAGCAGCTTATGTGTGACTGTGGCATATGCTGGAAGCTGCATGTAGAGAAACAACCAGAAAAGAATGCATAACTTCAAAACTTAACGTAAAGCATAAAACCAGTCCACCAAGGCAGCGTTGCCTTGGTTTGGCTCTGTGTGTGTTGTTGGGGTGGTTTTTAAATAAATACTTCTCAAGACTTACATGTAAACCTTCCATCACAAATGGAAATTAGATTTTTTTTAAAACTAGATTTATTATTTTACTCTCTGTAATTAAGCTGCTGTGTCAGACTTCTGACTAGACTAAAGCCCATCCTTTGAAGAAAAGTTGTAATATGAGGACTTTCACCAACAGCATTAGTCTTTCTCTGAAGCGACATGGCCCATGAAACTAAAACCAGTTTCAGTCCAAATCTCCATCACACGCTTATGTTTACACATTAAAAATCAAGTTTTCCACACAATTCCATTTGTATTTCTTTGCAGATATGCAAGTTCACTAAAAAGTAGATGGAGTCTGACTCTACTTTTCAGAGTGAGTGTTTCATGACAATTTTAGTCCAGATCAAAATCTGAAAAAGTCTCCAACCCCTTCAAATATTGCTCATGTTTCCTTGTCACTGACTTTGAGGAAGTTTGGAATAATTTCTGATGCAATCAGTGCTTTTTATGCTGTCAAACATGATGACAGCACAGCTCCATTGATGATACTTGCTGATGGGTGGTACAAGATTGGATTTGCCAGGGCAGACACATTCCTAGCACACATCCATCTGCAATCAGAGGAAGCAGTAGGAGAAAATTCCAGAAACTTTCCCAAACCACACAAACAGCAAGCAACAGCAGACAGAGGGCCATGTGTAGTGAAACTTTGTTCACAAACCCAATATAATCCCTCAGCCAAAGCTGCATTACACGCTGCAGCTGGAGTCTAAAGAGCAGTTTGGCATCTAATCCTGAGACAGACCTGCAGGGCAAAATCCTTCCCCATGGGTAACATCCACTCAGGAAGCTCACGTGACTCCTGCTCCTGGGTCTATGCAGGGGAGCCAGGGTTCACTTTCACTCCTTTTATCCAAAAGGTGATGTGGAAATCTGACAAGTTCACAAGTGAAAACCATCTGAAATGCACATTTTTGTCAGGCTTGGCTGTGATTGTCATTACATTGCCAAGAAAGTTGACCTTTCAAGCAGCATCAGCAACACCTATTAGAAGAGCAAAGGTATTGGCAAGGCTGATGCCAAAAGATTTTTACTTTCATGTACTCATAGCTCTGTAGACTATTATTGTATAGTCTATTATTGTATTGTATAGTTATAGTTTCTTAAGCTAAGCCCGGTACTTCATTAGACAAACACATTGCTGAAATCCTATTCTAATCTTGCTTCTTCAGTGAATCAAGGCCATTCCACTTCCCCATGTATGTAGACATAAACAATGTGGGGCTAGAAGCAAGAGGGAGGCTTCTGTAGGGGGCTGAACCAAGAGGGGAATTACTTCTTAACTGTACTTCTAATTGGGGATTCTCATCAATTATGCTAATTTGCTAAACATATAAAAGTGCTGAAGCCCTATATCACATGTGCATTCTGCCATAAGTGTACCTGGAGGACCTTCAATAAACCATAACAGCTTTTTATCATTTTAATCTTGTTTGGCTTGTGATTTTAGGGCTGAAAAGGCATCAAGGCTGCAGGCAGCTTCTTATGGTACAGAGATAATGATATCAGCAAAATGCTGGGTTTTGTCAGTCACATTGAGACTCTGCATCTTGTGTGACCCTGCTCAGAGTAGCCAGCCCCCATGGGAAATGCCATGGGACAGCCTGTAAGGGAGCATAGGATCGATGACTGTGACATGCCAGGGGAAGGCCAGGAAAACAAGCTGAGTTTGGAAGCATTACCTATACTTGAAACATGAACTGACAACCTTCTCAGTCCTTGGGAAGCTTATTTCCTTTTGAGCATCAAAGTTGGGTGTTCTGTTATGTCATTTGTTAATCAGAACTCTTTCCTACAGGTCCCCTTCACAAAGGTATTGTCATAGGATAGCAAGCATAGTCCCGGAAGGAATGTCCTTGCTAAGGGGTGCTTACAGTTTCCTCTGGGAACTGATAGAACCTATCAACTGGCCAGTTTGAATATGGACAATTCTCTAAGCCACTTAAAGTTGTGACCACCTCTGTGATCCACATTTAAGAATAGGCAAACTCCCCCTCCAAGCTCTCTCTCGTTTCCGGCGCTGGGACAGGTGGCTGCAGGGCCCGAGCAGGGCCCAGTGGGCCCGGCCAGGCCCTGCTTGGGCCAGGCCGGGTCGGGCCATGGCCATCCTGGAGCCGATGGACCTGTTCCAGCCATGGAACCCCCCCCACTGCCTTGCCGTGGGCAGCCGGAGCGGCTCGGCTCTCCCCCCTCTCCACTGCGATAAGAAAAATTCAACATTCCAGCTGCAAAGCTGCAAGGCCGAGGTGAGATTAACCCTTTTTATTGCTGTGAAGAGCTGAAAACCTGAGGGAAGAGAGAGAGGAGATGCTTAAAGCTGAAAGTCTGTTGTGAAGCTATGATATATCAGAGTATCCTGTTGTAATTCCATGAAGATATGGGGGGTGGAGTGTTCAACTCGTGAGCAAAAGCACCTGCGTTGAGATAGGCAGATGCTGACGCAGCTGTAATTTCATGAGAAGTTTGGACAGGGAGAGATGAACCAGATGAGGACTTTTGCTCCAAATGGGAAAGGAGAAAACCTCAGTTCCTAGTGATGCTCCCAGAGATAGTCCTAACGATGAAGATGATGAAGACCCTTTGCTCCCAGGGAAGGAGAAGGGCCTCTGTTTTTGTTTCTGAACGGCTCAACCTTAAAATTGTACCCCAAAAAACTTCAAGAGTGGACCCTCGAAAGCAGTTGCAGGAAAAGCTGCAAGTCGGGGGAAAGGACTCACACGCAGGCAGAGAGACTCCTCTTCCTAAACGGACTGAACAATATTTGGAAGTGGGCGGCTGTCTCGTTGTGATAATGTTTTCATAGCATGAGCAAGAAGAGACTTCTCTTCCTAAATGGACTGAACAAGGTTATTATGGAAGTGGTAAACAGACTGAACATCTTAAGGGTTGTCTTTGAACATTGTCAGTGGGAGAAGGGAGGAAGGTGGGGGGAGGAGGAGAGTTCTGAAGGTGGTATAATTTTTTTTTTCTTCTTCTTCTTTTAGGTCTGTTAATAAACTTCTTTATATTCTTTCAAGTTTGGTGCCTGTTTTGCATTTCTCCTAATTCTTATCTCACAGCAGATAAACAGTAATGAGTATTTTGGACCAAACCACTACACTAAATTGGTGTTTCCGCCCGGGACAAACCGAACCCGCGACAGGTATGATGCAGCCACCTGCACAGCCACAACGCACTGACAACACACCTGGTTATCACTCAACAGCATCTCTCTCAGGTAGCACTCTGGGGCTGTCACTATGGTCAATACAAAGGAAAAAGGCTTTCCTTGAACTATTATTAAGTGTTTGTCTAAGCGCCAGTGCAATATTAAATGTGTGCCTCAGGAAAAATCCTCTTTAACCACTGGTCTGGAGGAACGCTGTGTAAACGGGGGCTTCTCTCTATTTTCATCACCTCTATGAGGCACTGACCTTTTCATTATCAAGCAGGTGTTTGGTACTTATAACAGTACTGGAAACAAATGTAAAAAATAAACTGCTGGAGAATTTCAGAAAAACTGCACTGAGTTCTAATTAAGTCAAACTAATCAAAATGACTGTGTTTGCCTTAACATAACTTGTGCCTGTCTGTTTAAAATAGCTGCCTTCTGGGACAGGGTAGAGAAGGCAGAGCCAGAGCCACCTCACAGTGTGCAGGTAAAAGACAGGGATCCAGAGGCATGAGGTAGAACAAGGGGACCTTTTTTCACCTCAGAGTCAAACACTGGAGCAGGGCTCCAGAGCACCAGAGCAATCTCCATCCTTGTATACTCAGAGCTCCCCTGGACAAGGTCTTGAGCAACCTGATGTATTAGTATTGCTCTGAGCAAGGGGTTGGACTAGGAGCCCCCAGATGTCTCTTCCCCCCTCAATTATTTTTCAGTTCTACAATTTTAAATAGAGTTGGGGAAAAAATTACTGAGAAAGAACATATTGATTCCTTCATTCCCTCTTCCCAAGATGCACCTGGACCTGGGCAATGGAAATTGACTACTTCTCTCCAGAACAGGTTGGAGTCAAGTTGTGATGCCTTTATCTCTGGTCCTAGAATCACGAGCCAGACACAGTTAGGGTAATAAAAAGGGGCTACCTTTATATAAGGATCCTCAGGGGCACAATCCGCCAGGTGGAAAACGCCGAAGATGCACACACAGCGTAACACGTGTACAATTTTTATAGATTTAGCAAATCAGCATATCTGACAAGAGTCCCCAGTTAGAAGCATGCCTGGTGAAGTAATCCCCTCAGCTCTAGCACCTTCTAAATCCTCCCCCCTCAGATGAGGACTAAGCTCTGTTTATAAAAAATATGTCTCGAAGAGCTGGTCTCAACCTTGGTTTCTAAGGAGAACTAAGGTAGCATAGGGGTCCTGGAGTTTGTTTTGTCTTTCTACTTAGGAAAATCCTGAAGCTAAGTCACAGTAATAGACTACAAAGTTACAAATATATGTGTAAAGAATGCAGAGAATATATTAAAGAAGAAGGCAAAAATCGAGACGGCCTCATTTGAAAAACTATTTTCCACTCAAAATACCTTTATAAAATGTACACATGTGAGGATGGGAGAAGAAAGGGGACAGAACAAAGTCTGTATATTGCTAGCATTGAAGTAAGACTGATTAAATCCAGAGGACAGAAAAGGAAAGAATAAATCTTGGGGGAAAAATCTGGTAGAAATCTGAGAGCAGATTGATATTATCAAGAAAGCTGTTACAGGAGAGCTGTTAATAAAAGAGAAAATCTTTCTGGATTAGTTTTTATACAAGAAAAAAATTATTCCTCCTCTTACATTACTACAGCCAGGGTTTAGAGATGGACAAAATCATCTGTGAAATGCCAGTATTTTAAACTGGATTCTCAGAGTGAATTGGAACATTGCTCTTCTAGTGGAGCCTGCCTAAGGACCAGCCTAGAAATATCATCAGGTGCCTTTGAGTGGAGAGAAGGGCTTCTCAAGACTTTAAATGCCCCATTCTTTGAAAACAGGCTCCAAAATCCCATAGATCTTTTAGGAGGATTTTAAAGATGTTATTTTCTTGCTAGTCCCAAACACCACAAATTAAAATACACTCAAAAATCTGCTCCTATAGACACAAGCCCAAATACATGATGTAAAGAACACAACACACAGGAAACACATCCCTTTGATAAAACGTATTCCTTGAGGATAACACTGTCTTTCCAAAGATGAAGAAGTAAGTGCAACAACTACTGAGCTGGAGAACAACTGGGAAAAAGGGAAATGAAAAGAGCATGGAGCTTCAGCTTCATTTAAAAATAGTTTTAAAACTTCTGCTGATTCTGGCATGGAGGAATGACGACTTACTGCTTCTCAAAACAACAGAATGGAAACTTCAGCTCCAGTCAACAGCACATCAGAGATGTTTTTAAACGAAGCATGGTGGATTTCTAGCTTAGTTTTCCTGGGTTCTTCCTCCATTTTCTCTTCCAGCAATTTCTTCTTTTTCCTCTCCTCCTGTCAGTTGTCAGCACACAAGTGTGAATACAACTACTGGCAGGTCTGATGAAAGGATAACTCTGAATAGTACAGGTACTTTATACAAACACAGTTCCTTTCCTATGCTTTCATTAAACAACAACAACAACAACAAAAAAATCACTGTCTGACAGCAGAAGGATACACGAGCCTGGTCTTAAACCAGAGGTGGCAGCAAAATAAGACAAACTCCTTCCTCCCTGGAGTAACTCTGGCACATGGCTGCATAGCTCCTTTGGTGAAGGCAGTGTGTGCTCACTGTGTAACAACCACTGCTCACACACTCCAGGTAAAGAGCCTGACAAGCAGAGTCTGTTTGCCACATCCACCCAGCAATAGACCTCAGCTCACACAGATTTCAGGCACATCAAATAACTCTCAACATAAAAAGAAAGCAACTTTCAGCCCAGCTGAAATAATATAGCTCAATCCATCTCCTCTCCCCAGTATAATCTCGCTGAGAACAAACAAACAAAAAATAGCCAGGGAATCGATTTTCTCCTGCTTTTGCTTCTCCAGTGCTATTGTCCTTTTAGTAACACCTCTGGAGACATGAGCAGCACATTCCTTTTTCAGCAAGACCTCTTCAGAAATCAATAGCACCTATTCAAGGGATTTATAGCATGATTCTGCAAAATCCTTTCACGGTGGCTCGTATAGCTTGTTAGGGAAACTGTGTGCAGCATTATCTGTACAAGAGCTCTTCTGAGACTGAAGAAAGTAAGACAGTGAAGGGATAGTAGAAGTAGTACCACACAAATATGTAATGAATCAATGCAAGATTTTAAGATAACTTTGAGAATGACAGAAGGGGGAAAATTCTTGTTTCCTTGGCTTGGGGAAAGGCATTGACACTTAAAGGTAGGAGACCACTGCCACTTTATAAACCTGAGAACATTGTATTCTTTATTATTTTAAGTTCTGTGTCACTGTATCAGAGGAAGGATGCGAGAACACTAAGATTTCTGAACAATAGCTGTCATCAGCAAATTCTCACTGTGATGCAGCTGAAAGGGATGAAACTGGTAATAAAACATTTAACAATTTGCTCTACTGAAGAACGAAACATGACCCAAGCACAGCAAAACCCCAGGTGAGTCCCACTTAAAGCAGGCCTGTTAATCAGCTCCAGTTCTTGGGCCATGTGCAGCACTGGGAAATCTCGTCCCCAGAGCAGAGCTGTTCCTGCTCTGCCTTTGAGAGCACCCACAGCAGCTGCTGTTTAATGTTCACTCTGCAACTGGAGGATTCCACTGCTCTGAGCACAGTGGCTGTTTCAGGTTATCTTTCAGATCCAGCCAGGTGACACCACAGAACACAAGCACAGAGGTAGGTGCCATCCCTCATTGCTGTGAAGCAACACGAAGTGTTGAGCTGGGCCACACCAACCACAGGGCAGCCAGCAGGAACTGCTCCAGAGGAGAGGTGGCTTTGAACAAAATTTTTCCCTTTTTCCTCAAAACTCTCTTCCCCAGAAATCAAACACAACCAGAGAGTTCACAGAGAACTATTCAGGAGAGTGAAGTTCCAAATAACCTGACCTTTGAAACCCCCAAATTTAGGATTACCTCACACTGATAAGTGTGTTTGTTCTCTGCCAGTAAGATTTGTTTTCCCAAATGCAGTTTCCTTACAAACAAAACTGTGCAGTGGAGTGTGAGAGCATCCCAACTTTGCCACAGGTTTGTGACAGAGCTGCCCAAGTATTTCCCTATATAAGCTTCTGAAAGAAGACTGGAAAATCATTAAGCACAGGGAAAGCCAAACTTCCCACAAATAATCCACGAATAATCAAAGAGATTTCTTCCTACGTTGTTCCATTACGGTGACAGTTCCAGGCAGCTTCAGGAATACCAGAGAGTGAAAGCAGAGCAAGATGCTGTTGTTAGAAATGGCTGGCTAACGATATTACTGCTTCCCACTAGAATGTTTTTCATTTTTAAACCAGTTAATGTTATTCCCACTGATGCATGTGCATCACTAGATTGAATGGGTTTAAATCACAGTGTTTAAAAATAACTTGTAAAGAAAACAAGAAAAATGTGGTGTTTGTTTTTGGGGTGTTGGGTTTCCCAGCAAAGACAGAGAGACTAACCTATCCAACTCTCAGAAAGCTATTTAAACCTCTGGAGTGTAGGAATGACTGCCCTGTGAGCAGGGAGTTAGCAACAAGGATAAAGGGAATACTGTGCTTCCCTGTTTGCAAGCACCCTGTGCTCTCCTGTGGGTGACTAAAGTGCTCAGGGCAAAGCTTTGGGAGAAAAGACATCAAAGTAGCCTCCTGCCTCAAAGACTTTTTACATGAAAGAAGTCATTTCAAGACATGCAACAATGTAAAATATAATATTAAGGCCATGTTTAAAGACTAACATATCTTGGGAAAATGGAAACCTAAACTCTCTCTCTCAAAAAAAAAAAGCCAATATAAGCAGAGAGAATGCAAGGCAAGTAATTTTCTGTCACGATCTTTCTAAACCAAAACAAGCTTTACAGCTGTGTGAAGGTTTTGATTAAGGCATAGGGAACAAAGTGAAGTGTTGTAGTGAAAGATTAGTTTCTTTGTGCTGTTATATTAATAACATTTTAAACTGTGCCTCACTGTGCACAGGCAATGATGCTTTGACAGAATCAAGCATGAAAATTTATTAGAGGCTTAGTAAAATGCCAGTCAAAACCAAAGTGACAAGATCTCAGTGACAGTCAGGAGATTCAGCTCATTGCTGAGTGTTGGTGAACAATAAAACCACAGCTTGAGATGGCAGGAAAAATATCCCAAACACCACAGAAACTGACACAGCCTGGAGAAAATCATTGAACAAAATACTACTGAAGAAGAGATCTGAAGGGGTAGTGAATGCTGAAGGTCTTGAGAACATTTGGGTCAGCAAAATTTACTGGTGACCAAAGGAATTCTGATCTATGATGGTTCTGTGAAGCTCAGGAAATGATCAGTGTTCTGATCCAGGCATTGGCAATGGGTGGGAAAGGAAAATCTGCTCATAGACATATCCAGATTCTGAAGTCCTCTCCTTGGATGGAGAGCAGCAAACCCAGGCCCCATCAGCTTTGTATTCTTGAAACCTGAATTCACGTGATGGGGCCGGCACTTGGAAAATGGAAGGGCTGAGACATGATTGTGTGCCCTGACCCTGTGACAATTCACTGGTCAGTGTGGGGGAAAGAGTCCTTCACAGGGCTCCACAGGGGTTACTCATGGCCTTACATCCCTGTTAAAGGCCGCTCTGAAACATCTCCCAGGTACTGACTCTATGCTCAGCCCAGAAGTGAGGGTTTTCATCTTCCCTGCCTGAGAAGACGCTGGAGATGGAAGAGAGTAATCTGGCTAAATACTCTCCTAAAAGACAGGGGACCAGTCCCAGGGACAATCTACAGCTGCATGCTGATAATAAATACAGCTTTTGTAAACTCTACAGAAAACACCTGTCAAAAACTTGAATTGAAGCAATGACAGCCAGTGCAGGGATCCAGTGCCAATAGGATGTTCACTGCAGAGCTTTGGCACTCTTACCGAAAAACATCTGCTTCCATGGGAGGGTTCACTTTGAGACACTGAAACAAAAATCCCAGCAAACCTCTTTTTCAGGCCTGTGACGTGCGTTCCAGCCCCTCACAACCCTGACACCAAACCTAACTGGTCAGGAACGAAACACAGACATCATTCTCTCCTTTAGCAAAGCACACCACATTTATCAGATACTAACAGCTCTGCTCTTCTCCTGGATTTATTTTGAAAAATGTCACCTTTCCAGATTGCACCAAACACAAAGCATGAACAGTACCCTGCAGGTCTACAAGAGACAACATTATTTTTCTAAAGAATACAAGATTACAAATGTATTATAAAACAACCAGACATCATTAATAAATGTTAACAGTTATTCCAAGATTGTTTTCAAGCAGAAGAGAACACGTGACTTTCCAGGGTTTCCTAAAGATACTCAGTTAACATTAAGTTGTTCACATGAAAGAAATAAAAACTTGTCAGTTAACTGGAGTTCCTCAGAGAAACTGGGATGCTGAAACCATCACATCATTTTTGATGCCTGAAGAGCTGATGGGTTACTATGTCATTTCCCAGGTCAAATGCTAAACCTAGATGATGTCTTTTCCCTCCTCAGCTGCCCCACCTCTTGTACAACCATGGCAGGTTGCAAGCATCCTACATTGCCAAAAAAAACCAAAGACTAAACAATTTTCACACAATGCACCTTACTAAGTGCTTAAATCATTTTTTTATAAAAAGCTACTCCTAAAATACTCTGATGAGCAAAGCATGCCCAAGATCTGTTGACTTGGCTCTAAATATAAGTGAATTCTGTATCAAAGCTTGAGCTGGCACAGTGCAGCAACTGTAGAAATAGGAACACTTGCTGAATTTTAACCTTCAGCTTAACTATCTAAGGAAAATTTAATGTATACATCATGAAGACAATATCTTGCACTAATCATTATCCTCTCTTCCTCCTTTTTCAGTGTTCACACCATGATCTTAAAGATCTTTTCCAACCTCAACAATTCTATGATATTCAGCAGTCTTGGTATTGACCAACTCAAGAGAACTGTATTGAGGAGGACAAGTAAATAATTAAAAGAACAACCAACAGAAAAAGCAATACATGATATGATAAAGGATTTGAGATATTTGGCATATTTTCTGGAAGAATTTAAGCCTCAATTTGTAAAAGACTCTTCAATTTTAAAAGTCACATAAATGTACACAGCTCCTCTAGGTTTGTGTGAAGATAAAAGGAAAGTTCAACTTCCAAAAATAAAGTAAACCCTTTTTTTGTTTTCTGATCCAAGTATTTCCTTCCTTTCTGAACATTTCAGAGAGCTTTGGGTCCAAGGACACATTGAACTGTTACCCAAGAAAGAAGGTATCAAACATGATTCTGATAGATTGTCTGCCTTGAATAAAAAAGCATTTGCTGACTACCTAACTATTAAGACAGGTTCTGCAATTAAAGCAACCACATCTCTTTGAACTATGCTTTCATTAGTTTGGATGAGTTTATTCTAGAAGCTACAGCCATTACACTTGGCTTAATTTGTTTTAGCAAGAGAAAAAGCCTCATCACTTTTTCACGGGTGTTTTATTTAATTTTGATCAATTGTCATTCAGGTGTCTGCACTGGCAGCAATTCCAACAAGGAGCTCCAGTTAGCAATGACCATGCAAACTCCCTTTCCTCTTCAAACAGGGAACTTTGTGGGAAGCTGGGATCAGGAAAGAACCAAAATCTGCCTCAATAGTTCTTGGAAATTACCTTGCCCCTGCACATTTTAGAAGAAATGCAGTGATATGTCTTCAGCATAATTCAGGAAAATAGGAAAAAAGAATACAAGGACTCTTATTTTGGAAATAAGAGTTTCAATGGAATTCCCCTTTTAAATTAAGGTTTGGTGCCTTTAATGGAATCCATAAATTAGAAGGAAGCTGCCATTCCAAGCTTAGCCCCAGCACTGAGGATTGTACAGAGCAGTCACATGGGCCAAGCAGGAGAAACACCCACTACTGTAATTAGGAACAATAGGTTTTACAACTTTCTCTTTTTTCACCAAAGCACCAGTTCATTTGTTCAAGTTTAATCGTTTATTATACCTTTAATTGTAACAGTTATTCCCATACCACTTTAACTTCAGGAAATTATCTCCTATGATGGGTGACTGAAATATTTAGTCACAGAGAAAACACTGGCTGAATGAGATTTGGGAATTTATTGCTGTGTAAATGAGGTCATGAAAGCCTCAAGAGCTCCCTGCAGGATGACTTTATAGTAGAACTGCAATTTTGGAGTATGCATGCGGGTGATAATTCTGAAGCCACAGAACATTAGACCCAAAACACTGGGATTGTGATGGAAGAATCTGCTGAATTTACCAGAAGATAAACAGAAATAAACTGCATGCATATTGGTGTAATTACTCAAGATACCAAGAGAACATATTTTTGAAAAACATTATGATGGAAATGTTTATCTTAACATGTGGATATTTATAAAGGAACATTTGAACAGCCTTCTTCAGACACCAACTTTTAATACAGTAAAGCTTCAGGGTTGCTTTTCCATCTCTGAAAGCGAGCTGAAGCACAGGTGGTGATCCCACATAAAGCGTGAACTCACAATTACAAAAATGTTCTGCTTTTGCCATTGCTAAAGAGTCACAAGAATTGATTTCTCAGGCTAATAAATCTCAGCACAAGAAATGCATGCAGCAAGCTACAGAAGGGATGTGGATTTGTGGGCTATCCCAAGCAGAGAGCGCTCCAGACAGGCTCCTAGAGGTGCTTTACATGAAGAATACCCCTATAACATCCCATTTCCTCCACTGCAGGCAGCACTGCTTCTGAGACTCTAAGAGCCTGAAGGAACATTTCCCAAAGCTACAAAGGACTTTTCCAGGCAGAGCAGCTAAGCCCCTTTGTATGTGAACATGTATTTTTTCCATCAATATGATGAGCCTTGATCCCATAATTATTTACACTTGCAAGGAAAAGCACACAGACTTTCACTGTGAACCTTCCTTACGGAATCACTGCCACCTCTTTGCTGCTCAAGAAGGAATGGACCCCAACTGCATAAAGCCTCTGCAGGGAAAGTTCATCTTTATTGCCTGTCAGTAGGCCTCAAATGCCAGCTAAATTTACCTTTCAACCCCACCCAGATATATCTGTGACAACTTCTGCATCATCCTAATCAAGTCACGCTCCATGAAGATGGAAGTGATTGACTCTTTTCAAATCAAATCCAGGCATTGTTCCCTTTCACTTAGTAAGATCCCACTCCTTCCAAATGGGGCAATATCTCAAAAAAAAAAAAAAAAAAAAAAAAAAAAAAAAAAAGCAGAGAAGGATATAGAAATAAAGGATAAAAGCAATATGGATAAGGAAGAATTGAGGGGAAAAAAATGGCAGCAGACAACAAGGCACAAATATACATCTTCAAATTCCAAGCTGCATGTTCTGACTGGACAGGAGCTCACTCCTCAGCTCCTGATGCTCTGCTCAGTCTCTCTCTCATAAACATTTCCTGGTGCTCATTTGTGCAAGCACACCGAAGGGCCACCCACACTGCCCTGTGAGAGCAGGCAAACACAGATGACGCGGTGCCCTTCCAAAGCAACACAGCAGCAAATGCTGGGTGACAGGAAGGGACTAATACAGGCTTGAACTACCTGGAGTAAGTCAAGGACTACGAGGAGAAAACCAAGGGAGCTCTAAATGCTGTCCTCAGCTCCCCGGTGGAGCAGACGGAGGCAGACTTCCCTCGGGGTAGGGCAGGGGATTAATTGTAGGAAAGGAATTTGTGGTTTGAGCATAAGGGGGGAAAAACCCCTCCACTGGGGGCACAGGAACTCCAGGGCCATAGAGGAGTATCCAACCCTGGAAATATTCAAAACTCAGCTGGATAGAGCCCAGAACAAGCCAGTCTACACCTGAAATTAGCTCTGCTCTGAGAAAGAGCAGGAACTTCATGATCTTCAGAGATCACTTTGATTTTGTGACCTGACTGAGGTACTTTGGACCCATGATGGAGGGCTGGCCCCAGTATTTTCTATGTGCTACATGCAAGTGGAGGTGGAGGGAACAAACACCTTCTTTCAGGACAAAAAAAATGGTCTTTCCTGAATCACCATCAGGTTTGTACATCTCTCTCCTGTTTCTCTCTCCTTCTCCCCTTCTCTCATGCCCACAGTAAGGAAATTAGTTTGTCTCTCAACATCTAGATGGTTTTTGTGCCCTGGGGGGGGAATGAAATTCCAACGAATTACTCTTAATTCTTTGTCTCTCTCTAGCTGAAAGAAATGTTATTGCAATAAAGACCTGTTCATGTGCCTATTAGTCAAGATGCACAAGGTCACTGAATGAAGTAAACCAGTGACTGAGGGACAAAAACTCTGTATTCTGCTGCTGCTGTTTCCTTGCTTGCAAATGAGTCAGCAAAGACGACCAATTATTGTTATGTGAAATCAATGACAATCTCCTAACAGGCAGAAAAAAAATTTCACAAAAGAATATGAGACACTAACACAAATAAAGGATAAGAGAGATCCTGAGAATACAACTGATACAAATCTCAGTTACACAAAGGACTTTTTAACTACCAAATAAACTGAAAGCTAGACTCAATGTCTACAATCAGCCAAGAGGGGCCCAGGTCTCGGCCTTGCGTTGCTGCAGACTGGCTGCCACATCTTCAGCTGCTGCTGAATGTGCTGGAGCAATTTCCATGGAACCCCAGATCTTTTAATGCCCACCAATGTAGTAGCAATGCTGGCAATCCCCAGATTTTCCAGAAATACAAAGTTGACACTGAAATAAAATGCTTTGTAACTATTTCTTTATCAGGAAAATCCCCAGCGATATTCTAAAGGACAAAAATGAGGTAATCTTAATTCAGTGGCATCTTTCCTTCTCCCTCACATTCTCACTTCCAGTTAAGTGTTTCCTGAAAAATCTACAAATCCTTTAAGTCCAAGGAAAAAACATAAGGACTTTCCAGTCTATAAACCAAATGTGGTTGTGGTCAATTTATCTCCTTCTAGGCATCTTACTCAGGAAGAGATACATGATATTAAGGACAAAAGCTGAAAACTGAAAGTTCAGGGAAGCAAGTTTTTAACATGACTAGCAATTAGCCCGAGCTGCTCACTGTTAAAGGATCAGTGAGGTCAACAGCTTTGCCAGATCTAAAAGGAGGATTAGCCATTCATACAGGCACTAAGAATTTCCATGGTTCATCTGACATCATTAGCATTTATAAAATACATTAATCTTTGCATTTCAGGTATGACACAGCCACTCGCTGCCAAGGGTTGAGAAGGAGTTCGATGGCCCTGAATACCAGAGGTACTGAACTCATGGCCCAACTTCTTCTCCTAATTCCAGTACCAAAACAAACCACCTTTCTGAAGGAAAAAACTTCTGAAGAAGTTTGTTTCTGTGAGAGTTGTACCTTGATGGGCTGGAAGAGGGCTTGGGAGTGTAAGCAAGAGATACCAACAGCAGTCAAAGGGGAAAAGGTACATGCAAAATACCCAAATGACTGTGTGCACTCAGACAGAGGAAGGTGACAATAAATTACCATTGACAGTCATTCTAACTTGTTTTCAAAAAAGGCAAGTTACAAAAGTGACATGGAAACCTCCTTACCAAGGACACCAGAGGACCAGACTGTTGTTCACACTGAGGGACAGAGTAAGAGGCTTTCCAGAATGAACCAACAACAGACACCCCATGAGTGAACTGAATTAACATAATCATCAAAATCCTTGGAATACATTAGAGACATCTAGGAGGTGACAAAAAGGAAATTGAAAATGAAAATTGAGCTGTAACACAAGGAGACAAGCATTTATCACTCATATAGAACAATAATGTGATGCCTTTCAAGTCAGGAGGAAAGGTAGAAAATACATTTTCCACAATTAGCAGCAAATGCCACCACACTGGCACCCATATAGCACACAAAAAGGTAACTTCCATACTAAACTGTCCAAAAAGGAGAATAAACCCAACAAACCTCATTTTTCTAGCATCCAAGACCACTAACAAAATTCTCTAGACCTGCATCTGCCTGACAGCGGGGAGATTTCAGCAAAAGGGCTGGTCACATTTACTAACAGAAAAACAACTGCAAAAAAAAAAAGAGCCATGGCAAAACAAGGCTTGTTTCTTAAGTCAGAACAGTGACATTAAATCTCCTCACTGAGGAAACACACCGCTTCTCAAATAAAATCACCCAAAATGGAATGAGACTGAAAGGGCTGAGCCTGGAGAGAAAGGTTCATGCATTGTTCAGCATGACATGCACACATGCCATCCTTGGATCTGACCCCAGTTTTGGTGTAAATGGCAATTTTGGGCTGAAGCCACCCACAAGAAGGGCCAGGAAGCCCTCTGGTCCATTCTAGGGCTGGGCTGGGGAGGAAATTAAATGAGAAACTCTTACATCACTTTGAGGTGATTCCCAAGTTACAGCTTAAAACATGCAAGAAAAAGTGGCATCCAGCTTAGCAAGAAATAACCAGTATGAACAAACAAACTAAAAATGAACACCAGCAACATCATCTCCAGACACACTTCGGAAAGCAAAAGAATTCAAGGCAGGAGTCAGTCTGTCAATCTACACATCTCATTACTGATGCAAAACATCAGCTTTTGCCAACAAATAATGGCATCTGTTACTAAGGCGGAGAAAGCCCAGGAATTCACCGTGAAAATTTTCCTTGCAGCACGATTATACAGTGTTTGTGGCCTGGCCTGAAGTCCTGCTGAGTCGGCCAGCCCCTTCCCTTTGGACAGAGCAGCTCCCTCTGTGCAGATCCCTGCCCTGAGACAGAGGGGAGGGAGAGCAAACTCACTATTTGTGGCCATTTACAACGAAGTTTACAAAGCACCTGATAAATACTTCCAGCATTGTGCTACAATTCACTTTATATCTGTCACAGCTACTGCCTGAGGCTCTCCCACAGCACTGCTGGCTGAATCCAAATGGCCAGGGACTCCCCAGGATAGAGGGAAAGGGCAGAACCAGGCAACAGGACAGTGCTGGGTAGGTCAGAAAATGGAGGTAGGAAGAAAATTGATGACTCTGGAATTATATTCCCTTACTCCATTTGCACCTAAAATCTGAGCTATGCTCAGATTTAAAATATAAATATATCCTTCTAAGAAATCAAATTGTAGAATCATGGTCCTACAATCCCAGAGGGTTGGGGCTGGAAGGGATGTTAAAGACCAAAACCTTCCCACCCCCTGCCATGGGCAGGGACACCTTCCACTGTCCCAGGCTGCTCCAAGCCCCAATGTCCAGCCTGGCCTTGGGCACTGCCAGGGATCCAGGGGCAGCCACAGCTGCTCTGGGCACCCTGTGCCAGGGCCTGCCCACCCTCCCAGGGAACAATTCCTTCCCAATATCCCATCCATCCCTGCCCTCTGGCAGTGGGAAGCCATTCCCTGTGTCCTGGCCCTCCATCCCCTTACTGTAAACAGTCTCTCTCCATCTTTCTTGCAGGCTCCCTTAAGGTATGTGATTATTATTTATACCTGAACACTCAAAAAAGCTGGAAATCTACTGGAAATAGGTGCAAAATGGAATTTTATCATTGATTCCAAGACTTACAACAACCTCTTACCAGTAAGGTTGCTCACAAAAATATAAATAAAAAACACTGGCATGTATGTTAAACCCATGTAAAAAATGTTTCTATCTAAAAATTTAAATATTAAAATAACCTACCTATTATAGGACAGATACTTTATGCAAATAACTGCACGGATTAAATCTTGAATTGAAATAATATTCAGAATTCAGAAGTTACCAAATGTTTAAAAACAAGTTACATAGAAATTTTCAATGCAGTTCACATATCTTCTTTCCAAATGCAGGCAGTATCAAAGACACAGGAAATCATGCACTTTTAAAATTACCTAATTCCTAAAGATCTTTCTTCTCCAAGTCAAATAATTAGAGGCTGGCTAATCTTCAGAAACAAAAAATACTTCTAATCTTACATCCAACTACTTAGGGTAAAAACTGATAATGTTATGTATTTATATTCCTTTAGCTGTTTTTCTCAGAACAAAAGGATTTCATAATTCAATAAGTAATATCAAAAAGCATATGAGAAGATCTGCAGTATAATACAAAATACACAAGAGGCTGAAGTGGCTGTAAGCAATAAAAGGGAGATTCTATCTGGGGAAGTGGCAAAATAGGCATCTTATGGTGGGCTTCATCTCTTCTGATGTTAGATTAACTCAGTGTGGGGGTCTACATCTGTATCAGTGTTTTGGAGACACTGTATAGTCAGTGGTACAGGTGGTTTGGTTTGTTTGTTTTGTTATGCTTTGTTTTAAAAACCAAACAAAACCACAAAAACATATCACCCTTGTAAGCTGATTCAAACTCTTGTCTGGGGTTTTTGCATGAAGCAACAGGAGCTGCAGAACCTGGCAGCATTATCACTTACAGTCACTTATAAACTGTACCTTTAGATTGTATTAACAGGAACGTAGAAAAGGCTGGTCTATAGAATGCAGCCCCTGCACCACTCCACATTCTACACAAGTCAGAATTTATCCTCAGTCACTGTTTGCACTAAAACAAAACCTTCCAAAAGATTTGTTCCACAAATTTCCTTCCCGACAGTTACTGATTTATCTGCACAATGGAGCAGGCCCTTTATCAACTGTGTGATCACTTACAGGTTAATTACGAAGTAACCTAAAATGAAATCCTTTTAATTTCTTTGCATACAAGACACTTTCCTTTATTGCTCAGCAAAGATTTATGAACCATTGCAAGAAAAAATCATTATTATAGTAATTAGGAATCCCCTATGGACTAAAATCTCTGGAACACCCTGTAATCCTTTTGCAAGCTAAACAAGTTTTCATTGTGTTGCATTTGTATTTTGACTCTTAGGCAGGAAGAGAAACCCTTAATCTCCTTGTGCCCCAGGGATCCATCGTTGTATCCTGATACTTAGAATGGGCTCAATCTGCCTAAGCATTTTAAAATGTATTAGGGAATAAAGTAATCTGATCCTGAATCCAGACTTCTCTTCACTGTTATTTGCAATCAGCATTGGCAGGATAAATCCACATACATCCTCCACCAAAGAACATCCAGGGACAGCGCTCTTGCCCGTCCCCAGACACGATTACACTGAAGTTGTTTAGGGTTCCTTGGATCACCGGTGAGTCCCCTCACAATATACATTTCCCATTCTCTGCTCCAAATGTGCAACTCTTCTTCAGGTCAGTTTTCCCACTGTATGACAAGAGGAAGAGTCTGCTAAGAAAAACTTTTGTGTGGTTCAATAGTTGAAAGCATCTTTTAAAATTTATTATATGCCATAGACTGTATGGCAACACTTTGCACATAGAGACGGTGATGCTTTATTTACACCAACCAGTATTCAAGCTTATTCCTGGGACAGCTTCCTCCCTGGGACAGCTGGGGGGTTCTTTTCACAAACTGTTATCTACAGAGTAGAGTTGGAATTTAACTTAAATGGTTAACTCAAATTCAGGTATGGGCCATGAGAAGTCACTGTGTAGATGAAGCCAGTACTTAATTCTAGAAGATTAAGAGCACATCCCAACAGAGGCCAAATGCAATCCAGCTCCATGGCAGTCTGCCCAAGGACAGAGCAGCCAGGAACTCAGTGATTCCCTGGATTTCTGCATCTCTTACACTGTGGGAAGGGGCTTTTCATATGCACCCACTCTCTTCAGACTGCTGGACCTTTTGGCTGGAGGTGTGGTCACATCACAACCCCCGGGAAAGGGTGGGAAGAGCAAAGATCAGCCTGGTTGTCCCAACAGACCTTACATTAGATGAAGAATAAAAGCAGGGGAACTTCAGCTTCTAGCAGGAAATGTGATTACAGCATAACACCTAATAATCATCCTTGCTATTGGAAAACTCTCAAAAGAAGCAGCTTTCCTAGGATTTCTGAGTCAGGTCATTTCCCAGTGTCCCTGTGCATGATACTACAGGAATAATAACATCTTCTGACCATTTAATTTTGTTCCACTGTCCTTTAAGCATTTAGAGAAGATGCAAACAAAATGACATTTAACTGCTTCCTATGAAGGAGACATTTTTGTTCTCAGCTCCCAAAATGCTGGCACCAGTAAGACTGACCCAGGAAGTCTGTGCAGCACTGGCTGTGTATCTGTTCAGTGGCACCATGCTGCATCATGTCAGTGAAACAGCTTCAAAAAGACCCCTCCTAGGCCCCAGTCTCAGTGTCTGATACACGTGGTGGGTTTTTCTGGCTCTCAGCTGAAGCCATACATATGTATCCGAGAATTTAAGAGCAAAAGCAGATCAAAAGAACAGGTTTGAGAAGCGTCCTGGGAAAGTGATACAAAAGAGAGAGTAAAACAAACCAAACATCATCAGCTGGATACCTTTGTTTATGTGGTGTAAATGCAGAGAAATCCCCAAACCAACAGGTACCCACGTGGAGAGGAGGGCTTGAGGACTACAAGGGAAGCTCCTTAAATAATAAGTGCTTAACTGAAGCGACAGGAAGCGCCAGAGCACATTAAACAAGGTTCAGGTGTATAAAGGACAAGAAGAACCTTAATAAAAACAGATTCACATGGATATAAAGCAATTGTACTAAGGAGGTGAATGAGTACAATACTCAGTGTCTGCAAACAAGCCACGGCTACAGCAGAAAAGCAGTTAACTCTTCCTACCTGAAAGAATCCCACCTGCAAACACCATCGATGAAGCACCTGCAACCAAGAAAAAGGACCTGAAACACTTCACCCCCCACCCACCGGGGTTTCTCACACACCTTCCCCCCCACACCAGGCTAATTGACCCCAGCAGAACTGCCTCCTAAAAGTGTAATAAGAGCCATGATCTCTCAGCCTCCTTCTTAGGTTTCCCAGAGACAAACCTCATTTATTGGTGAGCAACATGTAAATGTAGGAAAATGGTTTTATAAAATACAGGAGATGCACCAAAACAAATGGTTGAGGTGTCCATTACATAAAATCATAGAATACTGCTTAATAATTAATTTAATAACAAACAGAAATAGTTAATAGTGGCTCAAGTCACACCTATAATTTTTGCTCTTATTCCAGTCAGACACTAACTTTAAGTGTACTACACTTAAAAAAATCCTAACAGCCACTTACATTTTGCTCTGTCATTAACTAATCCTGTTTACTTAAAAAGGCTTTGGAGAATGCTATCATTTGCCTGTGATGGAGTGGTCAGCCATCTGAACAGAATCCATTAACAATCTGATGAAGCACAAAAGGCTGCAAGTGTTCCTCAGCCATCACTCTGAACTGTGCAGCAAGATGTAAAATAGATCCAGCAGCAGCAACACCCTGGCAGGAACAAGAGCTTAATGAAAATACAAACTCTGTACTAGGTATTACAATGAATAATCCAGAATTACAAAGTATGAAAAACATAGTGCGAAAAACACGTTCAACATCCACTTCAGCCCTTTACTTTGGTGATGTGTGACTTTCCGTATTAAGTAGAACTAATAACTAATACAGTAGTCATGTCACACCGGGATTCCGTGAAAATTTTCATTAAAAATGGAAAGGGCCCCAAAACATAATAACCAAAGAGCAATTAAAGCTACTTGATTAACTTATTTTCCATTTACAACTGAAATTAGTCTCAGAAGCTTAGGGTTGTAACACATGCGCTCTTGGAAATTCTATTCCTGGAGGAAGTTGTTAGTTAGGCTGTTGCCTCCTTCTGTGGTTTTGATGGTGAATTTCTCGACAAGAGATTTCCACCTCCCTGGTAATTGTACTAAAACCCTTTGCTTCCTCTCCTCTCCATCTCTTGCCTCTGCTCCTTGTCTACTCTCCCTTTTCTCTCTGACACCTCCTGTCTCTCAAACAGACTGAGCATCAGGCCAGGACAAGTAACCACAATGTTCTAGGATTAGGGAGAAGGCAGAGGGTACCCAAGTGTCAGCCAGAAAACACCAATTCAGCCCTGGCTCATGGCCAGGAGGGAAGGCCAGGCTGGACCACAGTACCAGCAGAGTAACCAAGAGAAATACAACAGAACTTCACAGCAGTGAAATGATGCACCAATTTCTGGTTTATTCAGTGCTTGGATTGGGGTGAAAAAACAGATGCTTCCTATCCTTCTTCACCTTCCAATTTTAATGCTGTCATAGCCACCAGAGTACAGTGTAAGAGCTGTGCGCAGTAGAATAGACAAGTCTCATGTTCCAACAGCCAAATGTATTTTCCATGCAAATCTCACGTCTGTCAAAAATATAAGTCCACAAATCAAATATTTACAGTTATTCTCTTCTCCCTGTGCTTTGTCTACGTACAGGAATTCTCATGAGGCTGTTATGCAGCATCAAGGGGTTTTGTACCTGGTGTACACTCTTCTGTGCGGCACAAACAACAAACTTCCCTGAACTGCTGCAAGGGGTTTAGTGCCACCAGATCTATGGAACACCTGCTGTCAGATTTGATTGGACTCTGCTTCCCTCCTAAAATACACTCTCTGGGCGCCAGGTTGGCCAAACCACAGCTAGAGGCACTTCCTTAAAAATCAGGTTCTTTACACTGAGTTCTTTGTAATGGTTGAGGAGGTTCCCTGTTCCATTTAACCCAAATTCAGAGGGACAGTACAGTGGCTGCACCCCAGCTGGGCCACTCCACCAACACAGGAACCAGCACAGCAGTGGTCTGACCACCATGAAACGAGTACACCTAAAGGCTTCCCAATCTCTCAAGACAGACAGATACTGATTTAAAAAAATACCACACAACACAGGAGTTTGAGCCTTATCCACCTGAAAGGCACAAAATGATTTTCAGTCATGTCTTCCAAAACAAACAATATAGCCATTTTATTTCCACCTTTCCTCAAGAGGTACAATCAGTCCACACAAACATGCAGATACAAATAAAAGAACTCCTCTTTGCTCACCTCAGTATTCAAACTGCCATATCAAAAGGAGGTTGAAACTTGCTACACTGGCCACAGATCAGAACTTTTCAAATTTTTGGTGAGAACACTGTGAAGTGTTTTCCACAACCACTCTTCACAAACCACTCAGTAGCATCATCAAGTTTTCACGAAAATAACAAGAAATTGTTTTCCCCTGAGACACAGCTTTCAATTGCTCTGTACTGTCTCGATGACGTCCTCTGGGAATGATCGTCTTTAGTGGTTAGAATAATATAGAAGGGGTGGTCAATATGGGTGCCAAAATGTAGGCAATCAAGTAATCAGCCTTATTTTTCAAAAAGCTATGTACCAACAGCTCATTTTGAAGTTACTTGTGAAAAATGTGGCAATTTCAGGTCATAGCAATGAAAAAAAGTCCATTTACTCCCATAGAAACAGAATAAGTCTTTATTTAACTACACGTTTTTTAACATTGTGACTGAACATTGTTATCTGTGACTGAATATTGTTATCCCCTGGTAAAAAAAGTATTTAAAGCACTATTAAATGTATTTTCCAGAAGTTTTTCTTTTTTAACAGACATTTTAAAGAGCATGCAGTCATTTTAAAGTGTGTCGACTACGCAATCAGTAGTACTCAACAGCGAGCTTTTTAATTTTAATTTACTTAAAAGGGCAGTTTGCCTCCTCTTTACAGATGAAGTACATGTATTTTTCATTTCACTTATACCAAAATGACTTTCCAGCTCCTTCATGTCTTTACTTCCACAAGTCCTACTGCACCAGCCTAATATCAAGCAAGAGCCACTGTTGCCTCTTGACCGTTTAAAAGCCACAAGATTACAGCAGTGCATGTAACCTGCAAGCACCATGGCTGGCACACAGGATTCTCTCAGCTGCAGAGGACCTTGGCAAGAGAACGTGCAGGGAGAATTTGAAACGGGCTGATAAACTGTCTGCACATCCCCACTTCCATTTAATCTCATCTTCTGCTTTTCCAAACATATTATCAATGGTTCCATACTGTCCAAATCTACTGAGGGGATTTGTTGAAAGAATGAGGGTTGCAGTACAGTCCAAGAAAATAACAAATATTCAGTTAACCCAAAGTGTCCAAGACAGAGGATATAAAACATGTATGGCACTTGAATGCCTTCACAGCTCCCCCTGCCACTGTACCAGTTGTTCTCTGACACTGCAGGACTCCAGGATCTTGTGCCTTCATATCCTACTCATAAGACAGAAAGTAGCCCCTCAGTCTCAGAATCCTGCCAGAACAGGTTATGACACAGAATTGTGTAAAACAATATAATTTGGCAATAAAATACTACCTATTAATTTCCTACCAAAGACAGAATTCCATGTACTAAGGTACGACTGGAAGAATAAATCTCCAGAGCTGTTTAAGATAAAATAATTAAAAGTCTTTAGGTATCTCTGCCAGATTCCTCAGTCTCATTAATCCACAGGCAATATAAATTTGAAAATAAGCTTCCTCTAATAATTTTTACAATTGTGAGTGCTGCAGATCATGTGAAGCATTCAGAGCTTCACAAGCCACAGCGAGAGACAGAGTCCAAAAGCACAACATCTGCTGGTGGCCCAGGTGACTCTGCTTCACCTGCCAGCTTTACACCAGACCCAACAGGACTTACCCAGCTGGCTCTGATCCTTCAACTGCCCCCTCATCTCGGGGAGATAAGGCTCCCAAAGGCTGTGTGTTTTCCTAGGCTCTTCCCAAGAACAAAGCAGGAAGGCAGACTGTGGATGTGGGGGGAGATGGAAACATCCATCAAGCTTCAGCTTCTTGCCCAGAACAGATCTTTGGTGAGGAAGGAGGACAGAGAGGCCACTGGGAATTATCTTCCTTCTTTAATACCTCTTCTGAAAGGTTCTGCCTGAGCTGCTTCTAAAGAGTTACTCAGAGGATGAGGGAGAAAAGAAAAAGGTATTGACTGGAAAGGCACCAGTGCAAGATCCCCTGTGTGATTTTAAACTGGGAGCTGGGTTATATGGAAAATAAGGCTCCTTTAGAGAAAGTGGGGCTCTGCCAGGGGAACCCCTAAGACAAGCCTGTCCCCAAGCCTGTTAGGACATGCCATGAAACACTGCCATTCTGAAACATGAGGGAATTTTCAAGGAGCCCAGCAGAAACAGACTTTCTATGGTGGCTAGCCTGGCTGTTATTCTCTCTAGCAGCAGAGCCAGCCAAATTAACATTGCTAGCGATGTATTCCTCAGAAGAAGCACTTGGCTCAGAGTATTTTGCTATTTGAAATATATATGGGCTTCAGTAAGTTTTTAATGAACATATTTGGGCCAACTCTTAAGACAAGCTGAATATTTTTGCCCAGCAACTGCAATTAAAATTCAATCCATGTGGTTGATGGACGTGCTATCCATTTCTGCTCCTTGATGACTGACGGAGCTCCTGAAGAAACCTACCAGTCAGGCAGACAAAGAGGTCTGGAAACTGGTAGTACCTTCTTTGGTTTCAGCCCAGCCACTGATGTTCAGAATTTATGGCTTGGAGGTTTTCCTTCAGCTCTAACAATAACATAACCCAAGCAGGCATTTGTTGGCTGTTGCCATAGTGACAGCAGGCAGGGAATGTTCCAACAGCTCAGTGCTTGGCACAACGTCACCTCTTTAGCTTGCTAACAAATGTCTGATTAAACATTCATGTTCCCCCAGACGTCCAATCCATATGGATGACTGACTTCATAAACACTTGACCCAAATCCTGCTTCATTACGTGGGTGAGGTAAGAGTGAGATGGTGGGGAAGGACCTGTCACAGCACAGCTTTGCTGCTACCAGGCACAGTTCTTATTTGGAAACTAAATGAACAGCAGCCATGGGATCAAGCTCTTCTATCTGCATGTACTACTCGAGTGACATGTGTCTTAGAGTCTTCATGATATTCACAGCCAGCCACAAAAGGGTGCTGAAATCACCACAGATCGCAGGGAAAGTGTCTTTTGGAAAGAGTCGTAACATTTGCCTTGACTTTCAATGGGGTCTCTGTCCCTCACTGATCTCCTACTCCACAAGAGATTAAGATCTTTCTCTTCTGGAGCTGCCAGAACAGGTGCTGCTTCTCCACTTTGAACAGTTCACATAAAGGGATCCTCCTCATCCTCTTCCTGTTTACTCTCACACAAATCCTCCCACTGTCCCTCCAAGGATTACACACCCATTTCCTTCCCCATCCCTGTACACTGCTGCAGCGTTCTGTGGGAGAGGGACAAAAGCTTTGGCCAGGGAAGTGGAATGCCAAGTACAAGATGTTGCCCCTCTCTGCCTCCCAGGCTGGAATGAGGATGCCATGCAGGTACTTCCGAGGAACACAAATTTGTATGCTGGAAACTGGGGCTTCAGCTGGGGCACTGCGAGAACTCATGGCACTGTGGGAAAGGACCGGGGCAGCAGCACCGAGGGAACACAAAACACCTTCTGGAGATACTAAAATTGATGCTTCATGACTTCACAGATTGGTACCGGTGGGTTTTTTGTTCCTTTGTTTTACTTTTAGGATTTCATGTTTGTGATGTACTACCCTGTGCTGGGAGGGTTTGCTCTGGCCAGCCGCGGTGTGATTAAAAGAGGGAGCATGGCAACCCAGAGCGGGCACGGCAGTTCGCGTGTCAGTTCACGCAGGCAGAGCAAGCAGGCGGGGCTGCAGGTATCCTCCTGCTAGTGGGGTTTTTAGTTTGTTTTTGGGTCGAGATTTGGTTGGTTGGTTTTTGGGGTTTTTTTTCAGCAATGGTCTTTACACGATCAAAAGCTACCGCTAGTGAAAGTGTACCCAGACAAACAGAACCCTCCAAGAAGGACGCGTCTGTCCAGACCCCTTCCTGTGAGGAGTGTTTGAGCTTGTCAGTAGCACCAGGGACGTTGTAAAAGACGCCTGCCTGAGGTGCAAACAGGTGAACGATCTCCTTTCCCTGGTGGCCGAGCTTAAGGAGGAAGTAAAAGACTAAGAAGCATTAGAGAAAGTGAAAGGGAAATAGGCTGGTGGAGTTTCACCCTTCCATCCCCGAGAGAAGCCCCCCAGGTGTCAGAGGACTTCCATGCCTCCTACCATCAGGCAATGGGAGGATACCTGGTGGATGAAGGGGAATGGAAATGGGTTCCTACTTGGGGAGGTAATAAAAATTCCTCCCAACCCCCACCGCCTACTCAGGTGCCCCTTCAGAACAGATATGAGGCCCTGGATCCAGAGGGTCAGCCAGATGACACAGAAGAAAATAATCTGCCCCATGAGCCTCCAAATTTTACTTTGTCTGTTGGATGGATCACTGCCTCTAGCATTATAAAGAAAAGAAGGGTAATCGTGGTAGGTGACTCTCTTCTGAGGGGAATAGAGGGCCCTGTGTGTCGACTGGACCCATCCCACAGGGAAGTCTGCTGCCTCCCTTGGGCCCAGGTATGGGATATTACCGAGAGACTCCCTGGGCTGATTCAGCCCTCTGATTATTACCCATTGTTGATACTCCAGGCTGGCAGTGACGAGATTGAAAAGAAGAGCACTAGGGCAATTAAAAGGGACTTCAGGGCACTGGGTCGAGTGGTTGATAGGGCAGGAGCACAGGTGGTGTTCTGCTCAGTACCTTTGGTGGCAGAGACAAATGATGAAAGGAACAGGAGACCCCACATTATCAACGAGTGGCTCAAGGGTTGGTGTTATCGGCAGAATTTTGGGTTCTTTGATCACAGGGAAATTTTCATGGCACCTGGCCTGCTGGAGCCAGACAGGCTCCATCTCTCTCTTAAGGGCAAAAGGATTTTAGCCCATGAACTGGCAGAACTCACTGAGAGGGCTTTAAACTAGGTTTGAAGGGGGAAAAGGATGCAACTGGTCTCTCCAGAAGCAAGCCCAAGGGTGGTAAGCCAGAGTCAGGGGTGAAATCAGCAGCCCAACTGAAGTGCACGTACACTACTGCATGCAGCATGGGTAACAAACAAGAGGAGCTGGAAGCAGCATGGTGCAGCAGCAAAGCTGTGCCGTAGTCGCCATCACGGAAACGTGGTGGGATGACTCACATGACTGGAGCACTGCACTGGATGGTTACAAGCTCTTCAGAAGAGACAGGAGAAGGAGAAGAGGTGGAAGGGTGGCCCTTTATATTAGGGAGGCTTTTGATGCCATGGAAATTGAAACTAATGACGATTAAGTTGAATGCCTGTGGGTAAGGATTAAGGGGAAGACCAACAAGGCTGACATCCTGCTGGGAGTCTGTTATAGACCACCCAGCCAGGAAGAAGAGGTGGACAACTTATTCTACAAGCAGCTGGAGGATGTTTCAGGATCACCAGCCCTTGTTCTTGTAGGGGACTTTAACCTACCAGACATCTGCTGGGAACTCAACACAGCAGAGAAGAGGCATTCTAGGAGGTTCTTAGAGTGTGTGGAGCACAACTTCTTGTCACAGCTGGTGAGTGAGCCCACCAGGGCAGGGACTACGCTAGACCTGCTGTTTGCCAATAGTGATGGGCTGGTGGGAGATGTGGCAGTTGGAGGCCATCTCGGGCACAGTGACCATGAAATAATCAAGTTCTCAATATTTGGTGAAATAAGGAGAGGCATCAATAAAACTCTCATACTAGTCTTCCGAAGGGCAGACTTTGGTCTATTCAGGAGACTTATTTGGAGAGTTCCTTGGGAAGCAGCCCTTAAAAATAAAGGGTCCAGGAAGGATGGACATGTTTGAAAACAGAAATCTTGAGGGCACAGGAACAGACTGTTCCTATGTGCTGAAAGATGAGTCGACAAGGCAAATGTCCAGCCTGGATGGGCAAGGAGCTTATGAAGGAACTGAGGAATGAAAAGAGGATGTATCGTCTTTGGAAGGAGGGTCAGGTATCTCAGGAAATATTTAAGGGGGTTGTTAGAGCATGTAGGAAAAAAATCAGAGGGGCCAAAGCTCAGTTAGAACCTACCATGGCAACTTTTTTGAAGGATTGTTTTTACAAATATATTAATGGCAAAAGGAAGGGTAAGAACAAGCTCGGTTCTCTACTGGATGCGGGAGGGAATTTAGTAACTGCAGATGGGGAGAAGGTGGAGGTGTTTAACGCCTTCTTTGCCTCGGTCTTTATCAGAAAGACGGTTTGTTCTCAGGACAACTGTCCTCCTGGGCTGGTAGATGGTGTCAGGGAGCAGGATGGTCCCCCTGTTATCCAGGAGGAAGCAGTCAGAGAACTGCTGAGCTGCTTGGATGTTCATAAATCCATGTGACCAAATGGGATCCATCCCAGGGTGATGAGGGAGCCAGCAGATGAGCTTGCAAAGCCGCTCTCCATCGTTTACCAACAGTCCTGGCTCACTGATGAGGTTCCAGCTGACTGGAAGCTGGCCAGTGGGATGCCCATTCACAAGATGGGTAAGAAGGAGGATCCTGGAAATTACAGGCCAGTCAGTCTGACCTCAGTACCCAGTAAGGTAATGGAGCAGTTTATATTGAGTGCCATCACACAGCACCTACAGGATGGCCGGGGGATCAGACCCAGCCAGCATGGGTTTAGGAGGGGTAGGTTGTGTCTGACCAACCTGATCTCCTTCTGTGACCAGGTGACCCCCCTGGTGGGTGCGGGAAAGGCTGTGGATGTTGTCTGTTTGGGCTTCAGCAAGGCCTTTGACACTGTCTCCCACAGCATACTCCTGGAAAAGCTGGCAGCCCACGGCTTGGACAAGAGCACTCTTCTCTGGGTCAGGAATTGGCTGCATGGCCAGGCCCAGAGAGGGGGTGGTAAATGGTGCTGCACCCAGTTGGGGGCCAGTCACCGGTGGTGTCCCTCAGGGGTCTGTGCTGGGGCCAGTTCTGTTCAATATTTTACTGATGACATGGATGAGGGTATGGAGTCTACCTTCGGTAAATTTGCAGATGACACCAAGCTGGGGGCATGTGTCAATCTGCTGGAAGGTAGGAGGGCTCTGCAGAGAGACCTGGAACGGTTGGATGGATGGGCAGAGTCCAACAGGATGAAGTTTAACAAGTCAAGTGCCAAGTCCTGCACTTTGGCCACAAACAACCCCTGCAGTGCTACAGGCTGGGGACAGAGTGGCTGGACAGTGGCCAGGCAGAAAGGGACCTGGGGGTGCTGGTCGACAGCCGACTGAACATGAGCCAGCAGTGTGCCCAGGTGGCCCAGAAGGCCAACGGCACCTGGCCTGGATCAGGAACAGTGTGGCCAGCAGGACCAGGGAAGTCACTCTTCCCCTGTACTCAGCACTGGTGAGGCCACACCTCGAGTGCTGTGTCCATTTCTGGGCCCCTCAGCTCAGGAAGGACGTGGAGACGCCCTGAACACATCCAGAGGAGGGCAAGAGGGCTGGTGAAGGGCCTGGAACACAAGCCCTGTGAGGAACAACTGAGGGAGCTGGGGTTGTTTAGCCTGGAGAAAAGGAGGCTCAGGGGAGACCTTGTCACTCTCTACAACTGCCTGAAAGGAGGTTGTAGCCAGGTGGGGGTCGGGCTCTTTCTCCAGGCAGCAACTGACAGAACGAGAGGACACAGCCTTAAGCTGTGCCAGGGGAAGTTTAGGTTGGATGTCAGGAAAAAGTTTTTTACTGAAAGAGTGATAAAGTTCTGGAATCGTCTTCCTGGGGAGGTGGTGGAGTCACCGTCCCTGGATGTGTCTAAAGAAAGATTGAATGTGGCACTTGGTGCCATGGTTTAGTTGAGGTGGTGTTAGGGCATGGGCATGGGTGTTAGGGCATGCATAGGGTTGGACTCGGTGATCTTGGAGGTCTCTTCCAACCTGGCGATTCTGTGATTCTGAGGGGCTGCACAGGCGTTGCAGGGACACTTCAAGGGTTGAACTGAAACCTTGATTAAGCCACTGAACATGCTCTCCTGGCATGCAAAAGATGTTCTTTTGGCCCTTTCTACAGTAACAGACAACATACTTGTTAACTTATTTCCTACCCCAGCACAAAGGAAGTTTAAGCCACACACATGAACAGAAGAATTTGTTTATAGAAAATTTATCCTACGTTCATGCACGTTATCCAGGAATAACTCACAGAAGTGAAGATCTATAGGAGATTTCCTCTCATTTTCATCTCATCTTGCTTTAAAGACCCTGTAGTGGGTTCAGTTTGAAAACCGGGTAGAAACACCATTTAGAGTATAGTGGTTTGGTCCAAAATACTCATTACTATTTACTTATTGAGATAAGAATTAGGAGAAAGCAAAGCGGCACAAAACTTGAAAGAATAAAAAGTTTATTAACAGACCTAAAAGAAGGAAAAAAAAAAATCAGACCACACCTTCAGAACACTTCTCCTCCCCCCACCTTTCCCCCTTCTCCCACTGTAAAAAGACAACCCTTGGGATGTTCAGTCTGTTTACCACTTCCGTAATAACCTTGTTCAGTTCACTTAGGGAGAGGAGTCTCTCTTGCTCATGCTATGGAGATATCTCCACAAGAAATTCTCTCATGGCTCAGTGTCACAACGAGACAGCTGCCCGGGTTGGTTCTCTGCTTGCATCATGTGAGAGTCCCTTCCCATGACTTGTAGCTTTTCCCACAACTGCTTTCGAGGGTCCAATCTTGAGCAACTGGGGTAAAATTTTAAGGTTGAGCTGTTCAAAAACAAAAGTTCTCTTCACCCATCTCTGGGAGCATTTCATCTCTAAGAATAGAGGCCCTTCCCTTTTCCTGGGAGACAAGGGTCCTCATTATCTTCATCTCTAGGACTATCTCTGGGAGTGTTTCTAGGAACAGAGGTCTTCTCCTTCCGATTGGAGCAAGAGTGCTTCCATCTCTTCCTCTTCAAATTTCTCTTCAAATTACAGCTGCTTCAGCATTTGCTTATTCCAGCACAGGTGCTTTTGCTTACAAGTACAGTTTGAACGCTCCACCCCCCATGCTTTCATGAAATTACAACAGGTACTCTGATATATCATAGTCCATCACCACCATAGTTTTACAACAGAATTCCAGCTTTAAGCATCTCCTCTTTCTCCTCCCTCAGGATTTCAGCTCTTCTTTCTATACTTAATGTCTGCAGGCTCCATCCGTTCTGGAGGGAACTTACAGCACTAAAAGGGTTAATCTCACCCAGGCCTTGCAGCTAGAATTTCGTTTATCGCTGTTGGTCACATGATCTTTGCCGGACAGCAGGGCAGCTTCAGCTGAATCTTTGGCCGCACTGGAGGAACGGGGAGGGGGGAGGGGCTGGTGCTGGGCCGCGCCGTCTGCACGTAACAGGGCTGGGGGGGCCACGGGTGGAACAGCGCCCATCGGCTCCAGGATGGCTGTGGCCCGGCCCAAGCAGGTCCCGGCCCAAGCTGGTTTTGGCCTGGACCCAGCAGGGCCCGGCAGGCCCTGCTGGGCCCTGTACGGGCCCAGCCCAGTTACCTGTCCCCTGGCTGCAAGCAAGAGAGCAGGCTTCCCAGGGTTTGTCCATTCTTAAATGTGGACCACAGAGGCAGTCAAAATACTAAGTGGATTAAAAAATTTTCTATATTCAAACTGGCCAGTTGATAGGTTCTGTCAGGTCACAGAGGAAGCTGTAAGCAACCCTTTGCAAGAACATCACTTCCGGGACTATGCTTGCTAACCCATGACAGACCCCTTCTGTCCTCTCCTGCTAGAAGTCATGATACCAAGCCTTGGCTGTGACACTGTGATGATATCCAGGGCTGCTAAATCCCAAACCTCTACTCAGCAGCACTCTGGGGGTGTTAGGGTCGATGTGTCAGAACTCTGCTGATGAATTCCTGTGAAACACCAGCTGACAGGACCCTCCTGCCTGGTGCTCGGCTCTCAGAACCTCAGCAGCAGGAGGAACATCTACAAATATGACTCGTGAATACTCATGCATGAATCAGCATCACAAATTAGAGGCTGGGGTTTTTGTGGTGGTTCTAAAACCAGCATTTATTGAAGTCAACTTCTGCAACTCTCAGTCATCTCTCACTGCCCCTGTGAAGCTTTAGAGCAATCTCACTCTCACTGGGATACAGTTGTCCATTTTGGCTTGGACTTTGCCAGAGCAGACCCAGCATTCAGGCAAGGAGAGTCATCCCACAGCCTCCAGCCCAAGGACAGTTCCCAGGAATTCATGGACACGAGTCACATCAGCCATAGAATGATTCATAGCAGCAAAGCATATTGAAAAACTGTGCCTGTGTGGCAGCCCTACACCTAGAGGTCTGTCAGGTAGAATGTTAAAATACACGTTGATTTTCCCCTCAAACTGAATTATTTTTTTCTGGGCGGATGTAGGCTTTGAAATGTTTAATTATGCAAATGTCTGGTGTTATCTGTTAAAAACCTGAACTTGCCCTCTTCCCTCCAGATTGTTTTTGTAAACACACCAACAGAAGGGCTTTGTCTCCTTGCATATGAAACCACATAACTCTGCCACTTCTTTTGGGAGAAGTTGTAATTTAATTCATTTAGTACCAATTTGTTGAACACTGAATACTTCATAATCCCTCATCAAGTAAAGCTTCCATTATTTAAAATAAAAATATGAAGCCAAGCCAGGAATGGAGCACCTCAGAGACAAGACAAACCATGGTCAAGTTCAGCCACGAGGAGCCACACAAGTCACAGAATTACTAAGAACAGCAGCTTTTAGCCATTTGGGGATAGCATAACATGTAAGGATTTTAAAAGCTGAAATTCAGCCACTTCAGTTACTCTAACAGAACACTAAATCTGTTTACTGATATGTTTACATATCAGTTTTAGACATATTAAAAAAATCCATATTTTTCTGTTGTGTGTGTTTCTGTCTCAACATGACTTTAAAGATAGGAAAGCACTGAAAAAAGTTACTCTAAGCCCACTCCTTCAATGTATACACATGTCCTGCACATAATTATCCCTGCCAGTTACATATCCAGTTTTTCCCAAGTGTCATTTCTGACTGGTCCTTCAGAAGGTTTCCAAACCTGTGCTGGCAGGTGACACTTTGTAGCGGGTTGAGTTCGAAAGCGGGCAGAAACACCAATTAAATGTAGTGGTTTTGATTCAAAATATTCATTATTTACTTATTTTCCTTCTGTGAGATAAGAATTAGGAGAAAAGCAAAGCAGGCACAAACCTTAAACAGTTGCAGTACAATGAAAGAGTTTCATTACTAATAGAATTAAAAGTAAAGAGAAAATAACAAAACAAAATTAAAGCAAATCCCCCCCCCCCCCCAGCACTTCTCTCCTTTTACCCAGCTCACACAAGGGATAACAGAACATGGGATGTTAGTCAGTGTTCCAGTTCTTGAAAAGTCTCTCTCTTATGCTTAAGGAAAAAGGGTTTTCCTTCAGTTGCACGTGGTTCCCAAACTGCCACCAACACCAGACCCGCCCGGAAACAATCAATCTGCTGTGTGTAGAACATCTCTCCCATGAAAAATCTCACAGTTCCTTCACACTACAAAACATGGGCCATCACATGGGGTTATTCATCTTTTTAAGGATAAGTTATTCTGGCCTGCACACAAAGGCTTTTCTTCGCCACAAGTCTCTAACAGCCTCTCACTGCTTCTATATAGCCTGGCATAGGCACTCTTCACAATCTTCACAGGCCACACGACGACTCTCTATCCCCCCATGTTCTTCCAATGGATTAAAGAGACAAACAGTTTGTGGTATTACAGTTTCTTACCACGGCATGCAAGAAGGTTTCTTTTAAGCTGCGCGCCAGAATCGCGGCACCGCCCTCTTTTCTCCCGCCGCCATGCTCAGCTCCGTCCCACGTGACTCACTTCTCTTTCTCTCTGACTCTGACGCCGCCATGTTGAAGGGTGTTCTTGTTCAGGCTTTACGGTGGGGAAAGCCTCGCTCCCTCTGTGCTGCTGGCTGCGTGGTGTCCTCTTCAGTTCAGCACGAAGTGTGCTGGCTGCAGACAGGAGGCTCTGCCGGCTCTCGCTGGCTCCGCCGGCTCCGCATGGAGAGGAGAGGGACCCGCCTGTCCCCAGAAGCCGCGCTGGATGGGTTTAGCTGTGAGCAGTCCATGGCTGGTTTGAGCTGCCTGCGGCTCTGGGACAGTCCCCCTGCAGCGACCCAGGGTCCGTGCCGCAGTGATGGGAAAGGGGGAAAGGGGCAGTGGCCCCGGCCCGGCCCAGCGGGGCCGGGAGGCTCGGAGCCCCCCCACCTTCCAGCAGGCGAGCTCCGACCAAAGGGGAAAATCCCGCCTTTCCGTGCGGTTTAAATATGTAAATTGTGAGAAGCGTAATTGGTCTTAAAGACTGTCCATCAACTCAGGGTCAACCCAACACACACTTCTTCCCCTTTTCTCCCTGAAGGTCAGAGACTCGATTTGAAGAATTTGTAATGAAAAGACATTTGAAGAATCCACACCTCTTGGTGCTCCAACGTGCTGCTCTCCAGCCTCTTGCTGACAGCTGGTATTAAAATCCTGAGCTGCCTCTCATGTCAGACAATTGAGAAGCAAGGCAAGCTCAATCACCAGAGCAAGGAGACAGAAGCAGTTAGACAGAAGCAGTTCTGAAAGCATTAGAAATCCCAGAAAACTCTTAGGAGATTCTGACTATCAATCAAAAAAAAAAAAGGGAAAAAAAAAGAAATAAAAACAAACCACAAAGTTTTCAGACAGGTCTCAGGCTCACTAACATGGGGGACAGAGCTGGGGGGAAAATGAGAGTGAATTCCATGAGACATAATAATTTGGCAAGTGAAATATGACTTAAATTGTGATGAATACTTATGTCTGCTTCTGCCCTCTTCCTTTCTTGCATTTAGTCACCAATCCCAGTGCGAAGGCTTATGTTTGTTTTTCTCCTGAGCCATCCTGAGAATAATCCCAGCAGTGAAATTCATGTTCCATTCCTTCTGCTCAAGACCTGTAACACCTGACCTGCTCCCAGAACTAACTGGACATTTCTACCTGGACATATATTAAAACCTCACCTCTTACAAACAAGCTGGGTTTTTTCCAAGGATTAATGCTGATGGAGCATAAAGCAAAACACAAAACAAAGACTCAACTCAGGCCAGACCAACAGGCACCCAAATGTCCCAAGAACACAAAGATGACAGTACCAGCTCTGAGAGGTTCCAGCATTTGACAGGCTGGGAGAGCTGGGGGTGTTCAGTCTGGAAAAGGCTCGGGAAGGCCTTAGAGCCCCTTCCACTGCCTAGAGGGATCCAAGAGAGCTGGAGAGGGACTTGGAACAAGGGATGAAGGTACAGAACACAGGGAATGGCTTCCCACTGCCAGAGGGCAGGGATAGATGGGATATTGGGAAGGAATTTTTCCCTGGGAGGGTGGGCAGGCCCTGGCACAGGGTGCCCAGAGAGCTGTGGCTGCCCCTGGATCCCTGGAAGTGTCCAAGGCCAGGCTGGATGAGGCTTGGAGCAACCTGGGACAGTGGAAGGTGTCCCTGCCCATGGTAGGGGTGGCACTGGATGGGCTTTAAGGCCCCTTCCCACCCAAACCATTCTGTGACTCCGATTTCCTTCCTACAGTGCAGTTACTTGAGAAACTCCACACAGCTCTTCTGTCAGGGCTGCAGTGGAATCATCACAGGCTGCTCCCCAGAGAACCAACAGGGGAATCAAAAACACATCAGCACAGGAACATCAGGAGTGCACAATTTAACAGCAAGTTTAAGCCAATATAATGGCCAGTGCTGATAAGGAGTGGCTGATAAGAGGGTGTCCCCACTACTGCCTCCTTCCCAGCAGCTCCAAACACACCCTCCTGCCAAAGGAGCTGCTATTTTCCTAGAGATTGCTTTTGTGAATCAAAACAACAAAAAAAAGAGCTATGCCAAATATGACCTCAATCAACTTTCCTAAGTCAGGTAAGTGCCACTGCAAGGAAAAATACTGGGAAACATGTTTAGGAGGAGTTCTGGGCTGCCTGTTCAGTGGCAGTACTGCCAGTACAGCCCCTGTACACAAAGGAGGCAACACTGTCGTACTGTGAGATACAGTCTTTCCCAACTGGAGTTATCTATTCCAGTGCCTTTATCTTCCCTGTTGTTTCACAGGAAACAGCCTATTCCTACCAGTTCAGACCACTTCCAACAGGGAGACCCTGATAATCCTCCATATGACCAGACACTTCATACCATCTTCATACACAGGAGGAAACAAGTCCAAAACACAAAAGCCAATTGCTCACTTCCACTGGATGTATGGCAATCCTCTTGCAAAATTTTCAGAAAACATCAGGATCTGCTCCATCTCAAGACTGCAATAAATGCCATCATGTGTGTTCCTCTTTAGCACATGCAGCTCACAGTGAACACATACAGTGATATCCCTGGGATCTGCAGGGAAAACAGAAACCCCTCATCCTTGGACATACCCCCACCTCCCGGGTTTCACAGACAGCTTTGACTGCAAGTATCTCAGGGACCACCTACTAGGTCCTCTTCCTGAAAGTCATTCTGCTAGATCTCAAAAAGATGTAGGTCATCTGATAAATCCACTTTCACTGGGCTGCCAAGCCAGGAAGCAGCTCAAAGGTCTGGTATCTTCTCACCATCTTCTCACAGATGCTGCAGAAAACCCAGAAGACCAAATTCCAATTTTTCATTCCTGAACTGTTTCACAATTTCTGTTGGCATATGTAATGACTGTCTGAGCACAGCTTTTGTGAAGAGTTAACCTGGAGAGACTGAGAACTTCAGCAAGCAGAGCTTCTGGACAAGAAGAGGACAGACAGTTTTAGGAACAGGATGCAAACAACTTCAGAAACGGGTGTGTGTGCACATCCTGAGCAAGATGGGGAAAGATGTTAACAGCTTCTCCCAAAGCCACCCAAACCCCCCCTGAGGCTCCTATAGCTCAGAGTTTATTTCTGACATAAAGTACAAAGGTCCAGGCCTTCCAACCAGATGGCTGACACCATCTGAAATGCTGAGGCTGTTCTGTTTATTTGAATAAATTTTAAATTTCTATCTCCTCTATCAGTCATTGTAGGAGGTATTTGTGAAGGAATTAAGCAATAGAACAAACTCATATTGGTAGCTTTTTTCTGTGTTTGCAATGCAGATCAAGTGCCTTCTGAGTTAATGGGGTTACACAGATGAATCTTTCATCCTTCCCTTCCCAAATAGGGCACCTCAGCATCCCAGCCTTTCTTCCCACTGTGCACCCTAAACTTGGGCTCCAGCCTTATAGTTTGTGTCTTCTACTCTTTGCCTCCCTAGGCTGGGATCCTGTCCCTGGATCATCTGAGCTCTCGCTCTCCTGGCTCCCTTCTCCTTCCCCTCCATATCAAGACGTGAACAGGAAACTGCTAATACTCACTGTGGAAGGCACTGGTTGGCAGCAGGATAGAGACATCACCTTCCCAGAGATGGGTCTGAAATGAGAACAGAGCTGGACACATGGAAAATTGAAGCTTAGTTATGTTTACTCGGTAACTGGCACCTAAACCTATGAAAATGTATCCTGAGCACTGATACAGCTCCAAGCACAACCCACCTCCACTGCCAAAGAGGACTTTCGGAAACATCTATAACACATCTATTTATATTATCTATCTACAAATTCATCGTGAATTTATCTACCTATAAATTCATCATTATTATTACTAATTCATATAAATTGCCTTTTAGGCCCTCAGAGTACCTCAGTGAAAATAAATTAAACATTAGCATATTTCTTACAATTAGATTCTCATCACATTGCTAATCATAGTCATTCCAGTGAATAGGGTTATTTGAATAATCTTAGTTGCATTTTTGTATTGAAAGAGACACAGGACAAAAGAGAATTTCTGTTAGAACTGGGGAAGCCATACAAAATGTATAATTAAGTATTTTGCAACTGCTCAGTATAAACAAAAGTAAAAATTAAATGATGGGTTCTTACTTGGAAGTGCTGTCAAAATATGATGGTATTTTAATTAAAAACCAAAATCTATCTATGTGAAGAGACAGTTGAACGAAACCGTGGTATAAAATATTAGGACTAAAAGAAATAGAAGTAAATATATATGTTTGCAGTAAATCTTTGACTATAACATTACATAAGGTTTTGAAATAATTCAGCAATCTCATAAATGTGCAGCTGCAAGAACTAGTCCAATATTCTCAAGTAATTTTTTCTCCCACAGAGGCATTCTGTCTGGTCATTGCATATCACTTCAGGAGAAACCCATCTTCTGACTTTACAAAAACAAGTTCCTTGCTGTGTCTCAGCCTCACTGAGCAGGACATACAGAAATAGCCTGCACAGAACATGTAATGCACACATCCATGCCTGTGTTCAGATGCCAGCAGGCAGCACCTGCACACTCAATCCACAGCAGCACTGAATTTGTGCCACTCAAATCATTCCAGTGCTGAATTTGTGCCATCCAAATCATTCCAGTGCCTGTGGATGGCGCAGCACGCTTGACTGGGAAAGAGCAAAAACCAATGGCACAAATAAAGCCAGGCAACAAAACATACTGGAAGCGTAACTTATGTTGTGCATAAATCAATAGTTCAAAGTTTGGTCCGGTGGGGGAAAATCCACTTTGTGAATCACTACAGAAGGAAAAATGTTAACAGTGAACTTGGGCTGACCTAAATTAACACAGCTTTGCCCTTTGTAACAGCTTAGGTATAGTCTGGTATATTTTAAAAAGAAAATGTCCCTTCCTACCTGTGTGATTCAGCAGCAGCAGCAGCACATGCCAGAAAAAAGGACTTCAGGTGTGAAGTGCCAGGTCCTGCCATTGGCAAGGCCTGTTTGGTGTTGGAACTGGGCACTGCTCTGGCAGCAACACTGCTCACTCAGCTTTGGTGAAACCCCCTCACTGGTGTAGCTTGTGCTGACCGCTTTCGCTGCTCTTCAAAATGCCAAATGCCAATAAGCAATGAATTATTCTCCAACTACATGGGCAAAAAAGGGTAAGAGAGAAGCAATATCACCAGTCACCAGTCAAGTTGATTCATTGGTCCAACTTTATTGATGGACAAGTCAACATTTTCCAACCTTGCACCAAAATTCCCTCTGCTTCCCACAGGGCAGCCTGTTCCAAGACACGCAATGCCACCTAAGCTGCCTTAAAAAGGAAAGCCATTTCAAACAGGGCCCTACTTCTTAGTTTTGCCAAAGGCTTTGATGCTGGAATACAGAATATATTCCTAAACCCATGGATGGCTCCAAGCTAGGACAGGCTGTGAATACTCTGGGGTACAAGAACAGAATTCAAAATCACAGACAAGGGAAGCACTCTGAAATCAAAGAAACTAAATCCAATGTGAAACAAAGCAAAGCAACCTGTTGGGGTTTTAGTTTAGTCTTAGGTTTTCCTGTTAAAGGAATTTTCTCCCATATGCATGTTGCTAGGGGACAAATAGCTGTACTTAAGAAAGACAAAAAGGGGAGTGGGGCGGGCCCGGCTACTCTTTTGTCTACACCTGGGTGTGGGGGCAGTTTGCTCTGAGCGTCCGGAGAGAGAAGCTGCAGAGAAAGGAGCTGCTGCTTCTTTCTTTTTGGCCGTTCTTTCTTCCTGCTGGAAGCAACGCCGGGACCCCAAAAGCCGCTTTCCCTGCCCTGCTGGAGACCGAGCTGTGGCTGCCCTGCTCCGCTGCTGCTTTGAGCTTTCGCTACGCTGTAGCCCTGCTCGCCCTGCCTGCCTGGGCCTCCGTGGTTTTTTTCCATCTGGATACATCTCGTCTGCCACCCGGGATTTGGGCTCGTCCCTGCCATTCCAGCCTGCTGTTCCTGAGAGCCCGGGATCAACTGCCCAGCGGTTTGTGAAGCCTTTGTTCCATCCCTTCCCGGGATCCCAGGGCACCGGTGCCGCGTGTTTCCCGAGCTCGCTCCGGAGCGCGCCCTGCAGCCGCGGGGAACCATCGCACCTGCCCTGCTCACTGGGAGCCACCAGCGCCCCTGCCGGCTGAGAGCGAACTGCACCCAAGGGGAAAGGGCCTGACAGCCGAGAAGGCTGGCACTGGGTTTGTGATTGCTGTTACTGCCAGAGTTGTTGTTGTTTGTTTGACTGGTTATATACATATATATATAGAGTAAAGAACTGTTATTCCTATTTCCCACATCTTTGCCTAAAGGCCCTTGATTTCAAAATATAATAACTTGGAGGGAAGGGGGGTTGTATCTGCCACTTCAGGGGGGGCCTCTGCCTTCCTTAGCAGACACCTGTCTTTCAAAACCGAGACACAACCAAACCCCCAAACTTTCTCATGAGAATAACCTATTTGGGGAATGCCCAGATGGAAGGACTAGATGGTGAATCTCAAAACATGATACAGTAATTATACCCCTAAGCAAATGAATGCAAGGCGATATCAATAAAGACAATGCTTGGGCTGTGATGCACTCACTGAAAAGCTGGATTCTCTTTCCCTTGCTCTACTAGGGTGTCTTGGGGTGACCTTATGATGTGTATCCCATATCGTTGCCTATGCCCAGAAATTAATTTTTGTGCTTTTCTATGCCACTAAACTGAGCCTGAGAGGGGGAAGTAAAAAACTGAGCAAAACTTTTTCAAAGCAGTTTGCAGCTTGTTCAAGGTCACACACAGATAGCAATTGGTTTCCCAGCTGTGGAAGGGGAGGGAGGAAGTGCCCGGCTGGCTGCTTCCAGGACAGGTTTTTTTTGGCCAGTGGTTCAGCTGCTTAGTTCTCTGGAGAGAGACTGAGAGTTGAATTTTTTCCTTCCCTGGAATTTCGGATTTTCTCCCTTTTCTACTGGACTGCTTGATTGCTTTAACATCAGAGCACATCAGGAGGACTTTCCACCAAGCACAGAGGGCCTGGCCCTGGGCCAAGCCCCAGCTCCGAGGAGACCAAAGGGAGGACTCTAACACTTTCCCAGGTTTTTTTCTCCACAGCGAGAGATTTTATTATTTAGCATTATTATCCTTTTTCTGTGTGTTTGTTAAATAAATAGTTTTCTCTCTTTCACTTTTCCTTTGAGGAAAATTTATTTTTTCCTGAACCTGGTGGGGGAGGGATGGTTGTGCCTTCTCTCAGAGGATATATTTCTAAATTTGGCCAAACCGGAACATAGGGCTTCAAAAAACCATTTTGGAGCACTACACTGTCATAAAATTATAAACCAACTGGTCCAAAGGAACCATATAGAATAACAAAATTATCAAGAAACATGATTCATGACAAAAAAAGCATAATAAAAGAAGATTAAATATGACTATGGCCTTCTTCAAATGCTTAGAAGATTACAAGGATGCTGGCAATCAGCAATCTCTGTGATGACTCTGCTAAAGACAGAGAAAAAGTTTCAAAGTACTTAAACACGAGCAAAGAAAAACCTTGTTAAACCCAAATGGTGAATCTCTCAATGCAGAAAAGTGGTGAGACTTCCTCTGATGTAGGATTCTAAAAACAGATTTGACAAACACCTTTATTAGGAAGAAATTCTTGGCTGTGACAGTGGTGAGGCCCTGGCACAGGCTGTCCAGAGCAGCTGTGGCTGTCCCTGGATCCCTGGAAGTGTCTGGTCAGGTTGGACGGGGCTTGGAGCAGCCTGGGATAGGATTCCAGGATAAACAGAAAAAACCTAGGACACAGTTTTTTAGCCACCAGTTCACAGGCTTCTGGCATTGACACAGACTTTTAAGGAGTAATCCAGAGAGCTGAGTCTTCAAGTAATAAATTCACTACAATGGAATGCCCTTCTGTAACAAGAAAGTGACTGGTAGCTGGAAGCAGAAGGACACCTGGAAACCCATGAGGTAGCTCATTTCCTAGGGTTGTACTTCTTTTTGTAAATAACAAAAAGAGCAGACCTAAATTAAGAAGCTCAGAGATTTTTGGCCCAGTGAACACCCCTGATATTTACAACACCCAGGAGAATTTTCCTTTTTACAGCTATTAAACAACTGCGTATGTGGATTGTGTTAAGCAAGCAGAGACCTTTGTATGGTTTTAACATAAGAGGGGATTAAAGTCCCTGCTTCTGCTCTGAATAACACAAGGCTTAAATATTTAGAACATGTTTCTTCTCAAGCCATTTCTACTCTCCACTTTTATCCCTCCCCTTCAGTATTTTTAGAAAACCTAAGTCTCAGAAAGAAAAATCTTGTTCGCCTTCTGTGCCAGTGTAGATGCAGGGATTAATATCATACTTTCTAGAGGGAAATGGTTGAGAGAGACAGATGGCCCATTCTGTCAGAATTACAAACAAAAGCTCAACTCTTCTACCTGTGGAATTTTCAGTGTCTGAAAGTTAAATCATTTAAGCTACAAGATTTTGAAAAGTGAATGTGAACTAGGAAATTTTTATAATGTTAAACTTCACTTAAAGTGAACACATCATTTATGACCATATAATCCAACCCTAAGATGGGAGAATGAGGATCAAGCTGAGGAAAAATCTTGTCTGACTCCAAAATGGGCAAACAGATACAGATATATCAAGGGGGTAGGATGACAGCCAGGTGATTTCACCTCTCAGTGTAGTAACCATAGAGTAACTGATGAGTTTGGGTTGAAAGGGACCTTAAAGCTCATCCAGTGCCACCCCTGCCATGGGCAGGGACACCTCCCACTGTCCCAGGCTGCTCCAAGCCCCAGTGTCCAGCCTGGCCTTGGACACTGCCAGGGATCCAGGGGCAGCCCCAGCTGCTCTGGGCACCCTGTGCCAGGGCCTGCCCACCCTCCCAGGGAACAATTTCTTCCCCAGAATCCCATCTAACTGGCAATGGGTAGCCATTCCCCCTTGCCCTGGCACATCAGACCCTTCCAAACAATCTCTCTCCATGTTTCCTGTAGCTCCTTCAGGCACTGGAAGGCCACAGTGAGGTCACCCCAGCGCTTCTCCTCTCCAGGCTGAACAATCCCAGCTCTCCCAGCCTTTCCTCCCAGCAGAGCTGCTCCATTCCTCTGATCATCCTGGAGCCTCCTCTGGACTCTCTCCAGCAGCTCCAGGTCCTCCCTGTGCTGGGCCCCAGGGCTGGGGCAGCTCTGCAGGTGGGGTCTCACCTGAGCACAGGGGAAAAGGGGAAGAATCCTCCCCTCCCCTGCTGCCCAAGCTGGGGTCTCAGCCCAGCACAGGAGGGTTCTCTACTCTTTTCAACTCTTTAACACTCTTTACACAGCAGCATTAGGGCTGAGTTTCTTACCCCACTGCATCTCCTCTGTTTTGGACCTTCTTTTCATTTTGAAACCCCGGAGATTCAGAGGGGACAGAATGAGAAAAAGGCCTCAGTTACACCATATAAGCAGGAAATCGCCTCCATTCTTACGATAGATGGGAGAGGATCAGTCCACACTGTGGGCATCAGAGGACACCTAACCAGCCATGCAGGGCTTGCACCTCCCTCTATCTCACTCCTCACTGCTCAGAGGCATAACCAGCTTTTCTTGCTGCTGATTGATCTGGTGTCACCAATTCAAATGGGTGTTTCACTGCTGCAAAGGGAGTGTAAATGCATCATGAAATCAGAAGAGTCAGTGCTTAACTCTACAATTACTTTGTGCCAGCGTAAGTAGCCAACTTGACAGGAATAAAGCAAAGGAAAATGCAGTCCTCTTACAGTCTCCTAAGTTCTCTTACTATTCAAAAGGCAAAGACGGAAATCCAGCAGGGGTTTTACAATGACACAGGGTTTTGCAGCCTGTAATTTGCAGTGACTTCCACCTCTCCCAGTGACACAGACTCTTTTCTGTGAGAGGACACTTCACAATTCCCTCGGTTTCCTAGCAGGGAAGGCAGACTTAGTGGCATTGGCACTGCAACATCTGCTTCCTAACACCATCAGATCCCTTCAGAGAGGAGCCATTCACATGAGTTCTTGGCTTTGCCTGTGCCACTATTCTGTCGGAAGGTGACAAATATCAAAGAATTTTCTTCATTGCGATTTAGGTCCCTTAACTACCGACAGCAAATGTAATAGGGTTTTTTGGTTGGTTTTCTGTGTGATACAGCTCCATCTACAGTGAAATGCAGCTGAGACAACTAAAAATCACCAAGGAGGATGGTACATCTGAGCAGAAGGCTGCTCTCACAAAACAGAACATATTTATCAATTGTCGCAATACTGTCACATAAAATACCAGTAAGCATCTGGATTTGTTTAACTTTTGACTATTTATTAAATACATTAAAGTACAACACAGAAAAAGCTTCTGTTGTATGAGAGGAATTTGCATTTTGCTAACAAAACCAGCTTTTCAGACCTGTACTGAAACAAAAACAACCAAATCCACAACTCCAGCGATAATATGTAAGTGCTGAAATTTCTTCATCACACCAATCCTGGAAAAAGTGTCTTTTGATGATAGCTTAGCAGAGCTAAAACTTTATTTTCAAAACATTAAATCATACAGGTGATAGATTGGCAAGGAAGGAAAAAAATCACAGAAGGAAAATTATAGATTGTTTGGTGTAGCAGAATAACGAACAGTAGATTTTCCTTCTTCAAAATCTCATCGTTTTCCTTCTCATTTTAATGAGATAATAATAAGCACAGGAAATATAATTTTAGATAAATGGAGAGTAGAGACGAACAACTAAAAAAAAATCAGAAGTTTGCTAAAATATCCTATTATCTTAATTAACATTCTTTTTAGTTCCTAATTTTGAATATCTGGAAAATAGCTTTCAAAAGTGAGTGACAGTATTGTAATAACATACAATAATAAACAATAACATACAATCTGATTCTTATTCCTAAAATGACTAGAAAAGGTTAAATCCAGTAAAAAATGGTTGTATAATAATAGCAAAATGATCAATGAAAGTAACTACTGAGCACACACAGCAATAAGAGCACAGAACTATAATATAACTTGATAACAAACCAAACCAGATTGACTAAGAGCACTAAAGCTGAACTGGTTTGTCATTTACGGCTCTGACATAGAGGGAAGAACTGAAATACGGAAATTTTCTTTCCACTCACATCCACCTTCGTCAAAGGGCTGGAGAATTTGATTATTCCCCAGGAAAGCAGCTCTTGGAGATCGACTGCTGCATGGCACAATCTCCCTGGTCACATCTCATGCTGGACAATATTACCCCATGGCCTTTTCGCTTCCCAGTGCAGCTCAGCAGTTCTCCCTCTCCCCTCCAGACCCATTCCCTGGCCTCCCTGCACTCTGATCTCCATCCAAAGGATGTGGGCAGGTAACAGTCCCTACTCTCAGGTTGCCTGGCTCATGCTGTGCAGATGGGGAAGGTTGGGGGGGACACAGAGAAAGAGTCTCCAAAATGCTGTAGTTGGAAAACTGCAGCCCAAAAACCTCCTTCTGTTGCCCGCCTATGATTTCCTCTCAGAGAAGTTCCTGTGCCCTTCAAATGTGGCTTTGCTTTTTAGCACAGGCTTAAAGCCACCCCATGAGGCAACATAAAATTCCTGCAAATCTCCTTCAGGTTTTATACCCGTTCTGGAAAATGCAACTTGATATTTGTAATTACACGTACCAGACATAGCAAAAATAATGGTAGATCCCCTTTCACTTAAGTTAATAGAGCTGGTGATATAATCATGTCATTAAGCAAGTCTGGTTTCAGCATTACTGTGCTCAGATAGAAAGGGAATTACACTGTCTCTAAGTCACGACCTGTAAAAATGCTGCACAGCTTGTTTAAAATCTACTGAATGTATTAATATGAATTTACAGTAGGCCTGGATGACCTCTGAGTATCCTTTGATTAAAAAAAAATCCTGAAAAATTAGGGGAAAAAATCCTTTCTGATTTTTAACACTTCACATGAAACAACAGCAGACTCTCTGACTTTGAGAGTTGCTGGAGAGCTGGAAAATAAAACAATGAGCCAGTGGTAAAGCTCTTTGCCTGGGACTTCCAGCCATGTTAGAGGCTGTGTTCCATCCCACTTCTGTGGGAATACTGGTATCCCTGTGTCCCTGTTACAGCTCTGACATGAAACCAGCTCTCCCTTAGGGGAAAATGCTGAGGGTGAATATCCTGAAGCTTCTAAAATCCACATACATGACACGAATTGAAGATATCAGTCTGCACAAGGTGAGGGTTTGCACAGGCAAGCTGGTTTCAGGTCACAGCATCTGTAAGTTACAGGCACTCCCAAGGGTGCAGGACTACAGCAGCCTGTCCTGGGAGCGCAAATCAGGCTGAAGTGGCTCAAGAAAAGACAAATCCAGCAGCTGCCAGACACCTGCTGCCAAAGCCCAGAGAATACAGCCTTGTCTCAACGTGCTCGGGAACACCGATGAATTAAAGGCGTGCCCCCCAACTGTGTCCCATCACCTACTGCAGACACATCATCTCTCTGAGGAACTGCTGGAGGTTACAGGGAATATTGCTGCATTCTGTTCACTCCCGCACAAACATAGGAGAGCAAAAGGATCTGATGCACTACACATTTGTGATGCTCTCCCAAGTATAATTTAGCTTTACTTGGCTCATGGAACACTCATTTTTATTGAAGGGAAAAACTAAGGGGAAAAATAAACATCATTCTCTAGACTACAGAGAAAAAAAAGACCTGTAGGAAGAGGAACTGGAGGCAAAAAAAGCTTCCGAAATTCTTGTAGCTTCAGTCTGGGCCAGATAACTTCCTCTGCCTTCAAAATTCAAATTACTTTGAAAAAGGTTAATTGTGATTCTTTCCAAACTCTCTGGGGTTTTGCTGTTGACGTCAAATGCAAGCTCCCAAGTCCTTCTCCACAGGCAATTACAAATTGCAATAATGTCTGCTCAGTCTTAGATCAGACATTATCTATATTTTCATCTTTTTAATTGTACTTTCCAATAAGATCAGTTTCATTTCTAGTTCGAATACTGCATTCCTTAGATCTAGACTACAACACAGTTTCAGAGCTGCCCCCCCAGTCAGCTGAAAACTATTAAAAGATAAGAAAAACTAACTCAAGAAAGAAAAATAAACCAACTCCCAATATTTTCATTAAAGCTGTTATATTTTAAGGCAGAATCAAGTGCTGTTTGCACACTTCTCATTCTCCCACGCTCACACAAGAATTTTCAGAGCATGTTTGTTTCTGCCATACTTCATTTGGAGATTTTCATATGTTGATCTGCTCCTAATCCCAGGAGCTGCTGAGGAAATATCTCGAGCCCCTTCACAGGGAGACTCTTGCACAAGAATAAACCATGACCCTCTAGACAGCCTATCATGAAAAGGCCACCAATCTAATCTGTCTTAAGCCAGTCTGTCCCTTACAGGGTGCTCCAGACCCAAAGCTGCAGCTTAAGATCACCTTTAACCTTCCAGCAAAAGATACATAACACCCATTAGGAGATTAATCCATGTGTTTTCCCTCTGTACTTATTATATGAATTTAAAAATACTTAACACAGAATATACTTTGCAATTCATTTTCTTCTTTCTCTGTGCTTTTTTAAATCCTTTGACTGTACTTAATGAAAAAATCTCTTTGTAAGCCACCCCTTTCAGAAATATTCATGCTCCCATGTGTCTTAAACAGGACTTTCATTGCCCTTGTCATTTAGAAAATCACTTTCTTTCTGTATTAAAAAAAAAAAATCAGACTTTTAAAAGAAGAAATCGTCTTATGACAAGGTCAGAATATCTTGAATTCCATACAGGAATGAATAAGGAAGTCTATATAATTTATTTTAATAGGAAGCTTGAAAGAGGCTGAAATATTCATTTGTATTAAATAGAAAATATAAAACTAGTTATACCCTAGAATTAACATCTTAGGAAGAAAAGCAGCAGTCTGTCTGTCAACTTCTCTCATTCCCCCATCTGACATTCTAAATTCCTGGCAGATGTCACCTTTATGGAGTCCCCAGCCTTCACAAACACTGAATACTGCTCTGGCAGCCCTGTGACAAAATCTTCCCCATGCAGCCACTCTGAGCTCACCTCCAGGTCCACTGGAAGCACTTGGAATAGTTCAAGGGTGAAGCCAGAGAAATTGGTGCAAGGCAGTTAAATTACCCAGCTTTCTGCTGCAGCGTTTGAATCCAGGCTCTGTAACACCACGGTGAGGCTTTAGGGCTCCCTGTACCTCAAGAGCACTGATGGAATAAACTGGAATAAGCTGACCCTGCAAAATGGTTCTGCTGGACCCCAGCACCCAGGATGTGCACAGGAACAACCTTAACTCACATGCAGCACTCTGGCCCCTCACATCCAAGGGATAAGGATTGGGACAGAAAACTGAAGGAAGAGAGATTACGTGGCAGCCTCAAGGCAGGACCATCTGACAGGAACTTCTGACATAATTTCTCCCAAAAGAACAGCTCACTTGGGACACAGTGACCTCTTGGAAGAAGGATTTCTGTCACCTCAGCTGCTGCCCACAGAGACTTCCTGCCTCAGGGGGCATCTGGAGGATTCCACTCAGCAGAAGCCAGAGGAAGATCAGGCTCAGCTCACAGTAAATCTCAACAGACAGAAGAAGTTCATGTGATTTGTTGAAGTTCCTGGCGTGCAGTTGTCAGACTGTATTTTCTTACACTCTGCTGTTTCATTAAAAATACTAGTGAACTTCAAAAAATTTAAAAATCTAGCTTCTAGACACACCCTTGGAGTATTCAGAACCCTGTAGTATTTTCTTCCAGCTGTAAATTTTTTGATTCCTGAAAATAAAGCAGTTGTTGACGGGCCCTAAACAGGATGCAGGCACCAGTCCCATCCCAGAGTGAATCAGCCCAGGGTCTGTCTTTTGGAATAAAGAAACATTAAATACAAGCCCTCAGGCTCTGCACTACCCACAAAGCCCAGGTACAGCCATAACATGCACGAGTTTTAAGAGATTAACCATTCATCCTTTATGATCACTATTTTTCTGCCTGTTATTTTAATGGTTTCTGTACAATCAAGTACAAATCATGTGACTTAGGGACTTTAAGCAAGTTACACTCAGGTAAGTACATAAATTTGCATACTTGGTAATGTAGCACTCATACAAACCAGCCATTTAATTTCTTTATGTGCCTGCATGACTAAAGAGGAATACAACAGTGTCTGTTCACAGCAGGACAGGGGCAGAAAATAGTTTCCCAAATTTCCTCAGCATCCTGTGGCATGCATGGCCACCATTTCACACCTGTGGAGTGCTATTACAGCTAAAAAATCTGACACATATATAATTGGTATTTATTATTTCATATCTGCTTCATACCACCAAATTGAACAGATACTATTATCTAATCCCATTTGACTTACAATAAGATTTTAGTTTAGTCATTTCCTTACTCTTAAATACCTTCTGAAGTACTATAGGAAAATTTTCCTTTCTAATTTGTTCTGTGACTCTCAAAACACAGGACAACCCTTTTCCCATATTGCCACCTCCTCCGTGCAGAGAATTTCCATTACCATGACTGTACGTGACGAGTATGTTTATGTTATGTATAATTAATTATATCTCTCACGTAGAGACATCTAAGAGAAGCACACTGGTAGCAGCACTGAAGCAGGACTATGATAGGGCCAGAGACCATGGAACTGTGGGGAGAAGAGAATGGCAGCCAGGGAAATGGCACTGGTTAGGAGGGGAAAAGGGAATATTAAGTCTATCTTGCGTGATGTTCTTCTGTATATAACTAACAGCAATTCCTGTCTATTTCAAGCCTTCTTTAGCAATCAGTAAAGTGTCAATTTTCATTCTCCTCCACACGCAGACACAAGGAGCCTAATTTTCAGGGAGAGGTTAGCAATAAATAATTTAAAACTTTGTCAAGAATGGATGGGGTTTGACTGCGTGTGTAGTTGGTTTGACAACTTGAGAGGCAGGAACAAAGCACTGGCAAGGGTGAGAAATCCTGTGGCTGCTGCAAGGAATCAGAGAACCTGAAAAAGCAGCCTATAATGATCTAAAACCAGAGGTACATGAAACAGCCTCAGATCAGCCCATCAGATCCATTTATACTGCACAGAAATCTGAGACAAGGCTTGGCTTGCCAGGCTGACGTTGCAGGGCCATGAGGCTCAGGATGCAGGCTGGAATCTCAGGATCAGCCATGAGGGTAACACTCCCTGCCAACGTGCCTTTTGTGTTCTACCGGAAAAATGAATGCTCAGTTGAGTACCTGCTCCCCCCAGCAATTGTAATACAGGTTCTCTCTCAACATCTGACATCAAGCACATCAATCACTGGCAATCCTGGCACAGTTTGTACCTCCTTTGAAAGGTATTTTTCCCGGGCTGCTTGAAGCTGGGCTCAGCAGTGGAACCATCTCAGATATCAATCTCCTCTTACATCAAATTCCGAACTACAGCCATACTTGATTGAAATGCCAGGGATTTAGTCTCTACCATGCCTCAAGGCTTTTCATGCAGTGTCTTGAGAGTTGGTTCTTTCTGCCAAGTGATTCATGTTTTGTATTGGAAGTGACTTAATCCCTTCCTAATAATCTATGGTTTATATATACAGGGCACCCCGATGACATGGAAGACTAATTATGTAATCTACCTCTATATTCTGTTCAGTTAAAAAACTCGTGGTTTTATTGGAAGACTTCAGCATCTTCTTTATTAAGAAGGACAATGAGAATGGTTGCATTCTTATTTAAGATTAGAAATAGCCTCCTAAGTTTTTCACATCTCTGCATCCTAAACTATGTTCCTCTGAGACAATCTATGTACCAGGATTTTAAGTTATTTTACATACAAACACCCCCCCCCCATCTTTTTCTATTTAAATACCAAATCATTTTCAATTTGATATTTCCTAAAGCAGAAGTTTTCTGTCTTTTCCTACAGTCTCTGGACATTATTTTCCCTCCTCCTCCATCTTCTCATCATTCTGTTTCAATCAATTTTAAACTCAATTGCAAGATGCTTTTGTGGCTTATAAAATCACATGTGCAGAACCTGAATCTAGAAGTCTGCAAAACGACAACCGCTAAGACAGTAAAACTGGTCAGTAGGAAGTTAAGCACAGGCTTGTTTTCATTACAACCAATCTTAATCAGAGGCAGTAACTTTCCACTATTAACAGCAAATTAAAGATGGGCAATTGACATTTATAAACCACTACTTATTTTAAAAGTTAATTGAGAAGAACTTTAATGAGGTGAAAGAATTGTCTTGTGCTTTCCAAGCTAGTCAGCCTCAAAGCACCAAAACACTGCAATGGTGCTGTTTATTACTAGTTATTATGGCCACAGCAGCTTCCCTCTTTCCCCACCGCTCTGTTTAAAATCACAGTAAGCTGGTAAACCCTGGCAACACAGAAAAGGCCTTTCTGGATAATGCAACAACTCCTAATTGTTTCTAGTCTAGCACAGCTCAAAGATTTTGAAACAATATTTAGAGGACAACCTCTACAACTTCATCCAAGAGGAGAAATTCTAAGGCAAGTATCTCTGTATCACTGCATCAGTGTATATTATAATGTGCATTTGCATATTAAATCTAATTCAGTGTTGGCAGTGGCTCAGCAGACTACTGTTATTCCTGGCATGATTTAAACCATGAATCACTCAAAGATCTTTGTGGTGGTACAATGTTTTATTGTATTTCTGTACGTTCTTTGTACCCCAAAGGTTCGTCCCTATTTCCCCCATTCCTATTCCCAGTTGGTCTACCCCCAAATCCAAGCTGCTACCTTGGTGCTCCTAATATGGTTATTCCCCTCCCTTTGTTCTGGTACCTTCCCCGCCAATCACCCAAACCCCTCCCGGAGTTCCAGACAGTTCTCTGCCCATCACCCGAGTCCTCCCTAATTGCCCCTATATGGTCACTGTCAATCCCCTGAGATCCTGCCTCCTTTAACACCTCCCCTTTGGAAATTCCCTAAAACCTCAACACCCCATTGGGGCATGTGACCCCTCTCCCTCCACCCACTGAGACCATTAGACCTGGTGTAGGTCCCCCTCCAGTGCCCCCCCCCCCCAATCCTCCTATTGATCCCTAGTCAGGCCACTCCCCCTGTTCAACCCCCCTTTATAACATGTTGCAACCCCTCAGTCAGGGCTTGTTTGTTGTGGATCCCCTTCGAATAAAGCTGGGGTTGTATCCCGTGGAAAGCTTCCTTGCTACTTTCTATCTTTCCCCTCGTTGAGGGCTGCTGACTATTACCACAGGCCTGGTTCCTACGGTATATCACCGTGTCCCGCAGCTATAGGGAGGAGGAGGAGAAGAAGATCCAGCAGGCAGGAATTGTGCAGCAAGATTGATTTATTTAATTATTTTACAAACTCTTTTATAGACTTTTTTCTTCATAGTCTAATTGGACAAAGGACCAGCCACCCCTTGGGGGTGATTGGCCAAAATCCTAAAACATCCATTATCAAAATATTTTCTACTATACCATAAACAAGACTTTCCAAGGTTGCAGGTGGCTTGGTTGTTTACATTCCCTGCTACCTCTTCTGTGAGAGAGAAAAGTCTCTCACGGACTTAGAAAAATAACAAGAAGATCCTCACTAACAGCATTTTTGTACCTACAACTGACAACCACAGTGCCTGGAACCTTCGCTCCCCTGGGTAGAGCAGAGGCTGCAGAGGAGCAGCTTCAAAGCTCCATGCCTCCAGGTGCTCCCCACTCCTGCTGCACACTGCTGGAAGCTAGCCTGGGCCATGGTCAGCAGCGGTCCCTGCAACAGATCATGAAAAAAATGAAAGCACTCAAGTAAGGATAAGGGCAGAAAGCCACTCTTGGGACAGGAATAAGCCACAATGCAAATACAGGGACAGGAACAACTGGGCAGGCAGCAATTCTGTAGAAGATAATCTAACTCATCATAAATTGAATCTAACCCAGCCTGCTGCAGCTCTGGGAGGGTCTGTGTGAGTGACTCACACTCTCCTGTCTGATTTTGCAGGAGGATGCTCAAACACTGTCGCTGGGAGATGCAATTACCAGCACAGGGACTGTGCCTTCCCAGACTGCCTTGGCAGCTCCTAAATACTTAAGACCTGCTGCTGTTTCAGGGTAAAGACAAGGGGGGAAAAAAGTAGTAATATTATGCTCACCAATTTGCTTTTGGCCCATTTCAGTTCAAGTCATTCACAAGGTGAGAGGTGATCAAGCAATTTCCTAGAAGCTTCTTGATTCCAACTGCTCATCTACGTTTGAAGGCAGCTCCACTGCAAACATGAAACCTGGGATCAGGATTTGGAATTCACCAATTTGACTTTGCCTTTAAGAGGTATAATAGATTTCAAACAAGCTGGAACTGCTCAGGAACAGGTTAGAGTTTAGTAACCTCTGCTTGGGAAGATTTCAAACATGGCCTGTCCCCCCTTCAAACCTGCTCGACATCAGGGATGACAATTCAGTGCAATCCAGCTGCTGGGCCAGCCCACACACACTCAAGTCCATCTCAGTACAAGCTACAATGGGTTTGAAGTTGTACTGAATGTATTTCTGGACTTACTGCCTTTTTCAAACTGTGTTCCTTTTTTTTGATACATGTCTAGGTGCTATCATTGGTCCTGAAAAGGATGAAAACATAGAAACTACTTTGAGATGTATTGTAAACTTTGGGAGGAGGCTTCTGAACTGAACATTACGTTCCCTTGTCCCTAGAGCAATTTCATCCTAACCAATTATGAAGAAGTAAAAATTTGTATGATTCCATGATTTAGGATGGGGGTTCTGTGCATTAGTGATAAAACACCTCTCTGAGAGAGTTCCACCATGAAGGTTAGAAGCTCCCAGATGACCACACACAAGTTCCCAGGTATTAAATTATGACATCAGTCCATTTGCAGTTAGGATTACAACAGATGCCTTATTCCCATTTTGATTCCCTATGATGCATAAAAGGAGTCAGTAGTGTTCCACCTGGGATCCGCACACAGCCCACAGCAAACTCTGAAAACCTTGTGCTCTGTACAGCTGAACATCCAGGCTTTGGCTCTGCAAATTGCTCAGACTTCAATTTGGGATTGCCAAGAGGCCTCAAATGACTCCCTATTTATGTGGGTATGGTTAATTAGCACCAATAACTTTACTGAATGATTTAAACAGGGACATTGAAATGAGTATTTACATTTGCTGTTAGAATTTCCAGGTCTGTCCTCTTAAAAACTGCATTTACAGTACATAACCTCATTAAACAGAGAGCTGTGTATGTCACACTGGGGATGTATCACACAGCTTTACATATTCTCAGCCATCTTTCTGGGAATTCAGAGTATCCCTTTTCCTGCAGGCATCAGGAGTGAAATAAAACTGCTTGGACAGGCAGAAGACATAAAACAGACATAATAGACAGAAATAAACCAACATCAAAATAGGCGTGCCAGAACACTTCTGCTTGAACAAAAGCCTTGGGCTGACACAAACTGCCCTTTCCAGCACCATGGACTGGACAGGCAATAAAACCTTCTGAGTGGGGCTCAGATTCAAAGGACTCTAACGCAAAGAGGGGGTGTGGTGTGTTGCAATGTCACATCATTTCTGTGATCACAAAATACTCGCTTTGTAGGGTAAGGTAAAAACTTTAACTTGGACCTGTCCCAACATCTCTCATGGGAAACTCACAGTTACAAATCCTGAATTAGCATTTCTTCATAATGTGGATTTTTTCCTAGCATTTGTATTTTCTTGGTTGACTTTAATTAACTTCTTGCTATGCTCATAAACTTGGAGAGGATTTGCTTTAAGCCTTTACATCTCTAGCCTATATTAAGATATTCTAAGTTTTAAACCTCTAGAACATTTACTGGATTTAAACAATTTAAGAAGGAAGGAAAAGGTGCTGGCAAAATGCACCCAAACGGAACAATTTTGCATGAAGTTTCTATTTGGCCCAAATTAAAATTTATCTTAAGATGGTCTAGAAACTCCTGAATGGACCCAATCACAATGGATACATACTTTATTTCTCATGAAATAAAACATGGAAAACTGGGAAAGAAAAAGATGGGGAGCATGGGGGATGGGACAGAAAGAGCTAATGTAAACTGAAGCATAAAAAGTAACTAAAGCATAAGCAGTAACTAAAAAGGCTGCTTCGGGGAAGCAGCTTTTTGAGTCCATTAAATTAAGAGGTTGGGCTTTCAAAACATGGTGGGAAAAACAGTATTACAGAGAAAGCAAATCTAGAAAGAAAAGTGAAAGGTAATTGTTATGGGTGACTGTGTGAAAAGAAGCACAGTCATATACAAAAAGAGATGCTTCTTGTGGCACATGGTGGACTTGACTTTAAAAATGCCTCTCTCTCTGTATTATTCATATTTCCAATTATTTATTTTATCTACAGTGACAGAGCAGTTCTCTTCCATTTGTTGTCTAATACACAGAGCATTAAGTGCACCCTTAAGCACTGCCTCCACCCCATAAAATACCAGTCCTTCCAGAACATGACAGGAGTAATTCCTGCAGATAATTTTCCCTTTTAGTCTGACCATTAAGGGGGATAGAAAACATCCCCTTCTGCTCATCTCATTTTTAACCCACATGGAGAGCTTCAGGTAGATGGAGAAACCTAGCTGGTGCTGGTACCAGAGGAACTGATGACATGACGGACACAAGTCTTTCCTGACTGAGAGGGACCAATCTGATTTTTATTTATGCCTCAACATGTGTTATTCCTGTAAGAGCTGTACGTGTGCTGGCAGCCCTGTCCTGGGGAAGCTTCACCTGGCAGCCAATCAGGGCAGAGAAAGCTGCAGATGCCCAGGAAGAATGTCCGCAAAATTGGGCTAGGGGAGGAGCCTCAAAACATGAAAGCAATTAACTGCAGCACAATGGGAGCCATTCGCTTTTGGGTCTTTTTGGAGGGAGGGGGGCCGAGCCCCCCTCTCCCCTTCGCTCTTTTCCTCCCTGTGGTCCTGCTTCCCTGCCTGTGCCTGCTTCGCCCTGCTTCGCCGTTCCTGTGGACCAGCTTTCACCACGAGGACTTGGTGCTCCACTGCCTCCCCATTAGGGCGGGCACCACCGCAGCCATCCGCCCCTGCTGTGTTTGCCGGCCGCAGCCACTGCCGCTTGTGCCCAGCCGTGAGCACCGCCACTGTGTTTCCTGTGCTGCTGCTTCACCGACCTGCTATAGCACCAGCCCGTAGCGACCAGCCTGTCGCTGCCACTTGTACCCAGCCGTGACCACCGCCGTTATCCCCGCGTTGCCCGCGGCACCTGACTTGCAGCCGCTGACGCCCGCAGCCACCATGCCCCAACTCTGAGAACCTGCAGCTGCTCCAGAAGCACGCCCATAGCCACAGCAGCCTGTTCTCCTCTGACGGAAGGGACACACAGCCTGGTGCTGCTCGGAAATCGCGCCCAGCCCAACGCGGGAGCTACGCAGGCGCTCCGCAGTTCGCAGCACGCCCCCTCCGTCTGCTGAGCTGACGCCGACAAAGCACCCGAGGTTCCTGTGTTAACGCTGTCCCTATCGTCTATTTCTTTCTGTTTATCTCTTTTCCCTCTCTGCTCTCTTTTCTATCCTACTTCGGTAGGCTCACTTACCCTTTTCTATCAATAAATGGTTCTCAGATAGAATATTGCCGCATTTGCGCTTTATTTTCGTTTGAAAAATCTATCAAAAAGAATCTTCCTCGACTCTCCCTATTATAGTGGAACGGTACACTGCCCCACACGGGACTGGAAGAAGACCTGTATCTTTAAGGTCAACTAAATACAGATTTTGGAGTCCCACTCACCCTTCAAGCAGTAGTTCAAGGTCTTTCCCTCCTGTGGAAGCACTGTTCTCCCTTGCAAGCACACCAAGGCTCGACTCTCTCTCTTACTTGGATATGAACATAGCTGAAGGCATACAAACAATGCTGAGAAGAAATGTGATCTTCAGCATTGCTGCTCTCTGAAGCAGCCACAGACACAATTCCTGTTTTTCCATTCATCCACCATTTAGAAGGGAGCTATCAGTTGGCTTTTTGCTCAGCTAACTGAAGCATCATGAAAAGCACCATGAATCAGTTGAATTCAATGATCTTAAAGGTCTCTTCCAACCTAAATGATTCTAGAAATAAAAATATGCACAAGACATCCTCCTGACCTTAGTTTTTAGTACTTCTGAGCCCCAAGATCATTGCAATAAAAATGCTGTGCAACACAAACCATGTCTGATTTAAACTGTCACCTTCCTAAAAAATTAATTACACACGGGTTATCTTATTCTTCTAATATTTCTAGGAATGGTGTGATTTGCACACTTGTGAATTGTGTAACTTGCACAAGTTCACTGTTGTAAATGCACATGCGACTGAGTGGCTTGGCTAGTGGTGGCACAGAAATCAGGCCAGAGACACAGCAAGTGCTGTGTCACAGACACAGACTTGGGGGATGCTTCTTCCAGTTTTGTATTCCTGTTATTTCTTAAGAGTTGCCTGCTACATTAACTGATTTGAACAAATACTTCAGTGGTTTAAATACCACTCCCTGAGAGGTGACTTTTGCATTAGCACGGCCATGAGTGGGATGCAATCTCTCTGTAGATAATATAATGCAGAATAGAAAGGGATTGGTAGAGGATACACGCAGTCAGTAATCTGTAGGTTCCATGAGTCTGCACCTGTTGTTCAAAGATGTTAGGATGAAAACCCAGAATCATGTGATGTAGGTGTGATACTCTCAGATACCAGCTGGGATCTCAATAGATAGGAAGTGCTGCCCCACCGCTTTTGCTGAGGCTGTTGCAGCTCCCGGCTTCCAGCAGTACCATACCAAGTCTGCAGGAAAGCAGAAGGCCACAGCTCAGAAAACACTTCAGGCTTCAAGACATTTATCTGCAGTTCCTCAGATAGGAGGCAGGTGCTCCAGACTCTGCTCTTGACGTGAGCAGTGAAGCTCCAAACAAGGTGGGTGCTCACAACTGCAGAGCCCATAACTCACACAGGGGTTGCTGCTGCAAGGACCAGCTTTAACTTCCACTCACTTCTCACTGGCCTTGGCTGTGCAGAGTGGAAAGGAACATAATGAATCCCCACTTATATGCCCTGCTTGCCCTAGTTTTGTCTCTCATAGCGAGTTTAAACTACTTCAGCATTTCCCTCCTTTCTTTTGAAAAGAGGCAGAGACAATGTCATTCTAGTCCTGTTCCAAACAGATTTTTGAATGAGTCCTGAAAGCTTGCTATTGTGAAAATAATATAATTCATCCCTGGATATACAGTTGGGGCTTTCAATCAGAAACATTTGAAAGCTGTACTGTTGTTTCTGTTTCTCATTTTAGAATCTCATTTAGCAGACCTACATAATTTTGCTCTGAGGGACCTCTGGGCTGACTCAACAGGCAAAGAAAAGCTTTGTCACAGGCCTATGCTGCCAGCTAAGGTTCCTAAATCTGGAAATATAAGCCAGTTGTAAGCACATATCATTTCCACGGTTACTGTGTTGAGTATACACACCAGGGTGTCACGATCCGCTAATACGAGCGGGGGTCATGATGGTTCGTTTATAGATCTCAGAGTGTAAAAGGACACAAGGGATTTCAGTTTTAATCAGAACAGTGCACCTTTATTAAGTGCCCACAACACAGTAATGTGATAGAGGAGAGAAAGAGAAGGAGATAAAGAAAAACAATGTAAAAGAGTAGAGAGGAAGAAAAAGGGGGGCAATAGCTACCAACGGATGAGACGAAGTCCTCGTGGTCTTCTGCCAATAGATTTGCCTTCTTTCCGTGGGGAGATCTCGAGCTCAGTTATTTCAGAAAGTCCCTTTATAGGCCTTTTCAAAAGGGAGGGGCAACTGGCCAAGACCATATCTATGTTTCATAATAACATTGCAAAACTAGAAGCTAGCACTATCACAGATGCATACCAAGCATGCCTTTTATAGGCCGTACTGCCTGCCATGGTTTGCGGCCTAGCAGCGTTAGCGCATCTACTTCTGACATGAGTTTAGCAGTGCTCTCGCTTCTGCTTTCTAGCTGTATCCCCACATCTCCCCCTTTTCCCCAAGAGGTGGGGAGATCTACAGCCATTGTTATGAGGTCTGCTACTTTGGGAAACAGGTACCAGACAGGTGTACAGGACAGGCCATTCCTTTCCGCTTCAGCGCAGTCCTTCCTGCCTGGGCAGCAAGAACAGCACAGTCCATTGTGACCTGCACAAATTTCCTCAGGAATGCGTACCAGTTTCCAGTTGGCACACCTGCAGGCAACACTTGGCAGACATCCCACCTCAGCCAGGCCAGGATTCCTGTGTTCAGTCTCTGCCCTTGGCGATGATTGTGAGGCACATGAGGGATCTTTGGATCATCTTTTGCACAGGGATACTGGGAAAAGGACACAAGGAGAGCCAAAGGGAAACTGGAGGTAGATGTGGCACCTCGTACACTGGCTGTTGCTCACTGGCTGTGCCTTATCAAAATATTTCTTTTCCCTGATGACCTGGTGATGATTAAAGTTTGGATAAGATTATCTTTCAGGGTCCCCTCCAATCTGGAAACAAAGTTTGCTTGAAGGTCTTCCAAGACATCTCAAGTGGCCTGTCCCCATTCTCAGTAGTAGTGTTGCAGTTCTGCTCTCAAAGGTATCTGCAGGGGCATATAAAATCAGATATCCAGCCAAAATAAAGACTATATGCTTGAAATTAGAACATTTGCATTGCAATCTGAACATTTTAATAGTCCTTTTTTATCCACAAGAAGCACTCCTACAAATTCCAAACAGCCCAGAAATCCTCAGTAACTGGTCCAGCATTTATTTACCACACCTTGTTTAATCTTCTGTATTGAGCCAACAGCTTTTCTTGACATCTCTGTAGCTGATGTCTTCAAATTCACATTGCACAGAGCTCTGCATCACCCAGCAATATTTGTGACAAGTCATTCACATGTAACTGTGGAAGCAGATGCCCCAGGCACTGTCAGTGACTGGGCACACGGTGCCTTTTGTTTGCTGAATGCCCCTCACGGGACGTGCGTGGGCTGCAGAGCCACAGGAAAGCCACTCCTGCTGCAGGAGGGGAACTTGGTGTGGGCAGTGCCTGAGCTGCAGCCTTGTTCACACACCACACTCTGTGAGGTCCCCAAGCTCCTACTGCTCTCCCTCCACATCAGCATCCTCTCCCCACGGCTCCAGTTACCAGAGGTGCTCAGCAAAGATGGAAAACTTTCACACTTTAGTGGAGAAGTCTCTGTGTTCTTAGCATGGGAGTCTTCTCACCCATATAGAATGTACTGAATTGCAAGGGACCCACAAGAACCATTGAGTCCAACCCCTGTCCCTGCACAGACACCCCAAGAATCCCACCCTGGGCATCCCTGGGAGTGGTGTCCAAACGCTTCTGGAGCTCTGGCAGCCTCGGGGCCATGCCCATTCCATGGGGAGCCCAGGAACTAATTCCCTGCCCTGAAGAAAGAGTAACGAGTTATGCAGTGCTGCCATGCCTTAGAACTAGTCAAAATCTATACTGAGAGTAGATTTTCCTTGACGTACAAAATAACCTTTTTCATTTTTGTAAACTACAGTCATGAAGAGAACAGATTCAGTGAACAAATACAGACTAGAAGGGGCCATATCCTACCAGCCAGGAGCCCCAGTGACAGACACAGCCCCTGAGCTGTGGCTGGACAGAAATACTTGTTTTCTTGTGAAAGGCTGGCTGCTTTCACCTGTACAAGCCTATTTAACCAGTGTGCTGGTGCACTCTGTGTTGCAGAAACCTCAGAATTACATCTTCCTACAAAAACAGATTACCAGAAGTCACATTCAGAAATTAGTGAGATTGTTCCTAAAAAACAAATGTGCAACATATAGAGGGGAAGTTTTCATTTTAAACTAAACACGAGTTTTAGTTTTTGTTTTATCATCCTTTTGGTATGTACAGAGGAAGGTGAAAAACCTCAAGCCCTGCTGCAAATATCTCCCCACAGATTTGCAGCACACTGGGCTACAAAGTCCCCTCAGGAAAGCTCAGATGAAAATTCTCAGCTGTCCAAACATCTGCTCATTGCAGGGAGCTTTAAACAAAATTGCAACTGTCCAGACAATCTTCATTTGTCAATGGTCTTCTCCTCAGAGATCAGATAATCCCAAGATTTTACAAGAGTAGGCAGCAAATAATTAATGTACGTGCTTACTAAACACTACAACTTTATGGACTCCCTCCCCTTACAGAAAGGTAGTACAGCTCCTGCCATATTCCCTGTGCCAGCTGTCAAGTGTTAGCTATGGGCTGACATGGCTTTCAAAACTTTATCATCCAATGCTGCTAATTAGCCCTAATGGACCTAAGCAATGTAAAGTTCTTTGATTGTTTTTATTTGGACATTATTTCCCTCGAACAGATTTTAGGCCGTGGGCAATACTGTTCTCCATTGCTCTGTCCTTCTGCTGAGCTCCCACTGGTCCAGTTCTGTTGTTAGCAAAGCAAAGCAAACCCACAAGGGTCACGGGCTGGACCATTTCACAGAGCAAAACACAATCTGCATTTCCTAACAGGAAGAGTATCCAATTACCTCTAGGGTGTCTGTATCACCGTCTGCAACCAAATAGTTCCAAATTCTGCTCAGCTCACTTTTTGGAAAAAATGGGTAGAGAGCTGTTCATTGAGATTTTATTGCCAGACATCAGCATTTATTTCCTACAGTATATCCTAATAGTTCATCTGACTGCACCTGGCCTTTGTTTTGTTCTTTTTCTGTTTTGTTCAACACCCTGGCTTTAACAGGATCCTATAGAGTTCCCATTACAAGTCTAGGAACACAGAACAGGCTGGCCAGGCTCTGTTCAGGTCACTGCACACAGAGCACAAGAACAGCCCGTGGCAGCTCTGGGAGCACTTCCCCTCCTGGGACCAGCCAGCACTGCAGAACCTTCCACAATGTCTGAATGTGGCCAACACAAACATTCCTGCTCTCATTCCTTGCCTGATCCAAGCTCTTCCTTCTCTGTTCCTCCTCTTCCCTCCCCACACAAGTGCTTCAGAAGATCAGACCTCACCTGTCAGCAATGGACCTGCTCCTTGAGTCAACAATGTCAATTATAAAGCCCATGCTTATGTTGAAGTGAACAGAGGAATAAAGATAGGTGTCCACACAGAAAAGAAGTATGGACAGAAGTGTTCAGTGGAATAGTGGAATCTAAACAGAAAAGCAATCATATTTTTAGCATGAAAAAACCATCGGCAGATAGCAATGGAGCTGGAAAATAAACCTGTAGGTGTGGGTTGTTTTCTTTAGCCAGCATTAATGACTTATTTTGGAATGACAGCACATGAAATTTCACATATTCCTCTAACAGCCTTCTGCATCCTTATTTCCATTTACGAAACGTTATTCAAAAGACAAAAAATTCCAATTTGAGAAATTCCTGTAAATGTTCTCTCTTAAGATTGCTCTAAAGATGCCACAGGTAACATCTACCTGCGGGACATGATGCACTGGCATCCTATTGAACAGCTCAAAAAGTAAAACTTAAAAGCAAACCACTTCTCAAGAAAATGTATGAATTTATTTTGAAAATGTGTTCTTTAAAAGAAAGAGAATGAGATCTTAAGATTATAACTGAGATGTGCTGGAAACTGCTATTCAGTATGAGTGAAACCTCAAGAGTCAAAAATGCAAAATTAATTAATGTTTTAAAACTTAGAAAAGGAAGGATTTCCCATAAGTCAATACTTATGGTTCTGATCCTCTTACCTTGAAGGACTAGAGCAGAATTGGAAAAGCATGGAAAGAGTGACTAGAGAGATCAGAGATAAGAAAGCATTTCTGACCATGGGATGACTAGATTAGCATCTTGCTGCCAGGAAACAGAAACCGAAGTGGGAGAGGTTAGAGGGCTCTAAAATCATGTTTTTCACAGCAAATAATGCTCGCTGCTCACTGTCTTTTCTTTTTTGTCATTTAGAGGCTCTTGGAGGAAAAGAGGAGCTGTCATTCCTGACTACGTTGTGTGAAAAACCCCAGCAGGATGAGTTAGTGAATGGCAGGTCTCCATTGTATCTCCAATTTTAAATCAATGGGATCTGCAGTTAACTCCCTGAATACCTAAATGCAAATTGCCCCACAGAACTCAGCAATCCCTAAGAACAGCCATGGTGTCATCTGTCAACGACCAGGCAGTGGCACCTGCTTCTAACAGGCATTTAGCCCAAGGAGAAAGAAACGGAACACGCAACTAAACTAAATTCCTGGGGATTTGCCTTTATTTTTCAGACCATAATGCAAAATTTTAGGTTATTAAATCTGAACAGTTTGGTGGTGGATTACATGTCTCCAGCATGGTAATCAAAATTGTCCCAAAGCTCAGCTTTTAAACAATTTTCAGATCTAAGCGCCCAGCACAGTTGCAGAAGGAGTGGAAAGGTGGCAGCTCCAGCAATACTGGGTGCTCAGGGATTACCTTCAGCCACCTGGTACAGCCAGCCTTTGGCATCAAATTTCCTCCCAGAAACCAGGCTATTCCCAGCAGCTCAGCCTCCAAAGGACTTTCTCATTTTCTATATCCATCTCACCCACCAAGATTAGCTACACTGAAGGGTCAGGAAAAAAAAATTAGTTAAATATTTTTTCGTCGAAGTACTAAATCTGCTGAAACTAAAGCTTCCAGCAGGGTTTGGGGTATATACAGCTTGCTCCAAAAGAGAGACAGCTACAGGAAATTTCTGAAAATGCCACAATACCTGCCACAGAAGTGCCCTCATTCCCAGATTTCTTTAGGAATGGTTCTAATAGATCACACTCACTGTCTTTCGGTGTTCAACCCTGGACACAGTGAGGAAAGAGAACTGCAAAACACAGCAGGTTATATCACTTCAAGAGGCAAACTGAGGCACTTGAACATGGAAAAAATCCTCTGTGGGGCAGAAAGAAAATTAATGTTCTCAACTGGAGATCTCTGGTCTCCCCTCATCTACTTTAAGACCTGCTTAGAAACAGAGTTTCACTGCAGCTTAAGCTTTAAAGGTCGACTTCTCACAGCACCTCAGCCTAAGGCTTGGAGAGTTTTAGCTAGGCTTTGAGCTGGGTGAAGGAATAGAATTTCAATTTCTTAACACTTAAAGTGCCTTATGATCAGATTAAATGCAAAATATCAACAGCAGCACTGTTGCAAGCTGACTTGATTTACACTTTGTGAAAATTCAAAAGGGCAGAAATCAAATGAATGTGCAGGGACATATTAGGAAAGAAAGAACAGAGATGATTTGTGATCCCCATTTTCTGTACTTAGTATCTTACAACAGGAACTGGACTTTTAACCTCCAAATCATGGTGTGAGGAAAGGTAACTGCTGTTTGAAGGGACTGCTTCTGAAGACATAAAAGTTATAATCAAAGTTACAGAGACAAACTGAAACTTTTAAGGAGAGTAAAGCAAATAATGGAGAACAGTTTCATGTAGCTGGACAACTTACTCTGTTAAAACTACAGCAGTCTACTGCTAATGAACAACTTCACATTTACAATTAAAGCTTACTTAAGTGAAAATACTAATACACTGTTGGGAACCAAAAGCCCCCCATAAATCCAACATGCTATTTCTTACATGACAAAGGTTTCTGGCATTAAATGCCAGCTAAATCCTAAAGCACCCATTTCCTAAATGGTAGCTTAGGCTAGGCCAAGCTCGTGGCCCAAGCCTTTAAACTGGAGCATGCAGCAAAGCTTTACAAATGGTATTTGGTATCCTAGACAGGAACTCCGCCTTTGAGGGTTCTGGCCACTGAACTTCCAGGCAAGGTGGAAAAAAGAACTTCAAGCCCACTCCCTGAAATGTCTTGAAACAGCTGTTCAGTAGGCAGGTAACTACTGGACTGTGTTTTAGGATAGCTCCCAAAATTCATTATACCATAAGCAATTTTGGATTATCTCCTGTCGGCACAGTAACAACAAAGAGTGAGTGCTGATGTTCACCAGGAGTTCCGGGAGGGTGTCAGTGACCAGGGAAAGAAAGGTAGGAAGGATGCTACACCAGAGCATAGGGTCTCAGAGCTCTTTCCCTCTCTCCCTTTATTAACCCCCCCTCCCCCCGCCACCAGCCAATCCTCCATCCCTAGCAAGGTGTGCTCCAGCTCCCTGGGGAATGGAGGCATCAGCCACTGCTCCCTCAGAGAGCTGAGCACAGACTCAGCTTTGCCTGATCTCCTCCAGCCTTCCCACTCCTGTTATCAGGACACTCTCTCCAATCTTCTAAGATGTACTCACCCTCTTAGATCAGGGGAGAGACCTTAGATCTTGAGGAAAAGCTTCTTCATTTCCTACCGTGCCTCAAAAGATGGCTCAGAGCAAGTCCCATTGCTTTCCGTAGTTTTTCAAGCCTCCTGCCTTTGCTGATGTATATATATGCAAACAACACACACTGGTGGATAAACAGCCCCACATTTCCTCCTTGCTCTCCATACTGAGTAATTCCAGACTTTGTGGGGCACCAAGCAGGTGCACTAAGCACAGGGATGAAAAAGCTGCAGTGGGAACCTTCAGAAAATGAGTAAGGACAAACTTTCCATGCATAAGAAAGATGTGTGGGACTCTTTTGTGGAAAATTATGTATGCAAATATTCACCTACTGGTATCCTTGGTAGCAAAATTTGTGTTTGATAACGTGTAGACTGGTTCCAAAATAGTCTTTATTTATAACTATAGGACTCCTGAAATTTATAAAGACTGAGTGAATAAAAAGAAAGCTGTATGTTCTTGAAAGGTATTACCACAGCTGCAGCTCAACTATCTTAGCTGGATGGAAACTTCCATGGTAATCCCTATTTTAAGACATTAAAATGGATGAAGGAAAGGGAAACAGTAACAATCTTAATTCTCTACTAACTGTAATTCTAGAAAGGATTACCACGAAGAGTTAAATATTATTTCTTAGTTCTAAACCTCATATATAAATTCCTGTCACAGCAAAGAACACAAGCTGGGAGGACATGAAAAGATAAGCAGAGTCCCCATCAAATATTGTGTTTATTTCTTGTATAATTTAGATTAAGATAACTTTCTCATTGCTCTAGCACTACTGGATTGTTTTCTGCTTCTGGCTTGCAATGGGCATAAACCTGAGTGCTGACTTTTAACAACAGGCTATTGAATAACCACAGAAATGAAACAAAAAAAATTCTTATCTAAAGCTGGCATGAAATTAAACCACTCAGTGTAAAGCTGCTATGACATTAGAATGCGTGTTGTAGAGATCTGTTCACCACAAATTTCAGCTGCAGTGAACAAGACCCTCTAGGCTTATGCATACAAAGTAGTCCTCATGTCCCTTGTTCAGCTGGTTGTATGAGGCTTGTGAGGAACAGCTGAAACTCAATTTTTCCAGCTTTAAACTGGAAGCCAAAGATACTGTTCTTTTTCCCTGCCCACAGCTACGAGCACATTGAGAGCAAGCTCACAACCTGGTGATGGGAGAGGTGTTGCCATGCCTGCCTGCTGTGCACTGAGGCAGTAAAGAAGACAGCAGGCAGGATGTGCCAAAGGACAGCAGGTACAGTGCCTCCACACAAAATACAGGAAATTCAAAGGGACTGTTGTAATGTTTTGGTGATTGGTTCAAGCAACTAGATTGGGTTAACTCTTCCAAGACAAGCCACTGGCTGTCTAGCCCCTGGGAGCCTGGGGGAACAGACCTTTGCTTCCAGAAAAACAGCAACAGTGGAAGAAATCAGATCATTCCAGGGTTATTTTTGCTGGACTGGCCACCTCACTGCAAAATACTCAGAACTATGGGAGCAGAGGCCTGCAGTGTACAGCTTTTCTTTTTCCTAACCAGCCAGGGCTGACATGGGAGAAGCAGCCAATATTATTGCATGGCTCCTCTCTTCTAGAGCTGTTTACCTGTTGGCTTCTCTTAAATGGGAAAGGCCAAGATGCTCTGCACCGGCCTTCACATTAAAATCCTGGGACACAGGACACCCCAAAGCACCCTGAAGAAGGCTCTTCTACCTGTTTCTGAAATCTGTCACTGGAAAAACTTTCCTGCAGGTTTGTGTGAGCTTCCTCTACAGGAAAAGCCAAAAGAAGTCCTGGCTGGAGTACAAGACATTTATGGGACTGAAGTAGGCAGGTGAGAATGGCTGCACGTAAAACAGCAAGATGAAAAATGAGGAGTGCGAGGACTACACTCAAATTGAATCTGCCCTAGTATGAGGAAGGAGAGCAAAAAACCTCAGATAACCTAGCACAATTGCACATACACAATCCCAGTTTATCTGGAGTTTTCAAATGTATTAACTATAACCACGTACCAGAGCAGATACAACCCAGAAATATACAATTCATCTGGAAATTACAGCAAAATATCCTACTTCTTTCAAACATAGAGCCCCCAAATCCAATATTTTGGTTTCTGATGTCTTCTGAAAGCTAAAAACATCAAAATCATTAATTCCCATAACAGATGCTTCACTGACAACATGAAAAATGCTTTGAACCACATTCCAAAATAAGTACTCCCTTTAAATGAGAGATAACTCTTGAGAATTCATTCTGCTACAAAGAACCCTGTTAGTTCAAGTCCTTCTGCTTCAAACAATACTCTCTGATCAGTACAAATCTCACACTGGGGAGGTTGTCTCACAGTGAGCTTTCAACAGCCACAAGGCAATTATTTAAACTACGCTTAGGAGTTAACTGAGGATGATGAACCATTTGGAGAGGGAGGAATCAACAACAGAATGAAAATGTGTATCAAGACCTGCAGTCTCTCCCAGACAGGATTTCACAACTGGCCTAATGTACTTTACAGCATTATGAGGACTGTGCAAACTCTTCAGTGGTTGAATGTGAACAAACTCGTTCTTTATTGAGAATTCCAGCAAGGAAACCCTGGCATGCATGGGATTTCACAAAATGAGCCCAGATCTGCATCTTTAAAACCTGCCTTGCTGGTCCTTCCTGGAATACTCAGAGCAGTGTGTGCATGGTCTTGCCACAGAAGGGAGATAAGGCAATCATTTGTCTTTGGCACTGTATAAAACAGGGCCAGATTCACACTGATAAAACAAGTGGCTGAAATTCCATACACACACCCCGCTTATGAAAGCTGAATTGGTGAAAAGACGTGCCTGCTTTTAAAGAGTCAAAATAATGCAGAAGTCTTATGTGTAAAATTGGCATTTCATGCCAACCTATGACATCGAAGACGCAGTGTGGCACTTTAACATGCACTTCTCTTTGGCACATTTGAGATTTCAAACCTGCTTACCCTTAAGCATCAAGGTAAAAAGTGACTGAAAACCAGATATATTAAGTACCCTCTGTATACGGGAGATGTGAAAGTTGGCCTGGACAGTAATAATTTCCATTTCTTAAGAAGAAGAAAAAAAGAAAGGAATCTATACTTATCTCTAGAGTGAGCTGAAAAGAGAAAATGATATCACCACTACAAACAGTTCCACAGAACTATAGTTTAAAAAGTGCGCCTTCATAAAACCAAAACAGTGAACTGTTCTCAATTCTGACTAAAAAATTGATTGTTGCAGAATATTTAGTTTTATTTACAGCAGTCATACCTTTTATGTAAATCCTTCTCCATGCTGTAGGAGAAGCAGAGGGATTTCAGATTTTTCTTTTTTCCTTTGATTTGAACAAAAAGGAAATACAAACATATTTCATATTCTTGATATAAAATAAAAATGTAAAATAAAAAATTTGAAATGCTCTCACTCAAAGCTTGTGCCTCACCTCGTCAAAGTGATTTGGTAATATTTTGGTGTGTTAGTTTAACACAGCCTGGCTTTTGGTGGGGGCGGGGGACGCCATAGAGACAACTTCTGAAAGAGAAGCTGCTGGAAGCTTCTACATGTCCCGCAGCACCAATCGCTGAAGGCTCTGGTGATGGACATGTTGCTGGCCCAATTAGAGAAGTTGGTAACGCCTCTGTGATGACATATTTAAGAAGGGAAAAAAAACTTGCGCAGTCTCTGCTTCTTCTTCCGAAGGGCAGGCAGGTGCCACGGCCAGGGCCTTCCCAGGGCCGGAGTGGGGGCCACACGGCTGGGGCCATGCGGTCGCCGCCATCTCAGCACGGCTCACAATGAACTTTGCCTGCTTAGCCACTTTTAGCCAGCTGTGCTGAGAGCATAAGGGCAGAGGCAGCAGCAGCAGCAGTTTTTTCCTTTCCGGTGCCCCGCATGAAGTGGCGGCTGGCACTGCCTGTGCGGTGGCGGTGGGGACCACATGGCCAGCGATGAAAACATGGCAAACAGTTCCTTGACATGGAATCCAGACGAGATCAACTTTTCAGCGCTACAAAAATCCTACAGAAATCTTTAAACAGGTGGAATTTGTTGACAATGGTACTTATGAGCAGCAATTTTTTTCTTCTTAGTCAGAGAAAGAGGAGAAAGTGAGGACATGTGGACAAAACCAAGATAGCTACGCTGAGGTCTGTGAAAAGGAAGAGGGGGAGGAGGTGCTCCAAGCATCAGAGTCGAGATTTCTCTGCAAGCCGTAGTGAGGACTGTAATACAACAGGTTGTTTCCTTATAATTCATGGAGTACATGGGGGGATGCAGAGATTCACACGCAGCCTGTGAGAAAAGGTGCTCACACTGGAGTGAATGGATGCTGAGAAGCTGTAATCTAGTGGGAAACTCAAACAGAGAGAGAAAACTCTTGCTTCCAGAGATAGAGGACCCTTGCTTCCAACCTAGAACAGCTGATCCTTAAAAGACTACACCCCATGAACTAAATGACCCACACTATGCAGTTTTGGGAAAACTGCTTTGCCCATGGGAGGGACTCATGTTACATCAGGTAGGGCGAGACTACTATTCATGAAAATTAGAACCACTCTAGAGAAATTCACAGAGAACTTCCCCCATGGGAAGGACCCCATGGCACAACAGAAGAAAGACCCTTCTTTCCCTGAACAAACTGAAGAAAAATTTTTAGGAAGTGACTGATCAAAACCCCATGTTATGTCTCCCTGCGTGGGAAAGAGGGAGGGTCTGGGAAGAAAAAAAGAGGTGCTCTAAAGGTTTATTTCAGTTCTATTTACTCTTTTTTAAAAATTCTGCTAATACTAAATTTTCTTTATACTGTTTTAAGTTTTGAACCTCTTTTGTCCTTAGGGTATTTTTTCTCCTACTCCTTATCTCAAATCATGAAGCTCTCGTTATGATTCTCCTGGGTGCCTAGCTTTTAGCCAGTGTCAAACCGTGACATTTGGAGGACTTATACTGAATAGTTAATATCAAAGAGTTGGCAACAGAAGAGATGAGATTCCTGCCTTCTCCAAAAGGACAGAAAAAAGAATGTACAATGTGCTTTCTCCTGGAAACACGGAGGGCAGCACACAACAGGCAAACAAAACCAGACACAAAATCAAGGAGCTCGGCATTAAGCCATTTCCATTACAACATGAGCACTCATTTCTAGATCTAAAATTAGATTTTATTCTGAGAAATTTTATGTGACATGCATAATCTTGAATATTTTGGAGGGCAACACATTTAACAAATAGCCAATGGCTTGTACAACAGAATATTATTTTATCGTTTACATGCTCTAGCACTTGCTTATCTCATAAGATTACTGGGAATTGAATGGAAAAAGAGAATTTCCCATATCAAAACATCTAATCTCATGCAGACCTTCTTACAGCAAGCTCATACATACAACAAACATATGTCCACCTTTGTACCTGAGGATGTCCATTCACTGGCCAGTGTAGCTTAGTTATTTTCTGGTTTGGCAAGAGTTGAGGAATAATCCACTGGCTTTGGTAGGCAGAAAACTGTAGCAGAAGTGTTATGAATAATCCTACTGACTCATAATTATATCTTACTGTCATTGTCTTTAAAATTTTTCATACAAAAGATTAAGAAGTAATCAAATTGAGGAAAAACTGCAGCGGGTTGAGAGGTATCTGCAGTGCTCCACATGATTATGTTTATATCATCTCTACAATGACAGTTAAAACTCTTTCATCACCAGCTGTGGGCAATTCACTTTCTCAATTAATTTAAATCAAGACTTTCCTCCTTTTAGAAAGAAAGAAGAATTCTTTTAATGCATTTAATTTGAATCAAACAGCACAGCAGAGCTCTCAAGACCCTCACTCAAAATCACTGTGATCTGGTGGTCCAAGCCCAGAGAGGTGCATAACATTAAAACTAACCCACCCAAAGGGGCCATATCCTAAAGCCAAGCAGAACAATCAGCTTGAAAAGTGGGATTTGATTTATTAAAGAGCATCAGTTGTAATGCCAAAATGACTGTCTGGACTCATCTAAACTGAAAACTCCTCACAAAGAAAAGTGGCTTTATCAAGTCATTTCTCACAAGAAAAACTCTCCCAAATTATTCTCGTTTCATCTGCAGAGGTAAAACCTCATGGGTTGGTAAGAAATTTCTGCTTTCTGTTAGACCAGATTCCTGTGCCCAAAGTGAAAACCAGTCTCACAGACCCGTAGACATTTCTCCAAAAAGACAGTTTGTTTCTTGTAGAGCCATGTTTCTTGTAGAGCATTCTTGTAGAGCATTTTCCCTCTACACTCCCTCACCTTGGGGTTTGTCTCTTTAGGTGGGAAGATCCTAAAGCAGCAGTACATTTCCTCATGGGTCCAGTGAGAACTGTCACACTGAGAAAAGCCATGCTGCCACCTCTGCACCAGCCAGCAGTGACCAACCAGGGAAAACAAAGACAAGTACATGCACAGAATTACTGTTCCTTGTAATCTGTAGCCTGAGAGTTTCTGAAGGTGAAGGCATAGGAAAGACAGACCACTGTGCTTAATATTCAACTGCACATGTTCTCTACAAACATGTCTTTCACCTGCACCTTTATGAGCATGTTTGGCATGTTTATAATTTAGGCCTCAAAATATCCCACGGACATGAGTTACGTGATGTAACTACAACATGTCAGAACAAGGTGGGATTTCATTTGCTTTAAGCCACATGCTTGATAATTTTACCAGGTTGCCCACATGCGTTAACTCCAAGCAACAGTGAGAAACCATCTTCAAATAAACCATCTTCTCCCTCTCCTTTCATAAAGACTTTCTAGACCATTTCATCTCTCCTCTTACTGTTTTTTCCAGGGTGACAATCCAGATTATCTTTTCCCCTGTATGGAAGCTGTTATATTCTTCTTAGCCTTCTCTGCATTTTTCCTATTTCTGCCCTGTGACCCGAGTGACCAGAACCCTGCAAGTCCCCCATGGAAATGTAGAGTGACACATGGCTTACACAACCACATTTGCAGGACCCAGTACTCCAACTCCTTACAATGACAGCTTTCCAGGAAAAACAACCACTTTCAGATCCACTTGCTAAGCACTACGGTTCTTGACGTAGACCATACATCACCCACCTTTGTGCAGCTTTGCTTAGAAACAATACGATGTATTCCACATCCCAATCGCTTTCCTCATTAGATATCCATGCCAACTGGACATTTTATGCAAAATTAACAGAAAGTGACAATGAGGAGATGTTGGAGTGATAAAGAACTAAAGAACTTGCTATCAGTGCCTCTGTGCTGGTAAAAAATAGCAGCAGAGAAAACCAGAAACAGAATACAGGGATATACAGATGCCTCAACCTCTTGCTTCACAGAATGAATAGAAAGACCAAGAAATTATTTTGATTACATGAATCTGTAACGGCGACTAAAACTATTCACAAAAACTGGGCAGAATCTGGAGGTGATAGCCTAAAGATGACTCCTTTTATTCCCCAGGAATTTCATTTAACTCATGTTTGATCCTCCCAAAGGCACTTTCCTTTGACAAAGCCTTACCTTTCAAATAAATAAGAAAAAACATGGATAAAAAAGATAAAAGAGAGCTGCTTATTCAGTACAGATACATGATTAGAGGAAAATTGTGTGTCCTGGTGAGAGACCTTCTGGCCTCAGGCTGCCACCACTTCCTGACTGAGATTTGACTAGTCAAGCACTACCATACCCATCCTCTCCTTCCTTTCAGTAATTTTTCACCTGCTTTTTCTTATAATATATATAAAAACTCAAAGTACATTTGAATAGCAGCTGTGCACACCAAAATCTTTTTTGCCCAATATTCCTTTTTCATGGCTTTGATCTGGAAAGGCTGTACCAGCCCCCTTTCCTTTATTTTCCTTATCTGCAACTGCTTCATTTTTGTTGCAATTGTGCTGGCCCTGCTGAGGGACCTCAGGGCTGTGTCCAGTTCTGGGCCCTCCTGGCCAGAGAGCCCTGGAGGGGCTGGAGCGTGTCCAGGGCAGGGAATGGAGCTGGGAAGGGGCTGGAGCCCCAGGAGCGGCTGAGGGGGCTGGGAAAGGGGCTGAGCCTGGAGCAAAGGAGGCCTTCAGGGGGGGACCTTGTGGCTCTGCACAAGTCCCTGACAGGAGGGGGCAGCCGGGGGGGTCGGGCTCTGCTGCCAGGGAACAGGGACAGGACAAGGGGAAACGGCCTCAGGCTGGGCCAGGGAGGCCTCAGCTTGGACAGCAGCAGGAATTTCTCCATGGAAAAGGGTGCTCAGGCCTTGGCAGGGGCTGCCCAGGGAGCTTTGGAGTGCCCATGCCTGGAGGTGTCCAAGGAAGGGCTGGAGGTGGCACTCAGTGCTCTGGGCTGGGGACAAGGTAGGCATGGGGTACAGGGTGGACTCAATGGTCTGGGCAGGGCTTTTCCAGCCTCAGTGATTCTGGGATTCTGTATTTATGAGATTCGAATTTCTGTAAGAAGTTCTGTTGGAGGAAAACAAAATAAAATTTTAAAAGGCTAGAAGAAAGATACGCAGGCAGCCTGGTTCTGTTTTTCTGACAGAACAACCTCAGACGCAGGAAGTCTGCAGCCTCCACATTACTGTCACAGCACCTCCAAGACTTGCCTGACATTGAGTCCTATCAAACTGCCACAAGTAAAACACCAGTTCCAATCATGGATACACACACAGAATCAGCAGCTATTCAGTAGAGCCATGCTATGAGAGATGTGGGAACACCCAATATTTTCAACATTTGAAATAAAGTAGTTTTGTTTATCAGGTACATGAAACCTCTGGAACACAGTACAGAGGAGGCACAAGTTCCCCCTATATTCTGTCCCCAAAGGCTCCCAGCAACACAGAAACCTATCTGTGATCCCATCCATGATCCCAGTTAAAAACAACATACTTAAACCTCAGCTATTCCTGCTAAAATAATGCAGTCCAACAGTAGCTGTTTTCTATGTCTCAAAGCCCAGGAAGTCAGTCACTGTACCCCAAGGCTTTTCTCCTTCAGAAAGTACAAAGAAGCATTACAAAAAGGGCTCAATGTTTCCAGCATTCAAGAAATGGGATGACAACCAGAATGTCTCATCTATCAGGCTCTGAACTTCAGCACCACTCCACAGAAAGTATTTCGTGGGCACTGCTCCTTAATTGAGTGTTTTTCTGCACTAAAAATGTCAACTCCAGTTAGGTGATTAGTTAATTTGGTTCTGGCTGAACTAGTTCCCTCACTTACCTTTGTCTGACTCTCCTTAGGCTTGAAATAGTTCCAGTTCCCAGGCTGTCCCACACCAAAAGAAAACCAGGTGATGTTTGACTTGTGGTCCCATCATGGAGCCCAAGTAGTGAACAGACATATTTCATATTTCTGGCAAACATCTCACTGATGTTCATTTGCTCTGGAACTTCACCTGAGCATTTACAAATCAGCCATACAAGGGCTGTGGCTGAAAAGCAGATGATGGATTCCTCATTGCATGTCTGAGCTGGCAGCAAGAAAATTAATGCTGTGGTTTAACGAGGTTGCAGTTTCATCCTAAACAAGTACAGCTGACTCTGCCTAGCATCTGGCTTAGCAGAAAATTTCCACCTTATTTTATAACAAGGGCACAAGTTTAATGAAAATGAAGCCAAAATGGTGCCTTGCACATTAGTGAAGCTGAATGATTAAGATAAGCCATAAGTGAAAGAAATCACGGAGCCACAGAACAGCTAAGCCAGGATATATCTCCCAGTAGCAATATAACTCAGGCATGATTTTAAAACAGACAGAAACTCTTGAGGTGGCAGCAAATAAATCAGAGAGGCTACAAGTTCAAAAGCTAACTGTGTATGTATGACTCAAAGCCTGCCTGCTGCCAGGTATTGACAGGACACAGTATTTCTGCAATCATCTGGCCAAAGGGTTAATGGGATAAACAGTGACAAGCTCACACAGACACCATGAGGAGAAATATTGACTCAACTCTGGCCTCAGACGCCTGCCTGCAGCTCTCCTTAGCATCAGGAGTGACTCCATGCAGGTGTCTGCTGTCAGCATTTTGCTCCCAGACGTTCCCTATCAGGAAGCATTTCGAATCCATTTCCTTCATTACTATTCAGCCTTCCCTCTCAGCAGGCATTGCCGGATGCAGCAACTTCCTCAAGCACTCCAGGAAGCTGCTGTCTTCACTTATTTATGCAATTATATTTGGCTGCTTTCTTTAGTATGCAAAGGAGGCTGGTACCCAGAAACACAACACAAGTGGTTGTGTGTACTCAGCTGACCTCTGAAGGGTCCTCCAGAGCCACCCATCCACACCCAGTGCACATTTGGACATTGATCCCTCACATGATCATACACAGAGGCTGTGACAAGGGACCAGTTAACAGGTATGCGCCACATCACACGATAGGTGGGCAACTGCCACCTGCCCACAAAGGCCCTGTGCAGCCCCCTCAGCAGACCCCATGAGGTGAGAACCCAGAAATAAGGGATCCCAATCTCTGGGGATACTGACCTGAGCCAGGAAACAGCTTCGCTTTTAACACTGGATAAGGACAATGACTTCTCTGTACGAGCTGTTAATGCTGATGCAGAAGTATAGCTGTTGAGAGATTTTATCTGCTCCATAGTTTTCCCAGAGATCCTTGAGGAGGTTCCATAACTAAATATAGAGAATTCCTTTCCAGCAGGACTGCAGCAGGGTGGTAGAAGGGAAATGACCTTCCCATCTTCTAAGAAGAAGTACTCTTCACTGACAGGGCAGCACATGACCATGTTATGGTAGCAAGGGCTACTGCCCTGTTAGAACAAGTTTCTGAAGCTGCAGATGTTGACACAGGATTCAGGGAAGCAATAATGTCCAACACAGTGGTTCCTATGCCAAAGTGCAAGTCAGCAAGGCATAATGCTGCTTAATGAAGCCAAGACAGGAGTGGGATTGCTAGTAAAGGAAAACAAAACCAAAAAAGATGCATCTGACGATGAGTTGTTTGTGCCAGCAAGTAAAGTATTGCCTTGCAGTTGCTAGTATTCAAGGATCTCATGGGCTCAGTTAGATATTGCACCAGCCTAGGTGTAGAAGTGGCACAAAGCTCACTTAAAACTAAAAAAAAAAAAAATCCTACAAAGAAAGAAAAATCTGCTAAAAATATATAATCTTCCCTCCAAATACGTATATGATATTTATTTTTCTCGTAATTCAGTTGCTTTGTTTTCTCCAGTGACGTATTATATCCTAAAATCCACATGGCTGCTCAACCAAATGTTGTGTAAAGCACCACTGTAAAGAGGGATACCAGCCAGAGTGATTTCAGCCTACTCCTTCCTACTGTTAATATCATTGGCAAAATGGCTTCTAATCACCCTGAGGCTGACATAAAAAAATGTATACTCTGTTCCTCAGAAAGACACCCAAGCTTTTGAATAGGTGTTGTCTCAATACATAGAGGAGGTGTCCTGGGTTGCAGTGTATTCTACTACCATCCTCCTGAGCTGTTGAAATCAGGTGGGGCAGTGTTTCCTTGCCTCCTCCCCCCAGACTATCTTTCTGTTAATGGCCCATCATTGTCCTGCCGCATGACTCAGAGATAACTCCCTCTGGACTATCTTCTGTTAATCAGCCTAATCAACACTTGGCCTCATGACTCATTACCCCATTGTGAGATGCTCCACCCAGAGGGAGGAACCAAGCATTCCATCCTGGATATAATCTGAGATTCTGAACACCAGAGACAATCCTTCCCACTGGATTTCCAGAGGACAGGAGCTACACAGCCACCACAGGACCTTCTGAGGAAGAGCAGACCCTTTTTCTATAGGATCACCGTTTCAGGAGGACTGCAGCCACCATTCTATCAGACTGCTACCACCACCCTGATTAACAGGGTGTCTGGTTGTATCCTGACGGTCAGTTTAACCCAGTGTTTTCTGCCTTTATTTTGGGGTTTTTTTTTCCTTATTTTATTTTCCTATTAAATTGTTATTCTGACTTGGTGTCTCCCACTAGTTTGTTTTCAAACTAGTACAGAAGGAAGAGAACAACGGATAATAAACCCAACTTCCCAAGAACTGCTAAGAGAAAGACTTGTGGCAGGAAACTCTAGGATGAAGCTAAGCAATAAATGTAAAAAAAATATTGAAGCTAGAACTGCAGAAGAGAAAACAAAACACCTTCAAATACAGTAGAAGAGAATCCTGTGCCTAAAGAAGTGAATATTCATTATAGATTCTTTAAAGATTTTCTTCTTTCTGTGGAAAAACAACACTGCAAAAGGTCATACAAGACAAGAAACACTCTCCCTGTAGAAACAAGTTTGAATTTTAATAAATCAAACTTTTGTTTCCAAAAGAGACACTTGTAATCATTTAGTGTCAAGTCCTGTCTAAAACGAGCCAATTTTGCCACTCATTTTTGCATCACAACTACAACTTGCTGCTGAACAAAGGCTCTCCCTAGAGAGAAATCCACGCTTGATTGAAAGTCTCCACATGATGGAGAACCAACCTCATTTCTCAGGTAAGCTGCAACAAGTGATTCATCAAGGCCGAGTGCTGGGTCCTGCCCTGGGCTCACCCCAAGCCCTGCAGCTCCAAGCTGGGGCAGAGGGGCTGGAAAGGGCCTGTCGGGAAAGGCCCTGGGGGGGCTGGGCCAGCCATGGGGTGGCCACAGGCCCAGGGCAGGGCCTGTCCCCTGTGCTGGCCCTGCTGAGGGACCTCAGGGCTGTGTCCAGTTCTGGGCCCTCCTGGCCAGAGAGCCCTGGAGGGGCTGGAGCATGTCCAGGGCAGGCAATGGAGTTGGGAAGGGGCTGGAGCCCCAGGAGCGGCTGAGGGGGCTGGGAAAGGGGCTGAGCCTGGAGCAAAGGAGGCTCAGGGGGGACCTTGTGGCTCTGCACAAGTCCCTGACAGGAGGGGGCAGCCGGGGTGGGTTGGGCTTTGCTCCCGGGGAACAGGGACAGGACAAGGGGAAACAGCCTCAGGCTGGGCCAGGGGAGGCTCAGCTTGGACAGCAGCAGGAATTTCTCCATGGAAAAGGGTGCTCAGGCCTTGGCAGGGGCTGCCTGGGGAGCTTTGGAGTGCCCATGCCTGGAGTGTCCAAGGAAGGGCTGGAGGTGGCACTCAGTGCTCTGGGCTGGGGACAAGGTGGGGATCAGGCACAGCTTGGACTTCATGGGCTGGGAGGGATTTCTCTGCCTCAGTGATTCTATGATTCTCATATTATTCTTACTGATAAGAAGATGTGTGTTATTGCTAGTTCAGTTGTCTGGATTTGGCTCCCAGTCACCTTCTGGCATTATCTAACAAGCCTCTGCTATCAGAAGCCTTACCTGTGTATGCCGTGACTGCATTATGTCTTGGGTTACAATGTAAGGTGTAACCAAAAGTATGTATTCAGCTATCACCTACATGAGCTGTTAAATTGGGTGGAGCAGTGTTCTTTATCTTCTCCATGACTCAACTGTGATAACTCCCTGGGGGAAGCAGCAGCCACCCTGGGGGAGAGCCATCTCCTCGAATGGGCCATCAAGGACTCCCCAGAATGACTCACAGAATTACATCATCCTATCGTGAAATTCCCCACCCAGGGGGAGGTACCAAACATTCTCACCTGTAGGTAATCTGGGACTTGGGACACCACAATACTACTACTGGATTTCCAGAGGACAAGAGCTCTCAATAACCATCACTGGACCTCCAGAGAAGGATCAGACATTTCTACAGGATGACCACTTCGACAAGAGCACACGCATCACTACAACAGGACTGCAGCCACCATTTAATCAGACTGCTGCCACCACCCTGACAGACAGGGTGTCAGGTCATATTCTGACTCTGTCAGGTTAAGCCAGTGTTTCTCTACTATTGCCTTTACTGTAGTTTCTCCTATTAAACTGTAGTTCTGATGGAATCTCTCGCAAGATATTTGTGTGAAGTTAATTCCTCCCACTGGTTTGCTTTCAAACTAGCCCACGTTACTTCAATATTCACTTTGGGTGAACTTCATGGCTTGAGTTTCTCAAGCGTTTACTCATTCTGGCACGCCTTTTCAAAATATGTATTTTCACATAAAAGAACATATTTCAGCAACAGCATCACAAACACTTGCTCAAAACCAATATCCCCTTGCTCTTTCTGCAGGCTCTTTCCAGCGTTCAAGGATCTCATCTTGTCAGTCAGGTATTGCAGCTGAACACTGATATTTAGTTAAAATTGATTTCCAAACAATCCCCCATTTTGAAAAAGAAACAACACTTTTTTATCTTAGATACATGGCCAAGAAATCACTTTAGCTTTTGAACAACCTGCAAGGGAGCTCAGTGATTTAACACATATGGTATCAAGTGAAGCCCAAAGAAAATGAGATGCCCCATTTTTAGAACAGACTCTAAGAGCCAGACTGCAAAATTTTCTCACAAGGAGGATCCAAAACCCCTGAGCACTAGACAGAAGGCACCTACACCATGTCAGGCACTGCCCCAGCACAAATGCCTCCATGTGTTCTGATCCAGAGCCCAGAAGTCTCTCTGAAAAGCTTCTGTTCCAAAATATTGTGCTGTGATCTGGGTTCTCACCTGGAGAAGTCTATAGAAAAGTACTAGGACAGAGCATTGGATTCCAGCAGCTATTTCCAGGTTGACTACTGAGTTTTACAGATAGATGTACCAGGAGTGCTGTGTGGAAGACAAGACTGCTTCTCCTGCTCTCTCATCCCTGCTTTGCAGGTAGAAGCCCCACCCAGAATCTCCTCATGGTCTCTGGGACAGGACTTCAGCTTTGGAAGTCCATGTGTGCCATTGCCCCACAGGAAGCCTGTACTACCTGTAACTTCCAAGCAAGCAGGACAGATGGCTTTCAATTCCCTTAGACTGAAGAAGGGAAGATTAAACGTGTGTTTTTAAGGAAAGATTTATAGTTGGAGAGACACATGTAAAATTACTCTGGGTAACATCTATTCAGTTACATGTCATTAAAAACCAGATTTGCTTACCCAGAGCCTTGCAGGATTTTTGATAGAACTAAAAAGATCAGATGTAACACAAGAACATAAAAACATGGTAAAATGATAGAAAGAGAAAAAATCCTCCTTAATTAGGAACTGTCATGTACATAGAAACTGATCAGAGGCTGAATTGAGTCCTTGAATTGAGTCCTCAAATTTCTCCTAATAATTATTTTAATTAATTATCATGGCCTAAGAGGAGGCCTACTTAAATCTAGTATTACACAAGCTCAAAGGTCATCCTTAGAAAATATTCTAAGGAATATTTTGGAGGTACTGGAATTCTTTGCTGTTACAAGGAAACAGGATAAAATTATTAGAAAAAAATCAGCTCCTTTGGATGATAGAATTTCATAGAAAGGTAGATTACTTTGAAAAAAATGAGAGTTCATCAGTTGCAAACACTGGAATGAGGTTTTTTTTTTAATTATGGTAAATATTTCTTTATTTGAAATTGTCTCCAGTTAATGAAAATTCACTGTTAAATATTCTCACAGATGTACACCAAAAAAGAGTAAGTACTGAAATGGGGAACTGAACCTTCTCAGAGCTCTGCATAACACCTAGTTTAAGTATAATGCATATTTTAAAAAGTAACAAAATTGCAAAAAATATATGTCTTTCAGAAATATTATAATATTATATCTTAGCCACTATTCATTCAGCCCTTGAATCATTTCATTTCCTCTCAAAGATAACAGTTATTTTGGTCTGACAGCATTACCTGTGGACAAAGAGCACACCCTGTTGAACCCAATCTCACCAGTGCTTCAGCCGCCTTCCTAATAATCTACTTTTTGATATTCTTTTATTTTTAGCTCTCTGGTCACACTTCATGCAATATTCTTCATGCAGAAAATAAAATCGTACAGATATACTTGGAAAATAATGCAAACCTTTATAAGTAAGCTAAATGCTCAACAGGGCTTTTATTTTTTAATAAACTGAGAGCAATGGTGTCTTGCAGTGTTCTTGATACTTTCATCACCCAAGTGTTTTGTTTTAAATATGATTAAAAAACGATTTGTGTTATTCTGTGACCGAGCCAATGTAATTGCAAATACACTCAGCACATGAACAATATTCTGTAATTCTGAAGTACTTATTTCTTTTTTGTATTGTTCAATACAGCTTTTGTCACAGAAATATCAGAAGTACTGTTGCTCTCTTAATGGGCTATGGATATGAACAAATTTTGGGTAATTAGGAAAAAAACCCACTTTTTCTCTCTAATCTGTCGAAAGTAATTTGAAGGTATTTTTTCCTTGTTAAAAATGGCAACACTAAACTGAAATTATGCAAAAGTTCAATATAATTTAAGAGTAAGAGGACAGTAGAGTTAACCCAGTTCAGCAGTTGTTCTCGACCTCATCAGTTTCTTCTGTTTTCTTAAATAATTTTAATAATTGGCGTTTTTAACCAGATTTTCTATGGATCACATCCTGGCTATGAATGAAAGTTTTAAAGAGTATTTGTTTTAAATAATAATATCTATTTTTTTTCCACTTAGGAAGAACTTCAAAATCCCCAGATTTTGAGAAATTAATTAATTTTAGGAACAATAAGGCTCCTTCCTCCAGTCTTGATGCAAAGACTGTAATATCACAATACAACCTGCATTCTGCTAACTTTAGCTGAAGCAGAGGATGAGCACCCTGAGCCCTTTGGCATGCTGGCACAGCCTGGCAGCACATGGAAAGCATGTTATTGAAATCACTCAGCTGTGTATGAAATAATTAGAAGCTAAATATTGTTTGCAGAAATCACTGGGGAAATACTTTATGTAATGGATAAAGTCAATAGAATGGAACTGTTCATGGAAAATTTCTGACCAGAAAAGAGAAATAAACAGGTCAAAGAAATTACTAGCAAAGAACTATTTAATGGTTGGATTCATCAGAAAAGGAAAAGAACAGCAATTACATCATTTGCTGCTCCAGGAGATGCAGTACACACATGACCTGGAATGTTTTGGTTAATAGATTACACCTATTACAATGCATTAGAATAAAAAAAAAGATAATTGTTAATCCCATTTCTGCAAGCATTTAAATGTTCAACCCTAATAAAAGGACCTAATTAGATTACACTGATAAATGCAGATCTCTTCAAAATAGCTGCAAGCAAACACATGCCTTGATGGTTTCCAATGAGAATTGACAAGTGGAAAGCAGATGGCAATGTGAAAGACTTCAGTTCTCCTGGAGCCATGAGCTATGAAAGCTCTCAGAGGTTTGTGTTTCAGCTTTGGCAAACTCAGAAAATATCCTTAATTGGCAATCACCTGAGCAAGATTACCACAACGGTGAGGGCAGAGACAAGCACTTGCTAAACCACCAACAGGAGTTTTTCATGTAGACCTAACCCCATAAAATGTGGGGGAAAAGGAAGATAAAGCTAAACATTTAGTAATAAATAATACCCAGAAACACAGCGTAATATGAGGCAAGGAGTTTTAAGATAACTCAGGCTTGAATGAGCATTTCTTGCCTGGAAATGACAGCTACCAGGTGATGTAGCCTTGTATTTTACAAAAATAACAAAGCCAGAAAAGAAAGGTGCAAACATTGTGGGTCATGAGAGGGGCTCCTGGAACCTCTTTACTAACCCAGGGCACTGCAGGAGGGCTTCAGCTGTGCTCACCAAGGATTCAAGGTGTTTGACCCTGAATCCTTGGTTCCAGTTAGGTGACTTTCAACCTATTCTGAGCATCTGAGCATCTTCTGCTTGATCCTTTCCCATCCCTCAGGTTTTACTACTCACATTTTGCCTTTCTAAACACCTCCCAAGGCCTCAGCCCCCAGGGACCTGCAGAGACTAATTAGAAAGGAAAGGTGAGCGCTCTCAATCCTGCCACAAGCTGACTTCAGCTACCCTGTGCCTACTTATTCTCTTCCCCGCTTTGGTTAAAATCCAGTACATCTGTTCAAATTTCAATCCATTAGTTGGAAAATTAAGCAATTAATGCAGACAACATCTGTGGACAATGATTTTTCAAACACTGTTATAGGAACCAAAGTGTAAATTGAAGCCAACTTCAAGAGCTGGAGGCTTAATATACCTTCAGAGAAAAAAAAAAAGAAGGAAATAAAAAGTGAGAAAGGATGACTCTTCACAAAACCTAAACTTCCTGGCAGTTAGAAATGGGAAGATATTTATAGGTATGATGAAGAACAAAGAAGAAACCATTACAGCAGCCCAGAATGGGGATCATTTCAGAAGAGTAGTTTTATTTTAATCTCTGCAGAATGACATACTCGTTTAAGAAATACACAGTCAGTGATCTGACTTTGTATATGGCAGTGAACTTAAGCTATGTGGTAGAAGTCCTGTGGGTACTCAATATTTAAAGTGGTTTTGAGGAAAAAATAAATTGCTGGAGAACAATGATACCTCTTCTAATCAAGCTAACTGTGAACGTGATTTTGTGTCATCTTGATTAAACAAGTATTTCACAGACTGTTGACAAGTTTCATTAAGAGCAAATTATGTTTTCTCTCCTGCAAAATTAAGAGAGCATTAGAGGGTATTATCAGTCCTCACTGATTTTATGAAGGATTATATCAATATTTGATTTTTTTATCAGAAAGCCTATAATGCAAAATACTGCTGATGTTTTACACTGATCTGCTTTCAAGAAACAATGAAAGCAGCTAAAAATGCCAACAGTAAGTACTTATGGCACTAAATAACCTAGAGTTTTAATGGTAAATATAAAAAGGTTTATCAGGTGACAGCTGAAAGGTGCCTTCCCCTGCACTGTCCCATTTCCATGCTCCTGTGATGTTCCTTACCACAGAAAGTTGGGAATTCATACACTCCTGTCCAATAACCGTGCTACTATGGGGGATGCTATCAACAGGAAAATAAAAAGAGGATTTCAACTTTGTCTCCACCAAAAGAAAAAAAAGTAGTGAATAATTTGTCTGTTTAATTCAATCTACAAAAGTTCCTGGCTTTCGGGGGGTTGAAGATTTTGGTTATTACTCCCAGAGTTCTGCATGGTAGTCATAATTTTTGCAATACTTTTGCGACATTGCTTATGAGTTTGAGAGCTTCAAACCAATGAATTTGGATATTAATTCCTACACATTCCTATTTAACCAAAATGTCTTTTTTTTTCCCCCATTTCAGTCAAGTACTTGATTCAAATTAATTTTTGTAACTCCTTGGTTTGGACTCTGAGAGCAATTAGAGGCACTGTAAATGCAAGCCAGAAGTACCCCCATCACCTTCTTGTTCCTTACATGAATTAACCCTTCTTCACATAATGTTCATATTGTTGCAGATTCTGTCCCAACATTTTCTTCTAAATTCAGATTGACTGGATAGCTTATCACAAGCCCTTCATTTTTTTGGCACCACCATAAAGACTTGAATATCTTTAGACACTTGCATGGAGGGAGCTCTAAAAGCAGTATTAATCAGACAAGAACAAAAGTAGAATTCTGTATTTGAAGTGAGATCCAAACCTTTCTTATCAATTTGAATCGAGCAGGAAGACTCCTACTCCCTAGCAGACATATTATGTACAATATTATGGGGCAATTTAAGGAGCAAAGTTTTGTGAAGTGTTCAGCAAAATAAATGTTTGGTCATGCCCAAACTGAGCTAACGCACAGTGAATTCTAGGTGACAAAAAACAAATAGTCAGTGCTAGGTTCAAAAATCAGCAGTGTCACGTCAGATGTTCCTTTTAACCACTGCATTGAGGTTGATCTCATCTGTTTTAGGGGAAAGGATGAGAGGAAATGGCCTTAATTTGCACCAGGAGAAGTTCAGGGTAGATAATAGAAACAATGTTTCCCTGAAAGAATGGTCAGGGATTGGAATAAGTTGCCCAGGGAGGTGGTGGAGTCACCATCCCTGGAAGTGTTCAAGAGGCATCTGGATGTGGATTTTGGGACATGGTTTAGGGGTGATGATGGTGGTGCTGGGGCAATGATTGGATGGGATCATCTTGAAGGTCTCCTGCCACCATGATGGTCCTGATTCTGTGTGACACAGGTTCCAGGATAAACTCAAGACCAGGTTGTGAAGCTGTGAGAGACCAGAGAGGTTGATGTCTTGAGACATTTTAGGGTGAATGTGTGTGGGGAAAGGGGCAGGGGCCAGGTCTTGCCCTGGCAAGACAGTGCCCTGCCCTGTAACCCCAAGCCCCCTGGAGCCTGTATCCCAGCCTGGGAGAGCTGCCAGCCCCTGGCACTCTGGAGGTAATGCCCCCCACTGCACCCCGGGAGCCCCTAACCCAGCTCCTGAGTGGCCAAATGACGGGAAGCCCCATGTGGGAGAAGGGCCCAGCAAAGCCAAGGGGTATTTAGGACCAAACACAAGGCAATCAGATGTTGACCCTTTCCTCTTGGAATTTCTGTTAGCTGAACACCGCTGGAACCCAGGAGCTGGTAGCTATATGTGTCCTTTACTATATCTTTTCTGTCTTTTTCTCCTTCCGCTTCTAATTCCGTCTTCTCAGAATTTTTGAGTAACTTAAAATTGAGTGGGCTTAGAGTTTGCTATGTTGAATGGGCCAAGTTAATGCTTTGAGAAGTGTTTTTTGTTGATTGAATGTTACACTAAACCTTTTGCAAAAGTTCTCTGATTTTTTTGAAGTTGCCAGTAAAGTTCTTTCTGTTGTTTTGACCTCTTGAGAATATCCTGTGGTTATTTCTCCTGTGTGTCTAGCCCAGGATGCATGAACAACCATAAGCCTATTTAAAAACCCTGTTGAACGACTTGTTCGGGGCCTTACAGAAGCACACACAGTGGAGCCAATGCAGGCCACTGTGGAGCTGGTGCAGGGCTGAGTGGGAGGCACAGCCCCCCAGAAGGGAGCCCTGGGCTCCAAACCAAAACCACGTATCACCAGTTACCCCATCTTTCTGAAGGGCAGTATTATTTTTCTCTGTTTCATTTCTTTTCTTCTTTTCTCTCATTTTCTTCAGGGACTCCAAACTCTGAGTCCTGGCACACAGGAGCACCAGTTATTAATTTTTTCTGTCTTGTATTTTCTTTGCCTCTGTTTCGTGAGTTCTTTTACCCAGAGTTCAGGTTGAAATGCAGGAGACGCAGAGTTTATCTTCGGACTCAGATGTTTATTATTTCTTATCTATAGTACAGCTGCCCAGAATGTGCCTCTAAGTTAACAAGGTGAAAATGGTCCCCGACTGTTACCTTCCAAGGTCTTTTAAAGTCCAATCTATCCAATTATGGAATTCCAACTAATTTATTTTTACTTATAATCCAGTAACTAATCATCCATGTTCCACACTGTGGTATTTTTGAACCAATACCAGACCACCCAAATTTGTGAAGAAGAAGGAGGAAAGAAGAAGAACTAACCTACATCCAAAATCCTCTATCTGGTTACATATATATTATTATATCCCAAGAACCTAAATTTTCTGAACCCAGGGTTTCAACAGGGCAGCAGCTCCCAGCTCAAAGTAGTTCCCATCAGCACACTTCGCCTCCCTCTTAGGTTTAATTAATATCCAGCCCCTGCCTCTGGAAAGCTGCCAGGCTAAGCACAGAGCAGTTCACTTCCTTCAGGCTTCTCTCTCTAGCAGGTGAGCTGCCAGGCCAGGTGTTTGCACAGCTTCAGAGTGAGCTGCATGTAAATCCCCCAGCTGCAGGAAAACATACAGTGTTTGACTTGGCCTTTTGACACACACACGAGAATAACAGAGGCTGCAGTGACTTCTGGGAAGTAACTCCGAAGTGATGCAGCTGATAAACGGAATTCAGACAAAAATACACTGTTCAACAGGACACGAGATCTTTGTAACAGGGAAGCCTGTACAGAGTCTTCTGGCAAATAAATGAGAATTTTTGCCATAGAAAGGGAATTTTTGATGAATTTATGCTGAGCAAAGATAATACAAGATGAAAACCTTCTCCTTGGGGAAGCATCTTAGTCTTTTATCCTATTTTGTACATCTCTACAAATTCATAGAATCATGGAATGGTTTGAGTTGGAAAGGACCTTAAAGCTCATCTTGTTGCACTCCTGCCATGGACAGGGACACCTTCCACTATCCCAGGCTGCTCCAAGTCCCATCCAACCTGGCCTTGGACACTTCCAGGGATCCAGGGGCAGCCACAGCTTCTCTGGGCACCCTGTGCCAGGGCCTGCCCACCCTCCCAAGTAACAATTCCTTCCCAATATCCCATCTATCCCTCTGGCAGTGGGAAGCCATTCACCCTTGTCCTGGCACATTAGACTCTTCCAAAACATCTTCTCCATGTTTTGGTTTAAAGGACAAGTGTCTGCCAAGGAAGGCCAGAACTTCCCTTGGAATGGAAAATGTGACCCCCTTCCCTCCGAATTATTATAACTTTGAAATTAAGGGGCTTTCAGGCAAAGATATGGGAAAAGGAATAACAGTTCTTTACTAGTATGTATATGCATAACAAGGCAAACAAACACCACCAGCAGCAGCAACAACAAACAGAACCAGACTCCCAGTGCCAGCCTCTCTCGGCCGCCAGCACTTTCCCCTGTGGTGCAGTTCCGGTCACAGCAGGCAGGGGCGCTGGCAGCTCCTGGCCAGGCAGGGCGGGTGCGGTGATTCCCCAGGGCTGCAGGGGGCGCTGTGGCGCGAGCTCAGCCGCATCTCCCTCACGTGGCAATGGAGAACGAGCCGGCAGAAGAGGTGGAAAAGGGGCTTCCTTTACAAACTCACAGCCAATCCCGGTGCCCCTCTGTATGGTGAAATGGGCTGCAGCAGGAACCTCGGAGCGTCAGGCTGGAATGGCCGAGGCAAACAGACCTTCGGTGGTGGTGGCGAATCTAAGTGTAGCACTAAGCCCCAGTGGTGGCAGAGGTAGAAGCAGCGGGGGGGTCCCGGCAGTCAGGGGGTGTTGAGTTTAAGTGTAGCAAAAACCCGAAGCAGCAGCAGAGAACAGCGGGGCTATGCAATGGCAGCCCGGCTCCCAAAACCAGCTGGTAAACGCTCCCTCAGAGGGGGAGGGGGCCAGGGTTTTTCCCTGAGGCACCCGAGTAGATGGCAAGGGTCCTTTCCAGTGAAGCTGGGTGTTAATAAGGTCCCAGTCCAATGGCCGCTCTTTACCCACAGTGGGAGAAGCAGTAAAAGATGGAACTCCATGGTGGCAGTGAATTCTTCCCACAGCAATCGCAGCCTGGCCGTCTCCCCTCCAATCTGAGGGTGAGAGAGAGCAAGGAGCCGAGCCCAGCCCCTCACCTCCCAGCCAAAATCTCAAAGTATCTCTGCACTTCCCAGGAGAAAGTCCCCGCTAAGAGACTGCAGCCAGCTTCACCCTCCCCCCCCTCCTCCTCCTCTCAGCCACATCTTTTAAGTATCATCATTAGCATCTCTTAGACAACAAATGGGAGAAAATTCCCTGAGAGAAAGAAAAAAAACAAAGGAAAAATCCTAGCCTCCAACACTCTATCTTTCCTGTCAGCCCCTTCAGGCAGGACAACCGAAGAATTTCTGCAGAAGCAATCCCTGAAGCAAAGCACCAACTCCTATCAACTACTGACTCACAAGAAACACAAAGCACCATTTTTCCCAGTCCAGAAGAACCCCAGAACACACGAAGGAGCTGCTCCAGCATCCCTTCCTCTTTATGTCACAGGCAGTCCCAGACAGACCCTTGGGGACATGTGTTCAAGTGTTTGTGAGTGTTAGGGAATTACGCTAATGTAACAATGAATGAGAACAAAGGAAATAAATCTGCTTTGAAATTCTGTAAAATAAAATTATTTTCCCTTAAGTTCACACATTTAGTTTACTCATGAAAACTTTCTAAGAACCACTAGGTTTTATTTTATATATCAAAGAACAAGCCAACTAAAATTTTTTTGTTACCTTTGAGACTTGTAAGAAACTGATAAACATTTACATTTACTGTAAAAAATTAAGTTTCTGAGTCAACAGTGTATTATATATTTGTCTTAATTGGGCTGATTTTAGCCTCCTTAAATTCTGCCTAATTTTTTAACTTGGACTTTTATTTGTTGCAGAGTTTCTCATAAAAATCTGCAAACAAATTACAAACTGTGGTTAATGAGCTATGCATAAACATTGTCTTTATCATTCTTACCATCTGTTTTGGCTGTTTTATTATCAGCCTGTAAGCCAGTAATCTATCTACTTTATTTCCTATCTCACTCAGAAAAAAATGAAGAAATTCACAAGAGTTTACAAACTCCCTGTTTTCTCTGAGTTTTCTCTGAGTGGTGCCTTATGGTCCAATCTGCCTCATGCTCCCATTTTCTCCACTGCCAAATTGAGACTTCCAGTTCCATTAAAAAAGTCCTTTGGATTTCCAAGACACCCCTGACAGGACAGCAATTCCAAGATCAAATCAATCTATTTTACCCTTCTTCCCCATTGTCAATAAGCACAAATACTTCTTTCCCTCCCCACCATTTCTATTGCAGTCTTTACTGACTACAGAATTTGATGTAAAATACAACTATGGTTTTGCAGACAAAAAAAAAATTGCAGTATTTATGTCTTATCAATCCATGTAGAAGTATTTCAGCACAGCCTTTTCTCTGTGCACTACAGTTTAATATGTGCTTTGATAGAGATGTTCCTTCCTTTCCAGGTAGGGCCAGCAAAATTCTGGACATCTGTATTTTGACATGTTCCATCACAGAAGTATCATTGGGATGTTAATCTAATTAAATTCCCTTATTTTGTCTAAAAATGTCATTAAAAACTTTAATTATTCTCTTCTGAGCTAGGCCAGTACTGCATATTTATAGAACAAGAATAAGAAACAGGACCGGGTTCTTTAAAAATCTATGAAAAACCCTTGAATTTCAGTGCTCTGTGGAATAAAACCATCACTAATCAGGTTAAGGAAAAGTTTCATCATGGTCTCTCCTTTCAAATTTAGCCATTATTTTCAGAACTGATAGTTGGGTAGCATTTGTTCTTTATAATGGAATGACTGACTTGAGGAGAAGTTGGAAAAGCCAGCAGCAAGAATGAGGTTTTATTTAATGAGGGTGAATTAGTGAGAAATTATCCCAAAATGAGCAACAGTTAACCACTAAGCTGAAAAACAGTTTTTGAATCCTCTGCAGATTTCCTAGCAGAGCTGCTGTTCTAGTGCTAAGCTCTACAGAGACTTTAATCCATTTTGCACCCGAAAAGGGGCATGGGAGTGAAATTATTACAGTTTCAAATGTAAGCTCAGGGGAACTTAGCCTGGTGCTGAAAACTGATACTGAACTGAGCAAAAAAGGAAAAAAAAAAGCTTGGATAGACATTCTGAGGTGTCGTGACTGTCTTGGGCATGCTGTGTACAAAAGGCACCTGGTAGGGTCTGTTATGAGTTCATGTATTTCTTAGCCTTCGCCAGCTGTGTTTTCTCACTTCCTTGTGCTCTCACATACATTATAGCACTTCAACAATAACCAGGATACCAGCAAAGCTGGCCATTTCCCATGTTTTATGATTTACTGTTTGTTTTATAAACCAAAACAAGCCTAACTGAACAATTTGTATTTTTTTTAGCTTATTCTAAGTAAATTTCTGTGATAAGAAGAACCTTATCTTCCCAGATATAGAAACTTGCCAAAACAGAGAGAAGAGTGCAGGTTCCTGCTCTAAACCGCTATGAAGTCCACAGAAAGACCATGGGAAACATTCATCTCTCCTAACTGCAATGATTTAAAACTTGTCTGCTCTAAGTTGGTTGCAGAGACCTCCACAATCCAAAACAATTCCGTCTTCAAGTACAATTCATCACTCTGTGCATGCACCGATCTCTCCCTGCCGACTATAAAGAGGACCCAGATGGGCAGTTTAGGTCAGGGAGCCAACTTTTAACACGTCTGCAGTTAAGTGAGATCCATTGCTATTGACTGGGACAGAATGGATTCCAACAGGAAGTAAAGCCAGGCAGGAGTCTGTGGCCAAGAAGGGCTATGATTTCTGCATCTCCAGTCCCACCCATCAGCCACTAAAGACTGTCACTCTGTCACAAACAAGCTTTCACTTTATGGAGTCCTAGAGCAGTGTGGCAGTCCAGGGAAGAACAAACACAAAACATGTCCATTAATTTTTAGGAAGGTCAGTTAATACACAGGTTGACTCTATTTCTTCTTCTAGAGCCGTTGACATCTCCTATGTTTCTCTTCTAATTAATCTCCATTTGTACCATGTGGAGTGAAACACAGTTTGTAAACAAGGCACCAGAGCACCAGGCAAGTGTTGTGACACCCGGGCAGGTCACACACCCAAATTCACACAGCAAAGGCTCTTGCTGCAACTGCTTTGCTGCTTAGTGCAACAATAGCAACATATTCTTCTCATGCCAAGTAAGTTGCAATTTAGTACTAAGAGTACCATGCCTAGGGCTAATTATCCCTGACTGCTCTCAGTAATTAGCTGTGGGCCAGAAGACAAGAAGGCCCTTTCCCAGTCTTTCCCAGAAGAATGCAGGTTGGTGTAATTCCTGTGTTACAGTATTTGGATTCACAGAAAGGCAGGAAACCAGGAAGCAGCACTGCTTTTCAGTTTCCATACTCCACGTCCACAAAAACACTTGAGGGATAACAGCAAAGGGCAACTCTTAAGAAATCAGCAGTCATTAGATACCACCCATGTCTTTACTAGGCTTTGGTTCAAGGGAGAGTTTAAGCTCTCATTAAGCATAGAGCACACCCTTGAAGATATTGACAGTTACAGAATCTACAATTGATACCCTTGTCTGTCCTTATCTCTCTTTTGTACAGTTTCGGAGGTCTGTTCTACACTAAACCCAGGTAGGAACAAAGCTGTCCCTCCTGTGATCTCACTTGACACAGGTTTTCCCTCACTCGCTGTTCCAGGCTGCAGTTCTGCACTGCTTTTCCCACTAGGCCTCTTAACTTGCTTCCATCCAGCTCAGCTAAAAGCACAACTGCTTAAATGCAGAAAACTTTAAAAGAAGAATTGGAAGCAGTTCAGAAGCAATTTTTCTGCCCTAAAATTTCTGCTAGCAACTGAGAGTTTAAAAAGTTCTCCCTTGCCTGGAGATATATATATATACACACGCACATATATATATACACACATACATGCACACACGTATATACATACATATTTATAAACATACATATGTACCTATCTATACATATACACTCACTATATATATATATAAATATAGTGCATCTAGATTACCATTTCAGACCATACACAGTCTGGTTTGAGGAGAATCCCCTCAATCCCCCCTCACCACCCTCAGATCAGCCAAGGGAGAGGTCTCAGAACACATGAACAGACACATTTTGGTGGAACTTAAACCAGGTGTTCTTCATCCGCTGCTGATGCCAATTCAGTCTAGAGCAGGGCCCAGAGCAGTGGTAGACTAAAATAACCTCTGCAAAACAGATCTAATCCTGTGGCACCCTCCCACATGCCAGGATGGACACTGTCAGTCCTATCTGTGTTCCTGGCATGGGAGTCCTTCTCCTCCCAAAATCTTGCCACCTTTAAAAGGAAGGAGGCCATTCAAATGCTGTCCTCTTTCCCCTGGAGAAAGGTGAGATATCATCTACTCCCCTGTACTACATTACAGGTTATGAAATAATAGCCTTTATTATTTTCCTCACCAGGAACCCCCTTCTGCAGAGGTTTTGGGAAAGAAATGAGGCTGTCTTCCCCTGACTAAAATAATTAATAGCAGTATACCTCCAGCACTGTTAGCCAGCCCAGCTGCAACCAGGAAAAACCAAGGACCAAGACTCCAATTTCATAGTTTCACATGTGGATATTGATGTCCACTCATCCAAAGGAGTGACTGATTCTCAAAAATGGTTGCTCCAAGCTGAGTAAGGACTTGGCAAGGTCTGAAATGACAGAACTAAGAAAATTTATGATGTTAAACATACTGCTTTTACTATTTACCCCCTTAACATAAAAAAAAAAAATTCCCAAACCAACAGAAATTTTTAATGCATTAGAAGCCCTAGCAACCATGTGAAGCTAATCTTTAACCTCTCTGGTCTTGATTCATATAGTCATAATTGTGCTAAATGCAATGCCCTTTGATTCAATTACTGTACGATCTATTACTGTAATGGAAAAAGTAATTAGTATTTTTAATTAATGAGAGACTTGAAAATGTACAAACAGAAGCATTAACTTCTGTTTTTCTTGAGCTATTAAAATAACTGTATAAAAATATCACATCAAACTGTAGATCTAGTCCTTATGGCTCTGCTAAAAATGATGCTTTAAGGTACCAAACACAAATATTTGCATATTAAAAAAGAATTAATCATCCAATTGGACAAACTTAAGGTCTATCTCTTACTTGCTAAGGATAAACAAAAACTGTGGCATACAATAAAAGAGCTCAGCACAGCTAATGAGGAGAACAATGTTTTGTAGCACTGCTGCTGTAGCCTGTGCCTGGCAGCAGAGCATGGGTGGCACATCAGGTCCCTGAAGGAGCTATTTCTGATCACCACCTACAAGGGAACAGCAGATTACCAGTTCATGCATAAATATTTAGACACAGAGAAGAACAACTCATAAAATGGTTCTTTAGAATGATTCAGCTTTTTTTTGATTTCACTGAATTGTGAACATGTGCCCCTGCTCCAACTGTATTTCAGTCTGATGCTACTGTAAGACTTTGTAACAATTATTTCTTGCAAGGAGGTGAGTACCACAGCAATTTACTGCATGTTCTGCTTCTCCACCACCCAAAGGAGGATTGTTTCTCAAACTAAGCTTACCTTTGGGCTAAAATGCCCCTTCTGAGTGGGGGCTTTTTTCATCAAAGCTCAATACAACCTATATTAATTCTTGAAAACCATCTCTCCTGATACAGATCCTGAAAGTACTCTGGGGAATTACAAAACCAAAGTAGCTTCAAACCACCTAGAAGGCTTTTTAATATTTTCAGGAAGTATTTCTGATTAAACAAAGATTTAAAAATGCAAATTCTTGAGGAGAATATTTCTGTGCAGTACGCAAGGTTGAAAATAATTTTGTGAAGTGTGGCAACCTTAGTTTTACAGAATCTCCCATGTGGGACCAAGTACTCCCCAGTGTAAGTCACTAAGTTCCATGCCATGATTTTTCTTTAAAATATACAATTTATGTGTTCAAAATGAGTTGAGCAGTTCAACTGGAAAACATAGTGGTAAAAAAGCTAATATAGACATTCACTGAGCCAAATTAAGGCAAGCACTGCTGCCATCACAGAGTGACTTATCCTCTAAAAACTGTCAGTGTTTCCATCATTTTAAGGGAAGGGACATCGAGAAGCTTTGTGTAAAGAATATTCACTCTAGTGCTCTCTTAAATTCAAGAAGATAATCGAAAGGCTCAAAAAATCAGAAAGCAAAAATAAAGTAAAAATTCCATAGCTGTGGTATGAGTGTTCAGTACTGAAGGTTGACAATAATAATTTTAGAAGTTAAATCAGAAGCTAAACATTTATCATCAATAAAATACTTGTAGATACTCCCCAACTTAATTCACTTGCCTGAAGAAGTGAAGAAAAAAAGAACAAAGAAGAGAGGCTTATAGGTTAATTAGGTATTTAAAACAAGAAATAGGAGCTCACTCTTGCATTCTCTAGATTCTATTATATATTACATTATATGGTGTATCACAGCTCTGGGTCTCCAATGCTGACATTACCTCTATGACTTAACACTTTAAAATTGATTCTGGCAAGTCTGCCAACAAGGGGGAAAAAAACAACAAATTGAATGTCACTGATTAAACTTGATAACAAAAGAGTTTGGGTTCCTTCAACACACCACTGGAACTCAGCTGCCACAGCAAAAAGGAGTAAGACTTGAAAATAAGGTTTTGCTTCAGTGGGGGCATGAGTCAGGCCTATTAAGCAGCTACACTGTGACACAGATCTTAGACTTTATGCCTTTGCATCAGTGACAGCAATCATGTACACTCTTCTGCTTCAAACAAAGCCAGCCCATCCCTGTCACTGATCTCCAGTTATACTGCTGGCCTCTCCCTCACCCTACAAAGAAAAAGAAAAGGGAAAAAGTGGACAAGATAATTAGAGATTCCAAGAACTTTTTCAATTAATCTTGTAAGTTAAAACTTTGAAAACAGGACATCGAGTCCTTGCAGTGCTCCAGAGCACATCAACAGCCCTCCCATACTCAAGAACAGAACAAGGAACAGCAACTTAAACCACAGGAACAGGGCTCCAATGCCCTTAGATCCTAAAGTGATCCTTGCTCAAGGGAATGTCCCTCTCACTAAAGGCAGTCATGATTTCAGGGCTGGAAAATCCATCTCAAACCAAACTGTAACTGCACCACCTACTCTCTGTCTAAACACTGGTCTAATCACAAAACAAGACAAATATAAAAACCAGCAATAAGTTCTGCAATTAATCTGCTTCCTGTAATGATTGTTCTGTGTTTGTCTGTAGAGAGACCAAGTGACCAATGAGCAAGAATTCCTTATTTAGTCTTTTGTAATCAGTCAGTCTCTAATATCATAGATATCGTTGGATTGGATGGATGGATGGATGGATGGATGGATGGATGGATGGATGGATGGATGGATGTGTCCCACACATAGGCCTGCCTCACCTGGATATCCTGTTGCAGTTTCCCAGGTGGAGCTGTGTGCTTTTCAAAAAGAAATACCTGAAGAACCATCGGAGAGCAGCATTTTTCCAGCCTGTATGAGGAGCATTGGAGCATTTATTTGGAATATACACAGCCCACAACCCTCAAGATCTTACCAAAGCAAGTCTGGCAACAAAGGAAGCCTTCAGCCACCTCACATCATCTATATGAAACTGGAGAGGAGCTCTGGAGGGGACAGACAAAGGAGGGCACCACTGCCCTGCTCATTCCCTGGACCAGCTACATGAGAACCACTGGTTCCAAGCTGGGATTTCTGGTATTGCTTCAAGAGAATCCAACTGGAGCAAAATGGACAGCTTGGAGCACACTCTGACAGTAACAGTCAAACCTTACCCTGTGTCCTGAGGACATCCCATAATGTATTCCATTGTATACTTCACACTGTTCCCATGACTCCCTAAATAATGGACTGAATGCAGAATATACTTGACAAAAATTTTATTTCGCATTCAAGCAGCTCTAGTTCAGTGGAACATTAATTTTGTTTATCTGTCTGAAATACTGAAAATGGACTGTGTATTTCAACTTAATTGCAGCTGCAGTCGTCAGAAGGCTTTCTTATATATCTGAAGTAGATGCTCCCACATTATGTTTTCATAAAATATTGAAATGTGTGAAGAAATGAACTTGTGCTCTCACTTGGTTTTTTTAGAGTTAACTTAGACATTGCCTTGGAGAGTGTCTCAGACCCTGAGCCACCTCCCTACTGCTCTATTTAATGAGAATACTTAGTTTCAATATTACTTTACAGCATGTTCAAGCTGACGTCTCCAATTTGCTAACTACAAAATGTGATTATTCCATAAAATGACATTGCTTATTAAAAATGAAAGAAATACAATTTGATTTGAATTGTATTACTAATTTACATCTACATATAGCTTATTAACTGCTGCTGGCTTCTCAGTTGGGAAGGCAAGATAGGAAATGTTTCGATTTATGGGATAATTAGAGTAAGACCAGGAGTTCTTTCCATATTTAAAGTGCATTTTTTCTCTGAAGAGTGACTTTTGAGACATAAGTCTGGTAGATTGCATATTTTTCTCTTAAACATTGAGAAACTGTTTGGGTTACAAGTGAAAGTGCTTTTTCTAATTTTGAATCCTGTAACTTCCATCAAAATCCAACTGGGTTTGTTACTTGTCATACTATTAAAACTCCAGTGCAGGCAAGTATTACATTATTTTTGGGGAAAAAAAGATGTGTCTGGTTACAGACACTGGGGTCATTTTAAGCTTGGTCTTCCCAGTGACTTAAAAAGAAATTACCACACTCAGTTGAGAACATCGTGTGTGTCCTTCACCAAAGTATTAGTTTTTCATGATTGGTTTAGATTGGTTTGCTCCATCCTGGAGAAACAGTTTTGGCTTTGTAACTGAGATTTTTACTCAGATTCTCCATGAGAAATAATTTACAATGAGATTCAATGAGATTCAAAAATTCATGGTATTGAGACAGCTAATTTGAGAAAGCGTGAACATAATAATAAAATAAAGGTTACTTTTTCTGGATCAGTAGGGATTTATTCCATATCTGACCTTTCATCTTTGTATTTCTGAATGCAAGAAAACTGCCGTATTACTAAAGACAAAACTCCTGTTTAGGCTTTTAGTGACACCTGGCAAAATGCAGCATAAGGCAGGCCTTCTCCTCCTCCTCACCAACATCCCACAGCAGGACACATGGGACTCACACAGTTTGTGCTGCTGGACCCCTCACACTGCTCTGGAAGCAAATGTTCAGAGTGTTCTGGAGTACAACTACATAAAACACGAGGGACAGTTTCTAATGGAGAAGCAGTTTTCATTATTTCAATATTTCATTATTTCTTTGTCTCATTTTGTCAGGATGCCACTGCCAGTTACTGAATACCTACTGGTTCATGCCAAAATGATGTTCATGGAGATGGAATTTAGATCTTCTTACACATTCCTGATGCTTATTCCAGCTTATTGGATCATTAATATCATACAAACCCCAGCTGCTCTCAGGCAGTGAGGGCAAATGCTCCAAGCAGGCCATGGTCACATTTTGTGCCTGCCAATCCCCTCCCACACTATTCCCTCCTCTGGCTGCCACACAACCAACTTCATTCCACAGCTCTGACACAGAATCCGTCTTTTGTAATTTGTGGGACAATTCCAAGGTATTTTCTGTTCCCTCTAGTATAATGCCCCTCACCAGAAACAATCTCACAAGAATATGATACAACTGTGACAGAAATTTTAACTTCTGCCTTTGGTCATTTCTACAGACACTGCGAATACTGTGATAACTTCATCAGCTCTTCTGTTGATGTGGGTTTTGTGGAAGAACTCTGGATTTGATTGACTTCAGCAAGATGATTATCCAGTCAGACACTCCTGTACAGAAACCGTACCATAGTTGCTGTGCAATCAAGCAGTGTCAAACAGGACCATGGATCTGGCCTGTTTACATTTGTCAAATAATCGTTTTGATAATTTAGTAATTAACTCTCCAGAGCCCAAAAGACTGAAATCTTTCTAAAACCTCTTTAAAAACGATAATGCTACACCATCAGCAATCACACCTGTTAATGCACAGGAGTATGGATTTCAGTTAAAAGTCTCTTCTGGCAGCCACATTTTCTGCACTGTCACAGAATCCCAGAGGGTTTGGGTGGGAAGGACCTTAAAGCCCATCTCATTCTACCCCCTGCCACGGGCAGGGACACCTTCCACTATCCCAGGCTGCTCCAAGCCCCATCCAGCCTGGCCTTGGACACTGCCAGGGATCTGGGGGCAGCCACAGCTTCTCTGGGCACCCTGTGCCAGGGCCTGCCCACCCTCCCAGGGCACAATTCCTTCTGTATATCTAACCTAAACCTGCCCTCCTTCATCTTACGGCCATTCCCCCTTTGGAATACCTTCCCCTTGGAAATAGCTCCCCCTACAAACCTGTGATATGTAATCTCTGCGTCTAGACAGAAAAAATTATCCATGCCACTTTCAGAGGATGCATCTAAAACCCTATACAAGAAAATGCTAAAAATAATATCACAGTCCAATTTTTGTCCCTCCTTCTATTTACAACATTTTCCTGAATAGGGATATTTCTTTAATCTTAAAAATATTTATAGTATTTGAATATGATGGACATTTCACTTTCCTTTGTTATGCCTATGCTTCAATTTATTTCTATTTTCTTTTATTTATTTTTAACATATTTTTCCTGTAGTTTCTTATGTCTACAATCATAATTTCCTTCAAAAGGGCATGATACCCAACACATCCTTTTAGTGTAAAGAGAGAGGAACTCTATTGCCTGAAAATTTCAGCCTTAGTTTTCCATGAAGTCATTTCCTTTTGCATTTAGCTCACATATACAGCCAGTATTAATCATTTCTTCAGGACACAACCTAAGCTGACAGTAAACATGTTCATCCCAATATGATTCCTGATCCCTGAGGAGTGAAATAGGGCCTTGGCAACTACTGCTACCTCAACATGCAAGGTTTAAATACCACTTTCTTCACTCTGGACTTGTATAGCATTAGCCTGAAGTCCTGAAACGGTTAGCAACACACAAGGAGACTCCCAAAATCAATAAAATAGCATGTCATGTCTGCTCAAACAAATAAAAACCATCACCATCACTGTGTGTATCTTTTAAACATTTATTTCTTCCATAGCTCAGGGCAGTTTACGTACCACAACTTCAGTAACATGTCAAAAAACACTGTTAAAGACCCAACACTGAGATCTGTCAGGGTCTTTAGCACTCTGAAGAGAAAGGCCATTTCACAGTGTTTGGTTCAACAGCAGCAGAAAAAAACCAAAACAAAACCCCAAAAAACCCAAACAAACAAAAAACCAACCAACCAACCAACCAAAAACCCCCAAACCCACTACTGCAGGTGCTGTTATAGAAATGGAGTTGCAAGCTGAATCATTGCAGGAAATCCTAATTTACATCCCTGAAACAGAGATCAGTAACTCAGTCTCTGATCAGAATAGACACAGGATTTGCAGTTCTGTGTTTGGAAAATGGCAGGAACTGCAGAAGAAACACAGCAACACTAAACCAAGATTAGCTAAACTGGCATTCAAGCAAAGCCCCTGGGACTCAGCCCTGTGCAGAACACATTCCATGTGTGAGTGGATGATGGTACATCGCTACATGCTGAAGCTTATGTTATGAATCCCAGCTCTTACGTCAAAAAGCCCTTGATGTCACCCTTTAATCCTGCTGTTCTATCACTTCCCATCTTGCATCAATGCCTTTTCAGTCTTTGGATCACAGTTTAATAGCAGATAAAGGCCTCATCTCTTCACCACTGACATATCAGAATAGACTATTAAACAGCAGCTGGCTCTAACTGAGCATTCCCAAAGAAATCACATCTTGTTCTCACAGGGATTACATTTTCTTACCTGAGTTTGGATTTCAACCAATCAAAAAAACCCTCAATTAAAATAGTTTCTTCCATTTCTGATTAATTTGCTATGACAAATCATTTGCATATACCACAGTTCCCTTTTTTTTGTTTTCCTTAGCAGTAACTACTAAACCAGAGACATCTTCGGAGAACAATAATTTGTTCTTTTTGAAGATGAAAAACCCCAACAAAACAGGTCTTGTTCCAATCCAAGTTACAGTTGGAAATGCTGTGGTTTAATCAGGAATGTTGTGTACACACTGCTCTCCTTCAGTACAGGACTGTCAGACCTCTCACCAGGGAATCCACTTTGCCCAAGAACCCTTCAAGGATGTCTGTCATTATTAAAACAGATGGGACCAGTAACTCTGAACTTGATTTTGTTTGCTCTCTGACATTTTGTTGAAGCTGTATTTTTATTTTGGAGGGTGGTACTCAGAAGAAATGTTTCCCAGTGTAAATTATAAAAAACGTGAGCATTCTGTAGAATGATTTTTTTCTTACATGTTTATACATCATCCAGCAGAATTTGGTCCCCATTCTGACCTGGTTTTGCAAGCACTGGTACCATGTGAATATTCTTAAAAAAAAAAATATCAAACAAGTAAGCAAGAGAAATGTGAATGTATCAAGGAAAAAAAAGGTCCCTTTTTACAAGCTTATTCAGAGGCTGTAACATTCTCCTTAAGCCAACCCCAAAGCAGCAGCCTGACAGCTGTTTCCTGAGTGGTTCTGTGAGTGTTTTCCCAGTGCTGAACTTGGACTTTCAGAAACTGTGGCTTAACACAAAAGGAGGAGCTTGCAAAGATGTGGAGAAGCCAAAATTTGGTAACAGAACCTTTTCTTAGGATAATCTAGACTTAAATATAGGCTTAAAATTGGAAAGGTATTCCTGAAAATGAAATTTTTAGCATTGGCAATGTGTTTGTCTTCTCAGTATTGCTTTCTTTTGCTATTACAACTACTTAATTCTCTTTCTCAAACAGCAAACACTGTTTGTTCTGTTGCTGAATAACAGCTGTTTCCTGCGTGGAACTTCAGCAGAAAATTCTATAGCATATTAACTCCAATCACTACCCCTTTACAGTACATGCATCACCTACACAGAGATTCTATAATAAGAAAAATATATCTTGATTTTCAGTTGAATGGGCTTCCTTGCTTGCTTTAAAGAAACAGTAGTGCTTTACCCTCCCACTGCCTACCTTCTAAAGCTTATGCTTTTCAAGCTACATATGGTTCAAGCAAAATCAAGTGATATTAATTAAATACAAATCAGAGATTTAAAAAGTAAATCTGAAAATTACTAGAACTCCCACCTTACAGCAATACTCCTAAAAAGTTTCTATTGCATATCATTTTCTGTACTGCACTAAAAACATCCTGAAGTGGAAGGTGTAGTGGGTTGAACCTGAGTTGATGGACAGTCTTTTAGACTAATGATGCTTCTCATAATTTACATATTTAAACCGCGTGGAAAGGTGGGAATTGCCTTTTGTCCCGACTTGCCTGCCAGGAGGTGGGGGGCCTCGGAGCCTCCGGGCCCTGCCAGGCTGGGCCGGGGCCCCTGCCCCACTCCCCTCTTCCCAACGCCATGGCATGGACCCTGGGTCACTGGGGGGGAACTGTCCCAGAGCCGCAGGCAGCTAAACCCAGCCATGGACTGCCGCACGGCTAAACCCAGCCATGGACTGCCACACAGCTTAAACCAGGCATGGAGTGCCACAGGGCTAAACCCAGGCATGGACTGCTCACAGCTAAACCCAGCCATGGACTGCCGCACGGCTAAACCCAGCCATGGACTGCTCACAGCTAAACCCAACCATGGACTGCCGCACGGCTTAAACTAGCCATGGAGTGCCACAGGGCTAAACCCAGCCATGGACTGCCACACGGCTAAACCCAGCCATGGACTGCCGCACGGCTAAACCCATCCAGCGCGGCTTCCTGGGACCGGCGCGTCCCTCTCCTCTCCACGCGGAGCCGTCGGGAGCCGGCGGAGCCTCCTGTCTGCAGCCAGCACACTTCACGCTGAACTGAAGAGGACACCATGCAGCCAGCAGCACAGAGGGAGCGAGGCTTTCTCCACCATAAAGCCTGAGCAAGAACATTCTTCAATGTGGTGGCTTCAGAGTCAGAGAGAAAGAGAAAGTGAGTCATGTGGGACAGAGCTGGAAATGGCGACAGGAGAAAAGAGGGCGGTGCCGCGATTCTCGTGCGTAGCTTAAAAATACTTCCTGCATGCTGTGGTAAGAAACTGTAATATCACAAACTGTTTGTCTCTTTGATCCATTTGAAGTACATGGGGGGATGGAGAATTCACGTGTGGCCCGTGAAGATTGTGAAGAGTGCCCATGCCAGGTTATATAGAAGCAGTGAGAGGCTTTTAGAGACTGGTGGCGAAGAAAGCCTTTGTGTTCAGGCCAAAGTAACTCATCCTTTAAAAGATTAATAACCCCATGTGATGGCCCATGTTTGGCAGTGTGAAGGAACTGTGAGATTTTTCAGGGGAGAGATGTTCTACACCACAGCAGATTGTTTCTTTCCGGGCGGGTCTGCTATTGGTGGCAGTTTGGGAACCACATGAAGCAGAAGAAAACGCTTTTTCCCTTAAGCATAAGAAAGAGACTTTTTAAGAACTGCAACACTGACTAAAATCCCGTGTTCCGTTATCCTTCGTGCTAGTCAAGTAAAAGGAGAAAAGTGCTAGAATGGGGGGGAAGGGGTTTGCTTTAATTTCTTGTTATTTCTTCCTAATTTTAATTCTATTAGTAATAAAACTGGTTTTTTTATACTGCAACCATTTAAGTTTTGTGCCTGCTTTGCTTTCTTGTAATTCTTATCCCACAGAAAAAAAAAGTAATAGATATTTTGAACTAAACCACTACAGAAGGCCAGAGCACCTCAGTGACAGAAAACAACACTATCAAAAGAACAGGAAATAGGCTAGTTTCATCATGAATTGCATATTTTAATTTAATTACCTCAACTTCTGGCCTTATTTCAGGATCTGAAGTTACTAAGTTTCATTGTGAGAAATATCTCATGGCAATGGATAATACTGAAATATGATATTTTAGCTATTTTATTGTACTTTCAACTGTCCTGAGCAAATGGGGAGCACAGATACTCAGTGAGAAATGTTACCTTGGCAATGCTGCTTTGTCTTTTAGATTAAAATCTTCCTTTTTTTTTTTTTTTTTTTTTTTGAGAACATGTAACAGAGAGAAATCTGTTTCTGGTAACTTTTCAGCCAAGTAGATTATCTTACCATCAGGTGTTTGTAAAAATTGCCCAAACAAAATTAGACAGTACACATGTAAATTACTGCTGTATCAGGACATAAATCAATTTACAACATCCCATAACTTCTTTACTCTCCATATTGTATTTGCTGACTTTGTTTTTCAATGCTCCTTTTTAGCAAGTAGAAAAGAATTCCAAAATCAGAAATTTTTTACTAAAGGTCTCAAGATTCTGACAGAATTGTAATTTGAGTATCAGATGAGTGAGGGAAGATAAGTCTGGAGCTTTCCTTAAAGGAGAAATGGGAATATTAACAAAGAAAGTTAGAGAAAAAGAGCTGAAGGCAAATAAACTCATCTTAATTCATCATTTATTACAAAAATAGTTGGCGGGGCAACCAGAGCAGTTGTAACAGAGGCAGCAAGATGCTGTGCACTGCTTAGACATTTTATGCCATTTGGGTCTGATTTTCATGTGGATCGAATGTGAGCAGAAGAATTGTCACAAAGGAGAGGTCTCAACACAGAATCTCACCAGTTCCAATGTTAATTGGGTTCTATTTAGGAATCTCCAGTAAGACTTCGGAGCAAATACCCAGCAGAGCAATGCTACTGCAGATGAAGCTGGCTCTTAGCAAAGAGCAAAGAGAAATGTTGAGGCCTAACTGAACAGCCAGACCCAAGAAGAAGAAACCCAAACAGAAAAATGGAAAATGTGGATATCTTTCTTGGCAGGCACAAGGACTGACACCCAGGGCCATCCCCAGAGCACTGAGCCCTTCCCAAACCCAGCCAGAGACCCCCAGTGAGGAATGGGAGGCATTTAACACCAGCATAGCTTGTTGTTCACCACTGTGCATCCACAGGTGGCCAAACCACCCTGGTCCCCGAGCAGAGAGCGCTGAACAGCACAACACCAACAAATCCTGCTCCCATTGACAAGAGCGGGACTCAGGACTGGCCTTGCCCACCAGGTCTGTGCTGCTCCTGAAGGACACTCAGTATGACAGCACTGACAGCTCTTCCCAGCAACTCTCCAGCACCAGGTGCCAGCCTGGTTATCCATTCTCTGCCAGGAGTCACTTTCATTCTTATCCCAGTTCTCCTCACTGCTCTCAGCCCTCACTATTTTCTGATCATTACTGCAACTGCCACTTTTTAAATCCCACAATTTAAAGCCATTTTATTATACAATAATCATAACTCTCTTTTATGCCATCATTTTTCCATCGGTTGAGCAATTGAAGGGAAAAATTATCTAAAAATGAATTACTAAAGATCATTCTACACCAAGCTTTAATGGTTTAGTACTGGAATGGAATTTTTCGCAGCTTCTGAATTATATGCAGCAAACTTTATTTGATCAAAGAAAAATATCATTCCTTATAATTGGTATAATGTACTCTATAAATTGTGCTATCAATTACAAGATGCTGCAGAAACACCATGACCAGTTAACAACTCACAGAGAAGGTGCCAAAGCCAGTATTAACGCACCTCAGTAAACACACACTTGTTTATTCCAAGGAGCACAGGCTCAGCACTGTGTTGATATGGAGTGACAGGCTCTGCATATGCAGCTCGTGAGGGAGGGGGATTTGAGTGACACTTCGAGAGCTGCTTTTCCTAGAAAACTCCAAAAAGCTCCCCATTTCCCTGTGTCAGCTTTGCACTCTGCCATTCCCAAATACTGCTTCTGAAATCAGGGATACACCGAAGAGCAGGGTGGGGGGGGTTTATGAAGGGAGAACATACAAACCAAGATATGTTCCACTTTAAAAAAAAAATCAAACCAAAAAAACCAGTAAGAAAGCTGTAGCTGGCCAGTTTTAAGCAATGCCCACACTTAAGGAAACAAAAATACTGAAATAAACGCAGAGTAATTGTCCCTTTTTCCCCCATATTTTTAAGAGCAAAATATTGTTCAGCTGACGTGGTTCACACTTCAGATTGCAAAGATTTTACCATTTTGAAAAGCCATAAAGTCCACTTTTTCCCTATGTTTTGCTGGGGAAGACAGAGAAAATTTTTATGAGAAAGTGAATGCAAACTTAAAAATACAGCAGAAACCTGCAAAAAAAAGTGAGAAAAGAGCCATAAGTAAAATATTTTAAGGAGATGAGATGCAAAGCCCCATCAGATAAATTAATTCCCATGAAAAAAGATTACAGTTTTATCTTGCCTAGTCCTTCTTTACTGAATAAGTAATGAAAAAAAAACAGAAGAGAAATTTTGGAACCAGCACTAACAGTCAGCTTCCAGTCATCCTTTTCCCTGACCGCTTTTTTCCCATTTGGATTTGAATATGTGACAAAGAGCTGGTAATTGGAACAATGAAATCACCTAGAAACTACTTAGGAAATCAGAAAGCATAAACGTCACCCTGAGTGTAATAACCTAGGGAAGAGAATCCAAATTTTGAAGTGAGAGTATGCTATATAGCTCACTTTTCAAAGGACTTAATAAAAAATAATTTGTACGTCAGCAACTTGAGAGGCTAAAATTGCCATAAAAAAGAGATTTTTTCATTTTATCTGATGTTCAGATAAAGAGTCTAATAATTTTAAAGACTAGAATTAAGTCAGAAATTCATTTAGTAACACTAACATGAGAGGAATGCTCACCCATGACTCACAAATGGCATCACAGCATTTTTCTTTACTCATTAAGTTTCCTTACAGATTTGTACAAAACGACTGGGTGCTTTTTTCTGAAACATCACACAACAAATCCATGTTTCCTACTTTGACATACACAGCTGCTTTCCTTTGAAGCATATATAATTCCTGGTTTTTACAAATTGCAACATCTAGAGAACAGGTCTTTAATAAACTTCTGGAAATTAGGTAAATCCAACCATATTCAAACTAAAAAATCCAACTCTACAGTTATCTCTAATTACATTTGAGAAACTATAATTACTGCGGAGAATATGAGGTAATTACTGATCGCAGCCTCTTCCAATGCAAGAAGGAAAAGATAGGTACTCAATTAAGCTACAGTTCAGGAGAAACAAAAGGAAATACGTGTCCATACCACACCAGGTGACCGGGTCCTTACCTCAGGGCCATGAACCTTTTCCAAAGCCACTGGTTAAAGTTTCGCAATAAAATCCTATCCAAGGATTCATAGGTATCAAACTGTAAATGCTGAAGAGGCTAGCAGAGAAATTTTCCACCTTTTACAGTTTCCTGTGAAAGTCTCCATTCTCATGCAAACTAAGCTGCGAGACGGTTTGCTATTTTGTAAACTATTTGCAGGTGCAGGGTGTTGTGAGAATGCAGTGGATATTGTTTTGGTTCACTGGACAAAGTATTTTGAAATAGCCATCGTAGCATTTAGCCAATCACTCTGGGAGGTGTATGGTCAACAAGCACCCAATAATGTCATTTCTCTATTGCGAACCAAGTTATATAAACGAGGTGATAATTAATTACATAATTTCATTCATCCTGGACCTGAATTCTGTGTTGTTCTTTGCGCCATCCTGCGGACAACAGCGACATCAAACTATTGCCTCTGGCTCAGAAAGTCACTGGGCCATAAATTATTAGAGGCTGGGACTTAAGAAAATATGAATGTTTAGAATGTTCCTGTGAAGTCTCCCCTATCAGTAGGCAAGCACAGATATGGTCAGCATCTATATTAAATACCCACAGGATTTATTCTGAGAATCACAACAGAGTGGAGAAAGAAGACAGGAAAAAAAGTAATTTGTTGGAAAGTATAAGTTCAGCAAGTGAATGTCCATCAGGCTTTAATTAAATGTTATTAGGATATCATGGGTACAGCTAAGTTCAGAGGAAGATTACAGTGGACAAATGTCCATCAGGACAGAAATGCTGGCTGAGACCACATAATTTTAGAAAACACTAAAGAAATGGGATGTGGCTCCTGATTCTTTCCTCTTTCCCAAATCACTAGCCAGGAGAGACTAGGATGAGGGATCAGCAGTTGGAGAGGTGAAAAATTGTGTTAAATAAGCAAGTGAACATGTTTGTGATGCACTGAGCTGTTTATAAATAACAGCATTTACACCTCAATAATTCTGCTCTTCTGTTAGAGAGAAAATTGATTATGTGTCTTTAGAAATGAGAGATTACAGCAGCTGTTGGCAAATTTACAGCAATATCAGATTACTGAAATCTCAAAATATTTTTCATCTAAATAAGGAGATTTTAAAAAGTCTTATTGAGTCCACACTGTGGCCTGAGGAGTCTTTTCCATCTCACTGCATGCTCTGTGCAGTCTTTAAGGCTCAGCGGTTTAACACAAAAAAGTTTCTGTATGAACTGAGAGTTCAAAAATCTGACCCACACACCTGCAGATCCCATGGAATTTCTTCAACTCTTTGCATGGCCACACACCTGCCCATGAATTACAGAACTGCCCTGCACTGCTGCTGGGACACAAAACGCAGCATCAAGACAGCCCACCAGATTAATCTTTTAATTAAAAAAAATATGATATTTACATCACTTCTTAGGTAGCATAGGAAGTGAGTAAAACATGTATATATTTTTAAATTAAATTATTTTATAGAGCTTAGAGGACGATCACTAGACCTTGGAGTTAGAATAAAAGGAGAAAATTGCTTGCCTTTTGTGCTCCAGCTCCACTAAAGAGTGGGATGTTACCTCTTTCCATACAGATAATGCTGTCTGGAAATTATGGAAATTGAGCCTATGGTCCCTGTCTCACATGTACTGCTGCTAATTAAGTTCTTTGTGACTTAGCATTTGACTTAAAGTACAGAAGGGGGAGAAATTGCCTTTTTTCCCCTCCCTTTTTGAGGGAAGAGTGATATTGAAAAAAGCTTTTATGTGGTTGTTTTCTAGAAAATTTAATTTCAGATCTGTAAACTGTTTTCACAAGGGCTGTTCAACATTGAAGGCTTCCCATTTTAAAGCCCATACACTAAGAGCATATCACACATAATCCCAGAGAGTAAATGTAGTTGTTCCGTGCCACTTCCCTGCAAGTCTTTACTGTGCTGTGTGCCTCGACACGGGATTATCAAAAGTCAAATAGGACTACCTCCTGAAATTTTTGATCCTTGAATTGCTAAGGTTATTATAGGGATTGGGCTAAAAAAAGTTGGTCAAGAATGGAATGAAACCTTAATGGACTAGATCAACCTCAGTAAACTGTCCTAAGAGAGTTATACCAAATACCACTGAGAATTGGGAGCCAACTCCCTCTGCTTTCTGTTCCCAAGGATCAGAGAAGACATGCTACCAGTTCAGACATTTTCCTTAAAGTGAGAAATTGGGCCCCACTTGTATTTAATGAACAGATTTGGAATTCTGGCCCTCAACATTAGCAAATGAGAGGCCCTCCCCCAAAATAATTCACATAAACCTATTTTTTTCCTCAACATTAGGTATCTTTCTCAGAGTCTAGTAGTCCCTGCTCTCCATCCATTTGGCTCACAAAAGAAAAAAAAAATCACTTAGAACTGGATAGTTTAGTCCAGGAAAGACTATTTTCTGCCAGCTGAAGCCATTTGGTAACGTTGGTCTATACCCACAAGCTGTTTGGTAAATTGGAAAGCACCTTTGCAGTGAGCTTGCCGTTTGTCTGAGCAAAACTGACCCCATTCCAGTGAGGAGACCTCGGAAAAACCCATCCTTTTTGGGATTGCAAGGAAAGGTATGAGGTTGGCATTGCTGTCATGTTCAGAACAGACTGAGAAAGGGTAGAGACGGCCCACATGGACAGGAATGGGACAACTGCAGGTCTGGGAGCAACTATGTAAATTTTGACCCTGTAGCATGAAGGAAGACAATGAGGAATACTGTAAAGGCCAATAAAATTATGGTAGTGCACAAAAGGGGAACAGGAAATCATTATTTGCTATTTCTTAAGATACAAGAGCTGTAAGACACCCACTGTAACCACCAGAGGCAAAAATAAAATTAACTACTTTTTCAGATCACACAATTAAAATCATAAAATCTTTGTCAAAGCATGGCAGGGGAAGGCATGAATACAACTGGGGTCACAAGGAATTGGATGCTGGAGAGATCCATCCACAGTTATAAATCATGACAGTGACAGTACTGGGCCCATTCCCAAGCAGCACCTGGGAACAGCCTTCCCTCTTCAGCTGGCCCTAAACCCTACTCTGGGAGCCCAGAGACACTGATGAGGGGACCTTTGGGGTGTCTCCTCCCAGAGCCCTCATCCATAAATTAAAAAAAGGGCTGAATGTAAGGTTCAGAAGAACAGTAATGCTGCCTCAAGCAGTATTTTGTACTTCTTAAAGGTCACAATCTATTGAATGGCTGTGTCAGCAATGAGGCCACACTCACTTTGAAGATTAAAAATTGATTAAACGAAACGGCCAAATTCCTTAATTAAAAAATCTCACCCGGATCCGCAGCGATTGAAGACACTTGCAGCCAAGAACAGGCTATAAACCCAAAGCAAAGACCCACAGTGCTGGGTCTCACTTGGGCTAGCCCCAAGTGAAATAGTTTAACAAGTAGGCCTGAGATCCCCAGCACCAGGCTCTGCCTGGGCTAATCCCGAGAAAGGGGTTGCAGAGACAATGGAGCAACCACCAACACTGGCAAAAAGCAGGTAAAAAGCCCTCCTCGGTCTGTGTTCAAGGTTTTTATGCACCCCTAACCCCTCCTGCCTCCAAAGTAGGAGATGATTGGTGGAGTTCTTTTCGATGTCCAACTCATTGGTCCTGGTTCAGGGGATGATGTAAGGTCTTTAGACCCATGGCTCGCTGGTTACTAGGGGTGCAGTCTCTGGGTGATGTCATCGGAGTTTCTGGCGGGAAACTTCTTCATTAAAATTCATGGTTACTATGGAGCTTGGTGACAGGTTACCAGTCAGCTTCTAAATATAGCACCTTGGCTATGGGTGAGGGGCTTTTTCTCTGTGGAATACAACTGAACTCAAAGATGAACACCATAGGATTTTTCAATGTAGTTTAAACTCTTAAACCCTGTTTAGAACTTAGAAGTCACATGTAACACCTAAACATCAAGGAACTTGAACTGCAAATTTTCTTAATTAGCAACTTAATTAACAACATTCATATTTTGAGTTATTTACTTATTCTTTCATCAATGTGAAAGCCAAACTTTCTGGTTTATGTATAGCAGGCTGTATTTCTCCTTTCCTGAAATGTGTGCAGCAATTCCCAATTATGATGTTACTCGTGCTATTTTTATCATTTATTTTCTTGATAAAGGACTTAGTCAAGAGATTTCGTCAAGCTAATGTGTTATTTCCACATTGAGTTGAACTTAACAGATACCAAAATCCTGACAGTATTAGACTTAGGGAAATTACCTCCCTTTCCCAGATTTCTTGGTAGCACACATCCTGCTAGAATTTGTGAAATGAACCTAACAACTGCCACTTCCTGTTGATACAACCTTCAGAACGGACCAGAATCCAGGGATGGAGAAATGACCAAAATCCAGTGTCTGAAACCAGGGCAAATAATGCACAATGCACCTCACAAATCCTCAGATATTCTGTAGCAAAGAAACGGGAATAAATGGGAATGATTCAATTCTTCCAGAAATTATGTGCTTGTTTTTTAATTTTTTTTAGAATGCAGTCTATTAAAAATACATTAATGTTAAGTAATCAAAAATACATAAATTTTTGAAGAAATACTTTTGTGCAGATCATTATTTCAATTTCAGAATAATTCATTTGAGAAATGTTTCTAATTAATGTAACATTCATTTTTAATTGCCAAAAGATTAAATGGATTCATCTCTCTTTTGCTGCATAAGTTTAAATGAACAGCTTTAAATGCCCTTTCTATTTATGGAAAGCTATTTTGTCAGTTTATTTTAGAAAAAAAAATGGTTGTTTTCACAAGAAAAAGAATAAATTAAATCTGTGGTGAAGATGCCAACAGAACTGAGCAATGAGTCTGGTTTTTATTAAGTGTAAACCTTATTCTCTTGCCCCATGATTAACAGGGAAATTTCTCTGGAAATAAACTGGGAAGAGGGGTGAAGAGAGTCCCTGACTACATTTTTGCCAAATACTACTTAATTCCATTCTCAGAAAAGTTGTTGCTGTTAAAACAGAGGCAAAAGAATTTAAAACCAGCATGTGGGAGCTGGAATATGCAGCATGTTACTCTGCTTAAAATTTTTTACAAAATTGGTGCACAAACCTTGATCCCACAGCAGTCCCTCCAGCCTTTCCATTTTCACAAGTAACTGTTAAATAACTGAGAAGGAAACAGAAGTGGTGATCAGCCCACAGGGTTAAAAAAATAGAGTTACCTTTGTCTGTATTTCCCCTCCTTTCCTGTGACTAAGTTCAAAGCTGCACTGCGGTATCTCCTGTACAGTGTTCTGAAAAACACATGCTTCCTGGATGGAATGAGACATTCCTTGGAATTTGAGTTGTCTATACAAGGAACCATGTGTGTGCAAGCAGGTCTGGCTACAGAGCCACCACACCCTTGCTTCTTTGGCATAATGCTCGGGGCACTCCTGAGGCCAAGGCCTTACCCGGGCAGTGCTTGTGTTTGGAATTCAATCCCTTGGAGCAGGGGAGAGGCTTGACCCCATTCCAGATATCTGCCGGCCATGACACTGGCAAGCCCTGCTCCAGCTTTGTTCCTGCTGAGCCCCAAGGATCCTCAGTCCCAGTGAACCCAGCAGAACCCAGGCTGCATAAACCAGCTGGGGTCACAAGGTCTGTTTGACAGTGCTCCCAAGTGCCGAGTCCCGTGTTCCCAAACATCAGCCTTCAGCAAATCACAGTCACTTGTTGTACTAAGTTAATTTACAGACAGCTGACTTGGCAGGTTGCTTAGAAAATAAACAAATAAACTGGTGTTTTAAAGCATTCTAAAATTACAGAAAACCTCATCTTCTACTTCCAGGGATCCATTTCCAGGCTTGCCTCAACTCAGTGAGCAAACACAAGGCCTTAGTCATAAATTGCTATTTGTAAAAATTAGAAAAACATATAATTTTATTAGGCATTAAATTAACTACATAGAAAGAATGAGAAAACATTAGGTTGTCTCCAATTTTTTTCCCTAATAGACAGTATTGCATTTAAATGAACACTATAATTCTTAGACTTTAATTCATACAAACCTAATTGTGCATGGATCACTTTGAATATGATAAAAAGTAAAGCATACATCAATGGATTTAATATTTACTGCATTACTTAACTGCACTTTAAACTGAAACAAAAAAACCATGATTTGATGGGTTGCTTTGCTTTATAAATATCCTAGTCGAAGTTCATGGGAGACTTTACTAACATTAAGCTTTACTGGCTTATGTATTTTTTTTAAGATCATTTTAGTTCCTTGTTAATAAAAGAAACAATGGGGCTACAGACAGTTTAAATTTGCCATGGCAAATAAATGTCAGTTCTATATGTACTTGCAGTTAGATTAAATGTTAATGACTTACAGGGAAACAATACAAAATGTGCCCACTACTATTTAAAGCATCAGCATGAAACACTAGCATACCAAAATGGAGTAATTAAATAAATTTGAAAGGCAGCAAGTTAATAGGTTGCTAATTCAATCATTTGCATGGTGATGTGGAAAGCAAAGAATGGAGAGGGCAGCGGCAATTTATGGCACCCCAGCAAGGTCCAACACAAAAAGTTAGATGCTATTTATATCCACCTAAGATTTCAAAATATTTTTTAACATGAAACTGGAATATCCAGATTTTGTGCTAGTTCCACTTAATAGAAGTGTGAAATTCACATTGTTCTATGGCAGTGTATTTTAATCTTCCTTTATTCTCTGTCTTTTGAGTCTGATTAAAATGTACCTCCAAACAAGCAGAAGAATGGAGGGGAGGAGGTCATAGTCCTTACATTATATTGTTTTCTCTTTTTTAACATTTTCTTTAACAAAAGATCCTGCCTATAACTGTCTGAAATAACCCTGTCTATTGAAAATAGCTCTAATTTGGTTTCCTAAGACAGAAAAAGACTAATAATTATGCTTCCATTTTTTTTAAGTCACAGCTTTATTTGATTAAACAGTAAAACTGCTTTGTGAAGGTTTTCAGCCCCTGCATTTCATAATCTAGTGGAGAATTAAGAACCCTTTTCACTGAAACTATTTATCAGCACCACCTTGTCTCCCCAGCCGGGCCCAAGCACTGGGCAGAGCAGAGAAGCCCCCAGCTCCCACACCACAGACCTGCCACTGACCATCTTAAATACTCATGGCAAGATGTCAACATTTGCACAATTAGAATGAGACATCATTCTGGTACCATTCCAAAGGAGATGGATTTCCAGGTACTATTCCTCTCAGCTTCTTTGGAATGAACCACAGCCATCACTCCTAACTTGTGACACAGTGTGCAAACCATGTGGATCACACACATCAGCTGAACCAGCTGGCAAAGCTGGATTAAACTTCTGTTCCTCTGGAACATTTTCCACCAAGGCAAAAGTGTTACTGGTAATCACATCATTCCAGGCTATCCTGATATTCTGCTGGGGTGGATGTAGAGCCAGGTTAGAACAAAGGTTCCTGCTAAGCCTGCTGCTGGCAGGGGCAAATACGGGATACTCTGTGATATAGGAAGTGTAGGTAACGCTTTGCCTGGATCTGTCCCAGCACCTGTCAAGCTGTGCTTTGGGCAGGTTTTCATTCTTTTGCCTTCAGTACTGATGCTTCTTGAATGAAGATTCCTGGTTTCTTAGAAAACTCTGTCATGGTATTTCACATTTCCAGACGTTCACAGAGCAGGACTCCAACCTGCGCTAGACAAATGCTACTCCATTTACCAAGTGAACAACTTTTGGTCACTTTCTTGACTACCAAATAAGTTTATTAACCTGAAACCATCTGCAATATCCACAGTAACCTCTCTTGTTATTTCTCCAGCTTTTGTTTCATTCACTCTCTTGCTCAGTAACAGTAATTCTTCCCTGGATGAACTGGAGTCATCCATCAATTTCTTTGTCCCTGCTCTTGTCCACAACTCCATGCCCAACCTCCTCAGATACTAGCATTGCTAGGTTTCCACTGTAAGACAACTGGTGTGATTTGGAGACACACACAAGTGCTGGACAAAGCCTAAGAGACATTGGTAACACTCCAGCTTGGCCACCAGACACAAGCTTGTGGCCAGATACTGAACACAAATAAAGGTTTGTTTCACTTTTCTAAGAGTATTTGCCAGATTTCTTGACCCAAAAATTGTTGTCCTCAATGTCCTTCTAGATTTCTTCCCTGGTAGGCAGGAAGAAGTGTTGGTTTTTTATCTTTTCTTTTCCTCTCTATATGAAAGCAAAAAGCTCCTTGCTTTTCCACCCCACTAACACAAGGCAATAAATCCATTTGGCTGGTTCTCTTATTTAGTTCATGAAACAGTCAAACTTAACAGATCCAACTGCTAGTCTTAATGTCTTAGTCTTCAATTAAGAAGCCTCTCTTAAGGAACTCAGATTTTCAGCCATTGCCTTCTGTTCTGCTGAAAGGTCCCTTCCTGACCCAAAGCTGTGCTCACCAGCTGCAGGCTCCATGTATTTCTCTTCTAACCACGCTCTTCTCCTCCTGTGCAGATACTACCAGTGCTGCAGAACTACTGTAAATGCAGCAGTGGCCAACATAAATAATAAATAGCAAAATAATACCCCAAAACATCCAGCCGATGGCCTGTTCCTTCCAGCCTGTTCCTGATGCCAGCATAACTCTCTTTGCCTGTACGTTTTGCAAGTTCTAGTATCGAGCAGGCATTTCACTCACCCTTTGCACTCTGCACAGCTTTGTCAAGATGCTGAGATATATATTCCATGTTTGCTGAAGAGCTTTGGTTGTCATCTGTGAACTCCTACTTCACTTACACCAAAAAGCCTAAGGAAGACAGACAGCATTCTGGACTCCTTGTGAAAAGGAGAAAATCTGGATTCCTTGTAAAAATCTACCTTTCTTTAGCTTCTTTCTGAACTGGTTATTTTCTTGCGTGACAAATTCTAACTACTTTGGTAAGGTGTAATTATTTTTTTCCAAACCCAAAATTCTTGGCACAGATTTCAATCCTGTTATGGCTCCTTCCCAGTATTTAGTTGGCTCACTCAGCTTAGTATCTGCAGCAAGCCTTACTCTGACAGACAGAACCCCTGATTTTGAATTTGCAAACCCAATCTTGTCTAAAAAGCTTTATTACTTGTTTTTAAAGAATCTAGTGAGAACTCAAAAGCCCCACTGGAAGAGATGTTACAGAAGACACACGATCTGTGGCCAACTGCATTCACAAGATTACAGCACCAGCACAGGCCCAGCAAACAGTTTTGGGTTCTCAAATCTCACTGAAGTGGGAGATAAAGCACCCCTTTGTCTCTGAGGGCCTGCAACGCACAGTCAGCACTTCACCTGAGCACAAATTAACAGGGAGACATTGAACAATACTCAGGCAAACCTGGTCACAGTCTGGGCAAGGAGTGATGCCCCTGGCTGGGAAGTGAGTTCACCTGCCCAAAGCTGCCAAGGTGGAACCACCTGTGCCAGTGCCCTGCTGCTCCTGTTCCTGGGCAGGCCCATCCCCAAGGGAAACTGGAGAATGAAAGCCACTTGTTCAGCTTCCCGTGAACGTGGCTGAAGGGAAGTAGGATGGATCCCATACATGGCGAGTTTGGGAAATTATTATCGTGCCTTGGATCTACACCAGACCCTATTCTTCAGGCATTTCTCCACTAACCAGTACAGATTTAAGTTTAAACACCTACACACATTTTAATAAGGTGTATCCCAGGTCTAATTCCCTTTTCCTCTACATTTAACTCTCACTGACATTAATGAGAGCTACATGTGTGGGTACCCACAGAACTGACTCCAGGCAATTTTACAGCTTGATTTTTTTCTTTTTAATGCAATTAGAAAAGCACATTGAAATTCTTAATCTGTCTGTTTGGGGAGAAATGCTTAATGGTGCCTAATTAATGCATAAAATTTACATTTAGAAAACTAGTATCCAGGCACCACAATAATCAAAATATTTGCAGAAATCCCGACAGAAAAAAAAAAAAATATTATAAATGGTTTCCTGGCAACTGTTCATGAATCTCTTAGTTTGTTTGGGTTTGGGGTTTGGGGTTTTTTTTTGGCTTGCTTGCTCTTTGAACCAGAGTTTTGGATACACTTCAGTTTATTAACCAAATAAAAAACTATCTTCAGCTGAGCGAACCACAGCGGTATTTGTCTTTTCAGAAGAAGCAGGCAAGCCTGGAGGTTGTAAGTTTAAGTTACTAATTTTTTCTTTGTAAGAAGCCATCTGCACACAATGCGCAATATTATCTCTGCCAAATAACTTACTTCCTTTATCCCTTTTCTATTTGTGAGTGTATTTACTTAGGGCCTTGCTCTGCTGACTGTTACAGGTCCACAAAACTTTAAATCCCCACAACACAGTGATGGCCACTCATGTAAGACAAGGTGTTACACACTAAGGTTTTACACTATTTAGAATTGTTTGCCTTAATGCTACAGAGATGATCTGGCACACAACATGGAATCAGAGCTGTTACATAGAGCCTTTAACACTGACATGAAGAATTAAGCTTTAGGACTAGAAGGATCAGAGAAGGGAAGCAAAGGGGAAGAATAAAGCCTCCTTAGAGGTGAGAAGAAAAAAGAATAAAATATTTAATTTTCTAAACTTGATGACATGCTGTTAAACACCACTTCCTGCTGCATGTCTGTTTGAGTGAATATTCATTTTGTTCTTTCGGAGAGACTTCCGTTTATTCAATCCATTTTGCAGCCTCATGGCCAAGTCTTCTCCTGGAGTTGGCCCAGAAGGCCAGCTTTTTAAACAGGATGCTGTGCAATCTTTAGAGGCTTCTAACCAATTCCAGAATTGGAATTGAAAGAGAAGGCAGAAATCTACGTAGGAAAGAAAAATTTTACTATAGTCACATTCCTAAATCCTAAGTTATAAACTCAATCTAAATATAGTGTTGTAGGGTCTGATGTTCAAAATGTTCATAATTTCCTTATCAACTTGCTTTACAATTTAACATCACTCCTCCAATACTTGCAGCTCTTCAAATACGGTTTTCATGTCGTTGTTTTCTTCACCACTAGGAAAAGACATCCTAAAGTCCAGTATTTCATACACATACACAATCTCACTGTGAGTTCATTATCATCAAAGATGATCTTTGCAAAATGCAGCAGGCAGCCTTTTTTTTCATTCCCAGAAAAAGTATATGGCATTTGGATGTATTTTGGCTCACTACCTGATGTCAGAGTAAGTTCTGTGGTTCACAGTTATGTTTTTGACAGTTATGAATTTTGATGTGCGACTCAGTGGAACAATAGATGAGGATTCCTACAAGGTTGTGTCTTCATGATGGACTTTTACAGTATTTTCAGTTATGAAATCCAGTGAATTTATTATGAGATATTGGAAAATCAGAGTAACTTCTGATGATATTCAAACTGCCAGATTTGGATTTCAGAGATGTTTGAGCACTTGCCACTCCTCACCTCTGCAAATCGAAGGAAGTGTCTCTAAGAATAACTAAACCATCCAAACATTGCTTTGGTACTGTGGTAACACTGAATATCTTTTTAGAATCATCACAGAATCCTTAAGGTTGGAAAAGACCTTTCAGGTCATCGAGTCCAACCATCAGTGAGCACCACCATGTTCACCACCAAACCATGTCCCCAGGTGCCACGTTTTTTGGCACACTTCCAGGCATGGGGACTGCACCACTGCCCTGGGCAGCCCATGCAAATGCTTTACAACCCTCGTCACAAGAAAAAAATTTCCTTAATATCCAACCCGAGCCTCCCCTGGCCCAGCCTGAGGCCGTTTCCCCTTGTCCTGTCCCTGTTCCCCGGGAGCAGAGCCCGACCCCCCCCGGCTGCCCCCTCCTGTCAGGGACTTGTGCAGAGCCACAAGGTCCCCCCTGAGCCTCCTTTGCTCCAGGCTCAGCCCCTTTCCCAGCTCCCTCAGCCATTCCTGGTAAGATTTGTGCTCCAGACCCTTTATACAGAGCTTTGGCTGTAAGAAAAAAGCAACAAAATAAAAATCAAAATCCAAGAAAATAAAATTTAAGAAACCCACTGACCCACAGCTGCACAAAAGCTACTCCAAAATGTTCTCTGCATTTTTCTGTAAAATTGGCAAGTGTTTGGTAGCTAAGTTTTGACACTTATTAGCCATTAAGCACAGACAGCTATTAGTTATTAGGAAAATGTGGACACCACAATTTTCAAAGAATTCAGCTCTGGTGCTGTCCAGAGCCTACAGCGGCCAGGGGTGAGATCTGCTGCTCTCGGATGCTGCTGGGCTGCAGCAGCTGCAGCCCTCGCCCTGCCGTGCACACTGAAAATCTCCAGATGCTGGGAGCCCTCAGGCTTCGGAAACACTCAGCAGCCATCACAGAACCCCAAGGGAGGACTTGAAAGCAGTTCCCCACCATGGCCCACCCCCGTCACACAAATCCCAGTGCTCATGTGAGGTCAGTAATCCTCACACCAAGTGCTGCAGGCACTGCAGGGGCCCTGCCCTGCCAGCTGGCATGTGCAGACTAGACTAATCTACTGTAGCCACTTGAAAAAGGTGCAAGGTTTAAGAGTAATAAAGAATTAAAATAAAAATAAATTTTAAAAGCCCACTAGAACACACCCCACCAAATAGACAAAAATCCTTTACTGTCATGAAATAAAACATCAAACCATCCTGCGAGTTCAGAGGTACAGCAGAAATCTGAGCTTGGGTTTCTGCACCAAACCACTGCAGGATTTATCCAATTCACCATCTAGAATAGCAAAAAACAAAATTACCTACACTTCCCAAGGTATTTTATGGCTCATCCTCCATTTTTTTTTAAATGGCAGACGAGACCAAAAACCTACTATATTCTGGCTGTGAAGAATCTGGCTTTGAGTGATTTAAACCTTGAGATCCATTTAAAAATTAATTCCATTAAAGGTATGAAGTTAAGACATAAATAAAACAGAACTTACTTTATCATAATATACCACTGCATTTTGATCAAATGTTTGCAGAAAGAAGATGTTGAAATGCCCTTCCACTCTACTTTAAACCTAATTTCAGAGAGCAGAAGCCTAGGACATAATGAGAGCTGTTACCAGTTCTGTGGTTGTCTTCCAAAGCCTGTGTTTAACTTTGGGCAGAATTCTGTTAAGCAGCTCTGAAAACTGGGTAGAGATGCGTTTGGACCTGGATCACATTCCTCTCAGTACCCTCCACCAATTCCATACCAATAATTCTTCCCACCGGAAAATCCTCTTTGGGATCATTTTAAGAACAAACCCAGCCCTGTGTCAGCCCCTGACCCCACGTGAACCCCAGGAGGGGAAGGAGGGATTGATTAGGAAGCTCCTGACTGCCCTCAGTGGACCAGGGCCTGGAGCAGTTCCCACATTCCCGAGGAGCAGCTGTGGAGCAGACGGTGCCAAACGTGCCCCATTGGTGTGTGGGGTGGCCAGGCCATGGGGCCCCGGCTGGGCCAGGGCAGGGGCTCTCCAACCACCCTGGATGTGGAACTGGAACCCAGCAACTGCCAGAACAGCCCAAGGAGCCCCAGCAGGTGAGTGGGGAAGGGGCAGCTCTCCCTGTGCCAGGCCCAGAGGGGGCCGGGGTGGGCCTGGGCTGTCCTGCGGGGAGCGGCTCCCTTTGGGAACAACAGGGCATTCCTGGGGGGCTGTTGCAGAGCTGGCGGCAGCTTTGGTGCTGGCTGTGGGGACAGGCCTGGCAGGGAACAGGGGGCTCCTCGCCATCCCAGGGCACACCCACATCTCCTCCTGTCACAGTCACGCTGGAGGCTCTGGGCACTAATGAGGGAGCAGCTCTCATTCCATCCCCATGCTGGCTGGAGTGGGTATTGCTGGGCAATGGAACCCACCGAACACTGTTTGCCCCAACAGTCGCCTTGGCGACAGAGCCCCCAAGTGGTGTTTGTCCCAAGCAACCCCCAGGCTGCCCAAGCACCATGGCAGGTACAGCAGCAGGCTTCTGCTCCTCCTGGGGCTCCTGCCCTCCAGGTACCCCCAACCAGCTCTGCCTGCCAGTATCTCACCCCATCCCCCCTCTCTGCTTCCCCCAACAGAGAGGTTCCCTCTCCATGTGACAGTGGTGAAGGTGCCCGGCGTGAGCTTCCCTGCCCTGGGAGCTGCCTGGGAGCTGCCCTCTGTCCCCAGGCTGCCACTGTCCTCTGAGCCTGTCCAGCTCCACACTGGCCCCCACCAGCTGGTCCCAGTCACCACCAGGCAGGGGGTCCCAGGGACCCTGGGGCAGGTGGTGCCACTTCCCCCTGTGGTGCATCTTCCCCAGCTAGTGCAGCTGCCCCTTGGGGCTGGTCTCTGTCCCCCTGCCTATGGCTGGGTACAGCAGGTGGTGATGGGGACACTGCTGCCCCACCAGCCAAGAGTTGTGGTCCAGGAAGAGCCCCTTTACCCCATAGGCTCTAGTGTGTTCCACATCCACCAGCAACCTGCCCTGGCTCTACCAGCTGGCACAACTACAATGGAGCCCAAAGGTGAGTTTTGGGGGGTGGCAAAGCCCACTCACAGGCAGACAAGCTGAGGAAAGCTTCAATCCCTTGGGGTTTCATTTTCAGAAGTGGTGACCACGGATCTGCCTGGGGAGGGATCAGCTGCCACCCCAGAGGCCACTCCTGAGCAGGCAGGGGACAGCACCAACAGCCATCTGTTTGCCTGGCCTGACACCATGGTGAGCGAGGACACTACCCTCGACAGCCCCAACAGCTCCACCTTGGATGCTCTCCTGGAAGAACTCTCTGCGTACCTGGAGGACAATGGCTGCTTTGACAAGCAAACAGAGTTGGCACAGCAAGAGGACAATGAGGACACCATCTTGGCTGCCAATGTCCCCAGCTTGACTGCCGAGGACCTCGATGAGTTCCTTGAATTCTGTGAATGCCTGCTGGAAGACGACCATCCCAAGAAGCCGGTGGTGGAGGCACAGCAGAGGAACAGCCAGGATGCCATCCCTGCCATCCCCAACCTGGCCCCCTCTGCCAGCCCACCCACTGCCCCCCAGCCTCGCTCACCCCACATGGGCCAGATGGAGAAGGCACTGCAGAGGCAGCCACCAGGCATCCTCACTATCCGGGTGTGCCCCAAAATGGGAGAGCTGGCAGCAGCCAGGCCAAGAGCTCTGCACCAGCCAGCACCCCGACGAGCCAAGAGACCTTCCTGCAGGACCATGGCCCAGCCAGCAAGAAAAAGACGACGGCGGTGATGCAGCACCCAGGCCAGAAGACACCCGGAGCCAGTGACCTACATCCAGACCCCAGCCCTTGCCCTCTCCTACACTCCTCATTCCCATTCAGTCATTAAAGACTTGTTTTGCAGCTCCTCTCTCTGCCTGGGGTCATATTCACAGTGGGAGGGGGTTGATGCCTAAGGGCAGCCTCTGCCCACCCCATGTGGGGCTAGGCTGGGCTGGGGATGGTGACCAAGAGGATGGCTATGGGGACATCGCTCCGGGCACTGGGCACCTGTGAGGGAAACCATGTTGGTCAGAGTCCTCAGAGCACCAAGCAGCAGGACAGGCACCACAGAGTCACCAGGAGCAGGGAGTGCAGTGCTGGGCACGTGCTGAGCTTCCCACTTGGTCTGGCTGCCAGAGGGCAGGAAAGGGGGACCTACCCCAAGCAGGGAAACCTCTCCCTGGCAGGGAGTGGATGAGATAAAACACTGCGGGATGGCTCTCCTGGGGATATTGGAATGCCCTGAGTGCTGCCATAGGGATTTCTCATTTGCCACAGGGCAATTTCTCATCTCTAAAGGAACCAGCCCTCTCTGCAGGGCATCTTGGCTGGCTCTGTCACCCTGTCACTGCCCCCCTGGCCTGCTCCCCACAGTTTCTATATTGGGAAGGATGTTCTGCGGTACAGAATATCCCTCCACCCCGTTCAGGTCAGCTGTCCCAGCCACGCTCCCTCTCCCAGCTTCTTTAGGACATATATCCCTTTGACAGGGTCTCTGTGAGGGGTATTCAAGGCCAGGTTGAATGGGGCTTGGAGCAGCCTAGTCTGGTTGAAGGTGTCCCTGCTGTGGCAGAGGGGTTGGAATGAGATGATCTTTAAGGTTCCTTCCATCCCAAACCATTCTGGGTATGCAGGGTGAGAGAGGAAACAGTTTGAGACAGCTTCAGAAACTGTATCTTCTATTGGCCTGTATTCTGTCACCTGTTTTGCAAAAAACAAGAAATCTAAATTAAAGGGAAATACCAAGCAGACAAGAATCATTTGCTGTAGCCAAAGGAAGTTGAATCTATCAATCCATCTGGCTTAAAAGAACCGTTTCAAGAAGTTGACTATCTGCCATACCTTAGAGGCAGGTAGAAGACGTATAGACAAGAGTAAACCATATTCCTACCACTAAATCCAGATTTTGTTTAGAGTTGTTACTGAGGTGTATGTTCATTCATTAAGTTTAAGTAAATAAACAACATTTCTTGCAACAGGAATGCAAAATAATCATATTGCTACTGAGAAGAAAGAAAAACTACTGCTAGTTTAGTTGGAAGGGACCTGCAAGTGATTATTTAGTCCAACTTGAGCTGCTCTGGCCACTTCAAGTTAAAGTATGTTCCTAAGGCATCATCCAAATGCCCATGCATGCTGGAAAATAGGGGTTTTTTTCAAGCAGGGAAAAATGCTCTTCTTGCATTGACCATTGCCCTCTTCCTCAGTTCCTTCTATTGAGACATTCTGAAACCCAAGAAGAAGGATTCCGAGTCCCTCTCCCAAAGATGACATTTGTGCTTGCAGGGATTGGGAGGGAGCACATGTTACAGTAAGGGAAAATAAGGTAGGAAGCTGCTAAACTAAATGCTATAATAATCACTCTTCTCCCCAGAGTTGGGGACAATTCCAAGCTCATACCAGACAACTAATTATCTTTTAAAGTCATCACATTTAAAACAGAAACCAACTGTCCACAAAGACCACACAGTCTTTAAACAGCAGCATGCTGTTGAAAAAGGCTATGAGCCTCAGATATCACCTCTGCTCTCCAACTGGACATTCTGCTTTCTTCTAACTTACCTGATCCACTGCAGGCAAGTTCCTGAGGCAACCACAGTCACTGCTGCAAAACACCCAGATGATCTCTCACCCAGAAAGCCTACATTCCAAGAGGCTTAGAGGCCGCTGGATTTACAGACTGCTGTTAAAGAACAGCAGTCCAACATCCACAGCAAACTAGTTCTGATGCATGGTTTTCAAAGGAATTGCTGGAAATTTGTCTCGCAATGCAGTAGTGAGAAAGATTCTCCTGCAAATGTGCATTTGTGATTGGATAGCATATGCTGAAAAAGCACCCATATTTCCTCGGAAAGAATATCAGCACCAAATTTTACATACTTGTTGGGGTTTTAGGAGCTCTCCTGGTTTGTTTTTTTTCTGTTAAAGGAAATTTCCCCATACATGTTGCTAGGGGGACAAATTTCTGGGTACGTAGGAAAAACAAAAGACCGACCCACTGAGCATGGGGTGCATCTGGCTACTCTTTTGTTTCACCTGGGTGTGCGGACAGTCGGTCCCTGGCATTTGGACGGAGAGGGAGGCTGCTTTCTTCGGTTGCTTTTCCTTCTACCAGAGAAACCCCGGGATCCCAAGCCTGCCTTCCCTGCCCCGCTGGGAGCTGGGCTGTGGCCGCCCTGCCCCCGCCGTTGCTTCAAGTCTTCGCTATGTTGTAGCCCTGCTCACCCTGCCTGCCAAGACCTCTGGGGGGTTCCCCATTTGGATACATCTCGTCTGCCACCCAGGATTTGGGCTCGTCCCTGCCATTCCAGCCTGCCATCCCAGCCTGCCATCCCAGCCTGCTATCCCAGCCTGCTGTTCCTGAGGGTCCGGCCGGACACCGGGTTTGGCTGCCCAGGGGTTTGTGAAGCCTTTGTCCCATCCCTTCCCGGGATCCCAGGCCACCAGTGCCGCGTGCTCCCTGAGCTCGCTCCGGAGCGCCCCCTGCAGCCGCGGGGAACCATCGCACCTGCCCTGCTCACCGGGAGCCTCCAGCACCCCTGCCGGCTGCGAGTGGAACTGCACCCGAGGGGAAAGGGCCCGACAGCCGAGAAGGCTGGGACTGGGTTTGTGATTGTTTGCTGTTACTGCCAGAGTTATTGTTGTTTGTTTGACTTGTTCTACACACATATATATAAAATAGTAAAGAACTGTTATTCCTATTTTCCACATCTTTGCCTAAAAGCCCCTCGATTTCAAAATTATAATAACTCAGAGGGAAGGGGGTCGCATCTGCCATTCCAAGGGAGGCCCCTGCCTTCCTTAGCAGACACCTGTTTTTCAAACCAAGAAAATACTTTAAAAAGAACAGTCCCAAATCTAACAGTCCTTCAGAACTGAGACATTGTAAAAAGTTTTTAAAACTTTTTAAACCTCTGCATAAAAACACATTTTTCCCATTATAATAGCACTAAAAAATCTAGAGCAAATTTACACACTGTAGGAACACTATCCCTCTCAGGAGTGACACACATGGCATCTTTTTCAACCTGCCTTGTCTCTTCCCTTCTCCCAAAACCACAAATCACTTATCAAAACACAGCTTTTTCCCCAAAGTGCATGTACCAAACACACTATGACATCTATTTCACAACTCTCTTGCCTTCCACGTAGAAAGCATTCAGATATTTTTAGAGGTTTATACTGCCTCTGATGAGAAGTCTTATGTCTTAGAGTCTTTCTTAATGAGAGGAAAAAAAAGAGTGTACTTTAGAGAAGTTTTGGGTGTGCAAATGCCAACTAACTGTGATGGACATCAGCTTCTACAGTGCTAACAAGATCAGAGAAGCTCAAGTGGAACTCAAAGAATCGAAAGTTTCCCTAAAGAACAGAACAGGAGTAACAGTAACTGCAATAAAACGGTGAATGCAAACACCTGCTGAAAGCTGTGTACATTCTATAGACTTTTATTACAAATATCTCTGAATGACCTCAGTGGACCAGATTTGCTGCAGAGAACATCAGGACCCTGAGAAAGCACCATCCCTTCTTACAGTATTTGCCATTATAGCCGTCCTTCCTCTTCCCCAGCAGCACAGAAACTAACGCTGTCTATCAGGCATAAAAGAAAATGTGATATGTGATAAAATATTATCACATAGCACAGATGCCTCCAAAGGTTTCCATTTCTATTAACATCTGCATGCTCACTCTTAGGTAAAATCCTATCATAATGAAAATATTCATTTTCCATTGTTATTGTCTAGTTCCATCACCATCATTCTGATGCCTTTTCCTGGTCTTAAAATCAAGAGTCAAACATGGTTAGAAGGGAAAAAGGGATTTTACCTTGGTATTTATTTTAAGGATCCTCAGGTGCACTACGTCCAGGTCGAATGCACCTTAATGCACACCACAATGCACCCCCCCAAAAGATCGGGTATAACATTATAGATTTTACTAATTAGCATATCTATCAAAGATTCCCCAATGAGAGGCTCAAATGAGCCCCCCTCCCCAAAGAACTTTCCCCTGGATGGTTCTATCTTAGTTTACAGAATGTGTTCTGGAGAGGACCGTGGGGTCTGGGGCACACTGATCCCTAACTACGAGGCTTCTAAGATGTTGAGTCTCCTAGCTGAACAAACAAGTCCAAGAATGTAGGCTAAAAAATGTAAGAATACAGAAGTTGTAAAAAGGTATAAAAGGGGTATAAAAGAAAAGGCAAAAAATCATCATGGCATCAATTCTTACTGCCATCTATGGGTAGGAAAGACAGATTCTGTTCCCAAGTGCATTCATCTCATCCCTAATAAAATTCAATCCTGTCTTCATTAAAACTACGTAACTGTATAGGAGGTCAAGACACAGTGAGCTCCAATTGTTTCCTGAATGAAAACTAATTTTCCAGTTATTGTTCAAAATAAATTATACAGAAGTATAATCAAAGTTAATTGAAGAACACTGCACGGTTTGAGCTCATTAAAATCCTCACAAATGCGAACAGGAAACATACTGTTTGGTACTTTCAGGAAAAAAGTGACTTCTTTTACCTTGCAAAAGGCTGTTAATCCAAGTGAAAGTTCCTCAAAGTTAAATTAATAATACTCACAGAAGCTTCTATGGTCCGTGGAGGTAGCACATGGATTAATTGTTCTAGAAGAATCCTTTTCATAATAAATATGTTATATGGAAAACATCGCTCTTGCTGAAGAGCCAATACTTCAAGCCTCTTACCCCCTGCAGTTACCTCCAGCACTATAATTAATACTTAATCATGGCTGTGGTATTCATAGGCAATGATGCCTAGTGTGCTTTTGCTGAGATAAATTAAATTATCTATTCTCTCTTTCTACATGAAGATCTGCTCTTCCAAATTATTAGGAATTTGAGTAACTACACGGATCCCAAATACAGATATTTGCAAAACTGGGCCTTCATTTGTATTGATTTTTCTTCATTCACAGGGAATTAAGCCAAGAAAGCAAGCCTGTAAAGTCTGTTTTATGGAACACAGGAAATAAATACGTAATTACAAGAAAATCAAGTATTCCATACAGCACCGGTTGTCACTGTCAGCTCTGTTACTCAGTACAAACCATATCGATTAGCTGCCTTTTACAAACATCTCCAAATTAACATCAAAATTAGCTCATTGCACTAACTTGCAGGAAAAAGGTGCTCTTTGCTTATCCTACAGTTTAACAAGTACCACAAAACACCCAAATATGGAAGATTCTTGGAAGGAAAGTGCTTCCTGAACCAAATGGCTGCAGTGACACAGGACACAACGTGGGGTCAGTGCAAACCCAAAACTGCCTGGCAAGGGAAGGCTTTAGTCAGGTGCAGGATTTCCTTTCCTCTGCTGCCTCTCTCTCAAGGCTCTCTAGAGGGTATTTCACCTGCCCCAGCCCTGAAGGAAGACTTTCTCTGTGGGGAACACCAGTGTTATTCCACTGGCCACACCTATCTGGAGAAATAACTCTGCTCATCAGGATAAACGAGGGAGTCTGTCCGTCAGCCATGGCTTGAGGGTTTCTGTTTGTTGGTGCTGAAACAGCACACCAGATTTCTTTATGAGAGGGCATAGATGACACAACTCCCAACTGATGAAGGGCAAGGGATACCAAGAAAAATTACTGACCACCAGTGAAGAAAACTGACCCTCAGTTAATGACTGAGTTCAGGCTGGAGCAGGAAGTGAGTAGGAAAAAAGAAGAAAGAGAAATAAGATCCTTAATAGCTCACCAGGAGTGTTTGTCATACCAGAACAAGGAAAGATTGGCATACTATTCAAATATAAGTAGTCAGAAAAAAAATACGTGGAAAAAAAACTGTCTTGGTTTGAAAGACAGGTGTCTGCTAAGGAAGGCAGGAGCCTCCCTTGGAATGGCAGATGCAACCCCCCTTCCCTCCAAATTATTATAATTTTGAAATCAATGGGCTTTCAGGCAAAGATATGGGAAATAGGAATAACAGTTCTTTACTATTCTTTATCTATATGTGTATAACCAGTCAAACAATCAACAATAACTATGGCAGTAACAGCAAACAATCACAAACCCAGTCCCAGCCTTCTCGGCTGTCGGGCCCTTTCCCCTCGGGTGCAGTTCCACTCGCAGCCGGCAGGGGCGCTGGCGGCTCCCGGTGAGCAGGGCAGGTGCGATGGTTCCCCCGCGGCTGCAGGGGGCGCTCCGGAGCGAGCTCGGGAAACCCGCGGCACCGGTGCCCTGGGATCCCGGGAAGGGATGGGACAAAGGCTTCACAAACCCCTGGGCAGCCAAACCCGGTGTCCGGCCGGACCCTCAGGAACAGCAGGCTGGAATGGCAGGGACGAGCCCAAATCCTGGGTGGTAGATGAGATGTATCCAAACGGGGAACCCCCCAGAGGTCTTGGCAGGCAGAGTGAGCACGGCTACAACATAGCGAAGACTTGAAGCAACGGCGGGGGCAGGGCGGCCACAGCCCAGCTCCCAGCGGGGCAGGGAAGGCAGGCTTGGGATCCCGGGGTTTCTCTGGTAGAAGGAAAAGCAACCGAAGAAAGCAGCCTCCCTCTCCGTCCAAATGCCAGGGACCGACTGTCCGCACACCCAGGTGAAACAAAAGAGTAGCCAGATGCACCCCATGCTCAGTGGGTCGGTCTTTTGTTTTTCCTACGTACCCAGAAATTTGTCCCCCTAGCAACATGTATGGGGAAAATTCCTTTAACAGAAAAAAAAACAAAGCAGAAGAACTCCTAAAACCCCAACAAAAACCCTCTTAGAAATGCTTTGCAGTGTAATTTGGTCTCACAGCAGTGAATTTAAAAGTGAGTGTTTGTTATATATAAGTGCATTATTTCTGAATTCAAGTAAAAGTCTTTTCTCTACAGTGCCACTTTAATCCTTTTTGGTTTCCATAATTTTCTGCCATACCTAGAAGTATTTCTCTCAAGTTCTGATGAAACTCAGATAACACTCCAGTGTCTTATCACAGAGCCCACTGCATAAGGCCATACTGAATATTCTGCATTTCAGTATTTTGACAGCAGACCAAAGTACTTTTCTAAGGCCAGTTACAGCATGGCTGATAATTCTGAGGCTGAAATATTAAAGGGATACATGAGGAAAACCTTCAGCTCCATGGCAATTAACTGCATTTTGCATTAAACCCTACAAATTAAGTCATGATTACTTTTCACAGGAAAATAATGCCAGCCAAGAGCAAAAACAGCGACTTCAAGAAGTTCTTTTTGTGATACTTAGGGCTTAAAAAAAAAAAATAGTTGGGTTTTTTTTCTTTAAATTAATTCTCCCACATTATGAAATCAGAATAATTTCTCTATAGCACAAGAAACAGGTTAGCCTAATCACAAGGGGACTTGCATGATTCTATGTTAGTCAACAAGTGACCAGACATACCTGGGCCTTTTTTTAATGCCTTTCCTCCTTTATCCAAAATACAGAAAAATCAAATGGATGAACAACAGCTCCACACCAGTCATTGCATTTAATTTCATCTAGGTGTCATCTAGGCATAGTATTTCAAAGATTTTTAAAAAGTCAGCAAGCTCATGTCGTTGTAGCAAGCTTTGTTACTAGAGGTTTATGGTTGTTTAAATTTTGAAAAGTAGGATTTCTTTAAAGCTAATAAATCAGTTTTGATTCAGCACAAAACAAGTTCATACGGTCATTCTTTGAAAGCATTTTGGCAACTCTGTTAGTAAGAACATGTATGTTAATTCCAGTACTTATTCTTTTAAAATCATGCTCTAATTTATGCTGGGTTTGCCTTTGAAATATTCATGACAACTTTCTTGTACCTTTTTAAACTAGTAAAGAGAGCAACTATCAAGCCTCATTTTTTTCCTGTGCTTGTTGTTTGTTTTGCTTTGGAGTTAATTTTTTTTGTCTTGATTTTGGTTTTTTAATTGTTGTCGAAAATTAACATAGTACCTGCTTTCCACCAGTCTGTCAGGTCTTTGAGTTTTATGGATTTTTTTCAACAGTACAAAAGCTAAACTATTTCCTTTATTAGTGTTCATAGATTCATGTTTGTAGTCTCGTCAATAAATCCATGTTTTGCAAGTCTTCAAGTATTTACACATTTTATTTTCCCCAGTACTTTAAAGACCCCTTTGTCTTGCCAGTAAACAGATGCATAAAAGATCTATATCTCAAATTATTACATAGTATCTCAAATATTCTGAAAGAATATTAATTATGTCTCTCCTAAGCTCTTACATTAACATCCTGTTTCCTTGAGCAGTGTGACAGTATAAAATGTCAGGATAAAGACCTTATCCTCTGTAAAGTTTCTGACTAGAATTAACCACAGAAAAGTTGATGTGGGATGTAAAATATATAGCGTCAATCCTAAAAAAACCCCATGAAATATAAAAAAGTTCATAGTTTGTTGTAGAGAGATACTGCTATTAAAAAGCAGGAAAAATGTTTGCAGTTGGTAGCAAATGTATTCATTTCTCTTTTCTGCTGCCTTTCATTTTCTCATTGATGAGACACTGTGCCAGCAAAGACAAAGTCATATTTAACACTGAAATATCATTCTGCCATTAAAGTTTAGGCACTACATTGGCTACAAAATCCTCTGTGTCTTTGCTTCAAGGATGCTGTTTGCTCAGTAGGTGATGAGTTTCCATGGAATGCCTTTAGTTCCTTCCACATTTGTGGCACTGTGTGAACACAGCCCCTCCTGCTGCAGGCAGCCTTCATCTGTCCTTGTTCTGCAGTAGCCTTTGCACATCTGCTGCCCGAGCAGCACACACCAGCTCAGAATCACCTGCTTTTTCCAGATTAATAGCTGAGTGCAAGCTCGCCTCCCAGTTGCTCCTGGCTGCTGCCTCCCGGGAGCCCTGACTGGAAGCAAAGGCACTGGTCACTGTCTATTCAGAGCTGTGTTTGCCACCATCCATCAGGCCAACCTGCACGAGGCAGTGGCTGTGCTCTGAGGACAAGACAGCCTTTTCCATTGTAACAAGTGAGAAACTAAACGATAACACGATTCTCCCCTCAGCCCCTTCTCACTCTCACCAAGCTGTCTCCACCCCCACCTCCACTTACAGCAGCCTGATGCGTTCCCAGCCCCTGTGGGCCCCTCAAAGGCATATATGGAGAACACATCTGTGTTCTTCCTGCTGCTCCTTTTTATTCAGTCTCTCCTCAGAGGTGCAATCAAGCAGACCTTTTGCTTGAAAATACCTCGACTCTTCCCCAGAGCCTTCCCTTCTGAATTTCAGCCTGATCCTTCCCATCCTGCATAATCCCTCACTTCCACAGGCACTGACTCCCATGTCAGCTTGTTGTAGCCTCTAGAGTGACCCCAACAAGGTAAGTAAATAACAGAGAGGCTTATTCTGCGAACACTTTTGTCCTTTTTCCCACCTGTGACCCAGGGCACCACTGCAAGCTTTACAGAAACCCAGGAAGAAACAGGCAGGCACTTGAATCGTTAAATAAAAAAACGCCTCTGCTTTAATTAAAACCACCAAGATCAACACATATTCCCTGGACAGACTGAAGCAACCTGGATGAGGTTCCCTTTAGCTCTGTGCATATAAAAGCTCTAAAGAAATAAGATGCTTTTTGTCAAGTTCACTGTAAAAATTCATTGATTCAAGTGGGAAATAGCATGGCTGAAGGACAACTTTCCCCACCCATTTTTCCACTGCTATGGCCTACACAGGCCTGTATTCCACCCAAGGAGACCTTAGAATACTACGGATCAGTCATTAATTCCTAAAAAAATTATATAGGAGCATTCTGAGCAGATGGAAATCTGGGAGGTGAGGCAGGTATAGACTTGTAGAGTTGTGACCCCATTCATGTCAATGAAAATTTCCCACTGCTTAAAATGAGAAACTGCTTCATGCATAGGATCTGTGACTTTGGATCCTTCTGTCTGCAGCATATCTTTCTATTTACTACTCTGTTATTTTGCCTGTGCTGCAGTGAGAACTGATGCAGTTGGCACATTGGGAAGCAACAGCACGGGGAGAAGGGCTCACAGGAAATTAAAGTCACTCATTCCAGCTCCTCAGAAGTATGAGGAAACTGCTGAATGAAGGAATAGATTTGCCTAAGGTGGCCTTTCTTTCCTCCCTAGTACTTGGATTATGGTCACTTATTCTCACACAGGATCTATCTGTATGTACAGAACCTGCTGTGATGTGTTTGTATTTCAAGCTGGGAGTCAAATATTCCACCTCCACATGTGTCATCCACATGACATGCTGAATTTTTGAGTCACAGATTAACTGTGCCAAATGACAGAACTGGGGAGCCAGAAGCTCTCAGATGCCTCCCTTGGACTACCCCCGACCTTCTCAGCATAGCCAGTTCTTGTGACTGAGAGAAAATAAGGTTTGCATCTCCTTGTGAATTCCACTGAAAATTAGTAGGTAGGTGCATAAAAAGAAAGCACAAGACTGGCTAAAATTGAATCCTGCTAACCAAATTAAGATTTGAACTAAAGCCACAGCCAATTAATGAATTAACAGTAATACTGGAGTTTGCATTTGATCAAATCAAGAGGAAATAAGTCAAATGGAAATTGTAAGGGACCTGGCATTTGAAAACACCTGCTGCAGAAAATAATGGAGCTCATTCCTCTGAGGCAAAGGCCAGCTCCTTCAGGCTGTGACAGCTTTGAGGTCACTGCTCCTTTCTGCTGTTTGGGTTTGGAGCTAGCAGGGCTTAAGGCTCCTTTGATGCAGACACAGTTGGCTAATGTAGGCTGACACAGGATGATTTACAACAAAATACTTTCTGCCAACCTACGCAAGTACCTTCCCTTCAGCTTCAGAAAAATCTTTAGATAAACAGAAAGAATGATTGCAGAATCCCAGAATGGTTTTGGTTGGAAAAGACCTGAAAGCCCATCCAGTCCCACCCCCTGCCATGAGCACAAACACCTTCCTCTAGACCGGGTTGCTCCAAGCCCCATCCAACCTGGCCTTGGACACTTCCTGGGATGGGGCAGCCACAGCTTCTCTGAGCAACCTGTGCCAGGGCCTCACCATCCCCCCTGAGGAGCCATCAAAAGGACAACAGAAGATAATCAGGAAAGAAAGACGAGCTCTTAGTCTTGCACCATTCTCAGAGTGCCAAAGGCAGAAACCCAGCCCAGGTAACCAGGTGATATCACTGTAGATAAGCACCTTTATCCTCATGAACCTCTTCAACCCTCAGATAATCATATCTGTGTGCTTTGTACAAGGGGAAGCTACTGTCCCTCTTGACATGAGAGAGGGAGCTTTGCTCTCCCCAGGGAACAATTAATTTTGCTCCTTCTTTAAACAGCCCTCTCTTCATAGGAAAAAGAAGGAGTTTATGAAGAGCTGTTTTCCTAGGTTAGAAGCAGGCATGGCTTCCAAGCACAGAAAAGCATGAAGGAGAACTTCCAAGACAGAGCATCAATATCCTTCCTGTGAAAAGCCAACACCAGTGCTGGTAAGCATGCTCCTCATTTCCTGTCACTGGGCTTTGGACTTGTTCAGTGATCTTGGGAGTCCTTCTTACTTGCTTATGCTTTCACCTGCAGACATTCATAGAGTATTGCCTGAATGTTCTTGTATTCATTTTACTGGCAGAAATTTCTCTAACTCAATGAAAGAATCTAAACACTTGAGAATTCAGGTATTTATAGTGCTGTTAATGTAAAACTTCAAGAAAGTTAAAACATTAAAGAAAACATTAAGAGTTTCTCCAAGAAAACTGTAAGTTTACGCAAAAACTGTCAGTCAAAACAAGTCTGAAATGTATTTAAAATTAAGCATTGACACCTTTCAAATCACATTTTGAAAAGCAAAACATTATTTGCCTTCTAGCACCTCCATCTTTACATGCATGCTATTGAAACATCTTTTCCTGCGATTTCATTTTTTTCAATCAATGATGTCCTGAAGTACTTTTAATTAAGATCTACTTTTCTGCTAGTCACAGGATTCCAGGAAGTGGAACATTAAGAGAAAGCTCAAATAGTCTAAGACCTGTACTAAAATAATAAAAGTGGACAACAATGAAACTTCCAGTTTATTTGGCTGTCTTCTATATTCCTCACTTCCCCAGCACTGATTTTTCCAAGTTTTCAATTCTGGTTTTATTAGAATCTTTTTGAAACTTTGATCTCTTATATTTTCAATGAATGTTATTGGTACAACTATTCAAATAAACAACTCCTGCCAGCAAGCATCCAGAATTTCAACGTAACTTCTAATTAGAATTAATGACATCTTTAAATAATAAAATTAAAAGTTAAGCACAGGGCAGGGTTCTTGCTTACAAAAATATTTACTGTGAGAGTGATTCAGAGCAAAGAAATCATAGTACAGGACAGCTACTTAGTATTTAGTAAACGTCATGATTAGACAAGAAAACTTACAGAGTTCCAGCTGTCAAAGACCATAAAAACTGTTACAAAACTGTTTTATACAGGTAGTGTGGAAATTCTTTCTGGCAAATTCTTAGCATGGCAGATGCCTTCTTGTACTAAATATTCATTGTACAGGGATAAGTTTTCTCTGACAATTTCCTTTCTCCCTCGAACATGGCACAGGAAAAGAAGTCTTTGCTAAAAACTAACCTCTACAAGACACCTTTCTAGCCATTCCATATCACCTGATGTTTACCTGAAAATAAACTTCCAGTGTCAGCTCCCTGCTCAGACAAACCCGTCTTTGCAGAAGGCCTGTTCCCACTCCCCGGCTCTAGGATTTGCTGTGAAAGCTCCTATGTTCAATTGATGCGATTTCTGGAAGTGTTTCCATGTCGCAGCTCTGTCCCTACTACATCCCCACACTCTGCTCCAGGGAGGGCTGTTGGAAACGCCCATTTGTTCCAGGGCAGCCTCACAGTTCCTGTGATAAACTGCAGTGTGACTTTTCTATCAGTGCCTTCATTTCATCTACAATGGAGAGCGATGAACAGTAACAACTCCCACGTGCCAGTGAGCTGTAAACTCTGTAGTTCAAAAACACCTGCTAAGTCGTCCACCACAGATCAGGAGAATATGGGATCATCCTTCAGAACACCTGCTGCAAAGAGAGCCCTGGTCACAGGTCCCCTTCTCCATCTCCTTCTGAAATACAGAGTCCTTCCAGGGCACCCAGAGCATGAATTCCAGCTCAGCTCACACTTGCCACTGGAGATGGGAGAAGGTATTATTTATTGCATGGGTTGAAGCTTTGTATGCAGTCCTCACTCAGTGATCTGCAGGCACCATTCCAGTGATGAACATTTCAATATAATTCCCAGAGCGGAACTGACCTTTGCTGCGTACTAAATACAAACACAGGGACAACAACAGAACTGTTATCACAACATGTTCACTGCTGCCCAGTTTTCAGTATGCAGTCCACTTTGGGAACCTGCCACTGGTTTGACAGCTGGTGTCCTGTTTATCTTAATTTTCTAATTTTGCAATCTAGTGACTGCTATTAAGAGGACAAGTACTTTCTGACTGTAATGACAAGACAGACACTGGGAAAGCAGACCAGGGCTATGAGCAACTATTGCAAAATGCCTGTGCAAGGCAGGCCCCTCCTATGCTGCCAGGCCCCACATAGTGCCTGCACGCTCCTGGTTTGTCCACAGACTACAAGTGGCAATAAGTTACAGGGTGCTGACTTCTTCCTAGAAGGCAAAAGCACTGCCTGGAAGCAGATCAGGAAAAGGAAAGGGAATGACTAAGGTGTCTTTAATGCAACACTTAAAGGTGAACTAAATGGTACTGTGGCAAGCAATGAAACTAAAAGACTTTCCCTTAATAAAAAATAATCACAACTCCCATGTTTTACCCCTGTGTTGGTTTTGCACAGCCTGGTTTTTGGTAGTGGGGTGGCCACAGAGGTGGCTTCTGTGAGAAGCTGGTGGAAGCTTCCACCCTGTCTGGCAGAGCCAATCCCTGATGGCTCTGAAGATGGACACGCTGCTGGCCAAAGCTGGGCCAATTAGAGAGGTTGATAATACCCCTGTGAAAACATATTTAAGAAGAAAATCAAAACAAAGTGGGGCCACAGTTTTTTTTCTAGCCAGAGAAGAGGAGGAGGTGAGAACATGTGAGGGAAACAACGTGGAGACACCAAGGTCAGTGAAGAAGGCGGGGGAGGAGGTGCTCCAGGAGCCAGAGCCGAGATTCCTCTGCAGGCCGTGGTGGTGACCATGGTGAAGCAGCCGTGCCCCTGCAGCCTGTGGGGATCCCCGGGGGATGCAGAGATCCACCCGCAGCCCCTGGGGATCCCCGGGGATGCAGAGATCTACCCGCAGCCCGTGGGGATCCCTGGGGGATGCAGAGATCCACCCGCAGCCCGTGGGGATCCCCGGGGGATGCAGAGATCCACCCGCAGCCCGTGGGGGAGGTGCCCATGCCGGAGGGGGTCGATGCCTGGAGGAGGCTGTGATCCAGTGGGAGACCCAGGGGAGAGAGAAGGCCCCTGCTTCCAGGCTGGAGCAGCCTGTCCTTGGAGGACTGCACCCCGTGGAAGAGTTACCCACGCTGCAGCGGTTTTGGGAGGACTGCTGCTTGTGAGAGTGGACCCACGCTGGAGAAGTTTGTGGAGAACTGTCTCCCATGGGAGGGACCCCACAGTGCAGCAGGGGAAGGACTCCTCTCCCTGAGCAGCGCAAGAAAACCTCAGGTGATGGACTGACCAAACCCCCCTGCCCTGTCTCCCTACGCTGTTGGTGGGAAGGAGTGAGGGGCTGGAGGGAAAAAGGTGTTTGAAGGGTTTCTTTTACTTCTCATTATCCTCCTCTGATTGTTAGCAATAAATTAACTTTGTACCTCTAGGCTGAGCCTGTTTTGCCCTTGGAGTGTTTTCTTCTGGTCCTTATCTCAACTCATGAACTCTTTGTTAAGTTTTCTCTCCTCTGCTCAGCTGTGGCAGGGGAGAGTGAGCAAGCAGCATTTGTGGGTGCCTGGTGTTGGACCGGTGTCAAACCACAACAATCCCAAAGCTCACAGAGTAAGCGTTGCATGGGACTGAAGGGCTTCCCCTAGCTAAGGAGCTGTCAGGAAGGTGAGCACTGCGAAGTACAGGCTGGGAGGTCACCAAATGCTGTGCCACACCGGGTGGGTGAGTAGCGCAGGGAGTGACACAGCCAGCTGAGAACACCAGAATGTCAGCAATGGGATTGGGCTGGGGACACCAGCACCACAATTCTGCAACAATGAGTGAGTGTGGGAGGAAGGAGTAGAAGAAATTCATCACAGAGAAATGTTATATCATGCATAAATGCAATCCTAAATCTGTGTACGCAGTGGCAGGTTCTGAGCCAGCTGAGACACTGGGATTAGAATATGCCATATAGGCTGCTCCATGAGAACTTGAGCATGGTGCTCTGTAAAGGTCAGAAAATGGAATTGAATGCTCCAAGTTCTTAGGAAAGGGGAAGAACAGAACAGGGAAGACATCCCAATTCCTCACATCAGTATGCAGTGCACCTGCACCATGAGTGCTGTTTGCAATTCCAAAGCACCTATCTGCAACATATCATGGATTTGGAAAGAGCAAGGGGAAAACAACAAGTCTGATCAAAGGCATGGAATGGATTTTGTGAGAAGGATAACTGAACAGACAAACTTTTCCATCTGGGGAAACAGCTGACCAACAGGATATATGATAACAATTTAAATACAACCAACGTAAGTGTTCACTCTCTTTTTAAACAGTGAGACATTATACAATAGAAATACATTTTTAAATCACAGGATTAAAACACAAGGAAAATTTCTCTATACTGTGCACAGTGAAGCTGCAAAGCTCCTTACCACAGGATGCTGTGGCTGTCAAAAACTGACAGGGCTTCAAAATATATCCTGTAAATTAAAGGAAAGAAAACCCCTTGAGGTCTATTGAGTAAAGAGACACAGTATTTGGTTCAGAAGTGCCTGAAGCACACATTTTCAGGAGATAATCCGGGATCTTAAGGAATCATCACTACCCGGCTTCCCTATTCTTCCACTCTGCTTTGCTTGTGTTGAAAAGAGCGTAACAGGCTACGGACCTTTCGCTTAAGCCAGCAGAGAGGTGTGAACATTCTAGTAATGATTTAAACATCTTTCAAAAGCCAGTAAAAACCCATGCAGGTCTAGTGGGTTTGGCTTTCTACATCAGTATTTTCTTACTCTATGTGTGTAGACCAAAGCCCTCTGCTTCTGACCTCGGGGCCTGGTCCCTGGCAGCACATGGAAGAATCAAATAATGTTGTGGGTCATCTTTCTCATCAGGGGAGTCATTGCAGTTCAGAACCTATGTGATAATTTGGATTCTTTTTAACTTTGTTTTCCCTTTGTCTCCATCTCTTTTTCCACCTTTTAAAAGAGGTGTCTATATTGCAGGTAAGAGATGACTTGAAAGGAAAGGGAGAACTCCAGTCCGTAAGTCAGACAATCCCCTTCCCTTCCAAGTGTCAGATAAATTTTATCTTTTTGTGAAAGGCTCCAAAGGACTCCAAACTGTTGCTGCATTGCCAGGTAAGATGACAGCATCTGCTCACAGCCATCCAGTGTATCACACAGCACCTGGATGTCAGGGCACAGCACTCTCCCTCCACTGTTTTGCTTTCCCCCAGTAATTTGTGTGGGCTTGCACTGCAGCTTCAGAGTGTGAGACACAAATGTTGTGCCTTTCAGCGGCAGCAGCAGTGACCTTCCACACAATAAATAGAAGGAGAAAGAATTTATAGGCCTCTACACTCCTGAGCACCAGCACTCCTGGGGGTACCTTGCACATACAAATACCTCACTTTGAAGTAGGAACATGCTGAAATGTTGAATAACTGAAGCAGAGATGAGAACGTGACATCTGCAGACATAGCTACACCCTGAGAGGGCTTCACGTCCTTCACTTGATGCTTGATGCTGTAGGTTTACAAGTAATTAAAGAGCTGGTTTAACACAGGAAGGAAGGGGAGAAGTTGCACTGAAAATGAAATTCCTTTGGGTGATAAAATTTCCTCTTAATCTGCTTAACAGCTCTGTTTCTTACTACAAAACATGGTGCAATAAATCTGTTTAATTTTTTTATCTTTTTAGTGGTGAAACCTTATTGAAACATACACTCACCACCCTGGTGATGCGAGACCAGGGTGCCACCTCACTTTTGCATCGTAAGATGAGAAAAGAAAGATCAGGATAATTTCTCCCAAGGAGCCCAACTTTTGAAGCCATTAAATGTGGAGAAAGCAGGAAGAGAATTAAGATATCTCCCAGGCAGTGTGAGGTCTGGGGGTAGAACTCAAGCTTTCCCATGCTCAGACTGCAGTATCTCTATTTTTCTCACAAAAGAATGAATTTGAATAACCTCCTTTTTAACTCGAAGTCTTCATTAAAGGAAAAGAGTCTCTTGGTCATTCAGTGTGCTAGCTCAGCCAAGAAGGGGGCAGGCTGGAGAGAAATAATGTGAATAAATTAAAGAATGAGCATGGCAGTGCAGATGTGAGTGCCCAGACCAACCCCTCCACTGGAGGTGCTGCATCCTGCTCAGGAGGAGATGACTCTGGAGGGAAAGCACTGCCCAAAGTCTACAGAACGTGCAGTTTGTCATCAGCCCTTCTCTTTGAATAAGAAGGTTATTCTTTCTCAACAGGTTTTAGGTGGAATTCGATGACATGCAAGTTGTGTATCAAGCTGTATGTGTCAGGTTTATGGGATACCCCAATACCTGCACAGAGATAAAACACCTTCCTGGCATCTGGAGATTCTTTATGCCTATGGTGACAGCAACCAATAACTAAATTCTTGTAAGCAGGATAAATGTTTTAAATCAGAAGCAATTCTGCATAGATGGAATAGAAACTATGGCACTGGTGTGGTATTAGCAGTAGGGATCCTCAGGTGGGAGTGGGATCACAGAACTCTCCACAGTTTGTGACAGAACTACAGTGCCTGTGGACATTCCTGCGCAGTGCTGAAGTGCCTCCTTTACCCTTAGCACGTTAAACAAACACTGCAACAACCAGGGGACCCCCCAGGAGAAGGCCAGAGGAGGCTGATTTTGTGTGTACTTGAACATGCAATAAAGGTGTGAGAGCTCTGCTCAAACCAAGAGGGTGAACAGATGTAACTGCAGGTGCCCTCCTGCACTTAGGCAGGGGCTCAACCACTACTTAAAAGCTGTGCTTTGGGCTTTCTACAGAAGAATCCTGGGGCTCCAGGTAAGGTGTTTTGTTGTTTTGTCTGGGTTTTGTAAGCCTTGAAACAACAAAAATCTTCAGGAAAGAAAAGATAGACGAGCAAAAAAAAGAACACACATTACCACATCTTCTGTGTAGGAGTCTGCAGAAACAAAACCTGCTTTCTGCACACATCAGAATGTCTTGGGGTGACCTTATGATGTGTATCCCATGTCACTGCCCTATGCCCAGAAATTAACTTTGTCCCTTTCTATGCCTCTAAACTGAGCCTGAGAGGGGGAAGGAAAAAACTGACCAAACTTTTTCAAAGCAGTTTGCAGCTTGTTCAAGGTCACACAGAGATAGTTTTTTTTCCAGCTGCGGCAGGGGAGGGAGGAGGCACCCGGCTTGCTGCTTTCCAGTCAGCTTTTGGCCAGGGGTCCCTGGGTTCAGCTTCTTTTTCTCCGGAGAGAGACTGAGAGTTGAATTTTTTTTTCTTCCCTGGAATTTCAGATTTTCTCCCTTTTCTGCTGGACTGCTTCAATATTAGAACACATCAGGAGGACTTTCCACTGGGCACAGCCGGCCTGGCCCTGGGCCAAGCCCCAGCTCCGAAGAGACCAAAGGGAGGACTCTAACACTTTCCCAGGTTTTTTTCTCCACAGCGAGAGATTTTATTATTTAGCATTATTTTCCTTTCCTGTGTGTTTGTTAAATAAATAGTTTTATCTCCTTCACTTTCCTTCGAGGAAAATTTATTTTTCCCGAACCTGGTGGGGGAGGGGTGGTTGTACCTTCCCTCAGAGGATATATTTCTAAATTTGGCCAAACCGGAGCACAGAACCAAACCCCACAGAGAGCAGTGCAGGTGTGTTGGGTCTGTGTGGATAAGGATGAGCAATAGAGTCCCTGCTAACACACTGAAAGGCTGTTGACAGCCTGCGTAGCTCTGCCTCTCACAGTGCTGTACTGAGGAGCCAACTGCGAGGACAGGTAACACTCGGAAATAGACATCCTTAAAAAAATGCTTTTGACTTACTGTGAGAGACTGAAATGTTCTGGTTACTGGCTTGAACACTGTTATGAAGGACTTTTTGTCCATTATGGCAAAACTGTATAAAGAAGCTGTGACCACTGGAGCCCCCCTCTCCCTGAATATGCCTGACTGGAACTTTGGACTGTGAGTTACGCCACCTAAGGGAACTTGAGAGAAGATAAAGGTGACACTGTTGGTCAGTTAGGTCTAGGGAGAAGTAAACAAGGCTGAGGGAGAAGAATGTATCCACAAGAAAGCCAAACCCAGCAGCTGTCCTGAAAACCAGCTCTGGCTGGTTCCGTGGGGTGGGGGAAGGCCATAGCCCACAGGCTCATCTGCTGAGGCCAGGTTTGCACAGACTCCCCCCCAGCTAAGGTGCGAGGAGGAGGAGAGTTTTGGGGCTGTGGCACAACCTCTGGTCAGAGGCACTGGAAATTCATCCTCCCTCACACAAACTGGCTGAGTGTAAAACCCCCCAACCCCAGGAAGGCCACACACAAAGGACATTCACATGATGGGCAGGTGAGGGGGTGTCAGAATCCATCAGACACCCCCAAGACTCATTGCTGAGGCCTTGCAGCAGAGCACTGTGCATGATGCACAATGATGCAACATATCCAGAGTCTGGTGCAAGAGAGTGTCAAACTTCCCCCTGCCAGGGGAGGCCCCTGGGCATTCCCGCCTGGCCCAAACATGTATGAATCCATTGAAGTCTGTGTTTTGGGGGGACCCTCACCACCAAGAAGACCTATGAAGAGGAGCAACAGGACACCATTGGGATCCACAGAGCAGGGATACTTTCTACTTAATCTGTCTCTGTCATTTATTTTTCTCTCCCCCCAGTTCTTTTCTTACTTCTGTCTCTCTCTCTCATTTACTGTTAAATAAAATCCATACTATTGACTTTGGCATATGGTCTCATTTGCACCTTAATTTGGGCAGAGTCATCTCTAAAAATTTTTATAACTGGATCGTAACAGATCCTTGAAAAATCTTTTTCATAGCATGAGATTTCAATACTTTGATCCTTTCTCCAAATCATTATAAATCACTGCAATGAAAAAATACCCCATACAAGAGCTTTGGGATTTTTTTCTGAAAATCTAAAAGAAAAACCAAAGCTAGACCACATTTAATGGAATTAATAATCAGCTCTCTCCCTACAGTCTATTATTCTCTCTGGGGATACTCCAGCTTTTCTCATACACCAGCTATAAAAAACCTGAAAAAGACTGCCACCAAAGGTTAACTTCATAGCAAGCCTGATGTTTCCAGTGCTGTGATAGCTGCTGTCTTGTGATGCCAGTGATAACTGTCATGACTCCAGTCAACTCTTCTCCCAGTGTTGTAAGAGACAAGGGCTTGCACAGGCGTGCTTCTAATCTATTTTTATCCAAAATCATGGCTTTGACAAGCATAACACAATAGAGCACTGGTGAAATATAGCCATGAATCTAAATCTCTGGAAGACACAGGACATGTTGAGGAGAGAGGGGGTGATATCTGTATCTATAGATGTCTAGGTTTTTCTTTAAGTGAACTACTGCCTGGAGAAATTCTGAAATGTAATTGCTTACCACATGGAGAATAAAAATCTACATCTTTGTCCTTGATATAAAATAAGTAAACACTCAGAAAGCTAACTAATGCAAGCTGGTTTAATACAGGATTGCATTCCTGGTTTTCAATGCACAAAACCCAAGGAAAGACAGCTGGAACTGTCATAGTTGAGACACTGGGATGTTTGTAATGTCCTGGAAAACTTTGATATCACACATGTGACTCAGTTTTTCTTCCTTCCTAGCCACTAAGAAGAAAGAAAGGGTTAACCTTTATGTTTATTTGCATCTCTCTTTGGACAGTACATCAATGGCCACCAGGTGCTGAAGGTTCTCTCTGCATTCGAGAAAGACAACAGAGCACCAAGCAGAACAAACATCTTCTGCCAGACATTGCTGTTCCCAAGGAGACCCTGCAGACCAAGCTGTACAGGCTCATTTTCTGAAGAACACAGTAGAAATTAGACAGATACTCCAATGACTGTCTGGGAAAGGCAGAGCCTAACAGAGGCCCTGTATATAAAACCAAAATGTGTTTAGTGGTGTTGGGGTTTAGGAGTTCTCCTTCTGTTTTCTTTTTCTCTTAAAGAATTTTCCACATACGTGTTGCCAGGGGGACAAATTACTGGATGCTGTCTTTCACCTGGGCTTGTGGGCTGTTAGTTCCTGGCGTTTGGACGGAGAGAGAGGCTGGAAGGAATTTGTCAGCACTGCAGGCTTCTGCTTTTTCCACTGCCTTCCTTCTACCAGAGAAACCCTGGGATTCCCAAGCCCACCTTTCCCTGCCCCGCTGGGAGCTGGGCTTCAGCCTCCCTGCCCCTGCCGTTGCTTCGAGCCTTCGCTACTCTGTGGCCCTGCACATCCTTCCCACTGAGACTTCCCGGGGTTCCCTCTGCAGCTCTGGAGTTTGATACATCTCCTCTGCCACCCAGGATTTGTGCTCGTCCCTGCTGTTCTAGCCTGCTGTTCCTGAGGGTCCAGCCGGACACCGGGATTGGCTGCCCAGGGGCTTGTGAAGCCTTTGTCCCATCCCTTCCCAGGATCCCAGGCCACCAGTGCCACGTGCTCCCTGAGATCGCTCCGGCGCGCCCCCTGCAGCCGCGGGGGAACCATTGCACCTGCCCTGCTCACCGGGAGCCTCCAGCGCCCCTGCTGGCTGCGAGCGGAACTGCACCCGAGGGGAAAGGGCCGGACAGCTGAGAAGGCTGGGACTGGGTTTGTGATTGTTTGCTGTTACTGCCACAGTTATTGTTGTTTGTTTGCCTTGTTATACATATATATATATATATATATATATATATATATATAAAATAGTAAAGAACTGGTATTCCTATTCCTCATACCTTTGCTTGAAAGCCCCTTAATTTCAAAATTATAATAATTTGGAGGGAAGGGGGTTGCATTTTTTTTTCATTTCAAGGGAGACTCCTGCCTTCCTTGGCAGACACCTGTCTTTCAAACCAAGACAAATGGGTAAGCTCTCTGATTGAGAAAGACTTTGCTGAAATCATATCCTGGCTGAAGTAATCTACCTTCTGCAATCCAGATGATTTATAAATGCCAAATTGTTTTACAGACAATATCTTTCAAGCTGTTATTCCCTGGTGATTGACTGACTTTTTCTTTAAGGGGTTAGCTCCTCCTTTTAGAATTGATCTGGTGTCTGTGATGGGGCCACTGAGTCAAGGAGAGGCACAAAATCTGGTTTCCCATCACAAGAGTTTTCACCTGAAAACTGACTGTCAGGGCCACCAGAGGAAGCTGGGTATAGGTAAATTGAAAATGCCCCTGCTCATTGCAGGATGGGGATGGACTAGCTGACCTTTAAAGGTCCCTCACAACCCAAACCATTCTATAACTCTAAATATTTCCAGCCTTTGGTAACAGCACAAAACACTTCAAGAATAAAATCAAATTATCTTCTGGAATTAGAGATTAAACACCGGTTCTGCTTGCAGTCTCATTCTCAAATTTGCAATGTAATAATCTCTGCATCCAAACCGATCTTTCCAGGAATTTTCAAACATCATCTAATGGGTAGGTTATGGCATCTTCATTTCTGTCCAAGAAGACAACCCACCTCCCAGTGGCCACGGTCTGCTGCCAATAGGAAAAGCCTCGGAGCTGATAGGAGCAGCTGTCCTGACCTCAGATTCTCTTATGAAGGGAGATGTTGCTATCTAATTAACTTTTCTTTTAACCTTTAAGTGAGCTGATGAAAAGAAGCCACAGAAGAGGTGAAAACAAAATTACTGAGGGTTACAACTTACATACTCTCTGGGCTTTTCCTCACATTTGAGCTCAGCTGCAGTGTCAGTGAACTTCACGAACAGCCAGGCTGTAAACAGATCATCTGCTGTTATACATCTATGCAGCTCCAGGGACTGTTATTTGCACCAGAAGGTGGTTGAGGCTATCATGTTTGTTCAGCCAAGCTTAGGCCTCCTAAAAGGTCAACTGATGAAGAGCTTCCCAAAGTCTTCCAGCAAAAGGAATGAAATCAAGACTATCAGGGTCTCTAAATGTTAGCTACACAACATACTCCAGAGAAAGCAAGAACTTTTCTCAATGCCATTCAATTAAGCATGAACTGTGTAATACTGTTTCAACTTCAGCAAACTGAATCACCTGAGAAAGAATTGTGCTGCAGTCAGCAGCAGCTGTAGTCTGGACATAATCTTTATCTACAGATCATAAACTACCAGTGTGTCCAAAGAAAAAAACATTGTACAAAAATGAGGTTATCCTATATCCACATTATTTATTTGTCCCTTGATTCTTAATCAGAGGCTCTCAACTGTGAACTCCAGACATTCCAACCCTTCTTTTCCATAGTGTCACCCCTCCACCTCTCTTGCCCTGCCTCTCCTTCCTGAAGAGCCTGTAACCATCCAACAGGGCACTCCAGTCACAGGACTCATCCCACCAGGTTTCACTTATGCCAGTGGGACTGGGCCAAAGCCTTGAGCTCAGCACCACCCTAATTACAGCAGAGCAGTTACTGCTCCCATTCAGTGGCAGGTATTCCACTGATTACCAAGGTGTAAGCCACAATCTCCTCTGGTGTTTCAAAGCTGCATTTCCAGTGCATTCCTCTCCAAGGACAAAATCTACTGCCCATCTGTACTGCAGCATTCTCTCTGAAGGGGCCAAGAAGAGATGAGTGCAATCAGAAAGGTGAAACACAGTTTGGAACCTGCCAAGGTACATAAGAGTTCAGGTGTAAGAGCAATGCCACGCCCCCAGTGCTTGCTTCTCTGCCACATACAGCCACCACACACAAACACACCCTTCAGGCCGAGGGTTTTACTGGCTTTTGCCTTTACTACGTGTTCTTCTTGGAAAAACAGTTTTGCCATCTATTACCGCAGGCCTGGGCCCTAGGGTATATCACTGTGTCCTGCAGCCATAGGGAGGAGGAGGAGAGAAGATCCAGCAGGCAGGAATTGTGCAGCAAGATTGATTGATTTAATTATTTTACAAACTCTTTCATAGACTTTTTTTCTTCATAGTCTAACTGGACAAAGGATCAGTCACCCCTTGGGGTGATTGGCTAAAATCCTAAAACATCCATTGTCAAAATATTTTTCTACTATACCATAAACAAGACTTTTCAAGGTTGCAGGTGGCTTGGTTGTTTACATAACTCTGCTACCTCTTCTGTGAGAGAGAAAAGTCTCTCATGGACTTAGAAAATAGCAAGAAAATCCTTGCTAGCAGCATTCTTGTATCTACAGCCATCTCCATTTTTTTCTGCACACTCATGGAAATCAGGAATAGAAATTTTCCTGTGAGGCAATCTTACTAATCATTCTTGCCTTCAGGAGAGTTTACTCAGTACTTGGCCAGTTCCAGCAGCCACAGCACATGTGGGAGGTGGCTTAGCTGTTTGACTCCAGGGCATCTCCTCCTGTCTTTTGAGACACATGGATTTCAACCCATTAATGTATTTCAAGCCATATATATATTAATATGCATATGGTCACATGCACTTCCATAATGCAGCAAAACACTGCTTAATAAACACACCCCCCAAAGCACACATCACTAAATACAGGTGGGCAAAAAGTTGTCCCTGGCACAAAATAGCATGAGGAAAAACAAGGTCTGTCCAGCCCAACAGCCTGTCACTGCAGCTGCCTAGGGAAGCATGGGAAAACAGGGTCTTTTTATGAAAAATAGCCCTTCCCTGAAGTACTTTTCCAGCCTCCAGCAGGACTAGAGGGGTTGGTAGGGACATCCTGAACCACACACAGTCTATTTCTATTTAATACGTGAAAGCGTTTTTTCCATAACTATAACCAGCTAGTGTGCTGGGGGTTTTAACAATCAGAAACTTCTGGCATCTACATCTTGTGCTATTCCAGAGTTTTACCACAAACTTAGTGAAGAACAACCTTTCTGTTTTGACCCAGAGCCCTTGAGTTTCATTTGGTTCCTGCTGGATGCTGACCAGGCAGATATATTCAACTCCCAGTTTCCTAGACCTCTTCGGCCATTTGTTCAGGAGAGAGAGTCCCATTTGTTTCTTTTATGGAGCCTGTTCAGTACATTTGATCATTCAGGCTGCACTTTTATGAGCCTTTTCCAATTCTGTTGTAACTTTATGAAGATGGGGCCAGAGCTACATGCAATATTCAAGATGCAGAAGCACCATCATGCAGTGTCATAATGATGTTTTCTGGTTTATTTTCATTCCTCTTTCTAAACCCAAGCAGACCCAGTTTTTTTCTTGAAGCCTATGGAGAATTCAGCTAATCTTTCTTACCCCAAATCTTGCTCCTGAGTTGTAATGCTCAGCTCAAAGAGGAGCTCAGGATTGCTCCTTCTCCCACCACCCCCATGTACCTCACATTGCATTTTTCTGCATTTCACCTATCACCTTTATCACTCAGGTGATCAGCACTGGATTTTTTTAGGTAGCCCTTCAGTCAGCCCTCACTTTATCTGTGCTGAAAAATGCAGTATCTCCAGTGAAATGGGCCACCTCCCTGCTCCTTTTGAGTCACCTGGGGCACACTGAACAACACACATCCCACCACAGGCCACTGGATTACTCTTGCTACTGATGGCCTGTCTATGGGAAGAACTACCACTTATTTCTACACTCATTTCCATAAGGAGTCCTCATCCTAAAGAAAGGTTCTGGAACAGAAACTGTCCTCAAACTCTTCCACAGTGAATGAAAGAGCAGAAATCATTGGCAGGGTGGTCTGGCCTTTTATTAGCTTGGTTTGGTTTTGCACCACAATCATCTACTTAGTCTCTGGTTTCCCTGGCTGATGCCATGATTTTTCGCCTTTTCTTTTATACCCCTGTTATACCTTTTTTACAACTTCTGTATTCTTAGTGCTTTTTGCCTACATTCTTGGACTTCTTTGTCAAGCTGAGAGACTAAACATTTTAGAATCTTCGTAAGTAGAGGAGAGTGTGCCCCAGACCCCAAGGTCCTCTCCAGAACACATTCTGTAAACTAAGATAGAACCATCCAGGGGAAGGCTGCTTGGGGAGGGGGTCTCACTTGAGCCTCTCATTGGGGAATCTTTGATAGATATGCTAATTATTAAGACCTATAATGTTATACAAGATCTTTTTTGGGGGGGGGGCATTTTTTGCGGGGTGTATTCAATGCATATGACCTGGATATGTGCACCTAAGGATCCTTAAAATAAATACCAAGGTAAAATCCCTTTTCCCCTTCTAACCGTGTATGACTCTTGATTTTAAGACCAGGAAAAGGCATCATGGCAGATTTCCTCTTCCCTTGTATTTCAGAAAAGTGAGGTGTTTGTTTATGCTCCCTCACAGGTTTTTCCCTGTATGCCTTGTTTTTATGCCTTTATGCCTTCTATATCTATAGTGTACTCTTAAGCACAACCTATATTTAGGTTCATATGAAAAATCCACACATTTTAGCAGTACAAATGCTGAAGGCTCAGGGTTTACACCACCATTACAGCCAAAGGAAAAATATGCGAAAGCATCACCGGGAGCAGAATTAGACCTTTAATATATGAAGATTTTAAAAACAAACCCAAAACAAACAAACAAAAAAACAACAAAAACAACAGAGAGGTTACCTCAAAGTGGTTAACAAAATATCAAGGGATAAGAGACTTATTTATGGGAAAACATAATATTTTGTATCAGAGAATGAACAAAAAGGAATCAGCCTGTTGAGAAAATTATCTACATGTATATTAGCAGAGACTATTGTGACTCAAAATTGAAAGAATCAGGGCAAAAATGACAAAAGAAATTATCAACAAAGCTTTGCTATTCAGTCACTTGAAAGCAGAGACAGGATCTTGAGAGGATACACAAATCATGCAGAAGAAGTAGTATTTATCAGGCCAGAAGGAGTATTTACTGCCTAAAATGACTATGTAAGAACAGATAAACACTTTGCTGTACTACACAATTACAGCAACCTTCAATATGACAACCCACGGTCAATAAGCAGCAGCATCTTTGCGTTCACTTGGGAATCAAGAGCAGCCAATGCAATAAAGTCTGTACTTGAAAACTGAAGGGGAAAAAAAAAGGTCATACTGGCAAACTATCGTGGTTATCTTGGAAAGAAATGCAGTTGTCTACCTCTCAGAAAAATGGAACTCTCTATTTATGGATAGAAGTGACCTGTTTTGATACCAGCAAGTGCCCACAGAAAGGAGAAAAATGAGAAGAAAAGTAAGTCTATTAAAATAATTCTTCTTACTGCTGGATCTTCTTTGGAGCTGTGTGTATTTGGCATTAATATTTCTGGAGTTTTGCTTTAATTTTCTAGGAAACAATTTTAAGAAAGACAACCACATACTTAATACTTGTATTTATCATGGTTAAACAGTAACTTGTTTTCCTTCCTAATATAATTCTCCTGAAGATGCACATCAGGTGATAACACAGAGCATTCTTAAATGCTGCTCAGCAATTACACCAGCAAAGTGTCTGGTTTACAGCTTTTAAGAAAGCAGGAGCACATTTAATTACAGAGATAGTTATCTTGGATTTCCCTGTAAAAGAGGCAATTCTGACCAGGCTGCTCTACTGGAATGACACATTCATTCTGTTTTACCACCTCATTGAGTGCAGGCATCAGTAAATCCAAAGAATTAATTGTGTCGAAACCTAAGGTGGGATTTATGATGCCATGTGAGGTTGATAGTTGACTACATTTGAGTGCATTCCACTATAAAAGACACCCAAAACACACCCCAACCCCCTGCTTGAAGAGGGGGATATAAGAAGCTGGGAGCTCTGCACCCAAAATACAGGAACAGAGAGTAAAGCCTGGAGGAGCCCATGCCTGGGTCACCAAGGAGTGTGACCCCAGTGACATCAGAGATCTTGCTCCTATCAACAACCCAGAACATGCCGCAAAACTGAAGCAAACAACAGCTGAACACGTATTTGGATTTTTTAGCCCCATCATTACTTGTGTGCTTTCCTGAATATTCCTGGTTTCACTAGTAAGTGAACATAACGCCATGGAGGATGGCAGCTACTGTCATTGCTTAAAAATAACAGAATTAATAACTATTTATAAATAGAAAACTGTGAGTTTTCACCCCTGATAATACGTCCCCCACTTGTGGATTATCTGATATTCTTTAAAACCGTATGGGAACCTACTCTTGCACAAGATCAACAACAGCATATTTGAACAATCAAATGTGACACCTCTGAGGATTTAGGAATTCCAGATGGAGATTTAGGAATTCCAGGTGCTACTGTATCATTGGCTTTCAAAGGGAACATAATCAGTCAAGATTCTGGAGTTTTTTAATTTAAAAAAGTAAAAAAAGCAATAGCATAATAAAGCAAGTCTAAAAAGTAACTGGGGTGAATCCTAAAATAATTCTTGCTGGTTTTTTATCCATAGAGAAATGTAGGTATTAAAAATTAATTGAAAAAAACCCCAACAAATCAAAAAATTCTGCAGCTGAAACATTAAGGCTAAATCCCTGTAAATTTACAGGTATTCATTACAGGCATTGCTTAGATTTAAGAGATGGGACTTTGCCATGAAGCTGGTATTTAAGCTGCCAGTGGAAAGATGAGTTTCATCAGCAAAGTTAATTATGGCTTCTTTAAAAAGATAATTCTTGAAGGCTCTTGCACTATTGCCCACCTGTAACTTTATCAATTGCTATCAAAGTTATCATCCCAGTAAGAGGATGCTGCAGGGACAGATTCCCTACTTGGGGGACAGCAATAAACTGCACAGCACAGCAATAAACCAGCCTTGAAACAGGGCTAGAGAAGTGCCAGAGCACCCCCCAGAATAATGCAGTCTGCACTGCACAAAAATACACCAAATTGAAAGTAAAAAGGTCTAATAAATGGGATTTATTGGCATGCACAGAGGCAGCAGACCCTACACCAAGAAACTAGCCTAAAATACAACAGCCAGTGAACTGGTGGGGCTCCACACACACCAAGTCAGTGCAGGAGGGAATCGGGGGCTCGGGAGCAGATGGAAGAGGCCAGGGAAATGAGTGGATTACAGCAGTCACAGAAGTTTTTAATAATCTGGACAGGATTAGGCAAGGTACAGAGGACAACCTGCACGTGGCAGCTCTGTGTTTTGTAGGAGGTACAGCTTCAGCTCAGGCAGGCAGTTATCAAGCTCACTGCCAGGTTTCAAAGAAAAAGGGATGATCCTCAGTCAAAAAAGGGAGGTGGGATCCATGGCAGAGCAGTGTGACAAAACCCAGGGAGCAGCCCTCCTGGCCCTCTCCTGGGGTGGTGTGAAGGTGCTGTGTCCATCCAGGACCATCCATGGGAGACACTGCACAGCCCCAGGACTCCTCCCTGAATTTAATATAAACAAACCTCTGTTTGGTACTCTCCAAGAGAAGCAAAATTCACAAACAGCAGGGACTCAAAAGAAATTATCATAAACCAAACCCCTGCTCAGAGCTGTATTTTCCTGAGAACAGCTGAGAAAAAAAGTGGGAGGTTATGTATGTTTGCAAGGCAGTGAGATACATCTGATATATGTGTATGTCACTGTCTCCTTGATAATACCAGCAAATACCAATTTAAGTTGGCAATTACATTCTAATGTTCAGCAGGACTCTGAGATGTGCCACGCTCTGTATCAGGCTTGGAGAGATGGATGTAAATAATGCAGGGTGCATGTCCTGAAATGTAACTTTTCACTTAGAGCTCTCTGCAGCGCAATTACTCTGCCCTACAGCTCAGCCTTGCTCAGTGCTGCTGCACATGCTGAGCACTTCAGCAGAGGCTGCCCATCCAGTGCTCTCCCTGCCAACAAAAATCAAAAACAAGGAGGCAAAAGAGGGCGAAAGCCCATTTCTGCATATTCTGGTACTGAACGATGTAATAACTCTTTTAAGGTCACAGACTGCATTGGTGGAGTCAGCTAGAGCTTGTGACAGGCAGCAAATCCCACTTCACTGGGCCATATTCCACCTTCTGTAACCCATTCTAAGATTCCCTGTGAAATGATTTCTTAGGTCATTTTTCATTTATTTTAAGCACTGCAGTATTATACATTTTCAATCACCTAAAGACCATCAGAACACCATGGCTGGACATGACAGTCAGTGAGTTGCCCAGCCTAAGCCTTCTGGGCTTTGCCAGGGCCCTCTGCAGAATTTGTACACTTTACTACACAATTTCTTATTCAGTAGATTTTTGCATGTCCTGTAAAATTTAGGAATGCTGCAGAGTATTGAGTGGCCCAATTTGTTTTGCTGTCGTCACTTTGATCTGACAGATTTCTGATTTCCATGCGGGTGAGGATTTTTGAAGTCAGAATAAAAAAAAAATTTTAAAAATCACAAGAAAACTTGGGTTGGAAGGGACATCCAGAAGTTTAGACCAGAGCTTGACCACTCTCATTGTAACAGTGATTTGACACAAGTCATTCCCACCAGTAAATATCTCACAATAGGCAGAAAATTGTCATTCTTGAAATTTCTGAGATGATTGTCTCAAATCTCAACACTTCTGCAAATGTCACCCAGTCACAGAAAATGAGCAATAGTACAAATAACCCACTCCAATCCCACTGTTATTTTCATACACCACCCAGAAAGTTATGGGCCTGCCTCATTACACAAGGTAATGAAGAATGGGATGTACATCTTCCAGAGGCAAGATTTTACACAAATGATTGCTGCTATGAGTCAAAATTCATGTCCTAATACAGTTTAATCACAGGCCAGAGCAGGATATCCAAGCACAAAAGCAGGTACATACTTTTAATTATTAGAAACATGATTGCAATCTCATGGTTGAGTTATCTCTATGTGTGGTGCAAGACAATCATCCTCCAGTGCACACTTTAGATCATCACTGAAGACACTTCCCCGGAGAAGAGTTTGCATTGTGTAAAATATTTCTGTTGATACAAAACAGAATGTCTTTCTTCAATATTAACCCCAGAAGTCTATCTTTGATTCTGCTCATCAAACTGAGCATTACAGCATTAGCTCTCAAAGATCTGCCTGTCTGCAGATGGTGTTTTGGCCTCTCCGGCAGACTGGGATTCTCCAGGATCTTTGGCCAAACAGGTTTTGGCAGCTTGGATTACAACTCAACTGATCGACCGAGTAGCAGATCCTAGCAAACATGGAACTGTCCCTTTGAGACATGTCCCATGACTCAGAGCTGTGGGCAGCAAAATGGCCAATACCTCTATGAACCTTCTATTTCCATCACACCAGAACCCCTAATACAGCCAAGCCTGCAGCACTCCACTTTCTGCTACTCTGACTTAATCTCCACCTCTTTTCATGACCTCACAGACCCTTCAGAGCTCTCTCCTTCCTTACTCCCGCAGCTGAGGGCTTGGCCAGGTGCATCCATTTACCTGCTGGCTCAGCTCCTTGTCTTGGCTGCTGTATCTTGCTCCCTTAGACTGGAAACCTTTGTAGGCAGTGACAGTCCTGGCACACTTAAATAGATTCTTGTGAGAGTCTCATGCCTAAAAACAACAACAGCTACTTAATATATTACTAACTTAATATATTAACCCTGTGATATTAACAATTTAACTACTATTATTCTTACTGTGTTAACCATACAGTAATAATAATAATTCTTGATATTACCCATTGCCACATGCAGGCATCTGAACAGAAGTGAAATCTCTCCCTGGCAGAAACTCTATGGCATACCAACATCATCTTTAGCAGGCACACCTGTTCTCCTATGTCCATATTTTAATGCAACCAGAAACTACATTGCATTACTGCAGCCTCAAACTAACATATTATCTGTCAGAGGCAAAAGCGTATCAGGAAATAGCAACTTACATGGCTGCTGCTGAAAGGTCCAACACATTAGAGGCAATTAAAAAAAAAAAAAAAAGGCAATCTTGAATTTCTGGAATTTCTGTTTCATTGGGATTCCCATCTCCCTGGAGGGCAGGATTTCTGCATTTCTGTTGCCAGTACCTGCCTCTAACATGGCATCAGAGTGTCCTGTTTGCTGATGCTCTAATATCGTAGCAGCTCCTCTAATCACCCAGAAGAGGCTGACTTTGTGACTGCCAGGGCTGACAGCTCAAGCTGAGAGCTGGAGAGACAAACAACTAAACTTCTGACAATGGCAGGCAGGCAGGGCATTGATTTTGCTCCTGACAAATACTGTAACAAAGATCACAGATAATAGTGTGATACCTGTTAAAAGGAAAAATTCTCTCAAAGGAGAGCACTCCTTCCCAGCAGGAACTTGGGAAGATGAGATGAGTACGTGTGAGTGGAGAGAGGCACATCTTGGAGCCACGGGAGGTATTCTCATTCTCAAACTGTTCCTCTAGCACAGAGCCCCAAAAGGGAGATCTGTCACCCTGACAGCGCTGCCTCTCCTCACATCCCAGAGGGAATAAAACAGGCAGTCCCAGGGCTGACTCTGCAGAGCAAAGGCACTGCTTACATGCCCTGGTAGGAAGGGGAAAACTGTAGGAATACCCCCAGGCATGGGTGTCCCCAGGACAGCCCCTGCTGCCCCAGCTGAAGAGGTGCTGTGCCATCAACAGCTGAGTCAGGCACCAAACCACTGCAGCTGGGCTGAACTGTTCCCACAGTCAGTGCTGGCAGCCCAGGACAGCCCGGTGCCGATAGCAGGGGGAGCAGAGACATCACAGCTCAGTTCTCAGCTAACAAGTCGTGTGCTGCAATAATAACCTGAAAAATATCTTTTTACTTGTAATCTGAACAAAGCTGCTATGCATATCCCTGAGCAAAACACACAGCAAGTCCCTGAACCACTGCCATGCCAACCTGGCTTCCAGCAGAATGTAAAATGCCCTAAGGCATTCATTATCTTACTAGGGGAAGAGAGAAAAAACATTTTATAGACAGCTAATGTGTGCCTAGAAATACATGCATATTTCAGTTACAATTCAAAATGTTACTTTTGTTGTGAGAATTATTCATAAAATGAAAATCTGATACTCTCAGCATATGTGAACTCTGGATTCATTTTACCAGTCACTGCTGTTGTCAAGTCTTTCATCTCAAAAACTACATGCAAGATATTTTGAATGCAACTTGTCACCAACTTAATAATACTGGTTTACATTTCTATAACCTATTAAGGGCCCCAAATCCCTTCAGGTTTTGAAGCCGACTGCAGTACCACAGCTGAGATGGGGACATGGACACAGTCACACATCACAAACCACTGAAAAAGTGACATCTCTCTAAAGCTCCCAAAAGGAGCATGAATATTCTGCTTCTCAGTTTTCATTCCTGTGTAATTCTTCACCTTGTTTTCCTCTGCAGAAGCATCAGAGTACTACTAAGAAAACTACAAGATAAAAGGTTTCATGGTGCATTAAGTCCCAAGCTGCAAATGAGAAACTATAAATGTTGTTAGAAAACTTTTTCTTACTTTATTTCAGCTTGGTTTTGCAAAACCAATGAGTCCTGAATCTGACTTGACACTAGTATGTCACAAGAAAACCCACTGAATTTATAGAGAAAGTACAATTGTGTGAAACTGGTACATTAACTGAGAGGAAAAGCTTCCCCCTGAGCATGGAGGGCTTGAAGGGAAGACCCAGCTCACAGCTTGCTTACCTGCAGTATGCACAAATCTTTCCATGGCATCTCAGCACAACACAGGTATCACACACACACCTGGTAGGTAGCCAGCGTCCCTTCTAGTACAGATCTTTCGATGGCAAACACAAAATTTCAGAACACTTAATGGAGGAATGAACTGCTGCTAGCTCCTGTTGTGGGTTGACCCTGGCTGGATACCAGGCACCCACCAAAGCCTCTCTCTCACTCCCCTCCACAGCTCGACAGAGAAGAGAAAATTTAATGAAGAGTTCATGAGTTGAGATAAGGACCAGGAGAGATCACTCAGCAAATACCATTCTGGGCAAAACAGGTTCTAGAGAAAGGAAGTGAGTTTATTACTAACAAAATCAGAGCAGAATAATGAGAAGTAAAATAAACCCTTTAAAACACCGTCCCCCCCACCCCTATCTCCTTCCCAGCTCTACCTCCTCCCAACAGTGTGCAGGGAGATGGGAATGGGGATTCTGGTCAGTTCATCCCCCGTGGCTTCTCCTGCTGCTCAGGGACAGGAACTGTTCCCCTGCTGCATCCTGGGGTCTCTCCCACGGGAGAGTTCTCCAGGAACTTCTCCAACCTGAGTCCCTCCCACGGGCAGCAGCCCCCTCACACTGCTGCAGCCCCGGGGTCACTCTGCACGGGTCAGTCCTGCAAGGACAGGCTGCTCCAGCAGGGGCCCTCTGTCCACGGGTCTCCCACGGGGTCACAGCCTCCCCTCAGACATCCCCTGCTCCAGCGTGGGCTCCTCCAGGGGCTGCAGGGGGATCTCTGCATCCCTGTGGGTCTCCACAGGCTGCAGGTGGATCTCTGCATCCCCCGGGGATCCCCACGGGCTGCAGGTGGATCTCTGCATCCTCATAGGTCTCCAGGGGCTGCAGGGGCACAGCTGCCTCACCATGGTCCTCACACAGGCTGCAGAGGAATGCTGGCACCTGGAGCAGCTCCTGCTCCTCCTCCTGCAGTGCCCTGGGTGTCTGCAGAGCTCTCCTCTCAATGTTCTCACCCTGCTCTTCTCTGGCTGCAATCACATCTGTGCAATGACTTGTTTTTCCTTTTTTTCTATCTGTTATCCTGAGGCAGTACCACCATTCCTAACTGGCCCAGCCTTGGCCAGAGGCACATCCACCTTTGGAGCTCCAGGGACTGGCTCTGCTGGACATAGAAAAAGCTTCTGGCAGCTTCTCACAGAAGCCACCCCTGTAGTCCCCCTCCTGCTACCAAAACCAGGCCATGCAAACCCAGTACAGCCCCCAACACCTTTCTTCCCAGTCCCAAGCCCATTCCTTCTGGCAGCCTGTAAGAGATGGTCCGAAGATCCCTCATCTGCCTCACGATCATCGCCAAGGACAGAGACTGAACACAGGAGTCCTGGCCTGGCTGAGGTGGGATGTCTGCCAAGTGTGGCCTACGGGTGTGCCCACTGGGAACTGGTACGCATTCCTGAGGAAAATTAGTGCAGGTCACAATGGACTGCGCGTTCTTGCTGCCCAGGCGGGAAGGACTGCGCTGAAGCGGAAAGGAATGTCCTGTACCTCTCCTGTACACCTGTCTTGTACCTGTTTCCCAAAGCAACGGACCCATAACAATGGCTGTAGATTTCCCAACCTCTTGGCCAGTTGCCCCTCGCTTCTGAAAAAGACTATAAAGGGACCTTCTGAAATAACCAGTCGAGATCTCCCCATGGAAAGAAGACGAAATCTATTGGCAGAAGACCACGAGGACTTCGTCTCATCCGTGGTAGCTATTTGCCCCTCTTTTCCCCCTCTCTACTTTGTTTCTCTTTCTCTCTCTCTCTCTCTCTTACTCTCTTCTATGCATTACTGTGTTGTGGGCACTTAATAAAGGTGCACTGTTTTGATTAAAACTGAAATCCCTTGTGTCCTTTTACACTCTGAGATCTGTAAAACGAACCATCACGACCCCCGCTTATATTAGCGGATTGTGACATTAAACTGGCATCACGGACAGGATTTGACAGACACAAGGGGTTGCAAGGTTGTGTGTAGTCTGTAATAGGGGAAGGACGTTTTGCCCCAGCCGCACCTAGCCCGACACCCCGAAAAGGGTGAGCGGTGTCTAGAAAGCAAGGGGGGTGACTCGAATTTCCCGCAAACTGCACATGCCTGGGTGAAAAGCACCCCATCCTCAGTTGAAGGCTCTGTCTTCAGATTTTCGCAAAAAGATCTCTTAGTGTAAAAGGGGAACTGTTTTGGTGGCTGTGTGAATTTGGACTGCTTGGTGTAGTCAAGAGACAACCATAAGTAACTTAAGGAGTACCTCCCAGGCAGATTTTGGTCTCTTCACCCACCCAGGGAAGCGAAGGGAGACACAGCGAAGCTGTTTGTGTCGCAGTGTGTAATTAACTTTTACCTCCCTGGGTGGTTTTGATCCCTTCATAAAATGACTGAAAACCCTAGTGCAAAAGATAAAGCTGCATTTTATGCTCTGCTAGCAAAACATAATGCCCGGCCCTCTCCGGGAGGGGAAGAATGGGCTCAAAATAACTGGTTTAATTTGGAGAATGTGACTGATAGAGTATGTTCTTTACAACATGAGACAAAGTTTAAATTTGGCCGAAATAAAACCATAATCTGCTCCGTTTTAGGAGCATGCCTTACAGCAGCTATAGATCACTGCTTTAAGCGATGTAGTGAAGAGAAAGCAATCACAGATTCCCTTCAAAACCTAGTGGAAATTTTACAGGAACAATCAGATGAAGAAAGGAATGAAAATCATTTGCTGCGGGCTGCTTTGAGGGAGGAATATTTTAAGAATTCAAAGAATGCTGACTCACCAAAAGAGAAAGAGGAAAAGAAAACTCCTCACATTAACCAAATATACCCCCAGGAAGAACTAGTGCTAGTGAAAAATTGTGGGGAAAACTGCTGCCCTCCTATGAGACCTCTAATTAAAACTGAAATCTCTTGTGTCCTTTTGCACTCTGACATCTATAAACGAACCATCACGACCCTCGCTTGTATTAGCAGATCATGACACAGTCTCCTGCTGCAGCAAGAAGAGCAGGCATTAGAAACCAGGTAGCACCTGAGCAGTACAGGTGAAAACCCTTTACCAAGGGAGTCTGTCTGCCTGTCTGTCTGAGGAAGCAGAGCCTCCTGGACCACCTTCTCCCTGAGCCTGCAAACAATGTTGTACCAGACATGAGAGCACCTCATCAACCTGCACTGGCAAGAAAAAACAAACTGTCTCCCTCAGTTTAGTACCTGTAGTACCTTTGCTACCTGCTCACTGTGGATCCCTCCCCATTCCCATGCCTGGTTTAGAAAAGAGATTGACAGTCCCTAACTCCCAATTCATGTGTGTCTCTCCCTGCCTTCATTTAAAGGCCTGGTCACCCATTCCCATTCAGTTTTCAGCTCCTGTTAGACAACCAATTGGCAGCACCACACTATTGACATTTCCCTTTCTCTCATCTGTCACTGGGAATGAAGCAAACAAGGAGCTTTGATTCCAGGACAGCTAAAACTGCTGAAAAGCACAGCTGGATAAGTTCATAACAAAAAAATCCAGCTAGTGATATTAAACTGGATATCTCAGTCTCAGCAAGTCCAAGAGACACCAGTTGCTGGGGAAAAAAAGAGCATTTTTGACTGCCAGGCTCACACGAGTCTGACATGCTTCACTAAGGATCAAGGCTGGTGCTTTCCGTACCATGTGTGCACCTGAAATCACTACAAACCCTCCTGAAACAGCTGTGGAACCAAGACCAGGAGGGAGAAAAGTAAATATGAAGGAAAAAAATAGAACAGAGTCAAAGAATAAAAAATGAAAAGAGAGAAGGATATTACTTCACGGGCATGATTTTAACACCGTGGTTTCTCAATGAGTAGCAGTAGCAATAAAAGGCTTAGTCTGAGTTTCTTTTCAAATGTGAAATATCCTAATATATTATGTATCCAGGAGAATAATCCAGTGCCCTAGCAGTGAGGTTTATTCAAAGACCTAAAATGCACCCAGTTTTAAGTTGAACAAGGCTTCTAAAGACAATGTTAAGAAAATTTCTGAATACAGCAGCCATGTATTCTTTTCAGAATACTCATAGAGAAAAGCTATTTGATTCAGCGGGATTCTCCTTTCATGCTTTACCATCTTCTTTCCTAAACACTGCTATGTATTCCCATGTTTTAGTTAAAATTTCAGACTTTCCTGTTTCCCATCATATCTGTAAATGGTGGGTACAGAGCCTGACTACAGCCATACTATTCACACCACAGTGGTACTTATTTACTGAGAATCGTGTCTGGGCTTCTATTTTATGCTCCCATTCATTAAAAAACACTTAAGAAAATGGGATGCACCCTATTATTTTTCTTGACACTCCTATTTTCAAAGAAAAGAAGAAAAAAAGAAGTAAATCCTCTGTCATTTACCGTAAGCATTACAAAAACTGACAGGCAGGGAAATGAAGCTGAAAATTGGGGGCTATTGAAGTTCCCCAAAACCCCAGGATACTGTTTATACACAAGCCTCGCCAGCAGACTCTCCATGCTGCCTTGCACTGACTTGTCACTGCTATTTCCCTACATTAAAGAGATCTTACCATTAGCATTCGGGAGCAGGGTTAGACACACTGTGAAGGCTACGAAAAAAAGAGACTGCAAGTGTCTGCCTCCTTTTTTGGCATTATGTCCTATAAAATTGGCAGGAATTAGGTAGTCTGTAGGGATCTGGAGTAGCAGCATTGCTATTTCCTTTGATGCACAGGAGTGCTGCCATCCCTCTAGAGCCTTTCCATCACAGCTGTACAAAACAGACACTCACCAAGCCAGCTCAGCTCCCCCTCCTTTTCAAAAGGAAAACAGTGACTTCACTTAACTCTACCAGACAGTTTTATAGCCCAAATGAGAATGGAGTGGAGCCCAGACAAGCCCATCTTTCCCCACTGCACCTTGGGGCTCCTTCCAGCAGGATTTTGTAGGCAAAGGAGGAACAATCTGAGGCTGGGTGAAGAGAGGAGGTGGAGACCGGTTCTCACATCTCCATCTCATGCTCTGCATCCTTATCACTCAAGGCAAATAGGGTTAAAAGAAGATGTTTCCTTCAGACTAGATTAAAATAGAACAATGTCTCATCTGCACTCCACCATGTTTTTTCACAATAAAGCATCGCTCCTAATGATAAGATGGGGGGGGAGAGAGAAAGATGTGTACCCAGCCTACTGTGTTCAGGGGAAATAATTTCCTAAATTGCTGTTATGGAGCTCTCAGGTGTCAGGGAAGAAAGGTAAGAAAATCATCATCCAAATATATTTGAAAGTCCATTTTCCAAAATTGTTTTCTTAACTCAGTTTGTTGCTTCCTCCTATGTGAATGTCAGTGCACATCACTCAGGGCTCCTGGTAACCTTGGCAACCCTCACATCACCACTGGCACCCAAGCCCAGAATAAGTCTCTTTAAAGTCAAGTGTAGCCACTGCCAAGCATTTCGCAATGTTGACATATTTAAGGTCACAGTGCTAAAGGAACAGGACTTCTCTGCAGCTGGAGACAGTCAGGGATTCCTGAGCTGCCCAAGCCTAAAAAGGCTCATTTCCTCTCTCCTCAGAGCTGGCCGTGGCTCAGCTTCTGAGCCCACGCTGGCCTTGCATGTGTTCATGGGGCAATAAACCATGCACTAATCCCACAGCTGACACTAATTTGAGCAATAGGGCTCTTGATGATATTTTTTCTTTTGTCTAATTAATTAACAGAAGTGACAAACCAATTCAGTTACAGGAAATAATGAACAAGAGATCTCAGATAATTAACCATTAACTCAATGAAAATCTGTTATTCCTTCCACAGTGTAAATTGATTATAAATTTCAGTGCCCAACATTACTGCTTTTCATCAGTCCTTGAGAGCAACAACTTGCAGGGCAAACCCATTAGATGATATATCAAGGCAAAAAAGCCTCACATGATCAATTCATTACCACACTGTTCCCACAGAGGCATAATTATACTAGAGCCCTGTGAATAATTAGTAAGTGAATTCTGCCTTGAGAAAGGGTTTTTTGGGAACAAATTGTTTGTTAGTGACTGTGAAGTTCTCCAGTCCTAGAATACTTTAAATTCTCTTTATCTTCAGCTTGAGTCCAACACACATATTTTGCAAACACCTGGTTTCCATTACATAAATTCGATTTATATGGGTTAGAAACTGAAGTGAAATATTTCTCTCTGAGTGAAATGACTGATTCAACCTGTGTGGGACAACCAAAAGGCACAACTTTATTTAGTACTTCGAAAATCCATCTGGCAAGATCCCAGCAAGCTGTGGCAGATGCTGCTATCAGAACATGTCTCTGCTGTGCCACTGGATTGCTTGTGGAGATCCACGCGTTTGTTTCCACTGAAAGGAGAAAACAAAAACAAACAACTTGACAGAGAATGCTTAAAAAGGCCCGGTTTATAGTCTGATAGAGTAGCCAGAGGATCAGACTGCTCTGCTTGGCTACTCAGAGAGCATGTCTCTGTTTTAGAGAAGGAAAAGCACAAGAGAGTGATGGGCAACAAACTCCAGCAGCAGGTCCTGTGCTCTCTTCTCAGAGCCAGGGATGTGCCATGCTGGGCACCAGGGACTGCAGACAGAAAGGCCTAAAGGGGAGCATAAAGCAGAAGAAACAGGAAACCTGGACACACAACTCAGGAAAGAAAGAAACAAACACTCCCTCTTGCTGCTGCTTGAGAGACATTTTCCTGTCCTGCCAGTTCTTGCTTCTGCTCAGTTTTTCAGTGACAGCTTACTTGGTCCAAGCAAATCCACTTCCTGTGGGGTTTTGCTCCTTTCAGAAAGTGCATCTATTCAGAAGCAGATTTTTGACATCACAGCCAGCAAAGGCCAGGGCATCGTAAAAATGTGATGCAAAACTGGCACAAACGTGCTCAAGAAGCGGAGTAGAAGAGGGGCAGAAACAGCAGGAAACCCTTCTGATCCAACTCCAATACATTTCCCTATCAGCAGGAGAAAGGTCCTTAGCCAAATAAAGGCTGGAGACATTCCATTTATTTCCTTTCCACCTCTTCCCCCTGCTTCCTGCCATCCCCTCTGCTGTGTAATTTGATTGCCATGGCTGGTTTGGGCTGTTTGGCTTTTCCTTTCCAGGAGACTGGCTGAGTCCCCACCCTGTAGGCACATCATCAGGTGTTTGGGTAGGTTATCCCGCCCATGTTCCCAAGAACAGATTTGTTGTCTGGGGTGTGGAATTAAGAACTGTCAGAAATGCTGAACAGATTTTATTTCCCTCCATTGCATGGGCCACTGGGAATCAAGCAGGAATCTTGCCTCACACATTCCCTGCTGTGCAGCTGCCCATGACATTGGTAACATCCTTCACCTCTTCTGTTTCCCATGCAGGGCACAAACATCCAAATGGGCTTTTTGCTCTTTCGCCACAGATGTTATGCAGGACTTTGAGGGGTGTTTTGCAACAGAAGGTGTTCAAGATGAAGCTTCTGTCCATCCTGCTGAACTTCCTTTTCTCCTACATGGTTGCTGGTCATTAAATGATGGAAGAAAGGACCTAAGGAGCTGTCATTAGATCTGTCTAAAGATTTCTCATCGCCTTGATTTACAGAAATTTCTGCTCCCATACATGAACACTCAGTTTATTTCTGGCCATTGCCTGAAATTCCCCACAAAATGTCAGAAGAGATCTGGTAACACTCAAAGCAAAGGATGCATCAGGGTGAATTATCTGATAGCTTTTGGCCTCTGTCTTCCAGACCTTCCCTGAGCTGCAACACTTCTAAGAATATGGGTGGGAACATTTCTAAAAAAAACTCAGGATGAGCATACAACCTGCCTGCTTTCTTGGCCCCCTTCTGTTCAGCAAAGCCACAATGCCATATTTAACCAAAGGCACAACACTCCTGTCTGTCTTCTATTTCAGAAATATAGCCAGTGACTATAGTGAGCAGGAGAGTGGCTACTTAAAGTTTGGGAGAAATCTGAGATGTGCTCAATGGAAAATCCTTTCTGAATGATCCTCAATTTATTTTCTGCCACCTAATTCTTTAGGTAAGTAAAACTCAACACATTTCTCTTTAAAGGCTCATTTATTTTGTTGTGACAGCAAACTATCTCATCTATCAGGAGAGCTGATCTTGCAGCCAAAACACGTTTCCTTGGGGCTTAGAATTACCAAGAGCACCGCGTTAATATGCAAATGGACCAACTGATAAAGGGAACCCAAGACTCTGAACTCTCCTGTCAAAGAAATGGAGCCCTTCTTGCCAAATACGGTTGTTATTGAAATTGCAATGACTAAAGCAATCCTGAGTTGACACCGTCACGTGGGAGGATATTGATGAGAGATTAAGTCTTGTATCTAATTTGCTCTATATAAACAGTAATTCAACATCTCGGGAGCACAGTAAATGCTTTTCTAACTCATTTATTTAAAAGGCTTGGCCAGGATTGCTAGATGCTTGTAACCAACTTCAGAAGGACTGAATTAAAAATACAAGACTTCAAAAGGATTGAACAGCTACTAGAAACATTTATGGGAGAAAAAAAAGGAGTAATTAGCTAAAACAATCCACTTCGGAATTAAAAGGGTTCAATCAGAATTGATGTTGAGGCAGCTGGAATGATTCTTATCTTTTGCAATTGGCCATTGCAGCATATGGTAGAGTGAAGGGGTCTGTACCTTTTAGAATGTGCCACATCCCAGGCATTGGGCAGGGAAGACTAAAGCAGCAGCTGGCAGCTGGAGATTCCCTGGCCAGGAGAGGGCCAGAGCTGTGTGCAAACCAGACAGGACTTCAGAGGGAGTAGATTAACTTCAACACAAGATTTCCCTTCCAGAAAACAAGTTGTTATTGTCAGGACCAGCCAGAACAGCTCTTCTGTAGAGCTATTACAGAATATATCACAGATAAAGATTTCTATTACTGCTAACAATACCCAAAATTGGGCAGGCAGCTGAAAATAAGGGGAACAGGACCCTTCAAACTGACCTGCCAAATACTAGAATTGCTGAGCTGAAAGTTATCCCAGGATGTGCCAGGGCACCTTCCACTGCCGCTCCCCCATATCTCAGGTACCAGACATGCTCACTGACATGTTGTTCTCCACCGAGCATAACAAGGAAGTGGCTTCTTTAGCATTTCTACTTCTGCATGAATCAAAATACAGGAAAAACCCTTAACAGAACTGAAAGAGTACCTCTGTGGCATTCCCCTATTCCAGCATTTACTGACATTCATGAAGAATTCACAGAAACTCTATATTTGTTTAAACCGGAACTCTCTCTTGGGAGAGGTTTGATCCTTTAACCTGCATCCTCCTGCACAGCGACCTGGCAGCTGTGAAACAGAGCACATTAGTGGTGTTGCTCAATGATGCTGTTCCCCATGACCTCAAGGCCAGAGGATAGTTTTCTCCTTTGTACATCAGTTTACAAAAGAGTTGAAAACACTTGTATTCAGCCCAGACCTCTCCCAGCCCCACAGCACAGCAGCCACTGCTGTGGCACATAGACATTTTCAATCTTTTCTCTGTTACAACTACTTTAAACACATGAATTATACTTTATTTTTAATTAATACTATTTTTTCCCCCATATGTTTCTGAGTTTCAGTAATCAACAATTCACGGAATAGTTTGTGTTGGAAGGGACCTTAAAGGTCATCTTGTTCCAACCCCCTGCCATGGGCAGGGACACCTTCCACTAGACCAGGCTGCTTCAAGCCCCAACCAACCTGGCCATCTCAATTTGAAAATAGCTGGTTTTACCAAGACCCCTTAAGTAACTGAGTTAAAACTCTGGGAAATATGATTTATCTATCTAAAGATGCCTGAGCTAAGGATTAACTGTCTTAGAGTTTGCAGTGACCACAGGGCAGGTGATCAAGTCACAGAAACAAGAAATACTCAGATACGCAGTGAAATGATCAGTGTTTAAACACTCCTCTGCTCACACGTCTACAGCAAAAACCACTGTGAATCAAAATAGGAAATGACAGTCCTGATGGCTGAGATGGTCCTGATGGTATTTGACTTGATGAACTCTTCCCCTAGTGTGAGTTGAGTGCCTTGCAGCTTTTCTCCTTCCAGACAAAAAGGAGGGGGGTGGGGGGGGACACAAAAAACCACAAACCACAAAACAAACAAAAAACTCCACAAAAAAGTCCCCCAAAACCCCAAGTGAACAAACAAAAAACCCTAAAAAAGACCCCTAGCAACAAACAGAACCAATCCACATAGTATTCAAAATCAAAAGACAGATTCAATCAAGAATGAATTCTGACAAATTCATGTCCAATGAGCCTGCTCTCTGTTCCTTCTAGACTCAATCCCTCTCCTCTGTCTGCACACAGCACTGCATTGGTGCAACTCTCTAGTTTGTCAGGAACTGCTGAAGAAGGAACTTAGCAACCCTTCCATGTGAAGCTGAAATAACAGGGGTGGAGGTTGGTTTCTTTGTTGTTCCTTTTTTTATAAAATAGATTAGTTTGCTGGTGTCACAGAAACTTAGTATAAATTCAGTGACTTTTAGTCATCCTTCCATGTATCCATCCTTCCAATGTAAATTTTTAAAATGGACAAGTGTTTGAACATCTTACATTTGATTAACAGAGAACAAAACCTCCACTGGGATACAAAATGCAAAACCCAGTCTCCTGGAAGCCATGGGGAAAGGCCTCAGGAGAAGAGGTGAAAAGCCTCATGCGTGTGGCATTGCATGGCATTGCCACCTCCTGTGAGCAGGACGTGCTGTGCCATCCCAGCAATCAACAGGGAAATACAGGATACAGCCAGTTTCTTGAGTTCAACATACCTGGAAAATCCTTAACTAGGAAAAATTGAACAGCATCGACTTTGATGGGAAGAGACAAGGAGCGAGCCAGATCACTTTAAAAATAATGAGAATTTAAGCCATGAATTATAATGAGGACTTTTCAATAATAGATAGGCAGGCACCAAAAATGGTTTTCAGAGAAACTTAAATTTGAAAAGCCTCAGAATTAGTTTAAACAGGCAAGCCTTTCTCATTAGGAGATCTAACACTACTGCTTTTTATTGCTCTAAACAGAACTTGTAAGAAACTCTTGTTTTCGCCTTTCAGAGGGTGGCTCTGGAAATATAAACCATTGACATTCTGTAGTTGTAGAAACCACTGCTGAAAAAAGCAAACATACACCCTTGAAGGGAAGAGCACTGACCAACATGGTGAGTTCCACAGTATCCCAGGATCCTCATCCACTCAGAGGCACAGATTTCTCTCCTAAATGGTAAGAGACCGGGAGGATGGTACAATGAAGAGCAAAAAGATTTACTCTACCTGAAATATTCAAAGGTTCCTGAAAGCAGCAAGCTCTGGAAATGGCCTAAAATGAATATTGCGTTCTATTTTATTCAGGCTATTATTTACCAGATTTTGCAACAATATTCTCTGAGGTGAAGCTACATGAAAGTGGTCTCAGTGCCATCATTTGAGCAGTTCCTTCCATATATTCACTGTTATATCCAAACAGTGCAGTTAAATAAATAAATAAATAACTTTCCGCCCTTTACTTCTCCCCCAGATCAAGCACAAATGTGGGAGATTTCAGTGAAAAATTACAATTACAAACTGAAACAAAGAACACAATTCCTGCAACGAGAGAAAGCAGACGGACTGCACTCAGGCCAGAATTTTGTAGGAAGTTCAGCAGGATTGCTTGTTGGGGACTACCCAGGTCCCATTAGTTAACAGTTAGAAAAAAATTAATTTAATTAAATTCTGGGACCTCTGTAAGTGGCAAGGGACACATAAACCTACTGAGAGCAAGCAGGTCAACCTCTTAACAGCCATCCATTCCTCTCAGGTTTCAGCTCTCAGCACCAGCCAGTGGTAAGCACTTTGCTGATGTATTTTGAGATATCATTTTTAAAATATATATTCTCTATGTATTTAAACTTCCAACATTTTTACAACTTGACCTGCATTTTAGTGAAAACAAGGTTGAGAAATGAAGCTTTACATCAAGAGGAAAGGTCATGTGTCCTGGGGTGACGTTATGAAGCTGCTTTATTCCTTAACCATCCACTCAATGCCCAAGGACGCTGTGCCTTTAAGATGGACGCAGGGGGCGGGGCTGGAGCCACGGACCCGAGGGGGCGGTTGAACGGTTCAGCCCAACGGCTCCAGGAGCTCAGCAGGGCTGGGGAGGGAGTGCGCCGGGAGCGCTGTGCTGCTTTTTGCGTTTCTTTTGTGTTCCAGCTAGCTGGGAAAAGGTTCTGTTGGTTTATTTTTCTTGTTCTTTTTTCCCTTTCCTTCCCCTTGCCTCACTGCCTCCCTTCCCTCCTTGCCGGTCCCGGGAGCCTGCGGGGGCGGCCCCCGCGGGCCCGCGGGGTGGCCCCAGCTGGTCCGAGCCCGTGTGTCTGTTCCCTCTCCGGGAATTTGTTGTATTTTGAGGGGGGCTTTTTATCCTGTTCTACCCTATTTTGTTTGTGTGTTAATAAACAGTTTGGTTTCTTTTTCCTACTTTCACTCCTTGTGACCCATTTGTCTCATTGACAGAGGAAAAGGGGAGGAACACTTATTCTGGAGTGTTTCCTCCTGAAGTTTTGTCTCAAAAACCAAGACAGTCATGTAACGGTGAGCAAATGAACCATCTCTCACTCATTTCCTGATGTTGCCACACTGACTCTAATAGGAGCCTCACTTCAAACTAGCAAATTGCAGCACAAGAGCTCTTTCTGAGCCCCATCCCAATCCACACAATAAGCAGCTCTGTTCTGGCTCTCAGCTCACAAAAACACATTAAATGATGCTGCATCTAGGCCTTGATGGTGTTCATCATCATTCCGGGTTTGACACAAGAGTCCAGTATATTACTGGAGTGATATATTTACTTCACCCTCTGCAATATGTCAAACTTCAAGTGAGGGGTGTTGTAGAACACTTTCCTTTACCTGCCAAAAAGTCTGTCCCTAGGGCCTGAACACCTCTGGGCTCTGGCTTTAGTAAGTCTTATGATTTCATCTCAAAATTTTAACTTAAATCTTATTTTTTAATCTTCATCTTAATTAATTTTATTACTAGTTCATCATTTCAAGAGCAAGACCGAGACAAATTTGAATTGGTAAAAATCCCCCTTCTTCAGCTGGTATGTATTAGCAGTTACTAGTAACCAGTGATCTCATTTTCTAAAAGAGAGGAATTCTGGTCACCCCAAAGGCAGAGCAGGGGAAAGCATCCTCCAACAAACTCAGTTTTGTCAGAAGGAATACTTACCTGAAGCAAAAACATTTTGTGGAAACTTACTGGCTTTGCTGAATTTATTTATCCCCCTGTTCCCAAAATGCAGTAGCAAGGATGAATCCGGACTTCTAAATTCCTAGGAGAAACCTGTCAGGTTTTCAAGCAGGTTGCTTGATAACATCAGTAGAAAATGCCAATAACCAGAGAGCTGGAAAAGCCCTGGAAATTGGTTTTACTCCGTTTGCTGCTCACGATTCCAGAGCTGAAAATAAGAAAACTGTACTCTTGATCCACAGATAAAGCCTAAGACTCACCCATATTCTCCTGGGTTTCCAGATACTCTTTCATTGGAAACAGAGCATAAAGCCCATTCCAAATAAACCACCGAGGATGCAGCTCCCTGCCCTGGATCAGCCTCACAGCATCAACAGCTCCCATTTTGTTCCCATTTGTTGGGCCCATACCCTGTTGTATGGGATACCGTACAGTTCTGCAGGGATTTAACCCAGGGCAATGCCTGTGTGGATGGGCTTTACCAAAGCACTGCGTAGTCTTAAAACAAAAGCTGTGGGTTTGCTGCTGTAGGGTCATAGATGAAGTTAAGTAGATGCCACCAAGATTGAAATCCCCGTTTAAATTTGCATTATCCCACATTACCTTTCAAGTTTCATTGGGCTATGGACCTGCATGGCCTCTCTCTTATAACTGCTGATAAAGTAAATTGTATCCACAATTGATGCATGATGCAAATGATGCAATTGGATGCAGCTGAGAGCATGAAAGGTGTTGGTTTGAGGGTGCTCCCTATTAGCTGGTGATCCTTGTCATCAATGCTTTCCCAGTGAGGTAACATATCTGAAAAGAGCCGTTGATTAGTTCCTAATGCTGCTAGGGAAGATTGCAATGGGTGTTTCAGCTGGTATAAATCACTTGTTACTGAGCTTACTTTGTTTGTTAGGACTCCAGCATCCATGCTATTTAACACTCCTAATCCTGTCCCCAGGACACCTGTCACATCTCTCCCTGATCATGTTGGAGAGGTGAGGGTCCACCCATGCAACCATGCCCACCGCCCTGCAAGGATGGAGCCAGGAATGGCGAGCAGGGCTTTGCCTGCAGAGATATTGATCTGCATTGAGCATCCCACTCATTTGAGGGACTGGGAAGAATTAAATAGCGCTGGTAGCTGACCTGGTATAGGGTCCAGTTTTAGAAACTTGTGGAGATAAGGTTTCACCGGTCTTATCAAGAGCCTGGGAAGTGGTGGAATACATTGGGAGGGTTATGTTTTGTTGTGCCAAAATACAGTAGTCCAGTTACGGTTGTGGATACATTACACCACCACATGTTACCACCTCCTTTTCCATATATTTTTTCCATGTAACGCTCTGAGCAGCTACTGGTCTTGTAATATCTGCTCTGCTTTTTGAAGGGCATGTATTGGAAACTGAGTAAACAAATTTCCTCTTCAGTAGTTGGAGGTTGTATTTCACATATTATAGTGAAATTTCCCTCTGCCAAATTCAAGATTTAACCAATTATAACTTGTTTTATCAGGAATTGTCACTGAAATGCATTCAGGCTCAAGCGTGGGTACAACTGTTGCCGTAGTGACCATTTACAGATAGGAAAAGTGAGGGTCTCCCTCCTGTGGGTTGGGCTTGGTGATGTGTGTGCCCAGCCTGGCTCATTCTGGCACTGATTCCTTCTGGGAGAAGAATAACTTGATCTTCAGTGGAGATGTGCTGGCATCATTCCCAAGATCATTTTTTGAAAAAGTAAGACAAAACAAGTCTCAACAGGGTTTGCTCAGACAGGTTACCCCATTACAAAGAAGGAAAAATGCACCGTGCACTAACTCCATGTTTTGTAGCACTGTTTTCAGTAGCTTCCCAAGCAGGTGGGCCATGAGGTTTAGTCAGAGTCACAGGCAAAGTTCCAGTTTGGGGTAATTTTACCATGACAGGCTGTCCTGGATGTAGTCCTGTCAGATGTTCCCCTTTGATGGAAGGTGGAGCACCTGATTCAGGTTTTGCAAGGAATCCTCAGCTCACAGAGCTCCTGGTAGGTCCATACCAGTTATTTAGATGCTGAAGTATTTTGGGGAGTTGAGAATCCTGGCCAGGTGTGTGGTTTAAGGCTCTTTTTCAATAAGCCGTTAGGTCTTTCTGATTCCATTGGACTGGGGGTAGCATGGGGTGTGGAATACCCATTGAATTCCTTCCTATTTGGCCTGTTCTTGTACCTCCTTACAGGAGACACGTGAGCCATTATCACTTTGGTTGGTATCAGGAGTAGGCAGGTTTGAGAACCACAATGAGAGTCCTCTTACTGTGCTCTGCCCATCAGCTCTTTGGCATTTGGCTGCCATGCACAGCCCAAGACTCCTCCTACACCTGTGAGGATGGATCATGTCCTGCAGATTCCATGGGTCTGAGTGGCCCCATGGAATCAATTTGCCATGTGGACCGTAGAGCTTTGCCTTTACTGATATGTAGGGGTGGTGCTTTAGCAGGGTGTTCTAACTGTAATTTCAGTCTATACTGACGACATTCTGTAAGAATGGTTGCACAGGTTTTCCTGTTTAGGGGCCAACCTTTGCTCTGTGCAGCAAAGCAAAGTGCTTCCTTACCAGTGTGTCCTAATTTCTGATGGTACCATTCTCCCAATCAGTACCATGCCTGATTTGAGGAATCTCTTACCTCTACTTCCCTGCTTTTAGTTAATTCATCCACCTTTCAATTCCGGTTTGTGGCTGGTTTGTTATCCTTGGCATGGGCTTTGAGCCGTCCTATTCTGAATGGCATTTTTCTAGCTATATTTAATAATTGCCAGTCTTGAGATCTCCAGATGGAAGATTTATTTACGTCCCAATTTAGTAATTCCCATTGGCAGACCCACTGGGTGGCACCAGCCCAACAGCACAGGAGTTCACATAGATTATTTTTGCTCCATTCTGATGCTGCTCAAACAGCTGCTCTTAACTCTCCTACTTGTGCACTACCTTCACCCTCTTCTATTACTTGTTTGTTTGTGTTGATGTTTAATGCAACTGCCTTATATTGCCATTTACCACTTACCCTCTTTGTTGAGACATCAGTGAACCAACTATCTTCTGTTGGCATCACCTCAGTAAGGGGAGGTGCATCTAAAATTGGCGAGGGTTTGAAAGGTTGTTGCAATGCTAATGGATCTGCATTGATAGTAATTTGTAATCTAGAAACTTCAGTTGGTCCTTCTGTTAATCTATTCCTCCTGCAGTTGCCATTAGGGACGCATTCCATTTCCTGACTGCGGATTTTTGTGCAACTCCTTCTGGGAGAGCAGACCTCTGTAAAATAGACTCCAGCAAATTAAATGGTTCTCTGGTTTGTACAGGCGGTACAGTTTGTTCCTGATGTATCTTCTCAGCCTGTTGCACTGCTCAGAGTAAAGAGGAATGATAGAAGCACCAAATACTTGTTTTCTCCAGTACCCTAAAGTTCCCATTAACTGTAATTCTTTCTTAGATTGGAGCATCTGTATTTGTTCTATTGCCTTTAAAGTGTCTGGAGGAACAACTGCACTGCCTGCTATCCAAGTACCCAAATGTTATTTCTTTACTTGATCCTTGGCATTTTTTTGGGTGGAATTTCAATTTCTGCTTCATACAATGCTCCCCATACAGCTGGTGCTCCTTCCCCCACCTCTTCACAGGAATCTCCTCCAATTAGACGTCATCCATATGTTGGTACAGTTTCACAGCCAGGAGGAGTGAGATGGTAACAACTCAGCAAGTGCAGCATGAGCAGCAGTGGGTGAAGGTTTATACCCCTGAGGGAGCCTGTTAAAGGGATACTATACACCTTCCTGGGAAAAGCAAATTCCTCTTTGTCCTCCTCTTGTAAGGGAACCATAAAGAACATATCTTTTGGATCTCGTACTGCTATCCATGGCTGTTAAATTTGCAACATTAGGTGCTGCAGCTGTTAATGGGTCTGCGTTGCCATCCAAACACCAGCAAACAACTATAAAACAAGCAGGCTTCTTTACTGGACACACGAGTGAATTAAGAGGCAGATGAATCCTTTTAATGATGCCTCTTTTTAAGGAATCTGCCAATCCCTCCATCAGTCCCTCTAAGCGCTGCTGCTGGCAGGGGGTATTGTTTTACATTAGATATTTTAGAAGAAGGCAGGGGTACTGGTATCTCAATAGACTGATAAACTTTTCAGAGCCTGAATTGTCTCACATTCATTTGGATTCTATTTTTAACCTCAGCAAACCAGTACGTCTCACTGTGAAACTCCATAAATTTTCACACAGGACTTTCCAGGTGCACCCACAAAATAAATCAAATCCTTAAAGTTGTGTTTGGGTGGCCCCCGCAAGCACTTCAACCTTAGTTAACTCTTTTTCCCCAAAAAGCCAGATAGGAATATTTGCTGTGGAATGTTCAGGAGCTGTGGTGTTTTGAACACGAACCTCCCGTATTTCATCCTGCACAGAAGCTAGAGATCAGAGAGTCCAGTAGTTTTAAAAACCAGTGGATCTCCCCTATCCTGCTTATCTGTCCCTCCTGCCCAATATACCACCCATGCAGTTAAAGAATAATCACGATCTCTGGTTAAAAACACACCAGGACCCCAATACACTTCCTTTTCTTCCTCACTCCATAAAAATCAGTCTTCCCCAGTCAGACAGACTTGCCAATTGTATTCTGTCACACATATTCCATCTTGGATTCTTCCAAATGCTTGGAATACTCCTGCAATTCAGCCAATTTTGCAGGACACCAAGGAGTTGTAAGCACTGCCATACTCACCCTCATTAGTAACTTCAGTCTTAATGGCCAAAAAGGGAAAGAGTCAGAGGTGGCACTAAAATTCTCACCACTATAATCCCAGACATCCTTATCCCAAGTCTCAGAATCCTCATAATGGGTTGATTTGTGAATTTGACTGGCTGTTCCCAGAGAGGATGACTGACTTATAAAAAGATCTAATTTTATTGCAGACATTTTTCATATTTTTCTACTTCGAGAAAATCAAGCCAATTGAGATTTTAAAATCCCAGTTTCCTCTCTAAGGGAGTCTACCTGTATTTCCAATATCTCTTTAATCTATTTTTTAAAAGCCAATTGTGCTTTTAGCACATCCTTTTTGGGTCAAATCACTGTACACACCTGCACCAGGAGCATACCTCTAGGAGCCAGAAAAGCTGTTTCTCCCTCCCAGAACAACATATATGAAATAATAACAACAACAACAACAGTTATATTATTACTAGTTTTATTGTAGTTACTATTGTTATTATTGTTGTTATTGTTGGTTCACTTACCATTTCCTTTGAAGGATATGCATGAATTTCCATACAGCATTCCAGGCCATCAGCATTGAAAGCTGTTATTTATCCTGTCTCATGAAACCCTTCTTAGCTAGGTTTCAAATAAGCACATATATTTTCATTTATTTTTAATTTTATAAAATGTTACTAAGGGGACGTGTAAGAAACCCAATATATTGGGTGGAAAAGAGGTCAGGAGAAAGGCACTCACTGGGGATTTACCTTTCCACAGTTCTGGTAAATGAATGGGGGGGTTTTGCGGCTTTTGAAATTTGAATTTTTTTTTTTTGCTATCATAACAGCAGGAAAGATCCCTGCACAACTAGACTCTATTCAAAAAATTCTTTATTAAAATAATACAGTATGAATTCTAAACTTTTCCATGCCAGAATGCCTTACTTCATGGGAAGACAGTATTGTCTTCCTGATTTTGTTGTCATTAGACGTCGTAATTATTATGCTCGTGTCATTAACTACTTTTCAGCTCTCTCTCTGGTTAATTGTTTGCTCCACAGCAATCTTTTTCTCATTCATGTATTGTTTATGAAGCTTTTAACCAGCTTCTTGTTTATTGAGATCTGATTTACTTGATGATCCTCTCATCCATTGTTGAAATGGAGCAATATTCCTCCTGGCTGTTCCCAGGCTCTAGCCATTAACTGCGGCTGCAGTGTTGCCTCTTTGAGATGTATCTTCTGTCGAGCTATTACTTTACAAAGATTTGTTTTCTACAATCATCCATCACAGATTTATAACATTTTCTCTGAAATATATAGATAGCAGAGTGCTTGTAGAGGGCTAGGAGCACATGAAACTGAAGGGAGATGAAGACCAGAATTAAAAGCATTGCTGTTTATGATACACGTGTTGGCCTCAATTTGGCTCATGGCTTAAAGAAATCATGCAGTTGGACATATGTAAAATCAGTGCTGGATGAAATTGATGTTTTGAGGGCAATCCCATAAGCAATAAAAGCCAGTTTAAGTTCAACCATAGCAGAACATTAAAAACCACAAAACTGGGAAAAAACCCCAAGCAGTAAGACTCCCTTCTTCCAACGTTTGTCTTTCAGTAGCTTTATTGCTCATAAAAAGACAAAGGTCTTAATTTTTTCTGTCCATGTTAGGTAAAAAGAGCCAGCTGATGCCATAACATTGTCTTTAATTCTGAAAAAAATAACCTGATTTTTGTCTACATCATTATACTGGCATCCAAGTTAGTAATTTCCTACCTGCTAGCTATTGATAATTAAAGCTGTCTCCAACTAACTTATATATTAAGAGAGATCTTGAAATCGAATCTCCAGTTAGACTCACAGTAGAATCAAAGCATCACACTGATTTAAGACATTCTTTTCTGCTGAGGTAAAACAAATGCATTTCACAAAACAAAGAATTTGCAAGTAAATTTTGACTCATTCTGGACTGACAAAATGTTAACAGGTGGTTGTGGGTTTCTGTAGCTGTGCATCTTGTTGAGCTCATTTCTGATCTCATTCAGGCTAGCAGGATTATCTAGATTGTTCTGCCCTAGGGGCAGGAGCTGATGGAAGACTGGCCAAGTTTGGAACCCAAAACTTCTTACCCTGTGCAGGACACTGAACTTCCCCACAAGGAAACTTCCCACTTGCTCTGGGGGCTGTGGACACCTCTGTCCAAGGTGACCTCACAGGCCTGTGGGATTTACAAGCACTTCCCTCTAAAAGAAACAGTGACGGCAAATTATTGCTTTAGTGGATGTGCACTGTAAGCACACATAGGTAATGCTACAACAAACCTCTGCACTGCCCTAGGATCTGGAAAACATTTGTGCAACCAGAGAAGTGTCCATCGTGGTCCCAGGACCAGGGGAAAGGGTATCAGTGATGGACATGGGAAAATAGGATGAAAGAGCTGAAGGATGAAACATTTTGTTGTCCAATTCACTGAGTACATAGCAGGCACCTTGTAAGAGCTTCTCCTGTGTTGTAAGGTTTAATGGAGTGATGCTCCCCATTTTGAACATAAAAAAGATCAGTGGCAAAAGGTGGCCCTTTTTTTACCAAAACCACTAAAAGAGTCCCTGTTTTATATGATGTACAAAAACTGGGAAGGTCTCTTGTTGCAAACCTTGAGAGATACAAGATTCCCCAGCACTCAGAGGGAAGGGACTTACCAAAAGGGAAAGAGCTTCTCTTTTTTAAACACCAACAGCCATGGGAATGGTTCCTGATGGAGATGCCCAGAGGCAAGGGAGCCTCTTATCCCATCCATACAGTATTGCCACCAGCAGTCCCCAGCCACAGGGTCACTGCAAAGCCTGACGACAGAAACTTACTTTCTCCAAGTTTTCCCAGGCCTGCCTGGAGCATTATTTCAGTTTCTTTAGCTGTAACAGCAATTTTGTAATGACTAAATGGCTTTTTATGCTTTGCTTGCATTATAAAATCATGTGGTGCAACCATAACTTTGATATGGGCAGTGATAGCAAGCAGTTATCCTGTGCAGGAGGACCATGAACAGTGCCAGCCTAACGATGTGGCACGGAAAAACAGGACCATGGAACAGTGCTGAGACCAGGAAAACCGGGGCAAGGATGCAGAGTAGACATAAATGAACAAGATGATAAATGTGGCCTTAGAAGTGGAACACAGGATAATACAGGAGACCCAGGGGAACTGCACACCAACGGCCAGGTGCTGAGAGCTGAAGGAGTTCAAAGAAGCAAAACTGGGTTTAGGGGAAATGATGAGGACTTGCTCAAGGACTGTGCAGGCAGTTCGAGGCAGCACAAAGTTACCTGAGCTCTGGGTAGGAGCCAAGGAGCCAGCTGCCTTTCCCGGGCTGAGGTGACCTGCACAGGCACAGGCTGCTGGGGCTCTGCTTTGGAGACTGATACACAAGGTCACTTCTCCCAACCCTCTCCCCCAGCCTACTGCTTTCCTGCTTTTCCTGTTTATGGACACAGAAACCCTCACTCTGTGATTAAATGACAGCCACAACACCTGGACACTCTGTGTTACTATCACAGATTCCACTGGAATATGCAGGTGCCAGCACACAGGGAAGGTGGCTCCTATTTTCTGTTTGAAGGCTGAGCTCTCCATGTCTTGGCCTGGGGCACTGGGACACTCCCAGCTTGCTCTGCCTGTGATTGCTAACACGCTTTCCAATTAATACCCTCTGGATAGTCATTTCACATTGGACACCCAACATGGCCACACTTTGTAGTTGGCAAGCACTGCTCCAGGAAGCCTCGAGGGTTCCTTTTTTCAGACATTCTATTCCAACTGTCTCTGTGGATAACACCCAGCAACAGCTACTGGCATCCTTGTATGCAAAGAATATAAACATCCCATTTTCTTTCATTTCCAACATTTTTCAGAAGTGTACTGAAGCCGAAAAATATAATCAAGCTATCTTCTCCGGCTAATAGCTTTTCTGGACTACTGAGTCTACCCAATCCTGCTGAGTTCTTTGTGTAAGAATTTACCTCAGGGCAGAGAAACTGATGATTCCAGGGACTCTTGCTAGCAAACAATCTGCCCCCAAAAAGGAAAGAAAAAGTTATGCTTCTACCAGCCTTTTATATTACTTAATCTTTGTTCTGAGAAGCCAATGATGGCATGAAAGAATTATTTAGTATTCCAAGAAAATATGTCAAAAATAATTTTGAGCTGAAATTTCTTAACTCACCTTTACTTTCAAATACTAATTTCCTCCAAATACTAAATGCCCTCACTAAAAAAAATAAAACTCTTATGATTTACAAAACATTTTTAATCTTCTAACAAAAAAATATACATATTTGTGTCTGTGTCTGTCTGTAACCTATGGGTAAATGGGTCCCTTTCTCCTAGCAAAGACTTGCATATAAATTTCTCCAGTGCAAGCATGAAATTATCCAAACAATTTGAGAATAACCTTTGCTGCCATAATCTTGTTCATTTTCTCCAGCCTTGATTGTTGATGAGCAGCCCGCAGCATCCTTTCCCTGCCTGTCAGAAACCCTGTGGTACTCAGCTCCCTGGCCTACAGCAAAAAGAACTCCCCAAAACCCAAGCAGTTGCCTTCTTTTGCTACCTAAGCCTCTTCCTCCTGCCCATCTCACACTTTTTGTAATCAATCTCCTGCATTTCCTTTTGCAGAAATACCATCAGTGTCCTCTCTAGAAAGGACTGTTGAGGCAGCTGTTCTTCTGTTCTTTCTTTTTTGGTACTGTGTCAGTTTGGGCAAATTTGGGAATATGTCCTCTGAGAGAAGGCAGGTTACAACCAGCCCTCCCCTACCAGGTTCGGGAAAAAATAAATATTCCTCAAAGGAAAGTGAAAGAGATAAAAACTATTTAATTAACAAACACACAGAAAAAGGATAATAATGCTAAATAATAAAACCTCTCGCTGTGGAGAGAAAAACCTGGGAAAATTTCAGACTCCTTCCGTAGGTAGCCTCTCCCCTCCTCCTCGGAGCTGGGACAGGGGGGTGGGCCCACCTCCAGGGCCAAGGCCTCAGTGGAAAGTCTTCCCAATGTATTCTGATGTTGAAACCGTCCAGCAGAGAAGAAGGGAAAAATCGGAGTCCCAGGAAAACAAGTTCAACTCTCCGGAGGAAAAGGAGCCAAAAAACTGGCCGAAAGCTGGCTGAAAAAAAACAAGCCGGGTGCTTCCTCCCGCCGCTGCTGCTAGAAGCAAGAGGAGTCTGTGTGTATATCTGTGTGTCCTTGAAACACTGCTTTGAAAGTTCTCTGGGTTTTTTTCCTCTCTCCTCTCTCAGGCTCAGTTTAAAGGCACAGAAAAGGCAAAAAATTAATTTCAGGGCATAGAACAGCGATATGGGATACAACATCATAAAGTCACCCCAAGACAGGTACTTATTCTGTCCATGCTCCCTTCTTGCCTGTATTTCCCAATTGTGCTGAATTAGATACCCCAGCTCCTTCTCACCCAGCAACAGTATGTCCTATTGGTCTCCTGCACACTAAAACCTAGAGCCCCAAAGATCTCACCTTCCTAATTTTGGTGTTGTCATTCATCTGATCCATAACCCTCTAAAAAGAAAGTTTTACAAAGCAGAAATCAATCATGAGGAAAAGTGAGAGGACAAATGTCAACACTTAAATGAATATTAGGAAGTGATTACCTGCACTGAGTGCTAATAAAAGAAAGATCCTGCACGCCATAAAACAGAATCCATACCCCAAGGAGTCCTTAGGAGCCTTGCCAGCAGTGAATCAGTAATTACCTTGCAGAATAACACTCAAACTGATTTTATTTAAAATATAACCAGAGCAACATCAGAGTGGTAAAAGAAGTGTATTACTTCTGCAAAATACATTAATGAAGTCCTGTGCCCCTTTTGTGTGTGCTTTAGAAAAAAATAATAGTAATTAAAAAAAGATGTGTGTGTGAAACATGGAAAACTTTGGAAATCATCACACTGAAACTTCTGGGAAGCTCAAGCTGTTTGGTTTATTCAAGAACAGTCACAGAGATGACTTGATCATGGTTTACAACAGCTTAAAACACATTATGACAGATTCCATGGGAAAATAACTTCAGATTAGGTAGCTTTCCAATCAAAAATAGCAGGAAAAGTTGAAACTGCTGGAGGCTGAAACTACCTGCAATCAGGACATACTTCTTCTTAATGAGGATTAAAAGTAAACACTAGAAAAACCACCTTATGTAAGTGGTTTGATTCTTTGGTTTTTAGAGGATTCAAAACAGGATTCAATGTCTATATTATGAGAAAGTTTTAATGCAGAAGTCATGTATTTACTTTGGCAGTAGCTGCATGAAAATACCTGACCTACTTAAAATCATTATAGAGAGGACCCACCTTTAGGCTACCTGGTGGCAGGGCAGCAGTAGCACACAAACCTCAGCTCTGCAGCCAGGCAGACATGCACAAATGTACATGTATGGATTTGCCACCCAGCTGTTCCTTTTTGACTCCAGGCTCCTGAAGCCTGGGCTACATTCCCAAACGTTGTCTGTGGTAAAAGTGCCCAAAGTGCACCCTGTTAGTAACTCCCCTTAGACAGGCGCCTAGTTCTGACAGTTTTCCTCTGGGGGGCCGGGCAAATCCAAATCAGGTGGACAATTTCACAGAATTGTAGACAGTTCAGGTTGGAAGGGACCTTAAAGCCCATCCAGTTCCCCCCTCTGCCGTGGGCAGGGACACCTTCCACTATCCCAGGTTGCTCCAAGCCCCACCCAACCTGGCCTTGGACACAATCAAATCTCTCTCTCTTGTATGCCAGTAATGGCAGTGCTGGAACACAGAGCAGGTCAGAAAAGTATTTTGTAGCCTCTCCTGTTTATGTTCAGTTCTGCCACATTCTGGTTTGAGTTTGCCAAAGTCTGGGCCAGGATTTGGGTAGGAAAACAAAGCTCTTTATTCCCTTTACTCTAATTACCAGAATCGTGGAATGGTTTAGGTTAGAAGGGATCTTAAACTCCTCCCATTCCACAGGGAGAGGGACACCTTCCACTATCCCAGGCTGCTCCAAGCCCCATCCAACCTGGCCTTGGACACTTCCAGGGATCCAGGGGCAGCCCCAGCTTTTCTGGGCACCCTGTGCCAGGGCCTCCCCACCCTCCCAGGGAACAATTCCTGCCCTCTGGCACTGGGAAGCCATTCCCCCTTGTCCTGGCACTTCAAGCCCTTGTCCCCAGGCCCTCTCCAGCTCTCCTGGAGCCCCTTTAAGCACTGGAAGGGGTTCTAAGGTGTCCCTGGAGCCTTCTCTTCTCCAGGTGAACACCCCCAGCTCTCCCAGCCTGGCTCCAGAGCAGAGGGGCTCCAGCCCTGGAGCATCTCCATGACCTCCTCTGGATTCACTCCCACAGCTCCAGGTCCTCCTGTGCTGGGACCCCAGAGCTGGATGCAGCTCTGCAGGTGAGATCTCACCTGAGTGGAGGAGAGTGGCCTCTCTCAATCTGCTGCCCACAATGTGCGATCAGTCCAGGATGCAGTTGTCTTTGTGGGCTGCAAGCTTATCCATTTATCCTTCCCTATCCTGGACCAGTGCTACATTTTCTTGTGTTTTGTATAAGCTGGTTTTGAAATTTTTGGTATTCTCAATGTCTTTCTATTGCCCATTAACCTGTATCACTTTGGATTGTAATTTTTAAGGGCTGCAGTTTGAGCAAATGGTTTGATTTTCATCTTGCTGCTGTAAGGGGATGAGAGAACATCAGCAAATGTCTCCAGGCAGACTTTCCCAAACTGAGGAAATGCTGTGACGTGCTGTAGACTATTAATTCTTCAGACAATAAAGAGGGTACTATATCCAGTCTGCTAAGCTACATGTATTCCTGTGTCCAGGGGATATATTTCCAACAGCGTGTCCCAGTCCAGCACACTGATCCCAGGGCCCAGAGACTGCTCCTTCCTTCCCCTGGTTTGTTCCAGTGTTGACAGGATGTGAAGCATCATTCACAGGCAGAACCTTTGCTTGTGCAATCCCCCTGAAGAAACGTTCTCCAGGCATATCCCCAGTTTGGATGAATGAAAGATCTCACCATCCTGGAGAAATGCTATGCCTCCTGGCTACTTGCAAACTTTCTCACTAGGCTTGTTACCCAGAATTTTACTGGAACACAGCTCAGCATATGTTCTACCTGCAATTTTTTTGACCAGAACTGGTATTTCAAATAGTTGCTGTCTGTAACTTGCCATCTGCATTGTCTTCAGGGTCACACAGCATTTTATCTACTCCCTTAGCACATAGATGTAATTTACATGAGGAATTTATGTAAGGTCTATATAAGCAGACTCAAATTCATATTCATACTCTTTGGAGCACTTTTGCCACTAACATTTCACCTAACAGAAATTCAATTTTCCACAAGGAAAACAAATCCAAGGTTACCTTAACAGTTAAACACAGTTTAAGCTAATTATTGGAGCTCAACATTCACACAGGGTAAACGCGCCCATTGAAATAAAACTGTGCCGATTTACTGCAGCTGAACATCTGCCCATTTATCCAAATAAATGGTAGAGATATCTTTCCAACGTGTCTAAAACTTAGTGAGAGGGGTAAAGTAAGGACTAAATGTGGCTGCAAAACATGACAATGTGTTGCACTCCATGATCCCTCATTAAAACTGCTGGAGAGCAAACCTCTCTGGCTTTACGTTTCAAGAACCTTTGAAGAGAAAATCAGCTTCCCAAATCAGCCAGATAAGGATAATTTTTGTTCTTAGGGTGTAATAGGAGATACAATATCATTATTAGTGTTGTGGAAAGATAAAGGAAGAAATGTATATTGAGAATTATAGGAGCAATAGAGATGCTCAAGTGTGAAAGATTTCAAGGACGGTCTTTGGCTCAGGGGCTTTACCAGGACACAGATCATTCCCAAACTACTTTTCTCTGGCAATAGGAGCAAAGACCTGGATGTTCTTCTGACTTAAAGCCTTTTTGTATGTGTGAAGGTGGGGGGGTGTGTACAAAGGAACTGCTGTTTCAGCTTTATTTCAGTTTCAAGTATGATTCATCAACTTAGTATTTTTCCACTTTGCCCTTATCTACTGATGATTCACACCTTTAGAAGACCAGATTAGATTCTGGCTACACATTCAGTACCACAAAATCCACAACATCCTTTAGAATTTCCTACAGTTATTTATCACTGAACATGAACATGCTGGTTCTGAACATGAAAGTTCCCATCCAGTATGGATTTACCACTGCACAAAACTCCTCATCTCAGTTGATAAAATGCATTGAATAAGATGGCTGAACACACACAAACTTCTTCCAAAAAATATCCCTGCAAATCTTTTTTTAAGGATGTATTTTTTTCTTTTTCCTGCAAAGGAGAAAACAGGAGATATATCACTGACACCTCCGAAATAAGAAACAGAGTGTCCAAAAAACGGAAAAAACCTTGTGAGGAACAAAATTTCAAGCAGAAATCATTCTTAAGAGTAGGGCTGAACATACTTCCATAGGGTGAACGTTACAAGACTTGTGGAGTTCAAATGCATAACCAGAAGTGCCTGCAGAAGGCAAAAAATTAAGTTAGTATTCTAGAGAAAACTGTAGAGAAATATGAAAAAACATTGCTCTAAGCTGTAAAACCATCAGCAAGGATGCACTAGGGTTTGAGCTTTGCTTCCATTGGGGAAAAAAGGCTGAGGGAGGATGCTTTGCCTAAGTTTTTAATCCAGTTATAATATAGAGAGGGAAAGTGGGCTTCAGGGACTGCTTCCTCCTAGAAGCATTTAAGGGAGGAGCAGGTAAATACAATACCAGAACTTGTAGCTGAAACAGGCAGAGAGTTCCTGAAAATGACAGAAATTAGGAGAGTCTGATGTCAAGGAGTAAAAAGTCTTAGTCTCACTGCTTCGTGCACATCGGTGGGGTGTCCCAACATGACACAGCTGAGGAGCTGGATGCCAGTTGCCAGTTTTAGTTTGAAATTCTATCAGCTGCTGGAGTGTCTGGAGCCAAACATTTAAACAAAAGCCCCAGGTCAGGCAGCAGGGGCTGATTTCACCATCCTGCCTGAGGATGCCCCACCACTGCTTGGCTGTGCTCAGCAGACAAACACAGGCTCTCTGCCAAGCCAAGGGGGACACCTGAGGAGGTGAAGCATGAGCCCTGCCCTGAGGCTTGCTCAGGGGCCAGTCAGGCCCCACTGCCCACAGGCAGAGTTAGCCATGACACTCTGACACCCAGAGCAGCCCTGGCACAAAAGGAAGGAGGTTGATGTGCCCTGGACAACACAAGGCCCAGCATTTCATACGATATTCAAAAGCAAGAAGCAGGACTTTATTCTTAGTACATCATGAGAGGGGCCGAGTCAGCCCTCCAGGGATGTGTCTGAACTCTGCCTGTTCATGGCAGGAAAGCCCCTCAGCAGCCGCAGCCCCAAGCACAAGGCAGAAAGGGGAGACAGAGAGGGGCTTTGAGGTGCTCTGTCAAGGGCAGCCCTGGCAAAAGACAGGTAAAGACTTCTCTAAAGTCTGACACTACAGGGAGTGCTCTGCACCAGGGCCCCCAGGAAAGCTTCAGTGGTGCTTGGGAATGAGAGGTGTGTCAATGCCCCACGTTGCTCCTGGCCAGCAAGAACAACACTCCTGCTACAGTACAGCTGAGTCAGGAAACTCTGAGCCATGGAAGTTACACAAAGGTTGTTTACATACATCTGCAAAGCATCACTGTGCTCGATGGATGAACTTACCTCTCTGCCCTTTTACCTACCCTGAAGATAAGCTGCTAAATAATTTACTCTTGTGGAAACAACACATAGCTCAGTGGGAAGAAAACCCTTAAAATCAAGAGGATTCTTAGTGATGTAAAATTCCTGTAAAGGACCCTTAGAAGCTACAAGCAAATTTGTTGTCTAAAGTAAAATATCATACACATGTAGATGGAAACAACTGCTGGATTTACCAGGCTGTGAAAACACCAGTTTTACAAGGGAGCACAGAACTACTCTGTATGCTTACCTCCCCCTGTTCCTTGACCTCTCTTCTAATCTCATGGCAAACAGCTCAAAGGAGTTTACTTTCCTAATCCTCTACTTGTTCTCCCTTCATTCCTAATTCCAAAATTTTAGCAGCCAAACAAGTTTAAACAATTGAATCTACAATGATGAACTTGCTCCACTTTTTTTAGGAAAATTTGTTGCTGTGAAAGGACCAGAAGAGATAAAATTTTACTCCTGGTTAAGATCACAAAGACACTGTCCCTGTTTGGACTTATCAGACAATTATTTTCATGTATTACACAATGATACTAAACCATAAGCTCAAAAGTTTTGTATATGATCAGATATTTCCCATTTTTTTTCCTGGCACAAAATTATCAGAAATTTTCAGATCTTTAAATAACAGAAGCATTCAGCAAGTGTAAGGTTGTCTGGGAACTGAGAGTTCAGTGCAACATAATGTGGGTAATAATTGGCTTTATGGAGGTGGAAAAACAACCTTATTGTTAAGGGATTTTAATGTTGGCACATACTTCACATGCAAGTACAAATTCACGCATATTGTTAATTTGTCTGCCTCACCAATTGCTCCATGTTATTAAATCTTTCCCATTAAACAGACCCTGGCAGGCTTCTGAAAGTACTTCCATCCAAGGAAACTATTAGATGGATATTCTTGAGAAGGTTCCAGCAACATCTCAGCAACATTGGCAGTTCCAGAATATTTATGAGCACGGAACAAGTCAGTGTTGGACGCAGCTCCAGGTGCAGTTAACATCCTCAGAACAGAAATTAAAATTGTAAAGGTACCACTGCATTGCTCAAGTGAAACAACGACACGTACACCTACTTCTGAAAAATCCCTTTTTCCTTCAGACACTGCTTTCCATGGAAGAACTTCAGTGACCAGGAGGCAAGGTGACTTTATAGTAAAGCATCATCATATTTCAGAGTCATGGTCCTGCATATCACAAAGGTGATGTCAAATGGAGCTTCTGGAATGCTGTGCCAGCACTGCAGGGACACTGTCCTGACTCCACTGGCAAGGAATGGCTTTTCCTGCAGCACGTACCTTCAGCAGCATGCACAGGGCTGTGTGCATGGGCTGGAAGGAGAAGGCTATGTTTGTGTTTGGGGAAACATTGCAATGGCAACTTGTCCCTCAGATCTGTGTCAAAAACAAATGCTGAAGGCATGAATCTGTACCATTGCTTGCTATAAAAGACATTGGATATAACTCTATAGCCCATACATATGCCGTACACACACAGCTCCAGGATTTCTCCTGATGGGTGGGAAGGAAGTGTCCCTGTGCAGTACGTGCACAGAGGGGTGGGAAGGTCAGAGAGATGGCAGCATTGAGCCTGCTTAGCGTGAGGAGCAGCAGAAGGAGAGGACACCACAGCAGCTCTGTCAGGTGACAGGCTGCGGGAATGAGCAGCTCTCCGTGCCCAGGATGGATGGGACACGATCAGGGAAGGGCCACAGGTACAGCTGCAAAACCATGAAGATAGATGCAAGGCAAAAGAAATAAAACAGCTATAAACTTTCTTACATTAAGAACAGCAAAAGAATTCCCATTGCCCAAAGGCAGTGGGTGGGAAGGAATAACTGTTTTGATCACTGATTTTTATGTCCTCTTTTTTGACCACTGCATTGTGCAGGTTGTTTGTGCTTTGCTTGATGGTGGCTTTTCCTCCTCTCTTGATTTGAAAGGTCACCTCAGACACTGTGTCCCAACTTTTTGCCGGTTCTCCTTAGGTTTAGTTTTGTTACTACTTTTTAAAACAACATTTAATTATTTGGCCACAAGCCCCAAGTTCATTGACTAGACACCTGGTATTCCTTTCCATACATATTTTTCTATGAGTCCACAAATTTATTACAGATGTTAAGATTCTAAAAGTCAAAAGAAGAAATCAGTATGTGATGAGAAAGGTTAGTGTAGTTACCGCCTTTGCTCAGGACTGCAGCTGATTTACAACTATCTATTCAGACTGTGAGATGCTTTATGAAATTAGCTTTATCTTTGTATTATCATGCAAACCTTCTCATTTGTACACAAAGCATTCTCCAAAACACTTTTCATTAGTTCCTCACAGCCCATTATTTCCTGCATGATTAATGACAGCTACATAAATACAGTGTTTTTCCCAAAAAAGACATGCTTTACTTTGCTGTCTTACTATCCAAAGACTATTGGCTTTAAAGCAGCTCTTTAATGCATTCAAACAGAAGTTTGATATTCAGTATACTTTCACATAATGCTTAAGTGTTATGAATCTGAGGAAGGGCTATATAGGCTACACTAAGCCATCTTTCATAGGAAATGACGAAAAAAAAATACAGGGAAAAAAGGCAAAAGCTGTGATAAACAATGAGTGACAGGAGCAGCTTCTTCCTAGGCTTTATTCTGTCCATTTGTTGTCTTACACATGTCAAAGGACTAGTGGAAGGAGAAGCAGTTTTGCCCAACTGCTGACAATACTATTCCAAAATAAATGTCCTTTTTAAAGGAAGAAAAATAATTTAAATATTATATTCAGATTTTGTGTATTGCTAGCTCCAAGTATGAATCAAGGACCGTGTTTCAAGACCACACCACCTCTCAGACAAACCTTCTGTCAGCAAGGTCCAGAGAAGTCCCTGGAATGACACTGCTCTGAAAGAAAGGAAAAGTAAACTTTAGCTACATGTCTCAAGCTGTTTCTTACTGACCTAGGTAGCTCAGGCAAGAGGACAGATATAAATCCACCACAGTCTTGCAGCTACAGTACCAATTTCAATGTGTAGTTCTGTACTAGCAGAGCTTACAAGTGAAAAGGTAACCAGTTACACTTCATGCCATGGATAAAAAAAGAAAATAATGGGGGGAAAAAAACACAAAGAGAGTAACTGTAGAAAAAAAAATATTTCAGAATTAAAAACATGTAAAAAAGAAGTTTTATAACTGATGTCACCCACTCAAACCCCTAAAACTTGGCTGATACTTTCAGTGAAAGTCATCATACTAACAAAAAAAAAAATCCAACATGATTTTTGCTGTGACTTTCTGGTTCATCTATCAGAAATTCTGTTGTCTTTCTCAAGGGTAACAGAAAAGAAGGAAGAACTGGAAGGAAGACTCTCACTTAAAGATTTGGATCACTTCAAAGAAATCAAAAATAATGCCCTTTCCCTGACATTTCACCAATGTCACTTCACATGTGGCAGCTGATGCATTCTCCATGCAAACATTTCCCTTCTTATCCAAATTAATATTTACAGATTAAGCATGGCATAGATGCAAATGCTTGAGCTGGTTTCCTGCAGCTCAGCCAAGCTCCCTCGGAGCTGATTCAGTTGAGCACAGGCAGCCCCTGAACCACTGACACTCACCAGAGACACCTCCCACCAGCACAGAGAAAGGGCACCGGAGACCAGGCAGGTAAGGAGCTCTGACAACAAAACCAAGTGCTTCTGCTGACAAAGACTGAAATTCCTTAGGCAGGGCAGCAGCAGCTTCCTTTGGAGGGGTGACAGGAAAAGAAAACTAATACACAGCAATTACAATGTTATTCCCTGGAAGATCAATGGGCCATACAAATGCAGGAAATCAGCAGTGCCGCAACGGGGAGCAGTTCGTTTGGGAAGATTCCATTTCTCTCTCTGAAATTTTTTAACCTTCTGCTAGATAATTCCTCAAGTTTCACCTCTGGCACCCTCATTAAAGGGGATCATTTCAGCTGGGTCAGCTCTGTGGGCAGGGACTGCTGATGTGCTGTGGAGCTGGATCAGCCTCCTGTGTGCTAAGGACTCCATGGGCAACGGAAGGAGAAGTGGCACCCACAAGTATTTGGCTAATTTTGGATTAGTTTTCCATGAAGAATCTCCTACAACCAGTCATATGCTGCAGTTTGAGAACTGCTCCCAATACGATGCTGACAAGCAAATACAATTAAAGATTATTTTACTTTTCAGCAAGAGTAAAGGCCAAAGTTAATGATATATTAGCATAGCATCTTTCATGCAAGGAATACATATAACATATGAGAAAGCAATGCAATCCAAAAGTTAATTTCCCTATAATTCAGTACATTAGGAAAAACCCTGAGAGCTGCAATAAATGCCATATAATCCATGCTTTTCTTCCCATGCTTTTTTTTTTCCTTCTCATTTATTTTCCCTGTAAGGATTCTGTTTCTCAGGACCAGAGACTGTCACAGGAGAGAATGTCCATTCTATGAAAAAACCTGCCATTTCCAGATTTGCTTTGGCATACCCTGGAATATACTCTTACAGAGCACTAAGTTTAAACCAGTAGAGCAATCAGCAAGAAATGCTTTGTTTTTTCCTTAAGGATGCTTTCCTTCATTACTCTGGGAACAAGTCACTCTCTCAATGGATAAGAGTTGTAATTAACACTTCGTATTTTTATATAGAAGCCCAAAGAAAATTAGAGCAGTGGGTCAGTGCAGTGTTGAGGGAGTGAAAGCTACTTTCTTTTTGAGGACCAGAGGCTCACAAGGATTTTTAGCTGTTTTCCTTTTACATGGTTTGCCTTCAGCTTCCTGGGGAGGGTTTGTAAAGGACACCTTTAGGAACTTAGGAAATTTAGGAAATTAGGAACTAATTAGGAACATCAGAGACTTCTTGAAATTGCCTCTTGACTTCAACCAATGAGGAGCTATTATTTACAGGATTTTCTGTTCCTTTTGAGCCACCAAGAACTTTGCTCTAATTTCACTAGTTCTCATCTACAACAAAGCTGCTGGGACTGAGTTGCAGGATGGGAAATAACAGAAGTAACAAATAATCGTGCTTATTAACAAGCATAGGAAAAAGGATAAAGAGTAGCAGCATGATTTAGAATTCTATATTTTATATATAAAATACCTATAAAATATTTTCTTGCTGTTTTTTCCTTCCTGCAGGACAAGGAAAAAAAAGGAATTTTTTAAATAGATAGTATAATATAAATACTATTAACAACTGAACAGAGCCCAGGGTATCACAGCAGATTTACAGGTGAATGGTAAGACTTAAAGAGGTAAAATTAGCCCTTCACCTGCAGTGACCAGCAGAAAAAATACTTATCTTTTTATTTTGGAAATTGAGTGAGTTCTGCACTAAGTCCTTGATCTGTCCCACAGGATGAAAAATCCTCAGCTTTGACCAAGCCATTAATTCAATGTGGAGAAAGGTGGGCTGGAACCAGGGGGCAGAGCTGGCCCCTCCCTGGCTGAAGGAGGAGCTGGCACAGAAGGGAGCTCTGAGGGAGAGCATGGGTTTATACTGAGGCTTTGGAAAGAGTCGGGTGTAATCACAAGGCAGCCCAAGAAACAAAGGCATAGAGCCTGAAGAAAACACATCCTGAACCTGCGCTGAATCACCCACCCCTGTGCTAGCACCTGCCTTCTGCCTCGCTAATTTGACAGAAAAGCAACATCAACATTGACATTCACCTGCTTATTTTATCATGTCCTTTCAGGAATTCACTCTTGCTCTGTTTGTAGGAGTTATCAGAGTCCATGATGCGCAAAATTCTCCAGCCTGGCCTAAAATTGTCATCCTGCACCCCTTCTTACTGCTGGAATTTCCTAGGTTTTAGGTTTTTTAGCTCAAGCATTGGAGTCTGTCATAACCCATTCCCTTTGCCCTTTATGTGCAGACACAGAGCCTCAGACAGCTGGGGCCCTTTGGGAGAGATCTCCTCTGATGGGAAAAGCTCAAGGCGGAGCACTGAATTTCTCCTTAAAAACACAAAACAAGAGAGAAACAGATTCATTTCCTCTGGGTAATGTCAGGCTGCAGAGTTTCTTTGACTGTATTTACAACACATGAATGTAAATAACCATGTTCAACGCTGCTTTCACTTTTCAAGAGGTGAGCTAAATAAGACCACAGAAGCCTTAATTTGGGCACTAAAATGCAAATTTCAGCACATCTCATTTACAATATTTTCACCATCTCAGGGGGTTATCTGCCTCCCCTTGGGGCCTCTGGCAGGTTTTGAGATGTCATTGTGGAAGTAGCACATCATGTGTGCCCCCCTGGGGCAGAGACCCACTCCAACCTTCATGCTGTCAAGGAAGATGTTTGGAAATTTATGCTTTCAAGAACTGAAAATTGGAAATAAAATTCTTCATTCCTAGGAGATAAAGATTAGTTATTTGGTAGCATAATGTAACTCTAGATTTGGAATTGCCTACAGAAACTGTAAGTTAGAAAAGACACTAACTCTTCAGCCTTATGGGTGAAGAAAAAGAAAAACCAAAATCCAAACCAAAAATGCAGGCAAAGGAGGAAATAATGCATGAACTACTTCAAACAAAGCCATGTGCCTACAATGTCTGATGCTAGACTGCCACAGGGAATTCATTTAGGTAAGCTTGACAAAGAGCAAACATTTACCATGTCAAGCTCTATTCATGTGATTTTTACCAATATAAAAATTAATTACAAGTTGTCAAATTATCCTGCACTTCCAGCAGTAAATCCTTCCTCCACAGTTAATGGCTCAAAGTAAGAGTGCACATATTCAGCTAGAGATGCTTCAGAGAGAGTGACTTCCTACTGGATTATTGCTCCAGAACTCTTCTTCATCTGTGCTTCCATTCCACTGGCAGCATTCTCCCAGTGCACAACACTATTAAAAATAATGGTTTAGAGCATCAATAATGTATTAAAGATGGCCTCCTTAACATGGCTGTGGTGACTGTAATAAAATCCATCATTCTTTGAACATTTGCAGCCATAAATCTTACAGTTAATGATGTGGCACAACTCCATCATCAAGAAATGAGGGAAACAGAAGTTGAAAGCAAACAGGAAAGCAAAGAGAAAAGCTTGAGACTGAGCCCAGGAAAAGTTCAAAGGATTCTAAAGTGTGGGGCTGCTTAACTCCATACCCAAGCAGGGAGCAGGCTGCTTAACAGGAGATCCAGGTTTGTCATGGAAGACACCCTAACACGAAGTTTGGCCTCAGTCTTCACTTTCAAACCTTGCAGCTTAACAGTATCTAGGGATCTGCATCATGGAGAACACAGGACTTACCTCCCTTAACTCCCTAAGTTTCACCATCCAAAAATGAACCAGTAAGACTGAGTCACATATTTTGGCTTCCGAAATTGTCAACGGAGAGGGACAGGAGCCTCCAGAAAGCCACCTATTTCTGAGCCCTGTGTAGGTAGAATTACTGACTGGAATATTATACTCTCTGCTACAAAGAGATTACTCACTATCACCAGAGAACGATTAATATGTTATTTTATGACTAATAAACACACACTTCCCATCTATGCACACTAATTGAAAACTTTTGACACTTCAAAGCCTACAGTTCCTTCACTTTGCTTTGGAAGTGAACTATAGTTCCACACACAAAATGGGCATTCTCCTAGATCTGTTCATTAAGTTATGATGGCACAGAGTAAATGCTTATTCCGAATAAACCTACATGACCCCTTTTCACTTTCTCCTCTGGTAGTATTTAATGTCATTTTTACTAAGTCAATCGACAGAATATCAGCTTCTCTTCACCCTGCTGTCCTTAAGCTCCTCTGTCCTCCAGCTTCCCCTTCCAAAGGCAGATCTGAGGAGGAGCCTGGAACATTGTGTCTCCTCCTGAGAGCACCGTGTGTATGTGTGTGTGTGTATGTGTGTGTGTGTGTGTGTGTGTGTGTGTGTGTTCCCTCATGGGAGTACTCTGTGTGCATATGTGTCCCCTCATGGAGCACTGTGTGTGTGTGTTTCTCTTCTCCTGGAGCACTGTGTGTGTCGCCTCCTGAGAGCACTGGCCTCATCAGCCACACAACAGAACCAGTGGACTCACAGACATGCCGCAAGGAAGGAATAAGAGCATGGAAACAGGCAGTGGGCATCACCCCCACCAAGAGAAGTGAAAGTCCTTTTCCTCCTAACAGAGCCAAGAATAAAACAAATCAAAGGACAAGCCTAATTCAACACCAGTTCTCACAAGGTCCAGGAAGTCATGTAATTTCTGTTTGAATTCCTTTTATATTCTGATTCCAAAGTTTCCATTCAAGTAGCAATAAACAAATCTTTTAAGATCTATTTACTTTCAACAGATAACAAAACCTGTTCTTCATGAACTTCTACAGTCTGACAGTCATCAGGTGCCTCCAATTTTGGCATCACAACAGCAAGGAATTCCATCTTAGAAAGAAACTGAATTCCCTCTATTTAGAAAGTTCAAATTAAGAAAATCCTACCTTTAGGACATCTAAAATTGCAAATTCTTTTTTGAATTTTTTCATAAAAGGAGCTTCATGCAAATAAATACTAAGTGGAGCTAGTAGCAATCAACAAGGCTAGATTAAGATACTCAAAAGACCTTTGTGAAATGAGTAAACATTGTTAATGATTCGTGTCTGCATATCTGAAATGTTTTGTCTCTGGTATTGGTGGAGATTTGACTGACACTAGATTCACACATATGCAACAATGAGGAAATCTCAAATATTCCTACAGTGAAAACATTAGTGGAGTAAGGAACTATGCCTAAACAGTCCTTTACTGATATTAAAAGGAAACATAAGCCTGGTCCAATTATAATCCTCAGGTAAAACAGAGATTTCACTGTTCCAAAGAGACCATCACCTCTTTTTATCAAGCTGTATCAGTGTTACAAATTCCTTGCACCTTACACATGACTATTTTCAATTGTTAGGGTTTCATGTCAGTATTCCATTCATAGATGTCAGTATTCCAAAAACAACAGAGACTGCAGTGTACACATTTAGCTTTGCACCACAGTAAGGATCTGATAGCACTGTTTAGTGCTTCTCTTTAGTGACTTCACATTTACTCCAACTAATTTAACTTGGATTTCCAGGGTTGTGTTTAAGCACCAGAAATCACCTTGGACAGACTGTGTGATGAGGATTAGCACTGCAGCACCTCAGAGAGCATTTCCTTTGGAAGAAGACATAGGCAAGAGAGAAATACTGGTTTAAAAGATTAAAAAGTAATAAGCATGGTACCAGAATTTTCAATTTGCTATCTTTCTTATGTTCAAAGAATGAGATATGAGATTGCTCTTTAGTTCTTCCATTTGTAAGAGCAGATCTGTGAGCTTGGTCTTACCCAAGCACCTGATGTTCAGCTGTATGTGACTTATAGTGATAAAAGGAGCCATTAGCTTCAAATACAGTTTGTTTTTCCTGAGAGTTTCAGTTGAAAACTCCTACAATATAAGAGATAACTGCATGGAGATGACTCGGTAGCTCCAATGTATCTTTTCTATAGTAGACTATCAAACAATATGTTGAAATTCAACAGTGTATTCAGACCCATACTCATTTCAAGACAGATCTCACAAAATTTTGTCAGCATAAGGGCACAGAGAAAATGTAGCTCAACCACTTTTTCCAGACAAATAACACAATTTCCTTTTCTCTTTTTGTTGTCTGTAACAGCAGGAGTTGTGCTATAAAGCACAAAAATACAACTCTGCCTCTGGACTCCTGGAAAAGCTGAAACTGCTGAGCCAGCCCATGCACAGCCATCATGATGGAACTCCCCAGGGACACTCCATACACGTGTGCTCAGTCAGTCCCAGAGCACGGGCTGCTGTCACCTCCAGAAAACATAAAGCAAAGCCATATCCTCATGCTCCAAGTTCACACACTAGTTTTAATAGATAAGCACATAAGGAACAATAAGAAACTTGCCAAGAGAGAAATTCTGGAAGAAGTCAATAAAACCAATAGAAAACTAGTTTGCAAACATGACTGGCTTGAATGACTACCAAAAAAAAAAAAAAAATCATTATAGAACCTACTCATATAAAACAATTAACTTGGGATGCAGGTGAATCACTGTTTACAAATGGGGACATTGATTTTGGCTGTGGGTATTGTTTATGCAAATGTTAGTAAAACATGCTAGAACTTACAGCATGCTGTGCAGCCACAAGGTCCTTTCCCTCCAATAATATCCTAACCTGTAGCATTTTCTGGGATCTCCTAAAGAGCCAGAATAAATACAAACAGATACATTTCTTGAAGTAAGTCTTACTACATCTGTACTGCTGAAGTTTTGCAGAGACCAGTCACAAGAGAGCTGCCAAGCCGAAGGCTGCCTAGCTGGCCAGGTACTAACTGAATTCTTTTTCGAAACATCTCACCCTTTGTAGGGCTGCAAAATGTATTCAAATTCTCATAGGAACAGGATTTCTTTGAAAGATTCCTATTGTTCTGGAGAAGAACTTCTCGCTTTCGGAGTTTGTTTTTCTGGTCTCAGGATGGTATGAGATTGTGAATAATAACAGGAGGAAGTGAGAAATAAATGTGATATTTCAAACTTTCAAAGTCAGGTTTGATTTGAATTTTCTCTGTGGATTTACACATCAATTTTCATGAGTCAAATTTCATTTAACTTACTAACAGGGTTAGTACATCACAAGGTATTCCCTTGCAATATCAAGTTACATGAATCCTTCCATTACTTCCATGTTCTACTTATGACTGTGCATTCAAAGCATCTGTGGTGTCCTACATCAAAACAGAGCCAAAATTGCATCTGACACAACCGAGCAGTTTGTGAAAGAAAGGCAGAATCTAATACCCAAGGATCCCAAGGCGATGGGCAGAATCAGTGTTTTAGCTTAATGCCTCATTTAAAAGTATTTCATCTTCTAAAATTTGCTACTTTGCAAAGAAACCAATTCAACTTACCATCTGCTTTAAAATAATTATTTAATCACTAATTAACAACTTACAAATGTCTACTGACTTACTGAGAAATTTATCATAATCTCCGTAATAATCTACTCATAATATTCTGTTTTTCCTCAAGATCCACACCTACTCCCATTTTACTGCTGTTTCCCTGGGCTGTCAATTTGCTGTGTCTCATGTCCCTCTGTAACACTTTTCCTTTTGTCCTTCTCCTATCGAGACAAGTGCTGTAAGGAAGAAGCAGGAAGCTCTAGGAAAAGCCTGAAACAATGCAGCCTTAGACAGCTGAAGAACAAGCACAATAAAATAAGCAACCGTGATATAAATTTGCTGGGAGCCCTTACATTTTCTGAGCACTGATGTACGCAGCCATCACAAATAAAGATTAATCCTGTGATTTTTGGGATCACCTGAGCCTCCAGTTTGTTCCTGCAGTCTTTCTCTCCAGTTGACTGGAAGACTGCCTTGGGTGAAAACCTCTGTTTATCTCCACAGAAAATGGAAAGCTTGAGAACAGAAAAAACACCTGGTAAGGACAAAGTCAGAAGAAGGAAAGAAGGTGATGATTGTGTGCTCCTCAGGCCACATCACCACAGGTCCTGTGCCAGGTGTGCTCCAGTGTCCCCATCTTGTCGCAGTGACCGCTGCTGTCCACTGCCCAAGCTAGCTCCAGCGGTGTGCGGCAGGAGTGGGGAGCACCTGGAGGCACGGAGCTTTAAGGCTGCTCCTCTGAAGCCTCTGCTCTACCCAGGGGAGCGAAGGCTCCAGGCACTGTAGCAGTCAGCAGCCCTACACAAAGGGAAAGATAAAAAGTAGTGAGGAGGCTTGCCACGAGAGGTAATCCACGTTTATTGGAGGGTATCCACGGAGGACAAGCCCAGATCAGATTTGAACAATTTATAAAGGGAGGCGTTACAACGGGGATGGCTTTACAGGGGACCAATGGGGGGGGATATGGACAGGGATAGACATTCACATAAACCAACAGTCTTGAGGGGTGAAGGGAAAGGGGTCACATGCCCCAATGGGGCGTCCTGGTTTAGGGGATTTCCAAGAGGGGAGGTATCTGAGGGGGCAGGATCTCGGGGGATTGACGGGGACCATAGGGTCCCAAGGGTAATTAGGGAGGGCTTTGGTGACAGACACAGAACTTTTGGGAATAACGGGAGGGGTTTGGGTGATTGATGGGGAACCGACTAGAACAAGGGGAGGAGAACAACCACATAGGGAACACCAGGGGAGCGGCTTGGGTCTGGGGCAAACCAACTGGGAATAGGGGTGGGGAAGGTGGGGATGAACCATTGGGGTACGGAGAACATATGAAAATACAATAAAAATATCGCATCACCACCCCATCTCAAGGCAGTTGCCCACACACAGAGCTTTCGTCAAGGAGAGAAACCCTACCTGCACTTAGGGCCTCAAGCAATCACCACACATTTTTCAGTGAGCAGAAAGAAAAAAATCTGCCACTCATCACTGGCAGTGACTTTCAGCCTGGCCTGGCCTGATCCTATACCCTTGGAGAGAAGCTGCAGCAGCTTGGCACTGTCTGCTGGCACTGCCCTGTGCACTAATAGGGATGTTTGTCAGCAGGTGGAATTCTAAATGAATGCTGAGAGGAGGGGGAGAATATCCCCAAGATTTTTTAGATGCTTGAGAAGCTCCAAGAATCTGGATAATTTTGAGAGGAATTTTTCCTTCAGGGGGTATTTTTATGAAATCTAAGGGAAAAATACAGTAAAAGTACCTGGTGATAAGAAAAATGTTGGTTCAGTTCTGCAACATACACAGAAGTCATCCCATCTTACCTTGGGCAAATGAATTTTAAGGAGAAGGTGATGGGAATGATTCCCAGCCCATCATATTGTGACCATGCTCAAGGATGTCTCTTTATTTCAGGAATGTCATAGTCTTAGGATGTTGTGATTCTTCTAAAACTGTAGCTCTTTTCCACATTTGCTGCCAGCCTGAATGCTTCCCCAGCCCCTGTTTGTTAGGTCACTTCTGTTAATGCAGGCTTCTCATTTACAAGGCTAATGCTATACCTGGGGACATTAAATATGCCAATCAAACAGAAAAACTGCCTGAAAAATGTTAGTGAGTTTTAAATGGGATTCCTTCCCCTTGCTTGAATAGCATTTTCTGATAAAACCTTTTCCACAAGAACACACAGAGCTGTGCACCATCACAATAATTATACCAGAAAAAGTGTGCATGGTGAACACAGGAACACACTGGATGCTCTCTGGAGCAATACAGCAAAGCAGATTTATTTCCCCACACACAAAAAACCCCCATTTCTGACAAAATGACATTAAAAGTGTTGTGGGGCTTTCACATCAGGGATGACTACAGTGCTGAAAGACAGCAATTGGTAATTGGTGGAGTTCTGATGACAAAAGCCATGAAGGAAATCTGACATGAAATTTGAAAGCAGGATGTTTATTTCTGTCACAATTTCCCTTCCCAAACAATCACAGGTTTTCAGAAAGCTCTTATCAAAAAGTTCTGTACAGGTAGCTGCTTAGCCATTAAAAACACACCTATTCCCTATTTCCTGATGGACAGAGCTTCTCCGGCACCCCACTGGGCCCTTCCACCTCCAGCTCTTTCCAAACCCACTGTTTGATTTCTCTTGGTGGCAGGCACTTTTACCCCACATTCGAGTGGCTCTGTTGTTCTGGACTTTCTACTCAAAACTTGTCTTTCAAGCTGAAAGAGTCAATGAACCCAAACTCACTCTTCCATTGGTAATCTGCTGCCGATGGGAACTTGCTGTGAACCACTCCTTTCCCTCTGGGCCATTTGTCTTCAGTTCCTCAGGGTGAAATAAACTGATAAGCAATTTCAGAACTAGGTCGCTGTGAAATCTCTGTAAGTTATCATAATGCACGTCTAAATTCCACTTGGGTTTTCCTCTGATCCACAGAGAGAAAATTAGTGGGGGCTCTCTGTGTCCACATTTCATGATTGCTTAAATCCAATATGAAGTTGTTTTCAGTGGGAAACAAAATGATTTATTGTTTCAGAAGGCAAGAACTTGCCTGGAGAGAATTTGTAGCCATTTGTCTCTTCCTCCTTCCAATTGTGTTACCATATGATACTCATTCATTTGCCTTCCTGGGCAGTCTTCCACATGCAGCATGGAGAACCTTAAGCATTATAAAATCCTGAAAACTATATCAGAATTTTGTACTTTTCTAAATACTTCGACCTAAATTACACGTAAGATCCATAGCAAAAGCCCTCTTTCTTCACCGGGAGCCTGCATTTGCCCAGATGAACATGCTGCAATCATGTAGCTGCTCTTCAAGGTTTGAAATGTTTGAATTTTAATCCCTTTAACACAGAGGCATACCCTTATAGTTCAAAAGTAATTGTCTTACTATTCACCCATGTTGTCTATTTTGGTCCGTCCCTACAAATTCTCATTTCTCCACTACTTGCAGAACTTCTGTGCCCTTGTAAACTGGCATTTACATTAAAGTAATAAAGGATTAGTTCAATAAAATATTTTAGACAGCACTAGGAATGAGGCAATAATTTTTTCCCTAAAAAAAATTAAAAATCATCACTTTCTCAAAGTGCAATTTCCCATTTTTTTAAAAGATTTTCTCTGTAAGAGGAGCCAAGAACGTGACTGTGCTGCAGAGCCTTTTGTTATTACTTTTTAAGAGGTTGTTTGGATTTCCAAACACCTTTTTAGTTTGTTAATAGCTGTTTGGGCATAGGGCTTTATTGATTTATTAAGTCACAGCCATTTTTCCTGTCTCTGATGTTTACAACAGCGAGTTGGAAAACAACGCTGGCTTTGCAAAAACAGCACAAGTTTAGTGAAGCTGAGGTAAGATATTATTCTCTGGGAAGGGACAAGGGAAAAGAAGGAAACCTGTTTCAGGGGTAAAACAACTGCACAGGTTAGGGAACACATGAGGATGCTTCAGTCAATATTTATCTCTCAGATCAATAAAACTTGATGTTTATTTCAGTAAAATCAATATCTGCTTAATTTAAGTGTTGTTGGTCCTCGGCTCCATCTACTTGTCCCTGTTTCCAAGATCTCAGTGCTTAAGATTTCAAACTTGATCGTCCAACCTGATCTTTGTCGTTCCAGAATTTTCACCATGGGCTCAAAACAAAACAAAACAAAAGAGAAAAAGAAAAAAAAGAAAGAAAAAGAAAAAGTTATTTCCTTCACTGAGTACTGGAGACAAGAAGATTTTTTTTCCATAAATCTCAATCTTTATCTAAGCCATGGGAAAAGTAAGGCCCCAGGAAGTAGTTGTACAGCCAAAAGTAGGGGCAGGAGGATTAGAAAAAATGTTGGCATCCTTGCTAGCATCTCACAGGTGCTGAAAAAAGGTGTTTTATCTGTTAATGTTCTTCTTAATACCTGGCTTCTTGTGTGGAGACTGTCCTTATCAGATTGATTTTATAAGCTGGCAGAGTGTTGTCAGAGGTATCTGCACCCAGCCTGAATCCTAAAGATCCTGATCTCCATCACACCTATTAATGATCCAGCACCGAGCACTTGAAACTCTGGCTGCGTTTTCAGGTCATGAATGCTGTACTGCCCTGCAAGGAAATTTCAGCTGAATCCTTAAAGTGCTCTGCAGCAGCACAGCACTTGGCAAGCACATGGAGATTACTCTTTCTGCTGGAATTTGAGCATCAATTACCAACACTTGATAAAACAATTCCTCTTTTCTCCTCCCCTCCACAGCTGGACCTGGGGGTTTTGCTAACCCCTCACACCAGAAAGCTCATTTGATCCTTTAACCTTCATCTCTCCTTTTCCTTTGCACAAAATTGCAGGAAACTATTTTCAGGTTTGCTAAACCCAAGGATGTTTTGGCTGCCAAGTTGCATGAAGAGGAAAGAAAGAAAGTGCTTTCATTTGGTCTTATCACAGAACTGATAATAACATTATTGTACATGCAAAGAACTCCATGCTTGTTTATCTGCAACAACAGAATGACACATGCAAATATACATATGAAAGGCCCAATTATCTCCAGCTCTGATAGTTCAGTCAGGAATATTATATCCCCAAAATGCAAACTGAATTATTTACTCACATCAACTGTACTAATGCCTCCTGGTAATTTTCTGTTTTCCTATAACAAGCCTTGCCAGGTTCACTCTTTGGTTTTCAGGGAAATAATCCAAGAAGGAAAGACGTGTTTTCTAAATAATTTTCAGCCTTGATAATGAGAAGCCCCATACCAACTAGAATTATTTACTATTTGTTGTGTTCTGAATCTTCTACACAATTAAATTTTAAATCTAATTCAAGCCCTAAAATATTTTATCATCATGTCCACTGCCAAAATAAAAGTTAGAACTAACTTGGCTGGCATCCAAATCATGGCCTAAAAGAATTGGTCCCTGTGGGGTATCTCAGAAATGCACTGTCTTGTAACCAAAGGTTTGGTTTGCTTTGCTTTCAAGTTCCTGATTTCATTCATATTTCCTGCCCTCCCCCCCTACCCATTTTTATTTCCCCTTTCCATTTGGCAATACCTCCCACTCATAGTAAGTTATCTGTGTGCTACCAACACTAAGCTTTTAGAACATTCTGGTAACAGATTATTAGGGCTTTACCCTATTAGCAGATCAGGTCATTGCTCATGTGCCAAATAACAACCTGTATACTGCTGAGAAATCAATTGCATCTGGATTTCTCATGTAGATAGTTCGCCTCTCCACTTACATTCTCATTACCTTTTCTGTTGTGAGCCCTTGCACCACCCATCCTGGGGATGGATTTGGATAAAATATACTCCGATAATTAGGAGGTCCCTGGAACAGTGGGGCTATTTTAAAATAATCATTACAGAAAAGTACCTTTGCAAATTTAAGTGGCATGGAAATAAAATTTATAACCCAAACTTTAATCTTTTGCTGACCAAATATGACCCATTCAGCCATGCTCCAAACTCCACCACTTGTGCTTTCCAAGGACACCACCAGCTCCTAATGGGGGGCAATGTTCTGTGCTGAGGCCATAGCCCCACACACTCCCTGCTCTTCCCAGTGGGACATCCCCAGCTCCACAGCATCCTCCCTTTTGGGGACACATCAGGAAAGGAGGGGGGCAGGAGTGTCCCAGAACAGACAAGACCAACACTGCGAGAAAAAGCCCTGCCCCAGAGTATGGAGAACACCCTCTCTGCCCCATGCTGAAAACACACAGAGGGGAGGTGACTCATTCCATCAGACTGAAGCTGCCTCAGAAAAGACACAGGTGCCTCCCAACCTCGGCACACATGTGGTCTGTGCCCTTTGGATTTCTGAGACACCCATGTAAGGCTGGAATTCGTAACACAGGCACCCCAGGACACCCACACTCCCTGAAGCATCCAGAATAACACCAGACCTTACCCATCACACCTCAAGGTGTGATTCATCCATGTGGGAGGACTGCTTACCCCTGCCAGGAGAGATGGCAAGTTCCTGAACAAGTTTCTGAACAACTTGGTGCCTGGGGCAGGAGCCCTGGTCCTCTCTGGGAGCAGGGGAGGCACTGCAGCCTTCACCACAGGCTGGAGATGATGAGCATCATGCTTGGCAGGTTCTCTCCAAGCGAGAGAGCCCAGCTGATGGTGATCCCAGTTGGACACAAGAATGCATTAAATGAGAGGAGCCTCCCCCTGGGCAAGGGCAACAGCCTGGCTCCTTCAGCACCTCCAGAGAGGGACAAACTCCATCTCCAGCCAGGCTGCATATATCACTTCCTGAGTGTGCCTGACCCTTTTTTCCATCTCTAAAGGAAGCCAATAGAATAACCTTGGCACTAGAGGCTTGACTTTTAGTTAGCTACTGTGAGGTGAGCCAAATCTGGGACAGACTGTCAAAATGGAAAGCAATTCATTATTCATGCACCAAGAAGGTGATGCCAGGGTTGCAAAGCATGAAGTTTACACAGCACAGAGCTGGAATGCTTCCAGGACAGTATTTCATCTTATTTTGCTCTGGCTCCCAGTGTTATTCTTTTGCCTTTCACCCACATCCTTTCTTGTAGAACCATTTAATTGAATGATTGGCAGATTATGGCTCCACAGGACATAATGAGAAGGTATCAGCTTTGCTGCCAAAAAGGATGCCCCCTCCTTCCCAGTCTCTCCTGCTGCCTGCTTGCTGCTGCTGCTGCCTTCTGCTGGCTCTAGCTCAGAGCAAAGCCCTGCCTGGACGCACTAACATGATGGAAAACAGCAACCAGGCAAAAGAGGGAAAAAAAAGGCAAATAACTTTCTGGTATATCATTGAACTGGCTCATGGCTAAGGCCAGTGCAACACAGGGGACAACAGCCAGGGGGAAGAGGGAGGCACAGGGCAGGACACAACTCCCCTCTCTCCCTGGGAACAAGCCTTCAGGTGAGCTCTGCTGCCTTTGCTGTCACCAGCCCAAACTGCCCAACCAGCCGGCCCCTAATTAGTAGCCTGGCTGATTACTGTGTAGTTAATAGGCCTGGCAGGGAAGAAGGCCAAGAGCAGCAGTGTCCCGACTGTACCAGGCCAGTAGTCTGTCACTGGGGAAGCCAAGGCTCAAGACCCTGCTCCTGCCATGCAAACAAGCTCCTAAAAAATTCCTGGCCAGCACTCACCATCAATCTGCTCACAGCTCCTTCTGCACAGGAATCTGTCATTAAACCCTCAGACAAGAGAGATTCAAGCCTTGGCTCAAGGTGACCCAGGAAATTTTAAGAGGTCAGAAAACAAGTTCAGCTCCTTTGGGTACTAGAGCAGCAGCTTAGTGAAAAACATATCTTTTCTCTTCAGAGGACTATTGTGAACAACTCTGTGTTCATACTTCTCTCAGTATGGGATTGGGCTTTCTTCAGGAAATGTGAATGGATATGGGACTGATCTGATACAATCCAAAACTTTTTCTGTAGATTTCTCATGTAATTATTTTCCTTTCCTTAACTTTCTATTCTTTCCTCCCCTGCAGTGTTTGTGAACAATTTTGTTTTTCCTCACTCAATTAATGATCCTTTTTACTTTTTGTGTTTTTATTTCTCCCTGCTGAACATGAGGAGGTTTGTAGCTATATGCTACAATATTATTTGTTAATGACAAGCTATTCCTCACCAATTACTTTTGCTGGGATTTTACTACCTTGTCATTATTTTATCTCCAACAATCTGCTGCAAGTTTGGGCTGGAAAGAGAAGAAACAAAACTATAGCTATGCCCTGGGACTCCAACTACAGAAATGCAGAGCTATTCCCAACCAACACACTGCCATTTCTTCCCACAGCATTTTATCTCCAGTCACCACTCAAGGAGATCACTGGGAGAGCATTAGCAGGCAAATTTCAGCCCTGGAGATTGAGATATGTGATTTTAGGTTGCATTATTTTGAGTAACACTTGCCAAGGGCACTGAAGAGCATGTCAACCTAATTATGAAAGAGGGGTCATTGATATAACTCATAACAAATAAATCAGTGAAGCGAGCACAGCATTCAGAAGAGCAGTATTTATCACTGCACAAAAACACAGCATTATTTAGTACAATGACAACATGAATTTTGGAAGGCCACTGAGAACATCCCGTCCTGGTGTTTCCATCACTCACTGTCTCAATCATTCCCTCCTGCTATTTCCCCCTCTCTCTCATGCAAGGGTACCCAGTTTTGCACCACATGACATTCTGAGCACCAGCATCCACTCTGTAGAACAGCGTCTTTTGGGATGCACTGACCTGTGTGCTTATCCTTGCCTCTTCTGAAGGTTCAAACACAGGAAGCAACTTTACCACAGCAAAATGTTGTGATTATATTCCTGAAGTCCCCTCTGTTGTCCTGTGTCTTACTGTTAGGACACCAGCCCATTTGTTGGGTGGCCTGAGGCTAAACCTGCTTCCAAAGCCTACTCCTGGTTCCAAGAAACCATCTAACCCCCCAAGTGTATTCTCCTTTCTCTCCTTACACCCATTTCCCCCGCTAGCACCTCCATCCCACTGCAGATGCCTTCATCAAACCTCCACTTAGAGGCCTGCGTTGGTTTAACACAGCCTGGTTTTTGCTGGGGGTGGGAGAAAAGCTCAAAACTTCTATGTCCAGCACAGAGCCAATCGCTGAAGGCTCTGACGATGAGCAGGTTACTAGCCCAATTAGACAAGTTGGTAACATGTCTGTGATGACATATTTAAGAAAGGAAAAACCGCGGGAAGCTCTCTTTCTTCTCCCAAGGGGTGGTGAGGCGGCCGCTGAGGCCCATCCCGGTGGGGGCTGCCAGGGGCCGTGCAGCCAGGACCTTCCTGAGGCCAAGACCGCGCAGCCAGAGCCCTCCTGAGGCCGGGACCACGCGGCCGGGGCCCTCCTGAGGTCAGAGCCACCCGTGCGGTGTTGGCAGGTGTGGTAATGTGGTTTTATGTTTTAATGGTTTAACCCGGTTACTCCCTTGCCCCAATTCCCAGCTGGTACACCCCAAACTCTAGCCACTTCCCCAGTGCTCCTTATGTGGTTGTTCTCCTCCCCTTGTTCCAGTCAGTTCTCCATCAATCACCCAGACTCCTCCTGTTATTCCCGAAAGTTCGGTGTCCATCACCTAAGCCCTCCCTGTTTATCCTTATATGGTCCTTGTCAATCCCCTGAGATCCTACCCCTTCTGATACCTCCCCTCTGGAAATCCCCTAAACCTCAACACCCCATTGGGGCATTTGATCCCTGTCCCTCCACCCCTTAAGACTATTGATCCCTGTGAATGTCCATCCCTGTCCATATCCCTCCCCAAAGACCCCTATTGGTCCCCTGTTGGGCCATCCCCATTGTAACACCTCCCTTTATAAGCTGTTGCACAGATCTGGTCTGTGCTTGTGCTCCCTGGATTCCCTTTGGGCAATAAACTTGGAATTGTATCCTGAGACAAGCCTCTTCGCTACTCCTTATCCTCTCCTTCGTCAGGGCTGCTGACAGCCACAGCACCTGGGGCTTCAGCTCCCCTGGGCAGAGCTGAACTCCAGAGTAGCAGCTTTAAAGCCTTGAGCCTTCAGTTGCTCCCCACTCCTGCCGCACAGCGCAGATGCTGGCAGGGCTGAAGAAAGCGGTCACTGCGACAGGCAGGGACCACGTGGCCAGCAGTGAGAGGCATGGCAAGCAATTCCCTGATGCGGAGCCCAGACAAGATCAGCCTCTCAACTGCAGCTTACAGACACCAACTTTCTTCCAAGTCAGAGAAAAAGGAAAAGTGAGGACACGTGAGGAGAACATGGCGGCACAGAGGTCAGTGAAAAAAAAGGAGAGGGAGGAGGTGCTCTGAGTGCCGGAGCTGAGATTCTCCTGCAAGCCGTGGTGAGGACTGTAATACAACAAACTGTTTCCCTATAATTCATGAAGTGCATGGGGGGGTGCAGAGATCCATGCGCAGCCCGTGAAGAAAAGCACTCACGCTGGAGCGCGTGGATACCGAAAAGCTGTAATCTAGTGAAGAACTCAAACAGAGAGAGATGACCCTTGCTTTTAGAGATAGAGGAAGAGAGCCTTTGCTTCCAAACTAGAACAGCTCATCCTTAAAAGACTAAACCCCATGAACTAAAATGACCCATGCTAGGCAGTTGTGGGAAGACTGCTTGGCCCATGGGAGGGACTCAGGGTGCAGCAGGTTTGGGCAGGACTGCTGCTTGTGGAAACTAAAACCATGCTAGAAGAGTTCGCAGAGAGCCATCTCCCGTGGGAAGAATCCCATGGCACAGCAGAAGAAACTCTTTTCCCTAAGCATACTGAAGAAAGATTTTTAAGAAGTGAAATACTGACCAAAACCCCATGTTTTGTTTCCCTGCGTGGTCGGTGGAAAGAGGGAGGGACTGGGAAAGAAAGGTGTTCTGAAGATTTTCTTCGGTTCTCATGACCCTTTTTACTTTTGATTCTGTTAATAATAAATCTTCTTTATACTGTTTAGGTTTTGAACCTGTTTTGCCTTAAAGTGTTTTTGGTTCTTTTTCAGTAATCCTTATCTCAACGAAGTTTTCAATTCCCCCTCCTCTGCTCAGCTATAGGAGAGGAAAACAAGTAGATGGTTTTTTTGTGGGTGCCTGGCACTCAGCCAGCATCAAAACACAACAAGGTCTATCAACAATAACAAGAAGCGTAAAGACATGAACTTCAATAGAAGATCTCCTAGAAAGACATTAAATATTGTGAATGTCCCTCAGTGAAAGCAAAAGATGAAAACAATGAAAATTCTCTGGTTTCTGCACTCTTAATTTCTCAGTACCTATACAGAGCAGCCAGCCTTCAGTGTGCTTCAGTGCTGAAACTGCCCTTCCCTGCTCACTGAACTGCTGGGGGCTGCTGGCTCCATCTAGTAAAAATACCTTAATCCCACTTCCACCAAAGTCCCCTGCCCCAAACACAGCTGAGCTGTTCCTTCAAATTCTTCCAGCAATTAGGCTGTAAACACTTCAGTCAGTAGAGTAATTCCCTTTGAATTTATATAGCTGTAGCGGGTTCAGTTCGTAAACCAGGCAGAAACACCAATTAGAGTGTAGTGGTTTAGTCTAAAATACTCATTACTTACTTATTTACCTTCTGTGAGATAAGAATTAGAAGAAAGAAAAGCAGGCACAAAACTTAAAAGAATATAAAGAAGTTTATTAACAGACCTTAAAGAAAGAAAAAAAAATCAGACCAAACCTTCACAACACTTCTCCTCCCACCTTTCTCCCTTCTCCCACTGACAATGTAAAAAGACAACCCTTGAGATTTTCAGTCAGTGTGTTCTGAAGGTTTGGTCTGATTTTTTTTTCTTTCTTTAAGGTCTGTTAATAAACTTCTTTATATTCTTTTAAGTTTTGTGCCTGCTTTGCTTTCTCCTAATTCTTATCTCACAGAAGGTAAATAAGTAAGTAAGTAATGAGTATTTTAGACTAAACCACTACAATAGCCAATGACAATTTCCATGTTCAAAAGAGGAAAACATTGGATTTTTTTTTTTTTTCACATATAGAGGGAAGGGACAGAAAAGAAGCCCCAGCTGTCTCCTGCAACAACTCCAAGTCCTAGATTGCTGGTCTGTCTTTCACATATTAAATATACTACCTGTTCCCATGCTTTGTCCATATGGAGCCAGGCTGCAATACGTGCAGCTCCCTCCACCACAGTGCTCACAAAGGCACACTGATTTCAGCTGCCAAGCAGAGGAGAAAGGAGCACCATCATCTCCTCATCTAAACACAGATGATGCAGCACAAGCTTTGAGAGAAAGCCCATAATAAGAGTAAAATGGCTTTTTTTGACCTTAGCATATATTCTATCCATTGATTCTTTTCAATCCCTTCACATCTCCAAATGAAATCAGTCAGTCAATTTACTGTACTTAGATTTTTTTATTAGTGTTGTAAAATTAATCAAGGTTCAGACTAACTCAAGATAATACATAAACATTAGCAGAATTGCCAAGTGGTCTTAATCCTACCTTTAGTTGATTTACACCCATAATTTCTGGGGAAAAACTGTTGCTTACAGTACAACACTGAAACCATGTTGTATGTTATTGAGAGATTTCCTGGGCAAGGGTGAGAGTGAGGGAGGAAAAAACAGGTTTCAGGGGGGCTGTTTTGGTGCCTATGAAGCAAATGTATGGTTACTTACTTCCCTCTAGCTTGGTTAGGGTTTTTTGTGAACAGAATGCATTTGGAATTTATTTTCTGTAGTTTCTTTCAGGGCAATCACAGTCAACAGACAAGCCTTTTCTTCACCATCAAACTGGGCAGGCAAATGCAGCAGCCATTCTGTGCACAGTAAGAGTTAACACAGCCTGGCCCAACTCCATCTTATCCAAACAGGCATTGTTGGCTCAGAGAGGACATGGGCAGTACCTGGAATGTTTAATGAAATGTCAGGTCCAGGAGGCTAAAAGGATTGCTCTCTGACGTGTCTCTCAGGAGAACACCTTACACCTTGTGTAAAGGCCAGTCCCCACTGCCCCTCCCAGTGCCCCTTGTTGTGAGGGCCCTGCCTCCATTCCAGGCACTCCCCAAACCTCCCTGCAGGACACCTGTGGGTTTTCTGCAAGCTGTAGGGTTTGTGAGAAATGAAATGACAACTCTCACACACCTATCCTGTACCTTGGCCAACCTGAGCATCCTTCCAAGTGCCTGACCCTGACAGCAACCCCCTGGAATGAGGAGCACAAAATCAGAGGTGTGGCAGAGGAGCTCAGGACAGAGGAATCTACTTGGGACAGAGGATGCTGGGATAAATTTCCACCATTTTATTCCCTTCAACCCACTTCCAAGACCAGGCAGTGCCACATGACACTACTGTAGGCTGTATCCCTGTTCCCTTCCGGAGCCCATTCCCCCCTGGAGCCCAGAGCAGCCCTGGTGGCTGCAGCCAGACACAGTGACTGGGGTGAGATCCGTGACAAGTGGAGCAGGGAGCAGCCTGGCCGAGATTGCCACACATCCTTGGCAGAATTTTCAGGTTCCCCACCCTGCTGCCTGGGATCCCCCACTGCAGACTGAGCAGGAGCTATAATGTGAGCCCGCAGTCAAACCCAGGGACACTTCTGAGTGCAACTCCGTGAAGAAATCTTACACTGCTGCTGCTCCCCAGCAATGAGCAATGAATCCCTGCTCTTGCTTCAAGCCCTGACCAGCACCACGGACTGCAGGCGTAAGAGGAAGTTATGGGGAGCTTCTGCTGGGATGTGCTCAGAGGAAAAGCCAGTACAGATGGATGGAGAGCTTGTCACAGTGGTCATCTTTCTGGGGTTGTCTTGCCTCTCCCTCCAGTTTCTCTTTAATTGGGTCTTGGTGATCCTTAACTCCTTTCAGCCTTGTTTTGTCATTTTTACCAAGCTTTTTTTCAAAAACAGTGTTCAAATTCAGAATAGTAACTACCTACATCAGAACACCATGGGCAAAGTGTTCCAGTGGTGTAAAGCACCATGCACCACTTTATACCAGCTGAATATCTAGCCTGTCTTTTTAAAGGCTAAAACCAAAATAAAAGTATGCAGAGCTTTCATTAGGATAATTAAAATAGAAATACAGCATACAGCAAAAAGCAAATCTGCTCAAGATACTAAACTCTGCATGACTCCATCAAAATGTAACAACTTAGGAAGTTTAAGGATTTTCCCTAGAGTTTTTCCTGCGCTGCAAAAATGCAGTATTTTGTTATGAAACACTTGACATACAATTGAATACACCCAAATTTAAAAGCAATTTATCCTGAGGGGCATAGCTTGTGCTTTTCAAACAGCCTGCTATTTTTGGGTACCCCTGAGATGCAGGTAACCAGAAACCAGGTGCAGTACAGGACAATTAAAACTTGAGCACACTGCAATAAATCCCTGCTCAGCAGAGCCTCCTGGGCCCTGCCAGTGAGGGCCCCCCCCAGAAGATGGCTGTGACACTGTCATGGCATCAGGTGGAGGATAAGGGGCAAAAAAGGCAACATTTTGTCCACATTTCTGGTAGGGTATATAACTGAAAGCTGCAGCCTGATGACATGGCACTGACTGCCTCCTTTTACACAGGTACCTCTTATATTTCTCAGATGAACCTGCTCCTGCTTCTGACTCAGAGAGGAAACAAATCTCTTCAATGAAGATTTTGTTACTGTTTTCAAAGGTCTGCATTAAGGCAAGCAAACCCTTTCTGCAGTACTTGAGATACCACTCAAGTTTTTCAGAAAAACTTGTCCTAGCTGTGACAGGAATAATTTAAGAAGCCAGTTCTGCTGAAAGCTCTTGGGTTAATTGAAAATGCTGGTTGTCCTGCAGTCACTGAGCCACAGATGTAAAGGCCCAGATCTGCAGCCTTCGCAGGGAAAGGAGAGCTTCTATGAAAGAGTTTAATATTGAAATCTATAATTACATGCTTATTTAGAATCAAATCACTGAAGGCTCAGCCTCCTTTTGAAGGGTGGAGGCTTCCCATTGAAAGAGATAACCATGTGTTTCCCTACGCTTTTGATGTTGAAAACCATTCCAGAAAAATTCCAGGCAAAACTGAAATTACAGCACTATGAAATTGCCATCAAAGAAACATTTATACAGCTGCATATTTATTCTGACTATTTTATTTCCTGAAATTCACACTTGTTCCCTGTCATATGATATTTTCAGAATGTTCACTGCAAATTTCACCAGTCTGGAAGCCTCACTTGCCTACCGGGAGTTCTGAAAATCAAGAGGCAGCGATGAATGAATTCCCATAATGGTGTCTTGCTTAATTGAATTCTGCAGTTACCCCTAAATTAAATAAAGCAAGGAGGCCAAAGCAGATGTGAACAAGTGAACAAAGAGCTCTACAGTCTCTGTAGGGTTTGGAAAACTCCTTTTAAAGTTAAGCTTTTCCATTTAGTGTCAAGCTGGAGTTACGGCTCTTTGCAACCTTGTGTCACTTCCAAATGTGTGTGAGCTGTGTAAGAGAGACCCAGAGGGGCTGGGTTGCTCAGCACTGCCAAGAGCCCAGTGCAGCATTGGGAGGCCCCTGAAGAGGCAGTTCAGCTCCCCCAGCAGTGCTCAGGGTGCCAGCAGCAGGGCTCTTTCTACATGGCTGTAATCGATACCTCTGCTGTACTTACCACAAGCTGGGGTTTGAGCCGGCGCCTCTGCCACAACCCCTCATTAACTCCACAGCCAGGCAGGGCTGGGACAGGAGCCAAGTTACCCAAAACAGAGAGGAAGCTGGCTCAGTCCCCTTTAGCACAAAGACATGGGCTGGCACAGAGGTGACACAGACAGAGCTGGGTTTGTGCCAGGCAGCACCAGGCCCTTGGCAGGATGGTCTCATAATCCCTCAGAGCAAGGAGCTCCCACGAGTGCTGCCTGGGAAAGGCCAGGGGATGTGGAGGGCTCCATACTCAGCTCTAGGCAGTGGCTGAACAAGGAAGTTACTCCATCCCACAGGCATTCCCACCTGCTGCCAGACCCCTCCACAGGCTGAATGCCTCAGCCATGCTGGCTGCTCATGCTACAATATCTGGTTTATGCAGTAATAGCAAAGGAGACAGGGAGCAAGAAAGGTGCTACAAAAGCAGAAGGAGGAATCAATTTAAATTTATTTTCTCTCCAAACTGAGGCAGGTACCTGAAAAAAATGTTATCAGTCCCCTACCTTCAGATATTTGGGGCTGGTTGTCTCCTAAGAATGTCTTTTACTAAACTCAAAAACTGCTGAAGAACCCAGAGAGATGCCCAATGTACAGCCCAATGGCTCAGGTGCGCCCCAAAGGAAAAAGGGGCACATTCACACAGAGAGAGAGGTTCAAACCAGGGCATATTTATGTAAATGCATCCCCAAACACCCAAAGTTTCTCATAGGGATAGATCCCTCCTTCCCATTCCCTGGATGAGTGTTTGACCACAAAACTAGCCATGATTTTTGTAGATCAGGCTGGGTGACTGCATCTTGATGCCCACAGAGATGTTCCCCAACAAAGGTAGAAATCCCTGACTTCAAGCCTTTCCCATCTGGTCTTCATCTGCAGTTCTACACACACATGAGCTCTGTGGCAGCCTTACAGCAGGTGTAGTTCTGCAGCTGCCAAGCAGCAAAACCTTCCCTTCACTTCTCACCCACTTCTCAGTGACAGCTAAGAACTTTTTTAAGACGTAAGTTGTACCATATGTGATGAACTTAAGGACATTTGAAAATATGGATAGAATCCAGTAGCAAGAACTGATCAGAGATAAGACACTGAAATGAACCATTTCCTTTCATAGGTTAATTTTTCTTATCTGCAATTATTCCACATAGGCATGTACACTCTTCAGATGTGGCTCCATCCCACTGGCTCAGGATCTGCATGCAAACAGTGCAATATGCATGAACGCTTTTTAAAACTACTCTCCATAAAAATAACTTCTGTGCGCTTGCCTATTTCCCTTTGTTCCCTGGGTAGGCTGATAGCTCTTATGGAGTGTTAACATCCATAATGCTGATAATGAGCTTGTCTAAATATATGCTAATAGCTGTAGAAGTACCAGCCGATTCATTGTTTGCAAGAAAATTTAAGGCAACTGTGGCACGTCCCTGCTTGGAACAAACATGGCAATCAGCAGTTTTCACTTAGATCAATGTAGAAAATAGATGTTGAAACGTGCTGTCAGGTTGCTTTGCTTTGCTGGCTCAAACAAAACTGTATTTCATTTCTCTTAAAATTCAGCTGTGGGAGGATTATAAATTCTTTTCAAATGTAGGATTTTTGCTTTGCTTTCTTAAATAGTAATTTCAGTTCATTTCCACCTTGGCCACCACGAATCTTGATACAGTTTCTTATAGTGGCACAAGCCCCACTCAAAAATGAGACATTCCCATACTCTATGAGAATAAAAAGGAACAGTCCCCGTCTCTCAGGAGTTTGCCAAGGAAATGTATTCATGCCCTTTTATTCAGAAATATCAGAACAATTATCTCAGGCCCCAAAGCCAGCAACAGGTGGCTCACGACTTGCTTTAGCTCAACCAGATTCACAGCTGGGAAAAGTGGGTTTCACACACAGACTAATCAAATTCCCATGAAAGTCAGTCTCTAACCATGAATCAGGAGCTGGCACCTTGCTTTGGATCCAGACTTTGGGAAGGATAAATACCAAGTTCTCTAACTTGAAAAGTTCTTATATTTAAAGCCTAATGAGCAGAGAAAAACAAAAATTGTGTACTGCAGGAAATTAAATGATGAAAGTTTGTTTTGTCTTGTGTCCTGGGATGCAGTGTATTCTACTACCATCCTCATGAGCTGTTGAAATCAGGTGGGGCAGTGTTTCCTTGCCTCCTCCCCCCAGACTATCTTTCTGTTAATGGCCCATCAATGCCATGCCGCATGACTCAGAGATGACTATCTTCTGTTAATGAGCCTAATCAACACCTGGCCTCATGACTCATTATCCCATTGTGAGATGCTCCACCCAGAGGGAGGAACCAAGCATTCCGTCCTGGATATAATCTGAGATTCTGGACACCAGAGACAACCTTTCTACTGGATTTCCAGAGGACAGGAGCTACATAGCCACCACTGGACCTTCTGAGGAAGAGCAGACCCTCTTTCTACAGGATCACTGCTTCAGGAGGACTGTAGCCACCATTCTATCGGACTGCTACCACCACCCTGATTAACAGGATGTCAGGTTGTATCCTGACTGTCAGTTTAACCCAGTGTTATCTGCCTTTTTTTTTTTCCTCTTTTTATTTCCTTATTAAATTGTTATTCTGACTTGGTGTCTCCCACTAGTTTGTTTTCAAGCTAGTACATATTTTGGCACCCAAGGTGGGGCAGGCTGCCGAGAAAAGACAGTTACAATTTTGTATTGTAGAAGCCACCTACTCACTACAATGTTCAACATGCTTACATGGGTCTTTTACCTAGCTCTCTATATTTTTCCGCACATAGGGAACTATCTGCCAATTGTAATGCTCCTGTGTAGACCAGGATATGGTATAAAATGTGCTTTATTAGTCTATTATGCCTACTGCATGATAACCTCTGAGACAATGAACATAATTCGGAATATATACTCAACTTTGTCTGCTTGTCCTACTCTAGGCTGCTACATCTGGGGCCTCAACAATCATAGCCAGCCCATGGGGGGAGGATTAAAGAATGGTTTTTTCCAGCCTTTCAGGCCAGGCACAGCAGTTTTTGAAAATATTGAGTTCCCTGTGGATGTTAAGGATGGCATAATCTTGTCAGTTCTTTTTTCTTTTTTCTCTATGACCTGCACTGTGTACATCATGCTTAGGATCAGAGCTATGGCACAGCATCCTCAGGATGAAAGGGAAAAGAAGAGCAGAGCAACAAGCACCATGTCTACACAGACTGACACAGAGGAGAAAGAAACCAGATGCAAGACAACAGTGTCCATGCCTACGCAGACTGACACAGAGGAGAAAGAAACCAGATGCAAGACAACAGCGTCCATGCCTACGCAGACTGACACAGAGGAGAAAGAAACCAAAAGCACCGTCAGCATCTCCACACAAACTGTCGCTGAACCAGAACAGCCTAAACTGATTGCACTTTCCCCCGTGCAGAAGAAGAAATCAAAAAGCAAATCAGTCCTCATAGTGACTGACGAGGATGCAGCAGGACCTTCGCACCCAGCAGAGCCAGAGATCATCACTCGGTCACTATCCCTGGGTGAGCTGCGTGACCTGCGGAGGGAATTCACCCGCCAGACGAACAAGTCTATCCTGACCTGGCTGCTCCGCATCTGGGACGCTGCAGCCAATGACACCATTCTGGACGGAAGTGAGGCCAGGCAACTGGGATCTCTGTCCCGGGATGTGGTCATTGACCAGGGGATCGGGAGAACCCAAGAAACTCAGCCTCTGGCGGCGACTGCTTACAAGTGTAAGGGACAGGTACCTTTGTAAAGAAGACCTCCAGGTGCACCAAGGAAAATGGAGCACAATGGAACAAGGTATCCGGTGCCTGAGGGAATTGGCTGTGCTGGAGATCATTTTCTCAGAAGACAGAGATTTCCTAAGAGCCCAGATGGTGTCCAGTGCACGTCACAGATGTGGTTGAGGTTTGCACGCCTTGGACCAGAGATATACTCCCGTTACCTGGCAACGCTGCAATGGAGGGAAGGCGAGGACAGGGTGGGCGTCTTGGTGAACAAACTGAGGATATACGAGGACACCGTCACAGCCCCGTTTCGCACCATGTAGAAACAAGGCTGGCTGAGCAAGTCCGGAGCTTGATTGAAGAAGGCCATCAGAAACTGAAAAAGGAACTTAAGGAAGAGATTTACCAGATCTCACCAGAACCAACAACAGTCTCTGCCATTAGGAGCCGGCGACCCCCAACCAGGGAGAGAGGATACACCCCACGAGGTAATCTCTGGTTTTTCCTTCAGGTACATGGAGAAGACATGAGTAAGTGGCATGGAAAACCCACCTCCTCCTTAGCAGCCCAGGTACGTGAACTAAAAAGAGGGACAACTACCACAAGAAGCTCATCTAGAGTCAACGCTGCTCCAGTCTCTTGCGCACAGAATTCCAGATGGTATAGGAATGATAATATGACCGATCCTCTTGAAGGGATCTCAGGAACATATTCACTGGAGGGAAGCAACATATACCATGACCAGGAATCTCCACCCTGCCTCTAGCCAGGTAGAGGAAAGGGATAATCAGGTCTTTTGGACTGTGTGGGTCTGATGGCCTGGCACATCTGACCCACAAAGATACACGGCTTGGTTGACACTGGTGCTCAATGTACTCTGATGCCATCAAGGTATGTGGGAGCAGAACCAATTTCTATTTCTGGGGTGACAGGAGGATCCCAGCAGCTGACTGTACTGGAAGCTGAAGTGAGTTTAACTGGGAACGAGTGGCAGAAACACCCCATCGGGACTGGCCCGGAGGCACCATGCATTCTTGGCATAGACTATCTCAGAAATGGATATTTCAAGGACCCAAAAGGACATTGTTGGGCTTTTGGGATAGCTGCTGTGGAGACAGAAGATATCAGACAACTGAGTACATTGCCTGGCCTCTTAGATGACCCCTCTGCTGTGGGACTGCTAAGAGTTGCAGAACAACAGGTGCCAATCGCCACAGCAGCAGTGCACCGTCGGCAATACCGCACCGACAGAGACTCTGTGGTTCCCATCCATGAGATGATTCGTAAACTGGAGAGCCAAGGGGTGGTCAGCAAGGCCCATTCACCTTTCAACAGCCCTATATGGCCAGTGCGTAAGTCCAGTGGAGAATGGAGGCTGATGGTGGATTACCGTGGCCTGAATGAGGTCACACCACCACTGAGCGCTGCTGTGCCAGACATGTTGGAACTTCAGTACGAGCTGGAGTCCAAAGCAGCGAAGTGGTATGCCACTATTGACATTGCCAATGCCTTCTTCTCCATTCCTTTGGCAGCAGAATGCAGGCCCCAGTTTGCTTTCACCTGGAAGGGTGGGCAGTACACCTGGAACCGACTGCCCCAGGGGTGGAAGCACAGTCCCACCATTTGCCATGGACTGATCCAGGCTGCACTGGAAAAGGGTGAGGCTCCAGAACATCTGCAATACATTGACGATATCATTGTGTGGGGAAACACAACAAAGGAAGTATTTGAGAAAGGAGAGAAAATCATCCAGATTCTCCTGGAAGCCGGCTTTGCCATCAAAAGGAGCAAAGTCAAGGGACCTGCCCAAGAGATCCAGTTCCTGGGAGTAAAATGGCAAGATGGACGACGTTAGATTCCCACCGAGGTCATCAATAAGATCACTGCGACATCTCCACCGACCAGCAAGAGGGAAACACAAGCTTTCCTAGGTGCCATAGGTTTCTGGAGAATGCACATTCCCGAGTACAGCCAGATCATGAGCCCTCTCTGCCTGGTTACCCTCAAGAAGAACAATTTCCACTGGGGCCCAGAACAGCAGCAAGCCTTCGCCCAGATCAAGCAGGAAATCGCTCATGCGGTAGCCTTTGGCCCAGGACAGGATCAGCGGTGAAGAACGTGCTCTACTCTGCAGCCGGGAACAATGGTCTGTCCTGGAGCCTCTGTCAGAAGGTGCCTGGTGAGACTCGTGGCCGACCACTGGGATTCTGGAGCCAAAGCTACAGAGGGTCTGAAGCCAACTACACTCCAACAGAGAAGGAAATCTTGGCAGCCTATTGTCACAGTTTCAGAGACAGACAAGTGACAAGACTCACTGAGTTCATGCACAACAGCCAACTTTTATTGAGTCTTCCTCCCTTATATAGATCTGAAGGTCTGTGTGGTCGATCCCTATTGGCTGAAGCAGTTGCCACCCGGCCAACCAGCCAATAGCTGCTTGCGTCCCCAACGGCCTGGGCCTGCTCTCCAACAGTCCACACTGGTCAGATTGCATAACCTACCGGTCAGGGTACTTATATAATTTCAGTTATATCTTAATTATTTCAGTTATAAAAGAGGGAGTTATAAAATGGGATTAATTATTATTGTGAGGCCTTCAGGTCAGCTGCTGACCACCACAATAATTCCCCCTTTTTGTTTTTAAATATAAAAGCAGCATCTGTCATCCTGTCTCCAGGGCTGTTGGAGACAGGGTGACAAACACGGCTCAACAGGCCTAGGCCCTTTCAGCCAGAGATGTATCCTGTTGTACCGTTGGTGATGTACCAATCATATGCAAAAGCTGTCAAATGGGATTACCAGTGATACAAACTCTCAAAGTGGCATGCAGCAGGCTTATTACCTTAGAAGTTACAACTTAACAACTTAACTCTATGAACAGGAAACTTTAGAACCATGGGAAACTTAGAGGTCGAACACCTTGATGGAAGAAGGCGTGTGAAGCTTTTGCCTGTAAGAGTGTGTGGTTGTGGTGCTGTCCAGGCAGGGCTATCAGCAGTGTAGCAACGGTGATGATATTGTGGTGTTCCAAAGGGGGACGATGACTATGGGTCTCTCTCCTGGTCTCTCTCGCGTCCTTTGTTGGTATACATCCTGGGGACAGCTCCAGCTCCAGTAATAGCGGTGTCTGCGGCTGTGGCAGCAGCAACATTAGGACTTCCTGGTCCACTGCTATTTCCAGGCATGATGCTTAAGCAGGGATTGGGCACTTCTGATAGCATGTCTGTCTTGGGCAAGCATTTTTGTGATGGGTGTGCAGGCCTGTTCAATGTAGCTGCAGGACGCTCGGTTTCCACAGAAACTTCGCAGCCAGCACTGCCAGGCATGGTCACAGAATGCCTGCTAGTAGCGGCTTGGCAGTGGCCAGAGACTTGGCAGCAGCTGGACATGGTCCTGCAGTGGCCAGCGTTAAGCGCTGCTCTGCAGCTGTTAGAGGCAGGGCACGGAGGAGCTGGAGGACACTTGTTTAACGTAGCACGGCCACGCAGGGCACCTCCACCATTTGGTTTGGTGACAGCGCTTTTTGTCAACTGTACATCCCAGCATGGGCAGGTGCTGTGGCTCCACGAGGCTGCATGGCGCTGCATGGGGGAGACGCCCCGGCACGGGCCGGCGGTGCAGCCCTGCTTGGTTGCGGAACGCTCCCCGGAGGCAACGTCCTGGCACAAGCCAGCGGCGCAGCCCTGCTCGGCCGAGGTGCTCTCCTGTGCACCTGCAGCGTCCATGCTTCCCACTGCCTCTCCTGGTGCCCTCTCCTCACTGCCAGCCTCAGTGGGCAGCACCCACAGTGTTCCCAGCATCGTCCTTGCATTATTCTCAGTTTTTAATTGTTTTAGCAAGTCCACTATAAGCCTCCAAGGCTTTATCACATTAATGGCTGTCTCATTTCCTATGGAGGCTGCTTCGATTATAGTTTTGCCAGCCCGCTTCCACTTTTCCAAGTCCCCTCGGAGATGTCTAGTCTGTGGCTCTTACACCATGTGATTAAGGCTGTTAAAGCCTGTTTGTCGTATTTTATCCCTTTTTTTGTTAAAACAGAAGTCCACTCCTGTAGTATGGGGTCTTCTGGTGCTGAAACCCATGCACCCATGCTGGCGATGTCTCCCAGTTACAAAAAAGGAAAAAGGAAAAAAAATAGAAGGTCCGGACCAAGCACGGCTATTGCGCCGCTCTTCACAGCTCGAAGGCTGCGGGCAGCTCTCCCCACTGCCCCGTGGCTATCCCGCCACTCTTTGCAGCTCGAAGGCTGCGGGCAGCTCTCCCCACTGCCCCGTCTGTCTCCCCGCTGTACCTGCAGCAGCTGTTGTATCACGTCGGGGTCACCAATTGTCACAGTTTCGGAGACAGACAAGTGACAAGACTCACTGAGTTCATGCACAACAGCCAACTTTTATTGAGTCTTCTTCCCCTTATGTATATCTGAAGGTCTGTGTGGTCGATCCCTATTGGCTGAAGCAGTTGCCACCCGGCCAACCAGCCAATAGCTGCTTGCGTCCCCAACGGCCTGGGCCTGCTCTCCAACAGTCCACACTGGTTGGATTACATAACCTACCGGTCAGGGTACTTATGTGATTTCAATTATATCTTAATTATTTCAGTTATAAAAGAGGGAGTTATAAAATGGGATTAATTATTATTGTGAGGCCTTCAGGTCAGCTGCTGACCACCACAATAGCCTATGAAGGAGCTCAAGCTGCCTCAGAGGTAATCGGCACTGAAGCACAGTTGCTTCTGGCACCCCGACTACTGGTGCTGGGGTGGATGTTTAAAGGGAAAGGTTCCTTCCACACATCAAGCCACCGACACCACATGGAGCAAATGGATTGCTCTCATCACACAGCATGCCCGTATTGGAAACCCGAATCGCCCTGGGATTCTGGAAATTCACACAAACTGGCCCGAAGCTCAGACTTTTGGATTATCTTCTGAAGAAGAGGAAGAGCAAGTGACTCGTGCCGAGGAAGCCCCACCATATAATGAGCTACCGGAGACTGAAAGACATTATGCCCTCTTCACTGATGGTTCCTGCTGAATTGTAGGCTGTAACCAGAAGTGGAAAGCTGCAGTATGGAGCCCCACACGACAAGTTGCACAAGCTACCGAGGGACAAGGTGGATCAAGTTAGGTTGCAGAGCTTAAAGCTGTCCAGCTGGCTTTGGATATTGCTGAACGAGAGAAGTGGCCGAGGCTCTATCTCTACACCGACTCGTGGATGGTAGCTAATGCTCTGTGGGGATGGCTGGATCGCTGGAGAAAAGCCAACTGGCAGTGCAGAGGGAAACCCATCTGGGCCGCTGAGATTTGGCAGGACATCGCTGCCCGAGTAGAGACGCTGACCGTGAAGGTTCGACACATGGATGTGCATGTACCCAAGAGTCGGGCTAATGAAGAACATTGCAACAACGAGCAGGTGGACCGAGCTGCCAAGGTAAAAGTATCGCAGGTGGATGTGGACTGGCAGCACAAGGGAGAATTATTCCTAGCTCATTGGGCCCATGATGCCTCTGGTCATCAGGGGAGAGATGCAACATACTGATGGGCCCGTGACCGAGGGGTGGACCTTACTATGGACAGCACCTCACAGGTCATCCACAGTTGTGAGACCTGTGCTGCAATCAAACAGGCCAAGCGGGTGAAGCCTCTGTGGTACGGTGGACGATGGTCAAAGTACAGGTATGGGGAAGCCTGGCAAGTTGACTACATCACCCTTTCCCAAACCCGCCAAGGCAAGCGCTACGTGTTGACCATGGTTGAAGCAACCACTGGATGGCTGGAGACCTACCCTGTACCTCATGCTACAGCCTGGAACACCATCTTAGGCCTGTAAAAGCAAGTCCTGTGGAGACATGGGACCCCTGAGAGTATTTCCAGAGGACAGGAGCTACATAGCCACCACTGGACCTTCTGAGGAAGAGCAGACCCTCTTTCTACAGGATCACCGCTTCAGGAAGACTGCAGCCACCATTCTATTGGACTGATACCACCACCCTGATTAACAGGGTGTCAGGTTGTATCCTGACTGTCAATTTAACCCAGTGTTATCTGCCTTTATTTTTTTTCCCCCTCTTTATTTCCCTATTAAATTGTTATTCTGACTTGGTGTCTCCCACTAGTTTGTTTTAAACTAGTACATCTTGGTAAAAAGAACAACTCTCATTTTCATTACATTAAATAGTAAAATAATTTGTAGGTAAGTATTTTGACAATCATCACAGCTAAAGAAGAAGGCAAAATCAATTCTTTCCATCTGAAAATGCCCTAATAACAGACCACAAAAAACATCAGTGTGAGAAGTGTTTCTGTGCAATGTTTTAGTTCAAATGAATTGCAATTTTGGACTGAAGGGACATTTTTGATCAGCTTATTCCTCACATCACAAAAACCTACAACTATTTTTTCATTAAATGCTGATAAAATGTTGAAGCCCAGTTTACGTCCTAGAACAATTAAGGGTTTCTATGAAAATGATATTGAAGGTAACACTCTTGTTCAATAACATAACTTACTCACACTTGGATTAAGAAAGAAGTAAGAAAATTGCAGACAAAAGGATTCTTGGTGGGGTTTTGCCTACAAGTCCCCCCTTTCCATTAATGAGAACAACTTTTGAATAGTTTTAAAGCCATTCTTTTGTTTTAAAGAATTTCTGAACCAAAACATGAGATGAATTTTGGGAGCGCATACAGCACCCAGGTCCAGGGTCCTCAGCAGTGGAAGGACATGGAGTTGTGGGAGTGAGTCCAGATGAAGCCATGGAGCTGATCCCAGGGCTGGAGTCCCTCTGCTCTGGAGCCAGGCTGGGAGAGCTGGGGGTGTTCACCTGGAGAAGAGAAGCCTCCAGGGAGAGCTCAGAGACCTTGCAGGGCCTAAACAGGCTCCAGGAGAGCTGGAGAGGGACTGGGGACAAGGGATGGAAGGACAGGACACAGGGAATGGCTTTCCACTGCCAGAGGGCAGGGATGGATGGGATATCAGGAAGGAATTGTGCCCTGGGAGGGTGGGCAGGCCCTGGCACAGGGTGCCCAGAGAAGCTGTGGCTGCCCCTGGATCCCTGGCAGTGTCCAAGGCCAGGCTGGATATTGGGGCTTGGAGCAGCCTGGGACAGTGGGAGGTGTCCCTGCCCATGGCAGGGGGTGGCACTGGATGGGCTTTAAGATCCCTTCCGACCTGAACAAGTCTGGGATTCTATGATAAGGCTGTGCAAGGCCATCTGGGAAAAAAAAAGAGGGGGTCTCTTGCAAGATGTAGTCCACAGCTTCCCTTCCCGAGCATGAATGAGGGTAAAAGGCTTGTATTTTGGGGGTGCAGATATACTCTTAGCCCAAAAGTTATGACACTTTTAACACAGTCAATTATATTGTCCCATAGGTCTTTTTATGGTACACTCATTTCAGGCGGGAATTTTGTGTCTGCAACCAGAATCAGAATACAAGTGCTACCAACCTTCCCTCCTGCAGGAGGGCAGGCACATGCTCTGCTCTCCTGTCTCCTGATGGAGATGAGGAATGTAAGTCATGAAGTGCGAGGAAGAAGGACACTTCTCTTAGGGGTGGACATGCAAGTCTGGGAGCCAAGTGGTAAAGCAGAAAATCAGAGAGAGGGGAACTGGCACAGAGAGATGGTATTCCCAAATCTTTTTGTCCTGTTTCAGCCTTTCTCATGGTGCAGTTTCTTGCATTTCAGGTTCCTCCAAGTCCATGCTATCCACCTTTCAAGCCAGCACCATGCTGTGCTGACATTCCACATGCAAACACATCTCCTGTGGGAGGGAGTGGGACAGCTGGCACCAGGGCCTGGCCCAGCTGGACAAGTCTGACTGCAGCACAGCTGTGACCAGCCAGGTGGGCAGAAGCAATGCCCCAAGGTTCCATACTGGCAGCAGTACTAGGTGTCACCAGCAGCTCACCTGCCATGCCTGACCCTCTGAGAGCATAACTGCAAGAACAGCTGGAAACAGAAGCTGCTCCATTGCTTACTTTACCATTGCTCCCCACTCTTTTGTGGGTTTTTCTCATTATTTTCATTCCATGAGCACACTGGCAGCACCAGAGCCAGCTCCAGCCCACCTCAGCTTGCATTCCCATTCCACCTGGCCATCACAGCCCCTGCTCCTGTGGGAAGAGCAGCAGCTGGAGTTCTGCTCCCATGGCACAGAGCCTTTCAGTAAGCACTAAAGGAGAGAGTGAGCCTGAAACCTCTGACACTTATCCAGGGTTCTGGCTATGTTCTGAATCTTATAAAATGTTTAGCAAGATTCTGAAAAGTGACTACTTTCAGAGTTGGGCTTTTGCAGTGCTGGGGCACTGAAGCTGCCCAGAGACTTACTCTTCAGCCCTTTACCTTTTCCCACAGGGAAGCTGAAGCTCCCATGCTTCTGCCCAAACAGTATTGGCTTTGACAAGGCAAGCACTGCAATGTGACCTGCCAGACGTAACACCTGGCTGATGGGTGCTGTAGTGACAGCTACATCAGCTCTCACACACAGTAGAGCACACGGCCACCCCTGGACCCTGCAATTCTCTTCCTAGTCTCCCTCTGTGTGTTCCCTGGCACCTCTAGGTTACCTCTAGGGAAGACTGATGTGACATCCCTGTCATACATAGATGTAGATACAACATCCCTTCACTCACCCCAAGAGCAGCTTGGGATAGTCATCCAGAAAAGGCTGTAATGTGGAGAAAGAGCTGGCTGTCTTGGAGGTATTTCCATATTTCACAATCACCTCCTGGTTTAACTCAGGAGCAGTAAGTTCTTTTACTTACTTGACAGTGCAAGCTGGAAAAAGAATCATAGAATACCAGAATATCCTTAGCTGGAAGGGACCCATCCTTGCGTCCAGCTCCTGGCCCTTCAAAGACACCCCAATAATCCCACCCTGTGCCTGAGATTGTTGCCCAAATGCTTCTGGAGCTCTGGCAGGTTTGGAGCCTGTTTAGTGCTCAACCAGATACAATGCAATCAGTACAGTACTGGAGCCTTTATTAAACTTATTGCAGTACTTTCAACACTAGGAAAGGAAATGGTTTATTTGTTCACTTGATTGGACAGCAGTTGTTACCAAAACACACAACAACCCCATGGGCTGATAACCATAACATGTATGTTACCTACACTGAAGCCCAAAACTACATTTCTTCTGAATCACTGAGTTGCCAGCAAAGACAGGAGAGTTTATTTCACACTACGTTCAACATATCAAATGGGAGTTTTGTCTGTGCTTCCTTAATTTTGTCTCTCTGAATGTCTGCCATCACTTTGTTCAACAGCAGGAAAAACCAACAGAAGTAGAGGAGACATGGAACAGGACTTCTGAAGTATAAGTGGGCTTTGAGTGGCCTGGCAACAATATACATGTCTGGCAACCTTCTGAGAGGCATTTCTCAAAATGAAGAAACCTCAGACTAGCATTATGTTGGTTTTGGATTCTTACTTTTTTGAAAGATTTATGGAAGCCCTTGTAAGGGCTTGCTTGCTCCAAAACAATCTCATTCCAAATTACATTAAAACTATCATTTAATCTACATGCTTTCACACAAGGACCAGATCTGCTAAAAATACATGCTTATAAAAGTTTTGTCCATGCTGAAATTCTGATTATGTGCTGAAATCTTTGTCTTACAAGAAATTCCATGTGGCTCACTCAGCATCAGACAGATTCTGCTAATAACTCTTTCCAAGGAGCCTGATGGTGAAGTTCAATCTAGACTTTCTTACAACTTGGGTTTCCTGGATCATTTGCAGTAATGATTTTGCTTCTCCTGTTATTTTTAATTATTGTCTTTTCTTTACTCAGGTGGTTTTATGCTATGACAGTTGTGGGAAAGCTCACGTCCTGGAATATGTCACACAGAAAAGAAGAATCTTATTATCCAGTGCCACCATACAGCTAAGAACATGCTGACTTTGTAAGTCATGGAAGGAAACTGAGCAGTGTATACACATCTGCACCTCATGTTCCTTGGAACAAGGCAGGCCATCTCTGTATTAAAGAAACCTGTAAAACAAGAACCAAAAATCCTGGCTCGTCAGAGCTCTTCACTCAGCAACAATCACAGCTCCAGTTCCCTTGGCATCCTGGACTACCACCTACATATGCTTTCACAATGCCTCTGAAATTCCATCCTGCCACTTCTAAGCAGCCATCTCACCAGAAAAGGTGCAAGGAAAAAAGAAATAGTTAAAAACCCTTTCCAGCACTGTATTGAGAATACACTGCAGCAACCTCCCCATCAGTCCTAGAAGATGCAGAACATTAAAGGAAGCTATTGTATCCAGTCACAGAGTCACAGGATCTTCTGACTTGGAAGGGCCCCACATGGATCATCGAGTCCAACTCTTAAATTAATGGCTTGTACAGTGATCAAACCCATGGCCTTGTTGTTATCAGCACCATGCTCTGACCAACTGAGCTCATGCCAGACTTATTCCCACTGCTGAGCCAAATCCCAACTACTTGTGGAAGTACAGAAATAGCAATAAAGCTAGCTAGGAAATATATCTCAAGAAAGCTTTTTTCTACTTTTCTTCAGTTTTCCTAAGAAGCACCAATGAGGAATTTTAAATTGAGCGTACTTGGACTCCTGCACATGTTCAGTGCCACGCTTCCCATGCACTCCCAGGCAGTGCTCACCTCAACACTTTTGTTTGTAGCTGACTAAAGATTTACTATTCACTGGGCATCTAAAGAAGGAACACTTATTTTTATAAAGAACAGCTAGATTTTAGTGAAAAGCACATTTCTGCTCAAACAGTGAAGATGCAAGGATCACCCTATATCCAGAAAAAAAAACCAACTGTATTTTTCTCTGATAAAGACAAGAGAGGGAAGGGAGCCATGTGCTGGCAAAGTGCACAAACCAGGGTGTTTTATTGCAGAGAAGTAGTCAGGAAACACCAAACGTCAAAAGATGGTTGCAAGGCACAACTAAGCTCAATGATTCCCAAGAAACTTTACCAACTTGACAATCTGCATCATGTAGAGAAGCAAAAGACATTTCTGTGAAGCACACGGGTGTATTGCCAGCCAGCGTGCTGAAGGATCTGTATGGCCAAACAAAAACCAGCTTGGATCTTTAAGGCAAAGCAAAATAAAATCAAATTGCAATTTAGATAAAATTGGTAGAAAATGGTGAAATCAGATTTGAACAGACACAGAGATGATATTTTATATACATGTAGCCCTGCTTAGACACACATCTCTCTTTGAGAACACACGCTTCATTCTGCAGATTAACTTTTCTTGGATTTCTCATAGTGTTGCAGTGACCCAGCCCACTGCTGGGCTGGGGCAGTTGAATGCCAATCAATTCAGGGCTCTCCCTTGGGTGGATTTCCCCACCCAGGACAGTGATTCAGAGGGAGGGTCAATGGGCGGCACAGAAGCCTAAGCCGCATCCCCCTGGGTGGCACCCGGCTTCAAACCGCCTCCCCCTGTTCGAGAGAGTTCTCTGTTATTCGGTTGTTCATTAGCTCCCAGTTGTATCTCCCACCTCCCAGTTTCTCCCATTGGTTGTTGTTGAATTGTATCCTTCCCCCGGCTTGTATCTCATTGGTTGCCTTCCCTTTCCCTGCCATTTTCAAACCCCCTATAAAACTGAAAGCAAAAACCCCTCGGCGCCTTTTTCTGGTCGCTGGAACCTCTGACAATAAACCTGTTGGAACCCAGACCAGAGGCCCCTCTCTTTTCCTTTGCTTCTGGAGTAACATGAGCCCAGACTATCGGCCCCTGACGTGCCTCCTCTGTGAAGGAGCTAGCACGCGCACCCAGCCAGCACCTTTCCTGCTTCCAAAGTCGGTCCTGAAGGACATCGCAGAAATAACGCTGCATCCCCTCTGACTGAGGGCATGCCAGAGCTCATGCTAGAGCGCCAGGGACGGCGTTAGGTCATAGTGTAGATCTTGCCTTTCATTGTGACATCTAGCCAAAATGATGCATCAGGAGTTTGTTCCCTGGCTATGAGAATGAAGCCCTGAAATAACGACACTTTCATGTGAGACTGAAGCCTTAATTTTTTGCAAGTTCTGAACTGCAACACCCAAGTTTGCAAACACAAAACCACAGAGACATTCAACTGTTGGTATGTCCCCAATATGAGAGACAGCAACAGATTCTGCAGAGCTTTGTGCTTTCCCAAACAACCTTTCAAGATTAGCTTTTTCTGTCCATCAGTCCTTGCTTCGTTGTTATCTTTTCCAGCTCCCATCCTGCCAGTTCCTGCAACTTTCTGATGGACTATAGCTCCCTCCTGCCCCAGGGGTCCCATAATAGCTCATCTTTCTTCATTAACTCTGCTCAACTCTCAGTGTAATTCCCACTGGGACCTGAACATAATCTATGCAGTTATAATTTAATTCTGTTTCCACTTACACTTCTTGATATTACAGAAATCCCTCAGGTTCATTTGTGAGAGCAGAACAAAGCCAACCACCATGTGCACAAAGGTATTTGTTTCGTAGAATACTTCAGGATTGCTGAATCCCAGCTGTGCTTGCCAGTCTCAAACAAAATACCATGCTCAATTCTTGTATCACAAGAGGAGCTGGTGAACCACAAGCACCTCCCAGGCACAAAGCAGATGGCCCCTCTTTGGGGTTCCCACACCAGTTGCTAGCATGGGTCTGCAGAAAAGCTCCAAACCCCTGTCCCAGACCCAGAAAGCACAACTCTCTCCATAATGTGCCAAACCTTCCTTTCTTGCTGTCTTCCAGAAACAACTGGGTGTGCACAGATCAGGGAGGTAGATACAGAAGAAGTTTGAAATTTTGAGAGATTTTCATTTGGCCTTAAACTGAGATGAAAGATTGAAGGGCTTCCTAGTCTGCTGTTAAGGAACACTGGAGGATTTGAGGGTTGGAGGTTGGTTTTGTATGGAACTGTCTCATAATCTGTGAATTCTTAGAGCTTTCTGGGATAGGAAATGCAACTCAAAGCATCTACACAGGGAGATTCCTTTGGATTCCACTCCTTGTATTACTTTAGAAATTATTGGAACTAGCAATGTGGACACGTCTTGCCTTCTGAAGCAATGGAAACCAGTTACGATAATGGATTAATTAATCCCCAACATGGCATTGCTAATCCTGTTCAGTTTTACTGCACCATGGCAGAACTGCAATAAATCAGTGTAAGAATACACTAATATTGCCATAAAATAAAAAATTTACTGGGTTAAAAACAACTAATCAAGTTTATAAACCATTTCATTACTGAATAATAGAGACCTTCTCTAATGTCACACCATTTGATTAAGCATTAACCCTCTCTGGGGATACCCCAATGCCAGCTTGCAGGCAGCAGTATTTTTAATAATCTGACAAATTTTCTATGCATCAATATTGATGAGATGTCAAAGATTAATTTACTTTGCATTCACTGTGCAAGTGCTGGATTGAATGACAATTACTTAATGTAATAATAGCTGGTTGTTTCTGTTAGTATTTTGACTTCCTCACTGCATTGCAGGTACTCATTCTCATTTTCCAGTTTCCTGTAACAGCAATCAGTTAATGAAACAGTAAAACCATTCCCACTTCCCTCCTATTTGAATGAGTCCTTTGTTTGGCTGAATTGCAATACTAAAGGACATCAAGGAGGCTAGAGAACATGCTATTCAAATCCCACCAGTTATGGTAAAATAAAATTTAAAAAACATAAGTGAAGATTAAAACAATTTTAAAAGTCAAAATCACAGAATCAGAGAATAAACTCGGCTGGAAAAGACCTTTGAGATCATCAAGTCCAACCTGTGACCTAACACCTCCTCATCAATTAAACCATGGCACTGAGTGCCATGTCCAGTCTTTTTTTAAACACACTCCACCACCTCCCTGGGCAGATTCCAGTGCCCAATCACTCTTTCAGTGAAGAATTTTTCCTGATGTCCAACCTAAACTTCCCCTGGCACAGCTTAAGGCTGTGTCTTCTCATTCTGTCAGTCGTTACCTGGGAGAAGAGCCCAATCCCCACCTGGCTACAACCTCCTTTCAGGCAGTTGTAGAGAGTGACAAGGTCTCCCCTGAGCCTCCTTTTTTCCAGGCTAAACAACCCCTTCTCCCTCAGTTGTTCCTCACAGGGCTTGTGTTCCAGGCCCTTCACCAGCCCTCTTGCCCTCCTCTGGACGCATTCAGGTGTCTCCACGTCCTTCCTGAGCTGAGGGGCCCAGAAATGGACACAGCACTCGAGGTGTGGCCTCACCAGTGCTGAGTACAGGGGAAGAGTGACTTCCCTGGTCCTGCTGGCCACGCTGTTCCTGATACAGGCCAGGTGCCATTGGCCTTCTGGGCCACCTGGGCACACTGCTGGCTCATGTTCAGTCGGCTGTCAACCAGCACTCCCAGATCCCTTTCTGCCTGGCCACTGTCCAGCCACTCTGTCCCCAGCCTGTAGCTCTGTTATTGTTCCCATTAGTATTCCAAAACCTAAAGAGCTGACCTGAGTTTTCAGAAGTTGTGCAGCTGTTCCTCATGCAAGGACTAAGAAATATTGTCACCATTTGAAAAAAAAAATCTGTTCACATATTTTAGTGCCTCGCTGTGGATCTGAAACTTTAAGTGCTCTACAAAGTTTTGGGTTGGTGCAAAACCCCTTGTGGGTTGGTCTCAGTTGTCAACGACCTCAATCACCTTTCTGGGTCTGCTCCCGTATTTTGTCACAGGCCTTGCTTGTCTCTAGATGAGGGAACTGGACAGACCCAAACCAAAAAGGGTCACTCACATGTTCACAAATCTCATGATGTCACTGCTCAGCAATAAGTGCCCAGCTGAAGACAGAAGGTTGCAGGGATTACAGCGTGGAGTGTGGAGTGGTGATCTGATGAGTAGGGGTGTAACACTGGCCTAGAAACAGCATTGAGCCAGCTCCAAATGTCATAGCCATGGAGTGTGAGGCCACCCAGAATGACAGTGACAGTTGCACAGCATGGATCCTGGCCATGCCCATTTGAGCTTCACTGAACTGGCAGACCTGCTTACCTCTCTAGGGTTGCAGAAGACTTTCTGATCCCCTCTCTCCTCCCAAGGAAAAGAACAGACTGAACGGGGATCAGGTAAAGATGCTCATCACAACGTCTAGATCAAAGGCAGATGGTGTCAAATATTTGAGGCTGCCAGGGAAGCAGATGCTATCCTGGGGCAGTCACAGTAAGGAAACAGGGACAGGTCTCTGCAGAGGAAGTACCCAGGTGTCTTTCAGCTCACGAGCCGAGTGGACTTACTCTGAATTCATAAGGTAACCAGTTACACTGAAACAGAGAAAATCTCGACCACTGTGATCCCAGTGTAACTGTAACAGTGTCACGCCGATTGGGAGACAGGAACCAGACTCATTTCCACACTCGACTGCTGGGACAGGATGGTGGCACTCTTACCCTAAGCCATTAAATGCATTAGTGCAGTCTCCATAAATCCAGGACGAAACACCATAAAACCCTCAGAAATGTCCTAAATATCTTGCCTTGAGTTTAGCTAACTGGATCAAAACTGAGGAAGCTTCTGCAGGAGTAAACCCCAGTCAGGGAACAAGATCCTGCTGCAAATGAACTAATCTGAGTAGTTTTGTACTTGGCTTCACAGTCTAAGGATAGAAAAGGTGTGGAGGGCAACCTAACAAAAAATTCTTGACTACACCAGCCAGTTGGCTGGTCCAGCAGTTTCCAAACCAGTGAGGAGCTGGCTGGGATCTGCGAGGTCAGCTTTGGCTTGTGCCATGGGCCGGACTAGAGCAATCTCCAGTGCAGAAGGCTCTGTCTGCACAGACTGCACAGGCTCCACCACACCTTCCAGCAACCTGCAGCACAAAGGCATCAATCACTGGAAAACACAACATCACTGGTGGGCATGGTCCTCTCCACAGTAATGGAAGCCCTGGGAGCAGCAGTCCAGAGATTAGCTACTACCACTGTAAGAAGCATATGTTTGAAAGGTTGATTTAGTTGAAGGAACTAGAGCATGGGAATACTGCAGCAGTCCAGCACAGGAGACATGAGGGACTGTTGCCTGTGCTGTGCCACTTCCTGCATCCTGGCCAGGAGGAGGAAGAGGAGGAGAAGAGACAACACCTTAAGATGCTCTCCTGTCCCACATAGGTGCATTCCCCCTGCCAAAAAGCACCCGTGGTGTCACACTGGGAAGTTCAGTGCAGGCAGAAGCTAATGCCAAGGAAAGGGGTTTATTTCCTGGCAGCTCTAATATATAAGAGGCTCACGGGAATACTGTTCCTGTCTGGATTATTTGCAGCCCAGAGTAGACTTGGCTGTCTTCCATCTAATACAAAGTTTCTGAATAATTTGTTGTAAGACAAAGTAATTTCATAGCCTGCAGTGCTGCATCAAGACTTTGCAAACCTGAATCAGCATTTGAGGGCAACTGTTATCAGTACAGAGGCAGTACACAGCTACTTATCAGCAAATGTTTCATGTGGCTGTTGTCAAGGCAGACATAACAGCACACAGTAGTCGTAATCCATAGTCGAGAGAGGTAGAAAGATTTTTTTATTTTCTCTACTGCTATTCTTATACCTCTTCACAATTGCTGTGCCCTATTAAGATTGGCTGCTTAGCAAAAAATGACAAGGCTGTCTAACAAACAATGACCATTCAGGCAGTAAAACAATCAGCTATACAAGCAAAGGTATAGTTGTTACATATTATCCACAAGTTCTTCCTTGTACACTCTTAACGTCCAGTAACAAGAACATCCTCTCCTTGTGTCCAGGAACATCTTCCCTCATTGATTATCTTCTTTGCCTTCTCTGTGGGTTTCACTGAAGCTGCAGAATTTCACTGTAATATTCTCACGGGTAAATTCTGACTGGTTTCACGTCTGACTCTGTGAGACTGTCAGTCCGGCTGTCAATCTCATCAGTTTCATGTAAGAACATTTTCTCCTACATCACAGATTTCCAAATTAGTGCATTTTTTTATTATTATTATTAATTTATATGGGCAGGAGTTAATATTTTTTATTACCAAAATAATTTTTGATGCTGATAAAGTCAGATTAATTCTCAGGTGGTTTCATAAATAATCACCATCAACAGTTCGAATAATTTCACTGAATAAAAATGTCATCCTTCATAAATTCCTAGTATTTAATTATGATGCAAGTGGTAGGAAAAGTCCAATGTCCACTGTAAGTGGTATTCTGCAAACAATGCAAGTGAATGTCTTGGTCTTTCAAAGAAAAATTAAGAAAGAATATATGTCAAAACCACAAAAAACCTCTGGAATTTGAAGAAGAGCCATTTAAGGAACACCAGCTGGAATGCCTCTGAGGTGGGGCAAAGCCATGGCCCTACCAGAGAGATTTCCAGCAAACTGCAATGCATGTGCTAGTGTAAATAATTATAGAAGAATAAAAATATATCACTTCTACCTGGCAGGAGGTAGGAGAGTAGACTCCCACTGCGAAAGTTCTTGCCCAGAAAAAGGAATTTGGTCATGCAAACAATTAGCAAACTGGAAAGGAAAGCACAGTGGATTTCCCAGACAGTTTGTTGACATATAGGTTTGCAGAGGAAACTAAACTAAAGGATTTCCCTTGGAGAGAATATTCATCTTTGTAACGTGTCACCTGTGGCAATCCGAGAAGTAAAGAAGACCAAACTTCCATGTGCAGCATAATTAGAAAAAAGAGCAGTAAAGGCAAAAGTAAGGGGTCATTTATTAATATAATTGTCTAAAAATGGATTTCCAGGTATAAAATGCTAGGTTGCACATTTTGAAATGTTCAGTTTCTCAAGTAATTTTCACTCTTAACACAACATCTAGCAATACAAGAGAAAGCCGGGAATGTAGATATCGATCTGTTTTCTGGGGAGTTTTTATCACAAGCTTCCAAGGAAAGGAAGTTTCTGTTCACTACTGCTGCAGAACATCACTGCCAAGTTTTATATCTGCACAGACTGTGCAATTTGCATTTAAAAAGTTACCTGAGAATGTCTTTGAAACAGAAGAAACCAAACTGTTGTGCTTTGAACTCACCTTCATTTCGTAACTGGAAAAGCAATAACTATCTCCCCATAAATAATGAAAGGTAATAACGGTGTCAATGCTACTGGGAATAAACTTTCGGGAGCATTCACACAGGGAGCAGTGAAAACCCATTTAAAGGTTTGCACAAAAATTGAAAGAAAATACTAAGTTACTGCTACACCTCCATTCTGCCTAGACTTGTAAGGAACTGCTCTTTCCTTAGTCAAGAGTTAGCATTTAAAACAACTGAAGAAAAAACATTAAAATAAGATTGCCAAATTTGATACGTTTTACCCTCTGTGCCTACCAACAAATGAAAAATGTAACAACACTTAAATATAAACTTAGTCATTTTATGAGGTCTTTTGGTATCAAGACACATTAAGGAATCAAAGGAAGGTGGGGGTTTTTTTAGCAAAATACCTGGCAACCTTCTGGCAGTGATTTTCTGTCACTAGTGATGAGGTACCATCCACTGAGATCCCATTGAAGCTCCTTACAAGACATTGCTGAGGAACCAATGCCCCAGCACTGAATAGCACCCTGTTGTTTCCAGTGGACAAGGGTACATTAAAGGGGAGATTGTATATACCACAGGGAATGAAGGCATGCAGTCTTTCCATGCTGATACAGAAAACAAACTACCTATCAAGTGTGCTATTGAATATAAAGGATATTCTGAGTGTAGACAATGATTAGAATTCATGAAGGTCCTGTACTTTTAAGAGCCTTCCAACCACCCAAGTTAATCTAATCACTAACTTCATTGACATAAATCATGCTAATCGGAAACAGCATTTCTTAAAAGGCAAAAAAGATGAGAAATTACAGAAGATTCAGACTTTCTCTTGCTGTGACCAACAAGTTAGCACTTCAAAATGCTATCTGTAAATTAAGGCAACTTTACTTTAGTGATAGAACAGTAAGATAAAGGATCTGCTGAACAGTGACCCATGTGTGCAAACTCTTGTTCACACTTAAATTCCTGTCTGCAGATGCAGAACCATTTTTGAGGGGAGGCAAGATCAAACACAGATAAATGCTTTCCATGACAGGCCATGTATTATTGATTTCTAGGAAATAGAGAGAGACATCCTAAAGAATTAATTTCCTTTGCATTCATATTTACAACCATTAGAATTGTAAGTAGGGTCTCATTTATCAGGTTGTCTTACAGCAATGTTGCTAATTTACTTGCTGTACTACCTAGGTAACAGTGTCACTGAAGATCTTTCAAACACATTACATGGAGGCATCATTTTTTTCCTGGACAGGGTTTTTTGAATTTTCCTTCACCCTGAGAGTTGGGGTACTGAATTTGGTACAGAGGCTCTGCAGCCTCTCACCCTGCTCCAGGGCTGGGAGGCCAGAGCTTAGGGACACCTTTGGCAGGCATAGCTGGCACCCAAGGGGCCAAGTTCTGGCAAAGAGTTGTATGAGAAATGCCAGTGAGATTGGGCGTCTTCCTCCTCCTTCCCTCTTTTGGCCCAGGAGCTGCACTTACATTCACGTTTTGTGCAAATTTTCTCAGAATAGATGTATCAGATTGCCACAAATGTGTGTGGTTTCTGCATCATTGGTACCTGTGGTATTTAATGCTGAGACAGTGTCATCTGAAAAAGCACATTTTCCCTGAAATGGAAACTCATACTTGATAAGTCAAACAGAGCCTTTTAGTTGGCTGTAGCCTCACACTGCTGCATTTGTTCGTTTAACATCTCCATTCTACTGCCCAATAAAGAGGCCTCATTGAGTGGCAGAACAGGCCTTGCTCCCAAGGCTGAGCAGCCAGCAGGTAAGTAGAATATTTTGGAAATATGTGATGACACCTAGAAAAATAGGGATGTTTTATCTGCCAGTGCCTATCTAATTCAAGGACAGAGATCAATATCAAGCTACTGTCACCTCATCCATCTTCTGACTAAGCTGTTTTACCACCACATTCCCACCTTCTCTCTTCCAGAAAAATTTAAACATTTTTTTAGTCCTTACACAATGAAGACTACATTTTGCACCAAGATGTAAATCTATTAGTTTATTAATAATGAGATTATTGCTTTTTCAAACTTGGTTTACTAGTTACATTGTAGGATGAAAACACCCTTCCCTGTATGACGATCCTGGCAGCCAAATATCTCTGATCCTCCGAAGGGGAAAGGAATGCTTGCTGCAAACAGGACACAGGTGAGGTGCCTCGGGGCAAACAGCCACACTGTGCTTGAGTAACTGAACAGCCTGAGGAATTCATTCCAGGAAAGGAACCACAGTCAATTCCATTCTGCAGCAGCAGGTCCAGAGTAGCACCCTCGAACCCCCAAACTGGTGAAAAGACCTCCACAGGCTGCAAATGAGAACTTAACGTGTTTCCATCTCATCCCAGGCTCAGTACTACTGCAGAGAGTCTTTGGTGGAGATTTTTCTCCTGCCTCACCCAGCAGATTGGGCAGCTTCTCCATTCTCATGTAACCCCTGTTTCCTGCCCTTTTTCCTCATGGAAGGGTTGGGGGGGAAGAAGGGAACAGGTGTTCTCCATTCAGTATATGCAGAATGAGAAAGTGGAGGCAGCTGGATCAATATAAAACCTCCCTGACTGCACAAGCAATAAGGGTAAAAGAGTTAAGTCCCTTGGATTTTGTTTGATGAACTTTCGCTGGGGCTTATACATAATAATAAGCAGAAGCATGGAGAAAACACTAAAAAATACAGAGTAAAAGCTAAGAACGGGAAGATAGAAAACTCACTGTTGGTGCAAAGAGGCTGAAAATTCTGAATAAATCAGCCAATTTCTAAATTATTGTGGCTGTTCTGCTCAGAGAGCATTCCACTGCATCAAATATATACAGGACTAGGTTACTGATTTCCTTTTCAAAGAAATGCCAACACCTGAAACATTTTTACTCCCAAAGAGTACATTCTCTCCTTTTATATATATATAAGGAAAACACACACTCATCATAGACATACACAGAGAGATTATACAGCAGCCTTGCGAACACAGGGCTGCAGAGGCAGGACTTTTGCACCTTTAGGAAACCTTCATGAGACTTAATTTGATGTTTGCTCTGCTACTCATGCTTCCAGAGGGACTCCACACACTCACTCGGTAGAAGACCAACCCTGTTTTTACCCTTCACTTCCCTATAAACTGCTACATCAATAGACAATGGCTACACATCAGCAATTAAAAAACGTCAAAAGTAACCCTTGGTCATGACATACAGTCCCTGAGTCTTCCCATCTCCTTTAGTGTGCTTCCAAGGCTTCCCATCAATGGCATCTCCTCTATCCTGTTTCCTACAACCAGATTCTACAGGCTTCCTCAATTTTGCTGTCTCTTTCTCCATATGAAGAAGGGAAAGCATACAGTTCCAAACTCTAGCACTATGGTCAAGCTATTCCTTGTTCACCCTGAGTTATAAATAGCTTGTACAGATCCAAGTACATCAATTTTGTCTTAGTTGATTACACATGAATCAAGCTCAATCAGTTCTCTCACAGTACTGAACTTCAAGGTATTGATTGGTCTATTTTATTATAAGCAAAAGTACCACAGATCCGGTAAAAGTTGCTAGAGGTATTATTAATAACAATGCATTCTGTGTTTTCCACCATCATATATCAAACAACTTTCCCATTGCTGTTTCTTCTTGAGAAAAGCAGGAAAGTTGTTCTGTTAACTGAAAACTCCATCTCTAGCTCATGCTTAGCCTGGAAGTCTGCATTATTTATTGGACATTTAGCTCAAGTAATTGAGTGAAAAAAGTGCTTTACAGAACCTTATTGCCACATGTGAAAGATAACAGTGAAATCCCCATTGCTTTCAAGTGGAATTAACCACTATTCAAATAATTTATGTCAAAGGGTACCATTTGTAAGGTACAGTAAAATGTGATATATGCAAAGTTACTCAGCAGCCTGCAGATCAAAAAATGCTGTGAACTGAAATCCAATCACTGCAGAAATTGGAAATTAATTTCACAAAAATCTCACTCGGAAGCAGTATTTTGGAATTTTGCCTTGTTGCCAAGGAATCACTATGACCTGCCTTTACCTTAAGTTGTTGCAGTTCTAGTTTACTCTGAAAGCAGGTATATTCATGTAACACCAGCTATGGTTGCTACTCTTTCCTCATCTTCCTGCCTGCCTTCAGTGCAGACTACCCTCAGAGTCCAGAGGCCTAGGAAGAACATTCTTCTAGATAAAACACATCTCTTGATCTACATAGATGGGAATTGTAAATGCTGGTCTTGGAGAAGAACAAAGTCTTTGAAGAAAACAGAACTATTGGAGCAACCAATTGGATCTCACTGTCTGTTTAAGATCAGCTAATAGCAGTAAGTAGTGTCAGCTGCATGGAAAAAAAAAGTGGAAAAGTACTTAGGGGTTACAGGGACCTTCTTTCAGCTCCCAAAATACAAGCCTTAAGGATCTGATTTATAAACAATCTGCCTTGGGGGCATATGATGAAGAATGGGAAAAGGAAGGGAGAAAACAGCGGAACCAGCTGACAGCAGGCACAGATGGCAGCTCTACTGGACTTCCTCACATCACAGGTAAAGCCATGAATTCTTCAATTACAGAAGATATTAGTATATATGCAAGATTGAGGCACTGAGGAATGGAAGTGAGCAGCAAGTATAACTCTGAAAAAGTGGAGATCAGTTCTGGGAGAACACCCATCTGGAGGAAACCTTCCTGCCACAGAGGAATCCCAAGGACAGCAGGACGGACTTATCCCAGAGCCATTTACCAGCCACGCTGCCAGTGCATGCACAAAGGAGGCAGTAGAACTTGAGAGGTTTGGGATGAAAGATCAAAGGGGCAAAATGCAGTTCTCAAGATCCAAAAGGATCATTAGCGTAGCTTTTGGAAGTAGGGCTGCATGTGTCCTGCTGGAGTAATCAAAAGGATAGACACAAGGCGGGCTGGTGACAGCCTCAGCCTCCTGCTGATCCTGAAGCAGAAGCAGCTCTGTGGCACTGGGAGTCTATAGTTCTGCCAGCTGAGTCTGGAGAAGGCAAGGAGAAAAGGTAGCACCCAGTCATGGAGCTGGCTGCCTGCTTGTCCCAGGAGAAATCCTCTTCCGTGCCTTGCAGAGGATGGAGCCCAACATGAGCTGGTTGAGGGCTGTGACTGAAGGAGTCTTCAGAGCTTGCTGAAGGAGCAAAGAGAGGACTGCAGAGAAGACGACATGGGGAAGGAAAAAAGTATAGAAAAAGAGGAGGGAAAAGAACGTGGTCCAGAAAGGTCAACATTGTTTCGAAAATTCTAAAATAGAAATTTGAAGGTCCCAAATACTCTGCATTTCTTTCATTATTTTTGCAATATACCAAGAGAGAGCACACTGGCCTGATTTGGCTGATTCATACTTACCTTTTCTTGCCTTATCACAACTTTGAGATTTTTCATTTCTACCCCATAAGATAGAAATATAGTATAGAAAACATGCTTTCATTTAGGCACATGACATTTTATCCAGTGGACTGATCATGGGGTCCCAGTCTAATTTTCCAGTCATGCTTTTTTATTCCTTATTAGTCTCTCCATGGTCTAATTTTCCCTGTGCAACTTATTATTATCACTGACTCATGATAATGGAGCAGCTAGATGGTAGAGTGTGGCTAATTCCCTTTTACATCTTGTTGAGAAAATGGTATTTTCTTTCCTTGAAGCTTGCCTTTTCTTTCTCTCACACCCACACATACAGACACAGACAGGTTGGTCTGCAATAAAAATGTTCAGTCTCTGTTCTGCAGATGAACTATAAATCCACAGTCCAAACCCATACGGAGCAACTTGCTCAATCCCACAGTTCCTAATTCAGCCACACTCCCAGCTTTTGAAGCCAACAGGGATTTTCCCAAATGAAGCCAGCTCTTTGTCCAAGTGCTTATTGTTAATTCAGGGAAGCAATCATGTTATTGGAACTCACTGCTCCGTGCTGTGACAGCAAGTCTGGAAGCTGTGGTGGTATGAATGGATGATGTGGGTTTAAATAAACCCCTGCTTTTTGCCCAGGTCTCTGGCAGCAGGCAGTCACGTTATTGAGGTGGCCAGCACCCCAAGACCCACTCTCATTTGTAAGTTCTTTAATAATGGCTGATTCAGTCTATTATAGAATGAATTATTTATTTAATAGAGACAAAACTAACAGACATAAGACTTATAACAGACTATTGCTACACAGGAATAAGACAAAAGGGAATACTAGTATTATACACGTAGGGTTAAAGGTACCTATTAATTTTACAGCTAGCTAAGAAAGACTATAACTTAGGATCCAATGTTTCTTACCATCCAGTTCCTGATGGAGGACACATCGAAATCCTTTCCCTCAATTCCCAGGAAAGTAACCGTGGAATCTGCATCCAGGCTCTGGGAAGAAGTCTCACACACTTCCGGGGCGTGTGGGTAGAAGGCTTCTCAGGGTGTGTGTAGGAGACTTCTGTCTCTGTGATAATTGTATGGGTTTCTACATTTGCAGGCTCATTTGCAGGCACCGGCTGTCAATCGTAGTTTTACATTTAGCCATAGGAAACAAATGCATCTGGACAACAGATTTCTTACAGCTTTCTCTGGCATCCACCATGACACTTTCAGGGGATAAAAAATTATATCTGATTAGCCTCTTGGTATGCAATTCTTTCAAACATTTCACCATGCAGGAATTTCCATCTTTTCCCCCATTTTCTTTCATGGAATCAGAGAAATTCTCTACCCTTATAACCCCATTTACCAGCATTTCACCTTAGGCTGACAGTTTTCAAATCAAATTCACAAGGGAAGGACTGACACCAGAACCAAATGACATACAATTATCTCAGAGGTCTTTATAGTTTTCCAAAATATCCAATTACCTTTCCTGTGTAACAGTCCACAAAGGTTTATTTTGATGTTCACTAGAGCTGCCAGGAAACAATTGCTCAGGAGCCACTGATGTTTATGGGTCTGCACCAGATCACACATATGGATGGGGTTCCCAAGTGCTTGTTTGGGCAGGGGGACGTCACTAAAGAAATGTGCAGCCCTTGAGGCCACAGGCATCTCAGAAGCGTCCTGTTCTCAACTGTTAAAGAGACCTCATGTAGGAGAACTTCGTGTTCCACTGACGTGCCGCCAGATGTTCTCAAAGTCAAGCTGATCCTACCTTCCCGGTGCCAGCATGGCTTAACACCTTCATCTTGAACACTGAAAATGAGCAAAAGCACCCCAATCAGAGCCAGCATCACCTGCTGATCACAGTGCAGCACCAGAGCTCTGCAGTGCTGAGCCAGAGCCAACCTGTCCTTGGAACCTATTCCAACGTGAAATAAAGATTTCATAGGAATCAGACAACAGCGAACTTCTATAAAACCAAACAGTGCCTGCTACTATTATTCTCATTGCATCCACATTTTCTGTAGGGTGAGAAGCAGATTTTGTAGCACTCTGATAGAGCCACCATCAGGGACAGGGCTTCATCCTTCCAGCTGGGTTTTCTGACACATTCCAGATGCAATTACAGCACTGATGACCCAGATGATTATCTGGGTGCATCGAAAGAATGCCCTGGCTTTTTAAACCAGGCAAAGCTATAACTCCTGTTGCTCCAACTCTGTTCCAGTATGTCTGACAATGTCAGGCCAATGCCTAAGATTTCCCTCAGACATACATCTATATACCAACACACTGTCCATTGTTATGAATGTCCCTGGCGGAGCTCCTACACTGCAAAGCTTAGTGCTGATATCCTGGACTTGACCTGTCCAAGCTGCCACCTGGACTTGTTCTCTGAAAGAAAATGATCCTTTCCTACATGAGATTAAATTAGGGGGGTTGGCTTCTTTCATTGGGTTTTAAATTAAGCTTTAAGCAGTGTAGCATCTCCCCTTCCCCACTCATTTAGCAATCAGAGCACATACAAACAAAAGCAAGAGCTTTTTGCATCTGAATCACTTTATCTCCTGGCAAAGAAGCTTTGGCTCTCCAGGTCCAAACTGTGTATTTTTCTGTGTTGGTTTACAATGGCCATAAACTGTGTAAATTCCAGTAGCACTCCCATGCTACAGAGAAGTAACACAAAGGAAGGCAATCTCTTCCCTAGTTCCAGCTGTGCATTAAGAGTTATCCCACAATGCTGCTCCAACAGGGCATCCACATGATGTCCGTGCAGCCCCTGTATCTACCAAGGATTATGATCCATACTGTGCATGTGAAGTGAGTCATGTGCCCACTGAGAGGCATTTTGATAACCGTACTTTTTTCTTAAGGCTCTAGATGCTTTGTGTTGTTCTAAGCAGGCTACAATGTCCATGTTTTTAAATTAAGGAGAGATATTGAGAACAGCAAAATCTGAGATCTGGAAAATCATGATCTGAAAATAGATGCTGAAGGAACTAGGGTTGCCTAGACTAAAGAACACCGAGGCAAGATCTTACAGAACACGCAGCTGGTGAACAGAAAAGAATAAACTTTAGTGTAGGTAGGACAAGAAGGAATAGTTTTGAAGTGGGACAAGGGAAATTTTAGTCAGGTGTTACGAAAATAAAACAAACTAACAAGATGGGTAGCGAAACACTGGCAAAGACTAGTTAGTGGAGACAGAGCAGCCAAGAGAAGCACCAGCTGTGGGTAGGGGAAGCTGCCTGTCTGCCTGGCCAGCCCAGATTTTATGGTATCCACACTTCTCTTATGAAAGGAGAGACAGATGAGAGGAGGCAAATAAAAAGATCATCAGAGCACATACAATGCAATCTGACACCAAAACTATGGGGGGTTTACTGTACTGATGCAAACATGCTCAGAAATGTTGTAACTCTTAATTTTTCCGTACTGAAATTTGGCTGGAAATAACAGCTTGGTATTGCATGCATGAGTACAGTTCCTCTATGCCTCCTCTGGGAGCACGTTATCAGCTGTGTTATCTTTGCCTTCTGGTTAAGCTGTGTAGGGAGTTAATGTTGGTAACTGAAAAATGAAACTTCCAATAAAAGAAAAATCCAGATACAAACACAATTGTATTGTCTAACTCACTCTTTTCATTATCTCATCCCTCAGTCTGCTTGACAGTTGGTATTCTGCCCCCTGGTACACTTTACTCAGACAAGGCTCTGCTTTGTTCGGTGCTTACTGTTCACTTGTGAGCAGAGGAGTTCATAGCAGGCTCACTGTAAAGATAAAACAAGATGGCCAGAAAAGCAGGTTGCTCACAAGCTCCCTACTGAAAGCACTAGATACTTTCCTGAGGTATCTACATGTTTACAAATGCAAACAACTGTTGTTGTCCACTAGCTACAGAGCAGACTACATATCCAAATCCCATCCTTCTCTGAATCTTTGAAGCTTAAATACCTTTTTGAAATTTTATCCTACATGTTAAATTTTAATCCTACCCAAGTATCTCTATTTAAGCCTATTTTATGCTTTAATTCCATTGACTTATGTTTCCCTGACCTCTGCAGTGAGGATTTAATGAAGCTCAGGACTAGTATCTTCTGGTGATCATTCCAGGGTAGCACCTTGGAATACAATCACCCTCAGACCACAAGGGTTGCAGTAATGTATTTCAGCGCTGACTGTGTGTTAAATTAACTCAAGTGACTTTCACAAATGCAATTCCAAACTAACTGAAACATGGATTATTCCCTGTGCTTGCCTTCATCAGTGATTAAGGGAAAACACACTGGATTCTATGTCTAGAGCACACTTTCCTCATCCCTACATTTAACTGCCAGTCATGCTAATCTCAATTACTTCCTCCTGAGACAAGAATAAAACACTGATTGCTCTTGCTCAGTTACATGAAAGTATGATGGGTACTGGAACATCCCAAATCTGTGCCCTATGAGCCAGGACTTAGTGATGCTGCCAGCAAGAACTTCTCCCAAGAGCCAGTTCCAAACGGCCCCATGTGCCGAGCACTCGCACCCAGCATTTCTAGAGCCCCAGGACTGCTCCAAAGGCTCTCTGACTTGCAAGGACTTGTACAGATGGAGCATGTCACCATCAGGACATCGTTTGTTAGTGCAAGAACTAAGAACAATTTAGCACTTACGATGTAAGGACTTTTTAATAAAATACAACAAAAGCTATTAGCAACATCCATCTTCCTTCAGAAAAACATGACAGCAACATACGCCTTTCATTATACATTTCTTAATTTTGAGAAGTTATTTTTACAAGAGCATTCATTTTACCATGAAAGAAAACCACAGTCAGAATATTTTGATTATGCAGCACTGTCCATCTGGGACACAGGGAGATAAATCAGCCTGGCTACCTGCATTTTTATCTCAGCATCTCATTGTCAAAGTTGCATTTCCAATTTGAAAAAAATTTGGAGCTTACTACATGCATAAAATCATGGTTCAGTATGGACATATGTATAATTACTTTGAACTCCTGATTCCAAAGCCTATAATTCCAACGTGTCCTTAGCAGAAAAACTGGGATTCCGTCAAGTATTAGAGGAAAAGCCTTGTGAAGTTTGGAGGGACAGAAGAAGGAAACCTCTGATTTCTTGCCTTCTCCCACGCAGTTGCACTAGAGGCTCACTGTGGGCCCCTTCCAACTGCCACAGCCTGTTCTATTCTTGTTCTAGCTCTGGCACTCAAACCACAGTGAGGAACTTCAGACAACATTTCACCTGGAAAGGTGACATTTTATTTCAAGCTTCTTTAAAGGCCAGATGCCCTCACCACTTTCTGATTAAGAAAATCCAGAAAGAACTTTAACCCTCAGCTGAGTCTGAACTTGGGGCAAAACAAACCCAGATTTGTAGCTGCTTTTTCATGGAAAATACTTTCCTTGTGTATTCCCTGAAGTCATTTACAGAGTCTCATACAGTTTTGGCCCTTCTGTTAAAATTAGAGTGGTCCCAAAAGATTCCCAATTCTTACCAATGTAGAGTTCTGGGTTAATGAAGTCCAGGACACATCTGGAAATAAGTAGCCTACATCAGGATGATGTCCTCCTTCTACAAAATATCTAAATAACAAGTTTTCCTATTATCCTAGGGTAATTTCAGACAGCTGTGGCATGAGTACAGAAAGGAAAGAAAAGTAGAAGCATATGTAGTTAAAAAAAGAAAAGGAAAGAACGAAGGGAGATGGGGGTTCAAGACTGGACTGTGAAGAAGAGAACTGTTAGGGAAAAGGAGAGAGACTCAGCCCAGCTCTGTCAGGTGTCAGCATCCTTGAGGAGCCCCTTGGCCCTCTTTCTCAGCTGAAATCCAGTCCTTTCTGCTGACCTGAGCAATGAGCCAAATGAAATATGAGCCGCTTTCTCTCAACAGGAAAGCTAACGGCACTGATGCAGGCTCAGGTTTTGGCTTTGTGGATATTTAAAGGACTCAGATAAAAGATTAAAAATAAAAGAGATTGATTTTAAAATATATCTGGTATTGTGCAAGAGCTTTTGTACCTCAGTGTTCTTTTTATTGCCTTCTATCAGAGAACACACACAGGGCATTTTCAATTACTTTAATTACGTGTCAGGGTTATTGATGCGCTGAACCCTGCAAGACATTCCACAATATTATCTTTAATCACTAGTGTTTCCTTATCTGTGTTCCAACAAAAACCATTTTCAGTTATTTTACTGGATAAAAACAGAATTAAATACAGCTTTTAGATTGAATTTTAAAAGATAAAAAGCTAAATTTTCTCACTCATCATCATAAAATAATTATCACACTGGCATTATTTACCTTTGTAAAACTTTTATAAAATCATTCTGGCACAACAGTAGGACTAAAGTTCCCAGAGTTTCTTTAATACCAAACAAGAGACCTTGAATCACAGAAATTCATGCACCAAAGAAAATAACAGTAATACTACCTCTGCTACCCATCCAGACTATCTGCAGATGACATGGAGGCCAAAATCTGAGCTGGTTATATGAATTTCCTTCCTCTTTTCCCCTGCAAACCATCAAGCCAAAAAATGGTCCTGAGATGAGGTAATCAATGCAGATCAGCAGAGGCCCACCAAACCCACATTTTGGTCACTAAAATGCAGATACCTGATGGGCAGAGGGTGAAGTGCTGTTCTTGGGAAGAATCCTGGGCACTGCCCTAATGGCATACCCAGTCTGTGCCCAACAGCCCCTGCATATGTTGTGAAGTTGGATGGCAACAAAATGACTTCACCTAAGAGGGACTGCAGAGCTAAGCAGGAGCACTGAACCGAACCAGCCTGCATGTCTCCCTTCAGACTCCTGCAAAGGAAGGACTTGATGGCACAGAACAAGGAAGCAGAGGGAACTGCCAAGGGAATTTCTCAGTTTGACCAAGGGATCAAATACACCCCTGGGAGTGAGCAACAGGAGCCAAACCTATGTGTGCTGAGAGAGCAGCAGAGGGCAGGGGATGCTCGCATTGTGTTTCTATCCAGCAATGCCCATGCACAGCACATGGACTCAGTCCCCTCCTCCACCAAGGTGTATTGTGTAGGACAGGCAAGACAGAAAACAGGATGGATTTGGGTAGCAGTGAATCATTCAGTATCTTGATATCTTGTTTTGCTAAGTGGTACAGAATTTGCATATTGTACTACAGGTTCAGAGTTAAGCCTGTTCTTATGGAGGACAGTCAATTTATGACAACTATACATTCACTTTATGCAACAAACTCTTGTCCAGTCAGAGGTTTTGCAGTTCTTATTGTACAATGCCAAAGGTAAAGCCTATTTTGGACTTCATGTAGAGCTCTATACAGGATGTCTGTCAAAAAATCAAATTACTTCTACATCCTTCTGAGTCCAGCTACCTTCCAGGATTTCACCAGGGGGCAACACCAGCTCAAAAGAGGCAGAACCTTCTCTGAGCATAGAGGACTTACCCAGTTTCTGCTCTTCTCTTCAGCTGGGAAGCCTCTCCAAAACTTAGATAAAAATTTACATTTTACAAGGAAAACATCAAGCAGCCAAATACTACAGCTCTGTGTATGACACACTGTGTTGGGGTGACCCAGCCCACTGCTGGGCTGGGGCAGGGGAATGTCAGTCAATTCAGGCCTCTCCCGTGGGTAGAATTCCCCACCCAGGACAGTGACAATGAGGGAGGGTCGATGGGCGGCACAGAGACCTAAGCCACATCCCCCTGAGTTGCGCCTGGGTCCAATTAGCCTCCCCCTGTTCAGGAAAATTCTCTCTTACTCGGTTGTTCATGGGTTCTTTGTTGCATCTCCCGCCTGCCAGTTTTCCTCCATTGGTTCTTGTTGAATTGTATCCTCCCCCTGGCTCGTAACTCTTTGGTTGTTTTCCCCTTTCCCTGCGGTTTTCAAACTCTCTATAAAACTGAGGGCAAAAGCCTCCCGGCGCCATTATGATTATTGCCATGTTCTGGTTGCTAAACTTCTGGCAATAAACCTGTTGGCAGCCAGACCAGAAGCCCCTCTCTTTTCTTTTGCCTCCGGAGTAATGCAAGCCCAGACCATCAGGTCCCTGGAAGTGCCTCCTCCTTGGAGGAACCAGCATGCGCACCCAGCCAGCACTTTTCTGCTAAGCTGGTCCAGAAAGACGTCACAGAAATAATGCTGCATCTCCTCTGACTGAGGACATTTCAGAGCTCATGGAAACGAGCCAGGGACAGTGTTAACACTGCTGCACAAAAATCCCCCAAGAGTGATGTCTACCCCTGTAACTGCAAGGATCCAAAATTCTACCTCATTACCTACTCCTAAATTACTCTGCAGAACTCATGCTATAATGGCCACAAACCATAACTCCACTCTAAAACAGATTTTTTCCTCTGTTAGGCTCAATACAATGATTAGAGTTGTTCCAGTTTACAAGGGACAAAAGAAACAAAATGTCCATGGCTTACTGCATGGATCAGCTGAATTACAGTTCCCTTGTTTTCATCAGCCTGTCAGCACCAGCAACCCACAGTTCACCACAGCCTTCCTGCAACTGTGCTCCTGCTAGTTGCCATATACAATTTTTGTGAGTGCCTATGTCCAGAGGTAAGCTGCATTCCTAGGCATACAGTTAGGGGTATTTTCCTTTTTTCCAGGCTGTCTTGATGAACACCCTTGCCCTAGCAGAGGGGAGAAGGTGGGAAACATCCCAGTCCTGATGACTGGAGAGGTATCCAATACCTGGAGAGAAATGATGCAGCCAGTAGTCACAGGGGTCTGCCAGCCAAGAATTCTGTCTGAAAGGATACTTGCTCTCCCTGCAGGTCTATGTTCCCATCTGCAGCAATGTTAAACACAAACAAAGCAACAAGAAAATCACAAAGTGGAAAAAAAGTACCAAATCCCAAAGAAAGCATATCTCAAAATCTACAGCACAGCTCTGCTCGATGGTGAGTTCAGCTGAAGCAATGAGAATGGTACTTTAACATGCTGCATCATTTCTCAGCTGCTGAGTAACACAGCAACGGAGTAAGAAGAAAACAAATAAAGAGATCAGGAACAAAATGTTGCTGCGGACCTCTGTATTGGGATTGCATGGCCAGATTTTGGGGCTACAGGGGCAGCTTCTGTGAGAAGCTGCAGAAGCCACACCAGTGCCTGATGAAGCCAACACCAGCTGGCTCCAGGATGGATCTGCCGCTGGCCAAGGCTGAGCCCAGCAGAGATGGCAGTGCCACCTCTGGGATAACAGAATTAAGAAGGGAAAAGTTACTGTACAGGAGCAATAGCAGTCAGTGAAGAGACGAGTGAGGATATGTGAGAGAACAGCTCCACAGACACCCCAGGCTGGGCAAAGGAGAGGCAGGAGATGCTCCAGGCACCAGAGTGGAGGTTCCCCTGCAGCCTGGGATGTAGCACATGGTTAGGCAGCTGTGACCCTGCAGCCCATGGAGGAGACTACACTGGAGCAGGGGGATGCTCAAAGGGGGCTGTGACCACGTGGGAAGCCTTTTCCTGAAGGACTACATCCCAAGGGAGTGATCTACACTGAAGCAGTTCACCGCAGCCCATGGGAAGGACTCATGTTGGAGAAATTCATGGAGAACTGGCTCCCGTGGGAGGGACCCTATGCTGGAGCAGGGGCAGAATGGGAGGAGTTCTGCGACCAAGGAAGAAGAGGTGGCAGAGACAACACATGATGGACTGACCTCAGCCCCCATTCCCTGTCCCCCTGCACCACTGAGGTGAGAAGGAAGAGAAATCAGGAGTGATGTTGAGCCTGGGAAGAGGGGGGAGTAGGAGGAAAGGTGTCTTAGGATTTAAGTTTTTACTTCTCATTATCCTACTCTGATTTGATTGGTAATAAACTGATTTCCCCAAATGAAGCTCATTTTGTCCTGACAGTAACTGGTGAGGGACCTCTCCCTGCTTTATTCCAACCCACAAACTTTTTGCTGTATTTTCTCTCCCCTGCCCAGCTGAGAAGAGCAGCTGAGAGTGGCTTTGGTGGGCACCTGGCATTCAGCCAGGGTTACCCCACCACAGCTCCCTCAATGCTCTGAATGATTTCTCATTTTCACATTACAGCACCTCTGCTTCACAGAAGAAAACCCAAAAAATTAATTGCCAAGACTAATGTGTGCCTAGCAGTGGGAATTTTCTCATTAACATTTCTTTTTGTTAACAAACAAGTCCTTATTTTCTGACGACTTTTTAAGTACCATCAGTGAGGACACTGCCACCATCCTGAAGCCATCCCACCCCCAATGAGCTGATGCTCTCACAAGATTTTGTAGGTAGCTCATATATCCTTGAACAGAATGCACTTCTGAACAGAGCACAGTGCAGGGAATTGTAGTGGTTTGGTCTAAAATACTCATTACTGTTTACCTTCTGTGAGATAAGAATTAGGAGAAATGCAAAACAGGCACCAAACTTGAAAGACTATAAAGAAGTTTATTAACAGACCTAAAAGAAGAAAAAAAAAATCATACCACACCTTCAGAACACTTCTCCTCCCCCCACCTTCCTCCCTTCTCCCATTGACAATGTAAAAAGACAACCCTTGAGATGTTCAGTCTGTTTACCACTTCCATAACAACCTTGTTCAGTCCATTTAGGAAGAGGAGTCTCTCTTGCCCATGCTATGAAAACATTATCACAACGAGACAGCCGCCCGGATTGGTTCTCTGCTCTCATGTGAGTCTCTTCCCATGACTTGCAGCTTTTCCCACAACTGCTTTCAAGGGTCCACTCTTGAATTACTGGGGTATAAATTTAAGGTTGAGCTGTTCAGAAACAAAAGTTCTCTTCACCCATCTCTGGGAGCATTTTGTCTCTAAGAACAGAGGCCCTTTTCCTTCCCTGGGAGCAAAGGGTCCTCCTCATCTTCATCTCTAGGACCATCTCTGGGAGCATCTCTAGGAACTGAGGTCTTCTCCTTTTCCATTTGGAGCAAAAGTCCTCATCGCTTCCATCTCTCCCTGCTCAAATTTCTCATTAAATTACAGCTGCTTCAGCATCTGCCTATCTCAGCGCAGGTGCTTTTGCTCACAAGTACAAGTTGAACACTCCACCCCCCATGCCTTCATGAAATTACAACGGGTTTTCTGATGCATCATAGCTTTACAACAGAATTTCAGCTCTAAGCATCTCCTCTTTCTCTTCCCTCAGGTTTCCAGCTCTTCACAGCAATAAAAGGGTTAATCTCACCTAGGCCTTGCAGCTGGAATGTCACTTACCGCCGTTGGTCACATGATCTTTGCTGGACAGTGGGGCAGCTTCAGCTGAATCTTGGCCGCACTGGAGAGGGGGAGCCGGGCCGCTCTGGCTGCCCACAGCAGGGCTGTGGGGGGGTTTCTGTGGGTGGAACAGGGTCCATCTGCTCCAGGATGGCTGTGGCCTGGCCCGGCCTGGTCTGAGCAGGGCCTGGGCCAGGCCCGCTGGCCCCCACAGGGGGCCCGCACCCACCTGTCCCAGCACCAGAAACAAGAGAGAGACTCTGTCTCGTGGTTTTCTATTCTTAAGTGTGGATCACAGAAGTGGTCACAACTTTAAGTGGCTTAAAGAATTGTTCATATTAAACTGGCCAGCTGATAGGTTCTGTTAGGTCACAGAGGAAGCTGTAAGCACCCCTTTGCAAGAACATCACTTCCGAGACTATGCTTGCTAACCCATGACCTCCACATATTTCACAATCCTCACCAATCTTCCCCCCTAAACAGCAATATAATTGCCATTTGTCCCAGCAGCAGCATCGTCATTTCATTTATAGAACAGTAATTCTCACCCACACTTTATTAATTGTCAAAATAGAAAAGGATTGTGTGATGCAGCTGCAAAGAAGGTGGAACAGAAGCAGAAATAAGGAGGCAGCACCACAAACAGAAACTCAGGTCCGGTGTCATTAAATGTGTGGCCTCAAGAAAAAGACTAGACTGGCTTTCAATGCTCTGCAGACTGCATTTTGATTTTGGAGTCATACACACACTTCATTTGCAAAGACATCTTGTAAATAGGTTAAGTCCTGTAAAATTCAGAAAAAAAAAGAGCAGAGAAGGTTGCAGAGACACAATTCCATATCACCTAGTTTGCAAAAAAATACCAAAATAAAAATACAGTTATATTTGTGTACGTGCCTTTCTTTCCCCACAAAACCACCTAACCAATATGTCTATAGTAACACACTGGTGTAATAACAAAATAATTATTTTTAAAAGAGTAATGTTTTCAGAAGCTTTTGGTCATTGTTTCCTCACAGTTATCAAACATCACCATGGTAATCTGAATTCTCCTGGGAGCTATCAACACTTAACTGCAGCTGTAGTTTGCATTTCAGACTGTCAGAGCCGGCAAAGTAAGGACCTCTTGATCACATTCATTTTCTAATTAAGAAAAAATGATAAGCAGATGTAGGAGAGGGGAAAAAGGAAAACAAACATCAAACCCAAAAAATCCCCTTGAACTAGAAAACATGTACTTTCACTTGGGAGCTGAGGAACTGCGTTATGAAAGAAAGCAGCAAGAAAAACTGGGTAAGGGAAAACTAGCAAGGGAAAGAATTATGTCAATAAATAAGTAGTGAACAATTGATTGACACAAGAGTAAAGATTCACCAGAGAGATGCAACATAAGAAATCTGCCTCCAGAGCAAACAAACATCAGCACTGTATGATAAAAAGTGTGTGTAAAATCTTTCCCAAGAGACTATTAAACATGTAAAAAACTGCAGTCTAGTTTGCAAGATGCAGTTTTGCACATATTTAGCTTATTTCTAATCAAGTCTTAACTAAGACTTCCAAATAATAGTATGCTTCAGGCTTTCTACTCCTCAGATGAAGACAATTATTGAGCATGAATCTCCATCCCCTCTCATTTGCAGTTACAATATGCTCAAGCCATAAAGGAGCGACACTCAGAATCACTGTCTTCAACTGGAAATCCGAAATCAGTGAGGCAAAGCAAAAGCTCGCCTGCCTCAGCACCCTGCTCTGATGCTGACCACAAGAGGATGCCCAGGACAGAAAGTCAGACTGTCCCAGCCATATGTAGTCTCCCAGAATATGGATTAACTGAGACCAGACTTTTTGCACAATAGGACACAAAACCCAGAACAATATAGGCGAGGGACAATTCAAACTGTCCATATTCTCTCCTGTTTGCAGACAGGTGATACTAAACACAAGAAGAATAGTGGGGGAAAAGAACCCTGGCTTGTGTTGCGTTCAGGGCAAATAAAGGAGATATGCTTATTGCTGCAGCAAACAAAAATGGGCTGTAACTCCTCCTTGCAATTTTCTGGAAGATATCATTTCTCTCAGTTCTCTTTCTACCATGGTGGAAGCGAAGGCAAGTCTGGCTCAAGACAAGTGAAGTACTTGCCTGGGTGGAGAGTCTTCTTGAAATAGCAAGACATTCCCATTACTGCTGCCACTTTTGCCTACAACAGTCCTGAAAGTGAGAACTGTAAGAGGTGCTGGGATCAGGCCCAGACACTTCCAGCTGCAGTGAACAAACCCCAGCCCTCTCCTCAGCCATCCCAGCACGGCTGCCTTTTCTTCTCCCCTCCTCAGCCCAGCATTGCTGTGTGTTCAGTGTTGCTGCAGTGAGCTTCCAACTTCAGCTCTCCTTCCCCTTGCCAGGGCTTTGACACAGCATTTCACACACTGTCCTCATGCAACACAGCTGGTTTTGTCCCCTGTTCTAGTGAGGCTGCAATCCCTTCTCCTGGGATCTCAGCTGCAGTGCTGCTTAGCTCTCCGTGGAATCATGTTTGTGCCTTGTCTGAGTGGAAACTGCTGAGGAGTAGGGATGCATGTCCTGCACTGCTGCCTGATCCACAGCAGGATAATCTCATGCAGCTGCTGATGACACGGGACTTACTGTGGCTCTGGCCTCTGTATTTTTAGAAGCTGCATAAAGACTGGAATATCAGACCGTCAGACCAGGCTCTGTGAGTCATACCAGACCTTTAAAGCTCATAAAGATCTCAGACTGGTTTAGAGGCCAGTTCGATGAATATGAGTACAAAGCAACAAAAAACTTTTTATGAAATAAACTTAATGGTACTACAGTTGGCTTTTGCAAAACTTTGCTGCAGTTCTGAAATACTCAGAAAAGCTGAAAACCATAAAACAATTCAGCAGCTAAGACACAGGATCAAAAAAAGCAAAAGAAGTCAAAGCATATGAACAATGTCTGATATAGTTTGGTTGTGAGTTCGTATCAAATGGTTTTGTGTGATTATGAAGCACCACATTTTGTGAAGAAACGTGCCACGAAACTACCTAAGAGAGCTTTAAAGTTCTTTTGTAAAAGAAAAGCTTTCAAGCTTAGGTGGTATTTGTTTGGGTAAGGTTGTTTAAGGAAAGAACAGAAATCTGGTAACCTAGGCAATAACACAGTTAAAGCCAGTTCAGTGGGACTGCAAGTCATTGCTTAGAGCTACACAAAGGACAGCACCAAGATATCTTCATTGCATCAGTTTAATCTTTACCTTCATTACAGTTATTTTCACCCCTTTGTGCAAATACCAATATTTAGTAAAGACGCAAAGCACAGATCTGAGTTCAGTCACTCCCATTGTCAGCAGCCTGTGTGCTCTGGCTGGGCGACTGCAGGAGCCTCTGGGGCTGGTTTCTGCAGCTCTATCCCTGCTCTTGTCCCTCAGTCTGTTTGTCCCCTCTGCCTGAGGGGATGGCACAGTCACTGCTGTGTTTTATAGTGGCAATAATCCAGGAATCTGCAATGGAAAAAATTAAAGTCCCATTATTAACCATTTTCTAACAACACCAGCAGCAACATATCTGAGGTCAGACCTCTTTTAAAAAGCCTATGCCTCCAATGTTGGTGTATGTAGTTTTTGATAACAGATTAAAGGGATTTTTTCCTGTGTTTGCATCCTCCTCAGATAGTAGGCTTTGTCTCACTATTTGAACAAGCACTGGTAATAATTACAAGCAGCTTTGGAATTACAAATAGTCACTTTATAGATAGACATGTCACAGAACAGTAGCAAAATATTTCTGGGTAATTTTTTCTTCTTCATATATTTTAATATACTTAAAAGATACTTTTTAAAACATCAGTCTCCAGAAAAAATATTTTAACCCCAACTGCCATGTCCCTAATTCTTGGTGTTTAAGCCCGAACTAAGTTTTAAACCTGCTGTTCTTTATGGATATGCACATTGGTTGGCAAAAGGCTCTTCTACTAGATACTATCAGTAGATAATCAGCCTGCTCTATTACTTCTCTTTGTCTGATCATCAGTTTCACTTTGACACCATTTGTTAACCTGGGGCATTTGATGCAGGTGCAATGGAGTCCTTTATCATGTATTGGATATTCTTCAGTGGACTTATGTCCTTTTTATTTCTGCTGGTTTTATTAGATGTCTACTGTAACTGAACATTTTACCCTGAGGAGTTTCAATTATTTACGAACATGGAATATTTGCTGGTTTTCACAGTATATGGTTTCCATTCACCATCTAAATTACTTTGTACATGAACAGAATAATCTGTGCTTAATTTTCCAAGTGCTTTTGTAGATCTGTTTAGAGCTCCCAGTTCACCTAATTTCCTTCCTCAATCATCAACTTTAATTGAGTTTTATGCCTTTTATGAAAGAAACTGAACTAAGTAAGGTGCCTTGAATTACAACCTACTCCTAAGTCCTTGCTTAACTAAACTCAGCTCTCTCATAAAAAATAAAATCTTAGACAAAAAAAAAAGGGCTAATCTCTAGTGACTTCTAATATGTCTGTATTCTCTCATCTGATAAAACAACAGTTTGTACGTTCCTCAGCTATGTTGTGGATATGATCCACTCACCAAAACCATGGAGCTCTTTCAAAGTCATATTTCAAACTACCTGACATGGAGCTGTTCCCATCAATACTGAAAATTATTTTAGCAGGACCATTTGCAAGAGTGACGACTAATAAATTTAAGAAAAGAGTTCATAATAACTTGTGATCCACTGATCTTTCTCTTCAAATGCTGGCAAAACTTCACTGACAAGAATGATGATTCACAAATGATGACTCCAGCCTCTGTTTCAAAATAAGTAAGTAAAATGATTCCAAGAACCAGTATCTATTTTAAACTTCTTTACACTGAAGAATGAAATAAAACCAAGAACACAACTTCATCCTCTGCAGAAGCAACAAAATTTGCTTACAGTTATGAAGCAAAAACTATAGAAAGGTGGTATCACCTATATCAGAAATAGATAAATTCCATTTATATGCTCTTATTCTGAGCATCACTGCTGATGTCAACACAAGCTAAAGAGTTTAAACCAACCCTTCTCCAGCAACAGGAAACCCTTCTTTTCCAGCCTCCCAGGCTGCACCCCAGCAAGCCTTTCTCCTCCTTGTTTAGAGGACTAACACCTATGCAACAGGATTATCACCTTTAGAGCACAGCCAGCTGAGGAGGGCAGTGGTGACCCCGCGCAGCTGACGAGGCAAGCCACAGCCAGCCAGAAATCCATACACACAGGGTATAAAAGCCAACACACTTCTGCATACAATTATGAGCAACTGCTGTTCATGCCCCAGACCTGAGAGGTTGCAGACCCAAGCCCACCACATCTCATTGATGCTGTCTGTGCTCAGTCTAACACACTCAGCATTCCAGCAATGTCAGAAGGAAAAATCAGTTTTCTATTATACAGAAAAATGAACATCCAGAGAAATACCTGTCACTCCCTTAGGCTAAAGAACTGCACTGAATTTGCTCAAGTCTTTGTCCAGCTTCCACTGAGAATTCTTTGGGATGACATCATTGGGAGTATTGCTGGGATCCTACCACCTATCATGTGGAAATCATTTTGGACAGTTTGTTCTCTTCCTTTACACAACCTGAGTTTAAAGCAGAAGGGAGATCAAAAAGGCCTGAAAGGGAATTTTACATTCTACTTCCTTTCCCTTCAACAGCATCATCAGAAAAGTTTGACTCACCAAAGTACCAACACCAAACTTCATTGTCAGCTTTCTCCTGAGTAAACACAAAACCCAATAAAACTCCACGCATGTAAACCATAACCTCTGTTCACCAATGCCCAAAGGAGCAGTGTCTGTGATTCCATGTTTCCCTCTATGAATCACCACAGCATCCATATGGGCAGTCCCATAACCAAATCCTTGCTTACTCTACAGAAACTTGACATTTGAAATTAATTTCCTATACTTTCCTGTAGGAAATAGCAAAACAATGTATCACCACTACATACATGAACAGTTGTGATCAGGTAGATGTGTAGTTTATCCAGGAAGACACAGGGCCTCTCAGAGGCAGATGTAAATTGGAATGACAGACAGGCGTAATGCCAATGAAACCATGACAGGGATGCCTAGGAAAAGTTACCTCAGCTTACATTGGATTTGAGAAATCCAATGCTTCTTTTCATTCTCATAGTCCTATAAAACAGCACTGGCTGCTGAAAGAAAAAGTTAAATATGCATAACCCCAACTGAGCACAGGAGACTGGCACCTGCTCTGCCTTTAAATATGGGCATTACTAGATACATGAGAGCAGTGCTGGAGCAAACATCAAAATTACCACCTGAACACACCAAGGGCCAGTGCTGTCGAGATTGAGGAGCACGAAGATATGAACCTGAAGGGGAACAACACACTGAAACTGAGGAGAGCCCTTCCTGGGAAGTGTCCTGAATACACCTGTCCTGCACAGGGAACAAAGGCCGGGTGCAAAAGCATTAGCTAAGAATCTAGCAAGCAATTAGCTGGACATTTCTGTCTTTTCCAATGTAACTCATTTTGCATATCTGTAGAGAAATGGGTGAGTGAACAGGGACATGTATACGTGCGCAATACAAGCTATATTAGTGAACTGTCCTTGACTAGGGAAAAAAGAGAGGAGCAATGCTGATGTGGCAAGCCAACAGGATGTTGCGGAGGGGGATGCTGACCATAGAAAGAGAAAGACTTATGTTAGTTAGGCACGTGCATATTAATCTGTAACCAATTGCTTGCTATTAAAGGCTGCGTGAACAGTAGCTGTAATCCAACAGTATGGAGCTTGCCTATGCGTGCTTGAGGAATTAGAGTGTAACTATGGGTCTGACAATAGAATAAATGGAGTTCCATCACATCTCTATGAGAAGCGTGGTTCATCTCAGCAGATCTCTAGCTATTTATATCTATTTTTCCTTTCACACTCTTATCTTTGTCTTCATAAACATGTGTATGTTCTGCATTTTGTATATCAACTTTACTTCTTTTTACCATAACTGGGTTTGAATACAGGTGGTTTTTCAGATCCCTGATGTTTGCCAAAGCATTGGGAATGGCAAATGTGAGGCACATGGTCCCAGCACTATGGATCAGGCCATTTCCCAGGCACAGAGACAGTAGGCCTCAGAGGAGATGGTGTCTTTTGGTGTCCAGCAACAGCTGGGGAAGACCTCTGGGATGTGCCAACTCAGTAGGTGGAACGCCCGCAATAACCAACAATTTTCATAACAAGGCCTTCACTAATCTAACACATTCCAGAAATAGAGACTGAAAACACTTCAGGGAGAAGGAGGAGTTCAGATTGAGTTCACATTAACAGAGAAGTAATTTGTAATGTGCAAGTGGTGGTTCAAGTTGTTGTGACTTTGAACAGTCTCATGCTTCCTTCCTCCATCTGCATTATTCCCTACAGACTGGGACACCATATCACTTGGGCAAGGATACCAGAGCAAGAGAACATCTTTTGTTCCAGTAAGCCACAAAGGTAAAAATATTCACTACTAAAAAGCTACAGATGGAATCCAATTAATGAAGTCTGACTTCTCTTTTATATCATGAAATATCTAAAAAGACTGACTCAGATATGCTCACAGCAAAACATAAATTTTATGTTTTATTTTTCTGTGTGCATTAGGGACATAAAACCAAATTTATTTAATTACTCAAAACAACTGGACTATTTTATATCAATAAGTATGTTTTAGAAAAAACTCGTAAATTTATCACTTTGATGATCAAGCTGCTAATCCCTAGGATGCACTCAACTACCACACGCTTGCAAAACTGACTCAGGTGTTATTTATATAAAACTGCTGAAATTGCTGCTGTTCACCAGACAGATGGCTTGAGTCACAACAGTACAAATCTCAGCGAAAAACTGTGTGCAGAATCTGCTCTGTCACAGTTTGTGACTCCCAACTAATACTGTTGGAATGCCCTTGTAAGGCACAAGCAGGATGCCTGTAGGAGATGTCCACACTCCTACAGGCCACGGTAATTTACAGCAGTGGTTGGGAACTCCTTGGTCATGGTGCACAGGATAAATGCTCCATGTTACCAAGCAAATGCTCAATGCAACAGGTTAATAATGTACATATATCATTAATCCTTGTTAAAAATTCATTACACTAGTAAAGTTTTATTCATATAGAGGCATCATTTGACAAAAGGGGATAGTGGAAGAAGAAGGAAGGAAATTTTATCAAACCAGTGCTGCTGCTTTTTCTATAATTTAAGTAGGGAAGAAAAACTAACTAATGATGAGGTTGTGTTTCTGAAAGAATTGTGGCATGAAACATCCCACTGCTGCCCAGACTGCTCATTCTGCTGTGACTTGCCCAGCTAGCTGGCACAGAGAGAACAGTTGAGAAAGCTGTCACTAATGCCTCCCTTCAGTCCCAGGAGAGGTGGGACAGGCACTCTGACAAACATCATCTACTGCCTCCCAGAACACTGAAACAGTTCAGGGCCAAGAGCCCTTGGAGACACGCTTAGTCAAAGTTTCAGCTGGTATTCTGTTTTCTCATAGTATTTGATAAGTATGCATGGCTGCATCCTTCATTATCAATAGACAATTAAGCAGATGTAGTCTACTGTAATAGGAGCTTCAGTTTATCATGCAATGAGACAGACATTGCAACAGTAATCATCTACTCTGACACTCCTGACAAAAAAAATTCTTTAATTTCTCTTGAGATTGTACTGATCAGGCCATAAACAGTCCCTTCTGCTGGCTATTCTACCACAGATGAAAAAACAGCAATTGAGAGCTGATAAATCATACAATTCTTTTTTATATGTGTCCAGTTGACAAAAGAAAAAACATCTTCTGAATAACTGTGACTCCTTGAGTGTCTCTGGGATCCCAGGCTTCCTTAGGTTTCTGTAAAACCTGTTATTTTCAGTAAAACAGTGCTGGGAGCAAGTGACTCAGAACTACTCTATTAAATTAGTTCTTCATGCTGGAATAAAATCCCAGCTCCTATGTAGCACAAAGTTGTTTAACCATCTGAGTTCTATGACCAGAAAAGCAAAAAAAAGGCCTTTCTGAAACCAAAACTTTTAAAGGCTAGAGAAATGCTGTTATTATACATGAAAAACATGCTGCACTTGAAAAAGAGAGACATTCCTGTCCTGAAAAAGCACCAGCTCAATCACCAGACAGATCAAAAGTGGTCATTTGCTCAAAGTAATGGGCTGCTTCTATAAAATTGTCACACATCAGTGATTTTGCAAGTCCCACACCTCCACTCTTGAACACTCAGCAGTGACTTGATGATCCACCAGGAGAGCTGAAGAATGGATTATTGTTTGTATATAAAATATGCAACCATGGCCACAGATACTCAGTGTAAACAAAGTGATTAAAAAATCTTATAGTTGGTCAGCAGCAAACTTCTTCTTGGGATATAAGTGGTGCCTACAGCTTTTTTTAATCTTCCAAGTACAGTGCTGCCTTCGCTCACAGATGAAGTTGTGTATTGGTAGACTGAAGAGTTTGTCATTCTCCAGTGTTTCATTTTTATGAACCTCAGAAAGGTTCCCTGTCAAGCTTCTTATCAACCAGCTGCAGAAATCTTACAGGTTCATTTTAAAACTCTGGGTTGTCCTGTGCCTAAACTTTCTTGCAACAAGCCAAGATTACTGTTCACTATAATAAGGACCAGCAATCGACTGGCCAAGACAAGGAACCTAAGTACATGGGGGTTGAAATAATTACCCACAAAGCAAAGGAGAAGTTCTTTGTACAGCTGGAGATAAAAGGGTTGGTGAAGAAGAGTTGGGGGATAATATTCAGCTGTTTTCTTCTGTGCTGTGTGCAGCTGTTCAAGTGAACAGAGAGGTGTCCAAAGACATCACATTAACCATTGCAACAGGCACAAACCCAGTGGGGGAGAGAGGAAAAGTTACTCAAGGTGGACAGATACTGCCACAGTGCCACTGACCACAGAAAGAATACACATTTCTAATATTATCTCATGCCACTTAAGAGAGAAAAAGGAAAAAAAAAAAAAAAGAAGCATGGGTGGGGGTGCAAATCTTCTGAAAAGTTTCTTTGCAAAGGAAACAGAGGTTGTTACCTAGTGACAGATGTCCACATACCTGCCCCAGAACTGCTGCAGCGCCATCCTAATGGAAAATGAGTCTTCCAGAATGTCATGCGATTTTGTATGTCATTATCTCCAAGTGAAAACTTATTTAATAAATTCACAAGTTCTTGTCCCCACAATGTTGAAAGGCAATCTCAACCTGCAAGGGCCACATCCGAAAGCTGTTGCTGTTTTGCCCTAAACAGAATTATTGAGGCACTTGGCTGCCAGCCATCAATAGATGAAACAATTCTGATTTGGTAGATTTTTTTCCCCAGTTTAGCAGAGATTATTAAAAAAGCTCAGCTCTCTTAGCCTGCTTTTGAAATTGCAAGCCAGGGTCATTCTTCTCTAGATTTACTAGTCTCAGCTGTCTGGGTTTTGAATTACAGACTGTCCAGATTCTCATTATGCTGCCAGCCTTGCAGAAGCACCAGGAGGAGCTCAGTGTCCATGATGTTGGGCATGGGCCATTTGACACATATTACACACACAGACATCGCTCCCCTGAAAGAAGCGCCTGTGTGGAAAACTGGTGGTACTTTTACTCCTGTTCTTGTCCCTCAGTGTCTCACTCTTCTACTCTCTTGCCACATCACAAAATTAAATACAAGTTTCAAACCACATCTGACAACTTTCTGAAGTTTCTGTCATCTCTCTTGTTCAAGACTTTATCTTCCAGTTCAGTAATTATTTTTTCACTTGCCTATAGGATGCTTGACTTTATTTGTTCCTAAAGACCCCAGTCTTCCCTACTATATGGAACTAATCATTGTGGTATTGAATGCCTGATGGTGGGCACAAGACTGCTCCCAGGTCCACAGTCCTATTCCTCACACGGGGCACCACTTGACAGTAAACAAAGAACCAACTCTCATCCCAGAGCTACAAAGGAGGCTGCTATCACCTAAAGCTACTTCAGTCCTGCTTGCTTTCTCAGTATTCCTCCTCTGAGGCCCTCTCCTCTCTCTTACTAGTTACCTGCCAGAGGATCAGCTGGTCTCTGGTCTTTAGTAGAAACACCTGGTTAAGCACAGGTGTAACTCTTCAAGGTCAAGGCTGCCTGCAGCCCATTCTTGTTTTCCTACAAATGCCTTTCTTTTTTCAGCCAAAACAAAACACTCCTGTGCTTGACAAAATCCATTAGGTCTTTGATTTCTATAAAAATAATAAACAGAAGAAACTGATGCTGGAAAAAACCCAACATTCTCCATTCCAGGTCATAGGGCATGTAAAAACTTAGACACAAAAGTGGTTTTATGCCTAACTTCTGCCCAAGAAAATAAATGTTCATACTGTTACCTCTGATGCAGATTGAACTATGAAAAGCTAATGCCACCACAGCGCAAGGAGAGGGACAGGGCAGGGTAAAACTCTGCAGCATTCCTACAGCTGCAGGTGTACAAACTGGACTACAGAGTACCTCTATGGAGGAAAGGCAACAAAGTTTTAAGCTCTTTTTTGTCTGCCTCTAGATGCTCACAGAACTCCCACAAAAACACATATTTTCCTTTTGTTTTTAGACCTTGTGGCTTTCATTTTTGCAGTTTTAGAAGTCTAAGTTTAACAACTTACTGAACTATTAACATGCTACGCAAGTGAGCATTCAAACTGAACAGGGCTGACAGAAATTACAAGCTCCACTGTCAGTTGCTCACTGTCAGCCTTTTTAAGTGCTCTTGTGAGAATTAACTCTTCCCTGATCCCATGTAATTAGCTCTGCCTGGTTTGGATGCCAGCAAATGCCAGGAGAAACATGAGAGCTGCTAGAGATTCAGGATGTGGCAGCTCAGCACTGTCAATTAGTCATCTTCCTCTGATGGAGAAAGCTTCACTCACTCGAGGTTTTCATGTGTTGGTGTGGTTTAATCACATGTGCTCCTGTCTCCATACAGTGCTGGAAGAACAGGGATATGAATAAACACCTCTCTTATAGTATCTTTCAGACTGGAAGCCAGTCAAAGCTGTAACATACAAGAGTTTGTTGCCAAGGCAATTGACAGTACATAAAAGTGACTCTTAGCAAACCACCATCTCTTCAACTCCTCTTGAAATACACTCAGTGGTGTCAAAATTACCTATTAGTCAAGACCAGGGAATAGCTCTTCCAATTTTACCTGTATCTGCAGCAAATGCAAGCACATAGCAGTAAAATTGGCTGCTCTCTTGAGACTTGTGACCTGCGGAAAATCTTTGAGGATTTTGCTCACTGGAGACCAGACATTTGGGGACAAACACAGAAATAAAAAGTAAATTTAATTAAGGTCGAGTAAGAATCTGCACATCAAGAAAGATGAAGAAATTCAGGCATAGCTGTAACTTTTTGAGGAAAAGCTGCATGAAGAGGAGCTTAACTAAGGAAACAATTAAAATTTCGAACCAGAAAAGGGTAATGCCATGACTGTCGGTTCCTTTCTTATGAAAATTAGATGTTCCTTAAAAACTTGGAACCAGACAGCAGTTCTGTGTAGTTTGTGACTTGTATCACCATAAAACTGAGCTTATTGGGACTGAATGTCTTCTGGCAAAGAGCAAATGCAGAACTTTTCATTTCTCTCTAGCCTGTATGATAGAGGTACTTTTTCCTCTTAAACCTGGGACTTGATCAAAAGAAATTGTGCCTGCAGGAAAGTGAGGAGCTGCAGCAAGTGGATTTCAGGCAGGCAGTTATTCCCATCACGTTGGGCTCCACAGGGGCTGCCCCCAGAACTGCAGCGTCAACACAAAAGGACAATGAGATCATAAACTTAATTAAGAATGCCTGTGTGCCTCTTATGTGTGTTTTTTGATAGCACCTTGCCTGTTCCAAAGGGATAAACGTGGTCACTTGCCTCTCATAAAGAGCAGGAGTAACCTGTGAGCAAACTTAGAAATGTCTGCAATCACAGACCATCTCCTTAGTTGGCTTCCTTCCAAACTGCCCACTTCTTTTGCTCCTCTAACAAGGGACACTTCAGTGGGCTACAAATGCAATACATGAAAGAATGCAGTATAATAAACATATTTTCTGTAAAATTCTCATGATGAAGGACTACCTACATTCCTGTGTCTTAGTAAGTTTAGACCCTCAGGTTTACACTGTGGTGTCATTTTAATCACATAGCAGTGCAGCCTCCCAGTAAAGGCATTCAATGGTAAGTGTACGAAAAGCAACTGTGATTCCATGTACAGTGACAACAACCACTGCTGAGGGAGCTGCCCTGGGCACGACAGGCACCACCACAACTGCAGAGAAGGGAGGAGTCAGAATAATGGGGGTTTTATCTATTTCTGTAATGTACATTCAGAGGAAGCTGCACCATTTTTTGTGACCTCACAATAAAGACAGGCAACTTTTCAAATTTTTTTCTGTTTTTCACAAAGTTGGCAGAGAAAACAAAAATTAATCTTTTTCTAGAAAATACTGAGAGGGTTACTGCAGTGTGAAATCTATTTCAGTATTAAGAAATGGTAATTCAAGAAAACTCCACTAATCGTGATACTAATGGGAGATCCAAATGTGAACACAAGGTCCTACAGCATTTTACTTCAAGGAAACACAGAAATCCCAATGATGCAAGTCAAACTTCCATTTTAACTTTGTTACAAGTATAATTTCATTTTTTAAATTTAGAAATAAGAAAAACAATTTCTGGAGGTTACTATGGTGGATGACAACATGGGTATTACTGGCCTGCCCAGAAGTAAACAAAAGGGCAACTATATCCCAATTAACAAGATTTGGCTTTAATAAATAGCTTCCTCTGAGCTCCAATTACTCCATTAAATCTCCCATAATAAAAAAAGAATATAAAAAAACCCGACAGTATTTTTGTTCTGACTCAGTACAAAATTAACTTTCCAGGAGACTTCTCAGTGGTTTATAATTTCATCTTGTCTTAGGTTACAATGTAAGATGTAACCAAAAGTATGTATTTTACCGCCATCTGTTGAAACCAGGTGGGACATGGTTCTTTATCTCTTCTGTGACGCATCCCTGGTAACACCCTCCGGAGAGATATCTTCTGTTCATGGGCCATCTAGCCTCACTGCATGACTCGTAAAATTACATCATCCCATTGGGAGATGCTCCACCCAGAGGGGAGGAACCAAGCATTCCTACCTGGATATAAGCTGGGGTTTGGAACACTACACTCAGCCCTAACCTATTGGGTTTCCAGAGGACAAGAGCTATACAACCACCACTGGACCTTCAAAGGAGGACAAGACCTTTCTCCAGGATCACTGCTACAACAGAACCACTTCAAAGAGGACCGCAGCCACCACTTAACCCGACTGCTACCACCACCCTGCTGGGTAGGGTGTCAGGTTAAGCCAGTATTTCTGTATTATTGCCTTGTTATATATACTAGTAAAGAACTGTTGTTCCTATTTCTCATATAATTGCTTGAAAGCCCCTTAATTTCAAAATTATAATAATTTGGAAGGAAGGGGGTTACAGTTTTCATTCCAAAGGAGGCTCCTGCCTTCCTTAAGAGACACCTGTCTTTCAAACCAAGACACATCTTTTCAGGATTCTTTTCTTTTACCTTTCCAAACAAAACACAGCTCTCCGTTAAAAGCAGATCTCTTCATGTTTTAGCTGAGCAATTTGGGCTTATTGCTAAGTGCTAAAAAAGCTGGGACCCCAATATTCCAACTTCCCTTGGAGCAGCTGTAACCTCCCATCAGTAGAAAGCTGTGACTGAGCAGGGACAGAGCATCACCACATAGATCAGAGCGGCCTGGCTGGGGTTAGTCTTAAAGAAAGAAACATTTCTTGTGGCTTCAAGTGTAGTTAGGAATTAGAGGAGCAGATCACTGGGCTGCTATGCATTTCCACAGACTCACAGAATAGTTGGTGTTGGAAGGGACCTCTGAAGATCATCTAGTCCCAGCCAGAGCAGGTGACACAGGAATACATCCAGGTGGGTTAAGAATGTTTTGAATTTTGCACATGTTAGCAACTTAAAGAGCATTTGTAAACAGTGCTGATTTTTGCTCTTTGATCAATGAATTGGGAATGAAGCAGATCTCTTGAGGAAATCAATTTTATTCAATATCAGAGCAAAACATCCCTGTAAATATTTAGAAAAGAAGTTATTGAAAGCTGCTCAGTTTACTTCTACAGTTTCTGCCTGGAGCCCTTCTTTCACCTTGTTTTTCACTGCTCTCAGGACTCAGATGAATAAAGCAAAATTAGAACTGCTGGATCCTACTTCAGACATCTTGGGGTGATAGGAATTATATCCAGAATCTGCATCATTATTACGACATCTGGTGAGATGTTGCCACGTTCTTACAAGAAAAAGCAGTGATTTCATCCTGAGGCTGCAAGAGCAGAAGTCAGTAGTTTCACAGCACCCTATACAAATAACCCAAAGAAAACATATTTAAGACTCAGAAATCAGAATGATGATTGCCTTCCAGAAAGACACTCCTTCTCCCTCACTGCAAATTATATCTTTGTACACAAAAAGAGAAATAGACAGAGATACTGGCTATTATTTATTTTTGAACTATAGAATAGCATGGCATTAAAAATACAAAATTATTTCACTCTCATTAAAATTAGAACAATGTTTTTTCTTGCAAGAGAGATTTCCAAATATGTGTGAAAAAAACAAGTAAATTTCTACCACATTTTTTGTGTCATATATGCAATACATTTCAGAAGTTTCAGGTTTTGCACCTTGTCCTGTAAAGCAATGAGATTTTCATAGGTCATTAGCTGTCACAAATGAAAACTGTACAAAACTAGAAACAGATTCTTTTCTTCAACAAATGTGAGTTAAGGCCCTCCTAATCCTTCCAGATCTAGAAAGAGTTGGTGAATTTCTAGTTCTCTGTAGATAGGAAGCCATTCTGCTGGAAGGGCTGGATGTCTCTGGGTTTCCTTTAGCAGAAGAGCCCACTCTCCAATGCCTGGGGACAGGAGGAGTGCAGCTCAGGCTGCATCAGTTGTTGAGTTATCCAAAGATCTTGGCAAGGTCTTCAGCAAAGTGAAAAAATAAATAACTAGCACCTCAATGTTACTGAAAAAATCAAACAGATGAGCACATAAAATTACTTCCACATGCTTAATACAACATATCATCTGCAAAATGCCACACACCTCTTGACACTTCACCCTTACATCAACTCTCTTAAAGCCTATGTTCAATTGCTTTCCAAATTTATTTTCTCCCACCTTTCATTTGTCCTGAATGTAACCGATGATGTATCCAGCAATTCCACTCACACACCACAAATAAATAGCTTCTTTCCATGAGAATGTCAGCTTGTGAGACTTCAAGTCTAGTTTGACTTGAAAAATCTTGCAAAAGCTGTCTCTCTTGTTCAGACACTAACTTGGATTGTGCTTGTGTGTGCTTTCACACATCACTGAAAGATTAAGAGGGAGTAACCTCATTAATTTGATTCAGCTAAGGAAGCACTAGGCACTCCCTCCCTCCTTGTCTCTAGCAATACCAAAAAAGCTGACAAAAATTTTCACATCAAGAACTCCGACATTGCTGTGGTATGTCTCAGCAGTATTTAACATTTTCTCTCTGAAACGCAAATTACTGTTCTGTGCTGATTAACCACAGACTTGAAAGTTCTCTCACATGGATAGAAAATAACTGTTCCCTTGATTTCCTTTAACACAGAAGTTCCCAGCACTACTGTAAACTGAAAAGGTCACAAGACTGAACTGTATATATTTTTATCTCTCCAAGTGTCATTCTTCTTCCATATTATTTATTCTTTGAGAAATGAGCAAAACAGCTCCCAGTTTTGAGGCCAAAAAGCCACTGCCACTTCCAAAACTTCCTTCCAGCACATGGAGGTGAGAACCTGGGGCTGTCCCGTTTCTACCTCTGCAGACCATTCCTGGCTCTGCAGACCATCTGCCATGGCCTTGAGAGCAGACAAACCCCTGGCTTGGGAAACTGCACAGCTCATTTTCTGCTGAGCCACCCCCAAAACTCCTTTGAGTACAGCATAGGTAGCAAATGTGTTGATGTTTCTGTACCAGTCAGACAGTCTGAACAGCAAGGTGTCACAGAAACACAACACAAAACATTTCTCTCCCTCCTTTCTGTACCACAAGTCCTTCCAAGGGCCTCCATGCCGGAAAGGGATTATCCTGAACAGCCTCTCAGGGCACATAAGATACTCTGAGCCAATTTCATTAGCAAGCTCTGAGCACTGCCAGATATCCCTCAAGGTAAGTTAACCTCCTAGTCACATGAGGTACCAATAGACAGTATTTGAAAACTATACTTAAAATCAAGCCAAATCAAATGCCAAAATCCAATTCCTTTCGGTACTAAGCAGAAAAAACCCACCACAACAAAACCCCCACTAACTACATCAAACTCAGTAATATTGATTTTAGCTTGTTTTCACTTCCTCACATTTCATAATCTCCCCTGTCAACTCTGATTCTCATCCATTTAAAAAACCTCACATGACATTTTAAAGGAATGAAGCTTCTCTGCAGTTGCTGTGCCTTCACCTTCCAGATACCAGGGGCAGGTGAGCATCAGGGGCTACACACCACAGCTGATTTTGAAGGCTTCTACAGTGAGAATCACCACCCAAACAGGAAGCTGAAGAATGCTGGGAGAAAATCAGATTACATGTGGAGCTCTCCAGGAGAGCCTCAGAAGGTAATGACTTCAAAAAGTCTGTGGAAAAGAAAGATCTTTTTCCTCATTAATATGATGCAGTACTTGAATAGCCAGACATCTGTCACTTTGATACGTGCATGGTCTCCAGAGCTGTCTAGCTGACAAAACCACATCCATTAAAATACATCCTAAATACAAAGAGACACAACAGTACATTATTCTTAAGGCTGCTATATGCCAGACAGATTTACGATAGGGATTTGATCCAGTCCCAGGCATACCTGTGACTCACCATTAGAAAACAGAACAATGGGGATCAGGCTACTGTATCATAAGAATTCAGAAAAACATTGGATCATTTCACATTCTCCTGCATATACTGTATTATCAGAATTTCTTGTGAGGAATGTAATTTAGTTTCCCATTACAGATAATTGGAATGTGTTTTGTCTCAATGCAATGTCCAGTCAAATGAAACACTGAAGAGCATGATTAAAAATCAAATCAAAGCATCTAATAGGTTTTCCTGTCACTGCTCATGTACATGCTCTGCATTCACTCTTTTCTAATTCACTGTCTTAATATATGCAACTTGAAAATAGCTCAGGCAATGCTAATTCATAGTTGTTATTGGGTACAGCATGCCCAACAGTGACAGAAGTAACAATGAAAGCAATTTATTAATTAATATTACAAAAAATTATTTTAATGACAATGTCACCACCCCATACTGTGCTTCTCCAAAGCAGCATGTCTCCCAGAAAAAAGCACAGCTCAAATGTTATTTAAGCCATTACAATGAGACTGTATCTGGCTTTATTTATCCAAAGCATACTTGTTCCCTCCCCATGACTGCATTTCACTCTTCTGTCTAAAAAAATGCTCCAAGGATAAAGACATGCAATTTCTCACCTCCACAGACACAGGCCAGGGAACTGATTCCCATAGTTTAACTTTGATTCCACATATGGTTTGGCCATAAGGTATTCTTACCTGTTTTTTTCCACCAGTCGTGGAACATTTGCAGCATCAGACTGTCTTCTGTGTCTGTCTTTTATTAAAAACCCACTGAGGCATATGAAACACTGATGTGTACAGCATATGCTAAACCAGTACCAATGTGAGAAGAACAATGCTGCCAACTTTAAAAAATAAAGGAAAGCATGAAAAACAAATCATATGATACCAATTACTCCTTTCATTTTTCTTCTTAAAGAGAAAACATTACTTATGAGCAATATAGTTTTGGTTTTAACTACAGTCAAAATAGATTCAATCCCAAGTACAGAATTTCATTCACTGACACAGGAGATTTCTGTAGGAGAGCTACATGAAGCAGTTCCAAGGCCCAGGGCACACCTGGAGGTTCAGATAAAAGAAATGAAAGGGAATTATGTGAGATGTTCCTGCTCCCAATACTGGTTGCTATGGGTGTGTCTGAGTGCTGTTTATTTTAGGGCCACCCTGCTCCATTCTGCAGCTGTAGCCCTGTCGCTCACCTCCAGCAGGTAAAGGAAGATGAGGATTAGGCAAAGCACAGTGAACCTGAGGATCATCATCTCCTGGAACGTTTCATGAGCCCTACAGCCTTTCAGTCCTTCTATATTTCTTATTTTGAGATCATTCCCTCATCACCTTAAGAGAAATAATGCCCTCTACACACCCACTAAATACCATTAAAGCAATAATAGCTTGATCACTAAATGATAGCCATGCTTTTGTCACAAGCTCTGTCAAACCCTGGCTGCACTGACCCGACGAGCCTCTGAACCCATCACCTCAATACGCAGCAGAGACCTGCACAAACCTGTAGTGCAGGAAATGTTTCATCACCAAGACAGCCAAAGCTTTGCAACAATTTTTCCACAGAGGACTCAGAGAGCCCTTGAGTTAGTTTTCCTAATTGCTTGGATTGCTACAACCCCTCTTCTCCAGAGCAGGAATGTATTGTCCAAACACCACACCTACACACTTAAAATTCTTTAATCTATAAAGCAGTAAGCTAAATTAAAGTACTATGTTTAGTGGACATGAGGTTATTATCAAGATCTGATAACTGACTGACTTACAATATACCTCCATTTCTCAGCCTATCCATGCTTTGCAATACCTGATGACTTCTTTTTGAAATCCAGAAGAAAAAGCACTTTCACTGCGATTGAAGAAAGAAATTCGGTAATGCTGAAATCTTCTTCCTGTGACTGACTTGAGAAGAGAACCACACACTTTCAAGTTCTAGAACAATGTTAAATGGCTATTAGCAAGTCAGTATTAAGAGGTGATGTCCATCATCACTCTAATTAGGTTAGGAATAATGTAACATATTTTCCCCCTTCTGTAAAAAGAACTCAAGTGAGCTTGTTCACAACTGGGTTTTTTTCCAGAAACAGTGGTAAAGCAAGATTCTCTTGTCAGTAGCACTCATAATAACTTTCCTACAATAGAATAAACCATGGGCAATTGCCAAAATGACTATTAACACTTCCATGGAGCAGCAAGGAAATACATAATGCTGATGTCAGTGGAGTCAAAAGATGAAAATACAGTGCTAAAGAATAACTTCTACAAAATGTACAACTGAGGAAAGACTGACATTGGGAATTCACAGTTATTTAATGTTTTCCAAAACAAAGCCTTCAATAAACCACTGTGTAGTATAAACACTGCATTCAAAGGTAGAATGAAATCAAAGTGAGGTCTCAGATATATTGGCCAGACCCTGGGGTAGAGGGGAGAATAAGTGATAATATCCCCACCAAACAGGAAGAGCAGGAATTTATACAGGACCTTGTGACTGAGTCCCTGTTGCTGCTACTGGTGTTTATAAAGCTCCTACAAATAAGATAAAGATGAAAAGCCAAATTAAAGCCAGTAAACAGGGTTCATTCAGACTCTCACTAAATCACCATGAGTTGCTACAGAATCTCTCTAGTTTGAAATCCTCTGTATCAATATATGTTCTGAAGCAGACCACAGATGCCTCTTACTACTTACTCCCTCATATTTTACTATGGTCCCAATGGCTTACAGTCACAACAAGGTGAGGTTTGCAGGTAGAGAATATTCTCTATATTAGACAAGTGATATAATTTGAAGGACCACAGAGACTTTTAGACACAGAAGACCTTGGTAAACCAGGGACTTGAACACTGCTTTTGTATCCTGTTCATGCGTTCCTTAACCGTAAAATATCTGCACTTCTAGAGAGTTTACAGATGTCCAGTCTATGACGCAAGTCTGGCATTCTGATTCTTAAGAAGGTCTGTACTCACTTTCAGTAATCAGTATGGCTCAGCATTGCCAAATGTTCTTCACCATAAATTTTCTTGTCTTTAAATCTCTCAAGCCTGACCAAGTAACAGCTCTCTCTGAGCGTAGGATCACTGCCATACACCCCGAGTGGTACAGGGTGTCTGATGCTAAACTCCATAGATTTGTGTTCAGGAGGACTGGAAGCAAACTGACAATCCTCGTTCTCCTCGTAATGGCACTATGCATCCTGCTCAGCAGAAATGCGTATCTTTCCACTTCCAAATTAGAAAAACCAGGAATTTGTAGCCCAAGCAAAAAAATTTAGCCAAGAAATACCCAGGTTGCTATTTTAAAGAGAAACTCAGTATGACAGTAGCAGTGTGAGCCAGTAAGAGGTAGGAAATAATAGTACAAAAAGACAAGAGTTTAAAAAGACAGCTTTGACTGACACTTTCTGCACAGTTTTAAACTACCCAACTGAGAGGAACTCTGTAGGATGCAGGGAGGTTTTTTTGTTGTATATGTCAAATGTCTTGAACAAGATACTGAGTCTTGGCCTGTACATCATAGGCCTCTACACCCAATAATTACTATAAAATCTGTTATTAAGAAGCATTAGTAGACTCATGTTTTTAAATCTCCAAGATGCAATACAGGTAAAGGGTCAGGTTGGCCTATAATGCAAAGAAATACTGAACAAGTTTGGCAATAAAATTCTTCTGCATTTTTTAGCTCATTTAATGCACTGGACACCTGGTGAAAAAAATGGGTTAAGCTTAGACAGATGTGTTGCTTATTCCAGTATCAGCATGCTCAGTGGTTTTCTTGGGAAAGCTGCTGGAAATACTTTGGTAAGACAAAGTAGGTGACCTAAGTGTCCATGTTGTTGCTCTAACAATAGCAGGTATTTATATTTTGTACTGTTTACCTTTATCATTGTAACATAAGACTTTGAAACAAGCTGAAATTGAAATAGCATTTCTGAGGAATGATAAATTGCAGATGAAACCTACAGTGTTAAATGGGGAGGGGAGCATTCAATATATCCTTGATGATCACTGGAAATACCAGAGAATGAGAGAAGAAATGTTCAAAGTATATATAGATATACCTTTGCATAGGGTACCTTTTTACTCCTATGATGAATCATTCTGAATCCAGTGTCTGTGTACAATCTAGCCGGACAGCCTGCTCTCCAGTTACATAATCAAAACTCAGATATAAGTCAGATAAAAATTAATGGCCTCAACTAACACTGCATCACTTGAAGTCAGCGGGGGGGGGGGGGGGGGGGGGGGGGGGGAAGTTGTGTGTAAACATGCAGGGATTTGTTTTCTTTTTTACTTTTTTAGGAAAAGTATGGGAAATACGGAGTGAGCAAATATAAATAAAGTACACTGACTCATAAATTAGTATCAATGCCCCACATACTAAAAATATATGTGTGTGTGCTGCACATCTATATATAGTATGTGTTTCTATAAAGCAATGAAATTATCATCTTTTTTTCTATGTCAAATCCTGATAAGAAATTCATGTCTCATTTCAACATGTGCTGGTTTTAGAAGTTCAAGGTTTTTCTTTTGGCTTTGTACAAGTATACTCTGAAATGTCAGGACATGAGGCAGTATTAACCCAGTGCAGAACTAATAAATACATTCTGGACTCTGCTTGAACAGTCTTGGTGAGCTATACATAGTTTTTACTCATTTCATAAACCCTTTGGTAACCTCTGGAAGGAAATGGCATTGAATTGCAATTGCACAAAGAAGATACCACTGATGTCAATGACAAATATTTTTGTTGCCTGCTATAAACATACAAAACATAATCAATTAAATATTCCAGGTCTGTTATTTATTTACAAGGAAATAGGGAGATTAGTTTGAAGTAACAGACAATAAGCAACTGCTTTCTATGCTAAAAATTGTTATGGAAAGAGAAGGAGAAAAGAGTGAAGGTCATGTTTTGTATTGCAGCTAACAAGAAAGGTTCAGTTCTTTTATTATGAACAGAGAGGATTTAAAAGTAAGTATTAGAAGCAGTATAAAATACAATCCTCTAACAGACACCAAAATTATTTCTGTGTTCCCAGCAAATGTTTTTGACTGTTAAAAAGAAGGAAGGTTCCTGATGACTTTGAAAGAGTGGTTAATAATACCAGGCACAGCAGAAAACCTTTTTTTTTTTCTCTCCCCAGAAGAAGGAAATTTTCAAGGCACAGAACCCATTGTTCTACCACTGAATACTGAATAACAATGCACCTGTCTTTTAGAAACATCATCATCAACCTGGTTTGACTTTCAGGTCACAAACAGCATTTGGTTATGCAAAACACACATGAATATTGTGGGGACCCATCTCAAACTACACAAAATCCTTCGATTCACAAGGAGAAGAAAGTCGGGTTTTGCACGTGGCCATACAAGGTTGTGTTGCAAGAATGCAGTTGTTTTGTCTGGGAATATGAGTAAGAAGGTCTTTTTTAGCTTAAGCAACTTGGCTTGAACTTTTTTTCCTGCCTCAGTCTGCTCAAATTCACACAGATCTATATGCACTCAAAAATAACTTTCATATTCTAGGAAGCTGGTTTGGGACATATTGTTTCATTATTTGACCATATTGCTGATATGTGGAAAGTTTAGTGGAGAAAATGGAAGAGTGAGACTGTGGAAGAGGGATGTCACCATTTCCAACTAAAGCTGCTGTGATCTTTCACACCCATACTCCTGGCATAAGCCCATACTCCTTCTCTCCCCCCCCATGAAGAATTGTTGCCTCTGCTATTGGTCACCACATCCTGTGAGACCTTCTGCTACAGCTGCTCATGAAAATGCTCCTGAGCCCTGATCTTGGAAAAGGGACACAAAGAAATCCATCCATGAGAACTGTTTATGTACAGCCAGGTCAGGCCTTGGATGCAACCACCTGAGGAGCTGAGGGAAGGTGAACCACAGAGGAGTGGGCAGCTGTAACCAGCTGTCAGTGCAGGGAGCTCAGCTTGTCCTTACTGACTCTTCCTTCTGAAACCTTCTGCTGGGTACTTTGAGAAGGCATTAATTTAGTTTCCCCATGAGCAGTTCAAAATATGAGTGGAATGGGTTTCTGGAAGATGAAAGGATAGTTATGGGAGATTTCTCAGCCTCTGCCTTCTGCAAGTCCAGTTCAAGGTGCTGTTTTGATTCACAATATACGTGTCAAAAACGGGGTATTATTTCTGCCTGATCTCTAGAATCAAGCATTTTAAACCAGTGAAATACTTAGAATAATCTAAAACTTCTGAGAATCAGGCAAGGTCTCTTCAGCTTGAGATAAATTCACACAACCTATCTGGCTTGCCAACATAGCAAAATAATACTGCAGCTGTTATATAAAGATGATGACATTGTTCTACAGAAATATATAACACTTGTTAGTTTTACTGTTTACCAAAAAGTTCATACTCTTGCTAGCTTTTAGGTATTCTTAGTGTAAGAGAATTACTGACTATAGTGCTGTAAATTTAAAAATCATTTAAATAAGGATATTACAAAATACCTTTTCCCTCAAAGGAAGCAGCAGCCAGAAGAGCAACTGCATCTTTGCCAATCATCAGTTCGTATTACAACCTGTAGTAACTGTATCTTCCTACATTTCATCCCAAGTGTTAGTACAGCTTGTGTCTGCAGGCAGCTCTGGGATACAGTAGGCCTTGGAACTGAGAAGAAGGCACAAGCTCGGGACAGAACTGAACAACACTGCATCAAACTATTTAAGCACACAAAGTACTTAGTATAAACCATTCAAAGCTAAACAACATTCAACTGAAGCTGTTAGAACTGTCACTGCAGCTATTTTATTTGTGGTATTTACAGATCACAAACAGCCGTTTTATTACTTCCCATCATGAATATGTTAAAAACAGGTTGATGGAATTGGCTTTCATGCAGGGTAATTAGTTAATGAAATGAGTTGTGGTTACTATGTAATGCTAACAGTTGCATGTAACGCTAGGGAGCAGCAAGGAGTCCCCAGGCAGGTGCAAAGGAGGAACTTTATATACAAAAAACCAAGCCTTTTTATGCCGTTAGTCGGTTGTTAGTTTACATAGTTTTAAGGCACAACAAACCCAATTTAACCAACCCCATACACCACGGTGCATTCACGCAGCATACCTCACTTCCTCTCTTCTAGCTGAGTCATTCTCCCACAGTCCATTTCTAACTTAGGCTAAGTAACAGGCCAGAGCCATGATTTTACCAGGCCTTCCCTTTACAAAGCTTTACCTGTTGGTCACAGTTGCTGCTTAATTGTTATGGGATAAGGTACTTAGATGTTCTGAACAGGTAATGTTACGTCAAGTTAATATCCTTGTCTTCCCTATAATTGAGGTTAATAATAGTTATAGTTTACGTAAATAACAGATTTTAATAATGGAGGAGCCAGGAATGTTCCAGGATATTAGTGATGTAATTGAAGGAGGAGTTTAGAGGAGACTTCTGCATGAAGAGGCACAGGCAAGAGGATCATTGGGTGAAGACCGCACCTATGACAAGACCCTAGACAACGGGAAGCAAGCCACCAGCCGACCAAATGAACTGACTCAAACACCGTCCAACCATCTTGATCCTAAGGAGAGGGTATAGGGGAGGTGATGGGCGGGGTCTTTGGGGTATAGAATGTAGTGTCAAAGCGCTTGAGGCTGGCTGGCTACAGGTTATCTGAAGCTACACCCAGCACTGCACTTCGCTTTGTGCAAAGGCAGACAGCCAATCTAAGCCTCTGATCGTTGTGTTAACAATTTAATAAATTGTTGAAAATTTAAATTGTGAGAGGTCCTTTCTCACAAATACAAAGAAAACAAACACAAACATCACTGGTAGCATAACTAATGTAATTAGCTTACTACCATTCTTCTCTCTCAACATCAACTATATCTTAAATGGAAGACAATCTTTTTCAAAACTCATCCTAATCCTTTCTCTGTTCCAGTTCAGATACTGACTGAATCTAATCTAATTGAATTGTGTCACCTCACAAGGTAGTAAAGCAGAACATGGGGAACACTTACACTACAAACATAATTAAAAAGATGGTAGCTCTGTAATTAGCTTGCTATTTGTCTGAGCAAACAAAACACTTGCCTATAACACTCAAAGACATCCTTGTCTTCCATAATTTATTCCCAGGCTGGGAATACTGCAAAGGAACCTGCTAGACCCTAGAAAGGGTGAGATTACAAAAATAGCTAAGATCATTTACATGAAAAATCCACCAACATAGCAAAGATATGGGGAAAGGCCTTTACTAGGAGGAAGTCACCTGCTCACCATAGCTGTAGAGGAACCAAAGTGTAAGAAACAGATTGTTCCCTTGGCACCACTGTGATGCACTGGCCTGTTCCTTCTGTTAGCAAGATCCTGAGTCTCTGGGGGTTCCCCAGTTCTCAAGAGGCTTCCCACAGCTATGGCCAAGCAAGCTTAAACCATACTGCTATCAACTGCACTGCAGTATAGGGATGTTGTTGTGGATTAGCTTTGACATATTTCTCTTGGCCATTTGCTCCTGAGATGTCAGTCTAGAGGAGGCAGAGATTCCCTATTTTCTTCTGAAAAAACTAGCAGAGATTTGCTGCTGTGCTGCTTCTTGCTATCAGCCATTCCACAGAACCATTTTTTGTAAATGTTTTAGAACATTGTAATTAAATATTCACTGATACTTGTTTTGAAACTGTAGGTATTCTTTTACCTGTCTAATTAATACAGTGTATATTACTATCTCGGGGATGGTTTTTTATCCTATACCATTTTTGGTTTTGTTTTGTGTCCAGGGTGGTCACTGCCCCCTCCGTCCCCTGCCCCCACCCCAGTTCCAGGAGTATCGCAATGGGTGAGAGCCAGCCAAGGATTTCCTGCAAGAGTTGCAGGGAGGGAAGGTGCTATCTTCTGGTGGAGTGATCATCTCAAGGGCCATGCAGCATGGTGTCTCTGACCAGCGATACTGTTGCTTTATGGTTTTTGCCTGTCTCTTTTTGTTTCTTTTCCTTCAGCGCTGTGACTGGGCTTACTGGCTTGCTTCTTTACTTCCCTGCTGCTTGGGAGGCCAAAGCCAGTGCATGGTGCGCTGGTACCCAGAACCAGGAGCACCCCGTCCCCTGCCAGGGGCCACCCCCTCTGCACAGCCTGACCCAGGGACCAGCCATCGCCAGTGAGCTACCCAGGGGAGTGATTCCCCACTCAGCCCTGCTGTTCTCTGCCGCTGCTTCAGAGCTTCTTGTGCCACTGTAACGAGACACCCAGACACCCTGTGGCTTTGGGCATGGCCCCAAAGTTTCTGCTACCTTTTGCTTGCCACTCCTGGGAGTGCCCACCCTGCCGTTTCCAGCCTGCTGCTCCAAGGTTTCCTAGCTCATTTTGCCCTATGAGGGGCACCAGGACTGACTGCCCCCCGTGAGTTTGTAAAGGAAGCCCCTTTTCCACCTCTGCTGCCGGCTTGTTCTCCATTGCCACGTGAGGGAGATGCGGCTGAGCTCGCGCCACAGCGCCCCCTGCAGCCCTGGGGGAATCACCGCACCCGCCCTGCCTGGCCAGGAGCTGCCAGCGCCCCCTGCCGGCTGTGACCGGAACTGCATCACAGGGGAAAGTGCTGGCGGCCGAGAGAGGCTGGCACTGGGAGTCTGGTTCTGTTTGTTGTTGCTGCTGCTGGTGTTGTTTGTTTGCCTTGTTATGCATATACATACTAGTAAAGAACTGTTATTCCTTCTCCATATCTTTTCCTGAAAGCCCTTTAATTTCAAAGTTATAATAATTCAGAGGGAAGGGGGTCATATTTTCCATTCCAAGAGAGGTTCCCATCTTCCTTGGCAGGCACCTGTCTTTCAAACCAAAACAAGTACATAGGGGAAATTAAATTTCTGGGGCTTTTTTTTATTGCCAGCTGTAATCATACAAACTCAAACTGTACCAAACTTTTGTAAATTTTACTATGTCACACCAAGACTGTTAAATGAGTTGGATTGCAAACAGGATTCCAAGAGAATAACTCTACTGGTTTTTAAAAAAATCACAGATCTTGTCATGCTGCTGGTAAAGAAAAAGTTCTTCATTTCCTGTAGTTGTTTCAGTTTCCAGCTATTCCTCATACCTTTCATCCCACCTCGGAGAGCCGAGGAATTATCCAGATCTCCTCACCTCCAATGTCTGGCACACCACAGTCGTGCTGCAATCACAAGTGAAGAGGGCACTTAGGTACTTAAGCCACCTTTTTTCTGGGTGAGTTTGCTGCACCATGTGTCCAACTCTACTAGGAAGATCATTCTATGGAATGTAATAGTAATACATGCATTTTTCGCAGTGCTATGTAGGCAAAGTATTATTTGTTTTAAAAGACTGAATGAAACTACTTCAGCAAGTGATGGCAATTATCTTTGGGCTCTGTAGGATTCTTAGCAGTTCTTCTCTGAACTGCTCATTTCCCTTATGGACTTAGCATTTGTGCAGCTGTTTACCCCAAAATTACTTCTGCTAATACATCCTCAAGCATTTACTGGTTTATAAGATAATGTGGGTAAGGCTGATGTGAAGACTCAGTTAGTCTGTGCAGGCTTTTGTGGCGTCAGGAGCAATCATCAGTTTATTTGTGCCCTTACATGATGGCACACTTTTAGAGGATTATCTGCTCAGCACATTTCCCCTTATTCAACAAATGGCAAGCTCTGCTACACAATCAACTCTCATCAAGATGCTGCCTCCTAGGTAGACAGCAAATATAATATAAGAAAATATGCAACTTGTATCCTTTTTAACAACTTTTTTTTTCTGTTAATAAAAAAACAGCTGGGAAAAAATCTGAATAAAAAATCTGTCTCAGAAAAATCAAGCCACACACTGGAAACAAGGATCAAACCCTTGATTTACATACAATGAAAGAACATTTTTCAAAGGCATTCAAGGAGACTGCACCATGAAAACCAAAAATCAGAGGATACTGATGATAAAGAAGGTGATATGTATGGTCATGAGCTAACCCTGGGCACTGGCATAGAATTCATACTCAAGTATCAAAAAAGTCTAGGTGTTTCTTGTTACAGAGCTCTCTGAATAATACTTACAGAATCTGCTAGTAGAGAAGTACACACTCAGGCTTCTCACAGCAAAAAGAAGAATAATCCACCTGTCTATGGCATGGATGTATGAGACACAGGACATGAGTCCTATTAAAATGTTAATTTATCAACTGTAGAGGGATTCCTTGTGGAATATAGGATACCCCAGGAGGGCTTGGGCATCCCAGGGCTGTTGCAGAAGTACCCCTGACGGGGCCTCAGGCTGAAAACAGGCTTGCAAGGCACCTGCTAGCCGGCAGCCTTGAACAGCCTTGGGAAAAGGTATACAGTGGTCAGCTCCCCTGCTGCTTAGAGGCTTTCTCATGGGAAAGGGGCGTGAACTTTGGGAAAAAGTACAACTTGGTGTAACCGAATAATAAAACTGGAGCACGATGCTCAAATTGTATCGGTGTTCGTATCGTGACTCTGGCTGGATTCCCCTGCTCCCGGGACCCCCCCTGCTACATGTGGCGCCCGAATGGCAGGGACCCGAGTGAGTTTTGCTTCAGGCAGGTTCGCTTCAATGCGGTAAGACTCCGAATTTCATCGTATCGGTGCGGCGGAGCCAGGGGAACCAGAGCGGGTGGCCCCGAAGCCGAGTAAAGCCGGGGGCCCGGTCTCGAAGCAGGATAACCAGCCGGAGGATAAGTCCCGAAGCCGAGTAAAGCCGGGGGCTAAACCTCAAAGCCGAGTAAAGCTGGGGGCTAAACCTCACAGCTGAGTGGCCGGAGACTGTATTTTCGCGCGGCCGAGCGAATACCCGCAGCACAGAAGCTATGGATTACGAGGCGGGGACTTGACTCCTAGCTAGCATCCTCTCTAGGAGAGGTGAGATTGTGAAAGACCGAGATCTGAATGCCCTCATTACGTGGGCCCGGGAACATGGGTGTGTGGAATACACTTCGCGTTTGCTCTCAGTCGAAGTGTGGGGGGAAGTTGGAAACAAACTGTGGCTGTCCACGATTGAGGGTGGAAATGAAGCTAAAGAAGCTAAAGCCCTCGGATTAACCTGGAGGGCAGTAACTGGCACTCTCGCAGAGATGAACACAGACAGGACAGTGGCCACAGCTGCCATAGAGGCTTTAGAGGGCAGCAGCTCTGGGAAAGAAACAGACGGGGGTCTTACGGAGCGGTGGCCAGAGACCAGAGCAGAGTCCAAGGTAGCACGGTTCTTCGGGCTGGCTGCGAAAAGACCGATTAAAGGCACAGCAGCACCTGTCCGCTCACTGCGGGAGTTGCTGGACTCGGTAGGGCAGGATGTTCTCCCTCCAACGACCGAGAGAGAAATGGCTGCGAAAGCAGGAGCAGAGCCGCCCGACTCAGGGGGCGGGGCGCAGGCTGGCCAAGGAGACATAGGCAGTCCTGGCGCCCGGCCGAAAGCAGCAGAGCAACGGAGCGGTCCTAAATCCCAGCTGAAAGCGGCAGAGCGTAACCCCCCTCTGCCGAACAGTGGGGCAACATCCGGCAGCGAAGCAGCTTCTGCGGTTTCGTCACCTGCAGAGCCGGAGCCAGCCAGGGCTGCTGGGGGTCAGCCCCAAGAGGGGGAGAAGCACCAGGAAGTGATACAAGAAGTAATCAAGAAGCTTGCTGACTTATCTACACGGGGGGACGCGCTAGAGTCCAAAGCTTGTGATGTTATGCCGTCAGCATTGTGGCGTCCCGTGGCCCCACCGGTCAAGTTAGCACTCAAACCTCCTACGTTCCCATCGGGAGTATCAAGCACAGTGCCTACAGCCCCTCCCTCCTCACGAGGGGAGGTGCAGCTGTCGTTTCCATCAGCCCCGACGGGGAGGACTGACCCGTTGCGAAGGAGATGGAATGGAGTTATCCGTGATGCAATCATTGAGGGTGATTGGCAAGCAGTGAATGCCCTCGCTTGCCCTGTACAGATACAAGGGGACACTGCAAAGTGGGAACCCCATGACTGGAAGATCTTGCAGCAAGCCAAGCAAATGGTCACCACGCATGGCTTGCGGTCTGAAGCTACACGAAGCATTTTGCAGTTTATCTTTACAGCAGATGTCCTGTGTCCTAATGATTGCATCAGCATCGCACAATTGTTGTTAACCCTTCTCAGTTCCTGCTCTGGGAGCGAATGTGGAAACAGCTAGCACAAGAAGAAGCTGGCAAACATCAAAGTGACACACAAGACCCACTGTATGCACTCCAAGCTGACATGCTAACTGGGAGCGGAGCTTACGGGGCGACAGTAATGCAGCTGACCATGCCCGTAGTCATTCATCTGTTGTCACAGACTCTTGCCCACAAAGCCTTGTTGTCAGTACCTGAAAAGAAGAAGTCTCCCCCGTATGCAGCAGTCCAACAGGGGCTGTCAAAGCCATATGGTCAGTACATCGACCGTTTGTCAGCCGCCTTAAAGGATGCAACTGAGCTCTCTGAAGAGCTCCAAGAGCAAATGTTCCGAACACTTGCCTTTGAAAATGCCAATAGGCAAACTAAGACAATTCTTGCCACGCTGCCCCAAGGAGCAGGTGTAGATGAGATGCTCGTACGTGCTACCCGTGCAGAACACTCATCTCAAACGGCTGCTTTTACTGCAACACCGCAGAATGTGCTGCAAAAACAGGGACATGTCATCGCCGCAGCACTGACCGGAGGGGTGCAAAAGAAAAAGGGGGTGAAGGCTGCTGGCCTACCTCCTGGTCCCCAGACAGGTAAACTAACCTGTTCTCAATGCGGTGAAAAGGGACACCTGAGGCGCACTTGCCAGAAACCGGTGTGGTGCCATAACTGCAATTCCGGCAACCATGCCACCATGGCATGCCATCGTGCAGGAAATGGCCAGCACAGCGCGATGGGGTCTCACGCCAGGACACAAATGAGCGCCCCAAAGAGCCACGAGTCGAGTACAACCCCGGTGGTTTCCTTCACCAGAACCAGCCAGCCACCCAAGGGAGTCTCGGAGTGGACGTGGCAACCTCAATAGAAGTCACGTTGACGGACCGCCAGGTCACCCTGATCCCAACTACAGCCAGGGTGTGGGAGTTAACCCCAAGGGTTTGAAAGCCCTCGAACTCTGGCAAATGGACGTCACTCACGTCCCTGAGTTCGGCCGACAGCGCTATGTCCATGTAACAATTGACACCTTTTCACATTTCCTGTGGGCTACTGCTCAGACAGGAGAGAAGGCATTGCATGTGGAGCGGCATCTGCTCTCTTGCTTCACAGTAATGGGGGTACCCAAAAAGATCAAAACAGATAATGGGCCAGCATACATCAGCGGTCGCCTAGCAAAATTCATGCAGCAGTGGGGGGTAGAACATATCACGGGGATCCCGCACTCTCCCACCGGTCAGGCGGTGGTAGAGAGAGCCCATCGTACATTGAAAGAATATCTGGGCCAACAGAAAGGGGGAGAGATGGAACCAAGTAAGCGGTTAAGCAAGGTACTGTTTACATTGAACTTCCTCTCTCTGGCTGGAGATAGGGAGGAGCCTCCGGTGGCAATCCATCATCAGACAGTTCATAGGGGAGTTGAGCGGGCCCTTCCAGGCATAAGTGTGTCATACCGTAACCCTCGAACAGGTTTGTGGGAGAGTCCCAGCCCAGTGCTATTTAACAGCCGAGGATATATGTGTGTTTCCTCCTCAGAAGGACCATTGTGGGTGCCCAGTAAGTGGTGCCGTGCTACGCATGCAGGACCCCAAGGCGAGAAGGCGCAGTCAGCATCAACTCCTGAGGAAAGTGACACCACTACTTCATCAGCTGGAACTCTGAGACCTCCGTCCCAAGAAGCCTTGGGAGAGGCTGCAGACGTGGCTGAATGAAGGAGCTGAGGACTTGCCAGATCCACCACTCTCCGTAGCAGGAGAGATAGCGAGACCCTGGGGCGAATCTAACAACTGCCCTAGGTGGTTGCTAGTGACTTGTGGTGGGTGTCAGGGAACCCTCTCCAAAGGCAAAACCAAGAAGGAGAGTTGCATAAATTTTTGGGTATAGCACCAGACACAGAGGTAGAGTGAGAAATTGTTTTTTGACTGTCTTGAGACAGGAGCATTAGCGGACATTTTCAATCGGCTGTCCGCCCATTTCGATCAAGCGAAGGCAGTCAATTTGGCTAGCATCTATGTTGTTACCTGGTGTTTCGGCAGCCAGGGCTCACGCTATTTTGCATAAACTTGCATGCTGGGAGAGGGATAAGTTAAACATAACTTCGCAGATGCTTGATGAGTTAAGCGTAGATGTTACTAGTGTTAGACATACAATATTACAAAATCGAGCAGCCATTGATTTTCTACTACTAGCTCACAGCCACGGCTGCGAAGAGTTCCAGAGTATGTACAATATGAATCTTTCTGACCACTCTGTCCCAATTCACAAGCACCTCTCTGGCCTCCAGAGGGGCCTACACATCTTTCAGGAGACAGACGACCCTACTGGAGATTGGCTTAAGGGTCTGGGTATCACCAGATGGCTGTGTACCTTGGTAGTAGAAGGCTGCCGATTGCTACTTGTATTTATATTAGGTTTAATAATACTTGGGTGTATTTTTTCTTGCCTTAAAGCGGGGCTGCGATAGATCATCGACCAGACCTGGGTTGCCCAAAAAGAAAACGGGGGATGTGTAGAGGGATTTCTTGTGGAATATAGGATACCCCAGGAGGGCTTGGGCATCCCAGGGCTGTTGCAGAAGTACCCCTGACGGGGCCTCAGGCTGAAAACAGGCTTGCAAGGCACCTGCTAGCCGGCAGCCTTGAACAGCCTTGGGAAAAGGTATACAGTGGTCAGCTCCCCTGCTGCTTAGAGGCTTTCTCATGGGAAAGGGGCGTGAACTTTGGGAAAAAGTATAACTTGGTGTAACCGAATAATAAAACTGGAGCACGATGCTCAAATCATATCGGTGTTCATATCGTGACTCTGGCTGGATTCCCCTGCTCCCGGGACCTGCTACAATCAACTATGTACAAAATGCAAAAAAGGACAAATAGACCTTTAAAGTTTTCTTAGCTTTATCCACACTGAGAAGAGCAGCCTACAAAATCCCCTGTTTGCTTCACTTCAAAAAATGTTTTAGAACTTAAAATAGATATGTTATGGTAGGCTCTGGATCTGAACGTAAATATATCTATTTCAAAATACATGAAGCAGCATAAAAGGTGGTAAATGCCCCAGTTTCATTAATACTTCACTTCCAAAGGGTAAAGCTGTTCCCTCAGCTAGAAGCCTTTTGAGGCAAGGAGTAATGAGTATTTTTGTGAAGCCACATTCATCAGCTGATGACACATGGGACCTAACTCCATTTACCAACTTGTATTCACAGCTGCTGGCCCAAACCAAATGGGCACACAGAATCACCAATTAGCCAATGACATCCACTGGACAGGCCTTCTGTCCCAGGGCCATCACTCCTGCTGCTATCCAAACCACAAGGCAGTTGAGCAGCTCGAAGCCGATCAGTCTTTTATCCCAGCTCCCTCCAGACAAGTCGCTCTGTGACCCTGCACTGTCCAGCAAGGTACTCCACGCAGGTGTCTGTGCCACAGCCCAGTAGGCTGCTGTGGAGCACAGAAACATCTCCAGCTACCAAATCACTGCCCTTGCCACTGCCTGAGCTTCAGAAGGCACCCAGCCCCTCCTGGATCTCTCAGCTCACTAATTTAGTCTGAAAACAAGTTGATGGTTTGTCTCAATTTGGAGACAAATTTAGGAGAAAACATTCTAAAATGAGTGTTTCCTCTAAAGAGAAGGGCTCTAGTAATCCCTTTTTTGCCAATGAGAAATGAATACCAGTGGGCGAAAGTGAAAAAAACCCCTGCTTATTAACAAAAAAATAAGGATGCCCACAAGGCACAGAAAAAGAAAAGAACATTTAATAAATGACAGATATTGAAATTGTGGAACTTTTCCCTTTCCCCCCCCTGAAACCCAGTCTCTCGGCCGCAGGCACTTCCCCCTGTGGTGCAGTTCCGGTCACAGCCGGCAGGGGCGCTGGCGGCTCCTGGCCAGGCAGGGCGGGTGCAGTGATTCCCCCGGGGCTGCAGGAGGCGCTGTGGCGCGACCTCAGCCACCTCTCTCATATGGACAATGGCGTAGGCAGCCGGCAGAAGGGATGGAGAAGGGGCTTGCTTTACAGACTCACAGGGGGAGCCGATCCTGGTGCCCCCGCTGGATAGCAAAAGGAGTTGTAGCAGGAACCTCAGGAGAAGCAAGCTGGAACAGCAGGTCGGGCTCAGCTGGAGGTAGCAAGCAAGAGGCAGCAGAAACTCCACAGCTGTAGCTGGATCCTGGGTCCTCCTGCCAGGCAGAGGGTGAAAAGCTGTGTAGCACAAACCCAGAGCAATGGCAGAGGTACAGTGGGGGTTGGGCAGCAGCAACCCGGCTCCCAAACACAGCCGGGAAAGGCCCCCTGGGATTTCTCACTGGCGCTAGCTGGAACCTGGCTCCGGGCTATGAGGAGAGGGGCGGTCCCCGGGCGGGAAGCAGGGTGTTCCCAGGTCCTGGCAGGATATGCACTGGCTCTGGGCTTCCCCACAGCAGAGCAGCAGAAAAAGCAAGCTGGGAAGCCCAGTCACAGTGCCAAAACAAAAAAAAACCCAACCAAAAAAAACCCCAAAACAAACAAACAAACAAACAAACAAAACCCTGAACAAAAGACAAAAAGAAACCGGCAAAACCCACAGAAAGTAGCAGTATCCCTGGTCAGATACCAGCCGCATGGTCAACACCTTGCCCAGAAAAGGAAGGGGCTGCCCCTCACCCCACCCCCAACTCTCTCTGGAAACTCCAGCTTGGCTCTCACTCATTGCAATACTCCTGGAGCCAGGGAGGAAGGGAGGGCAAAGGGCGGGGGTAAAGGGGGGGGGGGGCAGGGCAGCGGCCATCCCAGAACAAGACAAAACAGAACAAAACCCCCGAAAATTATATGGGATAATAAGCCATCCTCAAGACATGGTTCCACACAGGCAAAATGTAGAACCAAAATGTTCCCCATAAATGGCCCAGCCAGAGGTTAACGGAGAAATCCCTCATGACCACATCAGCAATACGGAGGAATTATTGCTCCCCAGCACCTAATGGTCCTAAGCTGTGGTGACATACAGGGAGTGTGTGTCTAACCCCAGGTGTCAAAGTACATCTTTTCCCTTTTCTCTTAGGCTTTTAAAACTACCTGCAAGGCATCATCTCCTCCAGTAGTCCCAAAAAAAAGCAGTATCTCTATTCTTTCTTGCCAACATTGGAAGGAGTTGAAAACTCATTGAATTAGTATATTTAACTACAATTTTATGGTCTGTTTGCTATCCTCTGTATTTCAATACTTTTTACACACAAGAAATTCACTCAATGTTAATGCTATGAAATCTAGTGTTGGTTTCATAATCTGTCTTAGCATAATTTGCTAAAATAGACACCCTGAAACTACACATAGAGGACCCCTGCTACTGCCTTCGTGTTAGGGATCAACATCCCCACTCTGCCAACACTCTGCTGTTCAGACTTTATTTGCCACTGTGGTCACACAGCCTGAACCCTCTTGTCCTTGCTGTGTTGTTTCATCAGAGGATAATGTCCTGTTCAGCAGGATACATACATGTTCTGCAAATAAGATAAAATACCCTAGGAATTTTCTTGCACTTAAATACACCATCCATTGATTTTCATATAACAAGTCGGCTGCATAGAACATTGTGATTTACTTATTGTACTCAGGCTTTTGGCTTTTTGGTGGATAGCCAGGGATTTGCAGAACAACAGAGAACTTGAGTCCTCTACTACTCTCCTAGTCATGTAAGACAGACTGTTGAGCATCATTTAAACACAAAGAAATGCCAAAAATAAACTTTGTAACAAGCATTTTATTCATTGTACACACACACACAGCAAATATAAAAAAAATTACATGGATAAATAAGCAAACAAGTGATGAGCATCAAGATGATGCTTAACATGGACATCAAACCATCATTTCTTAAACTGGACATAAGATTATTTGAAAGCCAAGAAAAACATAACCAAAAGCCTAATTAACTTGGAAATTGTTTTGTGCATGACACCAAGTATTCAATGTGATGTTTCAAGCACTGAATGGAACACAGTTCTCCTAGACTGAGTGGCAGCTGTAAGTTCAAATAAGTCTTTGATCTAAAATTTATAGCAGTGACTAACTGAGTAAATTCTTCTAGCCTCATGACTTCTAAGATATTTAATGGGTTCTTTTCCTTCGAGTCTTGATGCTCTAGCTTCCCTGCTTGGTAGACTGGACTGGGAACCCAAAGAGCAAAATATGGTTTTATGTCATTAATACTCAAGCTATTCCACAGCACTCTGGAAAATAATGAATTAGCTTCCAGTGCTGCAGTGACCGTAGGTAACTCTAAAAGTGAGTATATGCCCAGCAGGAGCTCTCAAATACTGCACCAGTAGAAACAAGCTGAACAAAACATTACTTTGTATTTCTAGCATTTGGGCTGGGTGACATCTAGTCAGCATGCTGTATTTTTGACAAATCTCTCTCAATTGCACTGTCACTAATATTATTTCTGCTGGTTTTCTCTCCCTATTTGCATTATTCAGTCATGTAGAGGCAGTTACCCTCATGTGTTAGTCATCTTGACTGTCCCTCCTTACTGTTCCCCAAGACACAAGGCATCTTGATTATTTCTCTAGTTTTTACCAGAATGCATCCATTACTTCTGACTGGATCTGCCTCTAGTGTTTTCCTCAGTGCTTCACAGTAGATGCTTTTACATTTGTTCTCTAAATGACCTTGGCCTTTGAAAGCACTTTGGAAATCTAGCATTGATGGTACCTGTTCCCTTTGACTTGTAGTCTGGTGGGGCTCAGAGTGCAAACCTTTCATTTCAAGCCTATTAATCAACATTCAGGACAGTTTACTCTTCTTATACAATGACCCTTAATACCTTCCTAGACACTTTATCTCCTTTCTTTACAATTTTTTGGAGTGTCTATTTTCTTCTATAGCTTTGTTGTACACTTCTGTATTTCAGCATTAACTAGCATGTTTATATTTTCCCTCTGTGCAAGCCTCCATCACTCCACCCTCATAAAAGCCTGTTGCTTTTTCCACTTTCAGTCAAGCTCTGAAGACACCTCAGTTCCACTGCACTAAGAGAGTTTTTTGCATGAGTTTTGTATTTTGGTTTTGTTTTGTTTTCTAAACCAGCTCCCTAAATTTTCTCTTTATTTTTGTGGTTAAGGGTTACAGGCCTCTTTCAATTACAGAGCAAGTAGCTTTAACTGATGGTTTTCTCAAGCACCTACAGAATGTAACGCTGTTTACCTTTTATTCAATTTTTTTGTTGCTTCCTGTAGTGTTTGAACCACTCTTATAAGGATTAATTACGTCTTCTTCCAGCTGTCATGAATTATTTATTCTAATGTCATATACACTTGGTTCTATTTTCTGTTTTATCTTTTTATAATTTTATTTACCCAATGGAAAGTTGTGCCTTTGCATATGCTTCTTGTTTCCTTTTGTACAAGGCAACTAGAGGCTCACTAATTCTGCACTGGCAGTTCTTCACCATTCCTTCCAAATTTATTCTGCTGTGTTCTATTCACACATCACCTTGACTGCTCCGGGTTTGATACTCCCATAGGCAGCACCATAAACCAGTGGTGCAGCATTCCCCAGCCAGCTATGGAAGGGCAAAAGCAGCATTTCCCTAGGCCCTGACAATGACTCCTGTGCCAGAATGGGGCAGCTGCTGGGTAATACCCAGATTTAAGGGAATAATAATGGCTGTTCCCTAATAACATTCTAATAACAAGAATGACCATCACTGGCATTCCCTGATACCCTGTCTCCAGGCTAAGGACCAATCAGCGGTGGGAGTGAGCTGTGCCAAAAGGAGAAGACCCTCATTTCCAGCTGGAATCATGGGGGTTATGGCCCAGGCACAGTACAGAACAAATCCACAAACCACTCACCTTTGTGCAGAGCACCTACACACATAATACAAGAGCTACTACAAGCCCACATGAAGCACATTTTCATCACATTATGACACCATCCTTGTAACATCTCCACTTCCATAAAGAAGAGTTAAACTTTATTGTTCAAGGGTAAAGTAACTGCTAGTCTAATGTTTGCAGTAAGATATATTAGCTAGGTCTTTTTTATGTTTCCTGATCTTATTAAGTTTTATTACCAGACCATGATAAAGTTTGCAAACCAGTAATTTTGGTGATCTACAATAAGTAATGAAATGACAAGAAAATAATGTTAAAACAATATTAAAAGGGAGAGTCATTCTTAACTGCAGACCATCGGAAGCTGCAAGTAAAACTCCCATTAGCAGTAAATACAGAAGATTGGAAAAAAAAATTCCTACATATTTGCCAAAATAGATTCAGTGAGATTTCCATTGCATTAAGGAGGACCATAGGACTCCAAGTTATTTTTTCCTCTTGACTTTTCTGAGCTTACCTGCTGGTTCTTGCTTTACGTATTCTAATGCCATGAACAAATATTTTAAATTTCACATGCCATGTATATAAACCTGTGTACACTTTAAATTGCAGTGGAGAGTTTCTTAGCTGGCAGAGGAGTATTTAGGGATGTGTCCTGTGCCAGATCATTAAGAAGACTGCTTTACCAGGCTGACTGGTGAGTGGTTTTAAAAGATGAACAGAAGTTCCTCAGCTGAAGAAATCCTGAGGTGCAAAGAGATTTCACTGTTTTAAACACAGTAAGAGGAAACCACCAGGTCCAGGCAGGGGGGTGAAAGGTGAAATGTGTGTCCTTCCAGGTTGGAAGGACTGATCCAGGGGCTCTTCCACTGTCTCACAATGATTCACAGGGTTCTTAATTGCAATTCCAAACTTGTCATGGCATTTCCATGGAAAGTCCTGAGCACAGCAGTGTTGGGGTGAGCAGCATCTGCCTGTTCGTTCCCAGAGAAGGGAGAGGCCTGGGAGCGCCGTGTCCCTCCCCATGCCGGGCTGCCCTTGGGGTGACCCCACAGGGGCCTTGGGAAGGGCTGGGCACAGCCAGGCACAGAACCAGCAACGGAATCCAGGGGTATTCATTCACTTGAAGACCATGAATCCCCTTTGCTCTCCCTGCTTTGAAATTATCATACTTTTGACATCACGTGTCTCAGTTTTGGAGACAAAACTTCAGGAGGAAACACTCCGGAATGAGTGTCTCCTCCGAAGGGAAAAGGGCCTCCCCTTTTCCATCACCAGTAAGACAAGTGGGTCACAGCAAGTTAAAGTGGAAAACACAAACTGTTTATTAACACCAAACAAAACAGGGTAAAACAGGGGGAAAAAAACCCTCAAAATACAACTAATTCCCAGAGAGGTAACAGACACATGGGCTCGGACCAGCTGGGGCCACCCAGCGGGCCCGCTGGGGCCCCCTGCAGGCTCCACGGACCAGCGAGGAGGGAAGGGAGGCAGTGAGAAAAGGGAAGGGAAAAAGAACAAGAAAAACCAACAGAACCCTTTTCCCGCTAGCCAGAACACAAAAGAAACCCAAAAGCAGCCCAGCGCTCCCATGCACTTCCTGCCGAGCCCTGCCGAGACCCCGAAGCCCCCGAGCCGGTGGGCCCCCAGCCATTGAACCGACCCGCACTCAGTCCCGTGGCCCCGCCCCCGGGTCCATCTTAAAGGCACAGCGTCCTTGGGCAAAGCGGCCTTGTAACATCACCCCAGGACAACATGAAATAAGAAAAAAATGGGATATCTAAGTGCCTCATTCCAAGAAGTTTCCCAATTCATACTCCTCAGTCAGTTTTGAAAACATCGTTTAGCAGCAGACTGAAACAATGATTTTCCAGCATGCCTCTGCTTTCCTTTCTTTTAATGTACGGCCACACTTAGCACATATATTCAGCTTCCCTTCATAAAGAGTGAACTTCACCTCTGCTGGAAGCCAGAGCAGCTGCACAAATTAAATTCCAATTTTAAGTGAGACTGCTGAGGCTTTGGCTCCATGCTCTTCTCCCAAAGACCAGCGACTTTCCTACTAAATTAATTTCCTGATAAATTCGCCATCAGTGACAATCATTTCAGATCCTGCTCCTGACAAGGATTTTTACTGACAACAGAAGATGACAAAAAAAGTCCCTTAAGCATCATAACAAGCCATCTGTCACTGTTCGCTCTTTCAGACAATTAGTTATCATGTAACACTCACTCTCATTTTCAGCATTTCATTCTACTGAAATATTCTGACAGTTCTTCCATTTTATTCATGGGCAAACAAAGTTAATATTTTCTGAAGACAAAAGACTAACTTCACTGTTTAATTTTCTATATATTCATTGACACATGTCTTTCAGTCTAATACCTAGGGCTTGTGTAATACTTAGAGCCAAAAATCCCCCGATTAGCTGAAATGTCCTGAGGCCTCAGAATGAATAATGTGAGAACAAGTTTTGTTTTGTTTTCAAACTACTTTTTAAAAATTCAAAGGATGTGTTTAATTAAAATGCAAAGTCTTTTCCAAAATTCCTTCTAGTCCTTATTGCCAACCTACCTCATGCATATCAATTCTTGAAAAATTACCTCCCCTTCCGTAGCAAGATTTCAGGGAAAAATACTTTGTAAATTAATTAGTAAGGGTGGCACACAGGCAAATTTCTGGAAATTAATTTTATTATCTACAAAGCTAAATTTTCAGATTTTCCTCTGAGTTTTCCAGCTTTGTCTGTACCCATGCACTAATAAAGCTGTAGTTACAGAAGCCACCAAAGCCTGCCCAAACACAGCCCAAGTTTACCAATGTTATGTTTTTTATGCAATCATCACGTGCAATTTTCTCAAGATTGGTAGAAATCCTCTTTTATGGACAATATGGAGCAGTGCTTGAGTATGTTCCTACCTCGGAGTCCAGGAATCAGGTATTCTTTGTGCTACATGAAACGCTTTAATAAATGTAAACATTCCTCACACAATCCACTCCACAATTAGAGCACAACAGACACAGCTGAAATGGAGAGAACAGGGCTTGTGCCATCAGCAAACTTCACGAATCACTTTTTCTCTCAGGTAAATCACATCCCTTTGGTTGCCCCCAAGTTCTTTGCAGCTGTGCAATTTTCCTCAGGAAAACTGATGCATAAAACCACAACCCTGCATAAGCAGAGCAAGGCTGGGGAAAGCCCTCAGCATTACTGCCCCAACAAAATCAAGATCCCTTCCTCTCCTGCCATCAGCTCCACTGTGCCCTATAGCAGTGCGCTCTGCCCTGCAGTGTGGTCTAACAAATCCAACAATCCAAGGCTGCCAGTGGTGGGCTGAGAGGGGCATCATGTGCTGGTTTTATGTGTTAAATTATGCTAAAAGCTATCAGGCTCACCAACCTCAAATCCACATCCTGATAGTGAGCCAAAGATTAGGTAGATAAGCTGCTAAACTGATCTGGAGTCGATCCCTTTTATAAAAGTCCAGCCCACTTTTCATATGGTAGGTTCTTTTAACATGGGTGTTAAAATGGTGGGTTTTTGGGGATGCCTGCCAAGGCTACCCTTTTAGGCTGAGTGAAAGAGATTTGCCCATGAGCATTGGTCTGGGTGAGTTACATCAATCTCTGATAATTGTTTCTTTTTGCTGGTTTTAATATAATTGCTTTAATATTGCTTTGCCCAATCTTATACCATAAAAATAGTTTTAGCTTTTTTGCTGTGTAGTAAATAATTCTGATGAGTTCTTTTTGTCTCATCATTTATTTATTCTAATCATTTATATTTATTTTTATATAAACAGATCTGATTTGCCATCATTAATCCTGCAGGACAAAGTGACTTAAACCATTGACCAAGTCTGGGTCTAAGACTGGATCCAGCTGCCCCCAGGCTCCTCTTGGAGGAGGAGTTTAGAAAGCCAGGGGGTCCTTTCTGCACCTTGTGACTCCCCAGGAGTTTCTTTCATAAACTTTAAAGCTCCCATAACACCCACAACAGCCCCATGGCACACATACATCCAATGGATAAATCTGCACAAGAACTAATCCAGGAATTGCCCTTCCCCAGCTGTCTTCCAAACATCTCTTGGACTCAGAGATGCTGCACATCATACACTACCATGGTGGAGGAATCTGCTCCGTCTCTGCAGAGAGCAGCTTCCCAGGCACCACACCAGCTCCTCAAACAGACACCCACTTTCCAGTGTCTGCACTCCAAACACTGGAAACATGAGTAAACCTGTCTGTGATGCTTCTCTTCAGTGCTTAAAACCAAAATGAAACAGAACCATCTCATGTTATGTCATGAGGACACTTGCTGCTTTGACATTTCAAAGGCTTCTCTTCTTTCATTTTATTTCTAAACCTGTAATGTGGAACCTTCATGTTTTGTGGTGACGAATTTCTAAGGGAATTGGTTACAGTTCCCTTTTATCCCCAATGCAGAACAGTTGTTCACACACCCTGAAAAACTTATGTTACCTGCGGTGTCTGGGAATCAGAGTATTTTTAACATGGACATAGATACAACAGCAATCCAACCATATACATGGTTATTTATTTTTTTAAAAAGGGATCTCTATCCCTTTTGGATAGAGGTCTTCAAGCACTATCCTTGAAGTTTTTGGTGCTTCAAAATAAAGAGGTTCTCTGGAGACAACTGATTGAAGTCAAAATTAATAGTGTTTTCTTGTTCCAGGAAAAATTACATGTACTTTCCCTATTTCAGCGAGTAGAGGTGAGGTGAGAGAAAACAAACCTAGGAAACCTTATGTCTAAAATGCACTATCTGTTTTTCTGAGCTCAGAAAAAACATTCTCAGCCTTCTTCTAAGTCCTTAAAATGACAGCTGAGATTGTAAAGGTGTGACAGCTGAAAGGTGGGGAGGCTATGGAAGTCCAGAACCCAGGGTATCACTGTAATTATTCAAGATTACAGAGAGCTTTGTGTCCTGGTCCCTGCAATCTGAGGAGCCTTTCTGAGAGTTGGTCTGCAACATCCACCAGTGGAAGCTCTTTATTTCTTGAGAGATGTCAGTGAAGACAAAGACAGCTTCAGCAAGAATTCAGACACATTTCAGCTCATTGTGCAAGTCTAGCTGACTAAACCTGTGGTATTTCTGAACAGAAAATAAGTGACTTTTTCTTTCATACCCCAAGCAAACTAAATATCAAATAATCACTCTTACTGGAGTGGAATGAACAACTGGGATCCAGGAATGATTTTTTTTTTTTTTTTTTCACAAGGACCCATGCATTTGCCTCTGTCTTAGTGGCTTGTGCTAGCTATCCCACTGTGCATCAAAAAAAACCACTCCCCATCAGGGACTTGAACATGAACTTCCCTTTTGGAGAGCCAATGCTATAATCATTGGTGCTTTTCTGTCAGCTGCTCTACTAGAAAGGAGTTGTAATATATCCAAAAGCAAACAATCTTGAGAATCTTCTTGCAGTCCTTCCTGCGTTGGAGTGGTGAGTGTAGTCATTTTGTCTGAACTACCCTCCTACAGTTCCAACTCAGCAGTACAGAAAATAGAAATGATAAGGACCATCACAGCTTCAGATGTGTGCACACAGGTCCTGTAGCCCATGCTGTGCTCTCTGAGGCAGCTCTGCCCAGCTCAGCACCTCTCACCTGCATCACATCCCCAGCCTGGCACAGCCCATCTGCACCAGCCAGAGGCAGATCATACCCATGCCCTCCCTGTCACCTCCCACACAACCCCCAGCCCGAAGGAGGGACCTGGAGACAGGCTACTGGTCCCATAAACAGGGAAGACTGCACAGAGGTATCTGCGAGCTGATATTCCCCAGGAAGCAGTTCCTGCCTGCTCCCCTAGGCCCTCCTGTCTCTCAGTAAACCACAGAAACCTTATGGTAAAGCAAAAGCTGTCAAGTTTGCTTAGTTCCAATAGTCACCCAATATTTTAACTTTCTTATTTCAAGAGAACGAAAAGCTAACACCAAAAATGTACTTTCACATAAGCACAGCCAAAAGAGTAAAATATTTAGAGGCACAAGAGAAGACTGACTCTCACTATGAAGGTGTCTTGGTTTGAAGGACAGGTGACTGACAAGGAAGGCGGGAACCTCCCTTGGAATGGAAAATATGACCCCTTTCCCTCTGAATTACTATAACTTTGAAATTAAGGGGCTTTCAGGCAAAGATATGGAAAAGGAATAACAGTTCTTTACGAGTATGTATATGCATAACAAGGCAAACAAACAACAACAACAGCAGCAACAACAAACAGAACCAGACTCCCAGTGCCAGCCTTTCTCGGCCACCAGCACTTTCCCCTGTGGTGCAGTTCCGGTCACAGCCGGCAGGGGTGCTGGCGGCTCCCGGCTGGGCAGGGCGGGTGCAGTGATTCCCCCGGGGCTGCAGGGGGCGCTGTGGCGCGAGCTCAGCCGCATCTCCCTCACATAGCAATGGCGGGTGGGCTGGATTGCGAAACGAGCTGCAGCGGGAACCTTGGAGCAGCGGCTGGGACAGCAGAGGCAGGCACACCCCCCAGGGTGGCAAGCAAAATTTAACAGAAAACTCCGCAGCCTTAGCAGGAGCCGCGGGGGTCGGGTGGATGTGGGGTGCTGGGTTAGAGTGTAGCGAAAAAGCCCAAGGCAGCGGCAGAAAGCAGTGGGGCTGGCCAGTGGCAGCCGGGCTTCTCCGTAGCAGCTGCCGCACGCAGATGGGGAGACCCGCCCTCTGGGAAGGGGGAGGGGGTCGGGGTCCCGGGCTTTTCCTGTGAGGCGCCCAAGTAGATGGTGAGGGTCTTTTCCAGTCAGATTGGGTGTTAATAAGTCCCAGTTCAAACATCTGCGCTTACAAGTAAGGGCTCACCCATGGTAGGAGAAGCAGTACAGGGCTGGGCTCCACAGTGGCAGGGGATTCTCCCCACGGTAAGCAACAGCTCGACTGTCCTCCAATGCCGAGAGCAAGAGAGAGCTAGGGGCTAAGCCCAGCCCCTCACCCCCGGTATCTCTGCCCTTCCCAAGAGAAAGCCCCTCAGGTTAGAGAGTAGCCAGTCGCACCCTTCCCCCGCCTTGGCCATTTCTTTTGTCTCTTAAGTATCGGTAGTTATCGTCTCTACGCAACAAATGGGAGAAAATTCCCTAAGAGAAAAAAAAAAAAAGGAAAAATCCTAGCCTCCAATAGAAGGGTACTCTGACTTGTGACAATTGCTTCTTCACAGTACTGAAATTAATTATTCCCCTTTGTTAGGATTAGCTGGAAAACCAAACTCAACTTGGGTCAGTTCTCAAACAGGAAAAGAAAAGGTACAAATCAGAAACTTTTATGTTTTATTACCTTATAATCCCCTACTGTCCGTCCCACATCACAAAGACCATGTTGGTTTTGGAGGGTTTTTTTGCAAGAAGCCAAATACAACTTAAATTGAAATCTTAGGTCCTTTAAATAGAGTCTTCATGTAGCTGCTTCCGGTACCACAAAATCTTTAGCAACTCAATGTAACTGCTACACAAATTAATGAATTTCAGTTTACACCTTTTCTCCATTTTTAGTTAGGCCACTTCATTTTCAAGTTAACCAATTTTTTTATTCTTTTATCTAGCTCAGTGAGAAATCCTTGGGCTATTGACTATCTTTTCCTTTTTTTATAGTCATTTGAAAGAGCAGGCTTAGAAAGTAAAAAACTGAAGAACATTTCCTACTTTAAGGCATGTACATGTTATAGATAGTTGGCTTTTGCGGGCTGGTTACCTATATATCAATAATTAGCTGATGAACAAATAAAGTGCCTAATTAATGTAATATGAATTTAAATGGTTATATGCCTCTGCGTCCCTTTGGAGCAGTTCCCACTTAGCCCGGTCAGCTCTGGACACAGCAGGCTGCGGGGGCCAGCCTCCGGAATCTATGAGACCAGAGGTCTGGCTCGTGGGTCCTCCCACAGGACCGCGGCGATATAGGCAGGTGGTGGAAGAAGGAGGCAGGCTCAAATCTGGGTAAAATCCGGGAAGTTTATTGTGCCCTCAAGCACAAGGTCCCACCTCCCAGGGGAACCCAGCTCAGAAACCCCCGGAGAGCTTGTGCAGGAGGTTTTATGGAGGGGCGGCAACAAGAGAGGGATCACAAAGGTAACCAATCACGGAAGGGAAGGGTGCAGTCTATGGGATGAGGGACACACAAGGGAACCAATCAGAGAAAAGGAAGGGAGGGACTCATTCCCCATGGCCAAACACTCAATGCCCCGGCCAGAGCTTTCTAGAAGCCTGGGAGGGGTGCCAGCGTGATTGGCAGGGGCCTGGGAGGAAACAAAGGAGGAAAGTAGGGCAATTACCATTAAACTGGGAGGGTACAAACTGGGATATTACAACAATACAAAATCTAAGGGGAGACCCGGACCAAACCAAACCGAACACACTCCCGCAGTTATAAGCTAATGAGTTAAGTGCACGGTTGTACGGGAAGCAATGCACAGGTATAACCATTAGAGGGAGGTAGAACGGAACCTGATGGACTTTATAGAAGGAACCTTCTAGAATCATTACCTCATGGGATGATATAAGTACCCAAGACCCTAATTGGAAAATGAGCCGACTAATGGAATGGATCCAATTAGAAATGATTGGTCAAGAATGCACCATGTTATAAGCCAATCAGAATACCAGAAACTGGCAATCAGCAAGAGGATTGAAAGCTCACCAATCCCAGAGGTGACAGAGACTATAAAAACTGACCAAGTGGTTGGTACTGGGTTCTGTGGTGGGAACTTGTGGTCCAAGGGAGTACCTGATGTGTCACATTGTTCATTTTTCTGGCTTGTCATGTAGGGCCTGAGCTTATCTTGGGTCCTCGTTCTCAGTTGCTAATTAATAAACGAGTTAACCTGCCAAAAGGTTGCCCACCTGGTTTGTAATATACAGGCTGTATTTCATAAGTAAAGCTGTTCTGTAGCCCTGTGGGATTTTCCTACATATTTTTTTAAATGTGACAACCAGAATAAGGAACAAAAGAAGGTTTTTCTTTATACAGAATTCAGCATACTAAAGAGGAATTAAATAAAGATGTGAACATGACAGACACTGCATCCCACTGTAATCTCTTAAATGAAGAAGGGGGTGTCAGTCATTTTAATCATAGAGCATCTTTCCTACACATCTGAATTCACATCAACCTTGCTGATCATTTCCTACAGAAACACATTCCATTACAAGTCACACAATGCCACCGATGTCATTTAAATCCACAAAATATTTATGCCTCTAAAAAAACAAATTTCTGTCTTGTTTGAATGCAGCAGTGTTATCACCATCATGGAAGTCTGTGGCAAAAAGCAGCACTGGGCTTGCCAGAAAGGAAGGAAGAGTCCTCATATCTGTTACTCAGTCCCAAGGCAGAGCTTCATCAGTACCCCCAGCATGCAAACATCCTCAATCACCAAAGAGCAGCAGCAGCACTTCAATCTACTGCCTCTCAGAGCCAAGGTGATAAATCAAGGATGCTTCAACAAGATGGGGAAATGTGGAAAAAAAAAGTCTGTCTTCTCTGAGGAAAAATTTGAAAACAAATTTTAGATGAAATGAATATAATTTATGCATACAAAAGCAGAAATAAAGTAGAAAAAATACCTCTCCTGTTATTCTCCATTAACTCAGACCATTATGTTTTACTTGTTCTCTGTTGGGTTAACCAGCACAAAGGTTAACTACAGCTTCTGGAATTGGTAGTTTTAGCTGGAGGGAAAACATCCTCAGTTTTGAAATCAGAAGGTCAAACCAGCAAGGAAAGTAAATGGGCATGAAGAAACCAACACAGACCACTTAGGAAGCACCTGTAAATCCTCTTCAGTATAACCACATATTCTCCCCTCAGTCAATTAATCAAACTCATCTCTGCCGTCCTTCATTTCTCTGCACTTTTTTTGTGTAGTATATTTTCATAGGAGTTCTCACCTTTCCATGCTGCAAGAGAATTCCACACTCACAAAGTACTGGGAGGGGGGCTGAGGAGGAAAAAAGGAAAAATACTGGTAATGAAAGGAATCTTCAGGAACCAGAAAGGCTGTAACTTTGATGGAGCATGAATCAAACCACTTTGAAAGAACAGCAGGCTTGGGCTGCAGTTCTTGCTGCTCCACAACAGGAGCTATAGAGAAGACATTTCAAGGGTGCTCTCAAACAGGCTGGCCTTTGGTGGGTCATACAGCAACTGGCAGGTGCCATCTCACTGAGCCAGAGCAAAGGGGACAAACTTCAGGAAGGAGCAGCTCTGTGCAAGCTTCTTTATTGAGAAAAATGAATTTAAAAGGAGTTAAGTACTCATTCTTTGCAATGTGACTTTGCAGCCAAAACAATAAACGGTGGAAAGAAGGATAGCAAGTTGTAAAATAAAAAGCCTTTTTTTCTACTATTGAGAAAAAGCAAGTTTTGTTGGACTGCCATACACAGTAGATCACTTAAAACTCACTGACCTTCTTTAAAAGGCTTAATGAGTTCATTACATTCTCTTTGTGCTGCAATCAAGTTTAGAAGCTTCTGTGTAACAATGAGCATGTAGCTTGGCTAGAAAAGCACAGCTGTTGGAGAAAAGAACAGAACGTGTCTGAACTGAAGCAATGAAACTCTAAAAATACCCATCCATTTCTCATTATTGTTTCACTAGGAAAACTCTCCAAGCTGAATGCTACTTGTGCCATTTTAATTTTAGTACTTATGCATTAAAAAACAAAACAAAAACAAAAAACAAGGGAAAAAAAACCACCAAAAAACTCAGCACACCCTTCCCCTCACACACAGATAGTGCTTGTGGCTTTTGTTCTTATTTGTCAGGAAGGCTGTTCTTCATGTTTACACAGAATTTACAAAGTGCCCATTTGTAGATGACATAACAGTGACACAGCTGGCACGATCATCTGACAGGACAAAGAAAGATCTTTCTTTGTATCCAACTGCACTAAGATGTGGAGTGGTAAGGCAACATTGATCTTGTTTCCACTCCATTTATCTTAGGTAGTTTGTAATTCGTACAGGCTTCTGAAGCTCCTTTAATGAAAGGAGAAACTCAGCACACAACAAAGAAAACCTGCACGACACAGCTGAGACTTGAGTGAAAACAGAGGAAACCCTACCACAGAACATCTGCTGCTTTTTTCAAATATTTTTAGTAAAAAAGCCCAAGTTTTCTGGTCTGGAATTTAGATAGCTTTTCATCTCTGTGCTTTCTAAATAAATGCTCTTCAAGAGACAGTTTGTGAATATGACCATGCACAACAGCGAGCTGTTCCTGGGGGTCGATTACCACAGAAGAATTCAGTTTATCATGTGCCTGCACTTCATCAGCTTTGAAATCCTTTAATGCAGCACCAGTTCCCAAGACACAGAGCTGCCTACCTCACATCATATGCAAGATGCTGACAATTTCTCCACACCATAGGCTCAGTTCAGCAAAACAATGGCAAAGATCCAATAACTAAAGCTTAAGCAAACTGAAAAACACTCAGAAAAGCTCAGAGCCTTCAGAGAACAGAGCCATCAATTACTTCATTGTATTAATTTTTTGCAGACAGGATAATTTTGCAGGATTTTTAAGACTCTAACATGCAACAGATTCTTTGGTCTCCCTGAAGGGCTACAAATTCAAGTTAAGGAAACTTAGATGAATCACAAATAAATCATACAAACTGATGATCACAAAACACTAACAAATACAAGTTATTCCTGTTTCATCATGGTTCTAGTCACTAAACCAACATGAGTTTAGAACTTAGTAAAAAGCCGTAATTCACACAGCTGCTGCCCCTCTGCAGTATGGACCAGAGAGGCATGGATTCAGAAACTAAATTGCACAGCTGTCACTGAAGCCTGTGGCAAATACCCTTTAGCTTCTGAGAGGCTATGGTGACACCCTTACAATGTTTGTTTCCAGAGGACTGGGAAACTCAGGACTGGGAACTTCAGCTGCAACTCTGCCACACAAGAGTTGATGTCATCTAGACCTTCAGAAAGTTTCATTAAAGTCTGCAAAAAAAATTTGCTTGTTTAAACTTTCAAAATGCCAGGAGTAATGTCTGTACCTGTATTTCTTTAATTTCAGGTGGCTGGGATTATAGCATCATTTAGCATTTGTCAGAATGAATTATTCAGTCAAGCTGTACATTTGCACTGAAGTTTTCTACCTTAATAATATATTGCAGGAAGCTTTGTATATTTAAAAAGAGACTCCATCTTTTAAAAATGCAAAACACCCACTCCACCCCTCCCCCCCAAAAAAAAGAATGGTCCTGCACCTGCCTTTCAGGAAATTAGTACGTGCACAGTTTTCTGCATGTGATTTAAGACAACGTTTCAGTATTTCAGTTAGAAGAACATCCCAATATGACACCAACCATCCCTTTGTTTTCCCTTTGCTTTAATACAACCCAAGCACCTGAGTTTTAGGGGTCATTTATTGGACTCCTGTGGTTATTCAAAGAACGTGGGAGGAAGGAGGGCTAAGAGAATTTATCTTCACTAGTTGTAATCAGAAAACAAAGAAAACAAAAAAAACCCCAACAAGTTCATCTTCAGCTCTAAGGGAAGAGTTCTTCCTTGGTATGTAACAGCTTAATTTAACACACAAAGTAATTCAGTTCAAGGCATATTTTGTTTCCTTTGTATTTTAGCATCAGCTGCTTGAAGGGAAAGATACTTAAGCTCCCTGCTGCATGAATGCTTCTGTGGTATAAATAAGACAACCTCTTTGCATTATCTATTACAGTATAAAATATCTGATATTCAAACCCACAGGGCTCACAATTTAGCATTTTAAATTACAATTCTGCCTCAAAGACTCACAACAAACTCTTCCACTCCACTTTTGATGTCTTTCACAGTTGATGAAGGTTGTGGGTGAGATCTCAAAAAAAAAAATATCCTCTCCTCCCTACCTCTGACAACTTTGCAGAGAAAACCTGCTTTCATATTCCTGCCTTGCTACAGCTATGTTTATGCATCCCTAGTCACACAGAGATCACTCATTCTTCTTTGAAATAAGAAGAATGCTCCTGTTTAACCAGGAAACAGTCCAGTTTCATACAGGATGAGCAAAGAGGAGGCATGAGCTTTCATTTGCTACCACCGGTTTACCAGGTGTGACAACCCCCTGAACATTAGATCTCATTTATCACGACAGATAGTTTTAGTTGGGAAGCTTTTAAATTCCCTTCTTTTCACTGTACCTTGCTGGGAATTATATTGTAGCAATAAAAGCATGATAAAAACAAAGTATCAGGTGAACACACTAATATTCCAGAGAGCAGCACACCTACAGTGGCACTGCATCCCTGTATGTAAGACCTTCTTGCACCTCACACTGAATAGAAACTGAAGTGGAACACAGCAATAGCCAAGGAACAACAATCCTGCTACTTCCTAGGAAAAAGTTCACAACTATGGGTGTGTTTGCCAAGTCTGCAAATCACACAATGTTCTTGGCTATCAGAAGTAACCAGTCTTTATTTCAATTACTTTTTACCTCCACTTTAATGCAGTCTTCTCACCTGCACCCTGAAGACCCTGTGTAACACAAGCTTTCTCAACCCATATAGCTGAAGACTTCGAATTTTGCTTACCAGCATAGTTTTTTAGATTTCAACTTCTTTTTCCTTCCCCCCTTATCCATTCTCCTTATTAATCATCTTCCCTTTCAGAGGTGGAGGGAGGGGGGGAGAGAACAAAAACCAAGGAAAATTCCAGTGTCATGGTTTCCAAATATGCCAAAATGCAAAAGTTACATTAAAATCCTGTATCTTTGGGATAGACACAAGTAAGAGCAAAGCTGGAGGAACAGCCCTAGTTAGGTTAGCTTTCTGGCTGTATTGTAGTTCACCTAATGCTGTAACCACCTGGTCAGATAAAAAGCTTGAGCAACATTTCAGTTGCTATTACCACAGGTCATGCTGAATGATCCAGCCGGACCCAAGTGAAAAGCTGGCTGTCTAAAGCTGCTTTGCTTTATCAATCTATCCCATTAAAGCTAAAACCCATTTCCTGCTTTGCCTCTTAATTTTGATCTCTGTAAGGATATTATTTAGCTCAGTGGTTCCATTATTCATCCTGCAGATCCTAGACAAAGTGCTACCCCGTACTGCCTTCATGCTGCAGTGAATTTCTCACACACACACACAAGAGAGATAGGTGAGCTCCAGGAACTGTACTGCAGACTGAGATGGCAGGAATGGTTTGGATGCGGCATGGTATTCACATAGCTGTAGAACATGTGGAAATTATTTTGACTGTTACTGTGGCAAACACCAAAATATTAAAGATAGCTAGTAGAAAAGAGCTAAGAAACAAAGAATGAGGAAGAACAAGAAAGCTTACAGATGAGTTACAATATTTGATGCAGCAGGAACACTCCCTTTAGCAATAGAAAGCTCAGGAACAATAAAAATAAGAGATCTGCTAAAGACTTAAGTAGTGGAGATGGAAGCAGAAACCATCTTGATCTTCAGTCCTTTAAATAAAAGGGTGCTGGAACTACATTCCTTTGATGCTTAATTTTTAAACTGTATGAACCCTTGACCTCAAAGAATTAATTTACTTACAAGATAATGACAATAAGGACATAATGCATAGCTGGAGAGGAGGGTTTTCTGCCTGGGATTCTATCAAAGAGGAGAAATACATGGATTGCTACAAAGTAGCAGTGATAGATGGATGGACAGATATTCATAATGCATCCCCTTTTTCTCCTCTTTGTAGAGTTGCATTAAACTAAAAGGGATGACAAACACTGATTTCATCAATAAACATCAGAAGCACTTGCTTTATTATTTTATAGTTTTGCATGTTGTCAGAATTTTGACTGGCAGCTTCTTTGCATTTTACTGCTGTCACTGTATAAACAACACATAATAGATTTATTTTATATACAGCATCCATCTTCCTTCATTAGATCCCACAGCTGTTCCTGCATTATGGCATCCTTCCCTAACTTTCAAAAATCAAATATTTAATACATTTATTCCTTTGTTTATATCACAACAATTACAGACAAAATATCTCAATAAATCCCATTTGTTTGCCAATATGCAATGACAACAAGCAAACACTGGGCTTGTACCCCAATGTCCTTACTCAGAAGACAACAGCTGGCAAAAGTAGAATTCCATAAAAGTTTTGCTAAAGTTTTAGTATACAAAGACAAGACCTATTCTCTCTCTTCCTCTCCAGCTGGAGACCACCCCATCCAGAGCTGCTTCTGGACACCCTCACACCTCAGGGCCTGCAACATGCATGTGAAAAGGATGGTGTGGAGAAGTTCCCTGCAGGGATATGTAAACACAGCACCTGGAGAACAGCATCCCATATGTGCCTAGGGTCCCGGCACAGTCCTCGGTACATGCTGTTTTCTAAGCCTGTGCTTGTAAAGGCTCTTACAGGAAATTCCCATATCATAGGGTGGACCTGTGACCCTGTATTCTTTCAAAATCCTACAACAACGTGTTATGGGGTATCCTGGTGAAACACGCACATGTGGTCAGTGCAGGGCTTCTGCTGAGCCCAGAGTTTATCTGCAGGACCCAGAAAGCAGCAGGCAACCTAGACAAGGAACAACAGTGTGCTTGGGAATACAGATGGGATTGGAGCGAGAAGTATTGCCCTGTGCCTGCAATTCCAAAATGTTTAACTCCTGTAGCTGCAACCACTGTACAGACACATAAGTAGAAATTAAACACAATTTAGCTGCCTAGTTTTGGTAATAGTATACAAACTTGCTTCCAGAAACAACGGGGCTATAGAAATAAGTCTTACGCATGACAGCCCATTATGTCAGATGCGCAGTAAGAGCAATGTGCTTCATGTCAAACCTGCGGTAACCTGTCAGCTTCTGGAATTCACAGTTAAAAGGGAGAGGACAAAGAGCCCTATGCTCAACTTGGAAAGACAAGATAATGGAACAATAAAAAAGAAATTATTGTGTCATAACTTCGTCCTCTACAGCGTTACTTAGCCACTTAGAAGCATTAAAGGAAGGCACAAAAATAATGAGAATGTGATAAGAGAGGAGCAATACTGTCCACAAAAAGAAAAAAAAAATTTATAAAATGCAGTGTATTTACAAACAGAAAAAGTTATTATTACTATAAAAAAGCAAGGTACAATCTTATTCAAAAAATCAGATTAAAAAATACACAATCATTTCCTATTGGCTGCTAAGGAAGGACTACTTGTTCCATCCCCAGCTCTGGCTTAAGTGGACCCAACAGAAACTATTTGAAAAGCTCTTCTGGGGCTGCAAAACAGCCTATGCAGCTTGAGGAAGTCCCTGACATAAATCTGGGGTGGTCCCAAAGAGGCTGTGGGTGAAAGGTTCCAGGAAAAAACTGTCATGAACAGGGGCCCAAAGGACAAGAGGAAACCCACAGACACTTCATATGGGGAAGAGTGATGTTTTATCAAATCCAAACAACATTTTACAGCATTTTTATACCCTGACATTTGAAGAACTCCAAAAGCTATAAAACTTAGCCCTAAAGCCTTTGTGAAGAGCTGGCTGAGACTCACAACCTATACAAATCCCCACCGAAGGCACAAGTGGGGCTGCTGGCAGGGCACCTCTTTTCCTCTGGCAACGGGAAGCAAGTGCAACAGCCTGGCCCCTGCTCTGGCTGCCTCAGGAAATACATGCCTTTAGAGGAGTATTGTCTTAAAGGAATCATTTCACCTATGGAGAAAAACATGCTGGTTTATGTTTCTGAACTTCACGGAACAGCAGGCACAGAAGAACTGGGACACAGATGGCTTAGGTGGGGAGAAGAGTACAGTATATACACTATTTTTATAAATCAAAAATTAAATATATTTTGAATACAATCTTTCTTATTGCTGCTACAGGAAGCAGTCCAATTACAGAGAAACTCAGTAGAAATACGTTGTATCAGAAAGAGTTCATACACCTAGGAAAACAGAAAATAAAACACAGGTTCTGTCTTTGTAATTTTTTTCCTAGAAACTTTTGGTAACAGTCTTCCAAATTCAACTTGTTAGGAAATTCTGTGATTCATCCAGCATTACTGGCAATATTACCCAGTATATTCAACAATATTTATGCAAAAAGAAAGCTATATATATAATGTGGCAATTATGTTTACTTGTTCATTTTTATTGGTTTGGTAAAAGAAGTACTTTTAATAGTCCATTTCCCATTTTTGGCATGTCTCTATTGCTTTATTATGTGATTTTATGATTTCCATTAATGAATCAAAATAAAATTTAAGCAATATTATAACATAGCAAGCAACCATCTGCTTTGCCTTAATTACCAAAAAACTTCAATGCATCTGTGTAATCCTCTTTTGAATACAGGAAAATTAATCCACAAACACCAGAGGTTTACATCCAAAAAGGAGACAGAGGAGTCCTCTTACTTTATTCGAATAAAGGGAGAGGCCATGGGGCATTCCCCAGGGGTGTCTCAAATTTTTAGAGGATGCAGCCTCCTTTTTATCCTAATTTCCCAGCCGCATTTCCCTCTCTCTTTCCCCATTGGAGGTACTTGAGAGGTACAGGCTTCCCAAATTGTCTAATACAGATCCCCTTCCAACGTATACCCCCCTTTTTCTTTTCCTATGGAATTTATTGTTCTTCCCATTTCTTCTTTCATCTCTCAGTATCTAGCTTTACCTATCAGCAGACCCACAGTCTATGAAGACAAATCTCTCTCAATCCTTTCAATACTAATATTCTCATTTCTCTGTGAAAGAAAACTACTATGAAAAAGCAGATCAGATAAGGCAATTCTGTCCAACAATACAAGGTATGGATGAAGTCCAACTGTCCTTTTTCTCGTAGAAGTTGCAAGAAAACAAGCAACTGTACTATATATGTGGATTAGTGCTTCAAAGAAACCACAAAAGCAAGTTTTACATACTGTCACATTCAAAATAATTTCACGACATGTCCTCAAATTACAAGTTGCAAGTCAGTGACTGTATGAATGTATGTATGTACTCAAACCCTCTTGCTCACTGAAGACGTCAACATTCAGCTATTTGCAAACACTGAATTTTCTCTCTAGCTATCCTTGATTATCATCATCATTCGTAAGTATTTAGCTGCACTTCTAAAAATTGATTTTCACAACCAGTAACCAGGCCAACAAAAATAAGTGAGATAAGAGAATATTTTAAATCTTCAACTATTTATTAAGCAAATCAACCAAAGCAAAAATTTTCAGCATACAAACCACAGATTTTAAAAAGCAACTTTCCCAAAGGAGAGAAGTCTTTACAAAAGTACTCAACATAAATAGAGAGAAAAATCACAGCTTCAACACGGTGTTTCACAAATCCAAAAACTTATTTTCATGTAGAGGGATTCCTTGTGGAACAGGGGCATATGATAACCCTGGAAAAATTGGGCAACCCAGGGTTGCTGAGGAAAAACCCCTGAACTGGTCCCTGGCTGCAGGCAAGCCTGGAAGACACCTGGCTGCAGACAGCCTGGAAAACACCTGGCTGCAGACAGCCTTGAAAGTCCTTGGCAAAGTTATACACTGGTCGGCTCCCCCACGGATTAGAGGCCGTCTAGAGGGACTGGGCATGAATCTTTGCAAAGTAGATATAAGCTTGTATAGGTAAACAATAAAGCGGAGAATGATGCTCAAATCGTATCGGTGTACATGTCATTTATCTGGCTAGATCTTCAGTACTCGAGCCCCAAAATTTTCAGGCATTTTGGAACAAAGTAAATAGGGAGAAAAATCACAGCTTTAACACTGTGTTTCACAAATTCAAAAACTATTTTCAGGCATTTTGGAATACAGAAATCACCAAACACAGCAGAAAGCCCATTGAAATCACACATTTTAGGTCACCTCTCAGTGAGTACCTTTAAAACTACCACAGTTTGTATTAATTCCAAGGAAATGAATAAGCTTGAAACAATGAAAGGCATGTAAATATAGTAATACACAAGAGAAGACTGCAAAATACAAAATGATAGAGAATAAGAAAAGGTGGCAATGCAAAAAAATAGAACATTGAAAATGTCTAGATTATCTATACTGCCAAGAGTATGGACATGAGAGCACAACTGCATCCTTGTCTAGGTAGCAAAATAAGCATCAGAAGCCGACCTAAGCAAAACGTGTACTTTCATCATCCAAAACACCTACAACAGTTTCAACAAACAAACCTATATGTCCACCATATCCTTTAAATATCAATCTTCCCATAATTATCAACTAAGACAGTCTATACAGAATGACCAGAAAAAAATTTTAAAACCCTGAATTGGAAACACAGAACAACAAAGGGAATGAAAAAAAACAAACAAGCAGAGCAACTGAAGGAAAGAATAGTAAAATGTTAATGCAATATTTATCTTAGCTAGTTTAGGGCTGTGTTAGGAAAGGCTTTCAAATAACGACAAGAAAGGTTAGATTGTCATTCAAAAGAAAATTAGTGACAGAATCTTGACTCTTCTGTTCCAGTAATATTGTGACATCACCTTTCCAGGTGAATGGAAAAGAGCAAATTTGGTTCAGTTTGCATTAAAAAGGGACAGAGTCAAAACTAGACGAGAGGATGCAACAGGACTTTTTGTCTGAATGGATAAATCTCTGGGAAGTCATCAAGATTTAGAAACAACTGGAACATGGTAAATAATTGTCTGATGTTATTCATGGAATAAGGAAAGAGAAAAGAAGGAGACTCAGACTCAATTTTAACTACATGAAGTTCAGCATAATAACTGAATGTTCAGAAGATCCAAGGTACCCTCTCAAATACAAGCTAATGGCAAAGTAGTAGTTTATGCAGATAGGAACCTATCTTACCTAGGAACATGTAGATGGCCAAAATATCACCTTGAAATACAGTGGCAGAACAGGAAAAGTAGAATTGTCTACTTTCACAAGATTAATTCTTTATATATTATGGGATCATGCAGGTCATGTCCAACTTCCAATTAGACAGCAAAGGGTAATTCAGAAGTCAACAATAATTGCATGGATGATATGAAAAAAAGAGCATTGTGGTCAGGCCCCATGTTGTACACCTTCCTAAACTCTTGGCGTGTCAGACTCCAGAAACCTAGAGCTGTTAGAGATTTCTGACAGAACTGTACAGGCAGTCAATTAAAGGCGGCAAAACATTCCTGTTATTATAAACTTTTTAGAATGGAAAAATAGCGGCAGAATTTTTGCATTCTGTCTCCTTTTGATAAGGTCTTTTAAACCTTTACTTAAATACTGGTTTTATTAAAGTGGGTCCCCTGGCCCCTGCATAGCACTTCTAATCTTAAAGGGCAAGAAAGCCTATTTAAACATTCTTAAGTGCATTGGTGTTGGAGGTAAGGATTTTTTTTCCTTTTTCTCCCATCTGTTGCCTAAGAGATAGTAATGACTGGTACTTAACAGAGACAAAAGAAGTGGCCAAGGTGGGGGAAGGGTACACCTGCACTCTCATAGCTGAAGGGCTTTCTTTTGGAAGGCCAGAGATACAGTGAGATTTTGTCTGGGGGGTGTGGGGCTGGGCTCAGCTCCTCTCTCTCTCACTTGCTCTTGGGATCAGATGAGAGACAAACTGCAGTTGATGTAGGAGAATTTGCCACCACTGCGGAGTTCCGTCTCCTACTGTTTTCTCCTACCGTGCATGAGGCTCTGCTCATAAGAGCAGCAGTTGAACTGGGACCTTATTAACAACCTACTTCACTGAAAAGGACCCTCACCATCTACTTGGGTGCCTCAAGGGGAAACCTGGGATCCTGAGCCCTGAGCCCCTCCAAGGGAGCCTCTCCCCATTCTCTTCGGGAGCCAGGCTGCTGCTGCCCAGCCCTGCCGTTTTTCTGCCACTGCTCTGGGTTTTTTGACTCCACTGTAACCCCACACCCCTTCCTGCTGGGATACCCGGCAGCTCCTGCTACAGCTGTAGAGTTTCTGCTGCACTTTGTTTGCTACCCCAGGTTTGCCCGCCTCTGCCGTTCCAGTCACTGCTCCAAGGTTCCTGCTGCAGCCCATTTCACCATACAGAGGGGCACTGGGACTGACTGGCCCCTGTGAGTTTGTAAAGGAAGCCCCTTTTCCACCTCTTCTGCTGGCGTGTTCTCCATTGCCATGTGAGGGAGATGCAGCTGAGCTCGCGCCCCCTGCAGCCCCGGGGGAATCACTGCACCCACCCTGCCCGGCCGGGAGCCGCCAGCGCCCCTGCCTGCTGTGACCAGAACTGCACCACAGGGGAAAGTGCTGGCGGTCAAGAGAGGCTGGCACTGGGAGTCTGGTTCTGTTTGTTGTTGCTGCTGGTGTTGTTGTTTGCCTTGTTATACACATACATACTAGTAAAGAACTGTTACTCCTTTTCCCATATCTTTGCCTGAAAGCCCTTTAATTTCAAAGTTATAATAATTTGGAGGGAAGGGGGGTCATATTTTCCATTCCAAGAGAGGTTCCCACCTTCCTTGGCAGACACTGGTCTTTCAAACCAAAACAATTAGCATGACTTAATAATGAGTCTTTACTGCATTCTACTTAGGCATTTAAATTATTTATAACATCTGCTGCCACAAAAACTACCCAAATAGGAATCTCTACAGAAAACGTCTGATTTTCACATTTCTGACAAAACTGCCCTACTGGGAGCTCCTAGCATCACTGTTCCAGGACGTAAGGAGGAGTCAGGAGCCAAAAGCATCTTAGTGGTTTGTTCCTTTGCTTCACAGTCTGTTTTCCTTACAAAGTAACCAAGAATTATTCTGCTCTCTCAGGCCTTCACAGGGGACCTGGCTCATTGTGAGATCAGAAAATTGATCCAAAAGATGTACTGAGAAGCAGACGTTACCAACACATGGGGAGGGCTCTCAGAGGTGCATCTGCTGAGCATCCCTCCAGCCAGATAAATCTGGATAAATTAGTCCAGCATTCTGCATGAACTTTTGAAAGTAACCTGCCCTTTTAAAGCCATCTGGAGTATCAACACAATGAATAAAAAGAACAAACATTCAGGCCCTGTTTCCAGAGGCAAGGGGTAGGATAAAAACCTACTCTAAGTAAAGGAGGACAGATGAAAGAATCGAGTTCTTTCAACACTTTTTTTCCCCCAAGCAGGCCCCCAGGATTCTCAGCAGTTACTTTGAAGGTCCAAAGCTGTGCCATGAAACCACTACGCTGCTGGGTTTTTTCCTTTCCTTGTGAATTGTCAAATCCCTGCCAAGAGCTACTCCACCAAGAGGAGGACTGTACTGCCTGGCTCTGCATAGCTCACCCACCTTTTCAGAGCCAGAGACAACCCTAATGAGTACAAGGCTAATTATTAATGCAAGTTGAATGGCCTCTAAATACTGCCTGTCAGGCAGTCAGACGGTTTAGACTTGGACAGACTGACAGCCACTCACAAGAACTCCAGTGGAGAATACAGAGGGACAACAGGAGTTACTTAGGCAGACATGTTACAGAAGCATTTTCTTTCTGTAGATCACTGCTATGAGATAAAACAAAGACATGCCAGTGGATGACCAGTGGTTGTAGCAAATGACAAATAAGTATTAAAAAAAAAAAGAAAAAGAAGAAAAAGGAAGATAGAAAAAGTATTTTCAAAAAGCAAGAAATGGGAAAACAGGAAAACAAAGTAGGTTGGTCAGAGGCCTTACACAGCACAGCAAAACCAGAAAGGTTTCCTTCAGGCTGCACAAGCATCATTTCACTGGTACCAAACAAACCAGTCCAATCCAAACACCAAGCTGTTTGTTCCTAATTCTGTAGCTGATATCTACTGGTGCTGGCAGGTGACCTTCCAGGATTATACTGCTGGATTATATCCCACTGCTCAAAGTTCAGTGATGCACAAAGGTCACTACTGGATTTGCAAGGCTAATTTTCTGAATTGTACTTAGATCACTGATGGATCTCATTTCCTTAATAAAAAGGGAGAGATTTTTTCCAATAATGAAGTCTTAACTTGGTAAATTGATCAGTATTATTTGGGCATGACCTGGCATATTTACTGCAGTGGAAAAGAATGGAAAACAAATAAATGAAAAGGAACAACTGCTCCCAAAACTATTAAAGACTATTAAGAACAAAGCCTGAAAGGTAGATGCTGAGATGAGAGGGAATTAATGAATTCTTATCTTCTGGCTGCAAGAAGAAAAAAAACAAAGGCAGCTACAGAAATAGAACAAGACCACAGCAGCTCTCATCTTCCAGAATTACAGGCTAATAGCATGACCAGCTAGCCAGAGGGTACCATTAAAACTAGCAAGCTCACACTAAAAGGATTAGTTTTTAATTTACTCTCCCAAGCTCACACTAAAAGGATTACTTTTTAATATCCTCTAGAAGTTTTTTTTTTTAAAAATTTCTGAATTTCAGGGTTTTTTTACAAATTCTGGTACTGCAAGATGCAGTGCAGCCTGTTCCCCAACCAGCTACAGTGCACAGTGGATTTTGCACTGTGCTAAACCCTCTCCCATACTTTATTTTGGTAATTCTGCATACAAGCAGCATCCTATTTAGGGATTGCCTTATGATGAAGCAACAGCAGAAACACATCAGTAGCACATCACTATTTGAACAGAGCTGTTGCTCCTACCTAGGTCACCTGATAACAGGAAAACCTGTCTAAAGAATAGCAAGCCCCACATTCAGCCTGCAGAAGAGGAGGCTCTGGGGTGAACTAATTGCAGCCTTCCAGTAGCAAAGAGGCTCCAAGAGAGCTGGAGAGCACCTGTTCACAAGAGCATGGAGTGACAGAACAAGGGGGAATGGCTTTAAACTGAAAGAGACTAAGTTTAAATTGGCTATTAGGAAGAAATTCTTCCCTATGAGGGTGGGGCAGCCCTGGCACAGGTTGCCCAGAGAAGATGTGGCTGCCCCATCCCTGGAAGTATGCAAGGCCAGGTTGGTCAGGGCTTGGAACAACCTGGTCTAGTGGGAAGTGTCCCTGCCTATGGTAGAGGCTGGGACAGGATGGTCTCTAAGGTCCCTTCCAACCCAAACCAGTCCGTGATTTTATGTTTTCCTGCAATAAATTCACCCAAGAATTGACCATAGAGTTATTATGATATTTGATACAGGGTCTTCAACAGTTTTATTTCAGTACCAGTGGAAACTCAACTATTAAAGTTTGACTTCACGTGGTAAATGACCTTAAAACCATATCCTATATCAAAAATATTTCTCTCTGGGAAAATATATACTCAACAATCATTAGGGTTGACTTCAAACCTACAGACAAAGGTCAACAGATTTCATACTGCGAACATTTACTACACTCACACTGGGACACACTCACACTGTTGAAACATAATGAATGCTTATGACCTAAGTCATCCCTGCCCTGCTCTTAGGAGAAGGGAAGTCACTTGGTTGTGACCCACCATGAATACTTTTTCTGTGAAAAGATACAGCACTTCCACCACTTAATCCTTTCTGCTTATTTTCATTCTGATCAGAGAAAAAAGACAGAAAACACTTACTAAATCACAGATGGGGCACACAGTAACAGACTGGAACTGTGTCCCTATTCACAAAAAGAGTTGCTTTGCTTGTGAAAAAAGAATCTACCCAGTGCTTCTCAGGAACACGTTTTAGTTTAGCTTTTTATCATTTGCAGCTTTGCCACTTGCCATTTTTCTATCTCCTAGGCTTTTCCCTTTTTTATCTCACACTGAATGGTTCTATCTGCACCTTGCTTTCTCAACAAGGACAGTGCATACACAGAAATCACTCCAGCAGCTTCAGAACCACCCCAAATTCATTTTACTCAGGAAAGATCCTACCAAAGCATCTGTACTGAAAGGTGTACTTAGACCTAGCATTTCATTTGGGTCCAATAATTCCTGGATGCCTGCTCTAACTTTTTCAAAAGCCCAGATTCTCTGGGGAACACTGGACCTTTGATCCTGGCTACCAGTGTCCAGGACATCACCTTCATTTCTACCTGGAAGCCTCTGGTGCTGCTGCTCCATAAATAAGATTCCTCACATCCTGGCATGCCAAGTTCTCTGACGAGGTTAAAAGGCTAAGCAAAGACCTTTCTGGAAGCCAATACAGGCTTTGAACTAGCAGACAATCTAAAGCAAATTCAGTATTTCTTGTTATCACATCATCAGCCAAAGAGTTTTCCTGCATTAGACTGTGTACTAGTTTGAAAACAAACCAGTGGGAGGCCCCAAGTCAGAATAACAATTTAATGGAAATTAAAGAAAAGGAAAAAAAGTAAAAGAAAACACTGGTTCAAACTGACAGAGTCAAGATACAGCCTGAGTCCCTGTTAGGCAGGGTGGTGGTAGCAGTCTGGTAGAATGGTGCAGTCCTCTGAAGCAGTGATCCTGTAGTAAAGGGGTCTGCGCTTCCTCAGAAAGTCCAGTGGTGGCTGTGTAGTTCCTGTCCTCTGGAAATCCAGTGGGAAGGGTTGTCTCTGGTGTTCAGAGTCCCAGATTATATCCACGATGGGATGCTTGGTTCCTCCCTCTGGGTGGAGCATCTCACAATGGGGTAATGAGTCATGAGGCCAAGTGTTGATTAGGCTCATTAACAGAAGATGGTCCAGAGGGAGTTATCTCTGAGTCAGGCGGCAGGACAATGATGGGCAATTAACAGAAAGATAGTCTGGGGGGAGGAGGCAAGGAAACCCTGCCCCACCTGATTTCAACAGCTCATGAGGATGGTAATAGAATACACTGCAACCCAGGACATTATCCACCCCTTATTCTATTACCATCTACATTATCCCAAATCAATACCTACTTTAACTCTGAACACACATACATATATATATATATATATATGTATACAATGAAACCCTACACACAGTTCTCACCTAAGATTAGGTCTCCTTGTGATACACAATGGGTTTCCCCATCTTTCTGCATTACCCACCAAGTGCAACCAGGTCCTTGAGCAAAGACAATCCCACGGATGGGTTTGTCTTTGCCTGAGGTGGGATTAATCCAAACAGTCTTTCCTAAAATACCTCTCAGGTGTACCACAGGGACTCTATCTCCATCCACTGTGTGCAAGGGTTCAGATTCGGCAGGACCAGCTCGATTGATGGACCCTCGGGTATTGACCATCCAGGTGGCCTTTGCTAAGTTCACTTCCCAATTTTTGAAGGTCCCCCCACCAAGTGCCTTTAGGGTGGTTTTAAGTAGTCCATTGCAGCGTTCAACTTTTCCAGCAGCTGGTGCATGATAAGGAATATGATATATCTATTCGATACCGTGTTCTCTGGCCCAGGTGTTGATGAGGCTGTTCTTAAAATGAGTCCCGTTGTCTGACTCGATCCTGTCAGGGGTGCCATGTCTCCACAGGACTTGCTTTTACAGGCCTAAGATGGTGTTCCAGGCTGTAGCATGAGGCACAGGGTAGGTCTCCAGCCATCCAGCGGTTGCTTCAACCATGGTCAACACGTAGTGCTTGCCTTGGCGGGTTTGGGAAAGGGTGATGCAGTCAACTTGCCAGGCTTCCCCATACCTGTACTTTAACCATCGTCCACCGTACCACAGAGGCTTCACCCGCTTGGCCTGTTTGATTGCAGCACGGGTCTCACAACTGTGAATGACCTGTGAGATGCTGTCCATGGTTAGGTCCACCCCTCGGTCACTGGCCCATCAGTATGTTGCATCTCTCCCCTGATGACCAGAGGCATCATGGGCCCAACGAGCTAGGAATAATTCTCCCTTGTGCTGCCAGTCCACATCCACCTGTGATACTTTTACCTTGGCAGCTCGGTCCACCTGCTCGTTGTTGCGATGCTCTTCGTTAGCCCGACTCTTGGGTACATGCACATCCACGTGTCGAACCTTCACGGTCAGCTTCTCTACTCAGGCGGCGATGTCCTGCCAAATCTCAGCGGCCCAGATGGGTTTCCCTCTGCGCTGCCAGTTGGCTTTTCTCCAGTGATCCAGCCATCCCCACAGAGCATTAGCTACCATCCACGAGTCGGTATAGAGATAGAGCCTCAGCCACTTCTCTTGTTCAGCAACATCCAAAGCCAGCTGGACGGCTTTAAGCTCTGCAACCTAACTCAATCCACCTTGTCCCTCGGTAGCTTGTGCAACTTGTCGTGTGGGGCTCCATACTGCAGCTTTCCACTTCTGGTTAGTGCCTACAACTCGGCAGGAACCATCAGTGAAGAGGGCATAACGTCTTTCAGTCTCCGGTAGCTCATTACATGGTGGGGCTTCCTCAGCATGAGTCACTTGCTCTTCCTCTTCTTCAGAGGATAATCCAAAAGTCTCACCTTCAGGCCAGTTTGTTATAATTTCCAGAATCCCAGGGCGATTCGGGGTTCCAATATGGGCACGCTGTTTGATGAGGGCAATCCATTTGCTCCATGTGGTGTCGGTGGCGTGATGAGTGGAAGGAGCCTTTCCCTTGAACATCCAACCCAGCCCCGGTAGTCGGGGTGCCAGAAGCAACTGTGCTTCAGTGCTGATTACCTCTGAGGCAGCTTGGACTCCTTCATAGGCTGCCAAGATTTCCTTCTCTGTGGGAGTGTAGTTGGCTTCAGACCCTCTGTAGCTTCGGCTCCAGAATCCCAGTGGTCAGCCACGAGTCTCACCAGGCACCTTCTGCCAGAGGCTCCAGGACAGACCATTGTTCCCAGCTGCAGAGTAGAACATGTTCTTCACCTCTGGTCTGTAGGTACAAAAATGCTGTTAGTGAGGATCTTCTTGTTATTTTTCTAAGTCCGTGAGAGACTTTTCTCTCTCACAGAAGAGGTAGCAGGGAATGTAAACAACCAAGCCACCTGCAACCTTGGAAAGTCTTGTTTATGGTATAGTAGAAAATATTTTGATAATGGATGTTTTAGGATTTTGGCCAATCACCCCCAAGGGGTGGCTGGTCCTTTGTCCAATTAGACTATGAAGAAAAAAGTCTATAAAAGAGTTTGTAAAATAATTAAATCAATCAATCTTGCTGCACAATTCCTGCCTGCTGGATCTTCTCCTCCTCCTCCTCCCTATGGCTGTGGGACACGGTGATATACCGTAGGAACCAGGCCTGCGGTAATATTTGGTGCTGCCCGACGTGATTTGCACTCTCTGACGTGTCCTGCTGCTGTGAGCCAAGCTGAATTCGTGTAGAGGTACGCTGTTCCTTTTCCCCCCCGGGACCGGGAGGTCCGACAGAACTGAGAAATGGCGAACAGTGGCTCACAGAACAACGCTGTCGTACTGGTCTGGAAAGGTGTGTTTAGCATATTGCGCACCTCCATTCCTGAAAACTCGGTTCGGGAATTATTAGACTGGGCTACTTTAAAAGGGATTTCCATGGACAGAGATACTGCCCTGCACTTTGCCTTATGGCAGGAACTTGGCTCTGCTGTCCAACACGAGCTCCCGACTGGGGAGCCGGCAGCGTTAGAATTATACAAAACCTGGCCGTCGTTATTTATCCTGCTGACAGACCTTGACTGTGATAGCAGGGCTGGATCGCCTGTCGGTGATGAGTGACGGAGGAATGTCTGAGGGGGGCCCCTCTGACTGGGCTTCCAGGGCAAGTGATGGTGGATTTGGAATAACCCCCCCGGCTCCACAGGCAGAGCCTGCACCGGCTCACCCTGCACAGTCGCAGGACTCCGCAGCCCCCAGGAACCCCATGCCGCCAGAGGCGGGGGGGTCAGGGCAGAGGCAGGGTGCACAGCTTGCCTTGCCGTTTGGCTGGACGGCGACCATGGCTTATCCAGGGCCGCAGATCAGCAGCTTAGCCAACTGGACCCACAGAGAGGCTCCTACTTCGCTTCTGTATGCACCTGGATCTAACTTAGCGGGCGTAGCACCGGGCGTGCCCCCCCCGGGACTGCCTGGCTATGGTCCGCTGCCCTCCGTGGCGCTGGACTGTTCTGTGCAGTCGCAGAACCGAACCATGGACCTTTTTATGCAGCATTTGCCCTTTCTGGCAGAGCTACGAAACCTATCCCGTAGGATGGAGGACTTGCTCAGCCTGTTAGAGCGGCAAATGCCTGAGCCCGCGCCGCAAGCGGCGCCAGCACCGGCTGTGCCGTCTGCGCCGCCCGCGCCCCCCCCGCCAGAAGCAGGAGACGCAGCTCTGAGCCAAGAAACGGCGCGGGCCGGCGGCGAAACCGGAAACAGCACTGCCGCGGGAAAACCCAGAAGCGGCGGCGGCTGCTGAGAACGGGCCAGCGCCGGCGCTGGGAGCATCCACAGAGAATGGACGAGCAGCGGCGCCGGGCGCGTCCGCGGAGCGCCGGCCAAAGACGGCAGCGCCGAGCGCGCCCGCGGAGCGCGAAACAGCAGCGGAAGCAGCGACCACGCCAAACGCGGCTGCTGTGTGAGAGACGAGCGTGGCGCCAGCCACGGCGCCGAGCGCAGCCGTAGCCCCAGAGTCGGCTGCAGCTTCAGTACTGGCTCGGTTGGATGTGGCCGAGACGGCCTCCCATAAAGAAACTGCTGTAAAAACTGCCGCGCAGCCAGCTGCAGTCTGTCCTGTCTGTTCTGGCTCTGGCGAACTTAGCCAAAGTGCCTCACCCCCCCGTACATTTCTGTTCACTCCCAGCACCCCAAAGTTGCCTTTGCCTGATGATTCCTCGTCAGGCAGTGAGGCAGATGAGGTTCTGGCCCCAGGTCGGCAGGCGGCTGTAGCCGCACGGCGAAGAAAAAGGCTGCGCCGGTCTCGCCCCTGGACCTTTCAGAACTGCACAGTAACAGTGCGTCCGATGCATTATAATCACTTCCTAGAGTCTATTAAGATGCAAGCACTGGGGGAGGGTGACTGGAGGTTATTAGAAATCCTTGGAATGCCAAATAGATCTGAGGATTCTGGGGGTAACCAGGGAGCTGTTACACTCCATCCACAGGCTGTGCCAGAAGTTCAGGATGGTAGTGACTCCCCAACAGGGGAGATCCAAGCTTTCCCAGTGTATAAGGCTCTCCCAGATTCAGGAGAGCATGACAAGCATGAGGTAATTGCTTGGAAAGTTGCCCAGGACCTCCAATCCAAGGTGGCACAATATGGGCTAGGTTCTGCTGAGGTTATGCAAATAATAAGGGTGATAAATACAGTTTTGCTTTCTCCATTTGATATCAGACACTTAGGTCAAATTCTATTTCAACCTGTACAATTTACAGTTTTTGAGAAAACCTGGAGAAAGCTGGCCGGCAAGACTGCATTAGCAAATTTGCAGCTCCCTGCTGCTGATCCTAGACAGACAGCAGGAGTGGATGCTTTGATGGGGACTGGTCCCTTCTCTGATCCCAGTCTACAGGGTAACTTGCCCTCTAGCATCCTGCAGCAAGCTCAACAGGTCGGCATGGCTGCCCTGTTGAAAACCATAGAGTTGTCAGCACCCAGAAAGCAATATACTGAAATAATTCAAGGCAAATTAGAGTCATTCCTTTCTTTTGTAGAGAAAGTCGCTGCTTCTCTCGAGAAGCAGGTTGAGGATGACGGGTTAAGGCAGTTGTTGTTAAGGCAGTTAGTGAGAGATAACGCAAACGAGGAGTGCAGAAAAATCATAGATGCCTTACCAGGGGATCCTGAGGTAACAGACATGGTCGAAGCCTGCGCTAAGGTGGGATCTGGGAACCAGAGAAGGTCTGCTTTGGCTGCGTTCCTGCAGCCTGTTCACGCATCTTCTGGTCGTGAACCAAAGCAACCAAAACAGGTGAAGAAACGGAAGCGGCCTAAGCCTAGCCAAAAAGAGAACACACCGATCCCCCAGTGCAAGAGGTGTGGCAGGCCAGGGCATTGCACGGGCTACTGTAGATCCCGGACTCATGCCAATGGTCAGCCTTTGTCGGGAAACTTCCGCCGGGGTGCAAGGAGGGGGAATTGCTCTCCGATGCAGTCGCTCCCCCAGAGAGTGGCACAGGTACAGGCACAGGCCTACCCAGCCACCCTAGAGACGGCACCCAGGGATCAGACGGCACCCACGGATCAGACGGGTTTGACGTCCACACCGCAGCCGCAGTCGTCTTAGACTCTAGCGGTATTTATAAGGTTCCCTTGGATGCATATGGACCCTTAGCCCAGGGATCCAGTGCGATGCTGGTGGGAAAACCTGATGTTGCCCATCAAGGAATCTTAGTGCACTCAGGAGTTATTGATGCTGACTTTAAAGGTCAGATTTGCGCTATGGTCTCCACGCAAAAACCCCCTGTAACTATTCCTGAAAAGACCTGCCTTGCTAAATTGGTGCCTTTTAAGTCTTGTGTCCCCAGGATAGAGCAACAAACTCACGAAGATAACGGCAGTGGATCTACGGGACTTCCGCAGGCCTTCTGGACTGCAGACATCTCTGACCAAAGGCCACAGATGACATGTACCCTGATCCTGCCGAACGCCCGTCCACCCCGGATTCAGCTTCGAGGTTTGATTGATACGGGTGCTGATGTAACTATCATCTCCTTCTCTGCGTGGCCTCCCTCATGGCCTTTAGCCCCAGTGGGATCGGCCATCGCAGGATTAGGAGGATCCACACAGAGCTATTTAAGCGAACGGCCTGTGGTGGTGAAGGATTCAGAGGGGCACACAGCTACAATCAGGCCTTATGTTGCTACCACTTCCCTTAACCTTTGGGGACGGGATGTGTTGGCAGCTTGGGGCGTACGGATTGGGACAAATTTTTAGCAGGGGTCACTGTGTGTAAGGGCGCACAGCATCCTACACTGCCTTTGCGGTGGTTGACTGACACACCAGTCTTTGAGCCGCAGTGGCCCCTACCAAAAGAGAAGTTAGACGCCCTTCATCAGCTGGTTCAGGAACAGTTACAACAGGGGCACCTTGAACCTTCTACTAGCCCCTGGAACACTCCTGTTTTCGTAATTAAGAAGAAATCAGGGAAATGGAGATTATTGCAGGACCTCCGGAAAGTTAATGCAGTAATGGAAGGTATGGGGGCATTGCAGCCTGGCATGCCCTCTCCCACCATGATTCCTACGGGGTGGGACATCCTGATCATTGATTTAAAGGATTGTTTTTTCACAATTCCTTTGCATCCTGATGACAAACCAAAATTTGCCTTTACTGTGCCTGCCATTAACAATGCTGAACCTGCTAAGAGATACCAATGGAAGGTCCTCCCTCAAGGGATGAGGAACAGCCCAATTATCTGTCAGTGGTATGTCGCCCAAGCTTTAGCCGGAGTTCGCAAGCAGTTTCCTGATGCACGCTGCTACCACTACATGGATGATATCCTGGTGGCAGCGTCCACTCGGGACGAGCTGCTGAGAATACAGCCTCAGCTGCTCGCTGCTCTGCATGCCTATGGATTAGAGGTAGCTCCGGAGAAAGTTCAACAGCATCCTCCTTGGAAATATTTAGGAGTGAAAATTTTGGACCAAACTATCCAACGCCAAGAGGTGCAATTCCCGGATTCGATTAAAACCTTGAATGATGCTCAAAAGCTGTTGGGTGTCATCAATTGGTTACGACCTTATTTAGGTCTAACTGCAAAGCAGCTTTCCCCTCTTTTTAATATATTAAAAGGGGACCCTGGTCTGAATTCACCTCGGGAGTTGACTCCGGAAGCGCGGCAAGCGCTGCAGGAGGTCCAACGGGCTGTTTCCGCTCGTCAGGTTTATCGAGTGGATCCCTCCATTGCTATCACTGTTTACATTACTATTCCAGACCTCCATCCTACAGGTATCATTGGCCAGTGGAATGCACAATGGCCTGATCCTTTGCATATCCTAGAATGGGTCTTTTTGCCTCACCAGCCAAAAAGGACGGTGACCACAGTGTTTGAATTGGTCGCTTCTCTGATAATCAAATGCCGTCAACGGTGTTTGCAACTGATGGCTGCGGATCCTGCAGTAATTGTCATTCCGATCTCAAAGGAATACTTTGAGTGGAGCCTCATCCATAGTGCTCCTTTGCAAAGCGCGCTGCAAAACTTTTCAGGGCAGATCACTTACCATCTGCCCAGCCATAAATTACTGCAGCTGGCAAAATCGACCGTACTTTCCTTGCGGCCGAGAAATAGCCGAGTGCCGGTGCAAGGACCCACCGTCTTTACGGATGGTTCAGGGAAAACTGGGAAAGCCATTGTTACCTGGAAGGAGGATCGGAATGGCAGGTGCTGAAGGAACACGAGTCAGGCTCTGCTCAGTTAGTTGAATTAAGGGCTGTTACCATGGCTTTTCAGCGATTCTCACAGGAACCTTTGAATTTGGTTACTGACTCTGCTTATGTAGCAGATATAACTCAACGCTTAGATTGTTCACTTCTGAAGGAGGTGAACAATGCGGCTCTGTTTTCACTGTTGCAAACCTTGTGGTCTGCGATTCAGGCTCGAGTGCATCCGTATTACATTCTGCACATTCGAAGCCACACCAATTTACCAGGGTTTCTAACAGAAGGCAATGCCAGGGCTGACATGCTGGCCAACCCTGCGTGGGTAGGGCCTCAGCCTGACAAAATTGCACAAGCCAAGGCATCGCACGGTTTCTTCCATCAAAGTGCACATACCCTGCAGAAGCAGTTCCATTTAACGCCAACCGAGGCGCGCGACATTGTCAGCGCTTGTGCTGACTGTCACGGACTCGCTGCGCCTTTGCCAGCAGGGGTAAACCCCAGAGGGCTAAAAGCCTTGCAGATTTGGCAAACGGATGTAACTCACATCCCAGAATTTGGTCGGCTGAAATATGTGCACGTGTCTATTGACACTTTCTCCTCGGCTATGTGGGCTACTGCTCACACTGGAGAGAAGGGCCGTGATGTCATTGCCCATTGGAAATTGGCTTTCTCAGTCCTGGGCGTGCCAGCTTCTGTGAAAACCGATAATGGTCCTGCCTACGCCTCGGAGAAGACGCGGCAGTTTTTACACCTATGGGGTGTAGACCATACCTTTGGTATCCCACATTCTCCTACTGGCCAAGCCATTGTCGAACGCGCTCATGGTACCTTGAAGCGTGTTTTGGACAAACAGAAAAGGGGAATGCATGGAGAAACCCCACAGAGCCGACTAGCAAAAGCTTTGTATACAATTAATCACCTTACAGTACCACAAAATTCAAATAATCCTGTTATTCTGAATCATTTTCTCTCATTGCAGTCTGCAGGCGACAGACAGCTGCCCCGGGCAAAAGTCTGGGTACGGAATTTACTCACTAACCAGTGGGAAGGCCCTCATGAGCTTATCGTTTGGGGTCGTGGGTATGCTTGCGTTTCCACAGATACTGGGGTACGGTGGCTACCTTCAAAATGCGTTCGCCCTGACCTGCGGCACCAGAGGCAGAACAGGCAACCTCCAAATGATGACCAGAACGCCAACCATCCAAATGGCGACCAGAATGTAGATCATCAGCCTAATGACTCTTCTGATGATGACCAGGATGTCAACCATCAGGCAGATGGTCCTTCTACAAGCAGAGACTGGGATGGTCCTTCCACAAGCAGAGACTGAATTTTAAATTTCTTGTTATGGAGTCAGATAGTTAAAGCCTTAAGGACATTTTAGAATTAATAACTGATGTAGATTTCTATTTAGGATTAATAGTAGGGTTGTTATCTTATAAAACAAAAAGGGGGAATTGTAGGTACAAAAATGCTGTTAGTGAGGATCTTCTTGTTATTTTTCTAAGTCCGTGAGAGACTTTTCTCTCTCACAGAAGAGGTAGCAGGGAATGTAAACAACCAAGCCACCTGCAACCTTGGAAAGTCTTGTTTATGGTATAGTAGAAAATATTTTGATAATGGATGTTTTAGGATTTTGGCCAATCACCCCCAAGGGGTGGCTGGTCCTTTGTCCAATTAGACTATGAAGAAAAAAGTCTATAAAAGAGTTTGTAAAATAATTAAATCAATCAATCTTGCTGCACAATTCCTGCCTGCTGGATCTTCTCCTCCTCCTCCTCCCTATGGCTGTGGGACACGGTGATATACCGTAGGAACCAGGCCTGCGGTAATACTGGTCCTGTCCTGACTGGGCCAAGGGCTACCGCATGAGCGATTTCCTGCTTGATCTGGGCGAAGGCTTGCTGCTGTTCAGGGCCCCAGTGGAAATCGTTCTTCTTGTGGGTAACCAGGTAGAGAGGACTCACGATCTGGCTGTACTCGGGAATGTGCATTCTCCAGAAACCTATGGTGCCTAGGAAAGCTTGTGTTTCCTTCTTACTGGTCAGTGGAGACATTGCAGTGATCTTATTGGTGACCTCGGTGGAAATCTGATGTCGTCCATCTTGCCACTTTACTCCCAGGAACTGGATCTCTCGGGCAGGTCCCTTGACTTTGCTCCTTTTGATGGCAAAGCCGGCTTCCAGGAGAATCTGGATGATTTTCTCTCCTTTCTCAAATACTTCCTTTGCTGTGTTTCCCCACACGATGATGTCATCAATGCATTGCAGATGTTCTGGAGCCTCACCCTTTTCCAGTGCAGCCTGGATCAGTCCATGGCAAATGGTGGGACTGTGCTTCCACCCCTGGGGCAGTCGGTTCCAGGTGTATTGCACACCCTTCCAGGTGAAAGCAAACTGGGGCCTGAATTCTGCTGCCAAAGGAATGGAGAAGAAGGCATTGGCAATGTCAATAGTGGAATACCACTTCACTGCTTTGGACTCCAGCTCATACTGAAGTTCCAACATGTCCGGCACAGCGGCGCTCAATGGTGGTGTGACCTCATTCAGACCACGGTAGTCCACCATCAGCCTCCATTCTCCACTGGACTTACGCACTGGCCATATAGGGCTGTTGAAAGGTGAATGGGCCTTGCTGACCACCCCTTGGCTCTCCAGTTTACGAATCATCTCATGGATGGGAACCACAGAGTCTCTGTCGGTGCGGTATTGCCGACGGTGCACTGCTGCTGTGGCGATTGGCACCTGTTGTTCTTCAACTCTTAGCAGTCCCAAGGCAGAGGGGTCATCTGAGAGGCCAGGCAATGTACTCAGTTGTCTGATATCTTCTGTCTCCACAGCAGCTATCCCAAAAGCCCAACGATGTCCTTTTGGGTCCTTGAAATATCCATTTCTGAGTTAGTCTATGCCGAGAATGCACGGGGCCTCCGGGCCAGTCCCGATGGGGTGTTTCTGCCACTCGTTCCCAGTTAAACTCACTTCAGCTTCCAGTACAGTCAGCTGCTGGGATCCTCCTGTCACCCCAGAAATAGAAATGGGTTCTGCTCCCACATACCTTGATGGCATCAGAGTACATTGAGCACCAGTGTCAACCAAGCCGTGTATTTTTGTGGGTCAGATGTGCCAGGCCATCAGACCCACACAGTCCAAAAGACCCGATTCTCCCTTTCCTCTACCTGGCTAGAGGCAGGGCCCCTCTATTCCTGGTCATGTTGCATGTTGCTCCCTTCCAGTGAATACGTTCCTGAGGTCCCTTCAAGAGGATCGGTCATATTATCATTCCTATACCGTCTAGAGTTCTGTGTGCGGGAGACTGGAGCAATGTTGACTCTAGATGCGCTTCTTGTGGTAGTTGTCCCTCTTTTTAGTTCACGTACCCTGGCTGCTCAGCAGGAGGTGGGTTTTCCATGCCACTTACTCATGTCTTCTCCATGTTTCTGAAGGAAAAACCGGAGATTACCTCGTGGGGTGTATCCTCTCTCCCTGGTTGGGGGACGCCGGCTCCTAATGGCAGAGACTGTTGTTGGTTCTGGTGAGATCTGGTAAATCTCTTCCTTAAGTTCCTTTTTCAGTTTCTGATGGCTTTCTTCAGTCAAGCTCCGGACTTGCTCAGCCAAAAGACTTGTTTCCACGGATGAGACATGGGTGCGAAACGGGGCTGTGACGGTGTCCTCGTATATCCTCAGTTTGTTCACCAAGACGCCCACCCTGTCCTCGCCTTCCCTCCATTGCAGCGTTGCCAGGTAACAGGAGTACATCTCTGGTCCGAGGCGTGCAAACCTCAACCACATCTGTGACGTGCACTGGACGCCATCTGGGCTCTTAGGAAATCTCTTGTCTTCTGAGAAAACTATTTCCAGCACAGCCAATTCCCTCAGGCACCGGATACCTTGTTCCATTGTGCTCCATTTTCCTTGGTGCACCTGGAGGTCTTCTTTACAAAGGTACCTGTCCCTTACACTTGTCAGAAGACGCCACCAGAGGCTGAGAGTTTCTTGGGTTCTCCCGATCCCCTGGTCAATGACCACATCCCGGGACAGAGATCCCAGTTGCCTGGCCTCACTTCCGTCCAGAATGGTGTCATTGGCTGCAGCGTCCCAGATGCGGAGCAGCCAGGTCAGGATAGACTCGTTTGTCTGGCGGGTGAATTCCCTCCGCAGGTCTCGCAGCTCACCCAGGGATAGCGACCGAGTGATGATCTCTGGCTCTGCCTCTTCTGCTGGGTGCGAAGGTCCTGCTGCATCCTCGTCAGTCACTATGAGGACTGATTTGGCTTTTGATTTCTTCTTCTGCACGGGGGAAACTGCAATCGGTTTAGGCTGTTCTGGTTCAGTGACAGTTTGTGTGGAGATGCTGACAGTGCTTTTGGTTCCTTTCTCCTCTGAGTCAATCTGCATAGACATGGACGCTGTCGTTTTGTATTTGGTTCCTTTCTCCTCTGTGACAGTCTGTGTAGAGATGGACACTGTTGCTTTGCATTTGGTTTCTTTCTCTGTTGCAAAATGATTAGAGGATCGGAGACATGGATTATTGATAAAACCAAATCAATAGAAGAGCTGTGCAGGCAAAGGCCTGCAAGCAAAGGCCTGCATGAGAAAAAACCTCCATGAGAAAGTGCCTGTGTGAGAAACAGGCCTGAGAAACAAAAAGGGAGTTTTAAGGAGGTACAGTCCTGTGCTGATAAGATATACTGACCATGAGAAGGGAGGAAGATTTTTGATCTCTCAAAGCAAAACATAAAGCTTGCCAAATGTCGTCTTTTATCTAACCCAGTTATGTAGAAGTAAGAATGTGCTTTTGTAAGCTTAAACCAATCAAGAACTGACAAGCGTATATACTGATACTATATAAGTGCCTCTGTATTGCCAATAAACGAAGCTTGCTTATCCATCATATTGATTGTCTGCATTGCTTCCCCCACCCGAAAGTCGGCATTTCTCCTGTGTCAGTCTGCGTAGAGATGGACACTGTTGCTTTGCGTTTGGTTTCTTTCTCCTCTGTGTCAGTCTGCGTAGAGATGGATGCGGTTGCTTTGCTTTTGGTTCATTTCTGTGTGACAGTCTGTGTAGACATAGTATTTGCTGCTTTGCTCCTTTTTACCTCCTCCTCAAGCAGACGTTGCTCCACACTAAGTAGTGTTTTGTATCTAAGCATGGTGTACACAATGCAGGCCATAGAGAAAAAAGAGAAGAGAACTGACAAGAAGATTATACCATCCTTAACATCCAGAGGGAACTCAATTTTTTCAAAACTGCTGTGCCTGGCCTGAAAGGCTGGAAGAAACCACTCTCTACTCCTCCCACCAGGGGCTGGGTGCGATTGTTGAAGAGATCCCAGACACAGGAGCCCAGACTAGGACAGCCAAACAAAATTGAGTATATATTCCGAACGGTATTAATTGCCTCGCAGGTTATTATGCTATAGACATAATAAACCAATAAAGCAATTCTCATACCATTCCCTGGTTTTAACAGGAGTAACACAACAGGCAGGTAGTTCCCCATGTGAGGAAAAATATAGAGAGCAAGATACAGTACCCATGTAGACAAGTTGAGCACCATGGTGAATAGGTTTCTGTTTATACAAAATTGTAATTCTGACTTTTTCTCAGAGCAAGCCCCACATTGGGCGCAAAATTATGTACTAGTTTGAAAACAAACCAGTGGGAGGCACCAAGTCAGAATAACAATTTAATGGAAATTAAAGAAAAGGAAAAAAAGTAAAAGAAAACACTGGTTCAAACTGACAGAGTCAAGATACAACATGAGTCCCAGTCTGGTAGAATGGTGCAGTCCTCTGAAGCGGTGATCCTGTAGTAAAGGGGTCTGCGCTTCCTCAGAAAGTCCAGTGGTGGCTGTGTAGCTCCTGTCCTCTGGAAATCCAGTGGGAAGGGTTGTCTCTGGTGTTCAGAGTCCCAGATTATATCCACGATGGGATGCTTGGTTCCTCCCTCTGGGTAGAGCATCTCACAATGGGGTAATGAGTCATGAGGCCAAGTGTTGATTAGGCTGATTAACAGAAGATAGTCCAGAGGAAGTGTAGTGGTTTGGCCCAAAATACTCATTACTGTTTATGTTCTGCGAGATAAGAATCAGGAGAAATGCAAAGCAGGCACCAAACTTGAAAGAATATAGAGAAGTTTATTAACAGACCTAAAAGAAGGAAAAAAAAATTATACCACCTTCAGAACTCTCCTCCTCCCCCCACCTTCCTCCCTTCTCCCACTGACAATGTAAAAAGACAACCCTTAAGATGTTCAGTCTGTTTACCACTTCCATAATCACCTTGTTCAGTCCATTTAGAAAGAGAAGTCTCTTCTTGCTCGTGCTATGAAAACATTATCACAACAAGACAGCCGCCCACTTCCAAATACTGTTCAGTCCATTTAGGAAGAGGAGTCTTTCTGATCACATGTGAGTCCCTTCCCCCGACTTGCAGCTTTTCCTGCAACTGCTTTTGAGGGTCCACTCTTGAAGTTTTTTGGGGTACAATTTTAAGGTTGAGCCGTTCAGAAACAAAAACAGAGGCCCTTCTCCTTCCCTGGGAGCAAAGGGTCTTCCTCATCTTCATCATTAGGACTATCTCTGGGAGCATCTCTAGGAACTGAGGTTTTCTCCTTTCCCATTTGGAGCCAAAGTCCTCATCTGGTCCATCTCTCCCTGTCCAAACTTCTCATGAAATTACAGCTGCATCAGCATCTGCCTATCTCAGTGCAGGTGCTTTTGCTTACGAGCTGAACACTCCACCCCCCATATCTTCATGAAATTACAACAGGATACTCTGATATAGCATAGCTTCACAACAGAATTTCAGCTTTAAGCATCTCCTCTTTCTCTTCCCTCAGGTTTTCAGCTCTTCTCAGCAATAAAAGGGTTAATCTCACCTCAGCCTTGCAGCTGCAATTCGGCTTATCGCAGTGGAGAGGGGAGAAAGCCGAGCCGCTCCGGCTGCCCACAGCAAGGCTGGGGGGGGGGGGGGGTTTCACAGATTGTAACAGGCCCATGGCTTCAGGATGGCCGTGGCCCGGCCTGGCCTGGCCCGAGCAGGGCCTGGCTGGGGCCCGCTGGCCCCTGCACGGGGCCCGTAGCCACCTGTCCCAGCACCGGAAACGAGAGAGAGAGCTGTGGGGGGTTGTCTATTCTTAAGTGTGTATCACAGAGGCGGTCACAACTTGAAGTGGCTTAAAGAATTGTCCATATTCAAACTGGCCAGCTGATGGGTTCTGTTAGGTCCCAGAGGAAGCTGTAAGCACCCCTTAGCAAGGACATCCCTTCCGGGACTATGCTTGCTAACCTATGACAGGGAGTTATCTCTGAGTCATGCAGCAGGGCATTGATGGGCCATTAACAGAAAGATAGTCTGGGGGGAGGAGGCAAGGAAACACTGCCCCACCTGATTTCAACAGCTCATGAGGATGGTGATAGAATACACTGCAACCCAGGATAGACTGTTTTCAAAAAACATAGGAAGTTTTTTATCAGATATTGTTTTCTCTCCCTCTTTTAAAAAATAGGATCTGTAGTTTTAGCATACAGTAAATGTTAAGTTCTGTTTGTTTCTAAGCCTACAGCAGCAACATCTTCAGCCAGAAGAGTGCCTGCCACCACCCTCAGAACCTCAAACAACCTGAGCTCCCTTTGGGCAGAGGTTTTACTGTAGGGACACAGTGAATGAGACTTTCTGATCACCAAAAAACATGAGAAAACAAACAGTCCTAGAAAGAATATAACCTACAGAAACCTGGGGACATATGCTGCTACATGTCTCAAGAGCCATTATACCAGCTGACACTTCTGTACAAACAAATCCTTCTAAGGCATTCAAAGCTGCTTCAACAAATTTTACAACAGCAGCTGAGAGGTAACCTAAGCAGTGAACACACACTGTGCAAAATACCTTCCTAACTCAAACTCTGTTCTGCCCACTCTGCTTATTCTGTGTATCTGTTGTGCAGCCAGCTCCAGCATGGAATCTGCAAGTACTGAGTCAGCTTGGCCACATCTTTTAAGTCCCACATACAATTTATACTTCATAACTAAGTTCTCTATTTCTCCTTGCCTTCAGGTACTCAACTCATAACTACAGTCTCCTTGCACCTTGTTAATTAGATACCTTAACTTCACATAATGACATTGATGGGAGTCCAGCCGACTAAAATTAGTTGGTACAAACGCAGACCTATTGTTCAATAGGTGGTAACAAACCATTTTTCTGCAACCATGGAGGCACAGGCACTTGCAGCATCATGTCAGACAGTCTGTTGACATAAAAGATGATGGGGGGAAAAAAGTGAAATCGAAACTCAAATCTCCTGCACATCCCAGAGATCTCACAGCTCTTCTCCACTGAGCTAAGATACCTGCTCCAATTCTCTGCATTCCTTCCATCCTTGATGCCTTTTCCTGGTCTTAAAATCAAGACTCAAACATGGTTAGAAGGGAAAAAGGGATTTTACCTTGGAATTTATTTTAAGGATCCTTAGGTGCACTACGTCTAGGTCGAATGCACCAAAATGCACACCACAATGCTCACTCCAAAAGATCTGGTATAACATTATAGGTCTTACTAATTAGCATATTTATCAAAAATTACCCAATGAGAGGCTTGAATGAGCCCCCCTCCCCAAGGAGCCTTCCTCTGGATAGTTCTATCTTAGTTTACAGAATGTGTTCTGGAGAGGACCTTGGGGTCTCGGGCGCACTGATACCTAGCTACGAAGCTTCTAAAATGTTGAGTCTCCTAGCTGAACAAACAAGTCCAAGAATGTAGGCAAAAAGCACTAAGAATACAGAAGATGTAAAAAGGTATAACAGGGGTATAAAAGAAAAGGCAAAAAATCATCACGGCATCATCCTAATAAATAACCCTTAAAATAAGAAGCCATGGCTCTTGGAAATACAACAAATCTATTCCAAGAAGGACACTGAAATGTTTGAAGCATGAAATCCAATCTCCACTTTTTTGAAACAGTCATGAAAAAAGGATGTTTATTGCAAACTAGCCGTTACCCAGTACGAGACCCAAATTCAAGTGATTGCTCCAAATCACATGCATGAGTTTCATTGTCCCATATCCTAGGCCCACGTGATGATAAATTTGTAACAAAGGGAAAAAAAAATAAAACCTGACTAGTTCTACCTGACTAGTTCTACCCAGCAGATTTCTTAGGACAGGATACGAGTCTCTGTGCATGTGTCCTGGAGTGATCCAGAATGTTATATTGTATTCCACAGCTATTGCACCCAAAAATTGCTCCTGTCTCTTTCAGACCCTGAAGTGGGGACCTTGTGTGGGGGGATGCTACCATAGGCATTTTTAAAATCACTCCACCCAGACAGCTTCCTGCTTTTCACCGAATGGTGTTTGCTTTGTGGGCTGTTTGGTCTTTGCTCAGGCAAAGGTTCTTCTTTTCTTTCCTTTTTTGGGTCCTCTTTTTGTTTTTGGGGTTTTCTCCTTGCTTCAAGAGGCTGCAGTCAGCGGGCTTGAGCTGCCTTGGGGCGAGTTGCATGGGTGCCTGCAGGTCACCGCAGGCAGCCATGCACCAGCGAGCCAGCCCGGACCTATCGGCCCCGCTCTAGGAGAGAAGATAGGAGCAAAGTTCTCTTTCTTTGGTGGCAGCTTTGGGTTTGCACCTGTAGCCATTCATAGAAACTGCATTTCTTAATTAGAAATTCTTTCAAAGTGAACTTTGCAAACCCTGCCAGCAGCAAAAAAAAAGCAAGCAAGGTCCTGGGGACAGGGCACCCCATGCCAATGCAAACAGACCAGTCTCATCCCCATCCCGTGTTCCTGCAGGGTTGAAATTTAGCACTTTGGTATCTACCAGTTATTTACTTTTTAGTCTCTGCCTGTTGGCATTCTGTTTGTTAATAAACTGTTATTTTTTTCACTTAAATCTACTTGCACCGTGTTCCTTATTGGTGGAAAGGGATTGCTTGGAATCAAGGGGGAGGTTACTCATTTTGGAGTGCCCACCTCTTTAAATTGTCTCAAACCAAGACACACAAACTCTCTTGCTTTCCATTTGGAAGACAGTATTCCCAGGATATATGCTGATAAGGAAGTACTGTTGCACAGACATATCTTCTAGGGAAAGGAAGAAAAAATAAGGTAGAGTAGAGCTTTCCAGTATTACTGTAGGGAATGGATTAGCAGGGCGAAGACTAAGGTTTCAAATATTTAGTCTCCCTGGATTTTTAACTTCAAACTGAAGCCAGGCACAAACCAATCTTTCATCTTTAAAGTGGAGAAATTGCATCGCCTGCTGTTTGCCAATGTGGAATTTTCACCTAGACCATAAAGAGTGAAGCCTGTAGACATTAAAGAACTTTAGTCCAGGGTCTATGAGATACACATGCTCAGCCCATTTCCTGCCTCTGCTGATAAGTTTTACCAGCACAGGAAAGACAAGGGGTTCATGCACAACTACAAGAGTATCTTGCCCACCCATAGGATCTCTGTAAATCAGACTGCAGGGCTGTGTAGGGAAGCCTGCTGTGTTACCATCCATGGCATGTGACAACAGAATCATTTGTCACCAGTAATACTCACCTGGTACCTTGTAGAAATATCATGCAATTCACTTAGAATAGAACCAAGAACATTAAATTCTGCTGTGCTCCAGCTTCATTATTCAGTACACTACTAAGCATTCTGCACCAGGCAAAGTTTCTAGATTGATTTAAGATACAGCCACAAGCAATAATCAAGTTATGAGGGTGTAAAACATGGAGAATGACAGCAACGCCTGTCCTGAGAGGGAAAATAATTACATCCTCAAGGCCAAACTAAGGTGCAAAGTACTGGTTTAAGTTCATCCACACGAACATCCAACCAGCCTTGAGGTATGGAGTCACATAACTGTCAATATTTACCTCAAAACCTTGTACCCCCTCATCAAGATGAAAGACTGTTTAATTACTATCAGTTAGCTTTTATTACATGCAAATATCACGTTCATCTTTTTAAAAATCATCTGGAATTCACTTGTATCACTAAGTAGCCCTAAGAGCTCTTAAATCAAGAAGCAGCAAGTACTCTTGTAGGAGAGCAACCAAACTCAAAAGTCTTACAGCAGAGAAATATGCTTTCTTCACAAAGACAAAACCAAATATTTTGAGTTACCTCCCTCTTTTTTATCTTCAGTCATTCCCCCACCCTCAAAGTATAAAACCCTTATGATTAGCAATTTGCCAGTAATCATAGACAAGAGCAAGTGATTTTACCTAATGAGCAGAAAATAAAAGCCATGTTTGATTTTCCCTAAAATCCAGCTGGATGCTTTGAAACAATCCTAGAAAGACCATGATTTCACTGTACTACACAGAAGCTTAATTTCAGAGTTAGTCGTAAAATTAAGATATCAACTGTGGATTATCATATAAGGAAGTCTGATTTGAAATGCATTTCTTTAAAGAGATGTTCTTTTGCATTTCATAATGTCTTATCAAAGTATAAATATATTGTGAGAATAGGCATACATCCCAAATTAAGTATTTAGCTGCATGAATCGAATGCTAGAATTCACAGAGCAGCTTTCCCTTTCTCCCTGCCGATAAATCAACACAGGTGGCTGAGGTGCAATTGAAAACTTATTATGTATGTTACAAACCTTACTATCTAGAAGAAAACCTAAATGCTGGTGTATTGAAAAAGAAATTTCTCTGAGGGAGAAAGATTTTTTTCAGCTCACGCTTTTCTGCATGACTGCGTTACAGCTATTGGTGCTATACACAAAGGAAACTAATAACTGCTTTACAAAAGCCCTCAGAAAAGGTCAGGCTTATAACTGATACACACAAAGACTGTCATCATCTCTCCTGTGATACTTAGTTCTCATTAGTTCCAATTACAGGTAACAAATCTGGAATTCAGTTCCCTACCTTCTCCATTCATTCACAAGACTCAAGGAGCATTTCAAGGGAACTTCTGGGAGATGAAAGACATGGAATAAGCATATTCAGTCATTATGAAAAACGTGGCAAGGTAAAGGAGGAGAGGGAGGATGGCAGCAGGAGGCTTGCATCTCCAACATAAGCCTGTGGGGAGGAGAACAATGAAAGAAGCCAAACTTTTATCCTTCCAACTAAGTTGTTAGGAAGTAGAAACAAATGAACTCACTATACTGGCTTGAAGATAATAATAGGAATGCAGCCTGGAGCTTCCTCAAAGTCTCATTAGCCCACAAATCCTTGCAGGAAGGTCTGAGCAGAATGGTATCTCACATAGAGTTGCTGCTTCAGGGAAACTGTCAGATGAACACTGTTAGCTATTTCAGCATCAGTTTAAGAAGGTCTAAGGGAAAAGAAGTTCTACCATGCAAGCAGTACCATCAAGCTAAGACCATCTGTCCTGGTGTGATGACACTTGTTTAGGCAGCCTTGGTCAAGTGAAACCGGGAGCAAACTAAAAATATTCAAAACCTACGTACTATTCTCAGTCAGCCTGAAAACTGTACAAGTTGGTAGCATGCAGGAGTGGCAGCATGCCCAAGCAGTAGGGACAAGGTTATGGTCCCTGAGTGCTTGCCAACATCTGGCAGAGATGCTAAGGGAACACGTTTCCCATTACTGCAGCAGACAAAGCATATCTTAGAGAGCATCCTGCTCCCAGAACTATTAAGCATGAGCACAAAGCATTTATGGTCAAGGCTGTCAAGGCAGAGGGGGCAAAAATGTTTTCTTAACACCTCTCTTTAGCTGCTGTATTTAAATGCATTCCAACTGATTGCAGACTACAGCAGCTTTGAAACATCATTTCTTCTTTTTTTCTACACACCTTATTATGCCTATTTTTTTCCTACATGTGTAGGAATCTGAATCAGATAAAATGCAGAACACTAACTGTAGCGGGTTCCATTTGAACCGGGCAGAAACACAAATTTAGTGTAGTGGTTTGGTCTAAAATACTCATTACTGCTTACCTTCTGTGAGATAAGAATTAGGAGAAATGCAAAGCAGGCACCAAACTTGAATGAATATAAAGAAGTTTATTAATGGACTTAAAAGAAGAAGAAGAAAATTATACTACACCTTCAGAACTCTTCTCCTCCCCCCACCTCCCTCCCTTCTCCCACTGACAATGTAAAAAGACAACCCTTAAGATGTTCAGTCTGTTTACCACTTCCATAATCACCTTGTTCAGTCCATTTAGGAAGAAGAGGCTCTCTTGCTTATGCTATGAAAACAGTATTATAACGAGACAGCCGCCCACTTCCAAATAACTTTGTTCAGTCCATTTAGGAAGAGGAGGAGTCTCTCTGCTCTCATGTGAGTCCCTTCTGCCCCGACTTGCAGGTTTTCCCACAACTGCCTTCGAGGGTCTACTCTTGAAGGTTTTTGGGGTACAATTTTAAGGTTGAGCTGTTCAGAAAAAAAAGTTCTCTTCACCCATCTCTGGGAGCATTTCATCTCTAAGAACAGAGGCCCTTCTCCTTCCCTGGGAGCAAAGGGTCTTCTTCATCTTCATCTTTAGGACTATCTCTGGGAGCATCTCTAGGAACTGAGGTTTTCTCCTTTCCCATTTGGAGCCAAAGTCTTCATCGCTTCCATCTCTCCCTGTCCAAACTTCTCATGAAATTACAGCTGCATCAGCATCTGCCTATCTCAGTGCAGGTGCTTTTGCTTACAAGTTGAACACTCCACCCCCATATCTTCATGAAATTACAATGGGATACTCTGATATATCAGCTTCACAACAGACTTTCAGCTTTAAGCATCTCCTCTTTCTCTTCCCTCAGGTTTTTAGCTCTTCACAGTAATAAAAGGGTTAATCTCACCTCGGCCTTGCAGATGGAATGTGACTTATCACTGTGGGTCACATGACCTCTGCCAGACAGCAGTTCAGCTTTAGCTGAAGTCTTGGCCTTGGCCGCAGTGGAGGAGGGGGGAAGCCGAGCCGCTCTGGCTGCCCACAGCCCTGCTGGGGGGTGGGGGGGCCGTTTCCGCCAGTGGAACAGGGCCCATTGGCTCCAGGATGGCCGTGACCCAGCCCAGCCTGGCCCAAGCAGGGCCTGGGCCGGGCCCACTGGCCCCCCGCACAGGGCCCGCAGCCACCTGTCCCAGCACCGGAAACGAGAGAGAGAAGCTGGGAGTGGGGGGGGGGTTGTCTATTCTTAAGTGTGTATCACAGAGGCGGTCACAATTTTAAGTGGCTCAAAGAATTGTCCATATTCAAACTGGCCAGCTGATAGGTTCTGTCAGGTTATGGGGAAAGCTGTAAGCACTCCCTTGCAAGAACATTACTTCCGAGACTATGCTAGCTAACCCATGACACTAACTTCAGCATTAACAGCCAAATACGTGCCTGTTCCTCTGACATCCATTTGTGACTGAATTTATTGAGAAATATGATGATTTGGTAGCATCAGTTCTAGGACTTGAACATAAGGACACAAGCTCAGAACAGCTGAGCAAAGGACTTCCTTTCTTAGCTACCTCTACTTCTACTTCCAGCAGCCAGCATTCCCAGGAATGCTGATGGAAGGCACGCCGATGTTTGGAACAGATATCACCTAACGCAACTTGTAATCACAAGCCTCAGCATGCCCTCGGGCAGAGGGGACACAGCGTTAGCCTCCACAACGTCCTCGCTGGACGGCTCAGTGGAATAGGCGTGAGATAGATGCGTGCGCTGGCTCCTCCTCAGAGGAAGCACGTCGGGCGGCCGATGGATTAGGCTGGCGTTAGTCCGGAAAGCAAAGAAGGCAGGAGGGGCTTCTGGTGTGGGTTCCAACAGGTTTATTTGCGGGAGGGTCCAGGGACCAGAGAAAAGCCTCAAGAAGAAGCGGGCACACCCTTTTATGGGGGGGTGGAGCAAGGCGGGGAAAGAGAAAACAACCAATGGGGTACAAGCAGAGGGGAGGATACAATTTTTCAGAACAAATGGGGAAAACAGGGAGGCAGGAGTCACAACAGGGAACCAATTAATAACTAAGAAAGGGAGAACTTTCTGGAACAGGGGGAGGTAACTTAAGATTGGGAGCCACCCAGGGGGAGGTAACCTAGATCTCAGTGAACTCGTCTGGTCTGCCTTCCGATCCACTGTCCTGGGTGGTGAAATCCACCCAGTGGATGGCCCTGGTTTGACTGACATTTGATGATTTCAGCCCGAGAGCAGGCTGAGCCACGCCAACATCTCCCCCTTTTTTATTACATTGAAAAGGAAGGGAGGGTTTAAGGGTTTTTAAAATCAAATACTTAAAAACAGGAAGGGCTAATAAAATCAGAAAAATTGTGAACAAAATCCATAAAATGTCCTTTATCACTGATGGGACCCAGCTGCTGAAGCTCCACGTGGATGAAGGGGAGGTGGAAGCAGAAAATAAATTGCTGAACCAGTCCTGTCTTCCACTTGTAGATTTTGTACTTGCTGTTGTATTTCATGTATCTTGGCTTGGATGGAATTGCCTTTGGCGGACAGGTCCATACAACAGAGTCCCTCAAATTCCTCGCAGCTGTGACCATGGGTGAGAAGAAGGAAATCAATCGCTGCTCGGTTTTGCAGCGTCGCCTGCCTTGTTTTCTCCTCCTCAGATAAAAATTTGCTGAGGGCGGAGGACGTGGCTTGGGCATTTTTTCCAAGCCAACAAGAAATTTGCTCAAGCTCCCCAAGGGCTTTGGCTGCCGCCACCCATGGCAGGAAAATTGAGACCACAACCCATTTGGAGTGAGGCCAATTAACAACCGAATCATCACAATCATCTGACATTTTTTGGATGGATCGTTTGGTTCATGCCTGATTAACAGATTGATGCCATTTGAGGAGCTGAGCCCTGTCAGGGGTAAGGGTGGTCAGTCGCCCCAAAGTGCAGGGTCCCCTGGTAAGGTAGGGCGGGATTCCGTTCCACACTCGGTCCCCACAGATCAAAAACAATCCATCCAGCAACACCTTGTTGTGGCCAATGGATCTGGAAACCGACAGGGCCATTTTTTGGCACCAGCCCTTTTTATAGATTTTATTGTAAGGGCTAACCTGGAACTGATGCCTTGGCTTGCTGTAAAGGGAATCGAAGCAGTAAGCTGCTCCAGCAGACCCCTGCAGATGTAACTCTTGGGGCATTGGAATGTCTGTCGGGAGTTTCCACATCCATCGGTCCCAACGGTGAGGCTGGAGGATATGTGTATCGTGGGTGTAAGCAACAAACTCCTCAGCATGCAAGGGAATGCCAATAAGGCAGGTCAACATGGGATCCTTCGCCCCGCCCATGCCTAGACACAGCCCAGACTGATTGAGGGCTTTTGCTAGAGTCACCCACACGTTGTGTTGTGGCTGCGGGATGATCCACGCTTTGCTTTGCTGGTGTTGACCTGGGAGAAGTGGCAGCAGTAGATAGTAAAGCAACACAGGGTTCACCATCTTGTAAGGGCTTTAACTAAAGAAAAGCAGAACAACATATAAATGAGATAAACATAAACAGAACAATCATTAAGTTATGGTTCCCTTAGACTCCCCCTCTTTCAAATAAAACAAAGGGCCACTTAGGGGAGGGAAACACATTAGGGAAGGTGGGAAAGGGAATGTTTGTCTTTGCAGCCTGGGAGGAGAATATCTTGTTTATTCAGGAGGTCTTGTTTCTCCTCCTTTTCCAGGCAGTTGCTACCGCGTTTTCAGGCTGCTTTGGTTTTGAAGTCTTTGTTAAAAAAGGTTTGATCCACTTTCCAGGGATCCGTCTTGGACCCGCTGGGGTGGAAACATACCCATAGCCTCTACCCTGGGTGACTAGGGGGTATGGGCCATGTATTTGTAAAGTATCAGGGTCTTTTATTAGGACCTCAGGTCTCTCAGTCAGTTTATGTTTGGCAGAGTTTGTGAAGTGTCTCAGGATGGGAGGATCAGGTTCCTCATAGGAACAGTTTAAAAAGTTCAAAGTGAACAATGCTTTGGACAGTCTTATGATGGGGGCAGCGATCTCATTGCCACCCTTTTGTTGTTCTAGCAGTCTTTTTAGTGTTTGATGTTTCCTCTCTATGATGGCTTGGCCTGTGGGCGAGTGAGGGATGCCAGTGATGTGATCCACACCCCACTCACTCATTAATCTGTTTAACTCCGCAGAGGTGTATGCAGGGCCATTGTCAGTTTTTAATTTATTTGGTGTCCCCAACACAGCGAAGGCCTGGACTAGGTGGTTGATGACATCTTTGGCCCTCTCCCCACAGTGAGCTGAGGCAAAGGTTGCACCAGAAAAGGTATCCACTGAAACATTAATATATTTCTGGCGGCCAAATTGGGGGAAGTGGGTGACATCTGTTTGCCACACCTCACAACTGCCCAGGCTTCGGGGGTTAACCCCCTGACCTAATGATGGAAGCTGATGTTTTTGGCAGTTGGGGCATGTCGCCACAATGGCTTTCGCCTGGTCTCTGGTGAGGTGGAACATTCAAATGAGAGCTGGAGCATTTTGATGGAACATTGCATGGCTCAGCCGGGCTTGCTGGAATCTGTTAGGCAGATTTGCTAACTCGATCTGCATCGCTAGGGCATCTGCTCTCCTGTTCCCTTTGGCAATAAATCCTGGCAGGTCAGTGTGTGACCTCACATGCATTACGTAAAAGGGTTGCTTTTGGTGGGAGACAATTTGAATTAGCTTCGAAAGCAAGTTATAGATTTTTGGATTCTCCACCTCTCTGAGCGATGCTCTTTCTGCTCTGGACACCACTCCTGCTACATATGCGGAATCTGTTACCAAATTAAAAGGTTCGTTGAACCGCTCAAATGCTCTGACCACTGCAGCAAGCTCTGCAACCTCCGGTGATCCTTTGACCACCTACACATCAGACTCCCACTTCTGAGTGCAAGGATTCCTCCAAGTGATGACAGACTTGTGAGATGCCCCAGAACCATCCGTAAAGATTGTCAGGGCATTGAGGGGTTCACGACTCTGAATTTCTTTTGGAATTAATTTAACGGCCGAATTGAACAATTTGTGTTTTGGGTTGTGAGCCGATATTTGTCCCTTATAACTATCAAAGGCAAACTGGAGATGATTGTTGTTTTGAAGGAGATGGTCGAGTGCATTGGTGGTTAGTGGCAGGTAAACACATGTGAAATCATACCCTGCAAGGGTATGAGGGTGAGACCTAGCCTTTATCACCAAATGAGCCATGAGCTCCTGTGGCGTGGTAATACTTTTGGATGGCTGGTGTGACAGGAAAACCCACTCAATAATCAGAAGGGGATCCCTCTGCACTTTGTCCCACTGGAAAACCAGCCCATGGAGGTATGGCATTTTCCCCAACATTATAAACTGAAAGGGCAGACCTGGGCATAACAATGGGCTTGGCGAGATGACAGCACCTTTTGGACCTTGATGAGGGAGTTTCTTGCCTCTTCTGTCAACCACCTCGGGGATTTGAGATCCTCGTTCCCATGAAGCAGGTTGAACAGAGGGGCAAGGTCCTCAGTCGTCAGTCCCAGGAGCTGCCTCACCCAGTTGATGGATCTGCAGAGTTGATGGAGTTCCTGCAGAGTCTTGGGGTTATCATTGATCTTTAACAGTTGGGGCACCACCATCTGCTCCTCTATTTTTAGTCCTAAATATTTAAAAGGTGAGGTCTTCTGGACCTTCTCGGGATGGATTTCGAATCCATCGGCCTCTAAAGCCCTGATTACCTCCCCCAGAGTCCAGTCCAAATACTGCTGTGTGGGCGCACACACCAAAACATCGTTCCATGTAATGTAGGATCACAGCTCTAGCTGCTCTTTTCCGGACAGGGGACAGAATGCGAGTGACATACCACTGGCAGATGGTGGGCGAGTTTTTCATGCCTTGCAGCAGAACTCGCCAGTGGTAGCGCTGCATGGGAGCCTCTCGGTTGAGGGAAGGCACCGAGAAGGCAAACCGGGGTGCATCGTCCGGATGCAGGGGGATATGGAAGAAGCAGTCCTTGATGTCTATGACTGCTAGCTTCCACTGCCTAGGGAGCATAGAGGGTGATGGCATTCCGGGCTGCAGGGGTCCCATGTCCTCAATGACCTCGTTAATTTTCCGCAGGTCGTGAAGGAGTCTCCACTTGTCTGTCCCCGGCTTCCGGATCACAAAGACCGGGGAGTTCCAAGCGCTGTTGGAAGGCTCAATGTTCCCCTTCCCCAGCTGCTCCTCCACGAGTGCAGTGAGCGCTCTCAATTGGTGTCTTTTTAAAGCCCACTGGTCCACCCAGACCTTTTTATCTGTGAGCCAATTCAATTTCTGAGTGGGGTGCTCCACAGTGGCCCCTACTAAAAATCCCGGGGTTGAGATGGGATCTCAACCCGGGCTCCCCACTGAGACATGAGATCCCTGCCCCACAATGTAAACCCAGAGTCAATAACAAATGGACGGACTGTTGCAATCCGCCCCTCTGGACCCTCAATCTGGACATGCGTCCTGCTTCTCTGGGCAGCCACGGATCCTCCCACACCTGTAACAATACCTTCTGCCAGTTGCAACCCCCAATGTGATGGCCAGTTGTTGGAGGCGATGACCATCACATCTGCCCCCATGTCCATCATCCCTGCTAGGCTGATGTCCGAGCCCTGGCATGAAATCTTGCAGCTTAGCATCGGCTTATTACTTACCACCTCAGCCCAAAGGATAGATGGGTTGTAGTTTTCTGGTGAACTTCTAGGCATGAGGATGGCCTGGGTGAGAACCTGGCCAGCTGCGAGAAAGAAAGGTGGGTTAATACATTGTATGTTAATTGTAAAGAGTCCTTGTGACCCTACTTGGACGATCTCTGGTGTTATTGAGATCTCTGGTGGTGTACGCGTGGTGTCTCCTATAATAAACAAGCAGCAGTCTTTCAGTCCTTCGCAACTGACGGGGACCCGTTGGGGTGTGATGGAGCCCATCGTGGTTGCAGTAGCGGTAGTCACAGTTTTTCTGGTCATGGCTTCTTTATTTATGTCATCACATGGGGCTGCAGATCCGCGCTGGGTCCTCAGTTTCCCAGCTGTACCTCCATGGGAGTGGGCGATGCTACTTGCCCTGGGGAAACAGCTCGGGAACTTTGATTAATTGGGGCTGGAGCTCTGCAGTTCCGGGCCATATGTCCTGGTTTGCCACATCTATGACAAGTCCAGGTTCTGTTTGTCATCCTCTTGTCCTGAGGTGCCGTTGCCTCAGCGGCACCCGCAGCTCCTACCACATTCCCCCTCGTTTTTAAATTTGGTTGGTCAATTGGAACTAAGGTTGTGCAGTGTCGAATCATTTGCTTTAGCGTTGGTGGAGGATCAAGTGGAAGGCTCATAATCACTCTCTTACAAGGTTCATTTGCATTAGCTTTTGCTATTTGAGTGATTATGCTTTCTCTAATTCTTGTATCTTCCACTTGCTTCTCCACCACTAATTTTAATTTGTCAGTAAAGTCAATAAATGGCTCATTTGGGAGTTGCCGAATTTCAGTAAAATTTAGTAGAGGCGCCGATTTAGGGGGCATCATTAAAAATGCTTGCTCCGCCGCATGTTTAACAGCATTTAAGACCGGCTCTGGGGTGTTTCGGGCCTGGTCTTGTGGCTTGGCAAGCAACCCCTCACCGGTAAGGTGGTCCATGGAAACCCCTGCGTTATTAGGGTCTTGCAACAGGATTGGGAGGACCTCTCTTAGTTGCTTTCTCCACCCATCATCCCACAACTCGAATTCGGCTGGAGAAAGCAAGCAGGAAAAAATGCTTTGGAGGTCTGCTGGGACCAACACTGTATTAGTGAGGGTGGCCCGCAGGAGATTCCGGAAATATGGACTCTCCCTCCCAAACTCCGTCTGGCTTTACAGAGTCTTTGAGCCCAGCATGTCAAAGGGTTTCCAAGTGGGGGTTGCCGCCAGCTCGGCTATAAGTAACCGGAGCGGTGAAGGGACCGGAGGAGGCTCCCGGTTCCGGGTTCAAGATGGTGTCGGTTCCGGTTTCCACAGCGTGGGAACCGGAAGATGAGGCGTGGGAACCAGAAGGCTCCTCCCGGTAGGCGGGGGCTGAGGACAAAGAGGAGTGGCCATGGGAAAGGCGGGGACTCCCGACGCAGGGGATGGTACCCGATGTGAAGGAGGAGCTCACAGTCGTCACGTTAGGAGGGGGCGGGGCCAGGAAAGGGTGAGGAGGAGGGAGGAGAAGAGGGTTGTGGGAAGAAGAAGGAAAAAAGGTTGGCTGTGCCATGCGGTCTCCTCCATTTTGGGAGAGTGCAGGAACAGCAGGGAAAGGAGGCAAAATGGAAGACAAAGAAAAGCCTTCGCCGTCATTTTGAGGGCAGTAAAACTGGGAACCGCTTTTTGGGTGAACAACCAAGGAAGACGGCATAGGAGAGCGGGTTTGGGTAGAAGCTGAAACAGCTTGGCCAGGGCTACTTCGGCGGGGTGGCTGAGAGGGTCGAGGAGGGTCAGGGAGACGGTGGCAACCCCGTGCCTCTGGGCAGTTTACACCTCCCGATCTTCTCAGCGAAGGGGTAGTGGAATGAGGAACACGAGGGGGGGAAGGAGGGACTTGGGAAGAACTGGGGAGAACTCAGGGCTTTTCTTTTATTTTCCAATTAGCTTTGTGTATATCTCTCAAAGCCCAGACCATGTAGAGAAAACTCTCTCCAGAGGGATTTCCCCGTTGGTTTAATTCCAATATTTTGTCCCCCACAAATTGCCAAAACGTGGCTGACTTCAAATTAGCAGGGGACATCTGGGGAGAATAAAAGAAGAGCCACTCAACAAACCTTTTCAAAAACCCCTTTGATAACTGTAACCCACAACTCTTCAGGGACTCCCCAACTTGGAGATAAACCTCCCCCTGAGGCTGGGAAAGCTTAGCTCCCATCTTAAATCTCAGCCTCAACTTCCCCCACTACCGGCAAAAAGGAGAAACTAAAGGTAATTTCCCAGGGGCCAGGAATCACAAAAATACTTGCACACACAAGAAGAAGACACAGGCGTCCGGTCCTGGAAACAAAAAGGCACGGTGGGTCCTCCGAGTCAGGCTGTTCTCCTGGCAGGAGTTGGCAACCTCCTCTTGGAGCGCAACTTTTAAAACAGAGCGCGCTGCCACGAGAGGCATTGGCGGCTCCAAATCGCTGACCCTCGCAGCCCCCTGGCAGCGAGGACAATGCAGGAACTCACGTGTGTGTAGTCCCTGTTCGGGCGCCAACCTAACGCAACCGGGGGCTTGTAATCACAAGCCTCAGTGTGCCCTCAGGCAGAGGGGATGCAGCGTTAGCCTCCACAGCGTCCTCGCTGGACGGCTCAGTGGAATAGGTGTGAGATAGATGCGTGCGCTGGCTCCTCCTCAGAGGAAGCACGTCGGGCGGCCGATGGATTAGGCTGGCGTTAGTCCGGAAAGCAAAGAAGGCAGGAGGGGCTTCTGGTGTGGGTTCCAACAGGTTTATTTGCGGGAGGGTCCAGGGACCAGAGAAAAGCCTCAAGAAGAAGCGGGCACACCCTTTTATGGGGGGGTGGAGCAAGGCGGGGAAAGAGAAAACAACCAATGGGGTACAAGCAGAGGGAGGATACAATTTTTCAGAACAAATGGGGAAAACAGGGAGGCAGGAGTCACAACAGGGAACCAATTAATAACTAAGAAAGGGAGAACTTTCTGGAACAGGGGGAGGTAACTTAAGATTGGGAGCCACCCAGGGGGAGGTAACCTAGATCTCAGTGAACTCGTCTGGTCTGCCTTCCGATCCACTGTCCTGGGTGGCGAAATCCACCCAGTGGATGGCCCTGGTTTGACTGACATTTGATGGTTTCAGCCCGAGAGCAGGCTGAGCCACCCCAGCAATCACCCGCACCTCCTGCATTGAATCAGAAAAAATAAAGATAATCAAATCTACAGAGACACAAAGTCACAGATGCCTAAGCACCTGACTTCACAGATGCACAGACTACAATCTATACCCAAGAAGACAGGAAATATTACAACTACACACAGGAGACAAGCCAGAGTTAACAAGCACTCCAATGCTCCCGAGACATGCAGTGATCAAAGCCTTGTCTTTGTTCTACACTCCACAGCTTAGATGTATCTTCACAGTTTACTGAAAAGAATGAAGTAACTGCAAAGATGCATTTTATACCATTTCAGTTTACAAAAATACTCAATGCTTGAACAGAGTACATTTCATTAACAATTTCCAGGCATCTGACAAAAAGATCCTTGCTAAAATTAGAGCTGCCAAATGGCAACATAGGACTCTACAATAGGGAGGAGAATGCAAATGAGGGAGGTAGGATGGCAGCGAAGAACAGATGCGAAACTTGACCAAAAATTTGAAATAAATGAAGACTCACACAGGCACAAAGTCCTGGTGGATAATGATTTTTTTCCCCTTGTAATTATTGCTTGGCAACTGCCAGTCACTCACGCAGTCCCTGGTTTAGTAGGTGCTGTTTCAGTTTTCAATAGTGTTACTTTAAAAGCCAATATAGACCATACACAGGAAATCAACTGTTTCTTCAAATAGTCTCTTTCCTTCGAGACATCAATTCTGCATTAGTTACACCAAAATTCTTTGTTCCTCCACTGCAGGTACACTGTAACCACCACTTTCCAAATTCTACAGTTCTTGTCAGTTAATGGCCCAAACCTTCCTTATATTAAATTACCTGGACAAAAGAATCCAAAGAGCTCTATGCAGCAATGAATGGAAAGCACAAGCCTCGGGAAACTGCTGGAACATCCTACAGCTTCCAGAGCTTGCAGGAATTTCATCCACATCTGAAGATTCAAGCTGAAAATAAAGCATATTTAAATCTCTTTAACTGTCTCCCTGATTATTCATGGACTATCTGGCCTCAGATCTGTTTACCATGGCTAAAAAAGTACACTAGGATAAAGCTTTTCAAAGTCTATACTGATCCCCCACTTTCACGTGTCTCTGTTCTGGAAGCTGTACTTTCCTGGCTGTGATCTGCCAGCTACTTTCAGAACTGCAACTACCTATGTCACAAAGATAAGAAAGTTTCTAAAGCAGCATTGTTACTGTGTTATTGAGCACAACAGTTAATAACTATTTGCTGTCAGGCTCTTTAAATCACTTATTTTACCAGAGCTGCTTTGCATTCCATTCCTTCCTGCATGCTAATTTGGAACATAAATTCTTTTCAGCTGTATCTCATTACTATACAAAATAAGCAGTTCACTACTCCATCACAATTACACAAGTTCATCCTCCCCTTCTATTATCTTCAGTGACAAACCAACAGAGAACTTGAATTTTGCTGGCTTTTATTGTGCCAACAGTACAATAAGGAGAAACCAAGAATGGGCTGTCAAAGAGTCCTGAGAGACTGCAAGAGCCCCAAGCCCCTGAAGTTTTACAGAGTTCTTGTCTATTTCTTTTAGACTCCTTGAAAAAAATCTCATCAATACTCTTGTTTTAACATACACTGAAACTTTACTTAAAGTAGCAACTCTCCACTAGATTTTGATTTACAGAAGTTTGAGTTATGCCTATGACATATGTGCTTTAAATGCTAGGAAGGCTACCTAAAAATAAAAAATGTTATTTGTTTTATATATACAAAAACCACAATAGTGGTATCTGAGGATCTATTTTCCCTAATGTTCAGTAAATGTACTATAGATGCTTTTACTTTTTGCACATCTTTTTAGTTAAGAAATCTTTTTGGAAACCCATAGGTTTGTTTCTATAATGCTTGCAAGAAACAGGTTACTGATGAAGGTCTTTCAGAGAAAATCAAGAAATGCGTCAATACCTCATCAGGATACACACCCTCTCCCCTCAGACAGAGATTTGGGGATGAGAACAGATCTGATTGGGCAGATTGCTGGGCAGAAGCACCCACCATAGGGACAGGCAACAGCACCCACCATAAGGACAAGCAGCTCTAGGGGTGCATCACAGCTCCCCAAGGTGCCAGCAGCCGCCCATGTGGATACGCCTGTGGGTGTCTTCCTGGCACCACGCTCCAGATCCCCGAACACGGAGGACATCTGACACCACACAGTACCGTGGGGGAGGCACCTTCTTCACCCATGTGCAGTGGGGCCGCCATGGCCCCCAGACCTGGCTGGCGGGGGACTGGCAGCAGCCACCAGCACAGTCCTGAGCCCACACAGGGAACGTACAGCCAAAATACAGCATGACTTCCCCAGTGTGCCAGAGAGCCAAAACACAGCATGACCCTCACAGAGTGCAAGACAGCTAGAAAATGGCGTGACCTTCCAAGTGTGCCAGAGATCTGGCGCACCCTAAAGCACAGCATGGTGTGTCCTATTTTAATGGCCGAGGTCCTCTACCTCTGCTGGCGGGCCTTTGGCTGAGGGGGCTGGTCGCCTGTCTTAGCTTCCCAGAGTGTCACAACAATCCAGGAGTACCTGCAGAGAAAAAAGAGAAGAAAATAAGTACAGCGGTGCTTTTCTCACTGCTGGATGAGCAATGATGCAGTACCTCGAGGTTACTCTGCTGATCAGAGCCACCTCAACAGGAAAGCTGCCGGCAGTGACCACCACCCTCCCTCAGACACCGCTGCCATCTTTTTGCATGACACCATCTTCCCTCGTCCCTCTGCCTCCTGCCCACAAACCAAGGCCAGGCCAAGCTCGCCTCTTCTCACAGCTAGAGAAACAATCTCAAGCTTCTTGGGATGTGCCAGGGCCGCCATTGGGCAGGGGCCACTCTGTGTGCTGCTCCGGCCCCTGGAGGGACAAGTCCCAGCTGGGGGCAGCGATCCACCTTCCTCCACCTTCCTCTTCCTCCTTGTCTGTGCCACCCTTTACCATGCTCTGTGTGCCAGTTCTCCAGGAAAATACAGCATTTCCACTATTCCACTACAGCAAAGCATTAGAACAAAGTAATTAAGTCCATGAGGGTTACTCTCCTCCATAAAATTTCATATTAATAATTTAGAATGATACTTGAAATTGTGACAGCTCCCTCACTAAATTACAAGGTTTCACATGTAAGTTATGGCAAAGTTGTCCCTTGCATGTCTATTCTTTATTAAAAATAATAGGAACTTGAAATATTTATCAAAATATCAAAGGAAATCAGACAAGCAAATGGATGTCTTTAGCTTCTGAAAGGGCGTATATGCTGCCATGCCAAATCCTCAAGACATGGGATTTTCTTGGATCTCATATAGTACCACTTGGTCTTTTAACATGCAGTTCTGGATTTCCATTTGTTACAGTTGTGTGGCTGTTTTTAAAGTCACCTAATACTGCTCTTCACAAGCCAAACTGTCCCAGACTGAGGAGAGAACCTCCTCAACTAAAGAGATGAGTACTACCCAAATCTCTACTCTCCACAAACATTTGATAAGCTTTTTTAAATGAAATTGCATAATCTTCCTTTACCATCTCCAGTCAGGTATAACCAGGAAGTATATGATAAAGATACTTCTTAGAGAAATACCTTACTCCTCCATAACATACCCAATGGGCAGTTTTATCCATATATCTTGTATAAATCCAGAGATTCCTCTTTTACCAGGAAGCTCAGAAGAAGGGAAAAAGTATGATTTAGGGTTGTAGCTTTTTTCTGATTTAGACACTACTGAATCTTGCTCTCATTTGAAGACAGGTTACTTTCCACTTTTACTTACTTAAATTTAAAACTGCAAACAGACACATTTATTAGCATTTTACCTCCTTTCAACTTGAAAAAAATCCCATTAGTTTGAAGTTGGGGGAAACAAGGTCAAGTGCAAAGAAAACTACCGAGTATGTTCATTTACAAATACATGTGACACCATCATAACACTAAAGGTACCTGTAATAGTTCAGCTCCCACAGCAGTTTCACAAAGACTATTATCCTCAGTACAGACCCTCCTCTGGATGATTAACAGCCAGAGTCTTGTGAAGTCAGCATGAATCTTATTGGTCCATTCCAGTACATGTTAAAATTATTTTATTTTATTCATGCAGCCAGTTAAGAAGCTAAAAGACAGCTTTTCCATTCTGGGATTCAGTCACCTTAATTTGGTTTTACATATGTGTTTGTGCTTCCCAGTTGAAAGAGCCACTGTTGTGAAAACTCCTAAACATGTACTTTGCTTTTCTTCCTGGTTATCATCACTTGCACATACAAAGTTTATAAATTGAAAGAAAAACATAAAGTAAAAGCCCTCCCTTCATTCCTGTCTGGAGAGGATCAGCAGAGCTGTGAGCTAAACAGCATCCTGTAAGTAGTGCTCACCTGTCTCTGTTTAAATACTTTTACTTACATGCTCATAAGAGACAGGTATTCCTTGGACTTCAAGCAGTCTCAGCTTTTATGTATCTTCACTGGCTTCTTCACAGACAGAAGAGGAGCGGAAAATAATGCTTCTCAGAGGCAGGAGACACCAGCTACTACTCACATGCTAAGTTCTTTTGCTGGAAAAATTTGGTATTCATGTACAGAAGTATTTTCCATCTAGACCTTCCACTTACCTTGCAGACTCTTAGTATTCAGTTCTTACCTTCTCTACAGTCTGTTCCAGCTTTTTTTATCTCCTTAATTTTGCAGGCCCTCATCTTCCAACATCCACCTTTCCAAGAGCAGGCTGTTTCCCAGGGGATCCAGGGAAACATCTCTCATGATCTTGAGCCCAGGCCAGAACTTCAAGGCTAAACTACTTGCAATACATGCCACATTCCTGAACATCCGCCCTCTATAGAAGGGAGGCTGAGCTAATTAAAGAGAGTCATAGTCAGGTGGAGGATAAGCCTACCAAAGGCTCACGCTAGCACTCCCTTTTCCATGCTTTTCCTCAGTAACCCTGTGGATGAAAGAAAACTGGCCGTTGCAGAAAGCCTGGAAATACCCTCCCTGATACAAGGACAGGCTTCCTTCCACACAGGGTGTGCTCACAGGGCTGGGGGAAAAAGAAAAACCACCAAAATATCTGAGCTAATCACATATGAATGATCCCCATTTTATATTTAATTGCCTGTATCGCTTCAGGAAAGAACTACTACCAACTGCTGGAAAACCTGGGACAAGCTAGGGTACTAGATTTTAGGCAAGGTATGAAGCATCTCTTATCTACCATTTACCTACCAAGGGAAAGGGAATAAGCAGAGACTTTGCTGATGAGAGACCCAAAGGTCAGGGATACATCTCACTAATGCTGGCACTCACACAAGTTGAGAAGAGGAAGGGCTGCTTGATTTGTGTTGGCCAGAGAAACCTCACATGCATCCCCTCCATCAGGACTTCACTTGTTCTGTGATAACTGTCCCAAGCACTCAACTTGAGAAACCACATCATTCTGAGCCTCAGGTGAGAGAGCAGTTAGTTTCTGAATTCATGCTACCCAGTGTTTGACTCTATGAAGTTTACATTTTCATGGGCTTTCTTTTCAGCACACATAAAGGGCTTAAAGCGAAAAAGCAAAACTTTCCAAACAACACATTATCAGCACAAAAAAAAAGACTTCTTTAGGTTATCACAGGTTCCACTAACAAGTGAAAACAATATTTTGGGAGTTGTCAACACTTCACTGCAAAGCTGAATAATTGCAAATAGGTAGGAAAGGGAAGAAGGTATTCCCAAGTGAGAGAAGAGAAGGTGGTAAGAGGAAAGAGTCAGCACCTTCAGACAAGGGCAGGAAAAGAATACTTATCACTGTCATCTAATTAGGTCTCGAGGGAAATCAGTAATAAATTCCACATAACAGTGCAAGCTGGAGGCACGAAGAAGTGATTTGGTAGGGTGATGGCAAATCAGAGTATTTGTACTTCCTAGCTGGTGACATACTTTCTTACTGAGAAGCCATGTATTTGAGTAGAGCTTTTTTATTTCCTATTGTGTATTTCCCACTGGGAAACTGCTGTGCATTTTCAGATTGATAGCCACAGAGACCTTCTGTGTTCTGAGCAGCTAAGCCTCAGTTAAACATTGCTGGACCCTGCAGTGTACTTCTACATTAAACATAAAGTATTCTCCTTGGAGTTCAGCCAAAATGCTTTCACATCTTTATTGAATATGGCAATCCCTTAACTATGACTAAAGCCTGATCACCAGTATTTTTGTCTTGACAAAACAACATCATTTTCATTCTGTGGTACATCCATAGAGATGTTTCTTCTTCATCCACATACTTTTCTATTGCAGAATTATGCCTGTGCTGTGATTCCCCTAATGGTCGGCACATTAACATGACCTGTTACAGGGGCTTAGGGGTTTAAAGAGCTGACAGTGACCCTGCTTCTTTCTTGTTTTGCTGGAGAAGGAACCAGGTGATCACACAGAAGCCCTGGCCTACAAGATACTGACTTCTCTGCACTTTCTGAAACTAGAAGAAACATTTCTCTACATGGTATGAGAACTCATCTCCTAGTTACTTGATAGTACAGTGGCCTTAGTGCATTACACTATACCATATAAATACAAGGGAACATACTACACAATCACACTCACCTATATTTAGAGCTCTGCTTAAATATCAAAGCAGCATTACAACTGTGTGTATTTTCAGTATAGACAAAGGTGAAATGTTCACACTGGTGAGAAGAGCAAGATTTAAAAAGCCGTACCAGTCAAGTGGAAACAAGGATGGAAAAGGGGAGATTACGGCATAGAAGCAACTGAGGGGAAAAAACACCAAACCAGCCCAGAGTGTATTAGGTATGTTCTCAAACAAGCAGTGGCAGTGGGAGCTGGAAGGAAGGCCAAGAGGGAGATGCAGAAGGTTGAAAGTGAGATGAGAGGCAGATACACATGGACAGTGGAGACTGCATATAAAGATATAGAGAGGAAAGAAACTATGAGCTGACTTTGGAGTATCTGTGAGAAAAAAAATCAGAGCTCAGGGAAAATGGAAAGATAGCACCAGGACACATCACTTATATCTGGCTGTATTCAGGTGAAAAAGATAAGGAAAGTTTGTGGGATTTCATGGTTTGAACTTCTCAAAAAGGTCCTACAATGTCAATGCATTCCCTTCTTGCCATGAACTTGACATGATTCCTGTCTGAGAAGGCTTTGCTACCCAGTCAGTGTGTTATAGTAAAATAAATGTTCATTTCTGCAGCTTTATATGCCAAAAGGAAACTTCAGCCTCAATCCCCAGAAAGGCAGTGGCACTAAAAAAAGTCACCAGTTTTTGCTGTGGGATTTGAAGAAGCACCATCTGACAGACAGACTTCAGCAAAGGTTGGGCACCAAGTCTCTCACGACAGAAATTCCTCTTTATAACATGAAGAAATACAGGACCATGACTGCAGCATGGGGTTTTCCACTGAGAAATTAAGTATATGTAATAAAGTATTTATTTAGGAAGCCTGCCTGGGAAATTGTGTGTGTATTTAACTCAGTGGAGAAAGCATTTAGAAGTAGTTCAGCCTTGCAAAGATATTGCCCCTCAGTGTAGGCAAGGTCAGAAAGAGGCCTGAGTTATCCAGCACATAACAACCCATCCGCCTTTATAAACCTGACAGCAGCATGGTTTTGTTCTCCTCCTGAGAGCACAGGAGTTGTTCAAGGATTTAAAATGCAGTCAGTTTTATTAGTTCCTGGAAGGAAGGATGGTAATGCTGTAACTCCCTTTAGTAGAAATGTTTGAAATGCCCAGTGACTCCGAATGGCTTTGTTAGTCACACCATCCCTGTAGGGTATGAAAGGGCACATTCTTCCCATTTACTTCCAGACAGTGCATTTGTTTTTGAGCTACTCAGGGTTACAACCTGTGTGTAACATGTTGAAGAACATTTTTGTCAATCACCTGTTGATGTGTTTCCTGCTTTTAACCTTTAATTATTCAATATTCATGTTATAAAAGGTTCTGCATGCCAGTCCTTTAGCAATTTTCCTTGAAGAAGAATGAGCTTGTAAAATGTAAAATCCCCTAAGAAAAAATAAAGGTTTTAATTTCAGCTTACCAGCACCACTTGCACAAGAAAAATGCTACAGATAATGCAACATGTGCGAGTGCACATTATAAGGAAAGCTGCTTATCATATTAGCAGTGTGTGCACATGTGCCTGCATATTTTCTGTAGATATGTCCCTTCTCACAATGGGATTATTCCGTATTTTAAAATCCACAGGAAAAAACATTAGCAAATGGGTTGCCATTTCTTGATGTAAATCACTCAAAGTGCCCTCATTTTCTTTTTTTTTTTTTTCTTTTTTGTGGGGGAGAAGGATAATAGCAAAGAAATTACTGAGATTCTCCCATAAATTTTATTTATGACATATTTTGAGATTTTTATATGGAAGATGTCTAAAAGAAACAGCCCCACATTCCCTGTTAAAGTTATTTCAGAGCAAATCCTTTGCCACAAACTTGACTATTTATTCCCAATTATGGAACAGTAAGAATAGTAGGAGACATAAAATACTCCATAATCTTCTTCAGGTGAGCAAAATTGAATTATTCTGAAACAAACAATAACAAATACATGTTCACCCCCAATACTACAAATGTCTTTAAGATGCTGTACTCATCCAAAGCCTTTTTCTCAACACTTTATCTATATGACTTGTTCAGTGTGATTAGTGGCAGGCAGCCTTGACCCCTTGACCTTGCATTGGCATTCCCAGCAGCATGTCCTTAGCAGTGATGGAATGGTGCTTGCTATTTCCTTTTAGTGCATGCATAGATGTGAAACACTTCATGCAGGATAACATGTTTTAGCAGTCCTACAGGGCTGAACAAGTCAGCCAAGCTAAACAGCTTCAGCTCTTTAAAGTCATTTTGGAGCCACCATGAGGTTGCCAGAAATAGAGGTAAATGGGTAACAGAAACGCATTCCATAATGGGACTAAATAAACTGTGGGCCAACAAACACTTGTTGGATTAAGAAATTTGTTTCTTGCAAGGCCAGCAGACAGTTTGGGGCTGAAAGTAAATGCTAAATTGCAAATGCTGTCTTGGCAGCCAGCAGAGGCAGGCAGGGTAACACTGCTGAGAGTGCTGCTGATGCAGGAGTCAGTGCTCACCAGGGCAGCTGCAAGGGTACATCTCCCTCCATGCAGGGGCTCAGCCTGTGCAGCAAGAGCTGCTGGAGGCACTGGCCAGCCAGCTCACAGAGGGCAAAAACATTACTTCTTCCCTTATAGTCTTCTCTTACATTATTTCTTCTCTAACATTTACCAGAATCCAAGTAAATTTAATTTTTCCCATCCAGGCATTTAAAATTCAAGAGTGATCCCAGAACAGTGTATTACGGAGTACAAAGACAAGGAGTTACTGAATCTTTTTCAGTATAGCAGAAGGTGGTGTGAGCTTCCCTGTGGTACCCATGTCCCTAGTAGAAGGGACACAGGGTGAGAATACACCAACAGCTGACTTTGATTATAAAGGAGCAAGTATCATTTACTAGGCACTGGGGTGCACTTTGTTATCACTGAGCTATAAAGAGTAATTCTGAGGTTATTCCAGTGATTCCATGGAAATGGGGTAAGCTGTCTGTTTTGTTATAGGGCAGGAGAATTTCTGTCTGGTAATTTCCATGAAGCAGCTGCCAGGTAGGGACACATCTCTTGCTTTTGGCAGCAGCATCCCTGAGATTGCGCAGTGCCGCAGCCTGTCCTCGTGCCGATGTACTATAAGGCATGTGCCATAAGGACTGCTGCTGATAAGGGCAGTCCTCTGAGCCCTCCTCCTCCACTTGCAAAGTGAATTTGCAACTGTCCAATATCCAGCTCGTGGTTTTAATCTGCTGTAGCTGTTTTGCATCATGTGATGGGTGCAGAAACTGCTGCAATTGATCTTGTGAGGTTTTGTTTCTTCTGGGCCGTTTTCTCAGAGGTGCGCGGCTCTGCCACACACATGCAGCATTCCTGTCTTGCACAGCAAGACCCCACACACTGCTAAAAGGAGGCTGACAGAGCTGCAGCCACACATTTAAACTCACCCCTGAGAATGGCACAGAGAACACAGTAAGTAGTTGTTCAGAGGGTACGGAACATGCCATACTGAGGTCTGTGTGGGTGAGAGACACACAACTAATCAAAAAGTAAAAATAGCAAGTTGTACACTGAGCAAAAACTCCTTTGATGTCAAGCAGCATATAATATCAGTTGATCATTAAACCCCCCCAAAAGACCAAGAGAACAATCCTTACATGAGCTGCTGTGAGCTGCTGAGGATGCCACCACTATAAATTTCTCTACAGCTACAATCATGAGCATGGCCAGCACTCCCTTGAACTATGCTAGAACAAGCACTCTGTCCATCTGTACGAAAACATTAACTGACTATTTATTCATTTATTTCATCAGTATTTATTGGTCTATCACAGCTCATGCATATTTGTCAGGGCAAATAAACAGTCTTTTTTGACATATCATCCAATGCTACTGTGTATAGTAAAAGCCACCACTCAGTCCACATCAAAAATATTGCCAAAACCCCAAACAATCTATCTTATTCTTGAATGGGGTATAACAAATGGAAGAAAAATACCCCCACATGTCACATGTGTAAAGGGAAGATACCTGTGCAGGTATTAAGGGAAAGGGAACATGGCACAAGGTAATGGGGATGTAGGTCTAGGAAAGTAACCAGCTACCTGACTGCAGCACACAGCAATACTCTGCTCAGTGTATCCGGAGGGCACAAAAAAAAAAAAGAGTAAGGAGTGGAGAAAAGGAACACCAGTCTTCTCCTGACTGCTTCTGGAGCATGATAGCAACTGGGTCGTAAAGAAGCTGCAAACACACTTCAGCAACCAGTGAGAGGAGCAGCAAAGACACATCTGCAAGATCCAGGTGACCTCCAGACACCTGACTGGGATGGGAGTAAGGAGGTGAGAGACACCCACTAGTCCCACGTGAGAAATGCTGTATTTCACACTCCAGGCAAGAGACTGAAAACTAGTTTGGGTGGGAAGGAGAGGTTGAGGATCAACCCTACACCAAAAGCAGAGAGGAAATGATGAAAATAGGGACAGGCAGTGGCTCAAGCAGAGTTAGAAGTATTCCTGGACATGGATTTTTCTTGTGATTTGCAGAATCAAATTCCCACATGCTTTTCTCTTAGTTTATTTTTACTTTGCATTAAGAGTATGGTAAATACCAATTTATTGCTGAAGAGCACAATTACAGGTCATGAAATAGGGCTTATATGCCCTTCTCAGGATTCTCTCCAGTGCATTTCCATTTTAAATTATACACCCATTTTAAAGGACTCCCCTTTAAAGAGCAAGCCCCTCTAACAGTTTTTTAAATATTTTGCCAACATGCCTTTGTAGTTCAGGACAGCAGCAGTGCAGTTTCTCTCCATTTTTCCTCTTACTTTGACTTTCATTTTGTATTTTCTCCTGTTAGTGAAAACAATTTATCTCTGTTTAGAGACAGGTTTAGAAGAAAATACTCTGGAATGAGTGTTTCCTTTAAAGAAAAAGGGCTTCAGCAATCCCTTTTCTTCCAATGTAAAAATGAATACCAGTGTGTGAAAGTGAAAAAAACCCCCAAAACCAACTATTTTGGCACGGCACAGGAAAAAAATGAATGAATGCTAGATACTGAACCGTCAGAACATTACCCCCCACACATACCCCCACCCCCGGCAGAACAAAGAAACCCAAAATAGCAGGGGAAGGAACAAACCGGCTGGCCGCATGGCAGGGGGAACAAAAGGGGACCGGCTTGTTGTCTCAGGAAGGAAAAAAACGTTCACGCAGGAGCTCGGGCAAAACCGATGGGAACCTGCTGAACCTCTGGCGGCGGTCTCCTCCTCACAGCAGATGAAGCTGGTGGGTTTTGGTGTCCTTTCTCTTGTTGGTTCGGCTTTTCCCAAGCTCTGGGGCCGGGCGGAGTGGTTACCGCGGCTCCCCGCAGGTCCCCGTCTCCCAGCGATTGTCTGATCTCGGACCAAAACCAAGCCGAACGGTTCAAGAAAAAGCAAAAGCTGCTGAAGGACAAAAGCCTCTCCAGGCCAGGGAAAGGGGAAAAAAGAAACTTCTTGCATAAGCTAACAAACAAACAAGCTAGTTAAGCAACAAAGCAGCTGCTGATCTGCACCACACCGAGCACGCCGGGAGTGAGGCTTTGAACAAAGCCCGCGCAGGAGCCCCCAGGGCTCCTGCCCCTGCTCCGGACTCACCCTAAAGCGACAGCAGCCATTTCTGGGCATAAGGCAGGCGAGTAGGGAGTAGAGTGTCATCATAAAATCACCCCAAGATACAATTAAGACTGCAGCTTGTCCCATCCTATTTTAAACTGACTTTTTATCTGGATTGTTGCTCCCATTCCACTGTTTCTTGTCATCCAGAGGAGCACTGGCTTTGGATCCCAGTGCCACGAGGCCTTTCAGCAGAGCGTATGTACCCGGCAGCTTCATTGAGTTCATTCTGCTGGAAGGTAGGAATTGTCTTTTCACCAGGGGGTTCTGGGGGAGATGGGAAGGTGGACAAATAATGCTTATACGCAGGTACAAGATCCAAGAAATTACATATCCAAGACAATACTAGGAAAGTCATAATGAGAAGTACCTCATACTTGTCCCTTCGGTTAGTATCATCCTGAACCTGACTTCTGCAATTTCATATGTCTGTCAGTCAATCTACCCTTTGTTCCTAAAGATTACTTTTTAGTCTCTGTATTAACCCCGTCATGGCATGCTTTTCCACAGCTGATACAACCCATGCCTTAATAGCAAGCTGGTACAAAACATAAAACTTCTCACAAAATACAAGCAAGAACTGTAGTTCTCTCCAACAAAGTTAGGAAACCAGAAATTCCTAACAGACTGTAAGAATTACACCTCGGATTTACTAAATGATTTCTACATCATTACTCCTACCCTTAATGCCCCATTCAAGTCAATGAGACCTCAGGTCACAGCAGTTTGCAGAAACAGGTTTTGTAAGATGCAGAATACCGCTGTTCAGCATGTAAAATGTCTACACAGTTTTATTGTAGATTCAGTGACTTAATAGTCTTAAAAGCGGAGTGGATCAATGAGGAAAGCTTTGTGCCCAACTGGACCATGCTCCTTTCTGGAGGTCTGGATCATTGGGAAAGGCTTGCTGCTCTGACCTGCCCACAGCCACGTAAGCAGAATAGAAGTTTGACAAAAGCAAGGTACAAAACCTTCATTCCCTATTCCACACAGAGATTGCAGGTGACTCCTGACCTTCATTTAAAACCACAGGGACAAATCAGATCAGAGTCTTTTCCTCTCCATAAGCTCAGCAATGTAAGCTGTTTTATCCCAGCCTCTCACTTAAAACCTATAATGAATTTCCTGACAATTTAATTTGTGTGTGTTCAACCCTTTGAAGTTTCATTAAACTACTTTATTGGCCTTCTATGAATGATTTAACTATTTTTTCAGTGATAATAAATGACAGGAAAGAAGTAGGTAAACAAAGAGAAATACATAGGCATCTCCACAATTAATTTTTGGGGAAAAAATGTAACCATGTCAGTCAGTAAAGAGTAAAAAATAAAAGAGCAATTACACTTAACATTAATGCAACCTTTACTGTAGAAAAGCTAATCCGCAAAATGGCCATGAAAAGAATGGAATCAGTAAGGCTGGAAAAGACCTCTAAGATCGAGTCCAACCATTAACCAAGCACTGGCATCATACAAGAAATATCGGTTTTTATTGGGAATTCACAAAGTAGGGAAACAAACAGGAGAGAAAACATTTTTCAGCTCTTAATGTCATAAAATGAGGCTTTTTCCTGACTTACTATTAACATCACTGGCAGTGTAGTTATCAGACACAGTGTTCAAGTAACATTATCCCTGCAAAATTAACATTTTTAGAATAGAAATATCTCTGCAATATTATTTCCCATTATGACACTAAAAATGGCATAAACAAAAAGTAAAAATGTTCTTCTCAATGATTTTATCTGCCTTATTAAAAAGTAGATGCTCATAAGATGCAATGAAAGCTATTTAAATCCATCCAAATACACAGTACTTCAGCTAGATAAAGTGAGACAAGAATACATTTCTTTATCAGAACTATGGTGACAATTTCAGCTGGATGACTATAAATTAATTATGATTTACATAGCAAATGTTTAGGATGTTTTTTATTACTTCTGACTGCCTGTGAGTGTTCTCAATTTTTTCCCCTCAGTGAGGAGAGGTTCTAGCAATAAGGAATGTTTTTTGTGTTTCACTGAACAGCAGATGAGAGGAAGATCTCTCTTTTTAAAATATTGGCATTACTTCAGGATACTGAAGTATTTATTTGGACAAATAAAAAGAGACATGAAGTGGCAGTCAAAGGAAAAAAAAGAAGTCACCATTTCCAGGATAATCTCCCCAAAAAATAAAAGAGCAGAGAATGATTGTAGTAGTAAAGTGTTTTTAAAGCTACAAATAGTGAATGCAATTCCCTGCTGTCTCTGATCCTTTGAGACTTTCACACCTAGGAAAATAGAGCACCAAAGGTGAATTGCTTCCACTTTGCAAAGAGGTAACTACATATTATCCAGCCAGTCTTAAGTATTCACTCCGGTTCCTTGTGACAATTGGTGGGGGGTAGGTCTAATGCTGCACCATTCATATTATTCTCACCAAGTCAGAAAGTGAGGGACGGAAACCGTGCCAAAACCGCATCGCTACCATCCCTGCCCTTTCCCCTAAGATAAAAGGGCCATCATGTTTTCTGCCAAGGCAAAGGGCTTCTTCTCAGTTTATAACAAATAGGCCATGTCATATGAAAAAAAGGTGAAACAGGAGCACTGATGATGCAGACTGAGCTGAGAATAAAGATAATCTAACCCTGGCTCAAATACTGTACAGATCCCTTGTTTAACTATTGGGAATGGTAAGAAGGTTATCATGGGTTAAAGCAGGATAGCTAATAGAACAGAAGCATGGTGTCCTGGGTTGCAGTGTATTCTATTACCATCCCCATCAGCTGTTGAAATCAGGTGGGGCAGTGTTTCCTTGCCTCCTCCCCCCAGACTATCTTTCTGTTAATTGCCCATCATTGTCCTGCCGCCTGACTCAGAGATAACTCCCTCCGGACTATCTTCTATTAATGAGCCTAATCAACACTTTGCCTCATGACTCATTACCCCATTGTGAGATGCTCCACCCAGAGGGAGGAACCAAGCATCCCATCGTGGATATAATCTGAGGCTGAACACCAGAGACAACCCTTCCCACTGGATTTCCAGAGGACAGGAGCTACACAGCCACCACTGGACTTCCTGAGGAAGAGCAGACTGTTTTACTACAAGATCACTGCTTCAGAGGACTGCAGCCACCATTCTACCAGACTGCTACCACCACCGTGCCTAACAGGGTGTCAGGTTGTACCTTGACTCTGTCAGTTTGACAGTGTTTTCTTTTACCTTTTTTTCCCCTTTTCTTTAATTTCCATTAAATTGTTATTCTGACTTGGTGCCTCCCACTGGTTTGTTTTCAAACTAGTACATAATTTGGCGCCCAATGTGAGGCTTGCTCTGAGAAAAGGTCAGAATTACAATTTTGTATAAACAGAAATCTATTCACCATGGTGCTCAGCTGGTCTGCATGGGTACTGTATCTTGCTCTCTATATTTTTCCTCACATGGGGAACTACCTGCCTGTTGTATTACTCCTGTTAAAACCAGGGAATGGTATGAGAATTGCTTTATTGGTTTATTATGTCTATAGCATAATAACCTGCGAGGCGATGAATACCATTCGGAATATATACTCAATTTTGTTTGACTGTCCTAGTCTGGGCTCCTGTGTCTGGGATCTCTTCAACAATCGCACCCAGCCCCTGGTGGGAGGAGTAGAGAGTGGTTTCTTCCAGCCTTTCAGGCCAGGCACAGCAGTTTTTGAAAAAATTGAGTTCCCTCTGGATGTTAAGGATGGTATAATCTTCTTGTCAGTTCTCTTTTTTCTCTATGGCCTGCATTGTGTACACCAGGCTTAGAAACAAAACACTACTTAGTGTGGAGCAACGTCTGCTTGAGGAGAGGTAAAAGGAGCAAAGCAGCAAATACCATGTCTACACAGACTGTCACACAGAAAGGAGCCAAAAGCAAAGCAACCGCATCCATTTCTACGCAGACCGTCACAGAGGAGAAAGGAACCAAACGCAAAGCAACCGCATCCATTTCTACGCAGACCGTCACAGAGGAGAAAGGAACCAAGAGCAAAGCAACCGCATCCATCTCTACGCAGACTGACACAGAGGAGAAAGGAACCAAACAAAAAGCAACAGTGTCCATCTCTACACAGACTGTCACAGAGGAGAAAGGAACCAAATGTAAAACAACAGCGTCCATGTCTACGCAGACTGACTCAGAGGAGAAAGGAACCAAAAGCACTGTCAGCGTCCCCATGCAAACCATCACTGAACCAGAACAGCCTAAACCGATTGCAGTTGCCCCCGTGCAGAAGAAGAAATCAAAAAGCAAATCAGTCCGCATAGTGACTGACGAGGATGCAGCAGGACCTTCGCACCCAGCAGAAGAGGCAGAGCCAGAGATCATCACTCGGTCGCTATCCCTGGGTGAGCTGCGAGACCTGCGGAGGGAATTCACCCGCCAGACAAACGAGTCTATCCTGACCTGGCTGCTCCGCATCTGGGACGCTGCAGCCAATGACACCATTCTGGACGGAAGTGAGGCCAGGCAACTGGGATCTCTGTCCCGGGATGTGGTCATTGACCAGGGGATCGGGAGAACCCAAGAAACCCTCAGCCTCTGGCGGCGACTGCTTCCAAGTGTAAGGGACAGGTACCTTTGTAAAGAAGACCTCCAGGTCTTCTGCACCAAGGAAATGGAGCACAATGGAACAAGGTATCCGGTGCCTGAGGGAATTGGCTGTGCTGGAGATCATTTTCTCAGAAGATGAGAGATTTCCTAAGAGCCCAGATGGTGTCCAGTGCACGTCACAGATGTGGTTGAGGTTCGCACGCCTTGGACCAGAGATATACTCCTGTTACCTGGCAACGCTGCAATGGAGGGAAGGCGAGGACAGGGTGGGCGTCTTGGTGAACAAACTGAGGATTTACGAGGACACCGTCACAGCCCCGTTTCGCACCCATGTCTCATCCGTGGAAACAAGTCTTTTGGCTGAGCAAGTCCGGAGCTTGATTGAAGAAGGCCATCAGAAACTGAAAAAGGAACTTAAGGAAGAGATTTACCAGATCTCACCAGAACCAACAACAGTCTCTGCCAATAGGAGCCGGCGACCCCCAACCAGGGAGAGAGGATACACCCCACGAGGTAACCTCTGGTTTTTCCTTCAGGAACATGGAGAAGACATGAGTAAGTGGCATGGAAAACCCACCTCCTCCTTAGCGGCCAGGGTACGTGAACTAAAAAGAGGGACAACTACCACAAGAAGCGCATCTAGAGTCAACATTGCTCCAGTCTCCCGCACACAGAACTCCAGACGGTACCGGAATGATAATATGACCGATCCTCTTGAAGGGACCTCAGGAACGTATTCACTGGAAGGGAGCAACATGCAACATGACCAGGAATAGAGGGGCCCTGCCTCTAGCCAGGTAGAGGAAAGGGAGAATCGGGTCTTTTGGACTGTGTGGGTCTGATGGCCTGGCACACCTGACCCACAAAGATGCACAGCTTTGGTTGACACCGGTGCTCAATGTACTCTGATGCCATCAAGGTATGTGGGAGCAGAACCCATTTCTATTTCTGGGGTGACAGGAGGATCCCAGCAGCTGACTGTACTGGAAGCTGAAGTGAGTTTAACTGGGAACGAGTGGCAGAAACACCCCATCGTGACTGGCCCGGAGGCCCCGTGCATTCTCGGCATAGACTATCTCAGAAATGGATATTTCAAGGACCCAAAAGGACATCGTTGGGCTTTTGGGATAGCTGCTGTGGAGACAGAAGATATCAGACAACTGAGTACATTGCCTGGCCTCTCAGATGACCCCTCTGCCGTGGGACTGCTAAGAGTTGCAGAACAACAGGTGCCAATCGCCACAGCAACAGTGCACCGCCGGCAATACCGCACCGACAGAGACTCTGTGGTTCCCATCCATGAGATGATTCGCAAACTGGAGAGCCAAGGGGTGGTCAGCAAGGCCCATTCACCTTTCAACAGCCCTATATGGCCAGTGCGTAAGTCCAGTGGAGAATGGAGGCTGACGGTGGATTACCGTGGTCTGAATGAGGTCACGCCACCATTGAGCGCCGCTGTGCCGGACATGTTGGAACTTCAGTACGAGCTGGAGTCCAAAGCAGCGAAGTGGTACGCCACTATTGACATTGCCAATGCCTTCTTCTCCATTCCTTTGGCAGCAGAATGCAGGCCCCAGTTTGCTTTTACCTGGAAGGGTGTGCAATACACCTGGAACCGACTGCCCCAGGGGTGGAAGCACAGTCCCACCATTTGCCACGGACTCATCCAGACTGCATTGGAAAAGGGTGAGGCTCCAGAACATCTGCAATACATCGATGACATCATCGTGTGGGGAAACAGAGCAAAGGAAGTGTTTGAGAAAGGAGAGAAAATCATCCAGATTCTCCTGGAAGCCGGCTTTGCCATCAAAAGGAGCAAAGTCAAGGGACCTGCCCAAGAGATCCAGTTCCTGGGAGTAAAGTGGCAAGATGGACGACGTCAGATTCCCACCGAGGTCATCGATAAGATCACTGCGATGTCTCCGCCGACCAACAAGAAGGAAACACAAGCTTTCCTAGGTGCTATAGGTTTCTGGAGGATGCACATTCCCGAGTACAGCCAGATCGTGAGCCCTCTCTACCTGGTTACCCACAAGAAGAATGATTTCCACTGGGGCCCTGAACAGCAGCAAGCCTTCGCCCAGATCAAACAGGAAATTGCTCACGCCGTAGCCCTTGGCCCAGTCAGGACAGGACCAGAGGTGAAGAATGTGCTCTACTCTGCAGCCGGGAACAATGGTCTGTCCTGGAGCCTCTGGCAGAAGGTGCCTGGTGAGACTCGTGGCCGACCACTGGGATTCTGGAGCCGAAGCTACAGAGGGTCTGAAGCCAACTACACTCCCACAGAGAAGGAAATCTTGGCAGCCTGTGAAGGAGTCCAAGCTGCCTCAGAGGTAATTGGCACTGAAGCACAGTTGCTTCTGGCACCCCGACTACCGGTGCTGGGTTGGATGTTCAAGGGAAAGGTTCCTTCCACGCATCACGCCACCGACACCACATGGAGCAAGTGGATCGCCCTCATCACACAGCGTGCCCGTATTGGAAACCCAAATCGCCCTGGGATTCTAGAAATTATAACAAACTGGCCTGAAGGTGAGACTTTTAGATTATCCTCTGAAGAAGAGGAAGAGCAAGTGACTCGTGCTGAGGAAGCCCCACCATATAATGAGCTACCGGAGACTGAAAGACGTTATGCCCTCTTCACTGATGGTTCCTGCCGAATTGTAGGCGCTAATCGAAAGTGGAAAGCTGCAGTATGGAGCCCCACACGACGAGTTGCACAAGCTACCGAGGGACAAGGTGGATCGAGTCAGGTTGCAGAGCTTAAAGCCGTCCAGCTGGCTTTGGATATTGCTGAACAAGAGAAGTGGCCGAGGCTCTATCTCTACACCGACTCGTGGATGGTAGCTAATGCTCTGTGGGGATGGCTGGATCGCTGGAGAAAGGCCAACTGGCAGCGCAGAGGGAAACCCATCTGGGCCGCTGAGATTTGGCAGGACATCGCCGCCCGAGTAGAGAAGCTGACCGTGAAGGTTCGACATGTGGATGCGCACGTACCCAAGAGTCGGGCTAATGAAGAACATTGCAACAACGAGCAGGTGGACCGAGCTGCCAAGGTGAAAGTATCACAGGTGGATGTGGACTGGCAGCACAAGGGAGAATTATTCCTAGCTCGTTGGGCCCATGATGCCTCTGGTCATCAGGGGAGAGATGCAACATACCGATGGGCCCGTGACCGAGGGGTGGACCTTTCCATGGACAGCATCTCACAGGTCATTCACAGTTGTGAGACCTGTGCTGCAATCAAACAGGCCAAGCGGGTGAAGCCTCTGTGGTATGGTGGACGATGGTCAAAGTACAGGTATGGGGAAGCCTGGCAAGTTGACTACATCACCCTTCCCCAAACCCGCCAAGGCAAGCACTACGTGTTGACCATGGTTGAAGCAACCACTGGATGGCTGGAGACCTACCCTGTGCCTCATGCTACAGCCCGGAACACCATCCTGGGCCTGGAAAAGCAAGTCCTGTGGAGACATGGCACCCCTGATAGGATCGAGTCAGACAACGGGACTCATTTTAAGAACAGCCTCATCAACACCTGGGCCAGAGAACACGGTATCGAATAGATATATCATATTCCTTATCATGCACCAGCTGCCGGAAAAGTTGAACGCTGCAATGGACTACTTAAAACCACCCTAAAGGCACTTGGTGGGGGGACCTTCAAAAATTGGGAAATGAACTTAGCAAAGGCCACCTGGATAGTCAATACCCGAGGGTCCATCAATTGAGCTGGTCCTGCCGAGTCTGAACCCTTGCACACAGTGGATGGAGATAGAGTCCCTGTGGTACACCTGAGAGGTATTTTAGGAAAGACTGTTTGGATTAATCCCACCTCAGGCAAAGACAAACCCATCCGTGGGATTGTCTTTGCTCAAGGACCTGGTTGCACTTGGTGGGTAATGCAGAAAGATGGGGAAACCTGTTGTGTACCACAAGGAGACCTAATCTTAGGTGAGAACGGTGTGTAGATTTCACTGTGTGTATATATATATATATATATATATATATGTATGTGTGTTTTAGAGTTTAAGAAGGTATTGATTTGGGATAATGTAGATGGTAATAGAATAAGGGGTGGATAATGTCCTGGGTTGCAGTGTATTCTATTACCATCCCCATCAGCTGTTGAAATCAGGTGGGGCAGTGTTTCCTTGCCTCCTCCCCCCAGACTATCTTTCTGTTAATTGCCCATCATTGTCCTGCCGCCTGACTCAGAGATAACTCCCTCCGGACTATCTTCTATTAATGAGCCTAATCAACACTTGGCCTCATGACTCATTACCCCATTGTGAGATGCTCCACCCAGAGGGAGGAACCAAGCATCCCATCGTGATATAATCTGAGGCTGAACACCAGAGACAACCCTTCCCACTGGATTTCCAGAGGACAGGAGCTACACAGCCACCACTGGACTTCCTGAGGAAGAGCAGACTGTTTTACTACAGGATCACTGCTTCAGAGGACTGCAGCCACCATTCTACCAGACTGCTACCACCACCGTGCCTAACAGGGTGTCAGGTTGTACCTTGACTCTGTCAGTTTGACAGTGTTTTCTTTTACCTTTTTTTCCCCTTTTCTTTAATTTCCATTAAATTGTTATTCTGACTTGGTGCCTCCCACTGGTTTGTTTTCAAACTAGTACACATGGAAAAGAAATTTGCCAAATGGGAGAGAAGGAAAAGGCAAAAGATCTCAATCTCAGAATGATGAAAACATCCTGTAAAGATGTATTGAGAGCTTCTGAGCTCAGTTCTGGTCAGCCATCTTTGAGCAAGAGGAATTACACTGTAAGAGGAGGAGGCTCCAGGGGTGATCAAGGAAAGGAAAGCTGGTGCTGAGAGGAGATGACATTGCTCCACACAAACTCGTCATGAGTTTAGAAGAGAAGACTGAGGTCAGACCTCATTGAGGTCTTCAACATCCTCCTGAGGGGCAGTGGCAGGGCAGGTACCCAACGCTTCACTCTCCTGACCAGTAATAGGACTTGAGGTAATGACTGAAACTGTGTTGGGGAGGTTTACGTTGGATATCAGCAAAAGGTTTCTCCCCCAGAGGGTGGTGGGGTACTGAACAGGCTCCCCAGGGAATGGTCACAACCGCAAGGCAGCTAGAGCTCCAGGAGTGTTTGGCCAATGCTCTCAGGCAAGGGGTAGGATTGCTGGGTTGTCTGTGCAGGCCAGGAGTTGGACTTGATAATCCTGGTGGGACCCTTCCAACTCAGCATATTCTGTGATTCTATGATTCAGTTACTGGTGATGATCGGTGAGACATTTCACAATAGCAATGTCGTAAGTAAAGTTGCCCTTTTGCCTCAAACAGCTTGCCAACAGCATATTTCTAAAGGCACAGGATGATGCTGCCTAAGCAGTAAGATTTTCTTCACTTTCCTAGTAAAAAGTGTGTTTCAGTGAAGTTTCTCATTTGAATGGAAAACCTTGAAGTACAGATCAGCAGCAAAAGGCATTTCTCCTAGCCCAAGCAGGAACTGCTACTCCAGCCTGCCTTCAGAGAGAGGCTTCAGTGTCAGGGAAGTGAATGGATATGCTTTCTGCTCCTAAAACAGCTTTTTTTAAAAAAGTGTCAGCTAGACCTGACGAGACATTTGAATGATACAAGGATGCTTCTGAAAATCTTATTGTAGGATGTGTCAGCTTGTGACAAGGTGCCAAAAGTTTCACTGAACAGAAAAAAGAAGGGTCTTCCTTTCCCTACTACTTCCACCCAGATTTCAGCCACAGAAAGACTTTCTGACCTTCCTGAGAGCTTCTAATTAGAGGATAAATAGCCTGAAAACCCATTTCAATGAACATTTATCCACCTGGACAGAAGGTCACTTTACAGTGAGATTTTCCCTTAGTGAGAGGGAGGAACTTAAGAGAGAGAATAACACGTTCACTCAGCACTCTCAGAAAGACTTTACAACCAGGCACCACAGGACTCTTGTAAAGGCTGACAGGCTCTCTATTATTTATGTAAATCCTTTGTACTTCTTACACAGCAAAGACACTACAATTATCTTAACCAGCTAGTTGGCAAAGTATTTATAACACATTCCTAATGTAGTACTTGGAATCCAGGTATATGTTAAATAAAGTCTGTGGCAGATCCCTTTGGCTCGGTGCTAAGGTTGTCTTCATACTGTATACAGATTATTTTGGTTAGCAAAAATGTTGACATAGACAACTTTTTTTTTAAAAACCAAACATCACAAAAGCAGACAGGCAGTTTAGAGAAGAGCTGCCCATTCCTGAAACCCTGGGAAATACTCAAAGACATTTGGATTTAGTCCTTCAGTTGGGGACTGTGACATTCAGGGACAAGATCCAGGCTGTCTGGTGTAAGAGGTAAAATCTTGAGTGAGCTAGCAGATACTGACCAAGGATGAGATTTCAAAAATAAATTCTCAGACGAAAAAACAGGCAAGGAGAAATCTTTCCCTATTCCTGCCATGCCTTCCAATGCCATTCCTGCTGGAGTATCTCCTTAATTCTCACAGCATTTCCAATATGTAAGAAATTCCTTATTACTGACATCTCTCTCATGTTCAATGCTCAAGGTGAGTAGGTTGCTCGGTTCTCACAAGGTACTGAGAGAGGGAATAGAAGAGCGATGCCTGACCTCACATGCTGATGTAAAAGTGACAAAGGGCCCTCCCTGCACCTGCAGCTCTCAGCACCCAACAGGAACAGTTACAAGTTGGAAGGATTTTGGTTTGTCTGAAAAGGAAGGAGAACTTGAGCTTGCAGCTCTATAGAAAATTTCTCTGATATTTAGATGCAAAAACCAGTCTATGTTTAAAAAGCACAGTTCTATAGTACCTTTAAATGATCTTTCATACCATGAAATGTCAAGAACCTATTAAAAGGCTGAAAGTCTGGTTAATCCAGACAAATGACCCAGAAACTCCACACATTTCCTCAGGCATTTGAGGGTCACCCGTATCATTGCAAGCTGAATACCAGTGTGGTGGTCTTTATGCAAAAGGGATTATAGAGATATTCTTTTCTACAGAGAGGATTATTATTATCTATTTCTATAGAGTCTGAGACAATTGGGAGCCCATCTGTTTATTAACATTCATTGCCACATGGGCAGCTTGCTCTTTCAAGTGTCTTCAAGAACTGCCACCAAAACTAGTATTTCTAAATGCAAGTTCCTAGTTCCTCATGCCATGTGTTCAAAAGATAACCAATGGAAAGGAATTCCTATTCAGAGAAAAACAATGGGTTTGGAAAAAAACCCAAGATACCGAGTACTGACTAGAACCCAGTTTACAAACTCTTCAGCATTATCTGAAGCCTCTCCCACACACCACAACAGGCTCGGGGGATTTTGCTACCATCCAGAGTGGGAAACAAAGGAGTCATTTTCCAATTATGTTGTGCCTGAAGTGTTCAGCTCACTATAGGAAGTCCATAGCCACCAGCTACCAGTCATGATTAGCATACTGTAATGGCATTTAGTTTTTCCTGTGGGACTTATGGTGGCTCAGATGTGTAGTATAATAATTACCTTTAACTTAAATGGGTAATTTATACCTCTTAGAGACAAAGTTATTAATTTTCCATCTCTGTGGAAAATCAGTTATATATAAAGCCTACTGAAACCTACTCAAATTACCTTCCCTTGTGTTTTGCCTTGGTCACTCCTGCTTGGAATGAGTCTGTGCTGCCAGGGGAGAGCTGTTTGTCAGGAATGTTAATGACAGTCTAATAAAGAGGAGTTTGATTTTAAAATACGAGGAAAATTAACACAGTGCAATAAATAGAAAGCAACAAAAGGCAAGGCAGAAGATTTTTGGGAAGTGATGACAAGGGACAGGAAAATGAAAGGTATCATGCTCATCACAAGGGCTGGCTGAATCAAAATACCAATAAAGATCAAACATCTTCCATCCCAAATTTGTTCAGTTTCTGGTTATGCCAAATTTTAGACTGTCCCCATAGACCATCTGTAGAAATAGAGAAGTTCCACAATCTTGTTGAATCACAATGCCCAGAACATACTTTCAGAACATACGAGATTTTATTTTATTTATTTACAAGTAAAGAGTTTGTTAGAGTAGTTAACCTGCTCTTGGAAGGTTATGTCATCTTCTCCAGAAATCATTCCTTAGTTTTCTAATATGTTATGCTATTGATTTATTTTCTGTTTCCTCATATTTATATGTTGACTTTCCACACTGCAATAATATGAGTGTGAACAAGTTTTCCCCTGTTCAGGCTATTTAACTTCAACAAATGAAAACTGGAAGTGATTATTTTTGACAAGTCTTCACTCTGCAGGCTACCAATAGCTAGATAACTACCCTTCTGAGAGAAATGTCAACATACAATTTAGATGCATGATTTTTTTTTCTGTCCAAATGAAGATGTCAGCAAGATCTAAACACTTCAAGTTAGTATATAACAATTAATCTTGGAATTAATAAATTTAACAGCCTAAAATATGCATGACACAGCCATGGTGGGGACCATCCTTAATTATAATAGAAAAATTAACCATGTTCCTATGAAAAACAAAAGACAATAGTTCTGTAGCCCAGAAGTCCTACTCAAAGTTTAGAGGACTATGCACTGCTTAAGACACTGAAAAGTGTCTCTTTTCAAATTTGGCCTTCTATTTTTTTGGTGCTATTCTGTATGATGTGCTCACTAACAGTGGAGTTAGGTAGCCTTGTCCGAGTACTGGCTTCCACAGACATCCAGCGCTTTCATTTTCGTTAGAAGCAGTACCACTTCTTATCAGTCCCTTGGAGTTTTTGGAGGTTGCTCTTTCCCCAGTCTTTTTTTTTCTAGTCAGTGCATGCACATGTGTGTAGACACAAATGCATATATATATATGTAGGCAGGCATATGTATATATATATTCATATATGCATATATGAAATGAAGTCCAGAGTCAGCAGTTTAAGAGTTTGTTTGGGCCTCTCTTAAACAATGCCCAAACTTTTTGACCCTCTCACACCTATTACTCTCACCATTTCCACAACCAATGTCAGGCCAAAGCTTTTCTCCATCCAGAAACCCAGCTTCAGACATGAGTGAGTTCCCACACATCTACAGGCCAATGGTGTTTCCTGGACAGGATCTCTTCCCACAGGATATCTTGGGAAGAGGAGATGTGTCTCACGAGGCAGGGAGGAAGAGTTCACACACAGGATATCAGTCCATGGCAGCTGATGTCACACATCTTCTTCCTCACAAAGAGGGTGGCTGGAGGCTCTTTTGGGCTCTCCTACTTCTGTTTGTATCATTCATCAGCATTATGCTTGTCTCCTTCCAGTGAATGCCATGGAAGAACTCCAGGGAGTCCAGAAGAAGTCTGGACAGTGGACAACTGACTGATTTTAATTGCTTACAAACTCCATGTGAGTTATGAATCACAGGTGATCTACCTCTACATTCAGGTCCTAATTGAAGACATTTGGGTATCTTGAGTTCTGCAGTTTGTGGCTGTGCATTTATCCCATAATATATCACCTTGGTTCCTGAGCTGTATTTATCCAGGAACAGAAAAGGCAAAACCAGGGTTTGTGTGTATGCGGACATGTGGGGGTGCATGTGTAGGCAGACACCAAGCCTCAGGAGAAATTTCCTTGGAAAGGACAGCATCTCCAGCTAATTCTCCAAAAGACCACAAAGCTGAAAAACCACAGAGCTGTTTAGTTTAGATAGTGCTGCAGGCCTTTCCAGGGCACAGTGACACAGGCATATCTGAACTTGCTGAAAAGCAACTAATTTACAGAGTTTCATGGCTTCACTGGTGATTCTGCTCAAACACAAAGCCCAATGTGTCTCCTCTACAATTCTGGTTAGATTTCTTTCTTTCCCTTCAGTCCACACTAATTTTCCTCATTAAGAAAACTCCTTGCAGAATATATTCCAGAAGCCTACAAGCTGGAGCACTGCCAACTCTATTAGCAAAACCTTCAGTCCTTTGCCAGAGAGGCCTGAAACGGCCAGCGCTCGCTCAGCCCAGAGTGGCAGCACAACAGCCTTCTCTGATCCCAGCCATAAATCATGGCAAGTACAGGTGGGAGGGAAAGTGCTTAAACCAAATCTCTGGTCACGTAGAGAACCATAACTCAACATCACTGCATAGTGCCACACACAGAAATAAACCAGGGGCCAACACAGCCCCTAAGAAAGTAAGAAAAATTCCTGTCGCTGGGACTTTGTGAAGAAGGACTGCGACTTCTGTGCACATCCAATGTTACTGCTCACGCTTTCTCTTATACCAAATAATCTAAAAAATCAGAGTTGGATATAGGTCCAACCCACAAACTGTGTGTTACATCTCCATGAGATAAAAGGCATATATTCTCCATATGGAAAGTACAAGACTGTTGATCATTTCCTAGGGAAAAATGAGGTGCTTTCCACCCAGTAAGTTTTCAAGCTGAACCACTGAGCATCTGGAAAATATTCTCTCCCATGTTCTGCCATTGTATTTGTTACATTTACACACAATGTATTGAACTAACTTACACACTTGGATCTGGTGAACAAGTATTTAAAGATGACATTTTTCTTTCTGTTACTTAGACCAGCACTAAGTTCTATTTCAGCACATGAGGGCTACATACACTCAGTCTTACAGCAGCCTAAAAGATTTCAATAGTGGTTTTTAATTTTTAAAGGAGTTCTCAAGTGATCACTCAGTGAACCTGTCATGGCAATAAGAGAAATCTTCCTGCTCAAACTGGCTGAAGGGATTACCACATGCTGTCTTGCTGCTGACTTCTGCAGAAAACCCACAGGGATTGCTTGGGAAAGGACACAAATCCATGGCCATCTGCCCATTAGACAGATGTGCAAGGGAAAGCCAAGAACATGCCAATATTTAAATGCTACAAGGAGTTACCTGTGTCTTGGAGAGCCTCACCGGAGAGAAGTCTGAGCAGCAGATCTAAGGCTTTATTTCCCCCCAGCCACCTCTACTCCTCACAGAGATTTTGACTGCTAACATAATCAGTTTTCCCAGCAAGCATAAAAAATGGAAATGTTTGTGACTGCATTTCACAAAGTGAAAACTTTTGGTCCGTTTCCAAAAAGCCATTACTAGCTCCTGGGAAGGACAAGCAGGCATCCTGCACCCTTTTCAGTCCAAGCCCCTCGCCCAGTACTGACCACTGCTGAGAGGCAAAGCTCTCTGCTGAGTTCAGAGATGCTCAGCCAGCCTCTGTTCTTCATGGTACTCCTTAGTCGCTTGGGGATCAGGTCTCTCCTGTGAATATTTAATGAGACATATCTCACTTGGTAACAGGGCACTATCATGAAGACACAGCTGCCCTTCTGCTTTAATGGCCCCCCATTCCTGCTCACTGTGGGGCTGCATACAAACTGTGAAGCAACGGGAAATTCAGCAATACTTATAAAGTATTGTTAATACATGAGCACTCACTAGTTCAGAATGCAAAATGAAACCTTGAATAATTCAGCATGACTTTCTTTGCTGAAAAGTGTTAAATACTATTTTAATTAACTATCAATTAATATATATTTATAAATCCTCTAAAACAGTTGATAATTCCATGACCAAACGAGCAGCATAGACCAAGATGCAATCTCCATTATTTGCAGTATACTATTCAACTGAGAAAAAAACAATTGGTGGCCACAAGTGTCCAGTAGGTGGGGGCATGACAGAACATGAGCACAGGGATGTAGGATGTTCCCCTGATGCTGCAGGCTGGGAAGTGAAACCATGGCCCTGCCCTCTGTCCCTTCGGCCCAGGGGACACCAGTTCCAGTGGAGCCACAGGGATGCTTTCCTTGGAAAAGGCACATAATCAGTTTTTAAATTATCTGTTAAAGACAAAACTCACCAGTACTATTCTTACAGTGAAAAAGAGAAAATGTCAAAGAGAAAGCAAGTAAATACAATCAAAGTGTATGTAGGAAGAAAATACAGGTCACTACTACGAGCCTAAAACACTCAAGTGGAGCCAAACATGACAAGATCGCATTTCCCCACCAAAAGCCATAGCCATACTCTTTCATCCCAGAACCTGAATCCATAGGAAGTTAATCCTTATACAAACACTATGCCATGTGTAGGACACTCTTCAGCAATAGTCATTGCTCTTCTATTATGCTGAAGAAACGTTTTGGTGACAAAAATACTTGCTGAGCCTCTGGTTGGAGAAGTTTATAAGTTCTACTTCTCAATTGTCCTGGAACTGAAAATGAGAAGCAGTAAGTAATGAGTTTAGTAATAATAAACTAATAATTACTTTTTAAGCCACTCTCTGCTTTCTTATTTTTGAAAGTCCTGTCTATGTATTTTGTGCCCATCCAAGCTCAGTACAGGGCCAAATACATTTAACACTGCTGACAGTCAGAGAAAACAGCCTGAGAGAAATCCTAAGGGAAACTCTTAGACCAGAATCCTCTGAAGATTTGTAGGCCTTATTTACGCAACTTCCCTATGCCAGTAAATCTCAGTTAGAGGCCAAGCTCCAGAGAGAAACCCTGGTGAATCTTCCATGCCCACATTGCCTGATCACCACCTGGGAGCAGATCTCAAGCGACAATGTAATCTCCCAGAGATCGATCCCAACTGCTTCCCTATCACTCATGTCTCAGTTTTTTCTGTTCTCCCAGTAGATGCAAGATATCACCATGAAAAAACACTGCTGCTGCCAGTCCGATGGATGCCCAGATCTCTGGAGAGCTCTGCAGAACAGTTATTGCTGTTTGTAAACATCCTAGAAAATATACACTTCAAGTAGAAAATGCCTTCCCTATTCCAATCTATCTCTAAAGAAAAGAAATTTCTTTTTCTCGCTCATTTGCCATTGTTCTCTCTGCCACATAAACAAGTGCTACAGGGGAAAAACTGCAATAAAGATGCCTCTTTAGAGAAGCAGAACAAATCCTGTTCTTACTGCAAAGATTTAAAAAAGAAAAAAACCTGCACACTGAACAACAAACAAAGTGGTAAACAAAACATACTGATGTTTTTTCTATGTTTTCTATTTATCCTCAAAATGCTTCAGTCATAAACAGAATTTTAAGTACTGTATTGTCTTTAAAACATAAGGATCATCATAATTTAAAGGCAAATTTGGATTTTCTGGGTAAGGAAGCAGCATTCAACTTTTGAACATGAGTGATTTTCATTTAACAGATAATTGAGTTTGTAAGTCAAGTTTTAAAGTAGCTAGGTCTTCAGAGCTGAGGATCTGAATGTCAGAATTACAATTGCTTTTTTACATGTAAGCACCATACTCTAACAGCAGCTCCACAGCCACTTATCAACTCTCAACTCAATGCCTTTAGGGCAGGACTGTTTTTCCTAAGTTGTGGTGGTGCACCTCTTAATTCAGGGGCAAAGGACAAAGACAGCAATAAAATACAAAATCATGGACTGAGAGTCCATTCTTGGCTTTGGAACATTGTCGCCACTGCAGCAGCTTTAGTTCCTTGCACTCACAGCTCTGCTTTGCTGCCTGGTTGCCCATCAGTCCTGAGTCTTGGGGACACTGTGTGACACACTGGCCTTCACTACAGCCTTGGTTTGCTCAGGGGGAGAAGCCTGGCAGCAGCCTGCGGATGAGATCCTGGGGAGGAGATCCTGGGGATGAGATCCTGCAGGACACAGCGAGGGCCAGCTGGCTGTGGGGTCTCCACTGCTCCCGAGAAACTAGCACAACACCAAAACAACAAGTGATTCCTCCCACACCAGCATCAAGTCGTACCTTGCCGAAAGTCTACAAAGTCTTCAGCCATAATTATTTAGTCTTAAAGTGGTAGGTGTTCCACCCCATAACGAAATCCCTTATCTTGTAATAAAATATCCACGGCTCTCTCACAAACCAGCACCAAGGATTATTATGTTCCCAGAAGAATTCTCCCTAAAGCTGAAACAGAATGTAAATTAAACTGCACGTTTTTATGGAGGAGGAAGAGGAGGAGGAGGAGGAGGAGGAGGCTGGTATAGGGAAAGAGGGAGGGGTGTTACAAGGGGAACAGTAGGTTTTCAAATTCATCTAGTTTGATACAGTTTATTATTAGATAAAATTTAAACTATTTTGGTGGGCTAATTGCATTCTGATTTGAAGGGATGATCACATATCACAAAATTTATGTCAGGTCCCTGTACTCAAATAAATGAACAACAATCACAAAACCCACTAATGGAATCACAAGGTGATTATGGAAACATTCATTTCAAGCACAGATATTTATCACTGAGTTAGTTGCATTTTTTTTTAGTAGTGAGAGAATAGCTGCTATCCCATATACCATATAAAGTCTTCTGAGGTTTCTAAGACCTTGCTGCTGTAATATTCAAGCATTTCAAAGCTTTCAATGCCTTTGTCTTCCTAGCAAATCTAAAAGCTTTGGAAAATCTCATTGCCTAGAATAGAGGAAAAAATGGAACTCCCTATCCATGGGGAAATAAAAGAATTTTGAAGCATCCCACTTCAAATCAATGCTGAGACAAAAGATACCTCCTCCTCCATCCTCCTTTCATGTTTCTGCAAGAAAAGGATCCCAAAAATTTCAGTTTCATGAGAATCAGTACAGACTTTCTAGATCACTGGGCATCTGAGAGCATCCGCAGAAGGTTTTCTAGGTAGGCAGTAACAGAGATACACATTCAATTCAAAAGGTGGCTGCTGGATCTTCTGTTCCACAAGAAAAACCAAAACTTTTTTCTTTAAAAAAATCATTCCCACTTCAAACTAGCCACCACCCTGCTGTGGCTTTGGGGTAGAAAGAGGAGAAGGCCCAGAATTACAAAGGGGCTCCTTAGGTTTGGTCCACCTTATTTTGAGCCCCCAGGAATGGGCCTCACAATCCAAGTGCTGATTTTAACATTTATATTTCTTATAATCTTCTAATAATTGCTAGAGCCAGCACACTAGCCATGATTCAGAACTGCACCAAGCAACAGAAAACATGAAGGAAAGATGTGTCTGAAGTCTCAGCCCTTTATTCTGGTGTTTGACCCTGAACTCCAAGTCTGCTATTATAAAATTCTATTTCAACACCTGAAAGTCACTTCAGTGGCTTCTGCACTGCTGTATTTGACAGCCAGTAATTAAATCCCAGCTTTTCTCTAGCAGGGATGGAAGAAGTGGACATCCAAATGCACCTTACACAGTGATTTTCATGCAAAACACACAGCTGTTCCCTGGGAATTAGGACTTCGATTTTCACTGAAGCATCCATGTGAGTATTCAGCAGCAATCCATGAAAACAGACTTATTCTTGCTCACCCCTTTTCTGGCCCTGGAGCTCCCACTGCAGTTTTCTCACACACAGAGCAGGACAGCACACTTTCCTCTGATGGCCACAGGAACAGGAAAAACAGAAAAATGGTGTAGAAACTCACAGCTCTAATTTGATCTGACATTAAATCCTCCTGGCCAGTCACCCCAGTGTGCATTGCAGTAGCAGAGTCCCCAGGACTCCTCTCTTTCTTTTTTTCACTTTAGTTTCCCTCAGGACAACCTGATATCACTTCAATTTTATTCCCAGACTCAGAGGGTTTTTTGTTAATTCACTTTGAAACACTGCACTGAATTTACATCAGAACATGTTACAGCTTCACTTTTTGTGCTTTCTTGTTTTGTAGCTGTATGTTTTCAACCTTTTTTTCTTTTTTTTTTTTTTGCCTCCAAAAGGACCCCATGGTGACAAATCCAATCAAGTTCCAGTGCTGCAATCAAGCTATATTACTGCTGTGATTCTGGTGTGTGTTCCCATGTGCAAAGCCATTACTGCATCATCTCCCTAACACTGCATTGCAAGTTTTTCTTTTAATCATCAGGAGCACAGGGATCTGGTTTGGTCCTTTTACAATATCATATGCATGGGAGAGCACTGGGCACTCCTGCTCCTCCAGATAGGAGTCTGGGTAATTTGCTTGCTCATTGTTTGGAAAAGCACAGAAATTCACCTTCATTTTCTAAGATTTTCTGTAGGAGCCTCATGACATATTCCAAGGGCTGGTAGCAGGGGGACAGCTATGAATGTCACACCAGCTCCCTTTCATATAAGAAATCCTTAAGCTAATTTGATCCATATATTCATGGTTTCAGGTTAGTTCTTAATGCACAGTTATTGCCTCACACTCTCAGCTTGAAAGGCAGAGAGGTACAAGAGTTCACAGCTTTTCCCACTGTTGTATTTTTCCTCCTTTCCTACACGTCAACATAATTAAACCCCTTGTTTTTGAGGGAGTGCTCAGATCCAGCACAGCTCCAACAATCTGCCCACACCCAGGTGAAGGCTGCAGGAAAATATATCATCTCAAGGATGGAATTTTGTGCAACTAAAGTGATGAGGCCCAGAAAAAACCCCAGCTCCTTGTGCTTGTCCTGTGAACATGCAGGGAGGTCAGAATGACAGGCAGTAGCTCCCAGCACCCTTCCACGCTTGGCCATGAGGATAAAATACTCATGAGTTGGTAAAAAGCCCGGCAGCCTCCTCCAGGTTAGAGCTATCAATCATCTCCAGCACAAGCTCCACACAGTGTTTGCAGAGAAATCCAAGAGCCCTAAACCATCCCAGCCAGCTTTACTAATTATTTTCTCTTTTGCTTTTACATGAGTGAAGTTACCTGAGCCACAGCTCAGGTGTGCTCACATTTTCTAGATGTGCCTTCTAATTGGACTGGCTCAAAATAAGCACCCAAAAAGCCCCAGGAAGACTCTTAATTATTCTGCAAAATAAGGTTATTCAAACTTTTCAAGTGGCTATGTTCTATTTTCTCTGCTCCACAAATTCTGACTCATTCATATATATTATTTTCCTCCTTCAAACTAAGAGTTGTGTATAAATGGAAGAAGAGTTCAAAAATGGCACCACTGCTGTTAGAGCATGAGCAGACTATACAAACAGCACTTTTTTAAAATACGTTTCTGGAGTGCCTAGAAACTCCAATGAGGAGCAAGCCCTTACTATGCTAAGTTGTACAGAAACACAGAAAAAGCCTTACTGCTGCCTCACAGACTTGTTTGTTCTTTTTACTCCAACATCTTTACTCACTGCCATACTGCTGCTGGCTGGGACGATAGTTTTAGCCTCTCCTACAGTAGAGAGTAGAAATTAGTAGGAAAAAAATTGCTTTTATAGTTACTGCTTGTAAATGTAGTTACTAGTAGCTGTACTAGTTACAGTGACAACTAATTGCTGATAAAAACTAGACTTTCTGCCTTTTTTGAAGCTAGAATCAGTTGTAATGGTATAAGAAAAGAAAGACCAAACAGACCTGTTCTCTCATTATTAGGTGGAAGTTATTGGAATCTATTACATCAGAAGTTTATATTCAAGGTATCAATGGCTCATGGTCCCATTTCCCAAAAGTTTGTCAAATGAGTAATAATGTACTTCATCATTAAACTTACAGCACAAAGCTATATCCTGCAGCAAAATTAAATCTAGCTTAAATCAGTTTATTTCTCCATACCTTCCACTTTTGCAGGCTGAAATGCTCTCTTAGTGCCTCCCTTTCTAATCAGTGCCGTCAGCTGAAGGTTTCAAATGTCACACAGCATTTAGCCCATGATGGGGATTATTTCTTTCAAGTATTTTAAGCACAAATAAAACCAGCCATGATGCAAACGGCATGAGTAAAGGGTGCCGTGTGCAATCTGCATTGCCTGGAACAGGCACGTGTCAGCTAAGGCCTTGGTGCTGTCAGGAAGCAAGTCTCAAACTGTTGGATCAGGATCTGCTCATCCTCCATGGGGCTGCCCAGGTGATCAGCCCTGCTGGGTGCTCACTTGGGTTTCTCAGGGCAAAAGGAGCAGGCAGAGAGATGAAGGAATGCTATTTTGGGCAGCAACCATGAAAGATGGCATGACTGAGACATGGCTCTTACATCAACACTTTTATCCCGTTTTACAAAGCACCTTCTCCTAACAACCCACCCATACTAACAGCTGGGTTGTGTTTGAGCTCCGTGGCTGCTATGTTCCTGCTGGAGCTTAAATGTGCTTTGTATCCATCTCAGGGAGTAACAGGCCCCTCCCTGCTGCAGGTGTGAGCTGGTCCCTGCCTGTAGGATGCTTGTTTGCAGTAGGGAAGGTCATGCCTATAGGGACACTGTCAGGAGGTAACATCTTCCTTAGAAAGGCACTGTGCTCCACTGGCTGCTGGAGCTCCTTTTCCAGAGCCTTCCCTAGCTCTGAAGTGTCTTCTGCAACAGTGTGCAAATTCTGAATGCCACAGACTCGTCACTTTTATCTCTTTCTTTAAAAGTCATCTTAGAAATGATGGCTGCACATCCATATTACTTGTTGGGACCCTTACTAAATGTTTGCATGACATTAACCTACTGGCTCATGTTTCAACCCCAAACATGAACATCAGCAACGTTGTTCCAGGCAATATCACATGAATCCTGCTGCTTTCTGGGAAATTTAGGAATGCACATTTGATTTCACTGCTGCTCTTGCTTCTACTACACAACACCTACCTTTTCACTTAAACTTCTCTGATACATGGAATGATTTTGGTGCATGGATACTGGAGGTGAAGAAAATTCAGTCTTAATATGACAAAAACAACCCAAAGTGTAACAGTTCTAGCCCTACCAGATGTGACAGACCAGGGAGAATTAAAGAAAATATTTTTCCTTAAAAAAAAAATAAAGTATTCTCCTTCTGCAGCATTTCAGAGCCAGGATGGCACTAGGAACAAACATCTGCTTCCATTTTGATTTTGGATCAGGATCCTCTCTGTAGGAGTTCAAAACAGGTATCTGGAGTTGATCCAAAGTCTGTTTGGAAATCAGTGGGAGCCTTTACACCATTTCTGGTGTGTGTTGGAACAGCTCATTGGCTCCCAAAGAACAATTGTAAAGATGAAGAACATCCAAACTCTAACTCAGTTTTATTGATTCACAAACAACATTTACTGTGCAAAAATGTTTATCATGGCTTTTACTTCTTTATCTGGGTTTTCCCATATCTTGACATACTAAATTATTGCTGGAAAACAGAGCAACAAGGACTGAATCAACAGCTGCACTTTAGTGATAAGGGATCAATTAACAAGTTGTGAGGGCTGTTGCTGTTCAGCGTCTGCTAACTAAACTAAACTTCTGTGGCTGTGAAGGCCTAACTCCAACTAGCCATAGCAGTACTTCATACCATACATTTATGGAGTTTACTATCATCTCTTTAATTCTGATGCAGCATTTGAAAAAGAGAGAAGGAAGAGTTAGTGTTTGCTGATGCTCAGTATGGCCCAGTGAATAGCAACTGTTCCAACTTAGATTGAACCAGTAAATGATCACTCAAAAACATAATTAAGTATATTTGCCATACGTGCAACTGCGGGTTGGGGAGTTGCCTGTTGCTTCCATGACAGACAAGTGCTATGAATATGTTCCAGACATCAATCCATACTCTCAGGTGTTGAGATACTCAGGCAGAAGCATGAAAACCCTGCTGTTGTTGCACATTAGAAGAACAACATGAAACCAGCAGTCTTGGTGGAAGTTGTAGAGAAACACTGCTCTTCAAGTGTATTGGGTTTGTGTGGCCAGGCTTTGGTATGGGGGGGCTACAGGGGTGGCTTCTGCTTCCTCCATGTCCAGTAAAGCCAGGATGGAGCTGCTGCTGGCCAAGGCTGGGCCAATCAGGAATGGTGGTGACACCTCAGGGATAACAGATTTAAGAAGAAAAAAAAGTTATTGCACAGTTGTAATTGGGTCCAAGGCAGAGCAGGGTGAGGATATATGAGAGAACAGCTCTGCAGATACCCAGTGCAGGGCAGGAGGAAGGGCAGGAGCTGCTCCAGGTGCCAGAGCTGGGATTGCCCTGAGATTCCATGGGAAAGCCCATGTTTAGCTGCCATGGTGAGGCAGCTGTGCCCCTGCAGCCCATGGAGGGCACGGGAGTGCAGAGATCCATCTGCAGCCCCTGGAGGAGCCCATGCCAGAGCGAGGCGGTGCCCAAAGGGGGCTGTGACCCCTTGGGAGACCCACACTGGAACAGGGTCAGGTCCCTGTGGACCCATGGAGAGAGGACCCCACCCTGGAGCAGGTTTGCTGGAAAGACTTGTGACCCAGGCCGGAGCATCCTGTGCCTGAAGGACTGACCCTGTGAAAGAGTGACCCATGCTGCAGCAGTTCATGGTTGGACTCAGGCTGGAGAAGTTCATGGAGGACTGTCTCCTGTGGGAGGGACCACAAGCTGGAGCAGGGGAAGGACTCCAACTCTCCTCCCTGAGCAGCAGTTGAAATAACGTGATGAACTGACCATAACTCCCTGCAACACTGGGGTAGGAGGTGGAGCTGGAAAGGAGGGAGGGGTGGGGGGAAGGTGTTTTTAAGGTCTTATTTTACTTCTCACTATCCTGCTCTGATTTTGCTGGTAATAAATTCAATTAATATCTCTAATTCCAGTCTGTTTTGCCCATATTGTATTTGCTGAGTGATCTCTCCCAGTCCTTAACGCATGAACCCTTTGCTGTATTTTGTCTCCCCAGTCCAGCTGTGGAGGGGAAAGACAGAGAGGCTTTGGTGGGTGCCTGGCATCCAGCCAGGGGCAACCCACTACACCAAGCTAACTTGCATGTCCTCTTCCTGCAGCATTTGATGCCCATTCAATATCCTAGTGAAGGCTGAAATGGCCTCAGGATCTTTTATCTGGCAGTATCTGCTGGAAGCCCTTGGGCTGTTCCATCCCTGAAGACAGAACAGCCCAAATCGACACAGCAGAAAAAGGGATAACGCCACAAACATGGCTGAACAATTTCATCAGGCCGATGCACCGGGGAAGAAACAACACATACTTCCCATATTATGTAGTCTACTCTTCACCTTTGCCTGTCCTCACGAGAAAGAGCAATAAAGACAGAGTGTGTCTGGGAAAGCACTTACACACATACATATTGGACTATGAATTGAGATCTACACACAAAGTCCTCACACTCAGCCATGCCCAGAACACCATCACACATTCCTCATCTTCATGACTATTACATTAGACACTTCTCAGCTTAACAGTCATACAAATGCACACTCATACAAAGAGACTACTCATCATCTTTTAGCACTTCCCAGTGCAGCCAGACACACAAAACATATTTTCTCCTTTTCTTTCTGAAAGCTTTGCTAAAGTCACTGAAGCTGGAGAAGGCCCAGCATCTGCTGCAAGGTGAATTCACTGACCTGTTTAATCACACTGGAGACAGAGGTGTTTTGGTGCAGCAGGTCAGTAAAATGGTGTGTGCCTCCACATCTATTTGCACACAATTTCCCAGGTGAGATTACAGATATTTACTAGAGGTTTCATTATTAAGGTCATTTGGGGATGCTTTTAATTCTGATCCACGACCAGTAGAGAATCTGAACATGTTTATTCATATCAGCTAGACACACTAGGGTCATGGCAACCTGGGACACAGACAGAATTTTGACTTTGCTTTATATTGCTGACAACTCAGGTATAGCTTCTGCTCCCTGTTCTTCTTCTCCGTACAAAGCTGGAGCTGCAGCAGTTTCACAGCAGCCTGTGCTGGGTATGTACCTTTCTTCACAATGAAGGAAAGGCTGCAAACAGAGTGACATCATGTTGCCACCAAAAGTCATGTACCACTTTGAAGACTTTTACAAGCAAGTTAAAATTTAAATCAGAATGAATGGATGAACTCAATATATTTGGCTTCACTAACACCATAACTAATTGCACTCAATTCTCTGTTTCTTAAGAAATGACCCATATTTCAGCATGGATTATGGCCATGTCATATGGCACTTAGCTGTCATATATCCCACTGCTCCTTCCTCAGACCGATATTGCTCCACTGCAGTGGCAGAGACCTGGATGAATAAATCCAAGTTGTGTGGGAGACGAGAAAAGTCTTTTAGAATAAATAAAGGGTCTTTGTTCACTTTTGTTCACTGATTCACAAAAAGTACTTTGGGAAATGTATAGCCGACATGAAGACAAGAACAAGTTACGTAAGGTTCGTGTGGGCAATGCCTGATCAAAGTGCTAATTGGTCAAAGGAGCACGTGGACAGCAACACAGAAGATATGGCATGCAGCCAGTCTGTATTTGTTTAGTTAACAAGAATGCTAACAAGTATAATTTTAGCCAGAGTATTTTTAGCACAGTGTAAAAGCCTAGCATAGTCGTACAGTATATAAGGCCTTGCATGATGGTAATAAACAATTCTCTTTGCAAGAAGAAGCAAGAGTGTCCGTGCCCTCATTTGCTACAAAGTTGAATATATACCAAATTTATTTCCAGACTACCCAGATTTTCAAACAGAAATATGTATAGGCAAAACCCAGCAACTCCTTTCCACAACTTCTCTGGCACAGCCAAAGACTAGAAAAGCAGAGAGGAAGGAGCAAAGGATGGCTATGGGTGCAGCCAATGGCAATTGGTGCAGCCTTCAGGAAGGACATTATCAGACATACTGTTGACTGGCTGCCTCAGAATCCGACAAGAATTGCAGAAGTAAGGGAGCTTTACAGAGCATCTTTTTGCAAGTGGTCAGTCCAGCACTGGAGCAGCTGTGGCAGCACCTCACTGTGCCCATGGATATCAGAGTGGGCTCAGGAGCTGCCGTGGCTGCAACCTCCAGTGGTCACTAGTGGTGTCCCCTAGGGATCAGTGCTGGAGCCAGTCCTGTTTAATATCTTCATTGATGATCTGGATGAGGGGATTGAGTCCACCATCAGTAAATTTACAGATGACACCAGGCTGGGAGCATGTGTCAATCTTCTGGAGGGTAGGAGGGCTCTGCAGAGGGACCTGGAGCAGCTGGATCCAGGGGCCAAGTCCAACAATATGAAGTTTAACAAGTCCAAGTGCCAAGTCCTGCACTTTGGCCACAACAACCCCTGCAGTGCTACAGGCTGGGGACAAAGTGGCTGGACAGTGGCCAGGCAGAAAGGGACCTGGGGGTGCTGGTTGACAGCCGACTGAACATGAGCCAGCAGTGTGCCCAGGTGGCCCAGAAGGCCAACGGCACCTGGCCTGGATCAGGAACAGTGTGGCCAGCAGCTGTTCCTGAGAGTCCGGGATCGGCTGCCCAGGGGTTTGTGAAGCCTTTGTCCCATCCCTTCCCGGGATCCCAGGGCACCGGTGCCGCGTGTTTCCCGAGCTCGCTCCGGAGCGCCCCCTGCAGCCGCGGGGGAACCATCACACCTGCCCTGCTCACCGGGAGCCGCCAGCGCCCCTGCCGGCTGCGAGCGGAACTGCACCCGAGGGGAAAGGGCCCGACAGCCGAGAAGGCTGGCACTGGGTTTGTGATTGCTGTTACTGCCATAGTTGTTGTTTTGTTTGACTGGTTATATACATATATATATATATATATATATATATATATATATATATATATAGTAAAGAACTGTTATTCCTATTTCCCACATCTTCGCCTAAAGGCCCTTGATTTCAAAATATAATAACTTAGAGGGAAAAGGGGTTATATCTGCCACTTCAAGGGGGGGCTTCTGCCTTCCTTAGCAGACACCTGTCTTTCAAAACCGAGACACACATATATCAGCAAACTCAAGGCCAAGAGCTAACTCTCTTTCGGTAATCAAAAGCACACTTCACAAAAAACTCCTGTTACTGGTGCATTACAGTCATTTTGAATCACAGTTGCTTAAACTGTCTCACAAAAAAGAGCAAAAAGCTTTTAGAAGTGAAAATTTCTCACATAGGTAACAGATAAAAAGAGAATTGATAAAAACTAATGACAATGCCAGAGAAAATGGTGGTAAGTATAATGTTGAATAAGCTGTTTTCCACTCTCTCCTGCCTCAGGACACAGAAATATCGAGCCTAAAGAAAGATGTCACCAAGGTATCCAGGCCATGAAGTTCTCTCACATGTTTCTTCCAAGCACTCAAAGAAAACTCATTGGAAAAAGCCTTGGCTGACTTTATCTGTGCTGCTTTTAACTTTGTATTTCTGCACAGACTTCTTGTGCATTGCACATGTCCAGAACACTTCTGGCTGTACAGTGAGGTGCACACCAGTGAATATGTCTCCAGGAGAAAGAGCCCCATTTTATCCTTCCCAGGACAAGAAACAGTGATCGTTCTTGTTACTGGGATGAAGATAAGGAACAGAGCAACACCCAAAAATTAAAAACATTATGAAAATTGAGCAATCCATGTAGTCCTTTTAAAAGATTCTTTCTAACTAAATGTTTCCTTCTGGTTGATGCTCACACTTCATTCCTTTCCTGCAGCGACATCCCTCCCTTGCAGGAATCCAACAGGAATACGACAAAAGGACACTGCATGTGCTGCCATCCTTAACCAGGGCAGTTGGCACTGAATGCTGGGCCATGGCTGATGTGGACACACCCTCCAGCACAGCAGTGTTCCTGGGCTGCCAGGAACCTAGGGCAGGAGATGGGCCTGGAGGTCAAGGATGAGCAGAAGGGTTCTGACTTCTCTGTTGGCTCTGCACACTCCTTCAGAGGGATCTCTTCCAGGAAGGATCAAGAGAAACAAAAACCCTTCAAGCAGGTGGTACATTACTAATGGGATGCCAGAGTATAAGAACTGAAGTATCTTGAATTAAGGGACACCACCAGTGGCAATAAAAATTACGTGTCTGAAAGCTAAATACTGTTACATGGCACCCGACCCCAAGAACTGAGGAGGGAACAGATGGGGGACATCGCACTTCCCCTGGAACGTTTGTCAGGGCAGTTTCTCTCCTTTCCTAACTTTCTGCCTTTTTCCAACAACAAGATCCCAGCCTCAACTATTGAAACTAATACTAAGTCAGTCATACACATTGTCTTCAAGTGTGTGCAAAGAGAGAAAGTGGGATTAGAGAAAAAGAAAATCCACACCTGTACTACTGGAGGCTTTTGGGGTAGGTCCTGTCTGCCCATTCCTAACCCCAGGTGCCCTACCAGAAGCCAACAATCACTTCTGTGCTGCAAAATGAGGCAACCCTGCTCATTGCAGGCAGATTGAATGGATTAAGCAATTGAATTTTTGAAATATCAAAGTGACACCCATAAAGATATCGCTGCCTTTCTTTTGAGCAACAGCAGAAAACTGGATCTTCTCAGATCCACTTTAAAGAGAGGTGAAATCATCATCATCATCATCATCATCATCATCATCATCATCATCATCATCATCATCTTCCCTATGAATATAGTTGGTTTCAAAGTCTTTTGTACCAAAATATTATGACACACATGCACACACGGGCACCAGGGTAGGAGCGGTTAACTCCCTCTGGCTCATATCTCCTCTTTTAAGACAAAAGAGAATCTTCTTGGCTCAAGAAACAACACTGGTGAGAGATTCTACTGCTGCTGTGATCCCTTCTGACTTAAACTGTAGTTAATCTGTGATGGAGATTATCTGAAAAATGCCATTTATCTGGTTTTCCTAAGAATTACAACTTCCTTCTTTTTCTAGATGGATTTCTCACCTTTGTGCTCTCAGAGAAATGGGTGCAAACAGAGGAAGGCTGGAGTAACCAAACCAGGGACACCAAAACTCAGCCTGGTACAAAAATACCACAGCTGATGACACACTGCAGCAAATGAGGTTCCCACTAACAGAAGAAACAGCTGATGTGAAGCACAGCGAAGCGCAGATATGATACAAATATAAGTGGAAAGCTCTGATAATGACCACTGCCACAACTTTTTATTCCTTATAACAGACACTAACTCTCTTCCACCTGTGACTATCTTGGCCTGGGATGCTGGAAAGGGTAATGTTGTTCTTCTAATGACAGCTCTTCCACAGACTTAAAAATGTCTCAAATAAAAACTCTGTATTTTATATGATACAATAGGTTTTTATATCAAAGGGGAGAGGAATATTGCAACTTTATAGTGAGTCATTTCTAGCAGACAAAGCTGTGAACAGGGAAGAAAACCTACTTCAAAATTCCTGAAAGAAGGGAGCACTTCTTTAGTGGTGGCATTAAATGCCAATCCTTACATGAGATGTGTGCTGGTTTGGACAAATTTGGAGGAAAAATATCCTCTGATAGAAGGCAGGTTACAACCACACCTCCCTCACCAGGTTCAGTGAAAAGAGAATTTTTCCTTGGAGGAAAGTGAAAGAGATAAAAACTATTTATTTAACAAACACACGGGAAAAGGATAATAATTTTAAATAATAAAACCTCTCTTCTGTAGGTAGCCTCTCCCCTCTTCCTCGGAGCTGGGACAGGGTGGGCAGTCCTCTGGGGCCTTGATGAAAAAAATCCTCCCAATGTTTTCTGATGTTGAAACAGTCCAGAAAAGAAGAAGGGAAAAATCGGAGTCCCAGGAAAACAAAGTTTAACTCTCCAGAGGGAAAGAAAACTGAAAAACTGGATGAAAAAAAAAAGCAAGCAGGCTGCTTCTCCGCTCTCTCGCTGCAGCAGAAGAACGCAGGAGTTTGAAAAGTTTTACTCAGTTTTTTTCCTCTTCTCCCCCTCAGGCTCAGAAAAGGCAAAAAATTAAGTTCTGGGCATAGAGTGGCGATAGGGAATACACATCATAAAGTCACCCCAAGACAAGATGAAATTTAACTGCCAGGATTCAATAGCTTTTAGGTTCCTAATTTTTAAACTCCATGCTCCACAAGACACCTGTGAATTATTATTGGGAACCTGAGAGAAGGGCCTCAGGGCACAGCAGATCCCTCCTGGTAAAGCTCTGATTAAGGCCATAATATTTGATATTAATAAATGGTCTGCTAAAAGGAGGGCTAATTCCTCCTGTTCATCACAGACCAGTTGTAGGTCTGGGCTGAAATTATTGCCAGATGAAAAACTATTTGCCCAGCTGATGGGAAAATACAATTGTTATCTTGCAGAAACACTGGTCTGTGGAACCCCACAAAGCTTATTCTCTAGGATCATTAAATATTAACCAGGAAGATGCACAAAATCATGACCCAGCCTGGGTGTGCTAACTCTTCTCTGTATTTGGGAGGTAACACCAGTTAATCCAGTGGCAGCTCTGGAATCTAGGAGTACCAGAGGGACCCCTGGGACAGAAGAATGTGCAAAGGGGAAGGAACCTGTGTTAATGATTCAGGGAAAGGATTATCATACAAATGTTTACTCCAGGGAAATCAAGGAATATGTACAGTATACAAGCAGGAGTGTCCTGGGATAATGTTATAAGGTTTTTGGGTTTGTTTATTCCTTAACCATCTGCTTAATCCCCAGAGAGGCTGTGTCTTTAAGATGGACCCGGGGGGTGGGGCCGGAGCCACAGGACCCGGGTGCAGGTTGGTTGAACGGCAAGGCCCAACAGCTCGGGGTACCAAGGGTCTCGGCACTGTTCGGCAGGGAGTGTGCTGGGAGTGCTGGGTTACTCTTTGGTTTTTTTTATTCCGGCTAGCTGGAAAAAGGTTGTGTTGGGGTTTTTTTTTTGGTTTTTTCCCTTCTCCCCCTTGCCTCATTGCGTCCCTTCCCTCCAGTCCGGGGAGCCTGCGGGGTGGCCCCAGCGGGCCCGCGGGGTGGCCCCGGCTGGTCTGAGCAGTGTGTCTGTTCCCTCTCCGGGCATTTGTTGTATTTTGAGTTTTGTTTTTTTTTCCTGTTCTACCCTGTTTTGTGTTAATAAACAGTTTGGGTTTTTTCCCACTTTCACTTGCTGTTACCAATTTGTCTCATTGGCGGAGGAAAAGGGGAGGCCTCATTCCGGAGCGCTTCCTCCAAAAATTTTGCCTCCAGAAATCGAGACGAGCTTTCCTGTACTCATAATGCACAATTTTGGTGGAGGTATCCCCTTGTTCATCCAGCACTGTAACAAAGAATGTCTGCTTCTTAATGCTACGTTGGTTTGAAGGAGTTTTTGAGTGATTTTAGCAACGAAATGAGAGGTGACAACAGTCACTTTCATGTAAATTCCATGGGAGGGAGGAGGATGAAGAAAAGACTCCAGACCTGAGAGCGATTGGGAGGTACGATGAAAGCAGTGTTCATCAATACACACTTAGATGCACAACAAAAATAGGAGAACAGTAGTTCCTGGCTGAGAGATTGTATTATCAGCCCAGCCTCAAGAATGCCACAAGGTATCAGCTAAAATCCCTTTTTCCAGCATTTTCAGGAAAATGGTCGTTTCTGACATGGACCTCTCATTTCTCTTTGAAAATTTGTTTTCTTGTTTTTGTTGAAAGGGAGCTATTTCAGCATCAGGGTGGCAAAATGAAGAATTCCAGTGGCAGCATGGTTTTCAGCTTTCCTGCTCGGCTCCACCCCTCTCTGGGACTGGCCTTCAGCACCCCTTGCTGCACCCAGGCATGGCTGAACCAAAGGCAGGTAAAGATGTTTGGCCATACCTTTTTAGTGTGGCAAGTAATAGTATTGTTATATTTATGTTATAGATTTCATCCTATAAACCTTCAACACAACAAGAAATCCCAGCTGCACAGAAGAACGATCTGTGCCACTCATTTTTGGGTGAAATGCAGCTACATTTTCATACACAAATGGGTAACTCCCAATTGAAATGGGCAGTGCTGCAGCCCCAGGTAAAATATTTTGCTCTAAATAGAAGCTTTGCCAATATAGGAAGGGCTACTCCAGTGAGACTTCCTATCACAGGATTTCTACTGTTGTCAGCATGTGTCCAAACTACTGCCAAACCCCTCTTTGAATTGAGCAGTTCATAAATACTTGCCAGTATTCAACAAAACAAGATTAATTCAGCAGTTTTATTTGCATATTTAATTAGGACTTTGATGATGCCCCGGTGATTTGTGCCTGAAAATAACTGTTGGCTTTGGCCACATGTCCTGACCATCTGACCTTCACCCTGATGGACAGTTTCTCCTCTTCCTTTCTCATCAGCCAGTTCCAGTCCCGTGCAGCCCTCAGTACCTGCAATGCGATGCTGCCACTCCAGTCCATGGTATTTAATGCCATTATTCTGTCTGTGAGCAGGCACTGGCAGCAGCTCCCCATGCCCTGCAGCACTATGTTTCCTCTCAGACAGCTTTCCCAGTGAGCACAGCACCACACCTGCAGCTCTGGGTGTGCTAGGAAGTGCCACACTTTCCTTTGCACCTTCCTCATGCCTGCAGTGCCTCTCACCAGGCTGGCTGACAGCGCCTTGACATTTAGAATGTGATGCAATTCTGCCTGCAAAAAGATATAATAAAGCTCACTGTGAATTAAAGTGGTCGGCTTCTGTCAAACGCAAACTAAATCGAAATGGAATGCAGTATTTCCCTACATAATGAAATCCATACGCTAATGGGAAGAGATTATGTCTTGTATCAGATTTATCAAAGTAAACTCAATGCATTTTGGGAAGCATCTCAGTGCTGCCTATCCAAAGTGATATTTACTACCGAATATGCACTGTATCAAATAAAAGCTCCTAGACAGTGAATATACTTGAAGCATTTACCAAAAACAATGCATTTTTTGAACCTTGCTGATTCAAACTGACTTAGCATTCCACCTTGGAGTTCAAATAAAACAATATATGTTCTTTGATGACATTTTAATTATCTTCAAAATGGATAAAAAACATAGTTAGGGTCAATTTGCAAGGGCAATAAAAGTAAATAAAAACCACATTTATATTTTAAGTCTTGTAATGATAGAAAAATTTTCCCAGCACACTGGGAAATAACACTGATCAAAAATCTAGTAAAAGGTATACAGAGCTGACTGATTCTAGGACTGCTTCTGATAAATAAATGCCACAATCATATGTGCATGCAAGGCTCAAATTGATTCTGAATATCATGAATACACAGACTTTTTTACCTGGTGCAGATTTACTGGGAGGGAATATAGGTAAGCAACTGAAGTGCAGTCCCTCTCCAGTGACAACACACTGTTCCCCTCCCTCCCTCCCTTCTCCTCATCACAACACAGCTAAACTCTGTAAGTTAACTGAAAATATGGCAGAATGGTATCATTGCACTTATACTTTGTGGTATAGATATTACTTTTAGATACATAATTTACTCTTCCAGTACATGCACTCAATATGATCTGTCTCTGCTCTTAAGTACAAAACTAATTTAAACTCTAGCAAGTTACAGAGCCTTATGAAGTCAGACTGGGCCTAAGGCTTAGTTTCAGGTAAAGACACTTGAACTTAGGTGTTCACGTGCACCCTGTGTCTTTAGAGTCTTGCTGTAACCCCCAGTCAGTCCAGTCAGAGACCATATAAATATGACAAGTCTGTCAGAGTGGCCTTCAGCTGAAGGTCTAAAAAGACACAGATCCTCCCTGAATGCCCCACACCTGCCAGGTGTGTGCAGACATTGTGGATCCTGCAGGGCGTCCCAGACAGCACCAGACAGCTGTGCTGACACAACCAAATCCCCCCTTCAGCACCTGTTTTAGGATGAGCCCACCTGCTTTATGGATCTGCTCTCTCTAATGGCAGCTGAGACGCTTGACTCCCAAGCAGGCACTTATTGTGACATCTGTGGTCTTCCCTGGGGTGAATCCCTAGAGGCAGTGAGGAGAGAGGTCCTGACACATCCCTGAGAAGCAGCACAGCATCAGCAAAACCCAGAACTTCTCTGTTCAGACTCCCAGATGAACTGCCTGAAAACCAGAATAATGCCTTTTCTTGAAGTTTGAAGTGTGTTTTTCACAGTCTCATTCTCTGAGCAGGTTGAAACAGATGACAATATCCCCCTTGGCTACTACCCTCAAAAATGAGATCACCTTCAGAGACATGGCACTGCCATTTTCAGAACAAGTTCTGATTAAAGGGTGAGAGCGTGAGCCACAGAACAAAACAGGTTTTCCAGCACACAGCCATAGGCAACTGCAACTGTTTGAGGCTCCATTTACAGCAGAATGGAGAGGGTAACTTTTGTAAGCTGTTAGTATATACAGTAGTGATAATTAAAGCTGATTAATGCTTGCCAGTCAGCAGCAAAAAAAGGCAGTTTTGCAAGGCTGCCACATCCAGGAGGCACAAACATCTCACACAACAGCTGGGGCCCGGCACAGCAAAACTCTTTGCAACACCTCAAGCAAATGGTAGAGTATCTCCTGAAAAGGCATTTTGTACACTGCAAGCTGGAAAATGAGACAATCACATACTTGTAAATTGATTTTTAATAGGTCTAGCTTATTAGCAAAATGCTACACAGCCAAATTCTGCGTTCCAAACACAGATCAGCTTCTGCTACTCTCTTTATCTGCAATTTTTCCCTCTGCCTTACATAGAAAATAAAGCAAAATGGGCCCCTTTCTTTCTTGTGTATTCACCCTGCGATGCAGCACAGTGCACCTGTTTCTAGTCTTGCATTTTATTTTCTGGTGTTAGGAAATTCAGTGTTTCATATTCATTACTGATAGAATTATACTTGAGCAGGCCGAAAAAATGTGGTTTCCTTCCCATATTAGTCCATTTGGGAAGGACATCCTGCCCCTGAATATGTGCATGTGTGAACCCAAGGGCTTTTGGTGCTTCAGAAACACAAATGACAGTTACTTCTGCATTTCTTCTGTGGTTAAAGAGGCAGAACTCAGAGTCCCCGTGGATACGTACCTTGAGAAAACCAGGTAAACTGTTTCTGCCCAAAATTATCTGTGATAGCACAGAAGGTTAGAAAATCATAGCTAAACACTTCTTTCTGCACCTGAGCTAATTCTTTACTGAAGTATAGCTTAGTGTTCTCTTCTCAAGAGACTCAGAGAAGTATTCTGTTGCAAAATGATCAGAGGATGAGGGGCATGGGTCATTGATAGAATTATGGGATCAATAAAAGAACTGTACAAGCAAAAGCCTGCAAGCAAAAGGCCTGCATGAGAAAAACCCTCCATGAGAAGTGCCTGTGTGAGAACCAAGCCTGAGAACAAAAAGGGAGCTTGCTTTTCTCAACCATATTGGCTGGTCTGCAATGTCCCCCCCCGCCGCAGTCCTCGAACTTTTTCAACAGTATTCCACAGAATTTCCTATGCAATATGCTAAAGAATAACAGTTCCAGACAGATTTCCAAACAGAAAAAAGTCATAGCATTTTTTCCTTGGATTTATAGCACTTACAGTATTTGCTGCATGGAGGAATACTGTAAATAGCATTTATACTACTACACTGAACAAAATGACCAGAGTCCACCTGCCCTGGAGTTTTTTTTGCAGGCTTCCCATCTTTCCCTACTCTGGTGCAGTTTATATGTAGGATTGAAATATTTTCATAGAGATGCAACAGGTAAGTCAATCTCCTCTATCCCTGTAGGGAACATTTTCTATAGGGAACAGTTACTGCTTTTTTTAGGTGCCACAGTAGGTCCATAAAACTCCTGCAGTAGCCCAGACATTGTTGTTATAGGGGTCAACCCTGGAAAGCAGAGCTGGCAAAGCTTTGCCTTTCGCCCCAAGTGGGGAGACACAGATTTGACTCTCACAGTCAGCACACCCTTTAGATCTCTGCTGATCAGCCCATAAGACTTTTTCCAAAAGGCACTTCTATACCATCACAGTGTGATCTCCTCATTTCTTAGAGGATGCTTGGAATGGCTACCTAGGCTGTCTGCCCACAAGAACACTCCATGGAGGTTGATGGGAAATAAAGGTTTGAGTCTGACTAGTTATTGCAATATCATGTTTGGTTCTTGAGGTTGAGGCTCTTCTGGATCAGTATGTTTGCCTGCGCCAAAAGGGAGGTACCAATACACTTAAATTCTTGCCTATGCAGGCTTGGCTGTGTCGACTACAAGAACACAGTTAAAAAGACAGAATTTTAAAAAAAGCTTAAGAAAACCCAAGCAACAAACTATTGTAACTGGAGGCAATTAATCCCTTGCTGAGACACATAAATAATAGACAGGTGTGTCCATGCTCAGCACCTGCTCACAAAGCCCAAAAGGCTTGCGCTGTGTCCTGCCTCTCACACAGGTATTTCTGCTTCAATTCCATCTCAGAGGCACTGTCACTTTCCTCTCCTTCCCCACCACAACATGTGTTTTAGTCAATCATAGGGCTCCCTGAGTAATAAACCTGGTGCACTCTCTGCCCTCTCTCTGCTGCGCTTTGCTATGGAAATCCAAATATTTGTGTTTTCTCACGTATTTAGCAGTATATCTTGGCTGCTTTAATAGAAACTATCAAGCATGACAGCTCAAGCATGGAAACTCTGGAATACTTAATTTGAAGTCAGCAGTTACCAAGCCTTCTGTTCCGGTTTGGCCAAATTTAGAAATATATCCTCTGAGAGAAGGCACAACCACCCCTCCCCCACCAGGTTCGGGAAAAATAAATTTTCCTCGAAGGAAAGTGAAGGAGATAGAACTATTTATTTAACAAACACACAGGAAAGGAAAATAATGCTAAATAATAAAATCTTTTGCTGTGGAGGAAAAACCTGGGAAAAGTGTTAGAGTCCTCCCTCTGGTCTCCTCGGAGCTGGGGCTTGGCCCAGGGCCAGGCCCTCTGTGCCCGGTGGAAAATCCTCCTGATGTGCTCTGATGTTAAAGCAATCAAGCAGTCCAGTAGCAAAGGGAGAAAATCTGAAATTCCAGGGAAGGAAAAAATTCAACTCTCAGCCTCTCTCCAGAGAGCAAAGCAGCTGAACCACTGGCCAAAAAAAACCTGTCCTGGAAGCAGCCAGCCGGGTACTTCCTCCCTCCCCTGCCACAGCTGGGAAACAAATTGCCATCTGTGTGTGACCTTGCACAAGCTGCAAACTGCTTTGAAAAAGTTTTGCTCAGTTTTTTCCTTCCCCCTCTCAGGGTCAGTTTAGAGGCATAGAAAGGCACAGAAATTAATTTCTGGGCATAGGCAGTGATATGGGATACACATCATAAAGTCACCCCAAGACACCTTCTATTTCAGCTGCTATTGGGGGGCTTCATATTTAAAAAATATGTGTTTTGGCAAAACCCATCAGAGCACAGCACAAAAGCAAGAGCTTTATGGGTAAACTTATTCAGAGAGCAGTACCTATAGATTATAACCATATATCCAGTGCCATCCCACTGAGACTGCACAGACTTACAGCACTGCTGGAGAACAGAGAAGGTGCAGATTTCCAACTGCGTCAGTGAGCAGGATCAATGTTTAAATAAGTGAGTTGAAAAACCACATTTTCATCCCTCTGAATGAATTTTTCATCCATCTGAATAAACGTCAAGCTTTATTCAGAATTACTGTATGTATAAATACACACATATAGATCCTGAAGAGCTGGCAGCCAAAGAACATGAGCAATTTAGTGGAAGGGAATGGTGCATATTTGACAGCTTCACTAATTTTAAATATATTTCAGGAATTAGTGGTTAGTCCCACAAGACCAGGAGTCAGACAGAAATACTGTGATACTGAAGACAATATTAGGGGCAGTTTTATCAGAATTATTCTTTCAAACATGGGTAAAGAAAATGGCAGGCCATGGAGTGCTTCAAGAACTGAGAAAGTTTGGGAAATTCCCTGATAGTAGCAATCAGACCATGCAGCCATTTGCTGTGAACAGTGGTTAAATTGCCAACTTAAAAACATCCACAGTCTACAAATAACAACCAGCCACAAGCTTAATTAAGAGTGAGTAGCAATAGTGCCTGGTATTGACTGTTTTTGTGTCACTCTGCTCACTTTTGCGTGTGTGATTTCTGTGCCATTTTCCTTTGAATGGCCACCTGCTGCAAGAGCATTTCCACCTTCTGCCAGGACCACAGTCCTGTACTTTGACATGAGAGAGCTTAAATATATTTTCTGTGTTGTCTTCTCCTTAATAAAATATAAAAAGTTAGCACTCCAGCCTTCCAGAGCAGCAGGGAAGTGCTGAGCAGAGCTCAGAGTGCTTTCAGGGCATGCTTAGCATACAGATTCTGGGGAGGAGAGCTGAGACGTGCTTGTTGGAGGGAGCAGACCAGAAAAAGAAGGGAAAAGAGAATTTTAGACCTATCTAGTGACAGAGAAAGGACAATTACTCTTCCAGAGGCCTTGTTGCCTCAGTTGTCACTGGAACATTGAAGGATTAGTTCTCCTCTGCTCCCTTCGCGGTACAAACCATCAAGCCACAAACAGGAGTTTGCTTTTGGGGGCTGAATGCAGCTCCTCATCCCAACTAGCAGTAAAACGAAGCATGCAAACAAAGTGGTAAATGCTGTTTGAAATGCAGTGTCCAGGATTCAAGCAAGACCTGTTCTAGTTTACAACTGGTTTATAAACATGTTGCCGCACAGAAGCACTGTTGACTGCAAATAAATTTGTTTCAATTGCTTCAGAGAAAAACATTTCAGGAGAAGAGGAAAATGTAGAAAGAGTTAACTTAGGAGTTTGGATTTTCAGACAAAATGTCGCTGGGAGTGCACACTAAGAAACACCGATGTGCAAATACTTTTTTTTTTTTTAAGTCAGCAGGAACACAAATCCCAAAGTAATATCCCTGTCCCTACTACTTTTCAAAGGATGAAGCAAACACAGTGTTATGGTTTAGGAATGGTACTCCTCAGTTTAGTTCTCCCATCAAGAGTCTCCAAACCACACTGTCACTCACTCACCCCCCCTCCAGCCTACAGGTGGCCAGAGAGGAGAAATGGAGGCACAGAAGGCAAATATCATGGGTTGAGATAAGAACAATTTGCTGGAAACAGCAATCAGATAAGAAAATGAACAGTAGCAGCAACAACAGCAGGACACACAGCTGTAGTGTAGCAGTTCTTTGATGTTTTTGCATCCAGAAACACTATCTAATGAAAGATGCTAAAAGAAACAATGAGCCCCTGTGCACTCCCAGATATCCATTTGACAGGAGGCAGAAAGCAACTGGCAAGATAGGAATTGCACATGTGGGGGAATGGGAGAGCATCTGGTGCTCTCTCTAATTCTTGTTTGCAAACCCCATTTCCCCAAAGACGTGTTGGTCCCTGCAAGCCATAAGGCTACACCTCATTGAAGGACCTGGGGCCACCAAGCTCTGCAGCCAAAGCAGGCAAGTCCTTCTGGGACAGTGCTGCAGCTGAGAATTCATTTGTCATGTCCTCAATGAAGAGGATTTCTTCTTCACACGGCTGTGCTGAGGACTTGTTGGTCAGTGTAAGGGCCTTAGGGCCAGGGTTTCAGAGTTTGAGCCCCACCGAACTCAGTCCTTCAATCTCTGAAGTGTTCTCAGAGGCAGCAGCTATGGCCACAGTGGGCTGCACCTCTCAGCTCCTCTGCCCCAACATGCAATTACAGGGCAGCGCTGGTAGTCTGAGGGGTTAGGTCAAATAATCAGATCTGTGCAGGGAAAGGGAGGATATGTAGCTCTCCTCCTCCTCGCCAGACTCTCTGGGTAGTAATTAGACCCTGAGGTCGTTTAACATAGAGCATTGCTTTTTTTTTCTGAATTTAAAACTATCCAGCTTGTCTGCATTTTCCTCAAAGCTGATGCCAGTTTGCTGGATACACTACATGGTCCCTGCTCACAAGTCTTGTCTCACCAGCGCCTCATCACTGTAGGACATCACAGACACCAACTTCATATATTTTTGACTGGCTGTCATCCATCTACAGGGGAGTAGGGGAAAGAGAAACCTTTCATCAAGCTCAGGTGCTGAAAATAACCTGAAAATAACCACTACCTCATAGTGAACTTTATCGTTTAAAGATGCTCATATTGGCTTAACATTGGAGGAAAGCTATTCCAATGGCAAGAAGGCATCTTCTCAATTCACCTGCTGCTGATAAACTCTGTATCCTACCACACTTGATCCTGGGATTTTCCACAAAAATGCCTCCCCACTGTCCTGGGTTGCAGTGTATTCTATCACCATCCTCATGAGCTGTTGAAACAAGGTGGGGCAGTGTTTCCTTGCCTTCTCCCCCCAGACTATCTTTCTGTTAATGGCCCATCATTGTCCTGCCGCATGACTCAGAGATAACTCCCTCTGGACTATCTTCTGTTAATCAGCCTAATCAACACTTGGCCTCATGACTCATTACCCCATTGTGAGATGCTCCACCCAGAGGGAGGAACCAAGCATCCCATCGTGGATATAATCTGGGACTCTGAACACCAGAGACAACGCTTCCCACTGGATTTCCAGAGGACAGGAACTACACAGCCACCACTGGACTTTCTGAGGAAGCGCAGACCCCTTTACTACAGGATCACCGCTTCAGAGGACTGCACCATTCTACCAGACTGGGACTCATGTTGTATCTTGACTCTGTCAGTTTGAACCAGTGTTTTCTTTTACTTTTTTTCCTTTTCTTTAATTTCCATTAAATTGTTATTCTGACTTGGTGCCTCCCACTGGTTTGTTTTCAAACTAGTACATAATTTTGCGCCCAATGTGGGGCTTGCTCTGAGAAAAAGTCAGAATTACAATTTGTATAAACAGAAACCTATTCACCATGGTGCTCAACTTGTCTACATGGGTACTGTATCTTGCTCTCTATATTTTTCCTCACATGGGGAACTACCTGCCTGTTGTGTTACTCCTGTTAAACCAGGGAATGGTATGAGAATTGCTTTATTGGTTTATTATGTCTATAGCATAATAACCTGTGAGGCAATTAATACCGTTCGGAATATATACTCAATTTTGTTTGGCTGTCCTAGTCTGGGCTCCTGTGTCTGGGATCTCTTCAACAATCGCACCCAGCCCCTGGTGGGAGGAGTAGAGAGTGGTTTCTTCCAGCCTTTCAGGCCAGGCACAGCAGTTTTTGAAAAAATTGAGTTCCCTCTGGATGTTAAGGATGGTATAATCTTCTTGTCAGTTCTCTTCTCTTTTGTCTCTATGGCCTGCATTGTGTACACCATGCTTAGAAACAAAACACTACTTAGTGTGGAGCAACGTCTGCTTGAGGAGGAGGTAAAAAGGAGCAAAGCAGCAAATACTATGTCTACACAGACTGTCACACAGAAATGAACCAAAAGCAAAGCAACCGCATCCATCTCTACGCAGACTGACACAGAGGAGAAAGAAACCAAACGCAAAGCAACAGTGTCCATCTCTACGCAGACTGACACAGGAGAAATGCCGACTTTCGGGTGGGGGAAGCAATGCAGACAATCAATATGATGGATAAGCAAGCTTCGTTTATTGGCAATACAGAGGCACTTACATAGTATCAGTATATACGCTTGTCAGTTCTTGATTGGTTTAAGCTTACAAAAGCACATTCTTACTTCTACATAACTGGGTTAGATAAAAGACGACATTTGGCAAGCTTTATGTTTTGCTTTGAGAGATCAAAAATCTTCCTCCCTTCTCATGGTCAGTATATCTTATCAGCACAGGACTGTACCTCCTTAGAACTCCCTTTTTGTTTCTCAGGCCTGTTTCTCACACAGGCACTTTCTCATGGAGGTTTTTTCTCATGCAGGCCTTTGCTTGCAGGCCTTTGCCTGCACAGCTCTTCTATTGATTTGGTTTTATCAATAATCCATGTCTCTGATCCTCTAATCATTTTGCAACAATTCCCCCTTTTTTTTTTTAATAAAGGCAATATTTGTATGGCTATAGATGTAGTAACTTTGTATATCATCTTTTACAAGCATTGGCACCGGCAAGGTAAGCACACTATTATTAATAATATTACTAGTCCTACAGTAATCAAATACTGCACAAGTGAAACTAGCCATGGTCCTAAACCTTTTAAACCATCTTTCTAAGCTGAGCCTGTCTTCTTTCTGTAATTGTGTGGTTAATTGATGTAACTCACTTATCTGCTTGTGAATTAGGACAGAGTGGTTAGAAAGATTCATACAGCACATACCTTAGAACTCTTCACAGCCATGGCTGTGAGCTAATAGTAGAAAATCAATTGCTACTTAATTTTGTAATATTGTACGTATGTCTAACACTAGTAACATCTACACTTAACTCATCAAGCATCTGCGAAGTTATATTAAACTTATCCCACTCCCAGCAAGCAAGTTTATGCAAAATAGCGTAAGCCCTGGCTGCTAAAGCACCAGGTAAAAACATAGATGCTAGCCAAATTGACTGCTTTCACTCGATCTAAATGGGTGGACAGCTGATTGAAAATGTCCACTAATACTCTTGTCTCAAGACAGTCAAAAAACTAATTCCCTACTCTATTTCTATGTCTAATGCTATACCTAAAAATTTATGCAATTCTCCTTCTTAGTTTTGCCTTTGGAGGGAGTTCCCCGATACCCACCACAAGTCACTAGCAACCACCTAGGGCAGCTGTTAGATTCGCCCCAGAGTCTCGCTATTTCTCCTGCTACGGAGAGTGGTGGATCTGGCAAGCCCTCAGCTCCTTCACTCAGCCATGTCTGCAGCCTCTCCCAAGACTTCTCGGGACGGAGGTCTCAGAGTTCCAGCTGTTGAAGTAGTGGCGTCACTTTCCTCAGGAGCTGATGCTGACTGCGCCTTCTCGCTTCGGGGTCCTGTAGCACGGCACCACTTGCTGGGCACCCCTCTGGTCAGCGCTGCGGCGATGACTTGTCCCTGTTGTTGCAGGACATTCTGCAGCATTGCAGTAAAAGCAGCTGTTTGAGATGACTGTTTTGCACAGGTAGCATGTACAAGCATCTTGTCTACTCCTGCTCCTTGGGGCAGCGTGGCAAGAATTGTCTTAGCTTGCCTATTAGCATTTTCAAATGCAAGTACTTGGAACATTTGCTTTTGGAGCTCTTCAGAGAGCTCAGTTGCATCCTTTAAGGCTGCTGACAAACGGTCAATGCACTGATCATATGGCTCTGACAGCCCCTGTTGGACTGCTGCATATGGGGGAGACTTCTTTTCAGGTACTGACAACAAGGCTTTGTGGGCAAGAGTCTGTGACAACTGATGAATGACTACGGGCATGGTCAGCTGTGTTACTGTCGCCCCGCAAGCTCTGCTCCCAGTTAGCTTGTCAGCTTGGAGTGCATACAGTGGGTCTTGTGTGTCACCTTGGTGTTTGCTAGCTTCTTCTTGTGCTAACTGCTTCCATGTTTGCTCCCAGAGCAGGAACTGTGAAGGCTGTGCGATGCTGATGCAATCATTCGGACACAGAACATCTGCTGTAAAGATAAACTGCAAAATGCTTTGTGTAGATAAGTCAGCAAGCTTTTTGATTACTTCTTGCATCATTTCTTGGTGCTTCTCCCCCTCCCGGGGACGAGCCCTGGCAGCCCCAGCTGGCTTCGGATCTGCAGGTGACGAAACCGCAAAAGCCTCTTCGCAGCCGGACGTTACTTCGCTGTTCGGCAGGGGGGCTTTAGGACCTCTCCGTTGCTCTGCCGCTTTCAGCCGGGCAGCAGGACTGCCTGTGTCTCCTTGGCCTGCCCGCGCCTTGCCCCCTGCGTTGGGAGGCTCTGCTTCCGTGTTCGCGGTCATTTCTCCCTCGGCCGTCGAAGGGCTAACATCCTGCTCTGCTGAGTTTAGCAGCTCCTGCAGTAAGCGGACGGGTGCTGCTGTGCTTTTAATTGGTTTTCTCGCGGCAAGCCCAAAGGACCGTGCTACCCTGGACTCCACTCTGGTCTCTGCCCGCCACTCCGTAAGACCCCCGTCTGTTCCTTTCCCGGAGCCACCACACCCGGAGCTGCCACGCTCTAAAGCCTCTATGGCAGCTGCGGCCACTGTCCTCTCTGTTTTCATCTCTGCGAGAGTGCCAGTTACTGCTCTCCAGGTTACTTTGAGAGCTTTTGCTTCTTTAGCTTTCTTTTTAAACGATCTTGGATCACACCTAGGCCAAACAGTTCCAGAAGAAGAAGAAGAAGAAGAAGAAGTTCTGGAGGATTTCGGTATGCAGTCCTGTGAAAATTTCTTGCCTCAGCTAACAGGCTGGCTAAAAGCAGGAAGGCACTCCCTCTGCTCTGCAGCAATGCGAACACGGTGGACTTTGTGTGAGTCCTTGAACACCAACCGCACTGAAGAATTTGCCTGGCTTCTCTCCCCCCTCTCCTGGACCCAGCTTAAAGCTATGGGACCTATTTCTGGGCAAAAGCAGATGATAGGGAAATACAGTATTCTCATAAAATCACCCCAAGACACCTTTATTTTTATTTTCCCATTGAACTGTAGTTCTGACTTGGAATCTCGCGCTGGTTTGTTTTAAAACTAGTACATCCATTTACTTTTATATTTCCCTCTGATTATGCAACTACCTACTTCAGGCAATAACAAATACTCCATTTGTGGAAATTTTGCTAGACTCTTCCACTCAGTCCTCCCTATTTGCCTGAAAGAGATTTAGTAGCTTCCTCTGAAATTTGGTTGGGTGTCATTGCGTGGGCCAGCCATGCCTCTGTATGTGCAGAAAGGTGCATCCATCAGGCCTGAAAGGTCTCATAGATAAATTCCAGTAACTCTACCCTTTTACTTAATGCTAAGGAGGAACTAGTGTGTAAGGATCCAGGTGAGTGCAGTCATGTTGAAGGTTTTGTGCCTGGGGATTGGGATCTGCATCTGCATCTTCAAGGGACTGAAGAGGCAATTAGAGGTAAACAGTTGTGTCACAGTACTCAGGCAGTCCTTTTGTTTGGGGTTCTGGCACAAAGCATCTTTTCGGGAGCACGGCAATCGTTGCAATTCAAGTGCCAGACAAGCTCTTGTTCCCTTTACAGCTGGTGTCTCCTGAAACGTCCAAGCTCAGCCATTTCAAGGCTCCTGAAAGAGTGCTCAGTCCTCTGCTGGCAGGAAGACAAGATCAAACTTAAGCAACAATAATTCTCATATCACAGGAAACTCACAGAAAGCCTATTTCAAACTCACCCTTTTGATTAGTTACAGCAGAAGCTGCATTTGAGGCTAGCCCATGGTACCCATTTAAGACTGGTCTTTTTTTTTTTTAGCTATTTAGATATTAGCATTTTTAATTTTCAATCTAATCAAACAAGTTTAGTTGCTTTTTCAAACAACTTCCCAAATGGAGGCTAAAGCTGCTTATATCCCTGTGTCTGTATTTACATGCACACACAGCATAACTACCATAAGAATAGACTGTCATGTCCCCAGTTAAAGATAAAAGACAATATAATATAATACAGTAAATTAAATAGACCCTCCTCAGAGAGACAGAAGGCACTGATCAGCTCTGAGAACTCTGTTTAGTCCCTGTCAAAGATACTGAGAGAGCAAGCACACACAAAGGTCAGCAGATATCTGAAGCATGAGCTCTGCTCTCCTGCCTCCTTATAAAAGATGCATGTTCCCTTGATTTTCTGTAGGAAGATTTGTGTGCTGGTGAAGTTAATTGGTAGTGCTGGAGTTTGTGTTCTCTATTGACACAGTAACAGATACTAATGGACGTGGTGCTCAGGCGTGCTGAGGATGAAAATCAGCCCTCAGCAGCTTTAGTCTGCAGTGACTTTCAAACTTTGCAGGACACTACACCATGCTATTTTCTAAGAATTTAAGCAAATGTCAAAAGTGAAATCTGTCCTTCACAGAAATTCTTCATTTTTATATACAATTGGTATGATTAAGTGTGATTGTTTTTACAAAATATTGACAGGCAACAGTGGTAAATTTGCAGAAAATACAGTCACAGCTGACAAATCAGAAGTGAAAATTATCCTCTCCTTTCCCCAAGGTCCAGCTGGGCTCAAAGTTGAAGCTCTGCTTGATGCAGGCACTTAATTAATAGCTTTGTGCTCCTCAGGGAACCTCCCATGTCCTATGGATTTCCCAGGAACAACTTTAGGCTATCTTATTTACATGCTCCAACAGACACAACTTACTTAAGCTCAGCAATAGCCTGGAACCACCTTTATCAGCTCGATCCTAGGGACAAAGCTTTGTATTGCAGAAAATTGTGATAGCAGTGGACAAGATTGCTCTCACCAGTCCAAGACTGACCATGGAAATTTCCTCCAGGGGAAATTTGCTCAGCTCTGCCATTCCCTGCATGCCAGGAGCTGCTACTATATTTGGCTTTCTACCTGCCATTCAGGCTCCAACCACTTCTTTGGCAGTAGCACTGATTTCAGCACCTGTCTTCAACTGGCTGGATGCTTCAAGGGTTATTGAGAAAAGGAGTGATTGGAAGAGGGCCTAACACACATCTCATTCTGACTTTTTTCCTGCAGGAAAAATTTATTCGGGTAAGAAACTTACCATTTACTTCAAGAAAGAAAGAAAAAGAGAGCGCAAGAAGTAAAAATCTGGGCAAAGAATGCCAATGATGAAATTGTTGTTGTTCCTTGTGATGCCAGACTGAACATCAGGAGGAGTTTGGGCAGTTTTGCTTTCTTATTCCCAATGTTAAACCTATCCATTCTTCTTACTCATTAGTTAAATATTAAAATTACTTGGCCTAAAAATTGCTGCTGTAAGACAGACAAGAGGGAAGGGTTTGCGTTGCATTTACACAGGCACACAGTAGAGAGCGGAGATAAAAAAATACATGTTGACAGTTACCTAAATACACTGAACGTCTCTTCTAAAAAGAAACTCCCTGGCATGGCTGAGCTGCTCAGCTAAACTGGCAGTCCTGGGGTCTTTCCTTACTCTCCAGCCCTAAAAGAAGTCCCCAGTCCCTTCCATGAGCTGGCCCCAGCCCCTAACCTGACCCAGGAGCAAAGAGTGCTCAGGCAGAGGTGGGAATGAATGACTGGAATGCTGGATTCCTCCTAGGTTTCAATTTTCCTTGAGGAATTGCCATCTGAGATTAGTTCATTATTCCAGAGTAAAGAGGTTTTGTTTAGGCTTTCCCCAAATTCCTTAGTATTGGATATGCAACCCTTTAAATCTCACTACCCAAACAAAACATGCTGTTTTGTTTCCTGATTTCAATTATCTTACGCTTCCAATGCAAGTAATACCACTTAAAAGTGTCCTGGATATTGGTCTCCATAGTGCTGGCATACCAGAGAGAATCCTGGCTAACTGGAACCTGTGCCATGGAAATTCACTCATTGGATGTACGTGATTTTGTTTTCTTGTACATGTCTCAGTTTTGAAAGACAGGTGTCTGCTAAGGAAGGCAGAAGCCCCCCTTGAAGTGGCAGATATAACCCCTTTTCCCTCCAAGTTATTATATTTTGAAATCAAGGGCCTTTAGGCAAAGATGTGGGAAATAGGAATAACAGTTCTTTACTCTATATATATATGTATATAACCAGTCAAACAAAACAACAACAACTCTGGCAGTAACAGCAATCACAAACCCAGTGCCAGCCTTCTCGGCTGTCAGGCCCTTCCCCTCGGGTGCAGTTCTGCTCGCAGCCGGCAGGGGCGCTGGCGGCTCCCGGTGAGCAGGGCAGGTGCGATGGTTCCCCCGCGGCTGCAGGGCGCGCTCCGGAGCGAGCTCGGGAAACACACGGCACTGGTGCCCTGGGATCCCGGGAAGGGATGGAACAAAGGCTTCACAAACCGCTGGGCAGTTGATCCCGGGCTCTCAGGAACAGCAGGCTGAAACGGCAGGGACGAACGCAAATCCCGGGTGGCAGACGAGATGTATCCAGATGGGAAAAACCCCACGGAGGCCCAGGCAGGCAGGGCGAGCAGGGCTACAGCGTAGCGAAAGCTCGAAGCAGCAGCGGAGCAGGGCAGCCACAGCTCGGTCTCCAGCAGGGCAGGGAAAGAGGCTTTTGGGGTCCCGGCGTTGCTTCCAGCAGGAAGAAAGAACGGCCAAAAAGAAAGAAGCAGCAGCTCCTTTCTCTGCAGCTTCTCTCTCCAGACGCTCAGAGCGAACTGCCCCCACACCCAGGTGTAGACAAAGGAGTAGCCAGGCCCGCCCCACTCCCCTTTTTGTCTTTCTTAAGTACAGCTATTTGTCCCCTAGCAACATGCATATGGGAGAAAATTCCTTTAACAGGAAAAACCTAAGACTAAACTAAAACCCCAACATTATCCACCCCGAATTTTTTCCCATACTAACATGTTACATGAAACTTAACTTTTTTAACCATATAAATCTATGCATTACCCAAATTATATACAAATATACATGCTGATACTGATACAAGTACAGAGCCATGGGTAGTTCACCCTAAAACAAGGTCCCCTTGAGGTAAGCATCGGGTCTCTCCATCCTTTTGCATCACCCACCAGGTGCAACCTGGTCCCTGAGCAAAAACAACCCCACGGATGGGTTTGTCTTTGCTCAAGGCAGACTTTACCCAAACAGTTTTTCCAAGCATACCTCTCATGTGCACCACTGGAACCTTATCTCCATCTGTTGTTTGTAGGGGTTCGGATTGGGCAGGGCCTGCTCGGCTGGTGGAGCCTCGAGTGTTAACTAACCAGGTGGCTCTTGCTAAATGCATCTCCCAGTTTTTGAAAGTCCCCCCACCCAGTGCCTTCAAGGTGGTTTTAAGCAGTCCATTACACCGCTCAACCTTCCCAGCTGCTGGTGCATGGTAAGGGATGTGGTACACCCACTCTATGCCATGTTCTCTAGCCCAGGTGTTTATAAGGCTGTTCTTGAAATGAGTCCCATTGTCAGACTCGATTCTCTCAGGGGTGCCATGCCTCCAAAGGACTTGCTTTTCCAGGCCCAGGATGGTGTTCCGGGCAGTAGCATGAGGCACAGGGTAGGTCTCCAGCCACCCAGTGGTGGCTTCTACCATTGTGAGCACATAGCGCTTGCCTTGGCGGGTTTGAGGCAGTGTGATGTAATCAATCTGCCAGGCCTCCCCATACTTGTATTTGGACCATCGCCCGCCATACCACAGAGGCTTCACCCGCTTGGCCTGCTTGATCGCAGCGCATGTCTCACAGTCATGGATAACCTGGGAGATACTGTCCATGGTTAGATCCACCCCTCGGTGTCGTGCCCACTTATAGGTGGCATCTCTGCCCTGATGACCTGAGGCATCATGGGCCCATCGAGCTAGGAACAGTTCTCCTTTATGTTGCCAATCCAAGTCTATCTGGGACACCTCTATTTTCGCAGCCTGATCTACCTGTTTGTTGTTACGATGTTCTTCATTAGCCCGGCTCTTGGGGATGTGAGCATCTACATGACGGACCTTCACGGATAGCTTCTCTACCCGAGTGGCAATGTCTTTCCACTCTTCAGCAGCCCAGATTGGTTTTCCTCTGCGCTGCCAGTTTGCCTTATTCCACCTTTCCAGCCAACCCCACAGAGCATTGGCTACCATCCATGAATCAGTGTAGAGGTAGAGCTTTGGCCACTTCTCTCTTTCAGCTGCGTCCAGAGCTAATTGAACAGCTTTGAGCTCAGCAAATTGGCTCGATCCACCTTCTCCTTCAGTAGCCTGTGCAACTTGTCGTGTGGGGCTCCATACAGCGGCTTTCCATTTCTGGCTAGCGCCTACAATTCGGCAGGAACCATCAGTGAAGAGGGCGTATTGTCTTTCACTCTCTGGTAGCTCGTTATATGGTGGGGCTTCTTCGGCACGTGTCACCTGCTCCTCTTCTTCTTCAGAAGATAACCCAAAAGTCTCACCTTCTGGCCAGTTTGTAATTATTTCCAAGATCCCAGGGCGACTTGGGTTTCCAATTCGGGCGCGCTGCGTGATGAGGGCAATCCATTTGCTCCAAGTAGCGTCGGTGGCGTGATGCGTGGAGGGAACCTTTCCTTTGAACATCCACCCCAGCACCGGTAGTCGGGGTGCCAGGAGGAGTTGTGCCTCTGTGCCGATTACTTCTGAGGCAGCCTGGACTCCTTCATAAGCTGCCAGGATTTCCTTCTCTGTGGGAGTGTAGTTGGCTTCAGATCCTCTGTAGCTTCGGCTCCAGAATCCCAGTGGTCGGCCCCGAGTCTCACCAGGCACCTTCTGCCAGAGGCTCCAGGACAGACCATTGTTCCCGGCTGCAGAGTAGAGCACGTTCTTCACCTCTGGTCCTGTCCTGACTGGGCCAAGGGCTACGGCGTGAGCAATTTCCTGTTTGATCTGGGCGAAGGCTTGCTGCTGTTCAGGGCCCCAGTGGAAATCATTCTTCTTGCGGGTAACCAGGTAGAGAGGACTCACGATCTGGCTGTACTCGGGAATGTGCATCCTCCAGAAACCTATAGCACCTAGGAAAGCTTGTGTTTCCTTCTTGTTGGTCGGCGGAGACATTGCTGTGATCTTATTGATGACCTCAGTGGGAATCTGACGTCGTCCATCTTGCCACTTTACTCCCAGGAACTGGATCTCTCGGGCAGGTCCCTTGACCTTGCTCTTCTTGATGGCAAAACCAGCTTGCAGGAGAATTTGAATTATTCTCTCTCCTTTCTCAAACACTTCGGTTGCGGTGTTCCCCCACACAATGATGTCATCAATGTACTGCAGATGTTCTGGAGCCTCACTCTTTTCTAGTGCAGTCTGGATCAGTCCATGACAGATGGTGGGACTGTGCTTCCACCCCTGGGGCAGTCGGTTCCAGGTGTACTGCACACCCCTCCAGGTGAAGGCAAACTGAGGCCTGCACTCTGCTGCCAGAGGAATGGAGAAGAATGCATTGGCAATGTCAATAGTGGCGTACCACTTTGCTGCTTTGGACTCCAGCTCGTACTGGAGCTCCAACATGTCTGGCACGGCAGCGCTCAATGGTGGAGTCACTTCATTCAGGGCACGATAGTCCACAGTCAATCTCCATTCCCCGTCAGACTTGCGCACAGGCCAGATGGGGCTGTTGAAGGGTGAGTGGGTCTTGCTGACCACCCCTTGACTCTCCAGCTCGCGGATCATCTTGTGGATGGGGATCACAGCATCTCGATTTGTCCGATACTGCCGGCGGTGCACTGTCGAGGTGGCAATTGGCACTCGTTGCTCTTCCACTTTCAGGAGCCCAACTGCAGAAGGATTCTCAGATAGTCCAGGCAGGGTGTTCAATTGCCTAATGCCCTCTGCCTCCACAGCAGCAATCCCAAATGCCCACCTGAGTCCTTTTGGGTCTTTGTAGTAGCCATTCCGGAGGAAGTCTATGCCCAAAATACACGGGGCCTCTGGGCCGGTCACAATCGGATGCTTTTGCCACTCCTTCCCAGTCAGGCTCACCTCAGCTTCCAAAAGGGTCAACTGCTGTGATCCCCCGGTCACCCCAGCGATGGATACAGGTTCTGCCCCCACATGTCCCGATGGCATTAAAGTACATTGTGCCCCAGTATCAACCAATGCATCATATTTTTGTGGCTCTGATGTGCCAGGCCATCGGATCCACACCGTCCAGAAAACTCGGTTCTCCCGTGCCTCTTCCTGGCTAGAGGCAGGGCCCCTCTAGCCCTGGTTATCATTCTTTCCCTGGGCGTACATGCTCGAGGTACCTTCAAGGGGATCCGACATATCATCCTCCCTTCTGTAATACCTGGCAGCTCGGTCACGGGAGGCTGAGGCTACCTTCACCTTAGCGGAACCCCCTCGGTTAGTGCCTCCCTCCTTGAGTTCACGCACCCGCGCTGCCAGGGCAGAGGTGGGTTTCCCATCCCACCTTCTCATGTCTTCCCCATGCTCACACAGGAAAAACCACAGCTCAGCTCGTGGGGTGTACCCTCTCTCTCTAGCAGGGGGACGACGGGCTCTGACTTGGGGGCCTGTGACTCGCACTGGTGCCACACTGACCCTCCTCATCTCCTCCCTCATCTCCTCCCTCATCTCCTCCCTCATTTCCTTCCTCATCTCCTTCATCTCCTCTTTGAGGTCCTGGACCACAGCAGAGACATGAGCTTTCAGCGGGCCATTGATCATGCTGTCATAATGCCTGAGCTTGTTGGCAACAGAGCCCACTGTTTCTCGGGTATTGTCAGCATCAATCGTTGCAATGAAGGTGGTGTATTGCGATGGCCCTAGCCTTGCCAGGTTCCACATCATCTGTCCTGTGCACCTGACCTTATCGGGGTCATTATCATGCTGTCCATCCTTCCCAACGAGTACCTCTAATATTGCCACCTCTCTTAGCTGTTGGATCCCTTGCTCGAGTGTCTTCCACTGCATTCTATGATGATACTCCTGCATTCTTTCTTTGTGAATGAACCTTTCTCTCACACTCATTAAGAGCCGCTCCCAGAGAGAGAGAGGCCCTGGCTCCCTCACAAATATCTGGTCCACACCTGGGTCCTGGGTCAACGATCCCAGATACCTTGCCTCACCACTATCCAGTTGCACACTTGTGCCCATAAGGTCCCAAACCCGAAGCAGCCAGGTGGTATAAGGCTCACGCCCCCTTCGCACAATGTCATTTTGCATAGCACGGAGACTGTCGTGCAACAGGGACTCAGTGATGATTTCTGGCTCTGGCTCTCCTGCTGGTTGTGAGGGCCCTGGTTGCCCATCATCATTAACTGGTCGTACTGATTTGGTCTTATACTTCCTCCTTTGCACAGGGGCGACTGCTGCTGGCTGTGGTTGTCCTTGTGGTTCAGCTGAAGCCTGGACGGTTGTAACATCCGTGGGTTACACTGCTGCACCATCGGACTCACCCTCTTTGGGGCAGGGAGAGGGTTTTTCACTAGCTGAGGAGGTGTATTCCCTTAGCAATTGGCATATCTCCTGGCGCACTTGGCCCATCTCCTGGCACATCTCCTTGCGCACCTGGCCCATCTCCTGGCATATCCCCTGGCGCACCTGACCCATCTCTTGGCACATCTCCTGCATCCCTTTTGCCAGTACCCCCACCCAGTTTGGGTAGTCCATTTCTGAGGTGGACTGTTGGGCGGTATCAGTCTGTGGGGCGGGATCTCTAGTGTCTGGGGCTGCGGCAGGCTCTGGCTCTGGGGTAGGATCTCTAGTGTCTGGGGCCGTGTCAGTGTCTGGGGCCGTGTCAGGTTCTGGGGCAGGATCAGGCTCTGGGGTAGGAACTCTACTCTCTGGGGCCATGTCAGGTTCTGGGGCAGGATCTCTAGTCTCTGGGGCTGGTGTCCGGGTAGATATCCAAGCCAATCTCAACTTATCCTTGAATGCTAAATAGAGTAGGCCTATCAGCAGCAGATGGTTAGTATTCAGAGGGAATCTAAACCCTTCGAAAATTGATGGGGTGGGCCCAAAGAACTGGTTGAGGGGTTGGGAGAAAACTTCCCCTGGTGTCATTTCCTCACAGAAGGTACCACTGTTAACATAACCCCAAAAACATGTGCTCAGTGTGTGATAGCTGTTTATCCATGTGCCCACATTCCGGAGGAAGTTAAAAACCCATGAATTCCTCACCTTCTCGACCCATAACGCAAGCTGGATAACAGCAATGGTAGCCTTAGTCAGAGGACCCATATTCAAGTAAGGAGCTGCAAAGGGGAAGAATATAGCCACGGCTACATGCCACCCAAACCAGGGTAAACTAGACCACATAGTGCTGCCTAACAAGGTTCCAATATCCAGCACACAAAATAAAGTTATCCAGGAACTGTTATTCCTTTTTCACCTCTATCTCTTAATGCCCTCAGGCCCCAAGTTGGGCGCCAAGATCTGTCTCGGTTTTGAAAGACAGGCGTCTGCTAAGGAAGGCAGAAGCCCCCCTTGAAGTGGCAGATATAACCCCTTTTCCCTCCAAGTTATTATATTTTGAAATCAAGGGCCTTTAGGCAAAGATGTGGGAAATAGGAATAACAGTTCTTTACTCTATATATATATGTATATAACCAGTCAAACAAAACAACAACAACTCTGGCAGTAACAGCAATCACAAACCCAGTGCCAGCCTTCTCGGCTGTCAGGCCCTTTCCCCTCGGGTGCAGTTCTGCTCGCAGCCGGCAGGGGCGCTGGTGGCTCCCGGTGAGCAGGGCAGGTGCGATGGTTCCCCCGCGGCTGCAGGGGGCGCTCCGGAGCGAGCTCGGGAAACACGCGGCACTGGTGCCCTGGGATCCCGGGAAGGGATGGAACAAAGGCTTCACAAACCGCTGGGCAGTTGATCCCGGGCTCTCAGGAACAGCAGGCTGGAACGGCAGGGACGAACGCAAATCCCGGGTGGCAGACGAGATGTATCCAGATGGGAAAAACCCACGGAGGCCCAGGCAGGCAGGGCGAGCAGGGCTACAGCGTAGCGAAAGCTCGAAGCAGCAGCGGAGCAGGGCAGCCACAGCTCGGTCTCCAGCAGGGCAGGGAAAGAGGCTTTTGGGGTCCCGGCGTTGCTTCCAGCAGGAAGAAAGAACGGCCAAAAAGAAAGAAGCAGCAGCTCCTTTCTCTGCAGCTTCTCTCTCCAGACGCTCAGAGCGAACTGCCCCCACACCCAGGTGTAGACAAAGGAGTAGCCAGGCCCGCCCCACTCCCCTTTTTGTCTTTCTTAAGTACAGCTATTTGTCCCCTAGCAACATGCATATGGGAGAAAATTCCTTTAACAGGAAAACCTAAGACTAAACTAAAACCCCAACAGTACAATAACGGGACTTCACAGGATAAGGTAGCCCAAAGTCTGGGGGGACAATGACAAGGCATCTTAAAATCAGCAGGAGAATGCCAAGGAGGACCAGATCAGATATTAAAGACAGGTATCAGCAGGGAGAAAATGACGTAAGGAAATGAAATACTGTTTAAAGAATGCTTACCTGGTTTAATGGTTTAAGAAAGAGCAGTATCCAAGTGTCCATCTCTGTTCTCAAACTCCAGTGCACCTTGACCTAACCATCAAGGTAGGTGGTCATGTGAAAACCAATGCTTCACAAATGATCCCTAGTAACGCTGATTTTCAGGTAATACAGAAAAGGAAAAAAGTCCAAATTGTGCGGATGGTAAATACAGAGTTTAAATTAAAAAATGGTCCTTTATTTTCCAAGGTTTCTATTGAGGCATTAAATGTGCAGATTTAATAAGCTCCCCCACAATTTTACTGCCATGCCACTTTCACCAGGAAAGAGCAGGATTGGCAAAGGGAGAAAGAGGATGGAGTTTGAAAACTAATACAAAACATAACATTTTTTTTCTGCTGTAGATGATAGAAATCCTGCTGTAGGCCATTTAAAACCAAACTACTTACCACATCATTCCTATCTGAAAGGACACAATTCCTACAGATGCAAATGTCTTCTTACACTGACTAGATAACATGAAGCTACTCAACATCAGGATACCATCAACAGGTAAAGTATTCAAAATCTTCTTTTTCTTTTTGTTGTTATAATTGTTGTTGTGGTAATGTTATTTCCTAGATTCTCCTGTGAGAACATACAAAATTCAGCTATCACAAAACAAAGACCTTTGGTACGTAAAAAGAAACATTTATAGCTGTCTGGCTGTAATTCTGCACCACTGGCATTGAATAGGAGCAGTGCCACTTCATTCAGAGACTTTGGAAGGGGACCTTTACTGGGTCTGAATGTATAAATGGAGTGACTGACTATGTGAAGCTGAGAGCTTGGTGCCTGCAGGAGACAGGTGAGATGAGGTAGGGCACACTCAGAAGGGAGTAACAGAGGTAAAAAACTTCAGAGATGGAGTAATAAGACAGATTGCTTACTTGGGGATGTTTACAAAGCCAGAATTGATGCTACAGGAGGTTTGTGAAGCAGGTGTAATTGGTGATATATTTTTAACATCAAACAATCCAAAGAAAACTGTTGCAAAATTATTAAAGGATCAGGGGCATGGATCATTGATAGAATTATGGGATCAATAAAAGAACTGTACAAGCAAGAGCCTTCAAGCAAAAGGCCTGTGTGAGAAAAACTGTCTGCATGAGAAAAATCCCTGTGTGAGAAACAAGCCTGAGAAACAAAGAGGGAGTTTTGAAGCGATGCAGCTGTGCTGATAAGATGCGCTAACCAGGAGAGAAGGGAGGCTGAGCTCTGAATTCTTTTAATCATAACATAACTGTAGAAGCTTGTCAATGTAAGTCCAATTACGTAGAAGTAGAAATGCGCTTTGATAAGTTTTAAGCCACTTAAGAGTTAACAAGCTGGTATACTATATAAGTGCCTCTGGATTGCCAGTAAACGGAGCTTGCTTTTATCAACCATATTGGCTGGGTCAGCAATTTCTCCCCCCACCGGAGTCCACGGACTTTTTTTCAATTCCAACAGAAAACTTTACGGATAAGATTAAAGATGGACATATTTTCTGTTAAACTAAAAGAAATGCAGCCAGTCATGACAGGTTTGGCAAGTAGATAAATCATGCCTGACTCGTGCCTTTAGAGACTTACCTGAAAGAGATGGAATTGGTACTGTCTTAGAGGGACACAGCAAATAAAGATCTGAACTGGGTTGCTCCTAGGAATGTGCACACACACCTCTGCCCTATCATAGTGATGAGATGTCTCAGGTAAATGCATGAAATTCATTGGGATAAATATGACTCCACATTTCAGAGACACCATGTAGGTCATAAGGCATTAAACCAAGTCTAAAGAGTCAGAATTTGGTTGAGGAGCCAGAGCTGCTCCCCATCCTGGCGGAGTTCCCCATTTCCTTTGGCTCTGCAGAGTCACTGGTATTTCCTGTCTGCTTTGTTTTAAATTATTCAGCTGGTTTACTCAGACTAGAAAGAGATCACAGTTCTTCTTCCAAGCCCAGAAAACCTGTTTGCAGCAGAGTTTCTCATACTGAAACTCTGGAAGAGATCCAGCCATCACAAGCAGCAACAGCAGGAAAGGCGTCAGGCAAACAGCAAAAGAAAAGTGCCAAATTTTTCATGCTACTACCAGGTCATTCAATTAAAACACCTGTCTATAATAATAGATGAAGTCTTAAATGTCTCTACGGTCCCACAGTCAAGCTAAGGATGTGCCAGGGAAATTTGAGGGAGATTTCTGAAATGGATTTAAAGTAGCAAGGTGACTTGTGATGTTACTGCTTGAAAGCTGATTAATTCACTCTGGGGTGTCAGACAGAGCTTGTACAGCAAGAGACAGAAAAGTGAGAACCTTATAGACCTTAAACAAGTTCATCTAATGGGGAGCAGTTTAGTACAACCAAACCCCTTGTGTTTTTCAAGATTTTATAGTAAATGTTGAGGCTTTGGAATTAAAATTCCCTGTGAGTAGTAAACGTATAATGCTCTAGAGCACAACTTACAATTCAGTAAAGGCTCTTCTTTACAAAAAAATTTGTTCCAGGGTTTTCTTAAGAAATGCAAAATGATGTCTTGAAAAAAATTCTTCAACACAAAAATACCTTGTTCAGTAAGCCTCATCTGAATAATGAAATGAGAAGTACGCTATTGCTCGTTGTAAAGGGAAAAATCTCCTATTGTTTGAAACACAGGTGCTTAGTGCTGTCCCCCCTTCACCCACCACCCCATCTGCTCTCTGAGAGCACGTAGGAGAATTCTGAAAGCAGGAATCCATCTACCTTCCTTCTGAGACTACTGGCATGAGATCTCTTACCATTTCAGCTGAGATATTCAAGGCTCCCTGTATTACCGCAGGCCTGGGCCCTAGGGTATATCACCGTGTCCCGCAGGCCATAGGGAGGAGGAGGAGAGAAGATCCAGCAGGCAGAATTGTGCAGCAAGATTGATTGATTTAATTATTTTACAAACTCTTTTATAGACTTTTTTCTTCATAGTCTAATTGGACAAAGGATCAGCCCACCCCTTGGGGGTGATTGGCTAAAATCCTAAAACATCCATTATCAAAATATTTTTCTACTATACCATAAACAAGACTTTCCAAGGTTGCAGGTGGCTTGGTTGTTTACATAACTCTGCTACCTCTTCTGCGTGAGAGAAAAGTCTCTCACGGACTTAGAAAATAGCAAGAAAATCCTTGCTAGCAGCATTCTTGTATCTACATCCCTGTATGTGTAATTCAGCAGCAAAATGCTTCTTTTCTTCCCAAGACTTCAGAAGTAGCCATAACTGATTGGGTCAGCACTGCCTATTTATGCACAAAGAGTAAGTGCATTCACAATTCAGCCATCAAGGCTGTAACTCACAGGAGGGTTCCTGGCTTACCCCATAATTGCAGTAATACTGGTAGCATTGTTTACTCTTGCTAAGAAAGCTTCAGGGATGCACAACAAGCCCTGTATGCTCACCCAGCCTAGAGACTTCTTGTGCAAGCCCCAAATTGCTGGCAGTAAATCCTCTACCTGCCAAGCACTTGCATGTGAACAAAAATAGCTTTAAAAAGCACTTAAGGTGTGCATACAAGGCATTATCCTGTATCTAGTCACTGCCTGCTGCTTGAAAAGAAAAGCTATCACTACAATGGAAAAATATTTAAGTTGGTAAATACCATTGAAGTTGCAGGTTGCAAATCAGAGATGATGGCTTACCCTATGAAAGGTGCTCAAAATGTGCATGCTGACTCCACTAGCCCAAAACCAACCTGGATTGCCCATTTATGGACATTTTATCACCCTCTTAGTATGCCCTATCCAAAAGAAAAATTGCGGGTGCTCTATCAAGAATATCCCATCAACATTTTCTTATTGGTTGTGTTTTCCATACGTGAGGTGTAACCCAAGATCTGTAACATCTAAGATCCTCACATGACATCTTTGAGAGATTTCCCCTCTTGTGACTTTACCACCTCTTTGTGAAATACTGTGGACATCTCGTGTATTCTACACTCTAAGTTCATCAGAAACGAGCTCTCAAACTCACCAGTATTCTACACAACAGGAACTGGTACCGGTTTCGGCCAAATTTAGAAATATATCCTCTGAAGAAGGCAATGTCAACCCTCCCTCCCCACCAGGTTCGGGGAAAAATAAATTTTCCTCCGAAGGAAAGTAAAAGAGATAAAACTATTTATTGAAACAAACACACAGGAAAAGGAAAATAATGCTAAATAAATAAAAACTCCTCTCGCTGTTGTGAAAAAACCTGGAGGAAAGCATTAGAGGTCCTCGGCCTTCTGGTCTTCCTCGGAGGCTAGGGGGGCTTGGGCCCGGGGCCAGGCCCGTGTCCTCGGTGGAAAGTCCTCCCGATGTGCTCTGATATTAAAGCAGTCCAGTAGAAAAGGGAGAAAATCCAAAATTCCAGGGAAGGAAAAAAAGGTTCAACTCTCAGTCTCTCTCTGGAGAAAAAAGAACTGAACAACTGGCCAGAAACTGACCTGGGAGCAGCAAGCCAGGTGCTTCCCACTCCCCTGCTGCAGCTGGAAAAAAAAATTGCTATCTGTGTGTGACCTTGAACAAGCTGCAAACTGCTTTGAAAAAGTTTTGCTCAGTTTTTCCTTCCCCTCTCAGGCTTAGTTTAGAGGCATAGAAAGGCACAAAGTTAATTTCTGGGCATAGGGCAGCGATGGGATACGCATCATAAAGTCACCCAAGACAGCACCTAATTAGATATTACACTTTTGGGGCCTTGCTTTAGAGTCTACCTGTGGCTGTATCTGGTTGTGCTTTTGACACACAGCTGGCTGGCACTGTCCTTCCCCTGCTTGCTCCCCTTTTGGTGAGCAGCGCAATGCATGCCTGGCCACACAACGTAGCCCTCCACATGCCACAGAATCATGAAATCACAGAATATGCTGAGTTAGAAGGGACCACAAGGATCATTGGGTCCAGCTCCTGGCCCTGCACAGTACCATCCCAAGAGTCACAACATGTGACTGAGAGCATTGTCCAAATGCTTCTTGATCTCTGTCAGGCTTGGTGCTGTGACCACTTCCCTGGGGACCCTGTTCCAGTACCAACTACCCTCTAGGGGAAGAACCTTTTTCTGATATCCAACCTAAACCTCCCCTGACACAGCTTCAGACAGTCCTCAGGTCCTGTCACTGGTCGCTACAGAGAGAGATCAGTGTCTGCCCCTCCTCTTCCTCACAAGGAAGTTGTAGGTTGCAATGAGTCTGCCCTCAGTCTCCTCTCCTCCAGGTTGAACAGACCAAGTGTACTCAGCCACTCCTCATATGGCTTCATCCTTGTGCCCCTCTTTGGATTGCTCTCTAACAGCTTAATATTTATTTTATACTATGGTGCTCAAACCTTTGCACAAGATTCAAGGTGCATCATCCCTGGCCCAGCCAGCCATGCTTGGCCTGGTGCCTCAGGACATGGATGTTCTCCTGGTCCAGGGCACTGAGGGTTTGTCTTCATTTACCCTTTCAGCTAGCTGGCTTTCTCCTCAGTGTGATAAATTGTCTCAGGTAAAGGACACAGGCTTTCATCAAAGGGGA